>NC_141699.1:698809722-700059722 GCF_964263255.1 Lissotriton vulgaris
AGACCCTTATGTAATTCCCTTTCAATAGGATCCCACGCTTTCCTCCATTTTCTTTCCTGTCTTCTACAGCCTTGTCGAAGAAGTCTTAGTGAATCCATGTACCACGGAGCCGTGGGCTTACGGCGAGCCGAGTATCTAAAAGACGGGGGAGCCAGCTCATCAACCGCCATGGTGATAGAGTCAGAGAGCAATACCGCTGCTTCCTCCACATCTCCCAGGGAAGAGTAGGTGAACTTCTTTATGTATTTTATTTATTTATTTATTTAGAAGTTTTCTATAGCGCTAACAAGACCCGAAGGTATCAGAGCGCTTCACAGTAGTGGGCATGAAAAAGAGAACAACATGAAACAAACCCAATAAAAGCAATCGGCGACAGACAATTTGGAAAGAAGAAAAGTTCGGACAGCAGGGCTTCTCAGTACTGGATTCAACAATACCGCATGGATTCTGAGACGTTTGCAGCTCCAAGTTATCCATAACCAAGGGAGCGGATCAGGCACAAGGATTTAAGTTGGCTCTTGAATTCTGCATAGGACGGTAGAGTTCTGATGTGCGGGGGGATGGCGTTCCATATTTTGGGGGCATTTCCTGAGAAAGAGCAGTCCGCAGTTCTCTTCCTTCTGGTTTTTGGTAGGATGAGCAGTAGGGAATTAGAGCTTCTCAAATTTCTGGCTTGGCCTGCTTTTTTGAGCTTGTTAGCCAGGTATTCCGGTTTGCCGGTGTGGAGGGCCTTGTGGGTTAGGCAGGCCGTTCTGAAGGTACTTCGCATTTCCACAGGGAGCCATTCGAGTTCTTTAAGAGCCGGGGAGATGCGATCATATTTTTTGCAGCCTGTGATCATTCTTGCTGCCGCGTGAAGTGTTGTTTTTAGTGGAGCCAGGTGGGATTTGGGGATGCCTGTTAGGATTGAGTTCCCATAGTCCAGTCTTGATAGAACTAGAGATTGCGTGGCTAGTTTGAGGTCCTTGTTGGGAATGTAAGGTTTAATTTTGTTCAAAAGTCTGAGGTTAAAGAATGCGCTTTTCGCCGAGTTCTTAATGTGATTTGTCAGGGTTAGTTTAGGGTCTAAGGTGAAGCCCAGGGATTTAACGGAGTCGGCTAGCGTGAGGTTACCCTTGAGAGCATCGATCGACTTTAGCCACTCGGTGATTTGAGGGTTATCTTCTTTGTTTGAGATGAGGAGTGTTTCTGTCTTATCGGGGTTGAGTTTCAGGTGATTCTTTGTCAGCCAGTCTTGAACTTCATTTAGGATATCGTTGAGTCTCTGGATGTCTTTAAGAGAGGAGATTTCCAGGTAAATCTGCGTGTCGTCCGCGTAGAGGTGGAAGTTGATGTTGGCGTTCCTGAGTAACTTAGCGAGTGGCTCCATGTAGATGTTAAAGAGCTGGGGGGAGAGCACCGATCCTTGAGGGACACCCTTGTTGACTTGCTGGGTATCGGAGGTGAAGTTCTTGATTTTTATTAGTTGCGAACGGTTGTGTAAAAAGGAGGAAAACCACTTGAGAACTACCTCGCCAAGGCCGGCTCTTTCTTGGAGAGTCGTGATGAGGAGCTTGTGGTCCACCGTGTCGAACGCTGCTGAGAGATCAAGGAGTATGAGGAGGCAGCACTTGTCAGCGTCAAGAGATCCATGGATGTCATCTATGATGTTCAACATCGCGGTTTCAGTGCTGCGGCCTTGTCTGAAGCCAGATTGGAGGGGGTCCAGGAGATTGATGTTGTCCAGGTGTTGCGTCAGTTGCAGGAGTACACAGCGTTCAAGTGTTTTCGAGAGTAAAGGGAGGTTAGATATTGGTCTGAAATTGTTCAGGTCAGTTGAGTCGAGACCGGGTTTTTTCAGGAGGGGAGTGACTTGTCCCATTTTTAGACAATCGGGGACCACACCGCTTTGTAAGGAGCTGTTTATGATTCTTCCCCAGATAGGCGCTAAGGTAAGCTTCATTTGTTTGATTAAAGATGGGGGGATGGGGTCTGAGATGTGTGCTGAAGGTTTGGAGGTCGAGATCAGCGCGATTATCTCAGTTTCCTGGACGGGGCGAAAGCTTAGCCAGGGGGAGGGAAAGGAGTCGGATGGGAGTGCCACTGGGGAGGTCGAGTAGCTCTTCTGGAGGTGTGGGTTGTTGATGTCTAGAGATAGTTCGATTTTTTGGACTTTGACGTTGAAGAAGTTGGCAAAGTTGTCACAGAGTTCTTTGGAAGCCTGTAGGGTTGAGGGCAGGGGCTTTGTTGTTTGTTGTCTGATTATGTTGTAGAGTTCTTTGGGTCTGTTTTTGGATTTGACCAATGCCTCACGGAAGAAGCTGGATTTCTTGTTTTTGATATGGTTGTTGTACTTCCTACGGGCTGATTTTAGTTGAAGGCGGAGAATGGCGGTTGGGTTGTTTCTCCACTTTCTTTCTTTGGTTCTCAGGTTTCTTCTTTCTGCGTTGAGGTCCGCAGTGAACCAGGTTCTGGATGGAGTGGCTCGGCTTCTTTTGAGTTTAAGAGGAGCTAGATTGTCAAGTATGGCGACTACCCCCGAGTTATAGTGGTCGACGAGGTCGTTGGTCGAGAGGTGCATAGTGTTATTTGAAAGAAGAGCGCTTAGTTGACCTTCCAAGATGTCTTGGGGTACTTGGGAGAGGTTTCTCGACCATTTAGGCGGGTCTTGCGGAGGTTTAAGCGAGAAGATGGGGTGATTGATGTGGAATAAGATCATGTGGTGATCTGACCAGTCAACTGGTAGTATGTGGTTGACCGTGATAGAATTCTTTTGGGCAATGATGGCGTCCAGTGTGGCTCCTTTGTAGTGAGTCTCCTCAGTACAATGTTGGGTGAGGTTGTTCTCATCAAGGAGGCTAGATAGCGATTTGATTAGAGGGTTGTGGGTCTCATTCCACCGGATGTTCAGGTCGCCAAGAATTAAGTTTTTGGAGTCGCCCAGTGTGTCTTGTGCAATCAGGTTTGATAAATGGTCTCCGAACTCGTTATTTCTGCCCGGGGGGTGATAGAGTAAGTGGCACAGTAGAGAGTCATTGTCTTTTGTCTTGATGACAGTGGATAGGCATTCAAAGGAGTCATACTCGAAGGAGGCGGTTTCTGTGATGCTCCAGCTGTCCTTGTGGATGATAGCGACCCCACCTCCTCGTTGTTCAATCCTATCTTTGGAGATGAGGGAGAAGCCGGGTGGAACCAGCATGTCTAGGCAGGGAGGGGATGTCTTATTAAGCCAAGTCTCCGTGAGGAACGCAACGTCAATGTCATGGGTGAGGATGGCTTCGGCTAGGTCCGTTGCGTGTAGAGAAGCCGATCTGCAGTTGATTAGGAGGCAGTTGGTGAATTTCTCCTGATTACTGGTGGTTCCCTCTTTAGTCTCTCTAGGTATAGCGGTGAGGACTGGTAATCTCTGTGTATTGACGATGGGTCAGTCTTTCCGGTGACCTGTGATGACTTGAATTTTAGATTTGGGTGACTCCGTAGGGGAGGAGTCATAGGTGGCGGCAAGTAAGGCTGCTTCCCTGTCTGACATAGGAGCTTCTGATCTAAGGGACCTGGCGGTCGGGTGATTTGAGCCCATTGGAGTGGGAGAGGAAATAGAGGACGTTTTGACGTGGGGGGAGGTCCGGGGGGAGAGTTTGTAGGGATTACAGACTATTCCAAGGTTAGAGATGATTTCTGAAAGACCATGGGTGATAGTGTTGACCTGGTTTTCCAGGGCTGCGAGCCGTTTTGATATGGCCTCAAGGAAGGGGATGTGGGCATCCGCGGTGGGTCCGAGAGTGCTAGGGTTCGAGAGGGTGGGTTGGGGGATAGGGGTCAGGGAGAAGGACGGGGGGGTGTTCTGAATGGGTTGGGAGATAGGGGTCAGGGTGAAGGACGGGGGGGTGTTCGGGGTGGGTTGGGAGATAGGGTGAAGGACGGGGGAGGTGTTCAGGGGAGGGTCCGGCGGGGGTTTAGACAGGGGGGAGGAAGGGAGGAGGACAGGGGGGTGCTTGGACAGGGGTGGATTGAGGGATGTAGGGAGACTAGAGGGGAAGTGGCTCGTTATCTGAAGGCAGCCTGCTGGTTCAAGAGTGTCCTGTATGGTTCAAGAGTGTCATTGGTGATGTTCTTAAAGCTCCTTTTTGGACCTCTGGTAGTGGGGAACGAGTCGGATGTTCCTTCCAAAGGAAGGGCCATCAGGAGAGGGATCGCCGAATGGTCCGACCAGACCAGAGGCACCGGAGTGTCAACAGACAGTCTGTCGTCGTTAGTAAAGACTCCGTCAAGAGTGTGGCCCGCCAGATGAGTAGGGCTATTGACCAGCTGTATGCATTCACAGGCTGCTAGTGCGTCCACTAACCTGTTGGTATCCGGGTCCCTTGTGTTATCCAAATGAAAGTTAAAGTCCCCAAGAATGGACAGATGGGAATTGCCGAAGTAGGGTTCCAGGATTCTGAGAAGGTCATCAGTGAACGTAGCTCTGGAGCCAGGGGGTCTATACATAAGGATTCCTGAGAAGGAGACCGAGGGAGCAAACAGGATGGAGAAATGCAGAGCCTCAAAAGAATCCGAGACTACGGACAGGGCTTTAATCGTGCAGGGCAAAGTGGCCTTGCAAACAATAGCAAGTCCACCCCCTCTGCGTATAGGTCGGTCTTGTTGCAGTAATTTATATCCCTCTGGGATGGCCATCACTAGGTCATGTCCAGAAGACTCCGAAGCCCATGTTTCTGTGACAAGCATCCAATCGGGTTGCCTGTCTACCACAAAATCATGGAATGCAATATTGTTTTTAATAAGTGATCTAGCATTGATTAAAAAGCCCTTTTTAATCAAAGCAGGTAGATCCGCAGGGGCGGCTCGTCCGGTATAGCGGAGGAGCGGCGCCCCACTGAAATGCCCATGAGATGAAAAATAAAATGGTAATGAAGCTATGTTTTTCAAGGTCCCGTCCTGAACGGAGTGTCAGGACGGCAGAAGGCTTCTGCTGAATGGCAGCAGCAGGGAGGGGTGGACTGCCTTTTGCACTTGTTTAAAGTGCACCTCTCTTTGGAAGCCATCTTCTGATGGCTAGCCACACATACGCACTTTAAACCTCTCAACCCAGCTGTCTTAAGACTGTTGGCTTGAGTGTAAGTGCAGGCATCCAGTGCCCTCTGGAGCGCCGACAGAGGCTGCTCCCTCCAATCAGGGTGCTGCTCTCATAGACATGAGAACAGCGCCAGGATTGGCTTAGGAGCCTGCCTGAGGAGAAAAGACGAGGGAGGATTTTGTCTCGTTGCAGGAAGGTAAATGTTTTATTTTATGTATTATTATTTTTTCCCCACCAACCTCAGCCCTCTCTGGACATGCCAGCCACCTCTGTGGTGCACTGAACACCCTGGGCTATCTATACCTCTGCACCCTTACATAAATTCCTCCTAATTTATGATGTCATTGATGTGCTTGTGACCAGTTATGCTCCCATTAAGAATGCAGACTGACCACTCACTTTCGATTAAATGCATTTTAGAACCCTTTTTTGCTTCCTCGCCAATGTGCAGTTCATTCAGATTGCCTAAGTAGATTGGGCTCCAGGCCCTGCGTGCTGTTCCAGATTGTTGTGTGGTACAAGCTTGAACCAGCGATATATTTTGTGGCACCTGGACTTTTAGCCATTAGTGCTTCGCATGCTGGGATTATCGTGCAGCTAATACTGTTTAATACAAGACTACAAGTCCCAGAAAGCAATACGTTGTTGCCTCTAATGCCAGGAGGGACTGAGGCTGTCACACACGACATGGGTCTGTATGCAGAACACTCAGGTTTCGCAGGTCTACTCCATGCCTGAGTAAATCCTCTAGTTCAGGTTTTTTTCGGTGGTTCGTAGTTCAATTTAACCACATTTTAAATGTAGGGCTGCACGTCCCAGAATGCAGGGCTACAACTTACGTTCAGGTTTTTATCTGTGGTTTGTAGTTCAATTTAACAACATTTTACATTTAGGGCTAACAGTCCCACAATGCAGGGCTAGAACTTAGGCTAGATGAGCTTCTCATGCATGGACCTCGGTAACTTAAACGCCCTGCGCATTACAACTGAGTCCACTGTGGAACGTGCGACTGTTTGGCAGGATACGTCTGACCCTAAAAAACAGGAAACAGGTCGCGGTGAACAAGAATGCCAGCACTAACTCTTTTAACTAGGTTTTCTCTTACAGCGGCCTTTGATTGGCGCTGGAAACAAACCACTGACGAGTCAAGTAAAAGCATAAACGCTTTACTCCAAAGGATTAAAGTTTATTTCCTCCCACAAAGGCGGCTGGGTCTCGGGCCGGTGGCCTCGCTCACGCGGCACGCTCTCCTCTCCAGAGCAGCGGTGGTGAGAGTGAATGGGTGCAGTCAGTGCCTGCGCTTTAATCCCACTCCAGATGGCAGGAATCCAGTTCAGGATTTACAAGGGCCTGACCCTGAGCTGTCAAGAGAGAACAGGGAGATTAATGGGGTGGGCGGGTTCCTCTAATAATCGTTTGTTTGATGTGACAAGCCTGATAGGCGTTGATTTACTTACAGACTGATAGCCTTTTAATTGAGCAGCTCTCCCCGAGCTCACATCAAAGGCAAGGAACTTGACAAGAGGCCCTTTTACAGAAAGCTCACAGTGACTGGCAGATCCTGTATGCTAACTTTTTTTTTGCCGTGTTTGGCCAAGCCGAGTTAAAACGGCTCTTGTTTGAAGGTGTGTCTGAACTTATCCGGTACTCTAGCCTGCAGCACAGAGGAAGAGGAATGTGTGTCTCAAGCTGAACTATCACTCGCTGTTTCAAGGGTCTAGCGGGGAACAGTCCCTTTTTAAACACCAAATTATTTATTTACCTACTCGCTCACTCACGTATTTATTGATGCAGTGAGAATTCTCTCAGCCTGTGATTTTTAAAGTGCTGCCCCCTCCTTAAATATATACGAACGTGTTCAGCTTTGTGCTGCAAATTACTTACGACCACTGTTTGATGCAGGGGCGTAGCTTCAGTGGGTGCAGTAGGTGCAGTGGCACCGGGGCCCAGAGGCCTTAACGGCACCACTGAACCCCGATTATTGTTGTACTTCACAGATCAAACAGCAGGTGGGCGAGGGGTCGGCGTCATTTCCTTCTTTACACTACGCCCTAGCTACACCACCGGTTTGTTGACAATATTTTGCATTCGTGTACAATTTAATATTGCAACATAAGTGCCCGCCCCTGGACTTGATTTGTAGAAATTAATTAAAAAAATAAGGGCACGGGTCAAAAGTTTTTCTTAGCAGGCCCACACTGTCGTTGTTGAGTGCCAGGGGCCAGGTACTAGAGCCCCCTAATATTAATTCGTCCTCATGCCTGTGTCTTCCACCATTCCCAAACTTCGTCTATTTATCTCCTTCTTGTGGATTCTTTTTCACCCATACTTTCTCCATTTATCACTGTTTTCTTAACTTTCTCTTTCTCTTCCTCATACTCGTTAACTTTGTTATGCCTTTCACTGTCTTGTTTAGGGTCAAGGTGCAACCACCTGCACAAATTAGGCACTGCCCCTCCAAATTCTTCTCTGAACACTGTGCATGGAGTCGTTTGATGAGTCAGATGCATCCGCTGGTGGAAATTGCAGTCGAGATACAAAAAACTATAACTTGCAAGTTAAAAAATACAAAACCAAAGTGTATACAGATATGAGCGAAATCAATATAAGCCACTAGAGTAAACTAAGACATGCATAACCTGTTCCAAGATGTTTCAGGTATGTGCTATACCTTTACAGATGGCTATTCAGTGTTGTATCAGGTGTCCAAAAATCCATCTGACGGCAAATGGATCCAGTTGAAACCATTTGTAATGGATCAACAGACATTTTCAGGGTGGAACCTCACACAGGAATGGAAATAATAATGTCAACCACTTTTGAAGACCGAAACTGGTATGTCGATATGTTGGGCCCGATTCACAGAATGAACTTAAGACTAAACTAAACTTACTACTGTTTTGGTATTCACAGATTGCACTTACTACTTTTGGTATTCACAGAATGAACTTACTACTTTTGGCATTCACAGAATGCACTTACTACTTTTGGTATTCACAGAATGAACTTACTCATTTCGGTATTCACAGAAGTTAGGACTCCTAACTTTAGGACGCCTAAATGCCTTCTGTGAATACCGAAAGTCCTAACATTACGATTTTTCTTAATTTAGTAGTAGTAAAGTTAGGACTACTAACTTTAGGACTCCTAAATGCCTTCTGTGAATACCGAAAGTCTTAAAATTAGGATTTTTCTCTATTTAGTAGTAGTAAAGTTAGGACTACTAACTTTACTACTACTAAATTGAGAAAAATCCTAATTTTAAGACTTTCGGTATTCACAGAAGGCATTTAGGAGTCCTAAAGTTAGTTGTCCTAACTTTACAACTACTAAATTGAGAAAAATCGTAATTTTAAGACTTTCGGTATTCACAGAAGGCATTTAGGCGTCCTAAAGGTATTAGTCCTAACTTTACTACTGCTAAATTGAGAAAAATCCTAATTTTAAGACTTTCGGTATTCACAGAAGGCATTTAGGCGTCCTAAAGTTAGTAGTCCTAACTTTACTACTACTAAATTGAGAAAAATCCTAATTTTAAGACTTTCGGTATTCACAGAAGGCATTTAGGAGACCTAAAGTTAGCAGTCCTAACTTCTGTTAATACCGAAATGAGTAAGTTCATTCTGTGAATACCAAAAGTAGTAAGTTCATTTTGTGAATACCAAAAGTAGTAAGTGCATTCTGTGAATGCCAAAAGTAGTAAGTTCATTCTGTGAATACCAAAAGTAGTAAGTGCATTCTGTGAATACCAAAAGTAGTAAGTGCAATCTGAGAATACCAAAACAGTAGTAAGTTTAGGATTGAGTCTTAAGTTCATTCTGTGAATCGGGCCCATGGTTCCTATCCAAAGAGGACATGACAGTTTTTCTTTTCTTTTAAGAGTTTTATATAGCGCGAACTAGACCCGAGAATATCAGGTATCAGAGCGCTTTACATGAGCACCAGTTTTGTTACAGATGGACACATTCATTTTTGTTAGGCAACGGGAGTAGTGATTTGATCAGAATCACAGGATGTTGAGAGTCGCTGCCAAGACTCGAACCCGGTCCCCGATACTGGGCTGGTTTTTATTTCAGCACCACCAAAACTGATCTTCAAGTCTATAGTCCCTGTCTGTAGTTAGACAGTGAGCAAAAAACAATGGACCGGAAGCGGTTTAGTATTGGCTGCTTTTAAATTCAATTATTCCACACATGACTTCTTTTTTTCACCTCTTTTAAAGAATGTTTAGAAGTTGCTATGAATTTTGGATTTAGCATGTGGCTGATTATATCTTGAACCTTAAGTATTCTCTTTGGTGCTTCTTTCGTATTTCAAGCAACACTGATGTGAGAATATTAAAGGAATATTATAATGTGATTTAGCAGACTTTTTTTATATTTTGTTGAAAACAGATCAGTGTTTTAAAAACAGATGATTTCTTCATGCTACACTGATCAGTGGTCTTAAGCACTCAGTGGCATGTAAGGATTATTGGGGCCCCAGGCAAAGTATTTTCAAGCAACTTCAAATTCATTACCTATTTCCAGCAAATCCAAGCTGTCATGATGCCCAACAATTTTGAATTACATGTTAAACTTTAAAAAATAGAGCATAGAAAAACAGCCGAAAGCTTAAACTGTCGAGCATCTGCCAAACAAACACTAGCATAAGAAGGTTCCAGCAAGCAATGATTAATCCTTTATTTTGGCGCTTCCATCTACATTTCTTCTTTGCCTTGCAACAACATTCATGTAGAATTTAGCGCCTAGCCAGCCAGTTTCACAAATTGTAGGAAAGACAAGGTTAATTTGTTTTGATGTTTATTATTAGAATAAGACATACGGGTAAAGCACTTAATGTAGTTTTATTTTCAGGATAATCCTAATCACAAATAACCCCCCCTTTACAACTGGCATCACTGCAGCATCTGTAAAAACCAAAGCACTGCTCTAAGGATTTTCACTGTTCCATCGGGTGAAATCTAGTACTTCTGAGTATGTACCACTCACCGAGAGAGGTAGCAGCAGAAGAGAGGTAGAGAGGGGAGGTAGGGAGAGACATATAGAGAGATACCAGGTAGAGTGCAATGGGTGAGGTAGAGAGAGGCCAAAATGAGAAGCAGTATAGAAAAAAATTGGGTACATAGAGTAGTATGGCAGGGAGAAAGGCGGGGGTGAATGCTATACAAAGAGATTGTATTGTATTATATTGCATTTATATAGCGGTTACTACCCTTGATGAGGCGTCAAAGCGCTTTATCGGGGAGTAGCACGCTACTCTGAAACCCATAAAGGATTACTGGTGGATTAGAATAGTGGAATCTGAAAGTAATTTGAGTGGTGGATATGTTAGTCAGTTATTTGGATTCAGAAGGATAGTGGAGGGATAGGAGAGGGAAAAGGTTTGCATTTATATAATGCTTCCTACCCCTGATGTGTGGCAGGATTGCCGGATTTGCGCTGTTACCGGCGCACTGCAAGCTTCGTGCTGTAAAAGGACAGAAACTACAAATATGGTTGACTCCCGTATTGACGCATGCGCAGGAGCCAGCCAGGGGAATAAA
Organism: Lissotriton vulgaris; assembly: GCF_964263255.1. Lineage (NCBI taxonomy): Eukaryota > Metazoa > Chordata > Amphibia > Caudata > Salamandridae > Lissotriton > Lissotriton vulgaris. The sequence continues at coordinate 698,820,321 of NC_141699.1, forward strand.
GACGTTCCAATCTCGGCCGCTTACACTTCTCGTTCCAGCATCAGGATCGAGTTGCGCTGTTCCGGGTCACTTATCCGCATTTCCGGGGCGTCATCCACTTCGTCTGCTTTCCTCGCTGTAGCGGCGTCTTCTTCAGTGTTATCCTGATTTCGGGCATCACCTCATCTCCATTGCTAAAGACAGCACAACTTCACACTTTTAAAATCTTTATGGCTTAGGGGTCATAACTCCCGGCTGTACTTATTAGGATGAGAATGAATTCACAGTAAAATGTACACAATATCTCTTCAAAAATTATATGCAACAACCCATGAAAACATACAATATTATTTACAATTTTGATTGAAGGCTAACCTTAACATAGACTCTAATGCATAGAAATTCCTAACCATATCTAGCCTTGTTCCTGCGTATCCAGCATTTGGCCTTCAGGTAAGATTATGACTGGTGGGGAGTGCCCAGCCCCTTGCATCCCCGCGGGGAGGGGCCCTCCCCGTGAATTCCCCCAGAGTAAGCTTGTGAAGGGGGCCCATCTGCCTATCAGGTTACCTACCTCTGGCACCCCCTATATCCCTTGTAATCCCCCAAGGGCCTGTGTGAACTTGGCATCCACGCACCAGTGTGGGGATTGGTCATAAGGGCCTATGGGCAGTGAGCACTCCTAGTCTCCCTGCACCCTGAATCCTCTAGCCGACTTGCTGCAAGCACCACCTGGAGGGCCCTGTGATACTACTTTCCCACATATCCCAAGTAAAAAGGATGCCCTGAAACCGGTCCCAGGATGCTTGTTTCTGGAACAGGGAGGACCTGGCATGGCAGTTCGGCCTGGACTGTTCCCATGAGGAGTAGGGTCAAGACTGATTTGCTTATGGCTGGGTCCAAACTGGGGTGGGGTGGTGAGCAAAAGAACAATGGATTATACCCAGGTCTTTGTGACTGGGGTGAATGTTTGCATTGTTCAGAAATCCGTCCATCATTTTTTCCTTTTGCTTTTGTCACCCTAAGTGGAAAAGGTATGCCCAGACATGGGTCCCGTGCTTACTACGCCACTGGATTCAAGGTAGCCTGGCTGATGAGGGGTAATGCCCCAGAACTGGTCCCAGGATGCTTGTTTCAGGTCGAGGGAGGACTTGACTTGCCAGTTTGGGTTGGACTGTTCCCAGGAGGAGCAGAGTCACGATTGATTTGCATATGGCTGGGTCCAAACTGGGGTGGCATGGTGAGCAAAAGAACAATGGATTAAACCCAGATTTTTGTGACTGAGGGTGAATGTTTGCATTGTTTGGCATTTCGTCCATCATTTGTTCCTTTTTAGGTCGAGCCTAGCTATTGCGTAAGCAATCACTATGCGAGAGATATAGAGGGGCACCAGAAAATCCTGCCAAGAGGGCTTTGGAATGCGGATTATGGCCAGTGCATGTGCGCCAGGTGCGTGGTCGCCATTTGCTCCCCCGCCCCCCCCCCCCCATCAGACTTGAAAGGAAGCCGCTCGCACACCACCTTTTGTCTGAGCCTCGGCATCAGACTTCAAAGGAAGCCGCCCCCCCCCACCCCCCATCAGTCTTCAAAGGAATGCGTTCCCGAACTTGCTTGCCTCACTCTCGTGAGCCTTTATTTATTTGTTTTCATGGTCTGTTCTTCATCCAGCTCTCTCTCTCCTTACCTCTGTTTCTTCCCCTCTCTCTCACTTTCAACCTTGTTTCCATAGGTTACTTTCCTTTCCCCATTCACTCAAATTTTTCCCCTCCCAATACCTGCTTTCCTTTCTCTCACAGCTCTCTGCTTTTTCTTTCCCACATTCTTAATTCACTTTCATTTTTTTGTGCTCTCTGTTTTACATTCTGCTAAGCTCTGTACTTTTCTTTCATTTTTCGGCAATCTCTGCTTTCTTTTCTCCTATGTTCTCCTTCGTTTCCTCCCACACGCCATCATCCTTACTGCCATTCTTTCCCTTCCCTTTTGTCACATAAGCTGCCTTCTTTTTTCACATACGCTCTTTGCTTTATGTGATATCGTTTGCTTACTTTCTCCTAGTCTACCTTACATTCTTTTCTGTGCACTGTGCCCCAAGTTTCTCATGCACTCTGCTTTTCTTCTCCCATGATCTCTGCCTTCCTTTCTCCCATGCACTCTCCCATCTTTTCTCCCTTGCTGTCCGTCTTTATTTTTCCCATGCACTCTGCCTTCGTTTTTCCCTCTCACTCTGCTTCCCTTTCCCCCATGCCCTTCACCTTCCTTTTCCCAAGTCTGCCTTGCTTTCACCCACGATCTCAGCCTTCCTTTCTCCCATGCTTTTAGCTTCTTTTTCCCTTTCTCCCATACTGTCAGCCTTCCCTTTTTTTCCATTCTGTCTGCCTTACTCTCTCCCATGAACTCTGCCTTCCCTTCTTCTTGCTCTCTGCTTTCCTTTTTACCATGTCAGCTTTTCTTTCTCTCATGCTCTCTGTCTTACTTTTACTCTTGCTCGCTGCCTCCCTTTCTCCCATAACCCCTCCTTTCTATTTCCTGTTCCCCGATACAGATTGCCTTTTGTTCTGTCTTAAGGTCTACTGTTGCTTCTTTCATGGTCTCTCATCCTTTCTTCCATGCAGTAGGGTGTAACTTTCCCCTTAGTCTCTGCCTTCTGTTCTCCCATAAACAGTTTTTAGGTCGTGCCTTCTGTCATAACTTCTCCCAGAATCTGCTTTCCTTTCTCCATTCGTCTATTTGTCTTCCATACAAATATTTTATTTTGCATACACTGTATCCCCCTTTAACACATGCACTCTATCATACATTATCTCATACAACCTACCTTCCTTACTCCCATACAGTCTGTAGTCTTCTCGAATTCAACCAGACTTTCTTTCTCCTATATGCGCAGCCTTCCAGTTTTTACAGTCTCCCTGAATTTGCCTCATACATGATGCCTCATTTCTTAGGCTGTCCTATCTCCCATACACTATACCTCCCTATTTCCCATACAGTATCTCCCATGGAATATCTTGCCTTTCTCTAACCTAATCACTCTGGGACACCACCACATCACTCAGGGACACCACCACATCACTCGGGGACACCACAACATCACTCAGGGGCACCACCACATCATTCAGGGACACCACCACATCACTCGGGGACACCACCACATCACTCGGGGACACCACCACATCACTCAGGGGCACCACCACATCACTCAGGGGCACCACCACATCACTCAGGGGCACCACCACATCACTCAGGGGCACCACCACATCATTCAGGGGCACCACCACATCACTCAGGAACACCACCACATCACTCAGGGACACCACCACATCACTCACGGGCACCACCACATCACTCATGGGCACCACTCAGGGGCACCACCACATTACTCAGGGGCACCACTCGGGTACACCACCACATCACTCAGGGACACCACCACATCACTCAGGGACACTACCACATCACTTAGGGACACCGCCACATCACTCAGGGACACCAATACATCACTGAGACACCACCACATCACTCGGGGACACCACCACATCACTCTGGGACACCACCACATCACTCTAATACACCACCACATCACTCTAATACACCACCACATCACTCAGCCCAGCCACATCATCACTCAGCACCACATCAGCACTGTCCTTGCTTGCTACCAACAAGCATTGCCATAGTCAATAGGACTCGCATTAGGAAAGTTTTAGCTATTGGCTTTGTAAATAACAATGCTATTAATTTATATATTTTCAAAGCCAACACATATTAAAAAAAAATGTCATTTACAATACAAATAGCTCACACTTTCCTAATGCGAGACCTATTGCATTGCAAATGCTTGTTTCTTTTCTCACCCACAGGAGAAGTGTGGCTCACTGGTTAGAGGAGGCAGACCTGGAAGCAGAGGTCAGCCCGGGACCAGGGTTCAATTCCCGGCTCGGCGGGGTCTTGAGTCCTAAAAATGTCCATGGACTCGACAATTCTCGCTCCGGTGCCCACTCGATTCACGGGTTCACACTCTGCGACTCTGGGCAATAGCTTGCTTAATCTCCACAACGGCCCCTCGCGGCGGGATGCCTGACTTTCACCTTGCGGATACCCTGCCGGGGTTATCTCACAGGAGAATACCAGGACGGGTTCCCTAAGCAAGCGCTTAGAAACCGCTCGGTGATTTGCGCTATATAAATTCCTGTACATTTACATTTACATTTACATCTAGCATACAACATAAATTTGAGAAACGCAACTACAGCTGAAAAAGAAAAGCTAATGCATATGAAATAGAAAATAGCTAACAAGACACTAACTTCAAACATCGGGAAGTTGACAGAGAAAGTTAGTGAGACTGAATAATTGACCCACATAACAATATGCTGTCTAAGGGGATGGTGGGCTAGACAAACAAAGAAGTCTTGGCATCCTGGATGGGGGACTAGCGGTCTCTGCCTGGCGAAGCAGTGAGTGGAAAACAGACTGCTTTGCCGCTCCTCAGACCCTTTTATGGGTGGGCCTGGCGCGAACTCAAATGCCCACGACCCCGTAAGTGCTTAGACCACTTCTGGGTCACCGCATGCCCAAGACTCAATCCCAGATGCCTTTAATGGCTGGTGGCATCACCGACTTCACACGCTGCTGCACCTAAACTCGTGGGCTGGCGCAACCTCTATAGGTGTGGCTCCCCCAATTTGGGGAACCTTTGACATATGGCCAGGTATCATCAAGGACCAGCCCACATGAATGACGATCCCTCCGGCACCTCCATCATCCCCCATTGTTAAGGACAGCATAACACCAATCTTTTTAAAAAGTTTTGGGTTAGGGGTAGTGAACCGTATTTATTATGTTTACAAAATAATTCACAGTAAAATGTACACAATATCACTTCAAAAATTATATGCAGCAACCCATAAAAATGTACAATTTTATTAACAATTTTTTGATTGATGGCTAACCTTAACATAGACTCTAATACATAGAATAGAAATTCCTAATCCTATCAAGCCTTGTTCCTGCAAATCAAGTATTGGGCCTTGGAATGAGATCATGTGAGTCCCTCTCTAAGGGGAGAGGTCCACCCTGCCCACCCAGCCCACCCCCCTTGAATCCCCCTGAAGTAGGCTTGTGCAATGGGCCGGTCTGCCCACCAGGCTACCTACCTTTGGCACCCCTACATCCATTATTATCCCCCCAAGTGCCTTTGCTGGTTTGGCGCCCATGCACTAGTGCAGGGATTGGCCATAAGGGCCTGTTGGTAGTGAGCACTTCCACACCCGCACCCTGCAGCCTCTACTCAACTTGCTGCAAGCATCTCCTGGAGGGCCCCATGAGACCACTGTCCCACCTATCTAAAGTAAAATGATGCCTTATATGGACCCGAAGTACCCAACCAATCATGACCTTACCCGCCACAGGCCAGCATATTTTACCTACTATCTCTGCCCCATCCCAAGATGGTCATGTCAAAGTGGTTGATGTATCAACCATGCAAGCACATTCTCAAGAAAAATCTCATTACCCCATCCTGGACAAAACAAATACTCCCCTTGGATGCACCAATGCTTGATAGCCTGCAGTCTTGGTGACCTCAACAGCTTGTCACCTTTCTTATTAATTCACTTGACAGAGTGTTTAAGGGCCCTGACAGACTTGCCCCCTCTCCATTGTAACATCCGGATGAGGTGGACCATGCGATGATTGACTGAGAGAGCTTTCTTGCCAACAAGCCCATTTCTATGGATCATCAGTTCAAACAATGACCTCCTGCCAATGTGCACCAAATCGTTGACGCCAAGATGCACTATCACGATCCCAAAGGACATACACGCCTTGAGCAACAATGATTCCAATGCATGCCTCCAAAGTGCCAACTGTAGCCCCCTTGCTTGTGAAAAGACACAAGCAGGCCGATCCTCAAAGCTTCCTGCAAAATGAACATGCTTAATATACCACACATAAGAATGGCCAATTAACAATACTTCCGTCAACTCTGTCACCTCAGTGTGCACCGGGTTGCACAGAAATACGGCAGCAGAAGGCACCTCAGACTTTCCACCTGCCCCACAGGACCGGAAACTGTAGGAGAAAAAGAAAACAGAGGTCAGCAGCAGCCCTACAGCATGTGCAACCTAACACAGCGCTTGTAGAATCGGAGGACCATCTGCCAATCCTCTGCACCGACTACCCCGAGAGTCCCATTGCTGTTGCTGAAGTGGCTGTTCCAATCCTGAAATAGGGAAACTGAACTCCAAGGGATCAAGCCCCGCCACCGTGAAAGCCAACCAATGACCTTGGAGCACTGAACCCTTGTCAAGGGGGACCCATTGGCATGCACTAGGAAGGGGCCCCCAGCCCCACTGGGTCTATGAGGTACAAACAATTCAAGGTTGTCCACAGGGCAATAGGAATTACCTGGTGTTCTACTCAAGATGATGTGGCCACCCTGCCACCCTGCACCATCTTGGAGCATGGCAGTGTAATAGCCAAGGAACCCATCAAACATTGCACTTGGGTCCACTGCAGACCCCTGCATGTCCTTCTTGTTCTTGGCCACTTATTCTCCCTCCCTGAAAGCTTCATAGAAGGCTACAGCAAATGCTGCCCGGAACAGGCAAGCCTTCTGTGTGGACCTACAGATATTACCCAGGACACCCAGGATTGCTGCCAGCAAACCGATATTGATCAGGCGCCTAACATCTGGCTTTGTCCCCTGCCAATGCTGCCATCCCTCCAAGGCCCTCTGCAATAGGAACGAATTGGTTACATCTAAGTGGCCAAGCGTTCTGGAAAAGAAGGAAATTGCCACCATGTGGCATTGCGCTCAAGCTACAGAGCACCCTTGATCCCTCAAGACTCCCAGGAGTGACTGGACGGAAGAAGATGAAAGCCAAACCCTCTCTCCCATTCCTCAAGAAACTACAGTATGCGCTGAATGCCCCTCGTAGGCACACCTGTCCTGGGTGCTAAAATGACTGCCATCAGGTCTGGTAAGCTTGGGCAACAAGCCACCACAGATGGTCCGGGAAAGGTGTTGGTAATCCCACTGCTTGATGGGAAAGTGCTTGAGGAAACCAATGTTGGTACCCAGACCATACTCCACCTAGCCAGCAGGCCACAGTTGCGTGCACTAGGCTGGACCCAGGATGCCACCAAAACCTTTGTTGCCCACGACTTCCGTGAAGAAACCTAGCTCCTCCCTGGATCTGGCGAGGCCAAGCCACCCACTGTACTATTAAAGTCCAGCAGAAATGGCTGCAACATGTGCAAGTCTTGCCGAGCCTCACTTTACAACATGGTGGTGTTTCTCTCTCAGGCCAGACATTGCCTGTGGAACGGATCGTGAGAGTGGGCTGTCCATGGAGATGACCCTTAAAGCAAAAGGAAGCGGCCCACCAACCTTCTGTAACTGATGTGACATCACCTTCTTTGTACCCAAACAATCAAGCAAGGCCTGCGTATAGGAGAAAACGTTCTCCTTGGGGAGCTTTGACACACTAACCCGGGAATCCAATTCAATCTCAAGGAACTCAATGACCGTTGCAGGCCCCACAGTCTTGCCTTTTGCCAATGGAACCCAAACTGCCTCAGTGCACAGAAGGATTTTAGAGCATTGCTGCATTCTTGCAAACCAGGAGACCCAAGAAGTGGAATCATCCAGATAATGCAAGATCCATCAGCGGCCCATCCTCCACTTGAATGACTGTTGGACCCGGCCTCGTGGCGTGGTCCGACCCCTCCCGCATGGCGGGTCCCGGACTACCGCTACCCCTGTTCCCCAGACAAGAGCCGCACCTTCCGCCCCTCCGGGCAGCCCCCAGCTCTTCCCCGACGGAACTCAAACTCATATCCGCAGCCTTCTCGGCTGGCCCGGACCCTTTTCCCGGACCCCCGGCTCCGGCCCAGCCGCCATCTTGGACCCTCCACGACCAGGCCTCGTTGCCTCGAGTCGACCTCAGCCTCAGGTCCAGCCCAGCCCCGACATCGAGGCACCACCATCCACCCAGGGGGTAAAGAGACCACTTGGCGAGTCAATGGGAGAAGGAGTTTCGATGGTCCACCATCCGCCTGGTTTCAATCGCCCCCGGCCTCCCGGGACGCTGGCTCCACCCCCCTGCTGGGTGTCTGGACTCACTCATCCCGGACCCCCCGACCTCCAAGTGCGAGGGTCCGGACATCAAAGGGCGCCAGACCTATAACTGGGGCAGCTCCAGAGCAGGAAGGCAGTTGTATCCTGGAGTCGAGAGACACCGAGACAAACTCATCCTTGGAAGCCTGCTGGCGCTGCCGCGGCTCATCTTCGTGAAACATTCTTGTAGGCCTGCTGGCGCTGCCGTGGCTCATCTTCGTGAAACATCCTTGAAGGCCTGCTGGCGCTGCCGCGGCTCATCCTCGTGAACTATCCTTGAAGGCCTGCTGGCGCTGCCGCGGCTCATCTTCGTGAAACATCCTTGAAGGCCTGCTGGCGCTGCCGCGGCTCATCCTCGTGAACTATCCTTGAAGGCCTGCTGGCGCTGCCGCGGCTCATCTTCGTGAAACATCCTTGAAGGCCTGCTGGCGCTGCCGCGGCTCATCCTCGTGAACTATCCTTGAAGGCCTGCTGGTGCTGCCGCGGCTCATCTTCGTGAACCATCCTTGAAGGCCTGCTGGCGCTGCCGCAGCCCCTACCAGAGAACCCTCCAGCTCGAGGATTGAGAGCTGTGCGCCAGATATCCTGGTACCCGACTGGTACTGAGACTGTCCCGCTACCCCCTTCCCACAGAGACTAGAATTGAAGGGATCCCGGTATCCTGTTCCTTCTGTACCGTTACCATAACCTGCTTAAGAATACTGATAAAAGTGTTGAGAACCTATCTTTGCGTGGCGTCCATCTGTGGGGGGGTGGTTGCTCGTGCGTACGATCTGAGGAGAGGACCCTCGCCAGGAGGCCTCTCCCCCTTGCTCGGCCAACCCTCAGGTTTCCCGTCTAACAATGACCATTCGAGGAATGAACTGAACTTCCCGAAATAGGAGCATGAGAACAAGAAGCCTATAGGCATGAATTTATCAAAATAATATGATCCCACAAACTGAAAACCTAGCAGGTGAAAATTCTGTGGATGCACAGGGGTTAAGGAAAAGGCTGACTTTGTGTCTCACTTAGCCAGCAGTGTGCCCGCCACAATTCCTGAAGCATAAGAATCATAAGGTGCAATGAAGCATACTTGACAGAGTATAAGGCCCCATCAATAACCTTATTTATAGACTGACCCCTGAGGGCAGAGAGATTATTTATTATTTTAAACTCCCTTGGATCCATCTTGGGCACCACCCCCAGGAAAGAGTAGACAAAACCTTCAAGTGCTTCAAGTGAAACTGAATCAAACGGGCCAGCCACTCTTCCCTAGCTCCTCACCTTTACAGTCTTTGCCGAAGCTACCTCCCGACTGGACTTCAGGGACAGCTGGTTCTTGCAATAGGAAAAGCCCACACAACCCTAGGCTGGTATTCGGAAACCCTCTCTAAAACCTTTTAACAAGACCTGGGCTACCACCGGGTTACTGTACAGGTTAAGCCAAGGGACCATTGCCATTCAATTGACCTGGGAGGGAGGCTTGACTAAGAATGGGTTCTCAATCCTGTTTATTGCCCCTTTATTCCATGGGCTTCCTGAAACACTTTGACTCAGATGAGAGAACAAGCTGCAGAAAGAGCAAGCATGTTTGAACTTGCACGTGCCGTGAGGCCTCAATGAGTGATGCTTGTTGAAATCCCAACATGTGCCCTCCCCTCCAGGGCTGCTAAATGAGCTTGCACAAAAGGACTGACTTCGGGCAGCATACAGGCGTTGCCATAGTACACGTCAACCTGATCCCAATCCAAAGTGGGACTAGTGACCTTAACTCTCTTGAACTACCTGTTATACGCCTTCCAGCCCACACCCCCATATTCATTGTGAGTGCATGCAGTCCTGTTCTGATAGCATGTCAACTGTGTGCCCAGATTATGAAAACGCTCAGGCAAGATCATCTGATAAATCGGGAACCCTTTTATCCAGTTTAGTAGCACTTCCTCCACTCTCTTCTTGTGTGGCAACAGTTCCTGAATTGAACACCCTCCTTGCACAGCTTTGCCTCTTCTCTATAAGGCTCATCAAGAAGTATGTCTAAAAAATTAACATAAGCCACTCTCCAAATATTTTCTTTCACTTTGGCTGCAACATGTCTGCCTAGCTGGTCATACCTGACCATATCTCCCCTAAACCTAGACTCAGCAACTAAGTTGTCGTACCTGAATTCTGAAACTCCCCAGCCTTTGGAGCCATCCCTGCCACTGCTGCACTGCCCTGTGGACTGTCCAGTAGGGCCTTGCCAGCCAAAGATGGCCACTGGCTTGTTGCCTGGGTAACCCCGGTGACCCCTGCCCCAGGAAGTCCAAGCAGACCAACTGTTGGGGCACTACACCACTGCCTGCCCCTCTTGTATTCATGTGAGGCCCCACCTCACTCCTTACTAAGACCCCGTTTGTGCCCTTTGACCCATGAACCCCTAAGGTGCGCAACCAACCACCTGGCCCTCTCCAAATCATCATTCTCAATGGCAAGAGCGTACCCCCCCCCAATTAGGGTCAGATAACATTGCAAACTTAGAAGGCCACAGCAGAAAGCTGGCCAGATTGGTCACTAAATCTGTGTGGCTGGCGGCCCCAGATGGAGTCACCCCACGCCAAACAACTACTGACTCTCTGCACTACCCCCCCCCCCCCAGCCACTGGTCCCATCACGACCGACACACTACCTTGAGTCAACGCCCCCCAAGTGCAAGTTCCTCTGAGCCACCTCCACCAGAACCCCCTCTCTCCTCCCAGAAGGGCAAGCCAACTCTTCCCCAGGATGCCCTTGAGGGGGCCTCTCTACCCCGTTCTTGCTAGACCGCACCCTAGCCCTCTTCAGATTCGGGAGGAAGGTCGCCTTAGGGGCCAACTGTGTTCTGCCTAGGCCTCGCCTCTGGTGCTTCTGTCACTCCCTTCCTCTCCGCAGGACGGCGGTCTCTTATTGCCACCAGGGTCTCATCCGTAGCGTCCATTTTGCGCATCATACCTTCTAAAAGTAATTCCATGCGTGTGCGCTTTGCGCCCTTCTGCGCCCTACTCAGCATATCTGCACAAGCAGAAAACCAACAGTGCCCTACAACTTCTGCCAAACAACAAACCGTGTCCCTTAAAATGCGGGTGGATAGGAAATGCCAACGGCCCATGCACCAGCCACTGAGCAAACCTATGCTGCCCCTAGAACCAACTAAACACTCCCGGTATCCCACAATGCAGCACAGGAGAAAACAACCCTTTCTCGCCCCCCAACAGCACCGCCACAGGCCAAAGACTGACCTTGCAAACCCAAAAACTGCAGCCTTAAAGCGATACAGAAGAAACGCGTCCACAATTCCTTGTTCCCTCACCTTTGCCGCCGCAGCCGGAGTTTAAACCGGATGCGTGTGCACCAAGGGTCAGGCAAGTTAAACCCAAGCCTGTGTGGCTCCCAGCGTATTGCCAAAATTACTACAGGTGTACTTCGGTTCGAGACAAATCAAGAGAGCGCAGCAAGCATGCCGGCGATAAAACCTGTAGGGGGAACCAAAGAAAGAGAAAACAATACACAAAGAAGTACTGGTTCCCTGGACGGGGGGCCAGCGGTGTCTGCATGGGGAAGCGGCGAGTGAATACAAGCATTGAAAATGCAATAGGTCTCGCCTTTGATTAAGTTAAAGCCATTTGATTTGCTAATGGTATTGTACAGCAAAGCAAATGGCTTTAACTTAATAAAAGGCGAGACCTATTGCATTTTCAATGCTCATTTTTTCATGCTGTATAGCAGCGTGTCTGCTGTGCAGCATGGCAGAGCCTTAAAAAGATTTCAAAAAGTATTATTTTTTTCCAGCTCTGCTGTAAAACATGGCTAAAAAAACATCGACAAAGCCAATAGATCTCGCCTAGGCGAGACTTGTTGGCTTTTAGGGCATGTCAATGGGCTGAATATACACTGCAGCCAGATGCCAGGCGCCAGGTTGGACTTCAACAGGGTGTCAAAGCACCGGCACCAAGGGAGCCCAGAATGGCCATAATCCTGCAGCAGGACATCACCGATGAACATTCACACTGCTCACCTTTGGTCAATAGCATCACCCATGAAATAGTGAGGGGGACTGCAGAGAAGTACTGAGGATGTCTGTGAACTCTTCTCCTAGGGTCCAGCTCCAGGACCCGGATGAGGATCAGCTGTCACTAAATATCAGTCTTCCCAAAGCCCGGACGAGGGCAGGAAAACAGGGCAGACCAAAGTGCAAACAGGGAGGCAGGATGTCACAGATCCCTGTCTGTGAAAGGCTTAGGTGACCCTCAAGGTGCTGTGTGGGAGATGGATGTGCCCAGATGATACCTGCTTGTGAGTCCAGTGGCCCTGCTCTGGACAGTGTAAAACTGGAGGCAGCATGTGAAGGTCCTGCTGACAGGTGGTTGTGAACCAGTGTGTGACTGGTGTGAGAAGGTCAGTAGCTGTGTCCTGCAGATATCACAGGGCGTGTGGCGAGGCACGGCTTGGATATGACTAAATGAACACAAGGCAAAGAAGCGAGGAACTGTTGTCAATGCTGGGACATGTGTTACTTGTGATAGTAGTGAGTTATGCACCACACAGACATTATTAAAATGTACATAGTTGCATGCACCCGTAAAAACCAGTGAGATTTAAGTGGAGTGTTGGAATTCCGAGTCCGCCGTCAGGAGCCGCTCGCAAGACAAAGAAGCGAGGAACTGTCATCAATGCTGGGACATGTGTTACTTGTGATAGTAGTACGTTATGCAGCACACAGACACTAGTGACATGTACAAGATTGCATGTACCCATAAAAACCAGTGAGATTTAAGTGGAGTGTTGGTATTCCGAGTCCGCCGTCAGGAGATGTGTAGCCGAGCCCCCCAAAAATTCCCCAGAGTGTGACACCACTAGTAAAGCATCCAGTCCCCGCGTGCACATCTTCTGTCCCACCATGTGCACGCTTGGAATCCGTATTGATTCCAAACGGCCCTCGCATGGCGAGAGCAAAGCATGTGTGCTGCTAACGCCAGGCGAGACCTAAAGAGACCTCTTCACCGCTACCCAACCCCTTTTATGGACAGGGACTGTTGCAAACTCAAATGCCGGTATCTTTGAAAACGCTTTTGGGTGCCTAAGGCCGAATTCCAGATGACTTTACTGGCTGGTGATGGTGGCAACATCACACGCCACTGCCCCCAACCTCTCGGCCTCGCCCTGGCGCGACCGACCTAGGTGCAGCTCCCCCAATTTGGGGGCACCTTTGGCAGCCTCACAGGTCTGCTCTTTCTGTTCCCAATCTTTCAGATTTGGGCAGGGGTGCTGGATTTATGTGCCAATGGCATTCATAGCATAATTATGGTTAAGCTGTCCTCAATATATAATCATCTGCTGCATAATTTGCAGATTTTAACAAACAAAATGCTTCTAGCTCATATGGGTCAAAGATTGGTAAATGCACCATGCAGGTTGCCACACAGTAACAGATGGTTTGCAATGCTTAGTGATCACTATTTAGTTGCTGATTGGTGCATTTGTGTATTAAACGGTTATTAATTAGACAATGCTTTTTGCTAAACAGTATTAATGTATATTAGAACATTGGAATGTTGGGAGCAAAATATTAAAATATCCTAATAATACTGTCACAGAATGACCCTCAGTATGCAGCATAATTTGCCATTTTTACATTTAATGAACGCTTTGCATAAATTGCCCCAGCTGTGCCGCATATTTCCAATGGCCCTAGATATGTGCAACATGGAGCATGGCGCTCCAGCATACGCTACAAACTTTGTGAGCTAGGGCTACCTTCACATGCTAGTTAGTGAGCATGCCAGATTAAGATCTTAATCAACTTTAGGAATAGCTATGTATCCTTTGGTTTAGAATTCTAGGATAATTGTAATATGGGTTTAATAGCTGTGAATCTGTACAATATCGTTTTTATGAGTAATTGTGCTTCAGTTTCTGGTGTATGTTTGTAGGATCTCTCTATCTTCAGGGATCAGTTTGCTGTTAAGACATAACATTAACTTCACTGGGGAATAACACTGTTGCCTACCATTTGACTTTATACTGTTTGTGTGAATTGATGTTCTATATTGTAGGCAGTGGCACTAGTACATAAGGGGTTTGTATACCTTGTTGGGTTGCTGCGTGCTACAGGCGGTGTCTGTGAGCTGTGTGCAAATTGGAGGGTTCTCCTTTTGTTTATGGTGACATTCTGTTGCAAATGAAGAATCCACAGCAGTAGATAAACTTCAAGTTTATTGGTGGCCAACACAGGGCCAAATCATCACGAGTAAGCAGCAATATCCACTGACTCTTAGGAACCTGTTCAACTATAACCTAGGTAGCCAGCTGGAACCAACAGAGCTCGAGTTCCTTGTGTCCAAGGCACAGATTTCAACAAGTCTATATATGTGTAACCAGAAGAATTATTTGATGTCTGGTCATAATCTGGAGGATTGTTCTGGTGTTCACGATGTGCATCTATAAATTGTCTACACCTTGAATCATTGTTCTGGAATCTGTGGTGTGAGTATACATGATGTGTGAAACACAAATCTGTATTCAATTGTCTACACCATATGGTGTGTCTTGGAGGATTTCTGTCTTGCTCTGAGTTTTTAAAAGGTATTTAACCTTGCTCTGTTTTCTATAGAGTGAGACTGAATGGCATGTGGAACTTTAAGGGCTTCTTTCTATCTATTAAGTGTATCTGCAATCTGTTCGTAATTTGAATATTGCTCTGTCTAAGTGTATGGGCAGGCCATGGGATCTGTGTAAACTGAGCATAGTTCTATAGTCTATGGTGTGATCTTCAGGCTGTGTGTAACTTAAAGCATTGTTAATGCATTTGTGCAAGGCTTGTACATAACCTGCAGCATTTATTCTATTGTTTAAAGTGTTCTTTTATGGTCTATGCTTAACCTGAAGTTATTTTCTGTTTTGCATTATGTCAGTCTCCAGGCTCTGTGTGATCTAAAGTAGTATTCTGTTGTTGATGCTTTGAGTCTAAAATCTGGTTTTAAGCTGAAGGATTCGTCTGTTGTAATAGGTATGAGTCAATTGGCTGTGTGTAACTGGACTGAAAGGGTTCTTTTTAATGTTAGTTGAGGATTTGGTTTACCTGAGTAATAGATCAAGATCTAGTTCACCGAAATGGTGAGCCTGGAGATATTTCTGACAAAGGTGAAGATCCACCTCAACATTAGTAGAAAAAAACGTAGCTCCATAAATGGCTCATTGAAGTAGGCCAGATACCCTTTCACTTTTAACCTGACACTCACATGCATCTACATGATATTCATGGTTCATACAATGCTGGTTCAGAGCTGGGAGAGTCATTCCAACACAATAGGAATGCAATAGATAGACTAGAACACAAATCTAACTAAATAGGTTCAAATGTTATTATCTCTGCCTGGTAAAACTCTTTCAAACAAACAGATTTTTGCATACTGCTATTTTTAATGCCTATTTCGAGAATTCTTAAAAGAGAGAGGTTTCATATGACTGTACTGACAATCAGCATAATTGTAATGCAAACACTGATATTGATAGTGTTCACCGAAACGGGAGGGAAGTGGAACTGGTGGACGGTTTCTGCAAAAAAAGGGAAGTGTATTTGCTGGCACTGTAGGTTCAGAATTCTGCATGTATTGACACATTAAAGAGCTCTACTACAACAAGAAGTTAGAAAACAGGGCTTTGATTACTGGAGCTTGCAAGTGATAGATATGTCTGTGAATTATTAGAACACTGACAACAATTTGATACTAAGTGAAGCAAGACTCAGCACTCAACAATTGTGATTCATGGTGATTATGCCTTTGGTGGGTCATTGTCTGATAACGCCATGAGTCAATCTGATGTATTTTGGGTATTAACAAATGCATAAAGATGAGCATTGGGTACCCAATTCCATGTTACTCCATCCATACATGAGTGTCATACATTGAAATAATTGGATAACCTGGGTGTATGTGTGAAAGGCTAACAGACAAGGTCAAGGACAGATAGGTGGCAACAACAGGCAGCAGAGGTAGAAAGTTGAGGAGGACAGACAGATAGAACATGAAGGAGGACCTCTAAGTTAGTAAGCAGCTCAAGGAATGGAAAGGAAGAAGACACAGAGTGCAGAAGGATAGGATCAGCTGGGTTATGGGAGTTTTCCACACAAGCTGTATAATTTGGATGATTTTAGCTGTGTTAAGGTCTATCTGCCACGTTGAATCAGCATATATTTCTCACAAATTCATAAAAGCACTCTTTTTATTGCGAGATGACATGAAGAGGTTGAAGTCTAAATTGAATGTTTAAACTTACTCTTAAACCACTGAGTAATTTATCTAAATACTTAGAGATTTTAAATAGTGGTGTTTGCCACCTTATGGATACTACACACTGCTGTGCATTTCAGAGTGCAAGATCAGGGTTTTGGATAACAGGAGCACAATTGAATGCTTGACATGCCCATATCCAATAATTCTCACTCATAATCACCAAAACTGTTGTTTAACATTAGATGCTACCATAAACTGATGATAAGCATTTAGCCAAATGCCATCTTAAAGAGTTGTGTTTTCACGTGCGGCATGCTAAGCAATCTAGAATAGACTTTCAGTGATCTAGCCTAACGTCTCCATCATCTGATGGTGCCATGTTGGGTACAGTACAACAAGATTTCGTACATTCAATGGGTAACCAGGTTTTGAAGATATCCAGATCCTTCATTTCAATAACCTGCACGAAAGTTAGACAGTATATTGAATTCTGATCTGGAGTTCTGTGAGCCAGTGGAACACTTTTAGGGCTGGTCTGGCATTTTTACACCCCCACAAATTGAGGCATAATTTGTCTGCCTGGTTTTAAACCCCATTGTAGTCATTTACTGAGGTTTCTATATTTGTACATATTGATAATAGTGGCATGGTCAAGACAGCCCATTACTAAGGATCTGGTCAACCCTGTGAGGTGGTAAACCTGGAAACCAAAATTACACTCCATTATTACACATCAGAATTTTGGGGAACGTTTGGTGCAAACATTCATCTCTAAGAAAATCAATAACCATTTTAGTATCTAACCTTGCAAATTTCTTTTTGATCCACCTAGACTTATTACCAGCATGGACCTTCTGTCATGTGGCAGCATGTTGATTGGTCCAGAAAACTAACCCTACTATCTACTAAGCATTCTCAGGCACTTTCACATCAGCCATGGGTGACCAACATATCCTCACATTCTAGTTTCCCACCCCGCAAACCAATCACCCCTTCACCATCATTTCAACATCACTGTCCATTGCAGACCATCAAAACATTTCCCTGTGTCTCGTCTTATTCAAAGTCACCCCTAAATGACTGAGCTGGAACCAACGTCTCACCTTTTTTCCAGTATTCATTCTAGAGAAATCTTGGCAAAAGGTTGCAATCCATTCTGAAACACAATAAATTGGGCCAGCCACCAAAATGTATGATTCATAATAACATTGTAATGCAACTTCCTTCTACATTCTTCTTTTGTCACACATTTCCATTAATGATCAAAACAAACTCTCTTAGACCAAATTAAAGAATATTCTCTTCACTCTCACTCAAAACTGTTTAAACTATCACCATAGAAACATTCCAGTTGCACACGAATCATAAACCTGAACCCAGAAAACAATTCCATAGACACAAGTTTTTAAGTTGTAACCACAATCACAAAAACATTAATTAAAAAACATATTTTTATTAACAGTTCATCATAGAATGAAGTTCTCCTTGATCAAAATCAGATCACATACATTAAATGTTATACAACAAATAAAAATCACAACATTAAAATATGAGAGAGACAACTGGCATGGGAAACACTAAAAACATCTTAAAGTGGTTATTCCAACCAGAATCATTCAAATTTCTAAAGGTCCACTCTTCAATAGTTAGGTGGGACCATGAAAGTTCCTTGGATATAACCTCAGTAGACAAAGCGTTAACTTGTTTCGGTGGAGATAACTGATCATACAATGACCTTCATCAAGACATGATTAATAAGTAGTCTCTCTTAGCACCTTAACGTGGTATAAGTCTAACTGCTATGTTATTGTAATACGGTGGAATTAAAACATCTTTCTGCACTGGGAATTTGTAATCCCATCATGGTATTAATCAATTCTAAGACTGAATGTTCCTCAAGTCTTTATTACTCTCGCGTATATTTATTGGACATCTACGGCAGAGCAACCTTACTCCCCGATTTCGTCGGCGAAATCATTAATCGGGACCTTTAAATCAAATAATGGGTCCTCCAACTGAGACAATCTTATTGGCAATCTTCAGTGATATTATGATGTGCCGAAAAAAATATTTTCTGTTTGGTCACCCTTTAGGCTTTCCTTTTCTTAAAATTTGTAAAAGGACGCTCGGATGTCAAGTCATCCACCGTGCTGTTCTCCCCGGGGAGAATGGCACGGTGGATGACTTGACATCCCTGCAATTGTTTTCTGGGTTCAAGTTTATGATTCATGTGTGGTACTGGAATGTTTCTATGGTGATAGTTTAAACAGTTTTGAGCAAGAGTGAAGAAAATATTCTTAAATTTGGTCCAAGAGAGTTTGTTTTGATCATTACTTGAGGTACCCTGTCTCTTGGTCAGTGGGCTCGCTCCTGTTCTTCTACACATTTCCATTAAACTCCACTATGGTCACAAAACATGTAAGACCCTCATCCAGATGCACACAGACATCTTCCGCAGCTTCCACCTCTGACAACTGAGAAAGGCATACTGCCTTCCAACCTTCCACACCTGATATTTGCACCATGACAAAATGAAACGCTAGTATAACAATAACAATAAATCTTTATTCAGGAGCGAACAGACCCATAAATTATAGGATCATGCAATAAAATACATAAATTATAAATCCATTAATAATTAAAATACATAAAAATACTTGATTTCATTTAATTAAAAAACAAGTTTGTTGTTATTCCTTTGTTATTTCCCCCTTTTTCCCCCTTCCTTTCTTTCCATTATTGTAAAATGATAAGGACTTTGATGTATTCTGCTCCCATGTTTTTGAATACCACATTAAATTGTTGGTTTCTCATTACAGATCTTATTCTGTTATATGATATGCATGTCTTTTTAAACACAAAAACCAAAGGAGGAGGGGAGAAGTCCAAACAACAATCAACCGGGTCTTAATTGTCTTGATGTAAAAGCGGCCGGCAAGAAGCTTGTAACTGTAAAAAGGGTATGTTAATTGACCAAAAGCTGCAAGTACATAAGCGCCACTCAGACTTGCCTGAACTTTATGGATTTTAAAAGGGGTCGGAGAAACTGCCTCCTAGGATGGCTAAAATATTTCCATAAAAGTACAAAATGTAGGGTGTCCTGTGGAGACCTAGAGTCGCAGCAAAAGGACTCTCTCTCTCTTTTAAATGAATCAGACCATACGAAATAGCCAAGAGATAGTGAATCTGATTAAACCTAAATCGGGTCACCAGGAACCTGTCACTTGCACTGGTGAGTGTAAAAAGATACGTCTCCATTTCCTGCACAGATTTCATCAAAACGTTCCCCCTCACAGAGGGCTTTAAGAAGTTAGAAATTCTTTATATAGATATAACACAGATATCTTTAAAAGAGGATTACATAGTTCACGTTGTATACAACTCATTAAAAATAAAAACAGCAAGACAGGCAATTAGCCAGCCATGATAAAAATAGGGGTCTTCCGCATCCTCAGCCTCCTAGGTCCATAAAAAACTTTTTTTTTTTTTTTAAAGGATAAAAACCAGAAGAAAAAATAGTACAAAAGTTAAAATCTAATATACAGGGAACTTCACCCCATTTTCTTTACTCTCACTGAATTGGATATCAACCAACTAAAAAACGACCCAATTCTCCTAGGGGTACTACTCATATTCTCTTCATTTCATCCCCCTAGAAATTTGGGATGTTTCGTAAGGACCATTAAGCAATAAAAGGGAAAAAGGAAATAAGAGGGAGGATTTAGCAGGACCTCTTTAACTTAAAATTGCGATATGCTTGCTGGATGAACTTTGTTAGTCTGATATTTAAGTCAGTGTTTTCAGGGTTCAGAGCCACAATGATGGCTTGCCTGCAGGTTCGGGCGCCCAACCTGTTCCATTCGGCTTTTAGTTTGCACCTGCGTTGGAGGTTAAAGGCTGGGCAGAGGCAAACCACGTGTAGCAATGTTTCGGCTGTTTTACCGCACCCTCTGCAGGTTAAATCTTCCGCTGTCCGTCTCCAGGGAGGTAAATCTTGCAGAAAACGCCAGTCACCCATTCTAATGGCTATAAGGGTGCGTTTTAGATACAGTGAATATGTGCAGGAAAAGTAAGTGGCGGGGAGTAGCCGACTGTAAGAATTTACAAGGGCCCAAGAATGGCTGCGTTTTGAGAAGAGCGCTTTGTCTGTGATAAGTGATCTCATTCTTACACATTTTTTGATGGCGATTTTAAACGCTGTCTGACTGGGGTTAAGAGCCCATAGGTCACCTGCTGACATTTGTTGAATGTAGTCCTTAAAAAGGCGACCAAACGTTCCACCTGGATTTGTCTGGGAGATTTCTAGCCAGACTAGAGATTCTAGTGAGCCTGGGTTAGCCTGCCTCAGCTTGTGACACAAGTTTAGGTATGCACCAATATTGAAAACCTCATAGTTTGGTAGCCCCATCTCCAGTCTTATCTGTGCAGCAGATGCAGAAGTTGGCAACTGGAGGACCTTTTTATAGATTTTGGTGGTATGTTGGTTTAGGGCCGTATTCAATTTACCCTTGAATGACTCTATCCCGTATGATAGGGTGGGGCCGATTTTCGCTCTCAGGACTTCCAGGAGGGGCGAAAGAGTTGGACCTGAGAGGTTTTTCGAAAGCTTGGTTAAAGATACTGCAAGAGTCGTGGCTTTAACTGCAATCTCATGGCGCTGTTTTAAAAGGTTGCCCCTTGAATCCAGGTGGACACCAAGATATTTATACGATTGACCTATCGCAAGGCTTATGTTGTTAAAAGTCCACCCACCGCAGACATGTCGTTTCTTCCCAAAGGGGACTACTTGGGTTTTCTTTAGATTGACTTCTAATTGATTCGCTATTGTGAAGCGAAGCAGTGTGTCAAGGAGCCTTTGCAGCCCGACCTTGGTAAGGCTGAAAAGAACAAGGTCATCGGCATATAACAGATTACTGAGTGCCGTGCCGCCCACCTTTGGAGGATGACTATTAGTTTCATCCAGGGTCTGTGACAGATCTGCTATAAACAGGTTAAAGAGAAGGGGGGCCAGCACGCATCCCTGCTTTACACCTCTTGTTGTCATAATTTTCCGCGAGAGATGCGTGCCGGACCCTAACTTCACTCGTACCCAGGTGCGGGAGTGAAGTTGAATCATGGCCTCCAGTAGTTTGTCAGGGATCCCCCACTTCCTTAGCTTTTCCCATAGAGCCGCCCTAGGAACCCTATCAAATGCTGCTTTGAAATCGACAAAGCAGCATAGCACTGTCCTGGATGTTAAGAGTGCTTTGTCGACGATGGTTGACACTGCTAGGAGATTGGTCATAGTCCCTGAGTTAGCAACGAACCCCGTTTGATTCATCGGAATCCGGTTGTGTTCCGTTGCCCATTGCTTCAGGTCCTCCAAGAGGAGGCCTGCATAGTGCTTAGCCTCAATGTCCAAAAGAGCTATGAGTCTGTAGTTGTTAGGGGCAGCGCGGGATCCTGATTTATAAATTGGATGTATTATTGCACCCCGCCATGAGTCTGGGATGGTTGCGGTTCTCAGGGCGTAGTTGAAAAGGTTTGTTAGAGTTCCTGACCAAAAAGCTACATCAGATTTGAAAAGGTTCTGTGGCAGGCCATTTGGGCCGGGTGCTCCATCTGATCTTGCTTTAGTCACAACCGTCGCTACTCTGTCTTGGGACACCTGAAGATCCATATTGAGTGAGCTTGACGGCTCGATGGGTGTATTCCGCTGGGTACTGGCCCCGATCACGGTCTCTCTCAACGGACCACATCCTATGGGTCCTAGGTGTTCTGGGGAACTGAAATGGTCTGTGAGGAATGATGCCCATTCAGACTCTTGGATATTTGCTGATCCGAAGCTGGTGGTGCTCGGATTGGTGTGGTTTATTAGGGCCCAGAACTTTCTTGGGTTTTTGCTCTTACTCTCCCACACCAGTTTACACCAAAATTGATTTTCGTGTTTCTGTTTGTCTTTGAGGGTCGCCAACCTAAATGACTTTTGGGCAGCTTGATAGAGATTTAAACATTCGCTGTTCCCAGGATATTTTGCAAGTGACCGCAGGGCCTTATTCCTGGCTTTCTTAAGTAACTTTGACTGTGATGAAAGTTTAAAATTGTGAGGCTGAGTTGTCCTTTGGGCCTGCTGTATTACTGGAAAACAGTTTGTCAGATGGGAGCACAGCGTTGTCCATATTACGATAGGGGAGGTATCTTGATCGTTTCCGCCTTTTATACGTTCCATGCATACCTGTAGGATAATTGGGCTGATATCCTCGCTCCACTTAAGGCGCTTAAGATTTTCCGTATATGTTCCCAGACACGCTGAAGGTGCGGGTTTGTGCTTCACTGTGTTTGTGTTAAGGGATATGACCTGGGGCCTGTGGTCGCTTTCAGAACGTGGAAGGATACAGAAGCTGGTCAGACAATGAAGCAGGTCCGCATTACAGATGGTGTAATCCAGATAGGAGTGTTTGCTACCGTTAGTCCAGGACCAATTCGGGGGGATATCCCCCGAAGACCTGCCATTCATTACCAGGTAGCCGGCGCTGTAGAGTTTCATCACACAGATCTCACCCAGACCGCAATAGGCTTGATTGGTTGGTTTGATTTGTGTCAAGGCCTCAGTAATGGGGAATAAGAAGGGCCCGTCGGTGTCTGCTAAGTCCCCCTGAAATAAGTTGGTATTAAAATCCCCTGTGACAATGCAGTCTGAGTCGGGGTGTTCCGCAGCTATGTCGCCCATTATTTCCGTTAGGCGTGCCAGGTGATCTTTTTTTGTACGTGTATTGGGGTAGATATATACATTAAGAAGAAGAAGTGGGCGCTGTTTTCGCCACGAGTTAATTTTAACCCCGAGTAGCCAGTCTTCCTTGATACTTAATCGTGAGATTGGGCCTTTTAGGTTATTTGAAATGTATATTGAAAGGCCACCTTTGGCATGGCCGTAGCGGCTGTCCCTGAGTGCGGGTTTCCATAATTCAATATAGCCAATGACAGGAAATCCTTCTGTAGCCCAGGTCTCCTGTAGGGCTATTACGGCATGTTCGCATAGGAAAGAAAAAGTGTCAGGGTGCGTAATTTTCTGATGAAGGCCGCTAATGTTCCAAGAACATATAAGAAAAATGGGATCTGCTTCTGGAATAGGAGCGGTTGCAGATGGAACTACTGGTGGAATTGGCATTGCTTGGGGTTTGTAGTTATGGGCAGAAAGCTCTACTTCAGAGGATCAATCTGAGCTTTTGGTTGACAAGATTGCTGGGAGCCATTCCCAGCCTAGACTTGTGTCGGCGTTGGAGGCCACCGTTGGAGGAATTTTATACAGTTCCTCGGATCCTGCCGCGTTTTTTAAGATCGAATACGGTCTGAGATAGGGCGCTGGTCTGGTAGTACCAGCATTTCGAGGAGGTGTCGGCTGGATTAGTAGGGAGGTGGGGTAACCTGGAGTGGAATATGGATGCACTCTGATGCCCCAGTCCCGAAGGGTGGTCTTGTGGTTCAAAAAGACTCCTACCCAGCTGGCCGACTTGAGTGACACTAGCGTTACCTCGGACGGTTGGGTGCCTCTTGGTGGGAGAAATTCGATAGATTCTATGTCCTCCGATGCCAGGCCTGCGAACCCCGGGATACCTTCCACGAGTTTTATTATGTTAGATCTGTTGAGGATATCTTGTCGACCCCTTGATTTATATTCTGGTGCCAGTAGGATGTGAACGAGTGAGGAATCATTTTTATTCTCTTCTTCGGGTATGCTTGGGGCCGACTTGTTGATTTTATTAGTAGACAGGCCTGCGTCTGTTTTATGCACCTGTTGCATTGGACAATTAGGAACCTTCAATGAAGGGTGACTGGTTTTGGGCACAGTTGTTTTTTGGATGTAAATTGTTTTTGTGAAATTCATTCTTGTTTTTACAGTGTCCACGCGGGGAGGAGTTGCGGCCGACACTGTGTTATATTTTATTAAAGTAACTGTGGGCCCTATTGGGCTTGGCTCAACGGTTTTGGTCATTAGATTTTCCATAGCTATGCTTGATTCTTCGGTTGCTGCTCCCGTAGCTGGATCGGTAAGATCTTGGATACCCCCCGAGGATGGGTGGGTGGCGCTTGCTGGTGAATCCCCTTTTAATTTGGGGGCACTGGGACTTGTTAAAGTTGGTGGGACATCCATCTCACTTTTGGCTTTCTTATCAACTGCCTTCGCAAAAAGGGGAAAGAAGTCCTGGTGTGCGGCATTTGCTTTGGCTCTTGTTTTGTTTCTATGTTTGCGCTGTCGTTTGCGCTCTCTCTTGCTGCATGGTGGCGGGGGGGCTGACAATGCTTCTGATTTGGAGGGTACCAAGGCCACTGGGCTAGCCATTGACCTGGTCACAGGGTTATCCATGCAGGTTGTGTGTCCGGTGGAAGCCCCGGCGTTTTCACTTGTTACTTCAGTTCGGTCAGAACCTGTTGTTGCTGGTTGGAGGTGTCCGCTTTTTGGCTGATCGTTTAGCTGGTTTGTGCTTGGTTCTGTTCCACCACTTGGCTTAAAGCCTTTATTAGTAATGGACCATGGGTTAGTAGAGGCTTGGTCCGTTACCAATGGTTTTTGCTGCTGCAGACCAGAATTTGTGGATGAGTTACCCCTTCAGCGACTTAACTTCCTTTATGACACTGGATAGAAAGTCTGGAAGCGAAGAAAGTGAGTCAATGATTGGGGAGCAACAGCAGACAGACTGTACGAGCTTGGTCGAGGCTTGTGCTCCTAATATTAAGTTGTTCAATTTGTCGAGTTTGTTATCTATCCCTGCCGTGAACAGGGCTAGAGTATTCAAAAGGTCGACCTGCAGGTCCAGTTTGTCCGAATGATAATTTAGTGCGTTAACTGTTTGTTGAAACGTTAGGAGGAGTTGTGGCCAGACTCCGGTTACTGTTAGGTCTTCTTTGTTAGAATTAATGTTTGACGTATGATTGGGGGAGTTTTGGGTGTTTTTGAAAAAGAATGACAGATCCACTAAGAGCTGGTCGTTCGGATCGGTTTTCTTGGCTGTTTCTCGAGGGGATGATATTTTTGCTGCTGGTGGTGAGAATACAGTGTGCTGAGGGCTTGACACAACGTTGTCTATGCGCTGGGGACTTAGCGTGACCGGGAGCTGATTTAATGTGTTTATGACTTGGGGTGAATGGGACGTTTGGAGAGTGATATTTCGCACATGGGGATTTTGCATATGAATTTGTGCAAGAGGTGATTGCCAGTGGGGAACCATTGTAGGTTCATTTGACGGGGCGTGCTCTTGTTGAGAGGTAAGTGCAGGGGACTCTGGTCTCCGTTTGTGATCTGAAAAGGAACTTGGGTTAGGTTGCAGGTCCACCGGGGAGGACTGGAGTGGGCATACTCCTTGCTTGTCTGTTCCAGTGGATAAAAGTTGCTGTCCTAATTGCAACTGTGGTTGAAAAATTACTGCGGGGTTTTGTTTAGGGCTTACATCCCCTGGCCAAGCCGAGATAGAATCGTTGAAAGTTGATCCAAAGATATACACTCCCGGGGGTTGGGCAGACTTTTTGGATTTCATTGACCACTGTAATGGGGATAACAATTGTGGAGGAGGCACGCTTATTTCGGCCGGTTGGTTCGGAGCACCAAGCCTTGCTGCGTCCTGGGGCTGGGACTGTGGATGCGTATCCAACGTGGTTGGTGTTTTCTTAAAGTAGGCCAACAGGTTTGAGTGCTTCATGGTTTTTGGCATGTCTGAACTCTTGCCTTTCTGACTTGAGTGGCAGCAACTGGTTGGAGAAGCTTTTACCGCTGTCACTATTTCCTCGGGACCCAGGAGGGTTGAATGGCTACCCGGATGGGGTTTCTCTTTGGGTGCCGGTTGTTTTGTAATCCTCCATTTGGGTGCCGCTGTGGTCCTTCTTACCTTCCCCAATCTCATTGCCTCAATTAAATGGAGATAGGGTAAGCTACCAAGGCTGATAGGAGCCTGAAAGTAGTCCAAAATAGACCAAAAAAAGGGGGTTGCTATAGCCTTAAGTCTCCGATGGCTATGCAATGGCTCTGCTGTTGAGGAGTTGGAGGGGCTTCAGTAGCCTTGGAGCTCTGGCGGGTCTGATCAGTGTGTTCAGTCTGAGGGTACTGCCAGTTCAACCGGTACAGATCTCTCCGACCGGGTCCGCTATGATTGGTAGTGCAGTATTCCTTTCCTTTTTGTTCCTTTCCTTTTTGTTCCTTTATGTTCTCCGCATCTGTTCTCCACTATCTTCCGTTTTGGTTGATCTGGTCTTCGGTGGCTGCCCAGCTAGATGATGGGTAGCTATTTAAGTGGCACTGTGGCCCTTCACTGGGTGCGCACAGGTGCTTCGTCTGCGCTTAAAGGTACCTTTGGATGTGGCACCCCCCGCCCTTTGCTCCCTAACCAGCCCCTTCCGCCTAACCCACGGCCGCCCGCCAAGCCGCACACCTCAAGACTGGGCTCAAAACTGGGCTCGGAGTCTGAACACAGATGGGAAGTTGGTGTGTGTCAGACCGACTCAGCTTGTTAATATCCTGAGCTTGCTGGGCTCGCAGCTTGGCTGGCTGTCACTGGGCAGGCTCGGGGGAGGAAGGAGGGCGTGGGGAGCAGCCCCAGAGCTGAAAAGGGCGGCCAGATACCTCACACGGCCGACAGCCAGGCTAGTAGGTGAGGTTGCGCGGGAAAACCGACACAGGGCGCTGCAGGGGAAGCTTGCTCGCCGGGTGGCCTTCTGGAGTAACTCAGGAGCAACACAAGAGAGACCTGGGAGGTACCTGGGTAGTTGTACAGGGTGTACAGGGTTAGGGATCTCTCAGCAGCAGGCAGGCAGTGGCTCTACGCGTCGTGCGTGCGGTTCAGGGCAGAGGGGGAGGGCTTGTATCGCGTTTGTTAGCAGCTCCTACTGCCGGTTATGCAGCCCAGCCCAGCCCTACCACAGCTAACAGTGGCGGGGCGCCTCTCCGCACCCTCACTCCCTCCCACACGCAATTAGCCGACTTACCGGCACACCACCGCTCTGCTGGAGTCCCCGACCCGATCCGAACCTCAATCGGCTCCCGGCTCCTGGCTCCCTGACCGCACAGCTCGTAGCAACCCAGCTGCACGGCCTCCGCCAGTCTCCGCCCACCTCACACTCACCACACCTTCCCGTCGGCACGTCCGGGTAACAGCCGCACCTTCCGTTAGTGGGGCGCGGCCTCGGTACAATCAAATGATCTGGGTAAGGTTTCCTGCGTCAGGCACGATGTGTTCTCTGTAGGTCTTTAAGAGCTCAATACTTTTACGGAGGGCAGCAGCATGCTTGAAAAACAGGTTGTTTACTATATTGAGCTCTTGGGGCCTCACTTAATCATATTTGAGGAAAATGTCTGCCCTGCCTAAGGCAGAGAGAGACTCTTTTACATATCGTAACTAAGGGTTTTTAAAAGCATGATCTCGTGACAAACAATCTCGAATGATTAGGTGATTTAACTCAGTGTCCTCCCTGGACCAGATCTTTACCCAACACAGCAGGGGCATCACTGCCACCAAATCGCTTAGGAAATTGACTCCAAATTGTTCATGTACGGAGAACGAGGGGGTGCTCTGGGGGACCTCCAAGGTTCTTCTCAAGCCCTTATTTTGGACCAGCTGTAACTTATGCACCAAGATATAACCCCATACTTCCCTACCATATAAAACCTTAGACATACATTTGAACAGATATATAACTTTAAAATCACACCTGGTGACCGTGATCCCAACCTGTGGGCATAGCTGGCAATAGCCCCTGTTGATTTATTCATATTACCCAACTTTCCCTCCAGCAGTGGTTTCCAGTTTAATTTTGCATGAAATAGAGTGCCCAAGTAGGATAAAGTAGGGACCTTCGCAGGGGAGTAATTCCCCGTCCTAAAGGTTTTGGACCTAGTCGGATGAGGGCCAACTTCCAAAATGTAATATTTTGTGAATTTGACTATTTTGGCAATACTTTCCCACCAACTCTAGGACAGTCAGACTAAAGTGAAGAGAGGGTGGCTTCTAGACCATTAATATAAATGGTAAATAAAAAGTGAGTCACTATGCATTCTTGGTGGACCCCCCTTGTGCAATTAAACTATTCTGAGAGGCCCCTCTGGGAATATCTGACTGCTGCCGTGGTATGGACATAAAGATTCATTAGTACGGGTACAATGGCAGTGTCTACTTCAAAGAGTTAAGTTAAAGGGGGACGTAAGGGCAGTAAAAGTTCAAAACATCGTGCCAGGTTGAGCCACTGTGTATTTATTAACTAGTAGGTACAAGTTGAAGCATTGCTCAGTGGTTGATTTGCCCAGGCGAAAGTCAAAATGCACCTCCAGTATAATCCGGTTCATATTAGGCCGTGTTGATATTCATTTCCTTAAAACCCGGCCTTGGACCTTTACTGCAGAGTCAATAAGGGACATAGGACGGTAGAATTGGAGATTATCCCTATTCCCTTTCTTGAAGATTAGGATTATAGATGCTGTTGACCAAGAAGGCAGCATCCCTTACATTTCTGCTGCATTTAACACCAAGGTCAAGAGTGGGGCTCAAACATCAATATTGTCGCAGAAGAGATCCGGGGGGGATCCCATCGGGTCCTGGGGCCCTGCCTTATGAACTTCCTCCAGGGAAAAAGTAACTACAGTATCACCCCGGTCGAAGTCTATCCTATTTGGAGTTTGTACAGAATGACCAAAATTGTAAACCCCCTCAAAATAATCAATCCACTGCTCAGGGGTAAGATGATGACATAACGCTGGCCTTAATAACTCAGAGAAACTAGGCCTATTTATGACCTGCCAAAAACGTGTGCTGTCCCTCTGCTCGCTATCTTTAATCAACTCATCCCATTCCTGTTTCTGTAGCAACTGTCTTTGTTTTTTCAAGGCCCCCCTCATAGGCGATGCAACAGTTTGCAACCCACACTCTGTCTCAAGGGGACTGTTTCAATGCTTTCTTCAAATTGCAGAGAGCCCTGGAACATTCAGTATTAAACCATCTAGAGTAATCAGATTGGGGGCCTCTCACAGGGATGTTAAAGGCCAGAGACAGACTGGGTAATTGAGACAAAAGCGCTTAAGGTCTTTTCACCCAATGCTAGAGCGTCCAGACAAGTTAATATCTCCTGCTGACAGACTTCAAATAGTGAGTGATTAAAGGCCTTGGCATCTACCTGCGACCATCGTATCAGTTAGGCTCCCCTGATCAGTTAGGGATAATAATCCTTGAGACATGTGAGAGCGCTCCATTAAGGGCCCCACCCCTTCAAATGCCAGAAACAACTGATGTGATCACTGAAGGACCTTTCTAGGATGTTAAAAGTATGAGAGGGCCAACCTAAGCAGGCAGAAACAAAAATAAAATCAATAATCATGGAGCACCCCCTCCCTTTGTTTGTGGGGGGATTTGGAGCTTGGTTGAGTTAATCATCTTATCCAAGGTAAAAACCAGGTTACGGGTGTTTAGGAAGCTATTTAATTCTATGCTTTCTGTGATGTGTTCCATATGGGTGCCCTCAAGTAACGTGCAAGTGTATTTACTATTAAATGGATTTAAGGAATTTGGGCATGGATGGCAATTGAACTCCGCTGGAAATAGCACCACTTAAGGCTAAGAAGTTTGAGGCCCACGGGCCCCTTTTTTGCATTATAAAAATTAATCAACACCTGGGGAAAAGACCTTTCGACAAGTAATTTAAGGCCCTGAAACAGAGGGGGGTCCCACTTCAAATCCCTCACACAGCCACAAAACTCAATTGCAACAGAGTAAATTAATCCCCCACTCGCTCTACCTGCGCTAAAGCACACAGCAGGACAAATAAGTTTTGTACCCCGCCAGATAAAA
The DNA here is from genome assembly GCF_964263255.1 of Lissotriton vulgaris. NCBI lineage: Eukaryota > Metazoa > Chordata > Amphibia > Caudata > Salamandridae > Lissotriton > Lissotriton vulgaris. The sequence goes on from NC_141699.1 coordinate 698,850,449, forward strand.
ATTATTCTTTACTCCCCACATCTCTTGTAGGCAGATGATATTGAAAGACTTAATAGAAGCGAGCCACCTCGCATCTAGGAGCATTGCGGACAAGCCTGCCACGTTCCATGATACGAGTTTGAAGTCCTTATTTAAACCAAGCATTGAGCCTATGTGGGGAGTTATAAGCCAAGCTGGGGAATTAAAAATACCTGGGGAATCAGACCTACCGAGGCGAAAATCTGAGCTTGGTGAAGATGTAGTGTGGTTAATCAACTTTGGAGGGAACAGAGCCACAAGATCTACCAAACCGTGTCTAGGAAATCCTAGAAGGGAGTCCTGAGGTGTGAATTTGGTGTTGTGCACGAGACGTCAATCCAAGTCATTGAGGTCCACCAGGGGACCATATCGATTTAAGTGTGCCATATGACCACCAGGAGATATCGCTGCACCACTGCGACCAATATGCTGGGCTAAATTTGGAACAAACGGAGGGGGTCTGTGAAAGAAGCCCAGCGGAAGTGGTTTGATGCCAGTATCAAATGAAAGGGGCTGGGGGGGACTTCTCAAAATATTTTGCATGATTTTAAGGATATCTAACACTAAAAACCACGCAAACTCCCTTAAAGGATTTCCGGGAAGGCCCTATCCATGACAACCTGAGGGCTATCAGGATATCCTTCTGGACTGCAACATTGTAACTAGTGTATTTGCCTAGTCAGTGAGATACCTTATTAATCAAGTGGCCGGTGGTTTCCTGGCTATCAGTGACCAGGCCTGGAACCCCAGCCATGCCTACTGCGTAGGGACAACAGGCCGGGGAGAGATTCATCACCCATAACAAAAGACAACAATCATCAGGACAAGTAGGATGAATAACAGAGGCGCATGTATGCATCAAAGGGCACTGTCTCACAGCAGCCAATTCATTAATAGGTCGGAGAGGATTGTGGCTCCGAAAGTGAGCATTCTGATTTATTTCTGCAGAGGACATAGAGCTATTGTTATGTGGTTGTTTGCTCCTTGGATAGTCTGTAAGGGGCAAATCAACAATGGCGACCTCAGGCTTCATGGGTAAAGAGGAGGCAGAGTTATTAGTGGGGGCCAACATTTTCTGAGCTCTAATTAGCATTTCCCTATATTCTGCCACCAATTTTTCAAATTTATCTCAGAGTGGGTACAATTGGCCAGTGAGAGTGTCTGTAATCTATTGAATAATGGAGGCCCAGAGCTCCTCCATATCCTCTGGACAATTGATCTAGTATTCACCCAAGAGACCCTTCTGAAGAGGTCGGGCTGGAGGAAGTGCCCGAGAGAGAGGCCTCAGATGCTCGGATGAGCATGGGAGCGAATGGGTTTGGCAAAAAAACAGACTGCTCCGCCCCCCTGCACATTTGGATGAATTGTCTGTGGGGCCTCTGGAGGTGTTGTCCGGGGTAGTCCACCGGAACTTAGAGTCGCCTCTCAACACAGTCAATTTCTTTGGAAATGACCCCCACCACTTTCGCCAAGAAGTAGTCAGTAGCAACATGGCTTGGGCCAGCGGGTACAGTATTACTTTGTCCCATAGCTGCTATGATGGCTAGAACAACAGTGGTACAGATTTCGTGATGCCACAATAACAGGGAAGGAAACAATACAGCAGCTACTTACTGCAGGAACCTCTGTTATGGGGCTAACCTCTGCAGAGTTTGTTCACAAAGACCTGGCCAAAAGGATCAAGAAGCCAAGAGAGCAAGCCCAGCCTAGCCTCTTTCGGTAGCTGATGGCCATTGTGTGGTCAATCTTTGGAAAACAACCTAATTTAAACAGGGCAAATCTATAGGCATGTGCAATTCTTTGTTCTTTTTCCTGACAATGACTATGGGAGATAGCTAACATCAACTTTTGACAAGTTCTAATAGTTCCTCCACATGCACTTTGTTCAAAAGCTCAGTAAGTCCCCACCCACCACACTCTGAAAGGCACTCACCTCACTTTGTATTTGGTGGGTATAAAGCCCTCCTTCAGAGTAAATACATGCTTCAAAAGCTTTATTTCTCCCAGCTCTTCCCTTATGTTTCTCAAATATGTCAGTCAGACGAGCATCTTTCATGTGTATCTCTTCAGTCTTAGACCATTCTACCATTCTAACAGCTTCACACAACTCTGCACTAGATATCACCAATTCTTTTGACACTGACATGATTGCCACACCTGACATCCAAGGTGGAACCACCCCCAAATGTCTTGATTGTTCACTAACATGTACATTTTCCAACACGTTGTTTTCCCTTCAAACTGAATTTTAGTTTCTAATAGCTCACGAGGTCTACATTTGCCAGTGTAATATCCAGTTCTTTTAGCACCATAACACCATAGAGTCCGTCATAAGTGGTGTCAGATAATATAGAGACCCTGGTGTCAGAATCCATTAGCAAATTAGTTCACTCTCCATCAATAATTGCATCACCCAATGGATCCCTGCACACTACATTGTTTCCATCAATAATACCCAAATCACCCACCTATAGAACTATGTCCTACTTCTATTAAAAAGTACCTCATCTTGTTTTACATCTTTTAATTTTGTAGTGGCTTGTGACAAGACTTTATCAAATATCCCCTTTCTATGATTCTTTTTAATATGACATCACATTCTTCTCTGTACCCACGATCGGTGCTGCAGTTCCTGCGAGCCAGCAGGAGCTTACCATACGAGATACTATTTAGAAGAGAGGTGGGATGATGGCTGCAGGCATGTACAGTGGTGTTACCTGCAGTTTCTTTCCTGACTAAACTAGTTACAAGTTTATTTACTTGTACTGTGATCCGTGTATCTAGAAAGCACATGTGGTTTTGCTTATCTTTTGTGTATAGCTGAGGTTGAGATTATTACATGACAGGGACTCAATGAACCTCAGGGTATGTTCTTTCTCGCCGTCCCAGATGATAAAAAAATCATCAATATATCTTAACCATAAGGGTATATGATTAGTGAACTCAGCATTAGCACCTGCTCCTCCCACCAGCCCAGGAACAGGTTCACCAAGCTGGTGGCGAAGCAGGTGCCCATAGCAGTACCAAATTTTTGACTATATAGTACCTTGTCAAATAAGAAAATATTTTCATTTAAGCAATATTTCAGCATTAGTTTCAACATGACTGTATGGTCATATGGGTTAATCGGCGTCCTTCCAAGATAGTGGAGACATGCTTCCTCCCATTGATCTTGGTTAATACATGTATACAATGAGCAAACATTCAACGTTATTAGTAAATAATCCTTCTTCCATTCAATAACACGGATACTTTTTAGAAAATCAGTGCTATCTTGGCAGTATGACCTGAGATCCTTTAAATATGGTGCCAGAAAGAAATCCAAGAAAATTGAGGTATTTTCAAGAAGTCCCCCATTAGAGGAGACAATAGGTCTCCCCGTGGTTTGGTTGCATGCTTGTGAACCTTCGGCAAAAGGTACATGCAGGGAACACGGGTTGTCATTCTAGAGAAATCTGAGTTCGTCATCATCCAATAGATCTGCATTCCACCAGTTCAGCATTTCATGGTATCTGGTAATGGTATTTTCATATCTTTGTCATGTGATGCTCTCATAGCAGCTGGAGTCATTTAATTGTCTCATGGCTTCAGATTTATAATCCATAGCATTCATCAAGATGATATTTCCCCCTTTGTCTGAGGGTTTAAGAACTATGGAGGAATCCATGAGCAGATCATTTAATGCAGTTCGTTGATTTTTGGATAGATTACTCTCTAGCTCGTGGATACTTATGATAGAGTTAGCATCTTCCACTGTGAACATTTCCATTGGATTTGCAGTTTGTTGCTGATTATTCCTGATATTACACTCAGCTTGTTTGTTGCGCATTTGATGTAGTTTCATAAGTTTGATTTCTCACAAAAAGAAAGAGATCAATCCTGATATCTACATAGATCCAGTCGGTGGCAGGACAGAACGATAATCCCAGCTTTAACAAGGATTCTTCTTCTGGAGACAGGCAGCGTGACGAAAGATTAATAAAAGACTTGTCCATGATTGAACTATGAAGTGACTTATTATTTCAACATTTCTTGCGGCCTCCTCTCCTAGTTAATCTTTGTTTTTCTTTTTGTTTGCCCCTCTTCCTCTTGGCCTTCCCCGTCCGCTCCCTATTGCATCTTCTTTTGGTGGCATGTGTATGTTCTGTTCTTTCTTTTTGTTGAAAATAATTGAAATGTGTGCAGGAAAGTTAGGGAATGCAGACCTAAAGGGACAGCTGGTCCAGCGCTCTCAGGGTCAGAACATACATCTGAGCTGGAATCAGCTGATGTTTTGTCGTGTTGTTTCTGTTGATTGATAAATTGACGGTCCCGTTGCGCCCAATCAAAATGTTTAGCATAGGTCAAAATTCTCCCTTCAGCATAGTCTTTTTTAACACGCAGGAACTTGCGTTGTTTCTTGATTCTTATAGCGTCTTCATATAACTTAAGACGTCCTTCCGATAATTTAAAGAATTTTATGACCAATTTATCGTCTTTGTGCTGCATTGCAGAGTTGTGATTGGTTTTGAGCATCCTGATTTGACGCTCAACCAAGGAATGGGGCCTGGACATTTTCTCCACCCAGGCTGTAATGCAGCCTGCATGAAGAATGGAGAAAGTGCGCATGACTGGTTTGGTCGGCCCAAGAGGTCCGACCAAACACTTATTGCACACTTAGGTGTGGGCAAACCCCTCCTCATCTGCCCTGCTCTGAAAGCAGAGCATCCCCGCCCACCCACCTTCCGCAAAGCAGCACAAACATAAAATGATAATAACTTAAAGTTATTATCATTTTATGCTTCTACTTCTCGCACTGCTTGAAAGCAGTGGGGTGATGCTCCTCTGCCATAGTTGAGGAGCCGCCACTGATAACATGTTGAATCGGTTTTATAACACAAAATATTTTCTCTTGTTTTACCCTTTTTTCCAGATCATATTTCCCCGATTCATTTTGTAAAAGTTTGACTTGCCAGAATTTGTCAGGAGAAAACTGTAAGGTGTGACATATTTTCTGAGGGATTGGAATTTAGCTCTTAACTTGTAAAGAGACCCTTATAAGAGTTCAGATTTTTTTTAATCTCCCTATTTCTATAGGAACAGTTACATCTGCAGGAGAAGCCACCCGTGGAACTTCCACCACCAAAGAATGGTAGTCTGGAGTAAATTTCAACAGTGGATTCTCCTGTAATTTTAGCACATATGCCAGAAATCAGGTCTATGAAAATGTACCTTTGAATAAATGAAGTAAATATGTACTTCGAGGAAGTGCTTAAGAAAAGTTGACACTGAAACACTTTCCACACAGGCAAGACTTGAATAACTTGTTTGAATGTCTGCATGTAAGTGAAGGCCAAACAGTGGCAGTTGGAAAAAACACGGTGTTGTTGCCAGTACTTTCCATCGCACATATCTTTATAAAATAGATTGTTTTTTTTATCTGAATGAACATTGACAATTGTTTGAAAAGGGAATAAACTTATCTTAATATGTTTTATGTGCATCCCATACATTAGAAATTTCGCTTGTAGCAGTAAAGTGCCTATTGGGTAATTTAAGTGTTCTTTCAAAGAAATATTATTCTAATGGTCATACGGTTTACGCTTCTTTTGCTGTAATGCTTTGCAAAATGCAAGATGGCAAAATTTCATTTATGAAGCTGGTATCAGCAAATTGTGTATCAGTCGACATTTAAAAAAAAAATTAAACAATGTAATTTTTTGCCTGCCAGATGTTGGTTCACGCAGGAAACCTATCCCTGAAAGTCAATTTCTTCCCTGTTCAGTCTCCTTTTAGTATATTGTGCGACTTTCTTAGGTAAAGTATGCCCTTGTGTAAAATGTCTTTGTAGACACTGCAAAAACTCATTTCACACTAAACACATAATTTCACAAAATGTTCATGAACTTTCACCAAGTTTTACGGGTAAGAGGGGAAATTACACTTTTTCGCACAACCATTGTAAACCTGAGTGCTTAGGGTAGCCATACGATTTGCCATAAAAAAAACTAGCAGTCAGTAAACATGACTTTAGTTAGCATATCTCCCTAAATTGGCATCCTTTCTGTAGTTCTGTGATTGTCAAGTATCGCTTGGTGTTTCATTAAGGTCTTGGAGCCTGAACAACGCTGACAATAACTTGGAAAATATTAACTATATCGAAAAAGGTAGGAGGAGGAGAAACAGACATTTTAGATTAGGCGTTCCGACAGGGCCGTTTCTACCATTAGGCAGGACTAGGCGGCTGCCTAGGGCGGCAAAAATGGGAGGGCGGCAAAAAGCATGCCATTAACTGCTATTAGTTTCCAATTCCTGCCTGAAACTGTCTCACTCTGGTGGAGTGGCAGCATGGGTGCTGCTCCCAGCAGGCAGCTTATGTGGGCTGGCTGAGCAGCAGCTCGCTACAAACATTGTAACAATTCCAAACCCCGGCCGTGCACCAACTAATAGGCGGGGTTGGGTATCCTGCTGCCTCCGCGGTGGCGCGAGGGTTGCCTACAATTCTATTTGAGGGAAGGCGGGGTACGCAGTTTTCCATTACTTTTAAAATTAATTAGAAGCACTGCAATGTGACTAATGGACCCGGACGGTCCCAATCCCCGATCCGGACCACGCCAATGGCCGCTGAGGAGACCAGTACACCACTCTGCTCCAGCTGAAGCTGACAGGTCACAGTGTCTGAGAAGACTTTTCAGGCTGGCGCCGGAAGAAAGGCAGCAGCAAGCTTGCCTTGCAGCAGGAGTTGTTGCGGCCACAAGGCGTCCCGGAACGGAATTGCTGCAGTGAGCCACGCAAAGTAAGTTTAAGTCACAGTGCCCCCTGAAAGTGTATAATACAACTGCTATTTGTTTGGCAATGGATGGTATTGGTTTTGCTAAATAGCAGTTGTACTGTAGCGCGATCATGATCACCTGCCTGCCAGAGCCCTGTACTGTAGCTAAAGTTCACACAGGTCAGCAGCGTCACTCAGCAGAGCAGCATTGGATAGCTCTGTGTGACAGCCCTGCTGTGGTGTGATCTGTGCGTTCGAGGGAAGGAGGAGGGGGCGGACCGGGGTATAATTATTTTTGTGTGTCGGTGAGTCGAGGAGTAATGTTGAATTAATAATACATGCGCACATTACCACTGGATGAGGTAAACTCACTGACTCTTCCTCCCTCGCACCTCAGAATTCCCAGAAACTAATAGCTCTTTGGAGCGCAGTAATAGTCAAGGAGCAGGAACACCCGTTATAAATGAAAGTGCCAAACATGGGTACTACCCCTTATCTCTGCTTCACACATTTTAACCGTCGATCGGTCCTGCAAAGGTGGGCCCGCCAAAAATGTTCGGATTTTGTACTTGCCCTAAAGTGCTAACGTTTTTTTTTTTGGAGCACCCACAGATTGTGAATGCTGCTGAAAGGTGCACATGTTTGAATTCTAACAGTTAGGCCCTATTTTAATTAGTCAGGAAGATAAACCAATAACAACGTGGATATTAGATCACTGACCCTCACCCACTCTTCCTTTCTCAGATGGTTGATTTATTCTGAAATAATGTGTTTGTCAGCGGGAAAATGGGCAGCCGTTTAGATAGTAAAAGGCAGCCATAATGTGGGATGCTGATAGCCCTCACATTCCCGGATCCCGGTGCCACTGTGCCTACTGCACTAACGATAGCTCTGCCCGTTTTCAATGGGGAGAGCTGAATGGGGACAGCAATACAGCGATACAGGCAGTTCAGTATCTACGTTTGACCATTTTGTGAAAGCACAACTAACAAAGAAATTGACATACTTCCTTCTTGAAAACATTTAACCTCCCATAGTAAAATACCGACTGTCATGTACACAGTTTCCCAGTTCTTGTGTGAACTATTCTCTGTTTACGAACAGCCTTTTACCCTTAATTCCGCATCTGATTATGCACCGGAGGATGCTCTGTGACGTTTACCTAATGTCCTCAGCTCCTTCCTATACCCAGCACGTGTTTCTAGACTGCTCATATTAGGAACCCATGTTTCTCAGCGCCTTGTATTTCTCTCTCCTACATTTTGTGTTTCTTAGCTACCTCTTCCGTTTCTATCCTCGTGTTTCTGTGCACCTCCCAGTAAATCTTCCTGTGTCCTGAAGTGCTTGCTTTGCACCCTTCCAGAACTGGGCAGGTAGTGCGGACCGCTCTCGGGGTAATCATGATTTTGATGAGGCTCGTTTTTAATAGATTACAGCACCATGGCTGCTGGCTCACAGTGACTGCCGGAGAGGATTGTCCAGTGCCTGTCTGTCTGTGGCGGTGGCCATGAGTCAGCTGACTGTGTCACTTAATTTTTGGGGCAGCTCAACTGACAAGGTATGTTGTTGAGGAGCATCAGCTATGGCTACAACTGAAGATAGTAGGGAGAGTTGAACAAAGAATTGTGCCTGTTACAGATTTAAAACTGAAGTTAATTGCCATGTTGTAGGTTGTTTATGTGTAGTACTCCTTGTATGCAGTGTTCCTATGTGTGATATTTCAATACTTGAGTTGTGCACTTTCACAATAAATAGAATAAAGCAGTTATGTACAGGCAACATAGTTTATTTAAGTATTGGCCCACCTATATGCAATGTGATGATCTAGAATGGATGTTGAAACATGTGATGTTTATGCAGGATTTACAATGAATAATGCATAGGAACGGCATCATGCCATCCACGCAATCAATTTTAAGAACTTTTTAGTGTTTCTCGTTGTTCAAATGTGTGTAATTTCTGATATATATATATATATATATATATATATATATATATATATATATATATATATATATATGTGTTTCCCTTGTCTTTACTGCTTGGTTTTGCTCGCAAGAAAGTGCCACTCATAGTCGTTGAATGTCGCATTTAGTTATTTAATGTTTGATGTGTTTATTGTTTAATGTTTAATACAAGTTCTTTGATATCTAATGCATTAATTCTTTGTTATTCTTTGTTTATTAATTCTTCTAGCCTGAATGACGGGGGAGACGAGTGAGAGAGTGATGGTAGTGAAAGTGAGGGGGCGGCATTTTTCAATTCTTGCCTAGGGCGGCAAAACACCTAGAAACGGCCCTGCGTTCCGAATTACTTTGTACACGCCTCACTGAAATAGCACACCGATTGTTGTGGAGAGCACCTATACAAATAAGAGCTTGGCACATGCTCTTGTTCCTCTTTCAAACAGTAAAGGAATAACACTTGATTTATGGCATCATCTTTATGTTGTTATTAGTGCAGTTCAAAATATTTTATGTGGCCTACGTGCTCTAAGGGCTCTGCCAAATGCCTTCAGGCACTAATATAAATATTACATAAATTAAGTCATTTTACAGGGTTTAATTAAGTTTTATAATCCTCCTAGCAAAGAGGCCTGAAGAATGTTGACTGTTATATTTCTGCGTCTTGTGAATTGTGAATGCTCTGGGATTGTCTTCCAGAACTGACCCTTGTCTGCACCGGGAATTGCCACTCGTCCCTGCGGCCTCCCCGTGTCCCAGGAGGGATTGACCGCCGAGGCCTGCGCTAACAACTTGCCGCACCCGCTTCGCGGGTGCCGCTGCGCGGCGCTGAGGCGTGGGGTCGAGGCTGCAGGTCACCACCAAGCATCCATCACCGGGAGGAAGAAAGAACTGTGGAAGGTAACTGGGGGCGCGTGAGGCAGGGACTCCATTGACCAGGAGTCCCCGCGCTGCACAGGTGTGCACGGCCGCGCCCCCAGCAAGCCACGCCCCCGGCCGGCCAAGCTCCGTTAAAAAGCGGATCTTCTTAAACACACATCGGGATTGTCTTCCAGAACTGACCCTTGTCTGCACGTCGTGAAACGCCGACTTCGCCGACGCTTTAAACCGGGAATTGCCACTCGTCCCTGCGGCCTCCCCGTGTCCCAGGAGGGATTGACCGCCGAGGCCTGCGCTAACAACTTGCCGCACCCGCTTCGCGGGTGCCGCTGCGCGGCGCTGAGGCGTGGGGTCGAGGCTGCAGGTCACCACCAAGCATCCATCACCGGGAGGAAGAAAGAACTGTGGAAGGTAACTGGGGGCGCGTGAGGCAGGGACTCCATTGACCAGGAGTCCCCGCGCTGCACAGGTGTGCACGGCCGCGCCCCCAGCAAGCCACGCCCCCGGCCGCAACACCCCCAATAAACAGAGGGCGGTAACGCGCAGCGGGACGCGAGAGGGACGCCGAGCGAAGCCCGGGCAAAGGGCGGGCCCTCTGTGGCCCTCAGGGGCCGGAAGAGGCCGGGCTGGGCCAGCTCCCTAAAAATTGCCCCCCCAAATACCTTACAACCGGCCACCTCTATCAAAACACAGTACCCCCTGCAATGAGGAAAACTGCGAAGAAGAACAGGATGCCCACTCTAAGATCAAGCACAAAAGCAAAATCGGATAATCCACCATCACTACCGACCCTAACGGCCATTGACAAAATGCTTAAGCAGACTATAGGGGCGGTCTCCGATGCTATAGCTAACACTGAGAGAAGATTGTCATTACCACCCGTAACCGTTATCCAAGACACTCAGGAATCACTCTTTAATTTGTCAGAAGCATCTGAGAACTCGGTAGAGGAGGCTTATACCAGCCGGCCCATAACTCCACCATCTTTCGCCGACCTTCCTTGCGCCCAGGCGGTCGCTGAAGTCAGCAGGGACAGTCCGGGCGCACAATCAAGCAGTCAAACAAATATAAAGGACTTAGATGCACCTACGGAGGATAAAACGCTGCATAGGGATGGCCGCAAACAAGGGAAGAAAAAAGGTCTTGTAAAGTCCAGCAACCATAACCTGGTTACACCTATCAACCCGCTCACACCGGGAATACCATGCTGGATAACCAACATGGTGGCGGATTTGAAATCTGACTTAGAGCACTCCATCACGGTACTGTTAAAGCCCCTTATAGCAAAAATAGACAGATTAACATCATTGGTCAACAATAAGGGGATAAACCCGAAATCTCATCCCGTGCAGGAACGAGATGTGACAAATTCCAAAGCACCGGTCACAACAAACCCATCGAAAGAGAAGGTCTCTTTAGCGAAAAATAGTGCCCCCAAACCCAACAACGTTAACAATACCAGTGTCGTGCAGAAAGGAGCCAAGGAAAAACAGAAGGCCGCTTCCACCCCACAAGCAGGTAAAAATAAAAATCAATCATTAAGCGGTAATAATAAACCTTTACCTAGCTCTTCACTAACACTTGAAGAAAATAAGGCCCAAACCCCGAAGACAGACCCCAAGACAGTCCGCACCCCTACCGTGGCAACCGAAAACGATAAGAAAACAGCCACACGTTTCCGGACAATTAATCTCCCCCCTGAGGCATTGCCATTTGTGGTTGTCCTTACAGGAGTGCCCCCACTCAAGGAGGGCCAAAGGGAATCACAAATTGAACTAAAAAACAAATGCGCTCAGTGGCTGCAAATACATAGGCCCCTGCCCCCAAACATCTATGGGGAAATCCTCTCAGTGAGAAGGGGCGAGTGGATTGGCAAAGGCACTAAAACCATCGCAGGAGACATCATCACGGTGAATTTTAGAGATATGACAGCAGTCAATTTCATCTGCAACGCCCCCCCGAGTTATACCCGTTCACAAATCCACCCGGTCCACCTATCCTATTTCTATCCCCTGGCACCTCAAAGGCCCAGGCAGAATTTCTTTCACAACAGAACATCACATCCGGGTTTTCAATACGGCCCCCCTCAATGGCAAAGGCCAAATCCTGTATTCCCAGTATTTCCTACTTATGACTCTTCACTGACGCAGTACAACCATTGGAACAGGTTCAGTACACTCGATGGGGTGGACTGACAGAGAATGGCTTGCTCCCCATCGTTAAACCAAAGTAGGAACGAGCCAAGTCTTACATCACCAGGGGACAAAGCAGGAGTAATCCACGGACTACCTGACTCTATGGTCCCTGTGTACAGCACAGAAGGTAGGAGTACACCACCAACCAGCACCCAGGGCACAGGGGAGGGGACACACTATGAGAACAGAATCGTTAACCCCCCCGGGCCGCAACTAAACAGGGCCGTCAAACCCGCAAAGGACAAACAACCAAGTCCACCGAAAGGCGAAGGAAGAAGGACTCCCAAGGCAATATCTTATGACAACTTATTTATAGCTACCTGGAACATCGCAGGGCTAGCGACTAAGTTCACATCTCAGGACTGGCTCAGCTACATAAGGAAATTCCACATCATATGCCTCCAAGAGACCTGGGCTACTGAACCGCACGAATATAGCATGGAGGGCTATAAAAGCTTCTTCGTTCCTGCAAAAAAGGCTACCTCAGGGAGAGCGAGTGGGGGGCTCGCGATTTATGTCCACCTAGACATTGATGGTACCTGGTCCAACACTAAATGGGTCACACGTCATCTTCAGGTACTAAGGTTCACTTCGCCAAGCCTAACCTTCATGCTAATGAATTGGTATAACACACCGGCCGTAACGGAGAAGGGAGTAGCTATAAAAGAACTTGAAATTTGTTTGAACTTTTTATCTAAGACACCAGAGCCCATGAATTTAATTTTAATGGGAGATTTTAATTGTCATCTCTGCGAAAACCTGTTACCTGCCAATAAAGACTGGTCAAAATGTACAATTATGAAAGGCCCACACTTCACCCACTCACCGGAGGGCTGGGACCTAGAGAGACTGATGAAAAGGTACAACCTCGCCCACACCATGGATCTTGCCATCCTAAATGAGAGAGGAGAACTTACTCCAACATTCAAAGGCAGGGGCTGTCACTCTTATATTGACTTTGCATTAGTTTCGGCTCATTTAAAAAGACTTATTAGCACAAACTTCACAGAGGCCAGTAGCTTCAGCGATCACAACCCGGTGATCATCAAAATGGAAGGTTTTGTCTATTCAGCGGTAAAGGGGAAGGTTACATTGGAAAGAGTGGTAGACCAGGGCAGAAGAATTAAATGGGCCAATATTGATGGGAGCTGTTTTTATAAAAAACTCTTATGTGAAGCATCAGCAGCGATCGAAAAATGTCTCGACCCCTGCGTAACTGGAGGTGCGGTGGTGAAAGCATTTGAAGAAATCGCGCAGGTAGTAAACAACGCCCTTCGAACCAAGGGAGAGAATCATAACATGCCCACAAACCCCCGATGGTTCGATTCCAAATGCACAAAGGCGCTGAAAAACCTGAAGGACAGTCTACATGCCCAACCTAGGGACAAAATAAAGGTGGCAAGGAACAGAGCCGAATATAAAAAAGCCGTGAAGGCACGAAAACAGAGTATACAAAACCAGGCTTGGGCAGACCTAAGGGACGCCGCAGAAAGAAAGGACTCTACTGCCTTCTGGAAAGTGATCAATGCTCCATGTTTTCAGGACCAAGGAGCCCCAAAAATCCTGAATACCATCTTGCCGGAGCAATGGCAAAAACACTTCCACAGCTTATACAATCATTCAAATCATGCACCCCAAGAGGAGCTTCTCAAGGCCCATCAGCCCACTAAACCAAATTTCACCTTAAAGGAGGTCGAATTGGGAATAACCGGACTAAGCAAAAATAAGGCGCCGGGTCCGGACGGAATACCACCAGATTTATTCCTAAGCAAGCCAGAGCTATGGGCTCCGCTACTCACGAGGGTGCTAAATGAGGCAGCGGAGGTTGGCCTCCCCCAGTCCTGGTCAACGGCGACTATAGTCCCTATCTACAAAAAAGGCAATCGGGACGACCCCCAATGCTACCGACCCATCTCACTCATTGATGTGACTGCTAAAGTGCTGGGTAGAGTCATTCTATCAAGACTGCAAGATTGGGCAGAGGAGCACCAAATCCTCTCCGAGGCACAATATGGCTTCAGGAAAGGCAGATCTACCACCGACCAATGCCTAAATTTATATCTCCTGACCGCAAAATACACCATCGCAGGGAGGGGGTCAATACATATGGGGTTCATGGACCTCTCTGCGGCTTTCGACCGCGTAAACAGGAAAAAGCTGTGGGCTCTGCTAATGGACCTAGGCGTGGACCACTCCCTAGTTGAGACCCTACAAAATCTACATCGCAACACCTCAGCAAGCGTGAGATACAGTCAGGAAGGAAAAAAGACTGACCCCTTTAGTTGTAACAGTGGAGTAAGACAGGGGTGTATCCTCGCCCCATTCCTTTTCTCCATTTATATCAACGCATTGGAGCAGGACCTTCTTAAACTTAAAGTTGACTCACCCCAAATCGGTCATCGAGCAGTACCTGTACTACTTTACGCCGATGACGCGGTTTTGCTCTCAAGAACACCCCTGGGGCTACAAAAATTAATCGATGGGTTCGTCAAATTCATGGACAAACTGGACCTGGCAACAAACCTGGAAAAATCCTTTATTATGACATCAGGGAAACCAACGAAAGGATCTTTCTCTTATAACATCGGGTCACATAAAATAGACCAGGTCAAGTCCTTTACATATCTGGGGGTATTATTTGACCATGACCTATCGTTTAAACCCCTGATAGAAAAACACTCGACCAAATTGGCGGCCGCAGTAGGAGCAATTATGGGATATGGGCAGAGACTAGGGAAATGGTCCCCGGAACAAATTTTGACCCTATATAGATCCATTTGCTGTGCAAAAGTAAATTATGGAGCAGAAGTGTGGGGCTTTTTGGGGAAAAAAATCCAGCCACTCCAGACGGAAGAGAATAAATTTCTAAGAAGAATACTGAAAGTCCCACAGAGTGTTTCGGCCCATATCATACATGAAGAGCTGGGAGAACCCTTCCTGGAGGATAAAATTAAAATCAAACCCCTTCTGGCTTGGGTGAAGGTATGGACCAACCCTGAGGCGGCCCTAACTAGACAAATTATCGAGGATTGCCTTAAAAGAGACAAGGGTCATGCAATCCCCTGGTTGAAATTTGTTAAAGATTCGCTAACAGAGATTGGCTGCTCTGAATATTTCTTAGCCCCCGACTCTTTAACCCCGGAGTGCAAAACCTCGGTCAAAAAACTTCTGTTAGCACAGCTGAAACTGACAAGGGCAGAAAAAGAGAGGCTCAAACCCACCAATCTCTCTTATAATAATCTCACACCGAAGCAAGGTATGGAACCTTATCTAAGGGTCATGTACAATGCGCAGGATCGCTACTTCATAACCCGATTTAGAATCAATATGTTACATCACATCCTTGCAGTACCATCTGGATTTACCCGCACAGTGGAGGAGAAGGGTACCTGCGGCTGCGATCATAGATCTCCGCAGGATACCCTTCATTTTGTCCTACTGTGCCCCTTTTACGCGATACCAAGACGCAAGTTCCTGGTGGGTATCCTGAAAGAGCAAAGATTTAAGCAAGCGAAACTGGCGTTGAGATTTTTAATGGAAGCAGAGGACGCTTACACTTTATTCTGCACGATAAACTTCATTCGGATCGCAACAAGACTGAGGTCTACCAGAGATATTGTCCCTTGAAATTGCACTGGACATTTTAAATTCCCTAAAACTATCCCGGTCCTTCCATCAAGTACATAAAAACTGAAACATTTATATTTTTTTAGACTAAATATTTTTTAACACTGCTTTTTAACTTGTGTATGTTGTATCTGTGCTTTTATGGTGTCTTTTTAAGAACCGAATAAAGTTTACAAATTGAAATTGAAATTGAATGCTCTGAGTGTGCTTTGTTGTTCCCGAAGTGTTTACGATGCTCGCATCCAATTGGAACGACCTGCGGCGGTGGCGCTTCATGATCAGATGCTTTTGCTCAAGGCGCTATTGACTTGATTATCACAAATATTATAAAGAACTCTTTAAACAGTTGAAGTATACAGGCAGATAGGTCTTCAGCCCAAATCGGAGTACCAGGCAAAGCCAGAACCAAGATATGTAGCAAGAACTGGGTCCTCGTCCTCAAATCCAGTAGTAGATGAACGCAGGATTCAAGAATTTGTACTGATCTTTTGTTGGTTCGGCATGCTTGACATCATTAATGGACAAAGTTAGGATACCTGGGAAAAGCTACAACTTCACAATGGGCCACAGCTGGCAGTCCACAGGCATTGTAGAGTTGCTGTAACAGTTATATATGATTTGAAGTAGAATATAAACCCCTGAAATGATTTTATTCTAACAATCTTCAATCCCCACCCAACATACTGACATAACATTTAATCTATTAGGTGTTCCCTGTACCATGAAAAAGGCCATTGGCCTTTTGCAGTAATTTTGTGTTGCCAAAAGGGGGCACCATCAGGCTATTGCTTCAAATCGCATTATGGAAGCACAGGGTTTGCAACCCTATTAAAGTCAAGAGTTAACAAGTTAAAACAATAAAAGGAATACTGTAGATAGGCTGGCTATGACCTACAAAGTCAATCAGCTGAGGGATACAGACTCACTGGCGAGTGACATATCTTCCTTCGTTTTATTATTTTTAACTTTTGAGAATCCAGATATCAGCATTTTTGGGTACTTGCTAAGAATGCCATGATGCAGTGGAGTACACCTCTAGCAAAAGATTATGAGCGAGGAATGCAGTGGACACAGCTATGGAATAAGTGTCATAGTACAACAGACCACAAGAAATGGTAATTAAGTGTACTGATTATTCATAGGCTGACTCCTTAAACACATCTTTCCAATTACATTTTTTATCAAAATTTCGACACAACTGGATAGACTGCTTTAAAGTAAGAACATACATCTGAGCTGGAATCAGCTGATGTTTAGTCGTGTTGTTTCTGTTGATTGATACATTGACGGTCCCGTTGCGCCCAATCAAAATGTTTAGCATAGGTCAAAATTCTCCCTTCAGCATAGTCTTTTTTAACATGCAGGAACTTGCGTTGTTTGATTCTTATAGCGTCTTCATATAACTTAAAACGTCCTTCTGATAATTTAAAGAATTTTATGACCAATTTATCTTCTTTGTGCTGCATTGCAGAGTTGTGATTGGTTTTGAGCGTCCTGATTCGACGCTAAACCAAGGAATGGGGGCCTGGACATTTTCTCCACCCAGGCTGTAATGCAGCCTGCACTCTGGTGCATCCCTGCAATATTGAGTGTGTGGAGATCAGAAATGAGCAATGTAAAATCACAGATCATTATTGTATGTTATTGGGGTGTTTTTATAATGGCTGTCTAGCCTGGAAAGTGAGAAAGCTCGGGCCAACTTAAACATTCCTACTCAACCAGATGGCCTTTTTAGCTGCTTGAGAAGCAAGAAGTCGAAAACAATCACAATTAAAATCGCAATACTGTATAACCAATTTGGTTACACAATAACTACTCGACAACTAACATTGGGATTTGTAAGGTTTAAATATAAATTCCGAAACAGATTGATGTTAATTAATCTCAGCATCATAGTATAGAAATATAGGACACACGGAATGAGTCCAAATCTCCTGCAGAGATTTACAGTATATAACAAACAGCATACAACAAATTCAGTTATAACGATGCAAGTAATAAGGAAAAATAATTGAAAGTTAAATTGAATCATTTGATTATCAAAGGTAAATATGAGAACGGTATCTCTCCCTACACTACTTTCAAGGGGACAACCCTAAACTAAGAAGCATTGAGTAAGAATGAAAAATATAAAGGTGCCAGCTGTCAGAGTCTTCAGTAGAAGAAACTCCAACCAAGGATCATGTAGCATGAAGCCACACTACAAAGGAGAGGTCTGCACCTCTTGAAGTCCTAAGATGTCTTGCTGACCCTCACTACATTACTGCATAAGACAGTATTCTACATTCAAGGTAAATCACGTGATCAGCTCTGGTAACTTTCCATGATTCAGGCACAAATTGTCTACTGGCACCACCTTTCCCACATCAATAAATTGCTACTTCATTCTTCCTTGGTCATTCTTCTCCTCCTCCATGGGAAATCACCTCCTTGCTCGTTACTGTGTTTCTCGTGGCCAAAATCCATCTTAACGTAACTCACTATCTTACTAAATCACAAACCCTCTTTTACTAAATAATAAAGCTTTGTCTGTACCTGCAGTAGAAACAAAAAATGCAAGCAAACACATTCTACGTTTAAGGGTTCAATACAAATCAAATGTTAGACTAAAATGAGAGCTTGTGCTGAAACTACTTCACGTCGCAAAATCATGTCAACTTAATGGTGCACAGGATTACAAATACGTGCACATTACTAAACACATAGCCAATGTAATTCCTTAATGAATTAATAAATTGCAAATTATTATGTAAAATGTATCATTTCAAAATGCACCAATATGAATATAATTTCTTGCTACATATATAAATAACTACACATACATATCATGTCATCAGCTTCACAATGAGGCATGTTATAAGCCTAGCTTTCTCTTAAAATATTATCTATAAGTATTGCACCAATTTCTATTAGTCACATTTCTAGGCACACCATTTATAAATCTCATTCGTTTTCAAATGGAGTACCTGAAATATACAATACCCCATCTTCTATTAGTGACATTAATCACACAAAATATATTTGAGTGCTGAGTACACATGATTATAACTGCACTCCTAGAGTATCTTAGGGTGTGATCAGAAATACGCTGCTGCAATTGCAATGGAGTGTTTTAGAGACACCCACCCACTGGGTTACAGATGTCTATGCTTTTACACAAGCAGCCTATGCAAAGTTACAACACTAATATGTCACAGGTTCAGAGAAAATATAAATGTGTACATTCATTATGCAATAATTAGAAAAATGTTGTTTAAGAGCATTGGCTCTGGACTGTGGGAGAATCTGTAGAAATGTTCACCGTGAGAAAGCGACCAATACTTGCATCACGCCAGTGACTGTCCCACTGTGGTTTCCCCCAAAGTGTGCTTGTTTCCTCCACCCTTTCTCTCCTCATGTCAATTTTGTATTTATTTGTGCTGGCCTACCTCACAACATTTTATGAATCTTGGGGAAAAGCAGTTTCAATGGGGATGTGCCACAACCCAGAAGCTGTTGTTGGCTGGTTTGTCGTGATTCTATGGTTCCTCCATACCTTCCATGTATTTGTGTAGGCCTTTTTGTTTATTAAGGAGTGGGTTCCTCAAAGTGGCCCAGTGTCACTGTATTTTTTACCATCCCTGTACTCTTTCTTGTGCCTATTTTTTTGTTTATTGATATCTGTGCTCCCTCATGCCCCTGTATCTGTTGCCAGTATTCTTGAGCTATGCTATGAGTTCCCACTATGAGGAGCAGAAGTGCATTGAGGAAGCAGAGTAATTGAGTCTCCATGTCGGGAGGAATCATAGAGTAGGAAGGTGAATGAATAAAAGCATCTTTAACACCTTGGCTGCTAGGGATATTTTTCCCTTGTGCTGGGATTCTGTAAAGTCTATACTTCATGACGAGCTCAGCTCGTCATCAGCACAGCTCAACCGTGCCTCATGACGAGCTGAGCTCGTCATCAGCATCGAAAGGGTTAAAGCTGCCCTGTAAACCATGAGAGAGTGGGCCAGTCCAAGCCATGGTGGAGGTCATTCCACAGAACAAAATTGCTTAGGAAAGAAAGCCTATATTGTCAGCTTCTAAACAAATTGACTTCATTTTTTTCATGTAGCACTTTATACCACACTTCTGCTGTTTCCAAGCTCTGTGAATAACAGGGTGTATATTATCCAATTATAAGACTTACAATTATTACATTTCTTATATAGCGCCAGAATCGACCCCGAAGGGGTATCTCCGCGCTTGCCTTGGGAACCCATCCTGGTTTTCCCCTGTGAGATAGCCCCTACAGGGCATCCCCAAGGTGAAAGCCAGGCATCCTGCCGCGGGGGGCCGTTGTGGAGATTAAGCAAGCTTAATGCCCAGAGTTGCAGAGTGTGAACCCATGATTAGGCCAGGCACTGAAGCGAGAATTATCAAGTCCGTGGACATTTGAGCTCAACACCCTGCCGCGTCGGGAATCGAACCCTGGTCCCGGGTCTGACCTCTGCTTCAGGGTCTGCCTGCTCTAACCAGTGAGCCACACTTCTCCACATGCACTACCTAGAAGGATTAAAGGTTGAATTGTCCTTGTGAGGACTGAAATTCAGGAACTGCAAATCACCTTAGAAACCAGCAATAACTATTACCAAATTGAACCATTTTGTCGGCAACTCTTTTTAGTCATTTAAAAAATTAGAGGGTTTATACTCTGTGAGGCGTGAACATGCCAAGCCAGAGTCTGTTTTTTCAGCTATATAGGTGAGCTTTTTTATGTACAGTGTGTAGGTGATGATGCTTAAGGATTTTAGTTTAATAGAATGCAATACATAATCCTAGATAGAAAGTGAGTGGAGGTGTCTGAAGGCTGGAGTAGGGTAATCTTATTTATTATCAGTTGATGGATTGAGTATGATGTCTGTCTGTTTTTTGCTATTTTGATGCATTCCAGTCTGTTTCCTGGGATGGAGGAGAACCAAGTAAATACAGTGTCTGACATGTCTGTGCAAGAAAAAAATATGGGAAGTGGATTTTGATGATGAGTGGTGAAAACACAGTGCATAGATCAAGAAGCACCAGGAGGCAGAGGTCAACTTTCCACATGGTTTGGAGAGCATGCTCTATCATGTGCCTAGTAGCAGTTGCAGTGTGTATTTTAGGCTAAAACCCTAATAGACATCAGCAGGACTTCAGCTTTGGCTTCTCAATCATCTTCACTGGCTCTCAGTTTGCAAAAGAGCAACTTTTAAGCTCATGTGCCATACACTCAGAGCACTTTATGTTAAGCGGCCAGCAATTCCACAGAATAGTATAATTTTTCATAAGCATTTTCAGATCCTTCAATCAGCTAACCAGTCTTTAATATCTTGAAAAAGATTCAAGAAATCTAGAATGGGTGTCCGCACCTTTAATTCTTTGGCAGCCACCCACTGGATTAATCCCTCCCAGAACCCTAGGTGTAGTGCCAGATTTATTTGCATTTCGGAGACAGTTGAAGACCTGGCTTCATTCACTTTAGGGACTTGATTGGAACTAGCAAGGTAAGGACCAGCATCAAGATATCCCTTTGGGGATGAGGGTGAGCTTTATAAACACTTTAAAGAAATAAAGAAGTAAATATTGACATGCTTGTATAGATTGTGTTGATCAATGTGGCATTGATGTTGAGAAGGTATATCTCTTTTCAGGACTCAGCTTCTGAAATAAGCTTGGAGCAATGGTTTGACTTGGCTGCCTGAATGGTGTGTTTTTTACACAAGCATTTACTCTAGGGCTCGTAGACCCTCGTACACTTTGAATGTATGCTGTGTCTTTTCAAGTTTCTTTATAGATTTTTTGCGTGCTTTTTGGTCTTGGAAGGGCCAGGGAGCATAGGAATGAGATATTTTAGTATAAAATGGAGCATGAATACGAATAAACAGATCAAAGGGGATTTAAGCGGACCGTAGAGGACAGTGTCCATATTATTGAATGGCTTTGGTTGCCCCTGTTTAGGAATTTCAGAAGACTGAGTTGTATGTTTAATGTTACATGGTCAGTCCCATCAAACAGGGAGAGGTAGAAAAGAGCTGTGGGTCGGGTGGGTCAAAAGGATGAGATCAAGGTTGTTGCTCTAGGTGTGGGTGGGGGATGTGGTATGCAGACAGCCCAGCACTTGGCACTCTAAGGTTCAAACAGGATCAAACACATATTAAGATGAATTTATTCCTTCTTAAAAACAGTTGTATTCTATGCTCAATCAGATACAAAAAAAATTTAATAGATACACTAATTGAGTCACACTTTGCCCATTTTTCTCTAACATCCGGACAACTATGTGTTAGTTCAAAGAAGGGTGAATGATTTCACATATCATATCATATGTGTTAGCACATATCATAGGGCCAAGTCCACCAGTCCTGACAGGCTAATGGTGGATAGAGGTTGAAGATTGTTGGACTGAACCAGACCAGGTTTTTATGGATAGAAATACATCAATCAATTAGGTTCCAATGTATCTGAGACTTTCAGGACAGATAGGGGTGTGATGATACAAATTATAAAGATGGAGTTACAGGGGCAAGATCCAGTTTTAAGTCGTCACCTAGGTAGTGAGAGAGGGGGGTGGCACAGCCCTAAAGAAGGAATAATGCTGGATTCAGCATTTTATGACTGGAAATGAAGACATCCTCTAGCTTTCAGCGTGTCCATCATTTTAAAGTCAGACAGACAGGCACAGATACAATTGCATGAATGCTCAGTGAATTTCAGAGGGGCTCTCAGATGATGAAAGAGGCTTGGCACAGCTCCAAGTAAAGGTATGTTTTTTCAGCTCCTTACAGCTGAAAAAAACAACCCTCTGCATTTCAGTATGTACACCATTTTAGGTAAGGCAGGTAAGGACAGGAATTCAGGACAGAGCAGTTCGCTTCAGTGGCCTCCAGGATGGAGAGGGGCAGGCCTGGCATAGCTTCAAACGATGAGCTAGAGATAGATGCAACTTGGCTAGAAATGCTGCAAGCCACTGGGTTTCAAAGTGACGACCATTTTGAGGTCAAAATCAGACAGAAATAGGCAGGATCGGACTGCCAAGGATGGAGCATCATGAAACAACAGCCATCTTTACAGATCCTCCTCTATGGTAGAAGAAGGACACAATTTTATGTATCAGATGAGGATTAATTCACAGGAACACAACGTCCCAAAGGAAATAGTCCAGAGAGGGTCTTCATGCACAACATGTACCTCAAATTTAGTCTTGCCCCTGTGCTGTATATAGAACACGAGAATAGACGGCCTGGTAAGGGAGTTCAGGATTTGGCCTGCAAAATTAAACAAGTATAGGAGAGGACACTCTTCGACCATGGAACATAAACTTTTATTTCATAAGGAAACACCGGTGAACAATGATGTGTTGATCGTCATGGTTGCCAATCAATGTAAGAACTTAAGCAAGATATAATGCATTTCACAGCATGTTTTGTTAGGACCAGATATTGATACAGTAACATGTGTCACATGGGGGTGGGGCTAGAGTGCCGGCTAGTGAGGCTCCGCGATCTGGACAGCTGATCTGCTAATTATTGGGCAGATCGGTGGGTGTCGGGGGCCTCAGATGGCAGAAATAGATACTGGAATGCCCCAACATTTGGCTGGCGTGAGAAAGGCTTTAGACACCCGCGCTTGGGTGACACGCGAGGGCTTCCCCACGGTGGGGCTGTGACACAAAATGGCGGCCCAGCGAGCTGTGATTTGAGGAACGCGCTCCGGAGGGAGCCCTGATGCCGAAGGAAAGCTGGCCCTCTGCCCGGTGGGTGGTAGAGACGAGACAGCCTGCACCTGCAGCGGAGACGTATGTGCCGCTGACTAGCGGACTCCCGGAGTGCATCCTGCAGGCGGGGTCTGCCCTCTAAAGGTCCCCGGTGAGTCTGTTAGCCGCATTGCTGGAACCTTGGGCCGAGCGGGCGGGCCACGCCCATGAGGTAGGAGGACCACACAAGTCCCCTTTCCCCTGGTTTCCCAGTACCCAAGAGTGTCTCCCTATCACAGGGCAAGTCGTACCAATTGAGAATAACATCACACACCCACAGCCCACCCATAAAAAACTAGAGTCGGAGTACCTAGTGGGTCTCTACTGTAGCGTACGTTCCCTTCCCAAACATGCACTTGAAATCTGGTACTTACTATACTCAGATAAACCGGACCTCTGCTTCTTCCCTGAAACATGGTTGCATGAGTCCTCACAACCCGATTTAGTTATAGCACTTTCCCACGACTACCAGCTGATTAGACATGATAGGAAAGACAGGAAAGGAGGAGGCATAGCCATTGCGTTTTAAACAGACACCACAATACACACCATAGGGCCAACCATGCTGAATGGGGTGAAATCTGTATCTTTACAGTAGAGAGCTCAAGAAATGATATTTAAACAATTGGAGCCTCACCTATATGTGTGCACACCCACATAAAAGACCAACAAAAATAGGGACCCCTTATCATTAGTGTCCCCAGGGATTTGTCAAATAACATAAATCCTATGGTCAGGATGTGTATAGGTTCAAAAATCACACAGGACCACAATTACTTCATCCACAAAAAAAGTGTGAAAGATAGAGAGAGTACCTCACGGTAGCACCACCCGAGGGGGTTCCCGGTTAGTAATTACCGGTATACCCACTTCTCATCATTGGCCACTCTCTCTATGTGAAAAGACAAAAGTGCACTAAAAGAAGATAATAGTGCAAACGTGAGAATAGTGATGTGAAAAACACAAATAGTGACAAACGTCTCACCACTAACACACACTTATAGTGTACAGAGAAAAGATATAAAGCCCCTAACCAAACACACAAACAATATATAAATGTGTGGTAGGGTTATGCTTGCTTTACCGTTTTATTCTGATGCAGCAGAACCCCACTTCTTAAAAATGGTTAATATGTACCATAACACTTTCTGTTCTCAAGCCGACATGTTTCATCGCTGCATATTTTAGCGATTTCATCAGGGAAATGAGGGGTAAGATATTCTCAGTCTTTTCATGCAATTATGGACCTTGAGGGTGCTACGTTAGCATATACCAGCACCACTCATGGGGGCACCGTGTCAGGCATCCATGTGTACCCCACCTGGTTCCTTTGATATAGACATTAAACAAGTCTAACGTGGATGCCTGACACGGTGCCCCCATGAGTGGTGCTGGTATGTGCTAACGTAGCACCCTCAAGGTCCATAATTGCATGAAAAGAATGAGAAGTGGGGTTCTGCTGCATCAGAATAAAACGGTAAAGCAAGCATAACCCTACCACACATTTATATATTGCTTGTGTGTTTGGTTAGGGGCTTTATATCTTTTCTCTGTACACTATAAGTGTGTGTTAGTGGTGAGACGTTTGTCACTATTTGTGTTTTTCACATCACTATTCTCACGTTTGCACTATTATCTTCTTTTAGTGCACTTTTGTCTTTTCACATAGAGAGAGTGGCCAATGATGAGAAGTGGGTATACCGGTAATTACTAACCGGGAACCCCCTCGGGTGGTGCTACCGTGAGGTACTCTCTCTATCTTTCACACTTTTTTTGTGGATGAAGTAATTGTGGTCCTGTGTGATTTTAGAACCTATACACATCCTGACCATAGGATTTATGTTATTTGACAAATCCCTGGGGACACTAATGATAAGGGGTCCCTATTTTTGTTGGTCTTTTATGTGGGTGTGCACACATATAGGTGAGGCTCCAATTGTTTAAATACTGTGTGAGTGGGGGGCCGCCTTACCTATTCCTTCCCCCTCTACCCCCAAGTGATTGTTCTTTCAGCTCAAGAAATGAAACATGGAATGGCCCGCTTTTATACAGACATCCTGGTAATAAACCCCATTTCTCAAACAATTTAATTGAGACCATTGCACCATACGTCCTGACAGCAGATAATTTCATGCGTCTAGGAGATTTTAATTATCACGCTGAGCTCGAAACAGATCCCTACACACTAGACCTTCTCACCAATGTGGACACATTGGGCTTAAAACAACTTATAATAGGCCCACCCATACAACCGGTCATACTTTAGATCTGCTATTTACTAACTCACCCTATATAAAGGTCAACCAACCTCTCCCCATCCTATGGTCCGATCATCACTTAATAAGTTTCCACATGGGCTGATTAGCAACTCAACCAGGTCCAATGAAAGAACAGAAGCTTAGTAGGTCATGGAACAAGATTAACCATGAACTATTCTCTACAACCTTTGTACCCCTTCCCTTCTCCGAAATGACTAATGTAAACCAGGCAGCCATACATTTTGAGATAGCCATTGTCACATCCTTAGATAGAATTGCTCCTAAGAAGAAACCTAACTGACCGAATAAAAACTGTCCCCCTGGTTCACCTCGGACTTAAAAAGCAACAAACTCGCTGTCAGGAAGGCTGAACGCAAATGGAGACTTACAACTGATAGGCTTCAGTATAAAACCCTACACCATCGCTATATGGATAACAGAGCCATGGCCAAAAAATCCTACCTAGGAGACAAAATCAGCCAAGCCTCCAACTCCCATAATGAACTACACAAGATTGTGAAGGAATTCACTAACCCCCCCTCCGGCTTACCGACATCTACCGCCTCGCAGGAGTGGGTAGACTCCCTCTCAGCTTTCTTTGTAGACAAGATAAATGATATTCACAAACACTTCCCCCAAGCTATAAATAACTCACAAAGACTGTTTGAAATCCTACCCCGGAGCACCAACTCTCTCAAAGAATTTATGAAACTAACAGAGGAAGAAACTTTTGCCATACTAAGTAGGATGAAATCCGGCTATCCTATCCAAAATTGGCCCAGCACTCATTTCCAACTTAATGTACATCTTGAATCTTTCACTTTCACAATTCACTGTACCCTCACACTGGAAGGAAGCTATTGTCAGACCTATTTTGAAACAGCCAATAGCTGACCCCAAACTACTTGCCATTTATAGACCAATCTCTCTCCTACCTCTGTTTGGCAAAGTAATGGAAGCGGCGGTAAACCACCAATTGTCCATATACTTAGAAAGTAATAATCTGTTAGACTCATCTCAATCAGGTTTCCATCTTATCACAGCACTAAAACGGGTTTGGTTGAAATTATTGATAAAATCAGGCTCTCCCTTGATGCCAAACAGTCCGCCCTCCTTATTCTACTCGACTTGTCGGCTGCCTTCGACACCATCTCTCATGGCATCCTTTTGGAGCGACTATGGGAGTATGGTGTCGAGGGCTCAGCTCTGCAATGGCTCAAGAGCTACCTGATGGAACGGTCCTCTAAGGTGCAAACAGGGGCTTTCTGTTCCAAAAGTCAATCCATTGACAAGGGAGTTCCCCAGGGATCAATTTTAAGCCCCACGCTTTTTAACCTTTACATGTCGCCACTGGCCAAAATAATCAGAGCCTACGGCTTTGATACAATCTCCTACGCTGATGACACGCAATTGTTGATTACTCTTAATCCAGATCCCACTGACACACAGCACAGATTTAAACTATGCATGTCATCGTTAATGAATGGATGTTAACTAATCACCATCTGCTCAATGCAAACAAGTCAGAAATCATGCTCTTTGGAGATGCGCAACACATATGGACCACTGACTGGTGGCCTCTCTCCCTAGGGCCATGCCCCCGCCCAAGACAGCCATCCGAAATTAATAGGTTATTATGGTCAACAAACTTTCCATGGCTGACCACATTAACTCCATGGTCTGTACCAGCTATGGCTTAATGCACTCCCTCAGAAAAATCTTTAAATGGATTCTCCTTTGCTCCCAGATCCCCCTTGTGCAGGGACTAATCATCAACCGCTTGGACAATGGCAATGCGCTGTTCGCATCCATAATTGAAAAACTACTGACTAAGCTTCAGGTGCTGCAGAACACCGCAGCGAGACTGGTCTTGAATCTCCCCCCTGCTCACCTTCGGCACCTAGCCTGAAGACCCTCCACTGGGGTCACCTTTAAACTATGTTACTTGATACACAAAACATTGAACAATAAGTAACC
Source organism: Lissotriton vulgaris (assembly GCF_964263255.1). Taxonomy (NCBI): domain Eukaryota; kingdom Metazoa; phylum Chordata; class Amphibia; order Caudata; family Salamandridae; genus Lissotriton; species Lissotriton vulgaris. The sequence goes on from NC_141699.1 coordinate 698,877,871, forward strand.
AGCCTAGTTAGCAGAGAAACTGACTAAACATCAGCCAATTAGAAGCCTCCGCTCGTCCAGCAAACATCTCTTAACGATCCCCAAGGTTCGCACTGTAAAAAAAGGTGACAGGTCCTTTTCCAAAACTGCACCTGAGCTATGGAACTCACTGCCTCTAAGACTACGCCTGGAAACCGACCACAACAAATTCTGTAAAGCTCTTAAAACCTGGATTTTTTAATCTCTGATCTTGCCCCTTCCTAGTTCTTTTGTGTTTGGCGAAGCGCTATGAGACCTAAGGGTAATATATGCGCTCAATAAATATCTACTACTTCTACTACTACTACAGACTACTGTCGGTTTATGGGCCAAATGTGGACGATCCGCAATTCTTTTGTGAGGTCTAGAGACTGACGGAGTCGCTCGGAACAGGGACTGTCTTGTGGGGGGGGATTTCAATGTGGTGTTGGACGCCGCATGGATAGGTCTGGTGATTCGCGCCAACCTCATCCAAGGGCGGCTAAACAGCTCCGCACAATTATGGAAGACCACAACCTGGTGGATGTGTGGTGACGCTGGCAGCCAACACAGCGCGAGGGCACATGTGCCTCTACGGTGGGCCATTCGTGGTCCCGAATCGATTACTGGCTTATGTCGCGAGACTTGGACGCATGGATACTCACGGTTACTCATTTAGCCAGATCCCTCTCTGATCACAGCCCCTTGCTGCTTTGTTTCATATTGCCAGACGCGACACGTCAGCCTTTTAGCTGGAGACTTCCCGCTGGGGCGCTTTGTAATCAGGTATTCCGAGAATCGATCCGAACTGATATGATAGAATAGTAAAGGGGTTGGGTGTGCGCCAAGTGAAGAAATCGAAGGAATCACTACTTAGTTTTCAGTTAAATCTTTATTTGCAATCAGTTAATTCACTCGCAATTGGTGATTTTACGGTCAGCCAACGCTTTTCGTTCTCAGGTGAGAAATTCATCAGGCCTCAGTGGATGTATGTCCTTAAGGTGAAATAGAGTTTAATGATAATTATTTCCAAGATACAGTGGAAGCAGTATAGTCTAGCTCCAACTAGACCTCTTGCTCAAAACATGAATAAGTGATCCATTAATTCAGTTGGTGTTCCAGGCAGCAACTCTGAAGACACTAAGGGTATCACAGGGCCTTGGTCGGCCTTAGAAGTAATTCTTAAACAAGCTGTCCTCCTGCCATGTTTTGAGCAAGAGGTCTAGTTGGAAATTTAACTGAAAACGAAGTACTGATTCCTTGGACTTCTTCACTTTGCGCACGCCCATCCCCTTTACTGCTTATGATCTGACCGACAGAGGCATCAATTGATGGCTGATGCCAGGGCTTGTTGTGTAAGGACATTCGATATATATGAAACTAATGTGAGGTACAGCAACAGCAGACCGCAGTCAAAGTATCTCTGTTAAATCTGATATCATAAGATAATTTGAGTTAGTTAGCTGGACTGTGGACTCACCCTTGGTGCTATGGGAGGCCTTTAAGATCGTAATCCGGGGCAAATGTATTGCCAAACAGGCAGGAGTACTGCGATTGCTCCGGGGAGATCTCCGGCACCCGGAAGGGGAAATTCGGAAACTTGAGCTAGAGTACTTTGACTGCAACAGCCTGAAAATCCTGGGTAGCATTAAAGGGAAGATTGCAGAATTCGAAGAGGCAGCACAACGGGAAACACACTACCTGAGTAGGGAGGCGCGAGCGCGGCAGTGAATCATGCCGGGAAAACACTGGTGGGTTTATCAAGGAAGCCCTGGGCTAGCAAGTATATTGGTGAACAATGGGGAGATAGTTGTGGGCCAGGAGGTGGTGCAGACAGAGATGCTTGCATTTTATACCTCCCTGTACTCGGCACAGCAGACAGCAGAGCAGACAGCAGAGCATCCAAACCTGCTTTCCCTCTTTGACTCGATTGAGCTTGCCTGGCTGAGCGATGGGCAACTCCAATATCTAGATGAGCCCTTCGAGGAGGAGGAGGTTATAGCAGTGATTCGGGTCATGCCTGGGGAGAAGGCCCCTGGGATGGATGGCTCACTGCCTCTTTCTATAAAGAATATGCGCCGCTTCTGGTCCCTCATCTCCTCAACATGTATGAGGAGTCCCTGGACTACGGTAAACATCCCCCAATGCAGGAAGTTCACAGTTTCCTCCTCACTGCTGTGGTTTTCTTAGATGCGACCAAGGGTTTCGATACCCTGGAGTGGCCTTATTTGTTTGCTCTTTTCTCTCGCATTGGCATCAGCCCCATATTTCTGAAAAAAATCACTCTATTATACTCGGCTCAAAGGGCGAGACTGAGGGTCAATAGTCATGTATCCCCCGCAATCCCGGTGGCCCGTGGCACGTGACAGGGGTGCCCTCTTTCCCCTCTCTTGTTCGCTGTGGTGATGAAGCCACTGGCAGCTCGGCTCTGCCAGCATCATGCTAGGCATGGATTGGACTTCACCCCCAGAGTGATTCTAATTTCAATGTACACCGATGATGTGACTCTGTACATCCAATATCCAGTTGAAAACCTAGACCCACTCATTCGGAAGGTAGTCCGGTTTGGGGGATGGTCTAGTGTCTCCATCAACTGGGGAAAGTCCATAATCTTTCTGCTTACCGAGACCACTGAACAGTTCCAATCGGACTTCCCGCTTCAGTAGGCGAGCTCCCAGGTAAAGTACTTGGGGATCTGGCTCAGTCAGAACCTAGAAGAACTTTGGAGCACAACTATGGTAGGCTCAGGTCTAAATAGGCTTCTCTGTAAATGATAACCAGCAGTGCAAAGACAATAAGTCTCGCCTTTGGCACATATTGGCATTGCCAATGCCTTTTGGTGATGATTCATAACCTTCATCCTTTTTCATGACACTGTGCAGTATAGTAAAAAAAACGATTAAATAAAAAAAGGACTCAATGACACGACTGCCACTGGTGGTGATGCCATTCCACTGACATGCTCATGTGTGCTGACATATATCCACACATGAATTATTATCATTATTAATATTATTATTATTAATTGGGCCTAAGTGTCCACCTTGAGACTGTTCAGAGGATATATGGGACAGGATTAAGTAAAAAAGCAGCCAAGCTTGCTTCAATCGACAAACGATAATTTGGCTGCGACTTCCTCTACCACTAAGCTTAGGATTATATTGTGGAATGTAGCAGGTTTACAAAATAAACTCCTACTCTCGCACTGGAATGGATTTATTGAGGGATTTGACATCTGCATCTTTCAAGAGACATGGAGTTTGGTGTCATTACACAAAACAGGTTATGCATGCTATTGCATTCCAGCTACCACTATGGTGAGAGGGCGTCCCTCAGGGGGTTTGATTGTTTGGGTGAATATCGCCCTAGGCTGTCGTATTCTCACGCACCCATCCCCAACTAATGATATCATGAAATGAGGGGAATATTTTAGACTTGTTTAATGTCTATATCAGAGGAACCAGGGGGGGGCAATCAATCGCCCACTGTTATGCTCTTAGAGAAGGCTATATCTAGCTGTCGCCTGGCAATCGCATTATGATTGCAGGCAATTTTAACTGCACCTTTGAGCCTTTAAGCTCAGACGATATGCTGGAGTATGATAGGGCTGATGATAAATGGACAGTCCCTCCATTTAATTTAACTCCCATTAAAAAATTGACCAATTTAGCAATTCAACTTAATGCATTAGTCACAGAGTTTGATCTTAGGGCAACCAACGGTAGAACCCCTTTGGACACACAGGGAGCAAACACCTTTAACAGAGTCAGTTGCCCCTCGTGAATTGACTATATTTTACTTGATGTAAATTTGTGGGATGAGATAACCCACATGTCTGTGGGTACTACAACTGACAGCGACCACAGTCCTCTATGTATGACCATGAGGAATCCGTGGGCTCCTCCACCAGACCTTCAGATTAGTCGGGCAGTGACCCGTATTACCAACATCGCCCCCTCTAACTGTAAATGGCACCTACAGTGGGACAAGATCTCTTTGCATCATTCAAATCTATTGGCTATCCGCAAAACCTTGTCCGAGAAAACAGCAGAACTCCGGGCTGCGGTCATAGATACAGCTGGGTGTGACATGGTTCCTGCTGTCCATTCTTGCACTGTAGAGTCATTAAGTTCGTATTTTCAGGCCCCTTGCAAGAATAACACTCCGCGTGTTCGCCAAAAAAACAGCACCCATGGTATACTAAAGACTGCAAGCTCAAAAGACAATCTCTGTCTGACCTTACCAATCAGAACTAAAAATTGCACCAGGGTTAAAACGGCCAGGAAGGATTATAAGGCTGCTTTGCATAAAGCAAAGATTGAGTGGGACGAACGGTATTGGCAAGAGCTGAGGGATGTAAGTCTGAGGAAGAACAAGAACCTCTTCTGGTCCTTAGTAAGTCAGGGAAATAATAGGGACTTAGGCACAATGCCTAACCATATTACCAGCCATGAATGGCAAAATAATTTTGCGAAACTATATTCCACTTCAGAGGACGGATGTCTGGCGGAGCCATGCGGCACCACAGACATGCCTCCAATAGGGAATTTTAGTGAACACTTTTCGCGGGCTGAAATAGAGGCTGCGATTTTGAAATTAGTTCCCGCTAAAGCCCCAGGACCAGACGGGTTGCCAGCAGACTTATTTTTGTTCGATCCCGAAGGTGGTAGTGTTATTTTCAGCTATTGTTTAAAGCCACAGCTGCAGGTTGCCTGGTCCCAGAATCCTGGAAAGGCGCAGAAGTAGTTCCAATCTACAAAAAAGGTAACAAGGAAGACCTCTCAAATTACAGGCCCATAAGTCCTCTTACAGAGAATTCAATTATGGTCTGAAGAGGAGGACATCCTCTCACAATACCAGGCAGGCTTTAGAGCCAGTACCGGAACGATTGACCAGGTTTTTAGTCTAATGCTTATATATTGTGAAGTAGTTTTAATTGGAAAAGGCAGCCTCTATCTGGCATTCATTGACTTAAAAACAGCGTTTGATCTGATACCTAGGGCTAAATTGTGGCAGATTTTAAAAGATATGGGCGTACCACCCTTAATTCTTAATTTACTAATCCGTTTTCATGAGGGAACCTATGCCCTGGTGAGTTGAGGTGCCCAAGGTCAGATGACGGAGCAGATTCCTGTTGGCAAGTGAGTACGCCAGGACTCTGTTATGGCTCCTACCCTGTTCTCTTTGTATGTGAACGAGGGGGTGAAGTTTCTGCAAGAAGTTCCAGTTTATGCCCCAATACTTGCGGGCAACAAAGTGCCAATGCTTCTTTTCACTGACAACACCCTGTTGATATCAAAGACCCCAGTTGGGCTACAAAACTAATTAATAGATATCAAACTTTTTGTGATGCACGGGGCTTAGTTATTAATACCACCAAGACAAAACTCATAGGGCCCGATTCACAGAACTAACTTAAGACAAAATCCGAAACTTACTAATTTTGGTATTCCCAAAAGTTAGGATTTTGTCTTAAGTTTGTCTTAAGACAGACTTAAGACAGACTTAAGACAAAATCCTAACTTAAGTCTGTCTTAAGTCAATTTTAAGACAAACTTAAGACAAAATCCTAACTTCTGTGAATACCAAAAGTAGTAAGTTTAGGATTTTATCTTAAATTAGTTCTGTGAATCGGGCCCATAGTTTTAAACCCCCATAAATGTATTAAGAATAATTTTATGCTGAATGGTACCCCCTTAGAGAGAGTCGGGAACTTTGAATATCTTGGCATATATACCAGAGAGTCTTCTGACAAAATGCACTGGAGGTCCCATATAGCCAAAATGCTTTTGAACCACAAACGCATGACCGGGGCACTAAGCAAAGAACATCGCTCCTCGTATAGTAGGCCATTTGCCCCAGAGCTCGTAGTTTATGAAGCAAAAGCAGTTAGCTCGGCTCTGTATGGAGCTGAGCTATGGGGGTTCAAAAATGTAGATGAAATAAGTAGGTCTGAGCATAAATTTTTGAGGGATTTGGTAATGCTCCCCCGTGACACCCCATTAACACCTCTAATGTATAACATGGGCAGGCGACCGTTTAGAACAATTGCTAGGCTACGCCCACTCTATTTTGGGATGGCTCAAGGCGTATTGATGAGCTTACCAATTACACCGTAGTCCTAACGGAGGTAATGAATTTGGATGTGAACCATAGGGTCAAGTGGATAACATATGTGAAGAAAACTATGATATAACTTGGCCTTAAAGATTGATGGATTCCCCCTAGCAAGGTGGAACTTAAGCATTATTATTGGGATTGGATCAACAGCCAAGAGCTCAGAAGCCAGCTATGGGGAGATTGACAGAGGAGTTCTTTATGCTTAAGCAAATTAGAAGCTTAGAGTTCTACCTAGACATGATCCAGGTCCAACGAGATAGGACTCTGTATATTCAGTTTAAGTTCGGCACGTTCCCTGTTAATACCCTAGTTGCAAAGTGGCACGCAGATTAGAAGACAACAGAGAGTTGCCTTTGCTGTGGAGCCCTTGTTGAGTGTGTTGCACATATCTTGTTTGCTTGCCCTGGATATAATAAAGCAAGGACAAAATGGTTAAAACCCACATGCACCCGTGATCACCGGTTTGCTCTGTGTATTTTAAAATCTGATCCCAGTGTTTTATTTTCATGTGGAGTGGCCACATTTTTTAGGTCAAGCTTGGTTAGTTAGAATCAATGCCCTACGTGGTGTGACTTCAATTTAGGCAATTGTGTCTACAGTGGCAGTTAAAAAGCTGTGTTATATAATATGTGCCAAAACAACAGATCACATTGGGTTGCTCTATGCATTTTTGAATGCTGCTAATGATGGATATAACACTAGCACTTTATGTACTGATTACTGAGATGGACTATGCCCCTTTTATCTTTCCTTTTTTGTATTCTTATTATAACCATTAAGTACTTGGGGAGGAAGGGACTCATAGAAAGCGACATGTACATATCCCTTTTTGACTGATGTTTTTATTGAAACTCGTTTTAGGCTCTATATTTTAAGAAGTTGCTAATATTGAGATGCAAAGATATTTTTTTTAATGAACTTTTTATCTAACGACTTTTTTATTACTGAACTTATACTGTCTTATTGTATACATGTCAAATATTGCTTTAATGATACATGTTGTTGAATAAAGCTATTTGAAACTGAACTGAACTATCATTAATTAACATATATTAAGCGCATGGCTACCCTGAGGCATCCCAGCACTGACGGCAGAAAACAGGCATAGGGAAGCGGCTACCAGTTCGTATTCTGGAGTAACCAGGTTTTAAGACCCTTCCGAAAGGTTAGATGGGATGTCTCTGAGTACAGATTCAGAGGAAAGTATTTCCATACTTTGGCTGTGTTGTATGAGAAGGAGCAACCCCCGCTACACATCCTTCGAATTTTAGGGATGGTGGCTCGATTTAAGTTCGCCGAGCGGAGTAGTTTCTTTGGCCGCTACGCAATAATAAGTGACTGGTTGATGCAGGGGCCTGTACCCATAAGGGTCTTGTGGGCGATGCATAAGGCTTTGAATGTAATCCTTTCCTCTATGGGCAGCCAATGTAGGGTCTTTAAACTGGGCATGGCTGAGTGCGTTCTGGTTGAAACCAACAAAAGTTGGGCGGCACAGTTATGTGCCACCTGAAGCTTCCTCAAGGTAGATTTAGTTGCTCCCAGGTACAATGAGTTGCCGTAGTCCAGACGCTAGAGGATCAAGGCCTGGAGCATAATTCCAGGCTTCTGAATGCATTTCAGCAAAATGGTGTGGGCACTCTTGCTTTAAATTTTAATTCCTATGCCAAGATGGCTTTCACCACTTAGATTGGTAATAAAAGAGGGTAAGATTTTTTGGGGGAGTGCAAGCACACATTTTTCAAAAAAAGGATTGTGCACGCTGGGAAGTAATGAAGGAGTAAAAGGGAAAGTTAGTTGAGGCCAGGAGGTGAAAAAAATGCATAAGGGATAGAGAAACAGGGGTGGAAAAGCATACATGAACAGAAGAGCAAAGAGATCTGGACAGATGAGGGAAGAACATGTAGCACAGAAGGTTAGGGGAAGCATACAAAAGAGCGAGAAGCACACAAAAGTGGCAACAATATGAAACGGAGTGCAGAAGGGAGTGTATGGCAAGAGATGGAGAGTGTTGGAAAATAAATGTACTTTGAAGAAGAGCTTAACCAAACAAAAAGTAAATGTTTTCTAATAGTGAGCCATGGACTGATAGAAGCCAACACATTTAAGAGATGGTAAAGAGGCTACACAGCATGGGAGGGACAAACACAAGATGTAAGATGGACAAGCTGGGACAAGAAAAGCTCTTGAATATGAAGCAAGGAAATGAGAGTGACAATAAAGTCACTTTGTATGTCAAAGTAATGAAAGGAATTGGTCCGGTCCGTCACACTCCTCCCAACTGGCATGTATGAAAAAAGTGTGTGTCTTTCCCGCAGGAAGGTAGTTTATGAGATTGCAGATGAACCACTATTTATATTAACTACAACTAGGCCCAAAGGATAATCCTTTTTCAGGAAGCACAGACCCTCTCCCACCAAGGTGGCATACTTCATCATTGGGTCATGCTCAAGGTTGGGTGAGACTTTCACTTTCCAAAGGTAAACAGAGTAATTATTTTGCATATTTTCCCACGAAGATGAATATTTTCTTTGAGGGAATTAATACCATTCTGGTATACTCATTCTACGACGCAAAAGTGTTTTCCAGGTTTAAAAATGGTCCTTGGCATAATGATGACATCAGAGAAATGTACATTGTACGTCCATTGGAAATCATTCAAGAAGCAATATTAGTTATGAAGAATTATGGAAAAGGCTACCTACACCTGTGAAGCTCCTGGAGTAGCTGTAGCTGTAGTGGCCAGAGGACTTACCCATATTGACTTTCAGCTCTAATACATGTTTACGGTTCAAAGTGTAAGGTTCTCCCAGTTGATAGATCCTAAGAGTTAATTTTACCTTGCAGTGAAGTCAGAGAGCAGTGGCACTGAAAGGACATTGCACCTTGCACCAGACTCCGCCCCTATGTTGGCAAATCCAGACCTTGATTTTCGGTATTGTTTGAACAATATATAAATGATGAAAAGGACAAAAAATGGCATAAATAGCATTACTGGTGTTTCAGTTAAATAATTACCTCAAAGGTGTTTTCACAATGCCATATGTGAATTTTTGGTTTCCATAGTGAATTGGCACATGCTACATTGACCACATATGTAGTGACCAAGGGGCAGTTCAAGACCCCATAGAAAATTGATAGTGTTTTGTTGACTGCATGGCAGAAGGCCTGTCTTAACAAGATCATTTTTTTAATTCATTCCTTTTTTGACTGCAAACATAGGTTGCTAAAATGCTAGGTCACTACTTGTCAGAATTTCTTCATACATTTCGTTAGAACATTAGAAATTGGAGAAAAGGTTGTTAGCCAGATAATTTTGTCATTTTTGCTTCTTTGATGAGGTTTCAGCAGTGTTTTGCAAGTGCAATACTATGCTCTTTTTATGGCCCATGTGACATGGCGTCATGGATAGCATATCTGTATTAGTTTACTAGAAATGATCCCTGCTTCCTTATTAAGTAATCTTGATGTTTACTGTTTCGATGCCACTTGTGGAATATTTCTTGGTGAAGAATCATTCCAGGACTGATATCACATGGCAGGTGCTGGTGCCCAGTTCAGACCTTAAGATACACCCACTTACAAATTAGACCACGGAGAATCCTCCAGGCTCTGAGGAGGTCGAATGGATCTTTTCCACCATGTTGAGAATTAGAGTCACCTATAAAGTAAGGTCATTAAATATCATGGACATCTAAGATTCTGTTGAGTCAATGATGACAGGTTAGGATTAAATGTAAGGTCTTTATTTATCTATATGGTTAGGATTTCAAGTATCTTTATTCAAATTAGAAAAATACAGAAATATAAAGGAAGGTGAGAAATTAGCAATCAAAACACATGTTCCATAAAGAATCTCAATAAGCGAACTAAAGGCCTTCTCTAAATAAGAGCCCATAAAGAGTTCTGCTGGAAGAGAGTCATGAATAGAAAGGTGAGCTCCTCCTGAAGAGTAGTTCTGGACACTCTGCTGAGGTCCCTAATGCTGCAGTAGCAACTTTCAGAATAATGATCTGTGCAGGAGCATTGATCACAAAAATTAATAAGAGAAGTCACCTCAAAGGTCTAACGCAATCAACTCTCCATGAAGAAGAGTCTTGGGCAAAGGAGAAAATCCAGCAGCAAGAGTACCGGATGGGAAAGAGAGGTGTGGAGGTGTGTGATCTGACTACCTAGGAACACTCATTAGTATAACCTTTCAACACATGGATTGGTTAGTAATGATGCTTTCCTTCGATGTACAATCAGAATGGTTCATAAGGTGGTGTTGTCAGGCATATGATGCATCTTCTTCCGATACCCACAGGGTTCACTCTCGTCATCCGAATTTATACAGTCCTTTGGTACAATTGTTCCATGAAGGAAAGTTCCCATGAAAATCCTCTTACGTAAGCTAAGGATGCATTGTGAGTTTCAGCACAGAAATAAAGGCTAGTCAGCAGATGTGAAAACATATATCGAGTTAATAGTTAAGCAGCATTATAAGAGTACATCACCATTTATTCTATTCAATTTCAATAAGTTTATTGTTCTCAATGGAAATGATTTAACATAGAGTGAGAGGAACTAAATGAATATAATACTCAAGTTAGCACATTTCTAAGATGACATCAATGTTAGGCTGTTGTACAGAACATTTTACTATGAGCAAAAGTTGAAAGAAACTTCAGGCCTAGTCGTTGCACAGGCAAAAGTATAGTTACTTGGTGTAAAATTTTAAAACACATGAAATTTCAGTGAAGCGTTTCTAATAGCATCTTTCACATCTATGTTTGTCACTCTACAATATGTTTTGGTTTTATTTCCTTATTCTACTGAAAGATAATCACATATTTGGTGAGGCATTCCGAAAAATGCATTTTACTTATGTTAAAATATGTTCTGAATGGCATTTCTAATGTGCTAAAATATGTTGAATTCTAAATATGCGATCAATTTTCTCACAGGTGATCTCAAAGGTGTAATTACCAACACATGGCAGAGATATTATAAAACTACTTAATAAAGAAGAACTTACATGGTTCTTGAAATGTGACACTGTCAATAATAGACTAAATCTAGCAGAGGCTGAACATATTGTATGATAAATACTACACTAGACCTCAGTACATGATGAACTTGTGATGCTTGAATTTTGTATCAATTATATATAATTTTAATGAGTGTTTTTCCTGTGTAATATTGTAGATATCGTCATGATTTAATTGCTCTCTTGTGACATCATAGTAATTTGATTCTCCTTCCCTTTTCTCAGCCTGCTCTTTCTCACTGCTTATTCTCATCCTCAGGCATTTTCCACATGGAGTGGTGTGGCTCACTATGGAGTGGTGTGGCTCTCTGGTTAGAGGCGGCAGACCCGGAAGCAGAGAACGGCCCGGGACCAGGGTTCAATTCCTGACGCGGCAGGGTCGTGGACCAGGGTCAGTGGACTCGATAATTCTCGCCTCGGTGCCTACTCTAACCAGGGATCACACTTGGCAACTCTGGGCATTAGCTTGCCTCATCTCTACAACGGCCCCCCACATTCCCCGGGGATTCCTGGTTTCACCTTGGAGATACCCAGTAGGTACCATCTCACAGGGATAGCCAGGACGGGTTCCCCAGCAGTCTACAGCACCACGACGCCTCAGGGCAGCAGTGCGCTTTACAAGACCACATACATTACATTACATTTTCTGTTTCAAGATTTTGTTTCTGGGAACAGAATATAGACTTGCAGTGAGAACAGTCGATCTCGAAGCTGGGGAACCGGGTTTGAGCCTCGGGAATGACGCTCAACATCCTGTAATTCTGGGCAAATCACTTCATCTCCCTGTGTCTAACAAAATGAATTTGGCCATCTGTAACAAAACTGGTGCTGATGTATATCGCTCTTATTCCTGATATCTTCTGGTCTAGTTCGTGATATATAAAACAATAAATAAATAAATAAGATAGCCACTGGTTACAGGTGTAAGCGGCCCCTTTCTATTTTTATTTCCCACCATTTCCTTCACGTCTAGGGCATTGACTACACTTGAAGATAGCCCCAAACCTCAGGCCCCTTTTGTTTCAAGATGTCTGCCATTTATATATAGGCTGGCAGGGCTACTTTCCTATTTTCAACTCCCAGTATTCCTTACACTTCTAGGGCATCAATCAATCAATCAATCAATCAATCAATCAATCAATCATTTGTAAAGGGCACTACATACCCATGAGGGTCTCAAGGCGCTGGGGGGGGGGGCGCTACTGATCGAACAGCCGGGTCATGAGTATCCTCCTGAAGGTCAGCAGGTCTTGGGTCTGTCGTAGGCTCATTGGGAGGGTGTTCTATGTCTTGGCAGCGAGGTGGGAGAAGGATCTCCCACTGGTGCTTGTTCTTTGGATGCGCGGGAGGGTGGCAAGTGAGAGGTCGTCAGAGCATAGCTGGTGATTGGGGATGTAGAAGGAGAGCCGTCTGTTGAGGTAGGCTGGGATGGTCTTGCGGAGTGCCTTGTGTGTGTGGGTGAGGAGATTGAAGGATATCCTCTTGTTGACAGGGTGCCAGTGCAGGTTTCTCAGGTGGGAGGTGATGTGGCCGTGGTGTGGTACATCGTGGATCACTCGTGCCGGAGCATTTTGGATGCATTGTACTCGTTTGATGGGCTTGGTCGGGGCTCCCACATAGAGGGCGTTTCCGTAGTCGAGTCTGCTGCTGACGAGGGCCTGGGTTACTGTCTTTCTTGTATCTGTCGGGATCCATCTGTAGATCTTGCGGAGCATGCAGAGGGTGTTGAAGCAGGAGGAGGAGACCGCGTTGACTTCCTTGGTCATTGAGAGCGTTGAGTCGAGGATGATTCCCAGGTTGCGTGCGTGGTCGGTGGGTGTTGGGGCTGCCCCAGTGCCGTCGGCCACCAGGAGTGGTCCCAGGCTGAAGGGTCGGAGCCGAGGATAAGGACCTCTTTCTTGTCCGAGTTCAGCTTCAGAAGGCTGGTCTTCATCCAGTCGGCGACAGCCTTCATTCCTTCCTGGAGGTTGACACCAGCGGTGATGGGGTCCTTCTTGAGGGAGAGGATCAGCTGAGTGTCGTCGGCGTAGGAGATTATGTTGAGGTCGTGCTGTCAGGCTGCGTGTGCAAGCGGGGCCTTGTAAATGTTGAACAGCGTCGGGCTGAGGGAGGATCCTGACTGGGAAGTGTCCAGGATTCTGTTTTCTTCGAGGTATCGGGTTAGCTGTCTATTGACGCTTTTCTCAATGATATTGGCCTTGGCCGGCAAGGGGAGCAGAAAGATGGGCTGGAAGTTCTTGAGGTCTCTTGGGTCTGCCTTAGGATTTTTGAGTAGGGCGTTGATCTCGGCATGTTTCCAGATCTCTGGGAAGGTTGCGGTCTCGAGGGAGAGATTTATGATGTTGCGCAGGTAGGGTGCGATGGAGCTGCTTGCTCTGTTGAGGACGTGGCTGCGGGAATGGGTCTGTCGGAGAGCCGGAGTGGATTATGCGCATGGTCTTGATGGTATCATCGATGCTCACGCTGGCCCAGGCTAGCAGGGGGTCGTAGTGGATGGTGTGCAGAGGGTCTGTTGTGTTGCTGTCTGTTGGGGCTGTCTGGGTGTTGAAGCTGTCATGGATGCCTGCTATCTTGCGGTGGAAGAAGGTGGCGAGGGAGTCCCACAGGGCTTGCGACGGCGGGATGTTGTTAGTGTTGGAGCTGGGGTTAGAGAGTTCCTTCACAATGTTGAAGAGCTCTTTGCTATTGTGTGCGTTGTTGTCGAGGCGATTCAAATAGTGTGGCTTAACATTTCTATTTGCCTTACATTGAAATGCATCATGAATAGATCGTAGTGCATTTAAGAGATATAATTAATTGGGAAGCTGAAATGTACAAATTTGATAGTAGAGACCATAATGATTATAGAAAACAAGAAATCATTTTATTTAAATTATTTTAAAGAATAATTTACATGTATGGGTGTTGAAAATTGTGGCAGTAGGCCATAGTTAAGGTCAATAAATTGTATGTAATAATGCAGTAGTGAAGCATTGCTATTTTTCTCTTATTATGAAATGATGATTTAATGCAATGCATTGATTCTAATTGAGTTTAATTAATTTAAAGCTCACATTTAAGCTCACATATGCCTTTTATGGCCTGTTAAATGTATTCTTTCCCCAAACTAGCCCAGTATATTGGTCCCCTGGCTTTCTGAAAATGTTGACTTATTTGTTCTGTACATGTATCATCCTATGTTTAAAGGACTTTCTTTTAGAGTTCAATGCGAAATAGTTTGGTGGGAAAGAGAACCATAACCCAATGTCATGTACTTTTACAATGCAAACTTCCTACAGTTGACAAACCTGTGAGGCACCAAAAGCCAGTTCTTTCTCATGATCAGAATGGAAAAGTACACAAAAATAACAAATTTCCCCCATGGTCAAATCTTAGTTTCTTTTATGGCATTGCTCTCAACAATTCTACAAGTAGCTTTCAATTTAGTCCAGGGACACCAGTGTGTTTCTTCTCATTAATTATATTTTATTGCTTTTTTTTGGAGATAAGTTTATCAAAGTGTTATTAAAACAATTTTTTCTTTTTTTTGGAATCTTTTTCAAGGTTGAACATCAATTCATCAACATAGATATTAATACAATTCATATAAATAAGTGCAAAGATTAATGCTATAATAATAACAGTCTATACAATGTATACTCTGTGATTTTAGCAAATTAAGTAAAAAACTAACAATTACCCTGTCTCACGCACCAACTTTCATGCACACCACTCATTCATCCAGTATCCCAGTCATACACGTTCTGAAACAAATTCTAAGGTTGAGGTAACCCGGAACGTCAGTGTTTTTGTTACACGCCAGGTCTGTTACACGCCAGGTCTACGCGCGTTTCGGTGGGTTCATACCACCTTCCTCAGGACCCACTTAGAAAGAGTTGTACTCATCCCTCATGTCGTGTGTGCAGGGTATCTGAAATTAGAAGACACACTGTCATGTACCTGTAACCAAATCAAGCTAAAGGACATATCTCTAATCATGTAATTTCTTATCATCTAGACATTGACTTGAGAACATATAGTTACACCATGGAAAGTGGCACCATATCCATGGATAGGTCATTTATTCTGGGGCTTTGACTATAGTACTTCATGACAGTGGAATCCTAGACTCACTATTCACTCAGTCTCAGGTTCCAGGCTTGCAATTAGAAAATTGACTTTTGAGCTCTATAACAGTTATTTCACCTAATGTGTTAGATCTTAGAATGTTCTAGTTCGTAGCCTCACCTTCCACTAGATGAGAGCCAGGTTCTGTCTGGGCTGTTCAGTTGTTACCTTTAGCTATCTCTGTTCAGAGTGCTACAACGACACCTAAATAGACAATATATATACATGTATGTAATGGACCTGTATTTTTAGTCTTCCTGTTTAACAAAGACTGACATATGTACAAGAGAGGGTATTTCTTACCACTATATTCTCGTAACCGAGCCTGGATGGAACTGCTTCTTATCGTTTATTTATTTGTCAAAGTCTTCTTCATGATTATTCTAAATGAGACAATTCATAAAATTATAATTGTATCTTTGACTTTTAATTATTTGGGTCCTATCGGCCAACCTTTTAAGATTCTTACCTCAGCTATCTTCTTGCAGTTCGCTGCTTGGGGGCCTGTTTTTTCCTTTTTTTTGTGCAGGGGGAGCACAGGTCGAGGTACTTGTGTTCTAAAAATTCTTTTTGTATATTTGCCCTAGAAAGTAATAGGGAATAGTTGGTTTCTTATTCTACATGCATTATATTAAACGGAAAGTCTCTTCAATTCAAATGACCCACCTTTAAATAACTTTAGACAAGAATAGCTTTACGTTCCCTTCTTCCTCCGCTTCGTCTAATTACCGGTCTGGCCCTTTCTTCTTTGCATCACTTTCTTGCCAGGTGCCGTTTTCTAGATCGAAGAGTTGTATTTATCATCATTATTTTCTTTCTAATTCTAATGTACGAAGCTAATCTCTCACTTTTACTTTCACCCTTTCTTTCAAGCCTGTCACTGCTTTATCCCCTATTCTATAGGTCACTTTTACTGTGTTTTACATCTTTGTAAGTGAAAACGAAATACCTTATTGTTATTTGTACATTTCTAGCATTTCCAAACATGATGTCATGTGCATACTATCTCTTTTTAAGGAAACCGTTCACATATTAGCAATGAGTGATGACCCAGACACTTTGTTTATATAGGCTCCATAGTAGCGACGTTACAATAGATGCGTGTCAGAATGGAAAAGTATGCAGGAATAACCAAACTGTATTTAGTGTCTTCATATGAAAAGTAATCATGCGATGGACTGACTAGTGGACTGATATTACCTCACTAAAGCGTAATAAAGACTATAAAAGAAGAAACCCCAAAGGAGGAGCAACGCCATACCTCTTTCTTTTAATGAGACAATGCCATACCTTTTTATTTCAATAACACAGCACCATTATTTTTTCCTTCTTTGGAAGACGTACTATATGCCATACTTTTTTCTTTTCCATGCGAGAGGACTAAATTCTTTTCCTATGATTTTATAAACCATCCTTGATCTCTTATTTCAGACTGCATTTTTCTGACACTGCTGCCTTAAGCAGTGAGCTGGAATCCTTCTTTGACAAACTGTAGGATTTTGCCTTATTTCCCTTTTTTCTCATGCCTATGGACTCACCCTTCGTGGACTTTAATTTGATTTCTTTTTGCTTTAGAATCTTTGAATGCCGTCAGAAACATGAACCATCCTTCTGCCTTTAATGGTGATAGGAATCTGTAACTATGCATCTGATGAATGTTTTAAACCATCCTCTTTGGATTTGCATCTGACTAAATGTGTAGTTTTGTGCTTCTTGCTGTAATATTGCTGACTGAAATGCTTAAGAATATTACTAATCTGTATTGATTTTGGAAAATTAATGCAATAAGCAAACTATCTAAATTGTCTGAAACTGTTATTTTGCCTGAATGATATTTAATTGAACTGTGCTATTTTCCATTTAATATAAATGCATTGAGGTAGTGTGATTCTGCTAATCTCTTCAGAGAATCAACTTCTGCTTCTTTTACTCTGTGTGCCTGTAGCAGAGCTCTTAGTGTGCATGATTTTAGTTAGACTTAACTTCTTTAGGATGTTAGATTTTCCCATTGTGATACTTTATTTCTATAGCATGGTCCTAAGAGTGGTGTATTTGAACCTGATCTCGAACTTGTGAGTTGGTCGGGCGGAGCTAGCCTTGAAGCGAGATGGCCGCTTATTAAGCGAGCTCCTCGCACTCACCCTGCTATCCTACAGCTAATCCTTCCAACACTGACCAGAAAGTGCATGCAGCTGGTGGAGGTCGAGCGGTGACGTGAGAGTACCCATCGAGGAATTTTGCCCGACTCCTACACAACTTTAAAATACCCCGTAACAGCGAGTGAGCAGCAGCGGCCCTCTGAACAGAAATTGAAAGTGAATCCACGGGTCGCAGTGGGCAGACGCGCCGTGAAGTGCGGCACGCAGTGCGGCCCCGGGTGGACGGGAGATCTGGCGCGACCGTAACTCCAGGATTGCTTGCGGCGGAGACACTAGAGGACCTCGACGCTGGAGCTACCATCGCCCCCATTGATTGAGGTGAGCGGCAGGAGGTATACGGAGTCCCCGATGTGCATCGGAGATCTGCGGGTGCTGCTGGGGCCAGTGTTATCTGGGGCTGGAGTCCCGGGGTCTGGACTTCGCTGGCGCTGTGCGACTGTGCGGCTGTCCGCGATTAGGAGCTGTCGGGCAGTCCGCTGCAGAACCAAGAACACAGGCCCTGATATACTGTGCACTCTGCTTTTAGACTCTGGCGCCACGGGGCTCAGGCTCGATAAAGAGCATTAACTGCAGGAAAGTGAGCGCGGGCCTTACAAGACCGCGGGACCTCTGGGATGCCACATATAACACGGCCACGGGACTGAACGACGCTGCGGTCATCTGTGATACCGCGAGGCACGTTTTTTTCTTTGAAGCCACCCTAGCCTTCTGCACCAGCACTGCAGGACACATGGGACACCTCCCCCCGGCTCCTGTCTGTTGAATCCCTGTCTAGCTGGAGAGGCACAAGTAAGAGGCCAGAACCACAGTTGAACGACTGGGTGAAGTTGTGATATATGCGGGCAGAGGTGTATAAGCACAGGAACAGTACACAGTGTCTGTTACCGCAGAAATTAAACAGCTGCACAGAGCCTGGTAAAACCTGTATACGCCCCATTGTAGCTTACATTTATACCAGAACCTGGCGTTTTCACTTTGCAATACCACTCGTACTATCATATAGGGCCAGAATCTGCTCATCTCCTGGGACGGAATTAAAAGCAGCCCCACAGACCAGAGGATTGAAACTTACGACGTCATTGCTTTGGAGTTGCAGTTGGTAAAGTTCACACTGCTTGGATAACGCAATCAATATATAATGGGTAAAACTGACCGAACCCAACCTAAAATCACCTCTGAACACTCAAAGAAACATCAGGATCAAGGTACAGATGTTCAGCCAGTGACTCAATCGACGGCGGGAGCCACAGGCGCGGTAACAAATAACGACATACAAACCAGGTTTGTCACGATCCAAACCGCACTGTCGAATATTGACAGAAAAGATCGATTCCTTGACATATAGAGTTGACAGGATATCAGAACGAATTGAGAAAAACACGGAAAGACTGGACATTGCGGAGCGGAGAATATCAGAAGCTGAAGACGGCCAAGTACAGATGGACGCGAAACAATCAAGGATGGAGAAGTAACTGACGGACATAACGGCAAAATCAGAAGACTTAGAAGCTAGGTCCCGAAGGAGCAAGGTCCGCTTAATGGGGGTCTCAGAGACGACAAACACGGGCCCAATGGAACGCTACGTGGAGCAGTTACTCATCTCCCTGCTGGATCGTGAAACCTTTTCAGAATTATTTATTGTGGAGAGAGCCCACAGATTGTTGGCGCCAAAACCTCCTACTGGCTCCAGACCGAGACCGATTACCGCCAAGCTTCTAACTTACAGAGACAGGGTTGTGGCGCTCCGAAAAGACAGAGTACTCGGCAAGTTATCGCATAAAGGTATGGACATATCCATCTATCCAGACTACACGTCATCGGTACAGGAGGCGTGGAAAAAGTTCACTGTAGCAAAACAGAAATTGAGAGACCTGAATATCCCGTATGCCATGCTCTACCCGGCTAAACTAAAACTCACAGTCGATGGCAAAACTCTGATCTTTGCTGACTCATCAGAAGTAATGAAGTTCATACACCAGAGGGGTCAACTTGGAGCACGGAGACGGTCACCGAGAGGAGAACATGGAGATCAGTCTACTACGTCTGATGTGGAGTGAGCACTATCTAATGGACACAAGTTGGCTACAACGGTGTACTGTCTGTACGCTGACTAGGATCCTCCCATCGGACGCCGGCTGGACAGTGTCTGCATGGAGAGGCCTGCAAACTACTGGACCAGATAAGTTGAGTGTCAACAATTATAATTACTGACTAATTATGCTACAATGCCTCTCATTATTTTGATTCAGGAAAAGTTTATTGGCCTCCGCTGGAGAGAACACATTTGCAGCCTTGATTAGAATTGATGTACAATGTTGGAACTTGTACTATACATGTTGGGCAGGTACCCATGTGGTTTAGCCACAAGAAACGGGTTGGCAGCTGTGAACCCTTAGTGTACACCACACAAACTGTTAGATTGTTTATTTCTTTTTAATAATTTTTTTGAGGGGAAAAGTTAATTGTTGTTGTTGGGTATGGCTCCACTAGGACAGGGAAGGTGGAGTGGGTGGGGGTGGGAAAGACGGGTACACAGAAAATTCCGACCGACGACAATGTAGCAGACAGGCACAGAGGAGTCACTTTACCCTTTCACAGACACTTGCACCAGTTTGATGGCGGAGAGCCGGCAGACGACTGATACTCTCAATCAGCGCAGACCACTGACGCTCCTAACATGGAATTGTTTGGAGACAACACAACCCAGGGAAAATACGCAAGGTCTTGGCATACTTGGACAGACACAAAATAGATGTGGCCTGTTTTCAAGAGACACACCTGACGGACCTCAGGGAGAACCACATAGGGACCAGGTGGGGTACATACAGAATGGCATTGTCCTACTCCTCCTATGCGAGGGGGTAGTACTATGGTTAGGAGAGTAGGGTCTGCTTCCTATGGTCACCCCCTACTTTTTGCTCTGATATACTGGTTTCTCGACTTTAGTGTGCCTGTGGGCCTGCTAATCAGACCCACAGCCCAGATGTTCTCTCTCTAAATTCATACCATGTACTTTAGGTACATATCTAATTGGGTATTGGGTCACCTTTGTGAGCCCCTGTATAGTGTCTCATAGGTACCCAGGGCATAGGTGCATCCAAGGCCTACCAGGGGCAGCAGCATGTATTGTTCCACCCCTGGCTGGCCATCCACATTGACACAACTGGCTGATCACTCAGCTGGGGCAAGGACGTAGGTGATAACGGTAGTCACATTGATTTTGATTGGTAGGCACGAGTGTTGATTCCTCCAATAGGAAGAACCGTTAGACTAGTTATACCAGGAAATGTGGTCGTTCTGGGAAACGCGGGTGATTTCATATGGATGAGGAATACCGTGTGGATTTTTATATCGAGTAACGTCTATTAGGAAACGGTAAGAGCTGGAATTGTATGATACATATACCTTTTAGATCTGGTTCGGCTACGCATATGGGCCATGTTATAATCAGACTGTTCTTTATGTGAACAGGCATTTGAAAACGAAGCGCTTTCAAGCGGGAGATTGTCTACGTGTTACGCACACCTGGCGTATTAGCAGGTATGCACCTCAGTTTAATATTTGATTGGGACACTGATAGATCTTATTGTTGTTAGTTTGATTTGGCTATTCTATTGCTGTTAGCTTGATTGTGCTATTTATAATTTTTTTAGGAGTTTGCTTGAACTCAAAGGTGCTCATATGAGCGAGAAGAATCAGTTGTCGTGTTTAAATGTGAGTGGAGCTCAGATTGGTTTTTATTTTTCAGTTGTCTTTCTATCATGCACTTAGGGTGTCATTTCTTGGTGGAGGATTTTCTAATGAAGTTCATTGAATCATGTGACCTTGGAACCGATATAACTAAACTTATGCGCCTGTATATGTTATTTTGCAGCATTTCCCCTGACGAAGGGACCCTACTTTTGTCCCGAAATGCATTGGGCGAACAAAAACACACACAAGAGAATTGAATGTTTTCTTTATTGTATTAAATGCTTTACATTGCTTTACAAATGGATGATAATTATGTGTATGTAAATCATCAGATATCGTTTTGTTGAAAAAGATTTATTGAATGTTATTATGAATAAATAAGGTGTGCAGAAAGTACAAAACAAAAGTTTGATCGATAGATTTCATTTAAGTTGTGCGCAGCTAAGCCTGTGTTAACAGTGTGTTGACCAGCCACATTTCCATGTTAGTTTTTAGAGTATTTGGGTATACTCTATTAGTTGCAGCACACAGATCAAAAAATTAGGTTTAAGTTTAAATAATACTGGGAAACTAAGGTGTGCTCAGAACACAACAGTTCAGATTTCTACCAGGGGCAGCAGCATGTATTGTTCCACCCCTGGCTGGCCATCCACATTGACACAACTGGCTGATCACTCAGCTGGGGCAAGGTCGTGTAATCACCACTTGCTTAGGTATAGTATCCCTATACCCATCATTACATATAGACACATATATACCTATAAGTCACTCCTATGGGAGGCCTTAACAATCCTGGAGGCAGAGTGCTTGGTTTTATGTGAGATGGTGCTCTAGCATGAGCTGAGCCTGTCTGCAGCTTTCGGAACCATGTCCTTATAGCTGCTCTATGATATAGCCATACCATATACTCTTAAGTGCATTATAATCCTTGCGGATAATGCTAACTTTGGTTTGGTTTTATCAAAATATGTGTAAGGTGTCAGATGCTTTGGAATACTACCCCCTCACTAGTTCTGGCGACGGGGGTAGCAATCCACCCTTCCAGAGGGAGAACACATGTAGTTGTAGCTTTACCCGGTTAAAGTTAAACAGAGCCTCAGGATCACAAAATGGATGCTGCTGCCACAGACATGAGTCTGACCTCCTGCAGCTGGGAGCCCTTCCAGCGAGGGAGGCCTGGACAATAGATTTCCTGCCTTGGGAGGTGCTAGCACCTCCCCAGACAGGCTATAGTGTATTGGGGCAGGGTGGGTTGAATGAAATGAGACACTGCCTGGGGCACACAAGGTGCTCCATGCATAGCCCGGTTCAAACCAGTTGCTGGGGCACTCCAGCCCCAGCTCTGGTGCGAAACTGGACAAAGGGAAAGGGGTGTAGCCACCCCCTACCCAGGTCCCACCCATAGGAGTGACCTAGCAGGTAATCCAGCCCTTTTAATTTGTATAAAGCTAGGAGCTGAGTTTCAAGACTTTAGATTATCCTGCACTAAAACT
This sequence comes from Lissotriton vulgaris, assembly GCF_964263255.1. Lineage (NCBI taxonomy): Eukaryota > Metazoa > Chordata > Amphibia > Caudata > Salamandridae > Lissotriton > Lissotriton vulgaris. The sequence goes on from NC_141699.1 coordinate 698,900,466, forward strand.
CTGACACAAAACTCTGGACCTTCGACATTCTACTGCAACTAGAAGACTGAAGAATCTCCCTTGTGATCAAGGAGTGACCACACTGTGCAAACAGGCACCACCTAGCGAATTGCCAGTTTGCTTTGTTGCCACTCCCGAAGGATCCCGATGACCCTCCTTCATAGGACTGGACTTCCAGATTTCTCCAGCCCCCACCCACACCTCCAGCAAAGCTGAGACCCGTGGCACACACGAGAGATGTGGGACCAGACACCTGGCCATTTTGCTCTTTGCTTAACTGTGCAGCTTCTGAGGTATCCTCGAAGTTGTGCTTTGGGACTTGAGAAGCCCCAACCCCGAGTCATAAGTGATGTGGTTCTGTGGTTCTGTGACTCTGAGGGTTTGTGGTTCAGAGATTCTGAACCCGTTCAATGAAGGTCGTCGGATATAGACGATTTTGGTATCAGCGAGTGTTTTCATCATAACCGATCAATATGAACACTACGTATTCAGGGATTTCGTTTGAACCCTTGGGTTCCATTTTGTGTGCGGCAGCCATTTTGTGTGGTTGACCTCACATAGGCCGATGACTATGGCCGAACGAGTCCTTGGGACACGTACACCTTAGTTGACTTTTGCGTGACCTGGCTGAACTGACTCCCTTTGCCCGAGGCTGACCTCGCTGAGCCAGTTCCTTGTTTAGCAGCTGGTCAGATAAAGATCAAAGAGCAGGACATTGCTGAGTTTATGGTACATGCACACACCCTTCTATCTTGCTTCTCATCTGCTTCTGTTCCTTCCTTTATGGCTTAATTATTGATTTGGGTTGAGGTCTCTATGATGGGTTTCTCCGGCCTGATCGAACAGGAATATTAGAATTTGCTTGGTCATTTCTGGTGGGCTGGACAACAGAAAGTGGGATTGTCGTCATGCGATATGTTTGAAATGTCGTTTCTCCATTGGTCAGTTTGTATGTAATTGGTGCTAGCCAGGAATGTGATTTTTGGCATAAAAGACGATGCTCCGTTCCATGAATTTGTGCAGTCTCTAGCGAACCACCCGTGTTGTGCTTCGTAGACCTCTGTTCCTGGTTGCAGCCAATAAACTTCGTCTTTGACGTCATCAAGAAGTGTCCCGTGTCTCTATTTGCCGAGGCAGGGGAATCCGAAGACATCGGGCGTTATCCCTGGCGCCGATGGGTTCTAAAACCCGGTTCTTCAGTGCACTGAAGCTCATCCCGCCACACTCCACGAGTGCCGCGTGTGGCCTGCTCTTGCATTTCCTCTTGGGGCATCTTTACGGTTGCTAGCCCATTAGCTAGTGGCCATCTTGAAGACTCCATTTTGAAACAACACTGCTTGTATAGCTGCTCTGGGCTTGCTCTTGCATTCCTGTAAAGGGGAAGCTCCACGGACATTGCTGGTCTGTACAAGAAGCCGATCTTCACTTCCTGCGTGGGTTGCCTTTGCCAAGGCTTGTTGACTCTGATTCGGATGCCGACGCCGTCAACAGCGAAAGCCTTTGTGGGACAGTCCGTATACAGCTCCTGGTTGTCGTCGACGCCTCTTGGTCCACGTGGCTGCAGAGACAAGCTTCACTTCTTCACCTGTTTGCAGCTCGACATCGCCTGGTTCCTTCCTAGTTCCTTCCTGGTCACTGGCTAGTGAGCCAGACTCTGTCCCCTCTGCTTTCAGGTTCTTCACTTCTCCGATCCACCCTTGGATCCATTCGGACATCTTCCTCCTTATGGCCTGCAGCATCTTCTTGCAGCTCTCCATAGGAATCGACGACGAAACCTGACACGACTTCACACCTATGCACCCGGCTTCCCTGGGTGAGGTAACTCGAGTACTCTGGTGCTCCCGTGGGTAATAACTATCCAAGTGTCCTGTTCTAACTGGGTTTCCCCGCAAGTCCACCCGGACTGTCCGAAATCAACTAGTTTCTAACTTTTACGTTCCCATTGAAAGGCTATGAGAACCCGCGTGTGTGTTTCGACACTGCACACGCATCCTGTGAGACTCCTACTTCCTAACCTGTGGTTGTTCAGTGTAGTCCCAGCGATTCCCTAGGCCCTAGGCCTATTCACTTGTTCTGAAGTGGTTCTTATAATACTTATTTTGTATATAGTTCGTGAGGCCCCTAGGGCAGAATTGTATTTGTGCAACTTAAAGTATGCTTATTGAGTCACTTGTGCTGTATCTCAAACTCTGACCTCATAAAGAGTGCAGAGGGGCTGTGTTAGTAATAAATACATATTTATTTTTTATATACCTTGTGTGGTGTCCTTTCATTTGGTATTCAAGGGGTTATTACTGGTAAAACAATTGCCTTCACATGCTCCTTGAAGTATTAACCTAAGACTGCTTTGTCCATGCTACCACTAGGATAGCTGGTCTATAAGGTTGACTTTACAACCATCACCATAAGGGTTGTTTGGACTGATAGAGGGTGCCCACTAGAATAGTGGACTTCACATATCAGGCCAACTTCTCACACTATGGATAAAACGCAATACACCCTTCACGCTCATTAGGTCTGTAGAAGATGACCAAGGGTGCTATGTTATAGTACAGGGTTGTTTGGGGGCACAGTGTTAACAATTGTAAATGTATATGGCCCGAACACTGACGACCCCTCCTTTTATGTGCAAATTTTAACACATTTACGCGAATTCCAGCCTGGTACTATTCTGTGGGGAGGAGACTTCAACACCTGTCTAGACCCCACATGAGATCAGTTAACAGGGATTGATAGATATGGTAAACATTTGGCCAAAGTCTTAAGGGACTGGATGGGGGACTGGCAAAGGGTGGATATATGGCGACACAGAAAGCACGACCGTAAAGAGGGCACGTGTTTCTCCTCAACGTATCTCACGTGGTCCAGACTGGATTACTGGCTAATATCCCAGGATGTATGCACTTGGACAACAGCCATTGAACACTTACCTAAAACGCTCTCAGACCATGCCCCGGTTCGCATCACACTACAAATCCCAACACACACCCGAGACAATTCACGTGGAGGTTGAGGCAAACAGCACTACAAGGCCAGGTCTTTAGGGAAGAGCTACGGCAAGCTATGGTAGATTTTTTCGAACATAACTCAGGATCAGTGCAGAGCACTAGAACGCTTTGGGAGGCTTTTAAAGTCATTATAAGGGGACACTGTATTAGTAAACACGCAGGTATACTGAAGGTTATACAGGGACAATTGGACAGAACAGAAGTTGAAATTACCACAGGAAAGAGAATTTGAAAACACACACGATAAAACACTATTGGCCGACATCAGAACACAGATTGATAAATACGATGAATTTGCAAAGGATGAGATAATATACATCTCACGTAAATACACCGCCAGAAACTATGGAGAGGGGGAGACCTGGCAGAGCGCTGTCATACAAAATCAGGTCCGCCCACACCTCAGCATACATTACACAGATGCAGTATGAGCAGCGTAAAACAGTATAAAGCACCCCAGACATATTAGACTGCTTCACCAAATTCTACACTAAACTGTACACGTCCCAGGAAAAGTCCTCTACGTCAGAAATTAGTGATTAACTAGGTGACGTGGCTCTGGCATGGCTGTCAGACACCCACCGAGAGTACTTCTGCCACCATATCACCCAGAATGAAATATTAGAAGCCAATAACTCCCTACCGAACAATAAAGCACCAGGACTAGATGGCCTTCCGGGCGAATTTTATAAAGAGTACCGTGATCTACTGATTCCACATTTTGCCGAAATGCTTGAAAAAGCTTATGAAGAAGGCACACTCCCTAACTCGCTAAGTGAGGCACTCCTGATAGCACTCCCGAAACCTGGTTAAGGATCCCACTGAGTGTGAATCATACAGACCCCTATCTATACTAAAATAATAAAGAGAAAACCCAAACCTTTCAGGCGGGTAAGCTCAGGAACCACAGCACCAATCACAACACCCAATACAGCATTGGAAAGGACAGTTTCAGTAGATGGACATAGGCTATGTAGCAGCCCACCATATATATTAGAAGGGTAAAAGAACGTTAGGGGCAAAGTAGTCCCTTGTGGGCATGGGCGCGGCATTCATCAAAACCAAGCGTTCAGAGTACTGCCTTGTGGGCGTGGCCGTTCGGATGCTGTTGTGGGCGTGTGCATTGTGCCAGACAAACACGCTCGCGGCTCCATATTGCTCCGGGGCTCAGGCGGGTGCTGAAGCAAATCAGCGTAGCAGCGGGAAAACAGTTGAACAAAAAAATTAAACAGACTGCTGTTTCACACATGCACAGATTCTCGTGTGTGTGCTTTGTGACACACAAACACGCTTGCGGATCCATGTGGGCGTGGCCGTTCGGATGCTGTTGTGGGCATGTGCTTTGGGCCAGACAAACACGCTCGCAGCTCAATATTGCTCCGGGGCTCAGGCGGGTGCTGAAGCGAGTCAGCGTAGCAGCGGGAAAACAGGAAAATAAAAAATGTTAGCGTAGCAGCGAGAAAACAGGAAAACAAAAAATTAAACAGACTGCGGTTTCACACACGCACAGATTTGCGTGCGTGTGCTTTGTGCCAGACAAACACGCTCGCGGATCCATGTGGGTGTGGCCGTTCGGATGCTGTTGTGGGCGTGTGCTTTGGGCCTGACAAACACGCTTGCGGCTCCATATTGCTTCGGGGCTCAGGCGGGTGCTGAAGCGAGTCAGCGTAGCAGCGGGAAAACAGGTAAATAAAAAATACACAGACTGCTGTTTCACACACGCAAAGATTCGCATGCGTGTGCTTTGTGCCACACAAACACGCTCGCGGCTCCATATTGCTCCGGGGCATAGGCGGGTGCTGAAGCGAGCCAGACATTCTATTTCATTCCCTGACAACGTCGGGACGGGCTGCTAATCCCTGATAAACATAGACGCAAAAATCTTAGCAAAAATAATAGTGAACAGAATACAACAGCTTCTCTGCAACCTGGTGTTACCAGACCAGCCAGGCTTCATGCGACACGTTCCACCACCCACAATATTCGTATCATTTTCGCACTATACCATTAATTAGACCCGAAAACACCAGCTGCTGCGGCCCTTTTAGATGCTGCAAAGGCATTCGATTCAGTGGAATTGAGTTTTATGTTTGTCACTCTTTGACGGATGGGGTTCCCAGAGCCATTCCTGAAATGGATAATGCTATTGTACGCGGAATCAAAGGCACGGGTCAGGATAAATGGCTATACATCCAATCCCATAGAGATAAAGCGTGGTACCAGACAAGGCTGCCCACTCTCTCCAATGCTCATTGCACTAATCCTAGAACCACTAGCCTGTACGATTAGACAGAAATACTCTGACTCTGCCCTGCAATTCGGTCTCCGCCCCATTGGAATAGCGTTATATGCTGATGACAGGGTCCTCTTCACTAAATACCCAGATAGGAATCTAAACCCGTTTATTATGGAATACGTTAGATGCGAGCGGTATGCCGGCCTCCGAATAAACTGGGACAAATCAGTTGTGATCCCCTTAACTGCAGAAACAGAGGCACCTCAACTGGAATACCCTCTAAAATGGCAGACAGATCCAGTTAAATACTTAGGGGTCTGGATTCACCGTGTCCCTAATCTGGTTATCAGAGAGAACTATGGAAGGAAGCTGGTGAGAGTAGAGATCCAGGTAGATAAATGGATAACAATGCCTCTCTCAATGGTGGATAAGATAGCCTTACAGAAAATTATTATATTACCCAGATTACTATATCTGTTCTGGAATGTACAAATATGGTTGAACGCGGCCTTCTTTGCAAGATTGCGATCTATTATGCAAAAACTCACATGGGCAGGCAAACAGGCCAGAGTGAGCTGGAAGGTTTTAACCCAACTAAATCACTTGGGAGGTTTTGAGGCGCCGGATTTCCACATATATTACCTTTGTGAACAAGCACAGCATGCACATAACTGGACGAAACCACATGCATATACACCACACATTGTGGTGGAAAAAGATAGCATTGATCCTCTCCAACTGACTGCACTCATAGCCAACCTGATTAGGTATACACCAAGGGACAAGAGCCACACAGCCCACTGTACCTCAAGGGCGTGGCATGTTTTGGCACACAGGGCTCATAAGCTACCAGTGTACGCAAAAGCACTGCCCACGGCGAGACACCATAGACTTACAGTGACACAAGAAAAGAACATGCACACCTTGCTTAGGGAGATGGGATTAACCTCTATGGAACAACTATATCCCCACAATACATTCATTAAATAGACAGATTCCTCTTTCGGTGCCCATCAACTACCTTTGAAGAAATGTGCACACCTGCGTTTACTTACGGCTGTCCGATCTTTATATCCCACATTTCCGGATGAACCCACACAACTGAATACATTACAAGAGGAACAGGCTGTGAAACCCACCGCAGCTTTGGGTAGATGGGAGGTGACGATAGGAGAGACAATAGAAGACCAAGATAGGCAATACAGCTGCACTCAACTCACACTTCTCACGTCGAATTGCAACTTGCGTATCATTCATTTCAAATTCCTCCATCAATTATATTATACGCCGGCCACAATGCACAGACTAGGCGTGAGAGAAACTGACAACTGTCAGAGGTGCAATGGTCCGCGGGCTGATTTCCTACACGTCTTGTCCATGCCCACAATTACAGACATATTGGGATGAAGTCACCGTCACACTCTCCAAAATGCTGTCAGAGCAGATCTCTAACACTCCCTTGGTTTGCATTCTAGGTGCTAGGAAACAGAAACATGCTAGTCGCAGGACATTTTTGGTGGTAGCACTGCTGCTCGTAAAAAGGCGCATTGCGATGAAGTGGGGAAGCAAAAGACCCCCAGACTTAAGGACTGGATCAAGGACATGACCTATTGTAAGACGACGCTAGAGACTGATACAGAAGATATCCCACAAGCTTTGCGGCCCAGAGACTTCTGGGAGCCACTTGTCCAATACTTACAGACAGAACCGGCGCCCGAACCATGACCTGACTTCAGATGTTACCGGACCATACAATAACATGCCTGAGACACCACACAGGAAATAGACACTGCGGGACACAGTGAGTGTCTGATTGTTTGGGAGTGTAGTAAAACATGTCAGGCGAGCTGCCATCTGCTGATGCAAGAATTACAAATGTGATAACTGATATGAGTATGATGTAGTCCGTGACTCCAATGTTATACCTTACAGAACGGTGTAAACTGATATGCCTTGTGTGATATGCAACTACTGGTCGGTTAAAAAAATAAAATATATAGTTTTTTAAACAAAAACAAAACTTGTGAGTTGGTCACCAATTAATGGTCCTCATTGGTGACAAACATTGCGTTTGGACGCCCTAATTTCCACCCCTCCTATCGGCGGTGAAAGATCCATCAGAGGACCATTCGCCTTTGTGGTAAGGGAATGCTGAGATTTGTTTCACTGTAGAAGGTCCAGTACGGTTAGAGCAGAGTTCTCCAAATCCCGATCAATGCCAGATTTTTAAGATAACTACATTTATCTAAATGTGGATATGCTAAAAATCTGGCATAGATTTGGCCCTCCATTACTGACTTTGGAGAACCCTTGGTTAGAGTAAGAGATCAAATTTAAAACTATTATAATGCTTCTGCTGGATCAGTGTTCAACATGTTTTTTTTTAACAAAAGTTGCACACCAGCAGTTGTCTTGACTCAGTGCAGGAGGGGTTCATCCAAGGTGAAGCTCCTTCTGACTCGAGTCAGAACCATCACCAAGTGCCTTTATATTAGCATCCAAAGTTGTGGTGAATCTACAGGTCCTTCCCGGTAAATGTTAAATCTATCATGACTGTTACCCTTCACTTTCCCCCTGAGTATGAAATGTATGTGTATGTGTGTGTATGTGTATGTGTGTGTGTGTGTGTGTGTGTGTGTGTGTGTGTGTGTAGCACAGTGTGGAGTGTCTTAGAGTTTAAGTGTTGTCCCTCAACATAGGTTGCCATGAAGTAAACATCTCCCTTGTCACCCTGCATGTCACTGCCCTGCTCATTCCTCTCATCTGCCACTTCACAAACCATTTAAATATAAGTTGGTGTATTTCTATTTTGAATCAAAAAAGCCTCAAATTGAACAAGAAATGACTCTTTGCTCACTCCCTGGATCAAGCCAGCTTGAAAAGATCACTGTGTGGCATGTAAGCTAGCAACGCCTCGACATATATGTTACACATTACTATACGATAAGTAATTATCGTGTTATTTACAAAGTAACAACAACAGAACATTGAAAGTTTTGGGTGCCATGAAAGTTTTACCTGTGCCAGCGTCTCTACCTCACATGACCCTCCAGGGGTAAGCCTTTACTGCATGCCCTTTCTACCCCTGGGATTCAGATGTTAAGAAGATAATTCTTAGCATTCAGCGAGCTTTCAGTAAAAGTGTGTTCCTGAGGTTTCAGCAACAAAAGACAATACTTGTCGCAAATTTGGTCTATTGCCCCTGAGTTCTCTTTGCCGCTGAGAACTATTCTGACAGCTTCTATTGACTTTGTCTGTTAGAGAGGACCTATATGATCCCAATGACAGGTATGCCACTAGAAAGGCAACCTGAAATAGGCAACAGAACAAAACACAAATGACACAGCAAAAGACAGTACGTCACAACAGAATAGCACAAAAAAAGTTTTTTTGTATTCTTCTGGATCAGATACAGAGATCTTTCTCTGCCAAATACCAAAGTGCCTTCCTGGTAAACTTTTCTGGCCCCTACACTTCCTCAGAAGTATCTGATATTCCCTTCGAACAGGTGATGTGGATCATTTTGCCCCAAAAGTGAATTTATGTTCACATACAGTGCAAAGTATAAGCAAATTGCTGACTTCTGCATACTTACCTTGTTATATATTATCACAACCCTCATTGTTAAATCATGGAGCCAGCCTCCACTGTGTACACTTTCAGAGAACGTAAAAACCACTGGTGTCCAAAAAAAACAAATACGCTACAAGTGATTTCTAGTTGTGAAAAGGTGTTCAACCAAAACAACAAGAAACGGAGAGATGAGGACTTTACTGTTTCAATCACTAACTGTGAAATAATAGTGATAATACTTTGCTTTTATATAGCACTTCACATCATATTCTATGGACTATAAGCAACCAATGCTCCAGGTACCCAGTGTACTGGCATTTAACTGCATGTAGGCCCACATTCTGAAAGGTTTAGCATCGGATTAGCGTTAATTTTTTAACTGTAACCCAACGCTAAACCCGTTTTGAGATACACAAACCAACGCAAATAAATATTTGCGTTGGTGTGTATGGAAAAGTAACGCAAAGTAGCGCGACACACTGCTTTGCATAAAGGGCGTGTTACATGAGTGGTACATGGGCATTCCCATGCAAGCACCCATACTTTTTGACGCTAAACCTGATTCACTAACATAAATAGAAAGGGCCCAGCGACAAACATTAATGCCGCTGAAAAGCAGGCGTTAAACTGAGTAATGTTTACATTTGTCCATGCCTTTCCAACTTTGCATGTGTGCTGCACTGTGTAGCACACATACAAAGTAGGAAATGATTTTGGACATGTCTAGGCATAGTATTTTGTACAGGAAGGGTACCCATCCTGTAGAAAACCCCTGCTAGACTAAGTAACGCACCCTAGCACCATGGCGCTACCGTGGGTGCCTGGCACACGGCAGATTAAATCAGCGCCTGCTCTAGAGAGAGGGGAGGAGAGTGCCATTTCTCTATGAAAATGGCGCTCTCCTGCTCTCCCCCTGTCACCCTACACAACGCAGTGTACCCTCTTAAGAGGCTGAGCTGCGTTGCGTGACAGCGGTTCAGAATCGGTCTTGGAACGTGTTGGTTTGCAAACTGGTTAAGCCACCTGCCTATAATAACGCAAGGCACCAAGGGTAAGCCAGGAATAAACATTGACTGAAGCTCAGAGCCTCGAGCTCTCAACCCCTCTACACTTCTCCTAGTTAGACAAACATGGGCACGGCTTCATACTTCGATGGCACAGCAGTTTCTTTCCTCAGACCGGGTAAATCATTTTACATTAAGCGGCCCCCAAATGAAATAATGGACGCTCTTAACTACGCAGCAGAAAATTGTGGACGTCAGCCGTTCCCCTCTCTCGGGGAGTCAGCCTACTGCTAGCCGCACACAATTTATTGCCTTTCTTTTAACTGCAGAAACAAGTACATAAAATGATCTTATTTATTACAGAAGACATGTTTTACAACAACTGACACGACTGCAGGATAGAAATTGACAAGTAAAGTGCTATTTCTCGAGAATTTCTGACAAACCGGGCTTGACAATGATGGAATGACTCTTTCTTTTTAGGAGGAAGTTAATCTTGGTTTCTAAATCACTTGTGTGGCGCAGGATCAGTAAAAAAAAAACATAAATATGAGGCGCTAACAGATATCCTGAAAGACGAGGTTTTTACACTCTTCAAAGAAATGGCTTGGCTGCAGTGTGATTAAGATTGGGGTGTTGTGTGAGTGAGCATTAACAAAGAAGGGAAAAATAGGTGTGAATGTTTTAACAATTCCCTTGATGTGCAACCAGCAGCTGTTTTCCTTTGTTGCTGAACAGTGGGGCCTTCCTGTTGTGGATGTAAAGCGGCGGCTTCCCGGAGTGAAATTCTACAGGATAAATTGCATGGGGGGGTGGAGAACTTCACACACACATCAAGCTGCTTTAGAAAGGAGAAGAAAAAAAAACGCACTGATTCACCCTGGGATGGGCAGCAGATCAAAACACACACAGAGCGGTTGACACCAGGTTGCTCTGACATCATTTATAGCTCCTTGAGCATAAAACACGGATGCCTTTCTAGGCAGAGCCTTCTGTTTGCAGACTGTGTGGTTTATGCCTCTTCTGGAAGGCCACATTTCAGAGTCTTCCTTCGCGGTTTGTAAAATTCAGTACAAAAGCTGTAATACACAGAGCGTCTGTGGGCCCTAATGTGGGTTTCACAGGCTTTTTCTCTTTCATTGTCTATTTCTGAGCAACAGACGACATAACATTGGAGTCTGAGACAGTAGCAAACGGGCGGGCGGGCTGATCTGTGCCTGCCTTCGCCTACTACTAAAATATATATATATATATATATTCACAGAAAAAACCATAGGTTTTAGGCCATATATAGTTAGGAATTTGCATTTACAAAACCTTGAAAATTCACTGAAAAAACCATTGGTTATAGACCATATATAGTTAGGGATTAGCCTTTTCAAAACCTTATTTTACTCACACAAAACCATTGAAATTTCATATATAGTTAGTTGCACTAACTATATATCGCGCACCCGCAATCCACTGCTGATGATGTCACATATTACATCATTCATGACATGGTTAGTGACATCACTGATGACATCACTGATGACATCTCAAATGACATCACTGATGACATCTCAAATGACATCACTGATGACATCACTGATGACAACATCCAGTGACTGTATGTTTCTGTAAAGTTAAAATATGTCTTACATATTGAAGAATGAGTGGATGTATAAGTGTCTGGATGAAGGATTTAGTAGGTGCATGACTGACTGTATGAGTGAGTGATTAAATGTGTCTCACTGAGTGCATGGGTTAGTGACTAAACTGTTTTAATTTGTGCATCATTATATCTGTTGTTCTACAAACTGCTGCATATGTTGATCAGTAGCTATATGAGTAACTGTATGGGTTATTCATTGGTTGTCCAAGTATTTGTATGGGAAACTGAGTGTGTGTGTATGGGTGGCTGGGAGGTGTGTGACTCTGTACATAGATGTGTGAGAAGTTGATTCACTATATGTATGGGTTCAAAAGTGCATGTGGAAACAGCTGTATGGGCGGTTGACTGTGCATGAGTGTATTAGTGAGTGAATGGATATCTCAGTGCTACATGTCAAAGTAAGTACATATGTAAACACAGTACATGTGAGAGTTGACATATATAAATAACTGTGCATAAGAGCCAGTGAATGTGTGAGTGGCTGTATGGATCATTGTGAACATGTATCAGGGATTGTATAAGAGAGTAAATATGTGTTAGTATATGTTTGAATAAGTAAGGTGTGTATAACTGTATAATTGAGAAAATGGAGGTGTGATTGATTTTTTGCATAACTGACTAGGTGTGTGAGTAACTCCATGGATGAGTGACAGTCTGTGACTGTCTGTTTACACTGATTGTATCTAAGGTTATATTAGAGTCTGAAGAGGTTCATCGTATAATCACATGAATGATGTCATCAGTGATGTGATCAGTAATGTCAAATGAGATGTCATTAGTGATGTCATCAGTGATGTCATTTGAGATGTCATCAGTGATGTCATTTGAGATGTCATCAGTGATGTCATTTGAGATGTCATCAGTGATGTCATCAGTGATGTCACTAACCATGTCATGAATGATGTAATATGTGACATCATCAGCAGTGGATTGCGGGTGCGCGATATATAGTTAGTGCAACTAACTATATATGAAATTTCAATGGTTTGTGTGAGTAAAATAAGGTTTTGAAAAGGCTAATCCCTAACTAAATATGGTCTATAACCAATGGTTTTTTCAGTGAATTTTCAAGGTTTTGTAAATGCAAATTCCTAACTATATATGGCCTAAAACCTATGGTTTTTTCTGTGAATTTCAATGGTTTTTTAATAGCAAATATCAAAAGCTGTCAAATGTCAAGTACGTGATAGGTAAAAACTTTTTCGTGTTTATGCACGCTGATGTGCTTTGAACGCTGACCCCCCCCTCATTTCTCTTAGTAGTACTCTCTCTTTGCAGATAGTGAAGAGTAGTTAACGCAGGCCTTTACCCCCGTTGTAATCCGTCGTGCCTGCTTGTCTCTCCATTTGATTGATTGTTATCCAAGCATTTACTGTTTTACAATTGATTCTCTTTGGTTCATTCTCTATTTACAAACAAGCACAAAGTCGCAATACTCTGTTTAGTCTTTGCAGATAGTGAAAAATCGTGAAAAATCGTGTAAAAAAATAAAATTAATCGAGCAAAATCAGTAGGCCACTAATTGGATCTCTTTTTGACCTCGCTAAAATAGAAATATTAGGAACAACCCTTCATGAGAAATACAAAAATAGTGAGATGAACTGAGCTCCACACCATGAGGGCTGCAAGACAGCTCGGCTCCGTCACCCACCCCGCCCAAAATAACGACAAACCCTATGCAAATATTAAAAATATATACAACACACCAGCAAAGAAACAGGGTAAAACATTTTATTAAATAACTATTTACATAACTATTTTATACTTTTTATTGCCCGATCCGGCTAGCTCAATCGATCGAGCATGAAACTCATGCACTCTGATAGCAAGCGTTGCTACTGATGCTATGCAGACCAAAACTGGTTTTCAGTTTGTACATTTTTCTAGATTTTTCCATCCAAGGTTGGTTGAGTTTGTAGAACGATGGCTTCAGATTTTCAACATACGGTGTGGTGGCGCGGACTGGGAGGGGGCGGTTCGCTCCTGCCCCCTCCCCAAGTAAGATTTTCATACGTGAAAGTACGTTAATGGTTTTGGTCCCTGAGTTGCTTCGATGTCACTGCCATTCTCAAATGGCATAAGTTCTGGATGTTGGGTGCCATAGTTCAGAGTTCTGAGCAGCGCTTGTAACACTGTCTGAAGCTTATTTCCACCTACTGCAGCTTCACTATTCTCAAAGTAAGTGAGGGTCGTTTGTGGACCTGACTGCATTTGAAAACAATGTGATATGGTACCTCCCTAAACCGCTTGACGGAGGCCCCCGAGGGGCGGTGTGATGGCACGGACTCAGAGAAGACGCTTGGCTCCGACCCCCTCCCCAAGTCTTATAGCACCGGTTTAGCCTGAGATCGCCCCCGACATAGGCGGCCGGCTCCCGGGGTCCGGCGGAACTTTTTGCCTTTTGATGACTCTTCTATTCTGGACCTTGTCCCACAATCCGTTTGACCTGAAGACACGCTGTAGTGGGGCGCCCCTTTACCGTTTTAGTTGCCATTCCGCCCGCTTTTGCTACACTGTGCCTCTTCCGCCATTCAGCTGTTTACCGCCCGCTCTTGCGACTACAGCGTCTCGCTCACCATGTAGTTGAGTTGCTCCCGCTCTTGCGATGCAACGATAAGCTACTGCCACAGGACTCTCAAAATGGCGGCCGGCTCTTCAGATTTGGGTGTGGTCCACTAAAATGGCCCTGGGACACCTTGGAACTCGGACGCTTCCCTGATAGGGCTTGGGTCCCATTCTCGAAAGCGTCCCCTCAGCCGTGAAGATTCTACAAAAGTCTTGGGGGCCCCCGACTCCCGCAGGCTTCTGGTGGGGAGCGGCTGCCATGTTTGCTCGTGGAATGGCCACGACGAACCTACGAGATGGTAGTGCTCTCATGCTGACGCCAGCTTTAGTCTGAAACATCCAGAAACACTGTAGACTATCAATTCGATCAGTTCTGGTAGCGCCCCAACATGACCCGGTAGAGAAGAACTTGCCCTCCCCTCTTTGACTGATGGTTCTTGTTGCCTGTCCCCTCTGTTGTCATTTAACAGAACTTTTTTGGACTGCTGAAAGGGGTTGTGTTCCGAACGCTGGTTGGTGGAGACATTTTGACTATATTCTTGACCTACGTTGTCGCGTAATGCGTTATATGACACGCCGCGTTAGCGCACCCGGAAGTGATCCGGGGCGCGGCGCGCAGCGCGTAACGTAAGCATAACAGGTCATGTGACTTGTTAATAAAACTTTTTATTGGTTCATTTTACTTTTGTTATTTTAATAATGAAAAGCTTGGTCATATGACCTAAAAAATACGCTTTTTATTGATTTCGAACTTTTTTTTTAAAACATATATGTTATAATATTCCAGGCTAATGTACTTTCCCGGAAAATTTACAACTGTCCTGCAAGTAAAATATATTCCTTTTTCGAGAAAAAGGGCGTTTTTTCGTTCCATGACGGAGCCGTTGAGTAAAAGAGACTCGGCCTGCTGTCTTAGTCGCCGATACGCCTGATTATCAGATTCTTATCGATCACTTTATGTTGCAGGAGTGGAAAACACAACTGCCCTTGACCATTTATCTTTACTGCGTTCCTACGTATTATACCTTTTATCCGTCATGTAATTGGACTGCTTTATTTCACTTGCCTTTTACTGATTCGAAAACAGTGACTAAAAGTAAAAACTTTACCAATGTAAATACTACTACCATGTTTTGTTTTAAAAACCTTTATTGTGAAAATGTCAGTATACAAATACGGGCCTATAACCACGTGGGCCGGCCACGGAGCAAACTGAAATCGTATATGATGAGGAGACATTTACATTATAAAGGAACGTAACGAGCGAGCCATTAGGTTGCAAGAACTAAGGTGTCTAACAGTTGCGGAATCGGTGGACGTACATTTTGTAATTAAATTACGACAGGGCCAGTTACAAAAAAATTATCTAGATATACATTTGCGGGCAAGTACCATGGGTGACGTTAATTCGAACTTTCAATACTACAGTAATCAATAACACATCAGAACTTAATATCAATAGGGATGTCAAAATATTCAATCAATTCTCGTCCCCGCGAGCCATGAGCATCAAAACTGCATTCATATCTCGTGATATCAAGGTTGTTCAACCAGTACACAACAAGGAGTTACGAGTCCCATTTATACCGGCGCCATTTTGGGCGAGGCCGGGCAGGTCCAAGATATAGTCAAAATGTCTCCACCAACCATCGGCCAGACCAGAACCCATTTCGGCCCTTTATGCTACAAGATGGTGTCTTCCATTCAGAAAATATTGTTGGCAGCATTTTGAAAGGAAAGATAAACAGCCGTTCTCCTAGTGAGTCTCACATTGTTACATTTAGGAAGAATGTTGAAGAGTAGTATGTGGAAAATCTGAAGCCATTTTTCTACAAACTCTCAATCAGCCTTGGATGGAAAAAAAATCCTGAAGAATGTACAAACTGAAAACCAATTTTTGTCTGTATAGCATCAACAGCAACGCTTGAGTCAGCTTTGTGTGAAGCCGCCATTTTGATTCAATCAATAACGTCCCCCTGCACACATTCAGGGACCTGGTCGTGTCTTCAGGTGAAACGGATTGTGGGACAAGAAGCAAAAAGGAAAAGGAAAAAAGTTCCGCCGGACCTCGGGAGCCGGCCGCCTATGTCATGTGCGATCTTTGGCCACACCAGGGCAATAGTGAAGCTGCAGCAGGTGCAAATAAGCTTCAGACAGTCTTACAAGCACTGCTCAGAACTCTCAACTATGGCACTCAACATCCAGGACTTGCCATTCGGATCTTGGCGCCTTGTGCTGGTTCCGACCTATTCACACATCGGTCCACTACTGACATCACCTCATAAGCCAACGGGGCACCCCACGCCGACTTTCGGCGCAGCATTGTAGGATGGCCACACCAGTGCGGCAACTTGCTGGACACCACCTCAGTGCCATCCGGATCTCGGCGCGTTCGAGTCACTGTACCGCAAGAGTGACCGGAACTCAGCTGGACACGCCGTCTTTCGGCGCAGCATTGTAGGATGGCCACACCAGTGCGGCAATTTGCTGGACACCACCTCGGTGCCATCCGGATCTCTGCGCGTTCGAGTCACTGTACCGCGAGAGTGACCGCAACTCAGCTGGACACGCCGTCTTTCGGCGCAGCATTGTAGGATGGCAACACCAGTGCGGCAACTTGCTGGACACCACCTCGGTGCCATCCGGATCTCGGCGCGTTGTGCTGCCTTCGGCCTACTGTAGCCGCAAGTGCGGACGCAACTCAGTTGGACGGCGAGTGAAACGCTAAGGGGCGCTCCACTGCAGCCGAGGAGCCTCCATCTTGGGGGAGACGCACAGCCCCCACTGACTGACGCGACCTCACAGGCCAATGGGGCGCCCCACGCCGACTTTCGGCGCAGCATTGTAGGATAGCCACACCAGTGCAGCAACTTGCTGGACACTAACTCGGTGCCATCCGGATCTCGGCGCGTTGTGCTGCCTTCGGCCTATTTGCACATCGGTCCGCTACTGACGCCGCCTCACGTGCCAACGGATTTTCTACGCTTTTTGTAGCCCTATGCCGCATAACAGGTCATGTGACTTGTTTATAAAACTTTTCATTGGTTCATTTTACTTTTGGTTTCAAAAGATGGAAGGCTTGGTCATATGACCTAAAAATAACACTTTTCATTGGTTTAGAACATTTTTTTTTCCCAAACGATGAAAGCCCCACCTTGTTTCTGGATGATTCAGACTGAAGCTGGCGTCAGCATGAGAGCACCACCATCTCGTGGCTCCGTCGTGGTCATTCCGCGAGCAATCATGGCAGCCGCTCCCCACCGGAAGCCTGCAGGAGTTGAGGGCCCCCAAGACTTTTGTAGAATCTTCACGGGTGAGGGGACGCTTTCGAGAATGGAGCCCAAGCCCTAGCAGGCAAGCGTCCGAGTTCCAAGGTGTCCCAGGGCCATTTTAGTGGACCAGGCCCAAAACCGAAGAGCCGTCCGCCATTTTAAGAGTCCTGTGGCAGCCGCCTATCGCTGCACTGCAAGAGTGGGCGGAAGTCAACTACATGGTGAGCGAGACGCTGTAGCCGCAAGAGCGGGCGCAACTCAGCTGGATGGCCGCCACCTGGGGAGGCCCGCTCACGCCGCCTCCCCCACGCCCCCCCCCGGGCCGCCCCACGCCAATTTTCGGAGCAGCATTGTAGGATACCAAAACCAGTGCGGCAGTTTACTGGACATCACCTGGGTGCCATCCACATCTCAGCGCGTTCTGCTGCCTTGGGACTATTCGCACAACAGACCGCTACTGACGAGGCCTCCCCCCGCACCACCCGGGACGCCCCACGCTGTTTTTCTGAACTGCATTGTAGGAAACCAAAAACCAGTGCGGCACCCAGGTGACATCACCTGGGTGCCGTCCAGAACTCAGCACGTTGTGCTGCCTTGGGACTATTCGCACAAAAGACAGCTTCTGACCATTGTTGCTTTTTTTTGTCAAAAAATGTTTAAATGTATTTACAGTTTTTGTTGCATTCGTTATATTTAAAAGTTAATAAAGTTTTATAATCCTACTTTGTTGGAGTGCTATATATTTTTAAAAAATCGGGTGAATGGGGCCTTGAATCGGGTTATTGTCATGTGTGGGCTTTGCAAGTGTACTGCTACAGGATCGGACATTTCAAACTCAAATGCACGTTCTTTTTCTTACCTTTCCGAAGCATGGAGCGCAATAGCAGGCAGAGAAAGGGTGATGCAAGTGTTGAACACTGCCTGGCCTGGCAAGTTGCTGGCAGTGCCCCCCCCCCGCCCGCTCCTGAAAGAGGACACACACACACCGCCGCCCCGAGTACTTCACAGATCTTTAAAAGACCATGCGCTTGTTCATGAGGCTTAAATGGTTTATCACCCCTTCTAGAACCCCTGCATCGACCCTCTGACGTTTCCTGGAAGAATTACCACGTAACACAATACCAAGCCCTGTCACCTGAAACCCCCGAGGAATCGTGGGGCATATTATCAAGGGGGTTTATCTCCGCTTTTTTGGCTTTAAAAGCCAAGAAAGCGGAGATAAAATTATCTCCCTATTACCAAGCTGTCGCTAACACCAGTTAGTGACAGCTAAAAGGAGATAGCGACCATCTTGGGCCCCGCTTTGCATGTCAGTGATATTTATCACTAATGACATGCAAAGTGGGCGTGCCAAGATGTTAGCGACTGGAAACAGTCCCTAACATCGCTATCTCCTATTACCAACTTTTGGAGATATTCGCGCTAAGCGAGAATATCTCCAAAAGCTAACACCTGCCCTGAGCAGTTCTTAGCCATGTTATCCAATGGGAGGTGGATAACATGGCTAAGAGCATTTGCTCGATAATGCATGAATATCGCTGACTTTTCAGCGATATACATGCATTGCGGCCGTTTTTTATCGCATTTGCGATAAACCTTGCTAATAGCAAGGTTTATCTGCGATAAAAATCGCCGATGTGCGGCGATAATTTTTGTCTCTAAACAAGTTAGAGACAAAAATTATCGCTAGTTGTTGGTAATATGCCCCCAGGTTTTTGCTTGCAGAAATCGGGAGGCGGGAGACTAGCACTGAAATCAGTAGTCTCACGCCTGAATCGGGAGGGTTGGCATGTCTGGATTCTCTACAGCTGGGGCCATAAACTACATCCGCAGGGCTAGGTGATAGCCTGGGACCGGCCTGGCATCTAAAATGGCTGCCGTGCACGACAAAATTGTGGCATTGGAAAAAAGGCAAGATGGCGCAGACAATGTTTATCAATAAGGATTCATTTATAACAAAGTATTTTATCGCACTGACAAATTGGCGGTCAACACTTCCTGATTTCCATCGAATCGAACGTTAACAGACGTCACGCAGCAAAAAAAAAAAAAAGCTCACGCACAGCCGCTGGAAGACATGTATCCACATATATGAGCCTCCTCAGCCACCCTCAGAAAACATAAGGGATCAGGATACGTCTCCCGCACCCCCTTATACCTAGTAATTTAATTAAAACAAAACACAAAATGGCGAATTCCCGTTTCGCTACCAGTTTGCGGCCCAGTTCGCGGCCCGGGAAGCGCTTCTACCGTGAAAAATAATTTATTTATTTTTTTCCCCACGGGACCCTTTAATAACCCCAACATCATTCCTAGGGGGTCAAGAGGGGAATACCTTGCCCCCTTTCATTAAATTCCCCCTTCGTTTTTCACCTCTTCTTCTCTCTCGATCCTACCGAGAGACAAGATGGCGCACGCACAGCCGCTGGAAGACATATATCAACATATATGAGCCTCCTCAGCCACCCTCAGAAAACATAAGGGATTAGGATACGTCTCCCGCACCCCCTTATACCTAGTAATTTAAATAAAACGAAGCACAAAATGGCGAATTCCCGTTTCGCTACCAGTTTGCGGCCCAGTTCGCGGCCCGGGAAGCGCTTCTACCGTGAAAAATAATTTTTTTTTTATTTTCCCCACGGGACCCTTTAATAACCCCAACAACATTCCTAGGGGGTCAAGAGGGGTATACCTTGCCCCCTTTCATTAAATTCCCCCTTCGTTTTTCACCTCTTCTTCTCTCTCGATCCTACCGAGAGATAAGATGGCGGCCGCTCCGGACTGTTTAGAATGTTGACAGACACCGGGGAGCCAATCAGCTTCGCATCCCAAAGTTCTGTTTCGCGAAAAGTAAGCGGACCGGAGCGCAGCCCGGAGCGCTGTTACTGATATATATCTTGTTTTGAACGTTAATTTCTCAAAATCCACTGGAGCACATATATTGAGACCTAGCAAAGGCACATCGGGCTAACAGTCCCTACAATTTTGCCAAGTTTCGTGCAAATCCATTCAGCCGTTCGAGCTAAAAGTGAGGCCAACCGCCCTATGGAAATTAACATGGGGAAAAGGCGTTTTGGGACCCCCCTTTTTTCTCGGCCCCCCCTTGAGGAAACCCCCCCAAATTTTCAAGGGCTGCTCAGAAACAAAATGTGCCATTTTCCTGAAAATTTCAGCCGATTCCGTCCACAAACGCCAAAGTTATTAGACATAGAATTTTCAAAAGTTCCATAGACAAATAATCCTAACTATATATACCTACTGGCGACCGCCAGTAGGTAATACATATATATATATATATATATATATATATATATATATATATATATATATATATATATATATATATATATATATATATATATATATATATATATATATACTGTGTGCAGAATTGGCAAGTAATACCAGAAAGGAAAGCACAAACATTTTTACCGTGTCAGAAGGGGTTATTTCAAAATTACGTGGATTATTCAATAACCTACTTTCTTCGTAATGGTTGACTTGGTACGTTTTTGCCTTTTTCAGCCACGTGACTAACATGAGTTATAAGAACTGTGCGTGCTAAAGAAGCACAGAAAGACCATTTTACGCACCCTTTTATTCACAGGCCCAAGCGTAAGAAGAATTCCACTCCCCCTTTATTTTCTTCATCTAGCGCAAACTGTGGCAAACCAAAGTTATAAATGGACTGGCTTCACTGATTTTCGAGTCAGGCACCAGTGTCATAGGATAGATAGAGTCTCTGCAAAATGTGCTTCGTAGGTTTACTTGGTCCGGATGAATGCAAATTATGGTTGATATTGCAGAAACGCATTGTTAGGCCTGGCTTCTTTGGTGTGTTTTTCACCTGTCTTTTTGCACCTGACCTCCTATTTTTTACTATGTGCTGCATTTCGTTTTGCATGTTTTAGAACTATGGGCACTTTACCACTGCTGATCAGTGCTAAAGTGCAAGTGTACCCTGTGTGAATTGTATCTGTAATTGGCATATTTGATTTACTGGTAATCTATAGTAAAGTGCACTGTGTGTGCCCAGGGCCTGTAGGTCAAATGTTACTAGTGGGCCTGCAGCACTGATTGTGCCACCCACATGAGTAGCCCAGCAACCATGTCTCAGACCTGCCACTGCAGTGTCTGTGTGGGCAGTTTTAAACTACCATGCCAATCTGGCAAGTGCATCCACTTGCCAGGCCAAAGTATTCCCTTTTTCTACATGTAAGACACCACCTAAGGTAGGTCCAAGATAGTCCTATGGTCAGGGTGCAGTGTATGTGAAATTTAGGAAAGATGCTGGTCTATTTTTACATGTCCTGACAGGGAAAACTGCCAATTTCGTTTTTCACTATTGCAAGGACTATCTCTCCCATAGGTTATCTTTGAAGCTAACTTGTGACCTTTTAAAAGTGTAACTTCCAATTGGGAAGATATGGAGATTGGGAGTTTGGGGTCCGTGAACTCACAGTTTCAAAATACATCTTTTAGTGAAGTTGGTTTTTGAATTGAGTGTTGGAAATTGTCATTTTTAGAAAGTGGGCATTTTCTTGCTTTACCATTCTGTGCCTCTGCCTACCAGTGGAACCCATGTCTAGTTTAGACTGACAGTTGGTCTGTTTGTTCATTCACTCTAGACAGTCACACAAAAGGAGCTGAGGTGTTCTCTGCATATCCTGATGACCATCACCTTCCTGAGCTAGAGTTGTGGGAGAAGTTGTCACTGACAACCGAATAGGGCTGTATCTGTCCTCACACAAAGCTTTCTTTACCTAACTGTAGTATGTCTGGAGCCAGGTCAGGGAAATGTAGGGTCTTGTGAACTGCAAAGACTTTCCTTTGCAGCTTGCCAACTTCAAAGGCAGAAACTGGTATAAATACTGGACTAAGAGGAGATTCTTCCAAGAAGCAAAAATGGAGAAGATGTAGGAGTGGAACTGCCACTCTGCTTGTTGATGTGTTATACTGGCCCGCTGCTTGCTGCTTCTGTCTTGGACAGTGAAATGACTGGGCTTTGCTTTCTTCATCCTGTTTGCCAAGGTTCTCCCAGGGCTTGTATGTGCTTGCCTGTTGGAAATATCAGGGAGATCAAAGACTTCAACCACATTTGTTTGCCAGCACTGGGACTCTTCTGCTGTGAGTCCTTTGTTGCCAAGTGGTGCCAAAACCAGCTCCCCCAATTCCACCATTAATGCTGCTGCCTGCCCCGAAGCTGTAGTCACCGCTCTTGAAAAGCATAACGCATCGACAGCAATCACATCACAGACTCAGCCTCACCAACAGATGTTTATTTATAACAAAAGGCATCCTTACCCTTGGCTGAGATTGTGATCTTGCTGCCATTGTTTGTGTGCTACAGATAGCTGTGCTGTTATATGGAGAAAAATACCTAGCACATTTGCACAATGTATGTGTAGGCCTTGTACATACTGTCAAGGTCATACAATGGTACTCTTGCGAAGTTGACTTGTGTAGCAAGGTTGGTGTTTCTAGGAACGTAAACCAAATTGTCACAAATGCAAATGTTTTTCAAAAGTTGATGTGAAAAAGTGAAGACAACTTTAAGCTAGACCTGTTTTCTTGTAAAATGGCAAAGTTTCCTTCTAGACCTAACTGGCCTGGCACAGAGGGCCTCGACCATGGAATAATTTTAACCCTATCACAATGGTGGTAAATTCTGGAATGTAATGGGAATTCCTGACACAAAGATGGTCTGGCAGGATGATGGCAGTTCTTGTATTATTTAAGTTCCATTACACAGCAGTGGTAATTGATGGCATACAGTGGGCATCTATGGCACCCACTCAAGTCATAATGTTCTAACTGAATAACAGTGGTAATTGAAAGCATATTGTGGCCATGAAAGGAATGAAGGTGCCCATCCTAGTCTGATGATGATCCAGGTTTCCTGGTGATAATTCCTGGCATATTGTGGTCTGTCGTGATATGATGGTGTTAAGGCATTACATTAAGATCATCTGAATACATTAAAGTTGAAGCAGAATCAGTGAACAGAGGAACCAGTTCAAGTGAACATCCGTTACCTGCACACCAGGGCAGCAACACTTTCGCCAAAAACTAGGCCAGATACAGCTTTACCAATAGCCGGCTTTCGGTGAGATAGTTTGGAACACTGTAACCAACAACCTATGTAAATGCTTATTGCCTTTTGCAGTAGTGAGGCTTTTTTATGGCGCACATGATTCTGTAGAAAATGTTAAGTGTAAGGTTGCATCGAATATCTGGCATTATATTTGATGTACCTAGCAGTATTGCATATTTGATGTGTTACAATTCCAGAAAAAAATGTTTTTATCAATCAATGAAGAATCTGTGACCGACTTTGGGTAGATCAGATAACAGTCAAAATGGTTCGAAAATAATTTTAAACGACATTGGGCATTCCCCTGTAGGAACCTATTCCCCTGATTCTACCTTATACCCAGCTTGGTAGGGGTTAAAGGGCATAAGGCTTTTGCTGCAACTAATGTATCCAATGCATCCTAGTGTTGAGCTAAAACTTGTCTTCAGTGTTGGGTTTATCCTGTGTCAACACTATTTCCTTCAATTATGAAACAGTCCTGCAGAACAGCACAGTGCACTATAGGTATTACATACAAGTGCCACTTGAAGGATTTAGGAATAGACACACCATATTTGGAATTTTTTTAAATTCTAGAAGTTTTCCTACTTTGAGTACAGAGTTTATGATATGATGTCAAATCAGAATCAAAGGAAGTGACTTCTCATGATCTTCAAATAAGATGTAGGCCCCTTGTACTTGCATTTTCAACTAACTGTGTTGGAAACTGGAGTCAGCATCGACTAATAAATTAAGCCTGATAAAAAACATTTTTTACTAAAATGTGTAATGCTAAATGCTTGTTTGTATAACTGAAACAAGCATTTGCAATGCAACAGGTCTCGTATTTGCGAGAGTTCAAGCTATTGGCATCGTAAATGACATGGGGCCCAATTCACAGAACTAACTTAAGACAAAATCCTAAACTTACTACCAATTTGGCACTTACTCAGTTTGGTATTCACAAAAGGCACTTACTCATTTTGGTATTCAAAGAAGGCACTTACTCATTGATGAATAAGAGCCTTCTGTGAATACCAAAATTAGTAACTTACTTTTTTTGAGTAACTTACTCATTTTGAGTAACTTACTCATTTTGGTACCCACAGAAGGCACTTACACATTGATGAGTAAGTGCCTTCTGCGAATACCAAAATGAGTAAGTGCCTTCTGTGAATACCAAAATGGTAGTAAGTTTAGGATTGTGTCTAAAGTTAGTTCTATGAATCGGGCCTAATGCCTTTTATTTATGTGTTTTCAAAACCAACACATATATAAAAGGCATTGTAATTTCCAGTGCCAATAGCTCAAACTCTTGCAAATGCGAGACCACTTTCATAGTGGCCGCGCCCCTTTCTTTACACACTGCTCGCCGTATTCAGGTTACAGTGAGCTGCAGCTAAATAAAGGGGCGTGGCAACCATTAAAGTGAAAGCACAACATGGGGCGGCTTTTACCAAAAAAAACACTTGTTCATGAACAAATGTTTTTTTGGGGGGTAAAAGCGCCCCATGCAGTGCTTTTACTTTAATAGTGTAAAAGCTCCTTTCTTTAGACGCGGCTCGCTGTAACCTGAACACAGCAGCAGCGTCTAAACAAAGGGGTGCCGCCATTATGTAAGTGAAGGCATGGTATGGGGGCTTTAACTGAAGAAAAACAATGTTTTGTAGCTCGCCAATGCTAAAGTTAAAGCGGACTGTGCTGCCATTTTAAATAAATAAATAAATAAGCACGGCCGCTGTACTTAAAGCGGACCGCGCTGCTAAAGTAAATAAAGATAGAAACGAGTCTGCTATAGTTAAAGCGGACAGCCATTAGTAATTTAAATAAAAACGGGTGGCGTGCTGCTTGTAGGTAAGCACATGGTGGGTGGAATAGGGGCAAAACATTGGAGAAATGACAGCCTAGATAAAGCAGACCGTGTAGCAACACAAGTAAAAAGTCCAGTACTCATGGGAGGTTACAAATGCAGACAAGGTGGTACCAAGGAGGGAATACTAAGCATATTCACGAATGAAAAGCAATGATTTAGAAAGGAAAGTAACAGGAGCCAAATTAATAGATGGGTGGGACATGGGCGGAGCTTCAAGTCCTTACCTGAACAAAGCATTCCTCGCAGAGCAGCGCTTGCACTGCCCAGGCTCAACCTACAATTGGCCAGAGATTTCAAGCAGCATCTAGTTAAGCTGTCAATTTTCAAAGGTGAGGTGTTAATCTTCGGTTAATTCCTCCAGGAGACAAAAACCTCGGGAAAATTAAACTGGAAAACCAAAAAATAACTGTTAGGACTTATACTTGCACAAAGGAAAACATATAAATTAAAAGTAGAGAATAGTAAAAACAATGGGTGTTTAGGGAGAACTCAGGAAATTAAATTATTTAACTTAAATTATATAAAGGAAGTTTATAATTAATTAAAAAAGGAAATGGGATAAAAGAGGTAAACAGTAAAAGAAAAGGTAAAACAAGGTAGGAAGTAAGGGATATCCCGTCCATTAATTAAACAAAAGCAAATAATACATCACAAGATAAACTTTCTGTAAAAATAATGCCTCAAGGTAAATGAAAAAAATAATAATATAAAAATAGGGCTCTGACATTAATCACATGAGATTAATTTTACAGTGATTCATGATCCCGAGATAAATATCTGCAATCTTTTCATTATGTTATTATGTCATTATGTCATGTGGCAATTGGATGCTTGTGTTACATGTTGAAACTAGATGTGATGGACAGAAAGTCAACCATAGGGAGAAAAGGAAAGTGAGAGAGAGCACTGTTTGAATGGCGAGGCATGAAGGTGGAGTGACAAGTGTGCTGAGAACTGTAGAATGTTTAGGTGAATGTGCAAGCAGAACATGCGTGCCTCAGGACTCAGAGAGAATGTAACAGTTGTCGTGGTCTGGAGGAACAGAAAGCCAGCACACATTTCCCTATAGGGAGGTTTAATGCAAAAGCAAACAAGCGATAGGGACCTACCCATTCCCTGCACCACTGTAAGTGAGCTGCAATCGTACTGCTGGGCTTCCATCCGGTTTAAAAGAATCTGTTGCTTCTTAATTAGGTTCGATTTTTAAGTGCCCCATACATATAAACCTACATACAAATAATCTGCAATTACAGGCAGTACATACAAATTCCACCCAGGCATATGGAGCTCTGAGATGTAGGAAATAATAAATGTTACTGGATGTTTGGCTGTTGCAAAGGTGTATCGTGATTTTTTTTCATCCAAAGTTAAGTAATAAAAACGTCTTGTTCAATTAATTAAAACTTACAAGGTAATCAAAAGATCACAAGTTAAAATATCGTGCAATAAGGTCCATCTTTTACATGTATTTGTACCGTCAGCCTTCGAAACATTTTATCACAGCTAATCACCAAAACCAGTACCAGATTAAAAAGATTAACATAAATTTCCTATATAAGACGTGCAAAATTCATCATTCAACAAGTGCAAAGACAAATCGAAGAATCAGCAGGCTTGCACCATGATAACTTTGTTAATGACAATACACGAAGAAAGTGCTTAGTGCTTGACATTAGTTTCCGGTCGTCATAAAGAGGTGCAAGAATCGTACACGATGAGCTAACTAATGTAAAATCCTAACAAGCCAAATACTGAAGGAAAGGTGGTTATGTCTTAAATTGATTTGCAAATCATCATCCTAAAACGTAACTGCAAAGACTAAAACATAATAACTGTCCTTATGTGATTCTTCTTTATCATAAGTTTACAAATTCATAGGAGGCCAAATGCTTAAGAAAAGGTGTTTAGTGCATAAATTGATCAGCAAGGCATCATACTAAAACACTAAAGTAAAAAATGAGCATTACTAAAACGTAATTGCTGTCCTTATTGATTCTTCTGGTAGAAAGGGCTTCGTGCTTTGATTTTGGATCCTCCATCATGTGGCCCAAAAATCATGTATCATGAAATAAGAAGAAATATTCAACAGGGGTGTTTTCTTACCACTCCTACCCAGTCTGAGTCCTATTATTGCCATATTGGTAAGATGAATTGAATAAAGGTCAGCCCTAGTTTCCTATCATGACCCCTATGCAGCCTCCATAGACAGTGGACTTCAGTGAAGGAATTCTCTCAGTTCCTTCGCTTGACAAGGCTGATACCTATCAATCAAGGTAAGACAGTTAAATACAATAATTTTCAAGATCTTGGAAAACAAAACAAAAGAATTTGTGCAGGGTTGATGGGCTGCCAGGTCCTTTTAGTAGTGGTAGGATCACAGCCAGTTAAAAAAAAAAAAAAGCATTGAACATAAGTTCCTGAGCAGCGAGCAATTAAAGAATGACGTCAAGCAAGACAGGACTTGATATGACATGCCGGTGTTGTAACCGTTTGAGGACTGTCGACCCATCAAACCTGCAAACATTATTTTCTTTTCCAAGATCTAGAAACTTCTTGTAGTCAACTCTCTCAACTTTTTTCTCACCTCTCAATACTTAGTAAACTCTCTTCAATCCAGATTCTAAGCTCTCTCTTCCTCAGGATGTTCCATCCCATGTAGCCAAGTTATTTTCTGTGGCCTACGATAGCTATCTCTCCTCTCATACTACAGAACTCAAAGCAAGTTTTTGATACATTGATCACTCCTCCATGCTGCCAACCATATGCACCCTTGGTATGACTAATAAAGTACTTAATTATTGTTCGTCATATCTCCAATTTTACCTATATCTGTTTCACAGCAACCTTTTACTTCATCAACTCCACTATTTGTATGCATCACACAAGGGTCTGTGTTGGGCCCTCTACTTTTCTACTTTTTACATGTCACTCAGATTACATTATCTCCTTCCCTGGATACTCTTAAAATTTCCATGCAGACAATACCCAACTATTCTTTTCTCTTTTGGCTTTCAGACACATCATCCATTATAAGTTTCTGAATGCCTCAAAGTGATCCAACAATGGATAGTTCTCCATTCCCTCGTCTAAAAAGGACATTTTCTTTTCAATTTCTTACAGATCCCATACATGTTTCACATGATACCTTTACCTCAAAAGTATAAGCTAAAACCCTATCCCCATTGCAATATTGCTTTGAAAACACATGCAGGGATGCAAGAAGGCCCTGAAGACTAAATATTCACTGTTCCCTTTTCCTAACAATATCTCGCCAGTCTCTTCAGCACTTATCTTGTAAACAAACATATACAATAAATATGTGCACTGTTTTGTATCATCAGTCTGTCATGATTTATCAAATCTAAACACCTCTATTTTACCTACCCACCCTAAAACGCATTGGGCCCAATGTGCAACTGCATTTTGGAATGCATAAGTCCTTGCCCCACCCCACACTCTAAAATGACAGCATATTGCACTGTGTACACCTGCCCACGATGAAGGTGATCTGCTGAAACTCAACAGGACAAGCAGCCAGCTTCACATTAACTTAGTGTTCACTGCAACCTTGAGTGTACATGCTTATCTTCTAAGAGGACTGTTGGAGATTGCTGTTTGGATAACATGGGCACTCAACCCTCTGTGTGCACCGCCTTCTCAATAGATTTTGTTGGATTGGTTTGCTTTGGCGCTGTTTGATGAATCTTTATGAAACTTTCCAGAAAAATGTCATTCACCTCAGCTCCATCCTGGAAAGTTTTGGGGTGAAATGTCAAGCGAGGGTCCGACAGACAGACGTGGGTCCCTTGCTCACTTTGCCACTGGATTTAGGCTAACCTGGCTGATGACGGCTGATTAGCCACAAACCTGTCCCAGGATTCTTGTTTCCGGTCCTGGGAAGACATGGCTTGGCAGTTCGGGCTGGACTGTTCCCATGAGGCACAGGGTCAGACTTATTTGCATATGGCCATGTCTAAACTGCGGTGGCGGGGTGAGCTAAAGAATGATGATGGATTAAACCCAGATCAGTTGACTGGGGGTGAGTGCTTGAAATGTTCAACACTCCGTCCAACATCCCCTTTGGTTTTGCTTTATATATATAAATGCCAAGGTGTATTGAAGTATGAGTGGGTGTATGAGTGTCTGAATAGATGATTTAGTAGGTGCATGACTGACTGTATAAGTGAGTGATTAAACTTGTCCTACTAAATGCATAGGTTAGTGAGTAAACTGTGTAAATGTCTGTATCAGTCCGTCAGTTGGTGTGTAAGCGGCTGAATGGGTTGGCGAGTAGCTCACAATTGTCTATATGGGCTATTGATTGGTTGTCTGAGTAACTGTATGGGTGCCTAAGTGTATGTGTGGGTGGGTGGGGAAGGTGTGACACTGTGCATAGATGTGTGAGTGGGTAATTCACTGGGTGTATGTGTTTATGAGTGCGTGTGTTAGGGTGTGTATGGGTGAGTGAGTGTACGTATAGCTGTGTTGGTGAGGAATGGATATGTTAGTGGTATACGTGTAAGTAACTACATATGTGAAAGGCAGTGTTTGTGAGTGTTGGAGTATATAAGTGAGTATATATGACAGTGAGTGATTGTGACAGTAGTTGCATGGATAAGTGTGTGCTTCTGTCAGTAATTGTTGAAGACAGTACGCATCTGTATGAATAAGTGACGTGGTGTGTGTGTATAACTGTATAGGTGAGTAAATGACAGTGTAATTAATTCTTTGGGTGACTGACTATGTTTTTGAGTAACTCTTTGGGTGAGTGGCAGTGTTTGAGTGTTTATATGGGTGTATGAGTGGATATATCAGTGTCTTTATTGATGAATGACTGTGTGTATGAGTGAATGTATGGGTTAGTGGGTGGATGTGTGTGTAAACATGTGAATCACTGAGCGGGTATGTACTAACTGCTATTGGAGTGTCTATGGTTTCGATATTGATAGTCTGTATTTTAGAGTGTGTGTGAAAGGTTTTATTAGTGTGGATGATGTCATCAGTGCAGTCATCAGTGATGTCATCAATGATGTCATCAGTGATGTCACTGAGCATGTCATGAGTAATGTAATATGTGACTGTTAGACCTGGCACCATTGGCGTGGGTCTCCCTTCCATTTTTGCTGTTGCCTCATGTGTTTTTGCTGGTGTTAGATGCTTTGGGCACTGTGCCACTGCTATCCAGTGCCAACGTGCAAGTGCTCCCTATTGTAAATTGATGTACTAATTATTGGTTCCATGTTTGGCTATTTGGTTTGCTTGTCAGACCCTAGTCTAGTGCCCAGGGCATGTAAATCCAAATGATGCTGGTGGGCCTGCAGCACTGGTTGTGCCACCCACTGAAGCAGCCTTGTAAATGCGTCTAAGGTCTGCCATTGCAGAGCCTGCATGCAGTCTGGTACTGTCATGCTGACTGGGCAAGTGCACCCACTTCCCAGTCCCTAAACCTTCCCTTCTCTTCATATCAGTCATCCCTATGGTAGGCCCTAGGGCAGGGTGCATTGCAAGTATAAGGAATGACAAGCCCTGATGTGTGTGACATGTCCTAATAGTGAATTACAGCCATTTTCGGTTTTCACTATTGCACGGCTACCTGTTCTCCATAGGCCAGAATGGGCTGTTAGAGTTATTACATTTTATAATCCTAACTGTCTCAGAGAACAAGGTAGAAATTTGAGTTTAGAATGCCTGAAGTTTATTTTAATATTCTGTGTTTGCAAATACCACTTTTAGAAAGTAGGTATTTGCTTGTCTAACCATTCAACCCTGCCTCTGCTAGTTTGTGTATTCCTATGTCTGGTTTTGTGAGTGACAGGGCTGGGGCATTCCAGGAGACAGGCTGGGACACTCGGCGGTGAATAGAGAGATCTGCATCTAGATGGGAGGAAGGAGTTGCACCTGAACCTTGAATACGGCTGTGCCTGCCTTCCACAATGCTGGCTCCACCCCCTGGGGAGCGGCTGATGTCTCTGCCCTGCACACTGAAAGAAGAGAAGGAGTCCTGTAAACAAAGTGCTCCAGGACTGTACTTGCCTTCCACAATGCTGGCTCCACCTCCTGTGGGGCATCGGATGTGCCTGCCCTGCACTGTGAAAGGAAAGGAGAAGACTGGTAACAGAGTACTTCAGAACTGGTTTGGACTGGGCAAAGGCCCCTCTCCCCTCAGAGAACAAAGGCTTTAGGGGTACAAATATTGGGATCCTGATCTCATGAAATTAGATCACTTTGGACTACAAGAAGAAACCTTTATTGTGGAGATGAACCTGAAGAAACTGAGGAGAGACTATTCCCAAGCTGAAGTGCTGCTTGGGGGATTGGCCTGCAGTGGTTGCCTTACTGCCAAAGGAAGGAGAAAGGAACTTGGTGCACTTTGCTTTCAACTTGTGAAGGATCTCCAAGGGCTTGGAAAAGAGCTTGCCTCCAGCTGAAGTCTCAGGGACAACAGACTCCCTACCCAGCCCCCTAGAGCTCTTGTGGAAGTGCCTGCTGCTGTTTTGGGCCTTCTGAAGAACTGCGTGCCGCAAGGAGCTTGAAGCATGACTCAACGAGAAGAAGCGTGTTGCCGTCGCGGGGCCGTCGCGGGGCCTGCCGTAGCAGCTGGAACTGTCGCACTGCAACACATCGGAGAAAAGCGTGCCGCAACGAAGAGGAAGCGTTTCAACGTCGCTGCTGCTGCCGTCGCAACTCCGAAGAATGAGGCTGTCGCCGCTGGAGCTGTCGCACTGCACCGCATCAGGAGAAGAATCTCGCAACGAGGTCGGAGTGTGTCGTCGTTGCTGTTCCTGCCGTCGCAACTCCGAAGGAGGATGTTGCCGCTGGAACTGTCGCATTGCACTGCATCGACCAAGAGCACCTCGCATCCCCGAGAAGCACGCCGCCATCAGAGCTGCTGCTATCGCATCTTGGATGTCGCCGCTGTAGTTATCGCATCGAGAGGAAGCTTCACGCATCATGGAGAAGAGCGTTGTCGCTGGAGCTGTTGCCGTCGCATCGTAAGGGTGTCGCCGCTGCAGTAATCATACTATGTATTTTTGTCGTATATGGTCTTGTGGTATCTCTATATAAAATCTACTTATTTTTTATATAAAACCTATATGGTCTCCATTTGTAGTGTTGTCATTGGGTTACTGTAGGTGGTCACAACTGCTTAACTTACAACGCCTCCGAAGTAAGCCTTGACTGCTTGCGCCACGCATGCTAGAGGGTGAGCAGGGGTTATTTTTGGAGTGTAATCCCCTTGTCCTGACTAGATGAGAGGGTCCCTATTTGTCACAAGTACCAACCTGTGCCAACTAGAGACCCCCAAATCTAACAGTGATGTCATCAGCAGTGCATTGCGGGGGCGTGAGTTATAGTTAGCTCACCTAACTATAACAGCTGAATTTCTCTGGTATTATATGTCCAACTAACTATAATGTCCCTGAAACCTATGGTTTTTTCAGTCAATTTCTAAGGTTTTTTAGATGCTAACTTCTAACTATAACGTCCCTGAAACCTATGTTTTTTTCAGTGAATTTCTAAGGTTTTTTTAAATGCTAATTTCTAACTATAACGTCCCTAAATCCTATGTTTTTTTCAGTGAATTTCTAAGGTTTTTTTAAATGCCAATTTCTAACTAGAACATAGCAGTCGCGTTTGCAAAGTGGTGGAGAAAGGTGAGTCTGGTCTAGGAATACCTCTTAGCAATCCCACTGTGTGGGATCTACTGGAGGTAACAGGAGGGGTAGTTAGCCCCCAACATCAACCTTGGGGGCCAACTACCCTGCCTATTACCTCCAGTAAGTCCCACACAGCAGGATTGCTAACGTCTCATACCAGGCTGTGCCCCCTTTCTCCACCACTCTGCAAATGTGCCCCCTGGTGCGTTGTAAGTTGGGGAATTAATTCCCCTTGAATACCGAGGGTTCCTGGGGGCCAATTAGCCCACCAGGTACCTCCAGTAAGTGCCACAGACCTGGATTGCAGAGAGGTGGTCCGAGGCCATGCCCCTTTTTAAACCACTCTGCAAACGCGGCACCTGGTGCACTGCTGCTCAGAGGATGAAGTCCACTTGTGTTCTGAGATCCTCAGGACACAAGAGGACCTCATCGCCTGGGCAGCAGTGAGCCAAGAGGTGCGTTTGCAGAGTGGGGCATGGCCAGTCTTTTATTTATTATTTATTTATTTATATGGAGGGGGCCATGTGGCCTCCCTCCTCAAACTAATTATGGCCTCGGGCCCCATCCCCTGGGGCCAGCCTTTCCTTTTTTTTTTATTGCAGGGGAGGGGGGCTGCAAGGGCCCCCTCATGGGCCACTTCTGGCCCCGGGGACCCCATTCCATGGGGCCTGGCCTCACTGTTGGGGATCGTGGGGGGAGTCCCAATGCCTATGGTACTGCCGGCTCCCCGCCTCCTGCGGGAGTTGGCATTGCTTTTGCACAAGGGGAGCTGCTGACATGCAGCTCCCCTTGTGCAAAAGCAATCCCATCCAAAAAACAAAGAAGTGTTTGCTATGACAGGGGCGGAGGCGTGCTCTTGGGGAAACAGCCACTACAACGAGGCCGTGCATGCTTTAGAACGCATGTGTGGTTACCACGTATGACCTTTATGCGTGGTAAAGACATTTTCGAGGTAAAGGATGTTCGTGGTAAAAGGCATTCATGTTGTAACGCATGCATGAAAAAGGCATGCGTTGCAAAGAAATGCGTTGAAACGTCATACAACCGTGGTCCTGCCCTGTTATAGCAAACAGCAATGTCCTGAGGGTGGCACCCCGGGACATTGCAGTGCCCGGCCCTGGGGGGTGGCGGTCCCCAGGGCCATCAAAGGCTCCAGGAGGGGGGCACCGCAGCCCCCCTCTCAAGTGTTTAAAGCCCCGGGGAGATGTGGGTCCCTGGGGGTCAGTAATGGACCCCCAAATTTAAATAAACAGTGCCCAGGGGAGGTGGTGTGGGGAGCTTAAACCCCCCCCCACACACATTATTCATTTAAGCCCCGGGGAGGTGGCGATCCCCGGCGCTTGGGGGAGCCCGTGAGCCTACCCATAGTATTTTAATAAAGCCCCGGGAAGGTGGCGGTCCCTGGACTTGGGGGCGCCCGCGAGGCCCCCTACCCTTATACCATAAAGCCCCGGGAAGGTGGCGGTCCCTGTGCTGCAGGGGGCCAAGTGTCCCCCACAAAAAAATAATAAAACCCAGGGTAGGTGGTGGTCCCCGGGGCTGCGGGGCCCCAGTGGGCCCCTACTACAGAATTAAGGATTGCCCCCGGGACCTGGCCCACCGGGGGCTTTAAAAAATGAAGCGCAGGAGTCCACGCTTCGTGTTTTTTTCATTTTCGATGGATTTTGCGCACCCGGCACAACTCAGCCGCAAATGTGTTTTTTTTTTAAATGCTCTTTTTAGGCCTAGGGGGTCAGGGTGTTCCTTCCCTGCCCCCTTTTTTTGTTTTTTACTCTTACTTTCACCTTTTTCCCTCTCCATCAGTCCGAGGCACAAAATGGCTGCCAACACTTCCAGGTTTGAAGTGTTGGCAGCCAATCAGAGGCAAACTCGTGCTCAGGAGGGCTCGGCCAATCAGATCTCATAATTCTCAAATATCGATATCTGTACATCTTTAAATATCTCAAAAACTACTGAATGGAAATACACCATTTAAAAAAGCAAGCTTTGTGGACAAAGAGCTATCTCTCTGCCACATTTGGTATACTTCCGTTCAGCAGTTCTGGCTGTAGCCGTGTCTAAACTTTCCTATGGAAATTGACATGGAAGAAATACGTTTTGGGACCCCTCTTTTTCCTCGGCCCTCCCTTGACGAATCACCTCAAAACGTTCAAGACAGGAGCTAACCTGAGTAAACAATTAGTTTTGAAAATTTTGTGAAGATTTGTCAAACGGCGCCAAAGTTATTGGTAAATCAAAAAACGCTTTTCCTATGGAAACTATGATTTAACTATAACTACCTACTGGCGACTGCTAGTAGGATATATATATATATATATATATATATATATATATATATATATATATATATATATATATATATATATATATATATATATATATTAATATATATTTTTTTCCGAATATCGTGATATTCACAAAAGACAATTATGAACAGGAGGCATTAAGACAACTGAAGGATCCTGATTGGTACACTGTCATCTAAAGAACCGAGAATGTCAAAAGTACAATGGATTATCAACTGATGTTGGAAGGATGGAAGGAGGATGGCATCCACAACATGCTCAACATGGACGAATTTTTATTCCTCCAGTGTGAATCACCAGTATTACCCACTTTTTACCATCTGCCGAAAGTCCACAAAAATGCCAAAAGACCACCAGGACGACCGATTGTATCATCCATCGGTAGTTTGTTGGAAAACACATCACGCTTTATAGACTCATACCTGGCGCCAATCGTGAAGGAACTACCCTCATATGAGAGGGATACGCAGGACTTCCTCCGATTAATGGACAATATCACGTGGGAACCTAACATGCTTCTCATTACACTGGATGTTGTTAATTTTTACACGTGCATAGCCCATGAGAACGGACTAGCGGCAACTAAATGGTTCCTTGATAGGAAACCTGAAAAACATCAGAAACACAACCTCATGCTATTGAGTATGATGAAGTTTTGCCTGTATGATAACATTTTTCTTTTTTCAGGGCAACTGTACAAGCAGACGAGGGGGACTTCAATCGGCTTGTGCTTCTCCCCCAGCTACGCGAACTTGTTCGTGGGCTGGTGGGAGAGGCACGAGGCTTGGGGCGAGGCCCATCATCACTGGACTGACAATATATTATTGTGGATGAGGTATATAGATGACCTCTTTGTTGTTTGGCGCAGAGATCGTGCCTCGGTTGAGGAATACATCTCCACGCTGAACAACAATGACTAGAACCTTAGGTTCACTAGCACGATAAGCGCTATTAGTGTTTGTTACCTGGATCTGGACAGACAAGACTTTATAGAAAACCCACAGCGGGGAACGCAATATTACACGCGGCAAGCCATCACCCAAAGAGCATGATACAAAATGTTCCCTATGGTGAACTCCTACGTCTGAAGCGCAACTGCTCAGTGGATGGAGATTTTGAACTGGCTAAATCAGAAGCTAGGCAAAGATTCCAGAGTAGGGGATACTCTAATAACACATTTAAACAAGCTGCAGAAAAGGCATCTAAAGTCAATAGGAGGGATCTCCTGGTGGTAAAACCAGCACTAAAGTGCGATGAACCAACAAGAATGATTACTAACTGCAGCACCAGAGCAGGGGAGCTAGTTCATATATTTAAAAAAAATTGGCACATCTTAGCCACCGACAATGTGCTGAAAAAACACCTCCCTGAAAGACCAGTAATTACGTGCCGACGCTGCCAGTCACTAGCAGACCACCTAGTCCACAGCCATTTCTCCTCCAAAACACAGCCGACAAAACTGTCTAAAGCTAAGGGATTTTCCCTTGCCTACGTTGTAAGGCTTGTAAAAACAGCAAACAAGTTACTGACTACCCAGGGAGAACTAATGAGGGAAAACCCAACAGAGAGATCAAAAAACTTCTAAATTTTAACTCGGAGTTCACCATCTATTGCCTAGATTGTCCCTGTAAGAAAAGATACATAGGGAGTACGATCAACCCTACGACATTGAGAATTCTTGAGCACATGCGTGCCATCAAGAAAAACGATAGATCCTATCCGGTGGCACGCCACTTTTCAGAGCTGCACCAGAGTAATAGGGACCTATTGAGTTTCTATTGTATAGATCAAATAGATCGTTCAAAACGAGGAGGAGACAGGGTCAAGGCACTCCGAGTGTTGGAGTCAAAGTACATCATCGATCTAAAAACGATGGCCCCATGGGGACTTAATAATGATGAGGAAATGTGGGTACACCTCTAAATCCAACATGGGATCAAGTGGGAAAGTAGTCCTGGAGAGAACTGTAGTAGGGGGTGAGAATAGCAAGATATAGCAGATGTATATCATCCTTTAGTCCAGTGAGTGATTTGACTGTCTAGTAAATGTATTTAAACAGGAATAATTTGCCCATAAAGGGTTATACAAATAAATATATAAAGGGACACTGATCTGACACATGCATTGCGAAGTGCCATTGAGAGCACATGATAATACAATTTAATGGTATATATAATCATGTCGAAAAGTCCCAAATAATGTTCAAAGCACGTATTAATTAGTTGCTGTCGCATATTTTTTTAAATGAGCACTTGAGCACTGTATTGTATTCCATGATAACCCAATCAAATGAAAAAGTACAGATGTATTCAAA
Source organism: Lissotriton vulgaris (assembly GCF_964263255.1). Classification (NCBI taxonomy): domain Eukaryota; kingdom Metazoa; phylum Chordata; class Amphibia; order Caudata; family Salamandridae; genus Lissotriton; species Lissotriton vulgaris. The sequence continues at coordinate 698,938,002 of NC_141699.1, forward strand.
GATGGCCACTGCATTTGCAATAGCTGCATGAGGCACCGCCTTCTATGTTGTTGAAGCTTCTGGGTAAACCGGAGGGTTAAAATGGCGACTTTGTGTGTACACTAACTGACACTGACGAAGCTGCAAAGCAAAACGCGTCTGTCGGGGGTGAGGGGTTTGTAATAAAGCATTGGGTGAACCGATATCTGAGTGCTTACCGTTTTTTAACTCAACCGAGTTAAAGTGTGTTGGAATATATATATATATATGTGTGTATATATATATATATATATATATATATATATATATATATATATATATATATATATATATATATATATATATATATATATATATATATATATATATATATATATATATATATATATTCACTGAAAAAACCATAGGTTTCACACCAGTTATAGTTAGCTGGAAATTTTACTGATATAAAACCATTGAAATTCCCACGTTATAGTTAGTCGGACTCACTATAACTTGCGCGTGCAATGCACTGCTGATGACGTCACATATTACATCACTCATGACATGGTCAGTGACATCACTCATGACATCACTGATGACACCATCCAGTGAATATGTGTCTTTCTGAAAAATAAATATTAGTGAGTTATGTTTAAATATTTAAATACATATATTAGTGTTTCACTTTGTGTATAAGTGGCTACATGTGTTGATAAGTAGCTACATGCGTATGTATATGGGTTATTTGATATTTTTATTAGTATTAGTATGAGTGTCTATATGGTTAGGTGGAGGTATTACTTAGCACATAGATGCATGAGTGACTGACTCTTTGTTTGTATGTGTTTTGAAGACAGCATATGTACAGGACTGTATGGGTGGATGAGTGTCTATATGTGTTTGTTAGTGAGTGAATGACTGTCTCACTAGTGTCTTTATCAGTAACTACATATGTTTTAATCTAGTATATATGAATATTGATGTATATAACTGAGTATATGTGAGAGTAAGAGATTGTAAGATTTCCTGTTTAAATAAGTATGTGTTTCTATAAGTGATTGTTTAAGAGAATAAATATGTGTAATTTTCAATAGAAGTAAGGTGGAAGTGTGTGTATAACTCTATTTTCAAATAAATGGTTGTTCAATAGTTTATTTGCACGTGTGAATATGTGTGTGAGTAACTTTTGGATGAATGTCGGTGTGTAACAGAATGTATAGGTGTATCTCTTCATATGATGAGTGAGTATATGTATGAGTGACTATATAGAACTGTTGGTGAATGAGTGGATGAGTATATAGATAGTGGAAGTACAGAATTGCTTGTTGTAACTGATATAGGTATGTCCATTTTTTAAAAATTTCAGTTTCTATTTTTGAATATGTGTCTCAAGGGTTACTTTACACTGAGAGGAGGTCTGTCACTATGTCACAAGGATGGTGTCATCAGTGATGTCATGAGTGATGTCACTGACCATGTCATGAGTGATGTAATATGTGACGTCATCAGCAGTGCATTGCACGCGCAAGTTATAGTGAGTCCGACTAACTATAACGTGGGAATTTCAATGGTTTTATATCAGTAAAATTTCCAGCTAACTATAACTGGTGTGAAACCTATGGTTTTTTCAGTGAATTTAATAGGTTTTTTAAATGCTAATTCCTAACTATAACTGGTGTGAAACCTATGGTTTTTTCAGTGAATTTCAAAGGTTTTTTAAATGCTAATTCCTAACTATAACTGGTGTGAAACCTATGGTTTTTTCTGTGAATTTCAAAGGTTTTTTAAATGCTAATTCCTAACTATAACTGGTGTGAAACCTATGGTTTTTTCAGTGCATTTCATAGGTTTTTTAAATGCTAATTCCTTTGTATATCGAGTTTCTAACCTTTTTTTTTTTACAATTTGCTGTTTTTTTTAAGTATTCATTTTTTTAATAATTTTTTTTTTTTGCGCTCTGGGTGCGCGCACGGGGAAGCTTTCAGCTAAGCTCTCCTGTAAGCTTCTCCGTGCGCTCATCTGAAAGCGCACCCAGAGCGCAACTGTCGTTCGTGAAAAAAAAATATGAATGAAAAGTTAATAATAATGCAAAACATTTCGTACCATACAAATAAAATTTGTTTTTTTTAATATGGAAAATGATTATGCATTTCTATTAAAGATTGATGACGTCACTTCGGCGCGCAACGTACGTGCCCTCGGAAGCGCATACGTGCGCGGCGCCTAAACGCACGCAAAAGCGCCTACGATCGCGCCACGTGTGCGCCCCGGAAGCGCCTACGATCGCGCTGCGTAAACGCACCCGGAAGTGCACCCGAGCGCGCATCGTAAGCGCGTCAGGTCATGTGACCCTAAAATAACACTTTTCATTGGTTGCTAACAGTTTTTTGTTACAATGAATGAAATCCCCACCCATTTCCTTCACTTCTTCTTTCACTTTTGTGACTGAAAGACCTGCATTTTTTGCTGCTCCATATTCCGGGATTCATCATGGCTGCCAGATCATCCAGCAGTGAAGATGACTTCATTGATGAAGAGCCACCTACCCCAAAGGTGAAGGGACATTTCATTTGGAAATTCTTTAAATTCCCAGCAGACCAGAAGAAGGTGAATGCACCAAAAGTAGAGTGCAGGATCTGCAAAAAGGTCCTGTCACGGGGTAACCCCCCAAAAAAGTACTCTTTTGGAAACTTTACGATGATCCGACATGTGGAGACCAGGCACCCCCAGAATTTTGCCCGGGAAAGTGTCAGGGCTCTGGCACAGGAGGTTCCTAGAGATGGGGCCTCTACATCTACAGGAGGAGCAACTTCTTCCGGAAGAGATCAATCTCAGGGGCAGGTAGCAAACATCCAACCTGCATTCAACCATGGGGTCGTCAGATGCAGATACTGCAATCAACTCCTCACCTATGGGGAGCAAAGTGTCCTGCTCATGGTTCGGGCATTAGAGAACCATCACTGCCCTTCCCACCCCTAATTTTTTTCTTTTCTTTTTGCTCCTGTTGAGCAGTTTCTATTCCCTGTTTTTGTTCCTCTTCAGTTAAAAGAAGAAAACCAAAAGTTCTTTTCAGAACTACCTCCAATTCTCATCAAAGAGCTATAATCTTAAAAAATGAAGAGTAAGTGAAATATAGTGCATTGATAATTGAAAGGAGAATGAGTAAGAAAGAACAGAAAGGTATGAGAGGTGAAAGGAAGTGAAGTAGGAGGACTGAAAGAAGGTGAGTGTTAGAAAAGAAATTTATGACACAGTGAATAAACTGGAGGCCTCATTTCTGAAAAGTGACGCATCGCTACGTGAAAATAGCGATGCGTCACTTATCTGGACGCACTCCTTATGACATTCCACATATGTCATATTTAATATATGACTAATCAATTCGCAAGGAGTTACAGATATGTCAGTATTTCTGACATATCTCTAAACACAAAAGTAACGCATTGCAGGAGTGCGTCACAAAAGTGACGCAACTCCAGTAATGTGTCCTTTCACATGGAAAAAGCACCATGTGAAAGGTTTGCTGTGAAGCAGGCGCAAGATTTTGGCGCAACTGCATCCTAAAAGTGACGCACTGCGTCATTATTACCAAGCTTTTTGCAAGGAACACCCCCTCTGCATGCATTATACCTGACACTATTTTTTAAAAAGTGACGCATGTAGGTACATGGGTCACTTTTTAAAACTCTGCGCCATATTGTATCTGCATCAGGTATAATGTATGCAGAGGGGGCAATCCCTCGCAAAAAGCTTGGTAATAACAACGTACTGAAATCTATGAGATTTCCCTGCGTCACTTTTAGGATGCTATTGCGTCAAAATTTTGCGCCGGCCTCGCATCACTTTTATGTTTACACATATGTCAGAAATACTGACGTATCTGTAACTCCTTGCAATATGATTCGTCATACATTAAATATGACACATCTGGAATGTCATAAGGACTGTGTACAGAAAAGTGACGCATCACACCAGCAGTGTAATAAAATGTGCCTCGTTGCACTATATTTAAAGGATGCAACAGCATCCTAAAAGTGACGCAGTGAAATCTCAAACATTTCACTGCGTCGCTATTACAAAGCTTTTTGTGGGGGAACACCCCCTCTGCATGCATTATACCTCACGCAGATATAATGTGGCGCTTGATTTTAAAAAGTGACCCATCTACCTAGATACCTCACTTTTTAAATATAACGCAACGCAACACATTTTTTTACACTACTGGTGCAATGCGTCACTTTTCTGTGCGCACTCCTTATGACATTCCAAGTAACGCATTGCTGGAGTGCGTCACAAAAGTGACGCAACTCCAGTAATGTGTCCTTTCAAATGGGGAAAGCAGCATATGAAAGGTCTTGCCTCAGTCTAACACCTGCTGTAAAGCAGACACAAGATTTTGACGCAACAGCATCCTAAAACTGACGCAGTGAAATCTCAAAGATTTCACTGCGTCGCTATTACAAAGCTTTTTGCCAGAGAACACCCCCTCTGCATACATTATACCTGACGCTATTTTTAAAAAGTGACGCATCTAGGTACATGGGTCACTTTTTAAAACTCTGCGCCATATTGTATCTGCAACATGATTCGTCATACATTAAATATGACACATCTGGAACGTCATAAGGAGTGCGCACAGAAAAGTGACGCATAACACCAGCAGTGTAATAAAATGTACCTCGTTGCACTATATTTAAAAAGTGACGCATCTAGATAGATGCGTCACTTTTTAAATATTGCATAACAATGCGCATTTTTTTACACCGCTGGTGCGTCACAAAAATTGACGCACAGGAAGCGCAAAACTAACAGCGCAAGGCCTTCATAAATATAGTCCTGGATTTAGGGGGTCAGAGGGGGTCTACTCTTCCCCCTTATGATCCAATCAGCTTCCTGCGCGCAAGTCGCGTGTCGCGCCTGGAGCGCACTCCCGTGCGCGCACGGGAGCGCGGCTATCCCCGCGCAAAACGAAAAAAAAATTTTAATGCCCTGCAGGACCCTATTTTAGTCCCTACATCAAACCTAGGGGGTCAGAGGGGGTCTACTCTTCCCCCTTATGGTCATTTGCCCCTTTTTTTTTCAAACTCCTTGTGTCTCGATTTTACCGAGACACAAGATGGCGGCCGCTCCGCACTGTTTAGAATGTTTACAGACAACTGAGATCCAATCAGCTTCCTGCGCGCAAGTCGCGTGTCGCGCCTGGAGCGCACTCCCGTGCGCGCACGGGAGCGCGGCTATAGATATATATATTTTTTTGAACCTAAATTACTCAAAATCCACTGGAGCACATATCTTGAGACATAGCAAAGGCACATCGGGCTACCAGTCCCTACAATTTTGCCAAGTTTGGTGGAAATCCATTCAGCCGTTCGGGCTAAAAGTGAAATCGACCGCCCTATGGAAATTAACATGGGGAAAACGCGTTTTGGGACCCCCCTTTTATCTCGGCCCCCGCTTGACGAATCCCCCCCAAACTTTCAGGGAAGGACCGGACCGCCATGAGACCATTTTCCTGAAAATTTCAGGCAGATTCGTCAACCGGCGCCAAAGTTATTCAAAATAGAATGTTGAGATTTAACATTGAAAATTATCCTAACTATAACTACCTACTGGCGACCGCCAGTAGGTAATATATATATATATATATATATATATATATATATATATATATATAACTTACTGGCGGTCGCCAGTAGGTATATATAGTTAGGATTTTTTCTCTATGGAACTTTTGAAAATTCTATGTCTAATAACTTTGGCGAAAATTTGGGGGGGATTTCGTCAAGGGGGGGCCGAGAAAAAAGGGGGGTCCCAAAACGCGTTTTTCCCATTCATTTTTCCATAGGGCGTTTGGCCTCACTTTTAGCTCGAACGGCTGAATGGATTTGCACGAAACTTGGCAAAATTGTAGGGACTGTTAGCCCGATGTGCCTTTGCTGGGTCTCAATATATGTGCTCCAGTGGATTTTGAGAAATTAACGTTTAAAAAAGCAGATATATCTGTGACAGCGTCCCGGATAGCGCTCCAGATCGCGTACTTTTCGCGTAACGGAGCTTTGCGAAGCGAAGCTGATTGGCTCTCCGGTGTCTGTCAACATTCTAGGTTTAAAGCATTTTATTAAAACATAAAAAACATGGGGAGGGGAAGTAGGAGGTCAAGTTTACATACAGTACAAGACAAGACATGTTGCAGCAATTCTGGTGGAAAGTGGGGAGGTCGGTAGTCCCGGAGGGGAAAAGGGCATATGCTGTAAGGCAATAAGGCAGTGCGAGTAACCCTCCAATAGTCCCCGACCTCCCAATCAAGGCCAAGCACGAGCAGCGTCCTGCAACCCAGCGAAAACAACACAGTCCCTCCAAGCCCCCCGTCCCCAGAAAAGAAAAAAGAAGAAAACAATACCCCAACATCCCCGTCCAATAGCCCGTTATAGAAACATTCACCCCAAGCCGCCTACTCTCAACCCCCAGTCCCCCTGATCCCATCCCTCCTAATCCGCTGGAGCCGCCGGCGGCGTCAGCCTAAGAAGGCGTAGGTACCTCGGACATGTGAGCTCACGAAATTCCGTGGACAGCAGTGCCAAGAAAGGGTGCCAGAGCTCCTCGAACTGGTCTACATTCCCAGCCACAGTGAGCGACATCTTCTCAATACCCAGTACCTGCCAGAGTCTATGCAACCAGCCAGTGATAGAGGGGGCAGTGGGGGTGCGCCAGTGTACAAGGATATTTTGAACCGCCGAGCCTAGCGCAATAGCAATCTGCCTACCCCTGCGGGACTTCAGCGGGTACATCAAGTCGTTGGGAAGACCTAGCAGGACGTATGCCGGGAAGCGCGGGAGTTCAACCTCAAAGTGCCTGTCCACCTCATCTAAGACCTCCTTCCAGTAAGCAGACAGTATCGGGCACCCCCAGAGAATGTGCGATAGAGTACCCTCCTGTCCGCAGCCTCGCCAGCAACCCTTGTCGGTGAGTTTGTGCATCTCGTAGAGCCTCTCCGGGGTGTAATACCAGTAGGTGGACACCTTGGTGAAGGTCTCCGTCAGCCCAGTGTGGTACGCAGAGTGCCTCGCCCGATATGCGATCTTGTCCCACTCCTTGTGGCTCAGGGTTCTGCCCAACTCCCTGTGCCAGCGCTCTCTCCCCGGGTTGTGGTAATGAAACGGCGGGGGTTGGAGAAATTTGTACAGATCGGTGACAAGCTTGGCATCTGAGGTCCGGGTCACCAGCCACCGCTCGTAAGGTGTGATTTGACGGGCTGCGACGTCGCGCACTTGGGGTTGGAGAGCCCAGTGACGGACCTGCATATAACGCAGTCTGTCCACCTCCGTCAGACCAAATTCCTGTCGGAGTTGTTGGAAAGGGAGCACGCCCTCCGGCCCGTAAATCTGAAAGAGCACCCTGCAACCCGCACTCACCCAGTGAGAAAAAGCTCCCGGTTCTAGGCCCGGAGTAAAGTCTGGGTTACCAACTATGGGAGTAAACGGCGATGGGAAAGTAGTTAGCTCGCGGAGCTCACAAACCGCATCCCACACTCGCAGTGGAGCCCGGGTGACAAAGGAGGCGTAGAGATTAGCCGGGCGATCTGTCAACATTCTAAACCAGTGTTTCCCAAACTGTGGTCCGCGGACCCCCAGGGGTCCGTGACACATTCCCAGGGGGTCCGTAGGCAACAGTTTTAAAAGCACAGAAACGTTTCTTGTATAATTAGCAGCTTTCCAGAAACAATACAAGTGGCAAGAGAATGCCAGTGATTAATGTACCTGCTGGAGAGTGAAGAGAGTTTTGTTCAGTGGCAGCTTTGAATTAACTAATGTAGCACAGAGGGTTAATGTGCCTACTGCAAAGAACGTGTAACATGCATCTTAAAAAGCAGTATTTTATGTGCCTAGGTTCGTGGTTACTGCTTTTGTCACAGAGATTCTTTTGTTACTGTGCACTTTATAAGTGACAATCGTAATCTAGCAGAGGGACCTTTAACTGTCAAAGAGCTGCTTGCAAACTGCATGGTACCAGTTAGTAACTTATATTTTGCCCCAGTTATTAATTATCCTGATGCTGCTAAAAAGATATATTTGGGTGGAAATACATTTTTAATGTGAAAGTCAATTCTAGCAATTGAGTTATGTTCTGAATCCTGAGTTTGTGCTTTTCCAGACCAAGCACTCTTTAACCATTTTATATACACACTGATTTACATGTATGATTCAATGTCTCTATATGTGTGTTATGTAAAGTGCTCGGACATCCTACAATGGTATGAGAGATGCTATAAAACAAATACAATACATGTGACAGTGGGGCTATTACTTCAATATAAAATACTAAGGGCCAGATGTACGATCTGTTTTTATATGCGCGAACGGGTTCGCAACCCCGTTTGCGCATGCAAAAACCTATTGGGCCATGCACATAGCCCATTTCGTGAGTCGCAATTTGTTTGCGACCCTCTAAATAGGTTTTGCAACTTGCTATTGAGAAAGGGCATTCCCTTCCAAATAGCGAGACTCAAAACCATTTTACAAATGTTTGCGGTGGCAAAACAGTCACAATTACCACCTACTTCAAGTAGATGGTAATTCGTTCGCAAATGGGAAGGGGGTCCCCAGGGTACCCCTTTCCCATTGCAAATGCATGCAAAATTATATTTTAAGGGCAGGCAGTGGTCCCAGGGACCTCTACCTGCCCTTAGAAAATGAAAACAAAACGTTTAATTTTCTTTTTCTTTTTAAATGCATGGTAAACAGGCTACATTTTTTTTCTAAAAAAACGCTTTATTTAAAAGCAGTCCAAGACATGGTGGCCTGCAGAGCCCAGCAGGCCACCATCGCTGGGAGGGCTGGCATTTCCAATGGGCTTGCAAATTGCGAGAGACTCATTAATATTAAGGAACCTCGCAATTTGCGACCCCATTGGGAATCACAAACAATGTTAAACACACTGTTATACATTTCATTTAGCGACTCGCAATTTGCCACTCGCAGTGTGTCGCCAATTGCGAGGCGCTAAATGAAATGGTCGTACAACTGGCACCAAAATCCTTAGTACTTTTGAGTATTTGTTTTGTGTGCACACATGTGTATTTTTTTCGAATTACTTTTTTAATGTTTGAAATTTAACTCATACAAATTGCTTGGGGGTCCCCGTCTTCCAGTGGTAACTCAGTGGTGGTCCTCAGGAGTCAAAAGTTTGGGAACCACTGTTCTAAACAGTCCGGTGCAGCCGCCATCTTGTCTCTCGGTAGGATCGAGAGACAAGAAGAGGAGAAGAACGAAGGGCGAATTTAATGAAAGGGGGCAAGGTAGACCCTTCTTGACCCCCTAGGAATGATGTTGGGGTTATTAAAGGGTCCCGTGGGGCAAATAAAAAAAATTTGATTTTTTGCGGAAGAAGCGCTTTCCGGTTCGCGAACTGGGTAGCGAATCGGGACGCGAAAGGGGAATTCGCCATTTTGTGTTTCGTTTTAATTCAATTACAAGATGGACGAAAAACAATTTGAGAAATGGGTATAAGGGGTACGGGAGACGTATCCTGACCCCCTATGTTTTCTGAGGGTGGCTGAGGATGCTCATATATGTTGATACTTGTCTTCCAGCGGCTGCGCGTGAGCGTTTTTTTTTTTTTTTTTTTGCTGCGTGACGTCTGTTAACGTTCGATTCGAAGGAAATTAGGAAGTGTTGACCGCTATTTTGACACTGCGAGTAATTATATTGTTAAAAATAATTGTTATAAATTATTCCGTATTGATAAACCTTGTCTGCGCCATCTTGCTTTTTTTCCAATGCCACACTTTTGTCGTGCACGGCAGTCATTTTAGATGCCTTGACCAGACCCACTCTCTGCACGACGCCGATCGTGACGTCTGTTAACGTTCGATTCGAAGGAAATCAGGAAGTGTTGACCGCCATTTTGACACTGCGAGTAAATATATTGTTAAAAATAATTGTTATAAATTAATTCGGATTGATAAACATTGTCTGCGCCATCTTGCTTTTTTTCCAATGCCACACTTTTGTCGTGCACGGCAGCCATTTTAGATGCCTTGACCAGACCCACTCTCTGCACGCCGCCGATCCTTAGCATGGCTCCCCACCCTCGGAAGCATCTCCCCCACGCACTGGTCACCCCCGCTCTCTTTCTTATGCATGGGCCATAAACCTCCCCCCATCTGCGCTGCTCTTCCCTGAGAATCACACCCTGTGCACGCCCGACACCACCCTTTCACCCTATTCACTACCGCACCCTCTGACACTCCTCTTCCTCTGTGTCCGATTGTCCAGGCCGGTCCCAGGCTATCACCTAGCCCTGCAGATGTAGTTTATGGCCCCAACTGTAAAGAATCACCCCTCTTCAAAGGAGTTACAGTAGATCAAGGCCCCCACCCCATGAGATCCGTCACACCACACGCGTTCCTACTATCTGATAACGATCCTGTATTGTGATTGGGGAGGGGATTCTCACTGTAAGGGTGTGTGGGACCGAGCCTAAAGCGGAAGATTCCAGGGATGCCATTTTGTACATCAAAGTCTTCACAATTATGTGTCACATTAAAAATATATAGCACTCCAACAAAGTAGTAGGTTTATAACACTTTAATAACTTATAAATATATACATCGCAACAAAAACAGTAAACACCTTACATTTTTTTTATTAAAACAGAAGCAACAATGGTCAGTAGCGGTCTGTTGTACGAATAGTTCAAAGTTGTGGACGGCATCCAGGTAAAGAACCATCCCTTCTTTAAACTCCATGGTGACCAACTATAGTTTATTCTCTATTTCGTTCCCTTGCCATAACAAAATAAAAGTCTTGGGTTATTTATGGAAGGGAAGACTTTTTGTTTCTTCCAATTTTTTTTTAAAAACAAAAGTTTAAGGAAAGGCAACCCTTAATGTGCATGTTTTCAACAGAAATTTGCCTTTAAAAACTAGAGGCAATAAATAAGGCCGAAATCTGTATTTTGTTTTTGGATACACATGTTATTTGTGTCTGTGTATTCATTTTTATGCATGACTTTATATGGAATGGTTAAAATAACTTATGATGCAACTTAACAGGAAAGATCACAAACATTTCAATGAGTGCTATGTCCCAGGTTTTACATAAAGTAGTGTTTACCTAGAGTGGTGCTGTGTAGGACACTCTGAATGGAAATTAACCAGAACTATAACCATAACAACAACAACAACAATAATATAACTTTTATGCCCAAATTACGCAAAGATTTAGCTAATCTGCTAAAGGGGGGAGTCGCCATTTCTTTTGATAATTTATTCACCCATCCGTAGCCTCTCTAATCTAATTTTGGGTGAGGTCAGGAAGGTCCAAGTATAGTCAAAATGTCTCCACCAACTCGTGGTTGGACCGGGACCTCTTTCGGCAGTCCAAAAGTTTTCGTTGAAGGGTAGCAGAGGGGACTGGCGACATGAACCATCAGTGAAAGTGGGGTGGGAGGCAACAATCTCTCCTACCGGGTCCTACTGGTGTCCCACCGGAACTGATCAAGTTGGTAGTCTTGCAGGATTTTGGTCATTTTAAGACTGAGGCCGGCGCCGGCATGAGTGCGCCGACGTCCCGCGGCTACGTCGTGGTCGTTCCGTGGGTGATCATGGCAGTCATTCCCCATCGGGGGTGTCTGCGGGGGTCGGGGGCCCCCGTGTCTCTTATAGAATCTTCAAAGTCGAGGAGAACGTTTTTGGACGCAGGACTCATTTTCTAGCTGAACTCAGAAGCGTTGTTGCACCGCAACAGTGGACGAGGCCCCGCTGGGTGAGTGGAGCGCCGCTGTATCGCAAGAGTGGACGAACCCTTGTCGGGTGAGTGGAGCGTTGGGGGTGCAGCTGGGGGCCTCCACCTGGGGAGGTGGGAGAGGCTCGTTCACGCCGCCTCTCCCTCCCAGCGCACCCCACGCCGACACCTGGCGTTGATATCCGTGATGTCCGGACCAGGCGATAAGAGGGGGGGGGTCAGAGGCAGAGGCAAGACATCCCCCCCCGTGGCCTGCAGGGCGCCGCTTCAGGGCTGAACGGGGAGCTCATACCAAGCCGGGGCCAGACCAGGAGATACGAGGGGAGGGGGGGGTTCGGTGGCATGTGCAAGACATCCCCCCGTTGTCGCAGCCATTATTAAAGAAAGAAGAGGGGGGGGTCGGAGGCAGAGGCAAGACATCCCCCCGTGGCCTGCAGGGCGCCGCTTCAGGGCCGAACGGGGAGCTCATACCAAGCCGGGGCCAGACCAGGAGATACGAGGGGAGGGGGGGGTCGGTGGCATGGGCAAGACATCCCCCCCCGTGGCCTGCAGGGCGCCAGAAGAGGATGGGAGGACCAGTACATTCCGGGCCGACCCTCCCACGACTTCTCCGGCTGATGGCGGCTAGTCGGGCCCCGCCCTGCACGTGTCGAGGCCTCATCTTCCGCATGGGCATAACCGTGGACCTGTTGCACTTCGGGAGTTTCCGGAATGGGGGTAGGTATCTGCTGATTTGTATCTATTTCATGTTACCGTTATTGGGCGTGGCGGGCGGTGGGACAGACATGCTTGGAGCAGTGGGGGGGGGTGGCGGAGCCTAGCTACCTCGTGGCTGCCGTAACGTCAAGCTTGGCTTCTCTCACCACTTTCATGTTTCTTATTTCTAGCGAAGTCAAAAACTCATCAGTGGCCTACTGATTTTGTTCGATTTCTTTCTCTTCCTTTTCAAGTGTGTTTCATGCTAAAGTTTCTGTTTAACAGGATACAGTGATTACTTCGTATTTTACATATGTCTTCTTTATTAGGGGTACCCTCCGGTTGAGCCAGATGATGTACTTCTAATAAATGGTCCGGGTGGAACTAGTTTATCAATCAGTGGGGAGTAGATGGGCATGACAGATTACAACGGGGGACAAAGGTCCGCATTACCCACCCTTCACTACTTGCAAAGACTAGACAGAATATTTCTATTCCACGTTATTTGCAAACAGAGAATACCTCGAAAGAACTATTCTTTGAACAATAAATGTCCAGCCAATCAATCAATCAGTGGGGAGAAAAACAGGCATGACGGATTCCAACGGGGACAAAAGTCCGCATTACCTATCCTTCACTATCTGCAAAGGGAGACAGAATATTCCTATTCTTCTCTGTTTGTAGACAGGGAATATCTCAAAGAGCAATAATCGATAAAAAATTAGTAGGATTATAACACTTTAATAACTTATAAATATATACATCGCAACAAAAACAGTAAACACCTTAAAACATTTTTTATTAAAACAGAAGCAACAATGACAACTAACAGTAGTGATATCCTGGGCGGGTAATGGAACTGGGATTGTTAATGGAAAAACATCTACAGAGAAAGCTATTGGTGAATTATACTTCTCCGGAAATGTAAAACTCACAAATGTTTAATTTGTGTAATCGTTTCATAAACATGTACATTAAAAAACTAAATACGTTCCACTGTTTTTGAAAATCTTTACAGCTTGCTAGATCACCCTTTAAAGTTATATAGTGCATATAATGGAAACATCACAGATGTCAATTATCTGTATCGCAATGGGGAACAAACAAAAGGATTCATGGTGAATAACCTGATACTCCATCACAACATTATGTCACACAAAATGTTATCAATGAGTCAAATTCATCAATTCGAGAATGTTCCACAATGTCAAACAATCAATTCCTGAATGGGCACACTTAAATCCTATGGATAATGAAGAGAAAATTCATCAGTTTATCATGATCCAAAAGACTACCAATCCATATAGCCCTGAATGGGCATATTGGTCTGCGGAGCCATGGAATCAAAGGACTATAGAATGAGTAGGTAAAGTCAAGCCCAAAATGGGAACAATTTGATCCCATTAGTAATGAGGGAAAATTTCCTCAATTAATCTTAACACCACACTGCCAATCCATATGGCCCCTAGTGGGCACACTTATAGGTAGAGCAACGGGATCTAGTGTCTATACAATGAGTAAGTAAGGTACTGAACAAAAATTACAGACAATGAAGATTGTCACTTCCTAAGGTACTGTATGGCATTAATCCAAGTGAACCCACAGTTCTTCCTCATTATTCAAATTATTCGGGACCATAGTTTGTAGATCCATTACATACTTAGATTCCGAAATGCGCAGTCTCCTACCTCTTCCCCCCTTTCATCTTTCAGGACTTGGTCAATGCAGAAAAATCTCAAAAGATCACGATTACTGTTGTGAGTAGTTTCAAAATGGCGGGCCAACGGACAGCTATGATCCTTCTTAGTGATGGCCCACATATGCTCCAAAATAATTTTTTTGGGTGGGATGGATGGTACTCCCTATATACCATTTGGGACAGGGACACTCTAAACAATATACAGTAAACGTTGAGTTGCAATTGAGTAACTATTATCTTCTTAAATTTGCTAGGGCCCTGTACTATGATTTTACATCTACTCACTTTATTGCTTTATTTACAAGCGTTACATTTCATACAGGGAAAAAAACAGTGACACTGTCTGTTCTAGTGGGGGATAAATCCATAGTGACTGTGTACTAAATGATCACTGATTGACAGACTATGTCTGTATGCTATCTGAGGCTGAGTGGTAATGACTCCACCCAAGATATTATCTGTTTGCAGGATGTGCCAAATTTTCTTGAAGGTCTGAACCACTGGATGCGAGCTATCACTGTGGTGAGTGATCATCCTAACTGGTCCACCTTTATTACGATTCTTGGATCCAATAGGAGTCTTGGCTACTTAGAGCTCTGATCTCCTCATCGTTTCTGCCCTTTTGACTGCCTCATTCAGGATACAAGTAATGTATCAACTCATCCTAAATCCTCATCCTAAATCATTCTAAAGCACTTTTTTTACTTTCTGATCCTCAGTATCATTAGTATAGTTTCGTTTTACACGTAGGAGTTCGCCATAGGGTGGTTGCTAGTTAAATAGTTAGGACCTAGTTTCCACAATCTTCGCGAAATTTTTAAAACTAATGGGGTGCTCCAGTCAGCTCCTGTCTTGAAAGTTTTGCGGAATTTGTCAAGCGGGGGTGAGAAAAAGGAGGGGTCCCAAAACACATTTTCTCCATGTTAATTTCCATAGGAAACTAGACAAATCTACAGCCTGAACGGAATTACACCAAATTTGGCAAAAAGATAGCTCTTGAATCAGAAAGCATTCTTGTTTTTTAAATGGTGTAAATCCGTTCAGCAGTTCCGGAAATATTCATATTTAAAAAAATTATATATCTGGTGACCGCGGTGATTCTGCGAACCCTCCCGAGCACAAACTTGATTCTGATAGGTTGCCAACACTCTAAACCAAAAAGTGTTGGCAGCCATGTTGTGACTCAGTTGAACCGAGTCACAAGAAAAAAGGACAAAAAACACGAAAAGGGGGCAGGGTAGAAACACACTGACCCCTAGGCCTGCTCAAGGGGTCATCCCAGGGCCTAAAAAGGCATATGGTTTTTTCAGTGAATTTCTAAGGTTTTTTAAATGCTAATTTCTAGCTACAACGTCCATGAAACATATGTTTTTTTCTGTTAAACTATAAATATATGATGTGATCAAGGCCCCTGGCGGGTTGAAATGCTTCATGGCGGCACAGCTCAAAAAAGAAATGAATATTTGCACCGAATAAGAGGAGTCCGTGCCTTTTTGATTCCTGGGCCCAGAGAAAAGGACCTATTGGTTCATAGTAAAATCACTATACAGCCCGACAGACACGGACATAGGTTAAGTGGTTTCTTCCCCTGCGGCCACTGTAAGGCGTGAAGAAACAGTAAATTTCGCAAAAAGGTTACATATATTGGTGTTAGCAAGGAGATTGTTCAGTTCCTTATGTGCAGTTTCACATTTGTGATTTATGCGATTGAATGCCCTTGTGGGCTGTGGTATATTGGCAGCACAACATGTATGGCCAAAAAACGCATTTGGAACACAGCAGAGCCATCACGAAGAACGATGATAAATATCCTGTGACACGGCATTTTTATGAAGAACATTTCTCAAACCCAGCCCTTCGAACATTCTTTGCTTTAGAACAGGTGGTTAGAACCCCCAGGGGAGGCAACAGGGTTCTGAAACTCAGAAAAAGAGAGACCAAGTTGATTGTGGACTTTCAAACAAAGCACCCAGGGGATTAAATCATGATGAGGAATTGGCAATCCACTTGAAGGATGAATAGCAACATTCTATAATGTCATGTATCCCCAATCCATTTGAAGGATATTTAACAACATTTTGTGTTGTCTTTAATCCCCAATCTTTGTCACCCATTATTGTCATGAGATAGACATCTCTGTCGCTTCTCTTTCTACTGCCCTTCCTTCAACTCTGTACTTGTACAAAAGATTTATGGCAATTTGTATTTTACATTTTTAATTTTACTTTGGTTCATTATTATGACATGTCATTTTAATGCTTTCTTTCTTTTTCTTTTACTTTTCAGCGGGGAAGGAAGGGGCCCACTCACTGGTATTCACCTTCACTGGCCTCCTACCCTTTTCCTCTATTGTATCACTATCACAGTTCTAAGATGGGCAACTACATGTACATTTTGAGTTCTAATATGGGGTAGGTCAAGACTTTGATTCATCACGTCCTACCAGGATCATTTGATCAAAGTGTTCTTAAAGTCTCTGGGCGTCTGCCCTCGGTTACTAGGAGGGACACACGGGCACTTGCCCATCATTCATTCACTCCCTCATACGTTCACATTGGTGAGACATGTGTTTTTGACCCTTAGGCACTTGCCTCTCATTGGATATGTATGTCATGTTCTAACTGTAGATAGCGCAGTGTATCTTTACTTGACGCTCTTGTATTTACTGACATGGGATAGACGAGCCTATTTAGGTATTAATTTGGGGAGTTGTTTACCGACATGGGACAGATGAGCCGATTTTGATATTAATTTGGGGAGTTGTTTCAGATGTTTACTGAACACTGATTGATAAAGTTTCATGTGTTTGTATATATTTGTCATGCATTGGGACGCAATTGGTAAACATTTTGCTTAAGTAATTTTAAGAATTCTCTTAGACTTTTGGCACAGAAACTCACCTCTAACTTTGAGAATGGAACGGTGTATTTATTTATTATTTTGGAATCATCACTGAGAATTGTTTGAGGTAATTTACCATGACGTTTTTTTGCTATTCCAAGATGGCCGCCATTTACATACACCTTGTAACATAGCATTGATGTCCTTCCTTTATGCCATGCCATGTCAGAAAGCTGTATCATTTGCCTGTTGCTTGTGCACGTTTCACGTGATCAAGGCTTCGGAGGAAGCTGAAACGCGTTGTGGAATAAACACCTTGTGGATACTTCACGGATGCGGTGTCTGTTTATTACTGAGAGCGCACATATTTTGTGGACATTGTGTGGATTTGATTACCGGCACGCTCCGCCGGTGCGTGCACCACTCCCTCATGGGTCCCAGGCAGTCAGAAGGAGCAAAGGAATTGTGAATATATACATATATGTATGTAAATATATATATATATATATATTACCTACTGGCGGTCACCAGTAGGTAGTTATAGTTAGGACCTATTTTCCATAGGAAATACGCAACATTCTATTTGCAATAACTTTGGCGATGGTTGATGAATCTTCACGAAATTTTCAAAACTTATGGTCATCTCCGGTCCGCTCCTATCCCAAAAGTTTGGGGGTGATTTGTCAAGCGGGGACAGGGAAAAAAGGGGGTCCCAAAATACATTTTCCCCATGTTTGTCAGGTTTTCACCTAGCTGCGCCTACCTAAACTGCTTAGAACGACATCTCCCATGAGCCTTTATTATTTATTTATTTATTTATTTATTATAGAGTTTTGTATAGCGCGAACAAGACCCGTGGGTATCAGAGCGCTTAACATAGGGTAGGTGAAAAACATAACATATATATAGACAGTAAAAAAAAGAATCACAGATATGAGGTAGATGAGATGCAATCATTCTTGACACATGTGCCAGTGTGATCAAAGTGAGTTGCAGCTCCAATTGTATCAAAAGCAAAGTATATACACATAGGTGAGGTAGATAGTTATAAGTCCCTGAGGGATGCGGTTATAAGGTCATTTAAAGATACCGTTTGGAGGTAGGTTTTGGGCCGTTTCATAACCTAGAATTAGCAAATCTTTATAATATTGATTATACTTCGCCTTTCTGATGTCATAAATGTTCTGAAGTCAAGCAGCAATAGATCAGGGCAGTGATCGATGTTCTTCTCTTTTTATTGTATTTGATCATCAAAAGGCTCTTCACTTCCCGCTTGAATGCTGCCACATTTTTGATCTTCCGAATGGTTGGAGGGAGTGAATTCCAGATTCTGGGGGCAGCTCCTGAGAATGCTCTGTCATAGGTTTTTTTCTTTCTGAAAATGGCTGGTCGTAATAGCAACTCCTCAGCGCTTCTGGCTGGTCGGTTACCTCCAGACAGCTGAATTTTCTTGGCTAGGTATCCAGGGGTGTTGTAGTGGAGCGCTTTATGAGTGATACAGGCTATCTTCATTTGGATTCTGGCTTCGTAAGGTAGCCAATTTAAGGCTTTCAAGTGAGGGGATATATGATCATATTTCCTAGATCCAGTGATAAGTCTTGCCGCGGCGTTGAGGCAGGCTTTTAGTGGGGCTGTGGATGTTTTTGGTAGGCCAGCTAAGGTGGTGCAGCCATATTCAATCCTAGAGATAACCAAGGATTGGATTGCCAGTTTGAGATCTGGCTCTGAGATGAATGGTTTCAGTTTTCTTAAGTAGTTCAGGTGGAAGCGGGCATTTTTAGCCATTGAGTTAATGTGGGCTTTCATGTCTAGATTCTCGTCTAGAGTTATTCCAAGCGATTTAGCTGAATTGACTAGGGTTGGGGTGCAGTTGAGCGCAGTCACGAGTTTCGTCCATTCCTTTATTTCCGCCTGGCTCCTTGGTGGTGAGATTAGTAGGAACTCTGTTTTGTGAGCATTTAGTTTCAGATGGTTGTTAGTTAGCCATTGTAGTGCCCTTTTTAATGTCTCGTTCATTAGTTCAATGTCTTTTAGGGATGCGATCTTTATGTATATCTGCGTGTCATCCGCATACATGTGATAAGATATCTGTGATTTTTGGAGAATTTCTGTAAGTGGTTCGACATATAGGTTAAGCAGATCTGGGGATAACGTCGATCCTTGAGGGACTCCTATTGAGATAGGGCATGCAGATGAGATAGATTTGTTGACCCGGAATCGCTGTGTTCTGTTTTGTAAGAAGGAGTTGAACCAGTCCAGTACAATTCCCGACAATCCCATCCTGTCCTGCAGCCTGGTCAGTAGTGCTTCATGGTTTACTGTGTCAAACGCCGATGACAGGTCAAGGAGAATCAGTAGGCATGCTTGATTTTGGTCAAGTGCCTGTATCGCATCGTCGACAATATGGAGAATCGCTGTTTCCGTGCTATGTCCTGTTCTGAATCCTGACTGGCATTCGTCAAGCAAGGAGAACTTGGTGATGTGTTGGCTGAGTTGGTTCTGGACGCATTTCTCAATTAACTTGGCTAGTACAGGGATATTGGTCACTGGGCGAAAGTTGTTTGGATCTGAGGTGTCCGCTGAGGGTTTTTTGATTATGGGTGCGACTTGACCTGTTTTTAGGCAGTCAGGGAGGATCCCTTGTGACAGAGAGGCATTTATTATTTCGGTCCATATTGGAACTAAAACGTGGTTGATTTCTCTTAAGCACTTTGCCGGAAGTGGGTCTTGATAGTGATTGTTTGGTTTGATTTCTGAGAGCGTCTTGGCGATCATGTGCTGGTCGTACAGTTCGAATGTATCCCATCTTGCCTTGTTTTTTGCATAAGTACATTCCGTTGAAGAGACGGTATCGCTCAAATGCAGTCGTTCGATGGGAAGGTTCGCCACGGCGCTTTTGAGCTCTGCCTCTAGCGATTTAGCCTTCTCTGTGAAAAATGTAGAAAAGTCATCGCAGTTTAGGGATGTTTTTGTGTTCTCTTGACCGGTTTTGGCTAATTTGTTCGATTGCTGCTTTAGTATTTCAAAGAGTTTTCGTGGTCTGTTTTTGGCATTGTCTAGTTCAGATCTTATGAACTCCTTTTTTGAGTTGATGATCTTTTTGTTATATTGTCTTCTGATTATTCTGAGGGTTTTCAGCTCGGGGGATGAAGGGTGTTGTCTCCATTTTCTTTCGGCCATCCTCAGTTTGCGCCTTTCTTCATTTAGTGACTCATTAAACCATGGATTTTTTGTCTTCTCCGTGACTCTTTTCAGTTTTAATGGCATGGTGTGATTGACGATGTTTTCTACCGTAGTTATGTAATGATCGGTCAGCTCATTGACATTTTCCATGTTGTTCGGTGGCTTTAGGTCTCTTTCACAGCTTTCAACCAATAGCTCCATATTTGCTTGTTTTGTGTCCCGCATCCATTTTTTGGACTGGAAGGGTTGTCTGGTCCTGCCTTTTTCCATTATGGGTATCCCGAATATTATAGCATGATGGTCAGACCAGTCGCATGGGGTTATGGAGAGGATAGTTGTATCTTTGTTCCTAGAGATAATCCAGTCTAATGTCGCTCCTTTCGAGTGTGTGGGTTGTGTGCATATTTGGGTGAGGTTTAGTTCGACAAGGAAATCTTTAAGCGTGTTGACCAGTTTATCGTTGTCGTCCTCCCAGTGTAGGTTGAAATCGCCTAGGAATATGTTTTTGGTTTCGCTGTTAGAGTTGGCCGTTATGATCTCCATTAATTCCTCTGTGAACTTTGCATTGTCCCCTGGTGGGTGGTAAAACGTATGTATGTTGCATCTTTGATTGTTAGTATATTTTATCTTAAGACCCAGGTATTCGCTTGCTTCTAGAGGGTCTGCTTGAATTTGTTTGACCTCCATATCAGATCGATAAATGCAAGCTATACCTCCCCCTATCTTTATAGGTCTATCCAGTCTCAAGATGTTATATCGAGGTGGTACTAAGAGGTCCAAGGTTGGGGATGAAGATTCCGTAAGCCATGTTTCTGTGAGGACTGCTAGATCAATGTCCTTGTTAATGATGAGGTCCGCTAAGTCCGATGCATGTTTGGTAGCCGACCGACAATTGAGTAGAAGACATGTCAGCGGATTTTCTTTGTTACTAACGTTCATATTTTCGGATTCAGTTGTTGTTAGCTGTATGTGTTGTAAATTGTGAGGGTTAGATGCTCTATCATTCTTTCTTGATGTTCTGTTGTTGTCGAGTGGTACTGTTTCAATTCTTTCTTCGTCCATGTGGTTCAGTGGTTCATATGTTCGGATTAACGCCAGCGTTTCCTCTTTTGACAAAGATTTTGTCCTATCTGGACGGTTATCTCTATTTTTTGCAAGCATGTTAGTCTCATTACTGATTCTTTGTGAGGAGAGTCCGAGGTTTTGAATATGCTCGATCTTTGAGAGAATGCTCTCCGTCATTGTCCCTATTTTTTCAATCACCTGTAAGGTATTACTAGTGACTTTTGTGAGCTTGCTCATTTGTTTCTGAAGTTCCTTTATATCTCTCTTGTTCTGGATAGATTTCTTAGGTGTGTCTGATCTGTTTATCCTGCCTTTGTATCCTGTTCGTCTTTGTTTTGGATCTGTTCGGATTTCCGCAGCCCTTTTCTTTGAATCCTTTGTTTGATTAACGGTTTTCATTCTATTGGAGGTGTCGTCTGTGCTAGCTGTGTTACGTGTTGTCGGGAGCGCGTTTGCGGAAGAGGATCCGTTCACCGCTAGTATTGTACTAGAGAGAGGTATAGGACGATTGGTATCTTCTGCCTCCTCCAATTTCTGGTTATCATAGGGTATTATATTCGTGGCCGGTGTAAGCACTACGTTGGAAGTCTCAACGTTTGGAGACGAGGGCGGCACTTCACTTTGAAGCTGGTCTTGTTCATTGTTTGCTTGATAGGTAGATCCTTCTGTCCTATCTGTCGTGTTCTCTGGTACTGACATTACTATTTCAGGTATATCTTCCGGGTTAGGGCTTTGAGCGTGTTGGTGGCCCTTAGTTCTACAGGTGCCTCTGGTACTGTTATTGTGGATGTCATGAATGTTCAGTGGTGGGGTCAGGTGGAATTGGTATCTTGGGTCTTCTAGTGAATCTTTTAACGTTTGGAATATCCTGTCAAATTTCTCTAGTTCTCGATTTGCTGCTTGTACCAGCACAATTCCGGATTTGTATATGGAGATGCTTAGTTCGGCTCTGCATCTTATTGATGGTGAAGTCATCATCTTTGTGCCATGTGGGATGTTTTTCGTAGCCTTAATGGCAAGCAGCTTTGTGAAGGCATTTCGCCATTTAGCTGTTTTATTTGTGTAGAATATGAGGTCGTTCATTGTCGTACCTTTAACTACATTGAAATATAGATCCGAGAAAAGTGTGTCCGGGTTTTTCCTCAGTGTGTCGTGTTTGAACTTCTTCGCTGCATTTTTGGTGAGACCAGGCGGATATTTTATATTCTGGGCATTTAGGCCAACAGTCTCTAGGTGTCTTACATTCATTCTATTTCCTTTGCTAACAGGAAGTATATTGGCCGGTGGAAGCTGGGGGAATATGCTCGTAATTCTGAGTCCTTCATCAGTTGTGCTGAGAGGGTCCCTCTGGTGTTTGCTTCGGTAGCGTTTAATCGTTCCAGGACTTGCTGTGCTGAAATCGCCATTTGTTAAGGTACTGTTTCAGAGGGAGACGCTGGGAGCCGTTGCTCGCGTGAACTCTTGCTCGTTTATTTTAGCTATTCCAAATCGGAGGATATGCATCGGCTGATGCGTGCTGGTTATAGGAATACGGCTGATTTAGGATTTGGTCTGCGGAACGCCGTAGTTGAAAGCTGCGCGTGAATGTTTGTGTACATAAAAGGAACTTTCGTGTTTGTAGTAGCAGCGGAGCGTAGTGGGTATCTACACGTTGCCGTGTGCTAACTGTAAGATTAGATCCGGGGCAGAGTGGTGGTCGCAACTATCGGCTGCCGGATTAGTTGATCACTAACTTTTCTTCAGGACAAAGCGGAGCATAGTGGTGGTCGCAACCACATGTTGCCGTTTTATTAAAGTATAAAGACCTACATAAAAGGAGCTCAGAGTGGAGTCAACTCATTGTAGCCTTCTAACATTGTGGAATTAATTCATGTTTCTTACGGGGAGTTGTTGTAAGAGATTATCTGATTGGAGTGCTTCCAGAGACTCTGACTCTCTAACTCTGATAAGATTTTAACTATCACTGGGGATATGAACATTTAAGGGTCTGTGCAAGGAAATGAATTTATACACGGAAAAAAGGGACATAAAGAAGTCCACATCCACATTATATGGTGTGTAATAAGTGGGTCTGGTTTTGTGTTATTGGTACAAAGAATCCTGAATATTGTGTTAACCAATGTGTTTATTCACAGGAGGCTGGACTAGGGTTTTCTTATTGTGGCTGAGGAAATGAATACAGCTTAAAAAGGTATTTTAGTTCTAGTGAGAATTATAGAGAGTAGTGTTTGATATAGCTCAGTATTTATATATTCTGTGCTTTGTCATTTCAGATCCCTTGTCCCTGCTGACCCTTTCCCTTCCCCGGTCTTTTCTTCTTCATTTATCCCTCGCCTGATGGTTCGAACACCCTGTGTTTATATTCATGGTGTTGGTAACATCTGGAGGTGGACCCCTTTGTTCGTCAGCCGAATCTTGCGAGGCCGGCCCTGACAATGTTATATCCCATAGGAAATTTCAGACACAGCTACAGCCCGAACTGCTGAACGGAATGACCCAAATTTTGCAAAAAGGTAGCCCTTGGTTCAGAAAGTGCTCTTTTTGTAAATGGTGTAAATCCGTTCAGTAGTTGCTGAGAAATTCAAAAAATATTGGTAAAAAAATAATTTGCCCATAGGAAACTTTAGACCCTGTTATAGCAAAAACTGCTGAACGTAATTACACCTAATTTGGCAAAATGGTACTGCTTGGCTCAGAAAGCGACCTTTTTAAAAATGGTGTAAATCCGTTCAGTCGTTTTTGAGAAATAAAGGAATAAACATAGTGATATCTAGGGCCGCGCAGGATCCACGGACCCTCCTGAGCACGAGCTTTATGCTAATTGGCTGTCAACACTCCAAACCAGGCAGTGTTGGCAGCCATCTTGTGCCTCGCTAGAACCGAGGCACCAGAAATCAGTTAAACTAAGGCACAAAACGCAAAAAGGGGGCAGGGTAGAAAAACCCTGACTCCCTAGGCCTGCTTAGGGGCTCCCGCAAGGAACCCAGGGCCCCCCAATTTATTTATTTTTAAATTGTCAAAATCCATGCAGGGTGCGTGGATCCTGCCGATAAAAAAAAATGAAGCGCAGACTCCCGCACTTCGTTGCTATTTAGCCCGGGGGGGGTCAAGTCCCGGGGGCAATATTGTTTTGTAATGGGGCCCCACTGGGCCCCCCAGCTCCAGGGACCGCCACCTCCCGGGGCTTTATAAAATTATGTGCAGGGGGCTCAGAGCGCCCCTGCCCCGTGGACTGCCACCCCCAGGGGCTTTGCAAATAAATGGGTGGGGGGCTCAAAGGCCCCCCAAGTCCCAGGGACCGCCACCCCCGGGGCTTGATTAGCATTTTTTTTTTTAAATGACCTGTGTGGGGGGCTCAAGCTCCCCACACACCCCGGGGACCACCACCTCCCAGGGCACTAAATAGTCACATTGGGGCAACCATGACAGACCCCCCAATCACGGGGCTTTGTAAATTGTGGGAGGGGGTGTGCGGCCCCCCTCCTGGAGCCTTGTCGTGGCCCTGGGGATGCCAACCCCCAGGGCCGGCTCCTGCAATGTCCTGGGGTGCCCACCCCGGAACACTGTAGTTTGCTATGGCAGGGCGGGAGCCTCGCAGCTCCCGCCCTGCCATAGCAAACTTGGTTTGGATTTTGAAAAAGAGAGCAGGGAAATCTGCTCTCTCTTTCAAAATGCAAACCAAATTGCTTTTAGACCCTGTTGAGGCAAGATGGCCGCTGTAGCGCTGTAGAGGACAGTCGCTAGTTCCTCTCTCTCCCACCCCAGGATGGAAGCGGACCGATAGGATTCTGAGATAAGGAGATACGGAGATACGGGAATGTGGATGCTGCTGGTCGAATCCTTGGTTACAGCAGGTCGTCATTGGGTAACTTCTGTTACCTCTGCTGCGAATAAATCAGCTCTTTTTTGCTTTTGGAGAAGAGCGAGAGAACACACTATGTCGCAGAAGAGTAAACTGGACAAACCAGCAGGGCAGAGTAAGGGCCCAGGGGTAAAAGAAGGCGCGATCCCAAAGGTGCCAGCCGCCGCAGTAAAGAAACAAATGGAGCAGGTTACCCGATCTGTCAAAAGTACTCTGCTCAGAAAGACAGATAAACAGGAGAAAAAGACTGAAACAAAGCCAGAAACCCGCCTCACGGCGAGCAAAGCCGCGAGGGAGGCAGTTCTCGATACTGAGCTGAAAAACCAGCGACCTCAAGGAATATCGACAAAAGAGCAATTACGGCAGTCTACTTTACCGGAAACATTCTCAGCGGTGAAGATACTCCCGCCGACTCAGGCGCAGCCACAGACACTCGATCTACAGCAGCCCAGTATTGCGTGCAGAGCACCGTCAACGATGCAGGCTGAGATGGGAGCGGTGAGTTTAGCAGTCGGGCAGAACACAGAGGACGGAGAAAAGGTAACCCTCGAGGACGCAAGCGTTGAGGGCTTGGTTGCTGGGCAACCACGGCAGACTGAAGGAAACCTCAAGCAGCGCACGATGCAAGCGGAGCTGAACGCAGAGGAAGGAAAGGGGAGCAAGGAGGACGCTCGCTCAGAAGGTGAGCACACGGAAAGGGGCAGTAATTCCCAAATGCTAGATGCCTTGAAGGAGGTTGAATTAGGACTGCATACTAGACCTTTGCTCCATATTGCCCCAAGCTGGGGAAGCACACAAAGCCTAATGGGCCGGCAGGAGCTCCTACATGTTCAAGGAAATGGTAGAGGAGGAAGAGATGAGAGAGGGGCCAGAGGGGCTCACCCGAGTTTTTTTCAGTTAACGAGGGCTCTGACACTACAGATATTAGCGGCCCAGAAAATGAGGAAGAGGAGAGCAGCACAAATCAATCATCAGACTCTGGTACAAGTAATGACTCCAGGGATCAAACATCCAGGAAGAAAAGGAGAGCTGGAATTAGTAAGGGTACAAGAGGGTCTAGAAGTAGCATGAACAAAAAATTGTCATGGGACTACTCAGCTACATCAGAGACATACCAGGAAAGAGACCAAAAGGAGGGCGAAAATGGGGACTCAGGGAACTCTCAAAATGTGACATTGGAAATGTTATTCGGGACACTAAAGCAGATGCACTCTGAGGCCAGAGCAGAGAGTAGGAGAGCGAAGAGGGATACAAAAAAACTACAAGCCTCTATCAGAAGAGTAAGCAGAAAACAGGAAGAGGTCGAAGCAAGGGTGACGCAAGTGGAAGAAAGAACTGGCAGAGTGGAGGATGAGGTAACAGACTGGAAAACATTCAAGGCAGAACAAGAAAAAGTGGTGGAGGACTTGCAATGGAAGTTGGAAGACTTTGAAAACCGCCAAAGGCGAAGTAATGTGAGCCTTTTGGGACTGGAGGAAGGGCGAGAGGGCCAGGACCCTAGAGGTTATGTGGTAAAAATACTCACTGAGGCTTTTCCAGATTCTAAATGGCAATGGGACCTAGAGGTACAGAGGGCTCATAGATATCCTATGTTCAGAAAGAAGAACCATGGTGGGCAGGAAAAAGCATTACCAAGGGCTATGCTGGTTTTTCTAGGGAACTTCTTAGCAAGACAGGAAATAATTGACAAGGCTAGGCCTGATGCTAGAAAGACGGCCGATGGGAATACCTTCTTTGCTAGGCCTGATTTCTGCCATGTTACGGTGGAAAGACGGTGGAAATTAAGGCAGTTGATAACTCCCTTCCAAAAGCAAGGGGCGGAAGCCTATCTGTTATATCCGGCAAGGCTGAAAGTAATAAGGAAGGGGTACACAAGGATGTTCACATCAGAGATAAAAGCGGGGGAATATCTTGAAGAGATCTCGGAGTCAGGTAGGAGAAGAAAAGAGAACAGATATAGAACTCCGTCAAAATCTCCAACAGCCAGTCCACCAAAAACTCCGTAAAAATCTCCAAAACTAGGACAAACTAATGGTAATCAAGAGAGCAAAATATGTAAAGTATGCAAAGTACAGTCAATAGATGTGGGTTCAGGGTGGGGGAGAGTAGCGACTCTGCAGACTACAGGGGCCACACATAGGTCTGCTAGACCTATTTGCCTGTGGTAAGGGGGGGGGGATCCAGAGGGGAGGGCGACAGTGGGAGGGGAAGGGGGGGGGGGGGTAAGGCACTCAGGTGATGGGCACAATCACAAGCTAAAGCACAACACATGTAATAAAGGAAAGAAAGAATTGATGAATAACGTGTTTATTAGTTTTTTATTAAAATTTAAAGAAAAGGAAATAAAGAAGCAATTGGATAGGGGGAATCCGAGAGGGGAAGGAAAAAAACCAGATTTAGAATGACTTGTAAGATAGTTTCAGTAAATATATGTGGGCTAAATGATTTAAATAAAAGGCTTAAGACTACTGCCTACATCAAAACACTAAACCCGGACTTAGTATGTCTCCAAGAGACACACATTGAGGATTCTAAGGCTTACCTACTAGAGCAGTTAGGTTTTAACGTACTAGCAAAAACTAATCAGAATACTAAGACAAGGGGGGTGGCTGTCTTAGGTAAGAGATACGATACGCAGGTTAAAAGAAAGAAGGTAGATCAAGGGGGTAGATGGGTTATAGCTGAATTGGTATTTAGAGGGGAGATTCTCACAGTTGTCTCGGTTTACGGATCTACAGGCGATGACCCCGAGATCTTTCAATATCTGGACGCAGAATTAGCACAGTGGCCAGAACCCATAATAGTATGCGGGGATCTGAATCTACATGATGCAGACAGTAGCTTCTTAGACTATGGTAGGATTTATTCAGGCAGGAAAAAGAGGACTCACAGAGCCCTAGCAGAGATGGTAAGGAACAATTCACTAGATGATCCTTGGTTAAAATGCCATCCTAATATAGATGGGAGTACTTACTTTTCAGCCCCCCACCAAATATTGGTTAGGCTAGACTACTTTTTAATTTCAAGAAGTCTGATGGATAGTGTAAAGGTAGACAGGGAACCGAGGATCATCTCGGATCACAGCCCATTAGTTTTAACGGTGGTAATGGGACAAAGGAGAAATAAGGCAATAAGTCAGTGGACATTTGATAGGACACTACTACAGGACCAGGGCTATAAGGATAGAATGAACATCTGGATAAAGGAATATTGGGAGATAAATAAGGGTACATCATCATCAGGGATAGTGTGGGACGCTTTCAAAGCCGGGGTAAGGGGGGAAACCCTGAGTTTTGTCATCAAGATGCAGAGAGAATCAAAAGCAAAAACTGAAGAAAATATTAAATTATTGAGGGAAGCAGAAGAAGCACTCATCGCAGCCATACCTTCTCACTATCCCATAGACCAAATTCTATTGAAAATAGTAGCTCTTAAAGCGGAAGCCCTGGATGGGATGGCGAAAAAGACAGTGGAGAAATATATGTCAAACAAAGAAAAGGCCTATGAACTTAATGAACGAGTAGGACATATACTAGCTGTTCGAGCTAGGCAAAGAGAGGGAATGGCTGATATTAAAGAAATTAAGAATAAGCAGGGGGATATTGTGAAGGAAGTCGAGCAAGTTAGAGAGGTCTTTAAACAGTTTTACGAGGAACTCTATGCACAGGATGGCCAGGAGGATGAGGAAGATATAAGATCTTATCTTAGTGAAATAGACCCTTCGGAGCTATGTGAGCAAGATAAAAATAGCCTGGAAGAGACTATACAGGTGAACGAATTGGTGGAAGCCTTGGGGGATCTACCAGCTGGTAAAGCAGCTGGCCCGGATCAGCTGCCAGTAGAATTTTATAGAACCTTCAAACCAGTACTGTTAGAAGAAATGTTTAATGTGATGTTATTAGCACAAAAGGGTGAAGCTGTACCAGATTCATGGGGAGGTGCAGTTATTATTGTAATTCCTAAAAAGGGCAAACCCACAGACCTCCCGGGTTCGTATCGCCCCATCACACTAATGAACGCGGATGTCAAGGTGTTCTCTAAAATCCTGGCAAAAAGGCTAGCAAGGGTAATCGAAACGTTGGTAGTTCCCACACAGCATGGGTTCATTCCAGGAAAGGGAACGACACAACACACTAGGCAAGTGATTACGGTATTCGATGCAGCAAACACGTTAAAAGTCCCTACAGCTGCTTTGTTTTTAGATGCTGAAAAAGCATTCGACAGGGTTTCCTGGAGATACTTATGGGAGGTACTGAGATGGAATGGCATAGGGGCAGGATTTGTAAAGGCCTTACAGACTCTCTATATTAATCCATCTGCCAAAATAAGGGTTAACAGAGGACAATCAACTGAAGTCAAAATCTTTAGAGGGACAAGGCAGGGGTGTCCATCTTCCCCCCTGCTGTTTGCTCTATATTTAGATCCTTACATTCGGAAACTGGAAAATGATCGCCAAATCCCGCCATTAGTTATTAACGGATGCAGATTTAAAACGTTAGCGTACGCCGACGATGTGGCTATTTTGACTGCACAACCTATAGTAGCTATTAGAGCAATTGAAGCTGAAGCGGGGCGATTTGGTCAGTTTTCAGGGTATAGCCTGAACAGCACTAAAACCCAAATTGTTAAAAACCAGTGGGCAATTTGTAATGACGACAGAGTGGTAGAAGCTGCAACCTATCTAGGGGTGAGAATTACAGCAGAGATTGATAACATTGTTAAAAGCAATCTTGATCCCTTGTTGACCAGCGTAAAAAGAGACTTGGAAAGAATGAACAATTTACATCTATCATTGGTGGGATGCACAAACATTATCAAAATGATGATCTTTCCTAAGTTCTTATATTTTTTTAGGGCCATACCACTGTTATTTGAATACAGTTGGTTTAAGAATATAGAAGGCATATGTAATAGATTTATTTGGGCCCACGGCAAAACCCGGAGAGCGTACAGATATATGACATTACCTAGGGAAAGAGGGGGATGGGGTGCACCTGATTTTCACCTATACTATGTGGTTACTGTATTGCAATATATACAAGGGTTAATTGGGGGGAAGGTTGATGATGTAAGAATACAAGATCTGTCTCCAAAGATTTATACTGTCGTATTAGGGCCAAATGCACAGAATTGTTTTTTAAAATGTACAGAATACAGCTACTTCAAGAGAACGAGGTTTAAAACTGTTAAGGCTGCAGTTCCGATATGGAATGCTTTCTTAAAAAAAGTTAAAATGGGCAGATATAATAGATATGTTTTACTGCTGAATAATAGATCGCTCCCGGGGGAGATTTTTGCTGATCAAACTATGATAGATTGGGCAGCGAGTGGTATTACGCAAATTGGGGACTTATTTGATCAAGAAGGCTTTAAGCAGTTTGCAGACCTGAGAAAGGTATATGGTATAGGAAACAGGGGCTTCTTCAAGTACTTACAGATCAGAAGTTACTTAAAGAATAAATCTGGAGGGCCAGTAGGCTTTAATAAGGTTGAAATAATGGAGAAAATTAGGATGTCAAGGGATTGCACAATTAGGTCTCTGTACGCAGCTCTGCTGAAAGAAAAGCAGGATGATTTAGAGAAATATAGTACAAAGTGGGCAGAGAAAATGGGGGTTGACTGCAATCGTTTTTGCGAATCTTTAAACTTAGGTCGCACGATCTTGAGTGCTGCCCCTCTGCAGTCTCAACATTACAAGACATTATACTTTCTTTACTATACACCCGAGAAAATAGCAAAATGGGGTGGGAATACAGGTATAAATTGTCCTCGATGTAACGAGTTGGAAGCTGATAGCATTCACATCTTTGCAACATGCCCACAGCTATTCTCACTGATCAAGGAGATAGAGGGATTCTTAGAAAGATCTTTGGGGATCATAATTCGCCTCACACCATGTTGGATTATGTTAGGGGTAGCTGAACAGAACCAAGAAGAATTTGCAGAATTCCTCTTTGTAGTAATGGCAGTGTATAGGTTGACAATAGCCCGGGCTTGGCTAGATAAAAACCCCCCTAAATTTCAAGACTGGTTGGCAGCCACGTTGTATGCCTTTAAGATTGAGGAAAATGTCTATGCTCGGAAAGGAAGAAGAGGAAGAGGGTTGGGGAGGAGAATATGGGAGCCTATAAGCAAATGGAAAGAGAAGCAAAAGTAAAAATTGAAGGGTATGTGTAATTACGGTTAGGAGTCTGATTGATATATGATTTAGTTGTATTAAAGTTTAAGTAGATATGAAGGGCTAAGGGAAAATGTGGTAATAACTAATCTACTGCAAATTGTGTAAAAGCTATTGTGTATTATAAATGTGCCTTTGTACATATTTTTAAAAAAAATAATAGAAAAAAAAAAAAAAAAAAAAAAAGGAAACTTTAGACCCTGTTATAGCAAAAACTGCTGAACGTAATTACACCTAATTTGGCAAAATGTTACTGCTTGGCTCAGAAAGCGACCTTTTTAAAAATGGTGTAAATCTGTTCAGTCGTTTTTGAGAAATAAAGGAATAAACATAGTGATATCTAGGGCCGCGCAGGATCCACGGACCCTCCTGAGCACGAGCTTTATGCTAATTGGCTGTCAACACTCCAAACCAGGCAGTGTTGGCAGCCATCTTGTGCCTCGCTAGAACCGAGGCACCAGAAATCAGTTAAACTAAGGCACAAAACGCAAAAAGGGGGCAGGGTAGAAAAACCCTGACTCCCTAGGCCTGCTTAGGGGCTCCCGCAAGGAACCCAGGGCCCCCCAATTTATTTATTTTTAAATTGTCAAAATCCATGCAGGGTGCGTGGATCCTGCCGATAAAAAAAAATGAAGCGCAGACTCCCGCACTTCGTTGCTATTTAGCCCGGGGGGGTCAAGTCCCGGGGGCAATATTGTTTTGTAATGGGGCCCCACTGGGCCCCCCAGCTCCAGGGACCGCCACCTCCCGGGGCTTTATAAAATTATGTGCAGGAGGCTCAGAGCGCCCCTGCCCCGTGGACTGCCACCCCCAGGGGCTTTGCAAATAAATGGGTGGGGGGCTCAAAGGCCCCCCAAGTCCCAGGGACCGCCACCCCCGGGGCTTGATTAGCATTTTTTTTTAAATGACCTGTGTGGGGGGCTCAAGCTCCCCACACACCCCGGGGACCACCACCTCCCAGGGCACTAAATAGTCACATTGGGGCAACCATGACAGACCCCCCAATCACGGGGCTTTGTAAATTGTGGGAGGGGGTGTGCGGCCCCCCTCCTGGAGCCTTGTCGTGGCCCTGGGGATGCCAACCCCCAAGGCCGGCTCCTGCAATGTCCTGGGGTGCCCACCCCGGAACACTGTAGTTTGCTATGGCAGGGCGGGAGCCTCGCAGCTCCCGCCCTGCCATAGCAAACTTGGTTTGGATTTTGAAAAAGAGAGCAGGTTAAATCTGCTCTCTCTTTCAAAATGCAAACCAAATTGCTTTTCCACATGCGGAGCTGCATCTTAGCAGCTCCCCATGTGGAAAAGCAATGCCGGCTCCCGAGGGACGCGGGACAGTGGGGGGATTGGTGACCCCCCACGGTCTCCAAAGGAGAGCTCCAGCTCCGGGGGATGGGGTCCACGAGCTACAAATAGCCCGTGAGTGTGGCCCCCTCCCCAAAATTAAAAAAAATATATATATTGTTAAAGAAACAAAGGCAGGCCCCGGGGAATGGGGTCCCCGGGCCATAAGTGGCCTGAGGAGGGGGGCAACGCAGCCCCCATCCACATTAATGAAATATAAAAAAAGGCTATGCCCCGGGGGATGTGGTCCTCGGGGCCGATTAAGGCCTTGGGAGGGGGACCACGCGACCCCCTTCCAAATTTGTTTATTTAAAAGAAAAAAAAATAAGGGGCTGGCCCTGAGGGGTTTGGGTCCCTAGGGCCAATAAATTAGAAAAAGAAGGGAGACCACACAGCCCCCCTTCTTAAAGAAATACATATAATAAAAGACCGGCATCGCGCCAGAGGCCATGCCCCCGCCATTCAGCACTCTGCAAACGCGGCCCCTGGCACGTTTGCAGATGGGGAACGAATTCCTCTTGCATAACGGGGGTCCCTGAGGGACAACTAGCCCACCAGGATCCTCCAGTATGCTCCAGGGGGCTGCGTTGCAGAGAGGTATTCTGAGGCCACGCCCCTTTTTACACTTCCCTGCAACGCAGCTCTGTGGTGCTTAATGGAGGTAGCTGGTGGGCTAGTTGCACCCCAGAGACCCCCAGGATTTAAGGGGACTTAATGCCCCAACTTAAAATGCGCCACAGGGCGCGTTTGCACAGTGGTGAAGGGAGGGGGTGGGGCCTGAGGTGACATGTGTGCGAACACACCCTGTGGTGTGTTTTAATTTGGGAATTAATTCCTCTTCAATCCTGAAGTCCCCTGGGGGCCAACTAGCACACCAGGTACCTCCAATGAGCGCCACAGAGCTGCGTTGCAGAGTGTTGTAAAAAGGGGCATGGCCTCTGAACATCTCTATGCAACGCAGCTCCCTGGCGCATACTGGAGGTACCTGGTGGGCTAGTTGGCCCCTAGGGACCCTCAGGATTGAAGAGGAATTAATTCCCTAGCTTGAAACGCGCCACAGGGCGTGTTTGCACATATGTCACCTCAGGCCGGCCCCCTCCCTTCACCAGTATGCAAACACGCCCAGTGGTGCGTTTTAAGTTGGGGGATTAACTCTCCTTGAATCCTGAGGGTCCCTGAGGGCCAACTAGCCCACCAGGTACCTCCAGTAAGCGTCACAGAGCTGCGTTGCAGAGTGTTGTAAAAAGGGGTAAGGCCTCTGAACACCTCTCTGCAACGCAGCTTTCTGGTGCATACTGGAGGTACCTGGTGGGCTAGTTGGCCCCCAGGGACCCTCAGAATTGAGGAGGAATAAATTCTCCAACTTAAAACGCGCCATAGGGCGTGTTTGCTCATGCACAAAGCCCTGCATACAGGAAAAACGGAATACTTGGCCGCCAAACTCAAAAGGGCCGGCCAGTCCAGAAACCTGAGGAGTTCCAACTCTCTACTACCCATCCCGCTGAAAACTCGTAAGCATAAAACCGCAGCCTAATCATTTGCTGTAAACGCCCCAAAAATCTGGAACTCCATCCCCCCACATCAGAACAAGCCTCTCGTTTCCAAAATTCAAGATCCTACTCAAAGCCCTCTTCCTTGACCGCTCTCGAGCGAACCGATAGAGCCAAGAAAGTTCCTTAGCCTACGCTCCATCTTACGGTAATTTTGGGACCGATGACACTGACTCGGATCAAGAAAACTTTTTGTGTATGAACTGATTGAACAATGAATACGCTCAGATGATCATAGGGATTGTCTTGCACCCTCCTCCTCTTTGCCCCTTCACTTATGTGCTTGTTCCTTACCCGGCTCGAACCCTCTTGTTCTACCAATTATTTGTACCGTCTATTTGCACATAATTGTATATGCTCTGAAATGCTCTGATACCCCTGGGTCCAGCTAGCGCTATATAAAACTCCTAAAATAAATAGATAAATAAAAAATATCACCTTAGGCCACCCCCTTCCTTCACCATTGTGCAAACGCGCTCCGTGGCGAGTTGGGAAATTAATTCTCTTTCAATACTGAGGGTCCCTGAGGGCCAACTAGACCAACAGGTATCTCCAGTATGTGCCAGGGAGCTGCGTTGCAGACATGTGTTCAGAGGCCAGGCCCCTTTTTACACCTCTCTGCAACGCAGCTCTTTTGCGCTTACTAGAGGTACCTAGTGGGCTAGTTTGACCCTAGGGACCCTTAGGATTCAAGGGGACTTAATCTCTCAACTTAGAATGGCCACAGGGCATGTTTACACAGTGGTGAAGGGAGGGGACGGGGCCTGAGATGACGTGTGCAAACACTCCCTGTGGCGCATTTTAAGTTGGGGAAATAATTACCCTTCAATCCAGAGGGACCCTGGGGGCCAACTAGCTCATCAGGTGCTTCCAGTAAGTGCCACTGTGCTGTGTTGCAGAGATGTGTCAGGTCGTGCCCCTTTTTACACCTCTCTGCAATGGCGCTTGCTGGAGTTACCTGGTGGGCGAATTTGACCATAGGGACCCTCAGGATTCAAGGGGACTTAGTCTCCCAACTTAAAACGGCCACAGGGCGTGTTTACACAGTGGGAAAAGGAGGGGACGGGGCCTGAGGTGAAATGTGCAAACACGCCCTGTGGCACATTGTAAGTTGAGGAAATAATTCCCCTTCAATTTTGAGGGATCCTGGGGGCCAACTAGCCCACCAGGTGCTTCCAGGAACCGCCACAGTGCTGCGTTGCAGAGAGGTGGTCCAGGCCATGCCCCTTTTTATACCTCTGTGCAACGCAGCTCTGTGGCGCTTACTGGAGGTATCTAGTGCGCTAGTTGGACCCCAGAGACCCTTAGGATTCAAGGGGACTTAATCCCCCAACTTAAAACGTGCCACAGGGCATGTTTACACACATGTCACCTCATGCCCCCCTCCCTTCACCTGTGTGCAAACGCGCCCCGTGGTGCATTTTAAGAGGTAGTTTAAATCTCCCTGCCCTATTATATACTAGGGGCTTACAGAGGAGGTCATGCTAATCACAGGGGTAGCCCAACGCAATGTGCTCCCTAGTGTATGTAGGTGTTTTAATTGTATTCTAAGTGTTTTTTATCATAGCACTGGCTCTAGGACCAGTTAGTCAGAGTCAGTTACCACCAGTTCCCATCTGAAAAAGTTGAGGGTACAGGATGATCTTGCAACAAGGCCTCTTTCTGCTCCTCTGTCTGTTCCTTCTGCCGTCTTCCTTCTTCCTGCACTTTTCTTCGTCTTTGAGGACTTCTGTTGATTCTTTCTACATTTCTTTTTCTTCTTTCTCTGTGTTTTCCCTTATTTCTTCACATGTCCTACCTCTGTAGGCATAGTTAGAAACTAGCATTTAAAAAATCTTTCAAATTCAGTGAAAAAAGCACAGGTTTCAGGCATGTTATTGTTACAAATTGGCATTTAACAAGCCTTTGAAATTCACTGAAAAAAGCATAGGTTTCAGGCACGTTATAGTTAGGAATTAGCATGTAAAAAACCTTAGAAATTCACAGAAAAAAACATAGGTTTCAGGGGCGTTATAGTTAGTTGGACATTTCACTCATACAAAACCATTGAAATTCCACCGTTATAGTTAGTTCAGCTAACTATAACTTGCGTGCCCGCAATGCACTGCTGATGATGTCACATATTACATCTCTCATGACATGGTCAGTGACATCACTCATGACATCACTGATGACATCTCAAATAATATATATATATATTACCTTCTGGCAGTCTCCAGTAGGTATATATATTTTGGACAAAGTTTCCATAGGAAATGCGTTTTTTGTTTTGTCAATAACTGTGGCGCTGCTTGAAGGATCTGCACACAATTTTGGTTCAGCTGCTGTGTTAAAAGTAATGGGGTGATCCATCCAGTGTAGGCTGAGAAAAAAGGGGGATCCCAAAATGCTTTTATTCCATGTTAGGTTTATGGGGATCTTTAATTTTTTGAACACGACTACAGCCCGAACTGCTGAAGGGAATTACACCAAATTTGTCAGAAAGGTAGTTGTTGGTCCAGAAAGCGTGCTTTTTGTGGTTTGGTGTGAATCCATTCAGTAGTTTTTGAGATATGTAACTTTAAAAAATATATAGATATCTGAGGATGCTAGTCCTTGCAGTGGGCTCGCGGGTCCTATTAAAATTGGATTGACTGTCAATATTTCAACCAAGAAGTGTTGGCAGCCATCTTGGGACTTGGCTTTAAGTAGAGTCCCAAACATTTTTTTTTAAATAAATAAAAGGGGGCAGTGTAGAAATATCCTGATCGCCAGATATACTGTGGGGATCCCTCAGCAACCCCGCCAGGGTAAAAAGCAGTTTTTTGTTTAATTTTGATGCAGATTGTGGTTCCGTGATTCTGAACCCGTTTCATAAAGGTCGTCGTAACGTGACGATTTTGGTATCAGCGAACCGCAAATGACGAGTGCGGCATGTACGAGTGTTTTCGTCATGATCGAGTGATGGATTCACTATGAAATTAGGGATTTCGTTCTGAACCCTCGGGTTCCATTTTGTGTACGGCAGCCATTTTGTGGTTGCCCTCACATAGGCCGATGACTATGGCCGAGCGAGTCTTTGGGACACGAACACCTTTAGCTGACTTCTGTGTGACCTGGGCGAGCTGACTCCGTTGTCCGAAGCTAACCTTGTTGAGCCAGTTCCTTATTCGGCAGCTGGTCAAGATAGAGATCAAAGAGCAGGACATTTCTGAGTTTATGTTACAGGCACACACCCTTCTATCTTGCTTCTCATCTGTTTTTGTTCCTTCTTTTATGGCCTATTTATGGTTTGGGTTTGTGGTTCTTTTATTATGGGTTAGTCCGGCCTGTCCGAGCAAGAATGTTGGGCTTTCCCGTGTAATTGATGATGGGCTGGACAACTGAAAAGTGGGCTTGTCGTTATGTGATACCTTTTGCAATGTCATCTGTGATTGGATAGTTTGTAAATAATTGGTGCTAGTCAGGAATGTGATTTTTAGCATAAAAGACGATGTCTTGCAATACCAAAGTTGTGCAGTCTCTAGCGAACCACCCGTGTCGTGCTTCGTAGACTTCTGTTCCTGGTTGCAGCCAATAAATTTGATCTTTGACGCCACCAAGAAGTATCCTGTGTCTCTGTATGCCAAGACAGGTGAACTCGAAGACATCGGGCGTTTCCCCTGGCGCCGCTGGGTTCTAAAACCCGGTTCTTCAGTTGGCGCCCAACGTGGGGCGACTTTAGTGGTACCGGTCCAAGCCTGAAGATCGTGAGGAGCTTCGTGTGAAAATTCTGGAGGAAGGCCTACCACTTCATCGACCCCTGTATGTCGTCGTGATCCGAAAGTCTTTGCTGCGAGGTTCCCCGCTTTCCAACGGCTACGAAGGACTGCTGCCCTGACTGTCGCCCTGTCTTGGACCCTTTGATGATTTGTAGAGCGAGACGATAGACGGGTCTTCTGGTGACGTCATCGATATTTCAGTTAAGTATGAGTGGAGCGTCTCCCAGTCCTTCGTTTTTGGGTATCCCTTGGGATCTTTGATTTGGGACTTGCAAGCTCCAAAGCCGAGGGACTCGTGTATTCGTGAGGCTATTGTATTCGATATTCCCTTGAAGTTTGAAGCTAGACTAGTGAGCAAAGATGCCTGGTCTTAGCAGACTTGGAAAGATATTTTGTTGTGGTTGTAATAGGGATTCCCGATTGGAGGATTCGTGTCCGGTACCTCCGTTTGGAACTCCGACTTATGATCTCTATTTAAAACATGGCGTGGGCCCCATCACGTATAATGAAGTGTGGGTTCGCTATACTAGAAAGGATGGTGTCCTAAAATGGCCCAACATGGTAGCTATGACACGGAGATTTTAGATAATCTGGAAATTAAACTCTTTAAGAAGAAAGCCCGGCCGGCGATGTTTGACTCTTTCCGCCTATGGCGAAAGGAAGTCAAACAGAAAGAAATTAAGCTAGCAAAGAGAAATAAAAGAGAGAAGGGTATATCGATAATGCAGGCTGCTATACAGTTTAAAGATAACGAAGAAGAACAAGCGAGTGAGCAGTTGCATAGGCAACGTAAAATGGCGATCGATAAGTGTTATCCAGCTTTGCCACCTCTTCAGCAAGGTACAACAAAGGATCTTGAGAAAGATCCTTTGATGTCACATTTGTTCGGTTCGCCACCCCCTTATGTGCAGAGTGCTACAGCACCTCCGCAACCTTTAGTTGCGCAACCTCCGGTTGCTTTGCCTCCTGTTGTTCTACAACCGCCAGCTCCTCTTCAGTTGGATCCTATTCCTCTGGTGCAGCCTTCTCAAGGGCCGCCAACTTTGCCTCCAGTTCAGCCTCCAGTTCCTACGACTTTGTCTCCTGTATTTCTTACTTCTTCTGATACTCCTTCTGGTACCACTTCTACGTATACTTTGTCTCATTCTGTTTTTCCTCCTGTTCTTGCGACAGCTTCTCCTTCTGTTCGACAGAGAATGACCGATACTATTACTGGTATTTTGTCTCCTTTCTTTGGGTCATTGAGTATGACCCCTGTTTCAGCGCGTAAACAGTTGCGTAGCCAAATGCCTGGTCCCAAAGAGCGGTAAGTATTGGATCATTTAGCGCGTAAATGGGTTACTAATTCTTCGAGATATGGTTTAGAGTCTGTTATGGATGTCTTCCGCCAATGGGAAGCACCAAAGCAGAGGTATGTCTTTGAGACGATGTGTACTTTCCTTCGTGAAGAATGGGAAGATGGTGAGTTGTTCCGTGTACAGTCCGAGTTTGCGAAAGGTACGATTGTGGGTCTTGATGTTGAAAAAGCAATTGCATTTACAAAAAGGGGTGGTGAGGGACAGAGTCTCTGAATTAAACAGAAAGCTCTCACCCAGTCAAAAGATCAGGGCTAGATCCAACACCGTTTTTTAGCTCACTGCACCATCCCAGTTTCAGAACCTGACTGTATGCAAATTAGTCTGTTCCTGTCCCAGTGCATGATGGGAACAGGACAAACCAAACTACAGAAGCCAATTCTTACACTGGGAAGGAAACAAGCTCCCGGGGACCGGTTTCTGGCATTACAGCCGTCTTCGGCCCGGTTTGCTTGAATCCTGATGGTGCAATGAGCAAGGGTCTCACATCTGAGAATACCCTTCCACGCTTAGGGTGGACAAAAATATTTACAAAAAGGGGTGGTGAGGGACAGAGTCTCTGAATTAAACAGAAAGCTCTCACCCAGTCAAAAGATCAGGGCTAGATCCAACACCGTTTTTTAGCTCACTGCACCATCCCAGTTTCAGAACCTGACTGTATGCAAATTAGTCTGTTCCTGTCCCAGTGCATGATGGGAACAGGACAAACCAAACTACAGAAGCCAATTCTTACACTGGGAAGGAAACAAGCTCCCGGGGACCGGTTTCTGGCATTACAGCCGTCTTCGGCCCGGTTTGCTTGAATCCTGATGGTGCAATGAGCAAGGGTCTCACATCTGAGAATACCCTTCCACGCTTAGGGTGGACAAAAATATTTACAAAAAGGGGTGGTGAGGGACAGAGTCTCTGAATTAAACAGAAAGCTCTCACCCAGTCAAAAGATCAGGGCTAGATCCAACACCGTTTTTTAGCTCACTGCACCATCCCAGTTTCAGAACCTGACTGTATGCAAATTAGTCTGTTCCTGTCCCAGTGCATGATGGGAACAGGACAAACCAAACTACAGAAGCCAATTCTTACACTGGGAAGGAAACAAGCTCCCGGGGACCGGTTTCTGGCATTACAGCCGTCTTCGGCCCGGTTTGCTTGAATCCTGATGGTGCAATGAGCAAGGGTCTCACATCTGAGAATACCCTTCCACGCTTAGGGTGGACAAAAATATTTACAAAAAGGGGTGGTGAGGGACAGAGTCTCTGAATTAAACAGAAAGCTCTCACCCAGTCAAAAGATCAGGGCTAGATCCAACACCGTTTTTTAGCTCACTGCACCATCCCAGTTTCAGAACCTGACTGTATGCAAATTAGTCTGTTCCTGTCCCAGTGCATGATGGGAACAGGACAAACCAAACTACAGAAGCCAATTCTTACACTGGGAAGGAAACAAGCTCCCGGGGACCGGTTTCTGGCATTACAGCCGTCTTCGGCCCGGTTTGCTTGAATCCTGATGGTGCAATGAGCAAGGGTCTCACATCTGAGAATACCCTTCCACGCTTAGGGTGGACAAAAATATTTACAAAAAGGGGTGGTGAGGGACAGAGTCTCTGAATTAAACAGAAAGCTCTCACCCAGTCAAAAGATCAGGGCTAGATCCAACACCGTTTTTTAGCTCACTGCACCATCCCAGTTTCAGAACCTGACTGTATGCAAATTAGTCTGTTCCTGTCCCAGTGCATGATGGGAACAGGACAAACCAAACTACAGAAGCCAATTCTTACACTGGGAAGGAAACAAGCTCCCGGGGACCGGTTTCTGGCATTACAGCCGTCTTCGGCCCGGTTTGCTTGAATCCTGATGGTGCAATGAGCAAGGGTCTCACATCTGAGAATACCCTTCCACGCTTAGGGTGGACAAAAATATTTACAAAAAGGGGTGGTGAGGGACAGAGTCTCTGAATTAAACAGAAAGCTCTCACCCAGTCAAAAGATCAGGGCTAGATCCAACACCGTTTTTTAGCTCACTGCACCATCCCAGTTTCAGAACCTGACTGTATGCAAATTAGTCTGTTCCTGTCCCAGTGCATGATGGGAACAGGACAAACCAAACTACAGAAGCCAATTCTTACACTGGGAAGGAAACAAGCTCCCGGGGACCGGTTTCTGGCATTACAGCCGTCTTCGGCCCGGTTTGCTTGAATCCTGATGGTGCAATGAGCAAGGGTCTCACATCTGAGAATACCCTTCCACGCTTAGGGTGGACAAAAATATTTACAAAAAGGGGTGGTGAGGGACAGAGTCTCTGAATTAAACAGAAAGCTCTCACCCAGTCAAAAGATCAGGGCTAGATCCAACACCGTTTTTTAGCTCACTGCACCATCCCAGTTTCAGAACCTGACTGTATGCAAATTAGTCTGTTCCTGTCCCAGTGCATGATGGGAACAGGACAAACCAAACTACAGAAGCCAATTCTTACACTGGGAAGGAAACAAGCTCCCGGGGACCGGTTTCTGGCATTACAGCCGTCTTCGGCCCGGTTTGCTTGAATCCTGATGGTGCAATGAGCAAGGGTCTCACATCTGAGAATACCCTTCCACGCTTAGGGTGGACAAAAATATTTACAAAAAGGGGTGGTGAGGGACAGAGTCTCTGAATTAAACAGAAAGCTCTCACCCAGTCAAAAGATCAGGGCTAGATCCAACACCGTTTTTTAGCTCACTGCACCATCCCAGTTTCAGAACCTGACTGTATGCAAATTAGTCTGTTCCTGTCCCAGTGCATGATGGGAACAGGACAAACCAAACTACAGAAGCCAATTCTTACACTGGGAAGGAAACAAGCTCCCGGGGACCGGTTTCTGGCATTACAGCCGTCTTCGGCCCGGTTTGCTTGAATCCTGATGGTGCAATGAGCAAGGGTCTCACATCTGAGAATACCCTTCCACGCTTAGGGTGGACAAAAATATTTACAAAAAGGGGTGGTGAGGGACAGAGTCTCTGAATTAAACAGAAAGCTCTCACCCAGTCAAAAGATCAGGGCTAGATCCAACACCGTTTTTTAGCTCACTGCACCATCCCAGTTTCAGAACCTGACTGTATGCAAATTAGTCTGTTCCTGTCCCAGTGCATGATGGGAACAGGACAAACCAAACTACAGAAGCCAATTCTTACACTGGGAAGGAAACAAGCTCCCGGGGACCGGTTTCTGGCATTACAGCCGTCTTCGGCCCGGTTTGCTTGAATCCTGATGGTGCAATGAGCAAGGGTCTCACATCTGAGAATACCCTTCCACGCTTAGGGTGGACAAAAATATTTACAAAAAGGGGTGGTGAGGGACAGAGTCTCTGAATTAAACAGAAAGCTCTCACCCAGTCAAAAGATCAGGGCTAGATCCAACACCGTTTTTTAGCTCACTGCACCATCCCAGTTTCAGAACCTGACTGTATGCAAATTAGTCTGTTCCTGTCCCAGTGCATGATGGGAACAGGACAAACCAAACTACAGAAGCCAATTCTTACACTGGGAAGGAAACAAGCTCCCGGGGACCGGTTTCTGGCATTACAGCCGTCTTCGGCCCGGTTTGCTTGAATCCTGATGGTGCAATGAGCAAGGGTCTCACATCTGAGAATACCCTTCCACGCTTAGGGTGGACAAAAATATTTACAAAAAGGGGTGGTGAGGGACAGAGTCTCTGAATTAAACAGAAAGCTCTCACCCAGTCAAAAGATCAGGGCTAGATCCAACACCGTTTTTTAGCTCACTGCACCATCCCAGTTTCAGAACCTGACTGTATGCAAATTAGTCTGTTCCTGTCCCAGTGCATGATGGGAACAGGACAAACCAAACTACAGAAGCCAATTCTTACACTGGGAAGGAAACAAGCTCCCGGGGACCGGTTTCTGGCATTACAGCCGTCTTCGGCCCGGTTTGCTTGAATCCTGATGGTGCAATGAGCAAGGGTCTCACATCTGAGAATACCCTTCCACGCTTAGGGTGGACAAAAATATTTACAAAAAGGGGTGGTGAGGGACAGAGTCTCTGAATTAAACAGAAAGCTCTCACCCAGTCAAAAGATCAGGGCTAGATCCAACACCGTTTTTTAGCTCACTGCACCATCCCAGTTTCAGAACCTGACTGTATGCAAATTAGTCTGTTCCTGTCCCAGTGCATGATGGGAACAGGACAAACCAAACTACAGAAGCCAATTCTTACACTGGGAAGGAAACAAGCTCCCGGGGACCGGTTTCTGGCATTACAGCCGTCTTCGGCCCGGTTTGCTTGAATCCTGATGGTGCAATGAGCAAGGGTCTCACATCTGAGAATACCCTTCCACGCTTAGGGTGGACAAAAATATTTACAAAAAGGGGTGGTGAGGGACAGAGTCTCTGAATTAAACAGAAAGCTCTCACCCAGTCAAAAGATCAGGGCTAGATCCAACACCGTTTTTTAGCTCACTGCACCATCCCAGTTTCAGAACCTGACTGTATGCAAATTAGTCTGTTCCTGTCCCAGTGCATGATGGGAACAGGACAAACCAAACTACAGAAGCCAATTCTTACACTGGGAAGGAAACAAGCTCCCGGGGACCGGTTTCTGGCATTACAGCCGTCTTCGGCCCGGTTTGCTTGAATCCTGATGGTGCAATGAGCAAGGGTCTCACATCTGAGAATACCCTTCCACGCTTAGGGTGGACAAAAATATTTACAAAAAGGGGTGGTGAGGGACAGAGTCTCTGAATTAAACAGAAAGCTCTCACCCAGTCAAAAGATCAGGGCTAGATCCAACAC
Organism: Lissotriton vulgaris; assembly: GCF_964263255.1. Lineage (NCBI taxonomy): Eukaryota > Metazoa > Chordata > Amphibia > Caudata > Salamandridae > Lissotriton > Lissotriton vulgaris. Next base: position 698,981,992 of record NC_141699.1, read on the forward strand.
CGTTTTTTAGCTCACTGCACCATCCCAGTTTCAGAACCTGACTGTATGCAAATTAGTCTGTTCCTGTCCCAGTGCATGATGGGAACAGGACAAACCAAACTACAGAAGCCAATTCTTACACTGGGAAGGAAACAAGCTCCCGGGGACCGGTTTCTGGCATTACAGCCGTCTTCGGCCCGGTTTGCTTGAATCCTGATGGTGCAATGAGCAAGGGTCTCACATCTGAGAATACCCTTCCACGCTTAGGGTGGACAAAAATATTTACAAAAAGGGGTGGTGAGGGACAGAGTCTCTGAATTAAACAGAAAGCTCTCACCCAGTCAAAAGATCAGGGCTAGATCCAACACCGTTTTTTAGCTCACTGCACCATCCCAGTTTCAGAACCTGACTGTATGCAAATTAGTCTGTTCCTGTCCCAGTGCATGATGGGAACAGGACAAACCAAACTACAGAAGCCAATTCTTACACTGGGAAGGAAACAAGCTCCCGGGGACCGGTTTCTGGCATTACAGCCGTCTTCGGCCCGGTTTGCTTGAATCCTGATGGTGCAATGAGCAAGGGTCTCACATCTGAGAATACCCTTCCACGCTTAGGGTGGACAAAAATATTTACAAAAAGGGGGTGGTGAGGGACAGAGTCTCTGAATTAAACAGAAAGCTCTCACCCAGTCAAAAGATCAGGGCTAGATCCAACACCGTTTTTTAGCTCACTGCACCATCCCAGTTTCAGAACCTGACTGTATGCAAATTAGTCTGTTCCTGTCCCAGTGCATGATGGGAACAGGACAAACCAAACTACAGAAGCCAATTCTTACACTGGGAAGGAAACAAGCTCCCGGGGACCGGTTTCTGGCATTACAGCCGTCTTCGGCCCGGTTTGCTTGAATCCTGATGGTGCAATGAGCAAGGGTCTCACATCTGAGAATACCCTTCCACGCTTAGGGTGGACAAAAATATTTACAAAAAGGGGTGGTGAGGGACAGAGTCTCTGAATTAAACAGAAAGCTCTCACCCAGTCAAAAGATCAGGGCTAGATCCAACACCGTTTTTTAGCTCACTGCACCATCCCAGTTTCAGAACCTGACTGTATGCAAATTAGTCTGTTCCTGTCCCAGTGCATGATGGGAACAGGACAAACCAAACTACAGAAGCCAATTCTTACACTGGGAAGGAAACAAGCTCCCGGGGACCGGTTTCTGGCATTACAGCCGTCTTCGGCCCGGTTTGCTTGAATCCTGATGGTGCAATGAGCAAGGGTCTCCTTTTGTAAATCGATTTTGGCCACTATAGGTGTGGCAGGGTATACTCAGACATGAGTCCCTTTCTCACTGCTCCATCAGGATTCAAGCAAGCCGGGCCGAAGAGGCTGAAATGCCAGAAACCGGTCCCCGGTAGCTTGTCTCCTTTCTGGTAAAGAATTGGCTTGGTAGTTTAGTCTGCCCTGTTCCCATGATGCACTGGGCCAGGGACAGACTGATTTGCATATAGCCAGGTTCTGAGCTAGGATGGGGCAGTGAGATAAATAACGGTGATGGATCAAGCCCTGATCTTTGGACTGGGTAAGAGTGGTCTGCTCAATTCAGACACTCTGTTCATCACCACCCCCTTTAGTAAATCGATTTTGGCCACTATAGGTGTGGCAGGGTATACTCAGACATGAGTCCCTTTCTCACTGCTCCATCAGGATTCAAGCAAGCCGGGCCGAAGAGGCTGAAATGCCAGAAACCGGTCCCCGGTAGCTTGTCTCCTTTCTGGTAAAGAATTGGCTTGGTAGTTTAGTCTGCCCTGTTCCCATGATGCACTGGGCCAGGGACAGACTGATTTGCATATAGCCAGGTTCTGAGCTAGGATGGGGCAGTGAGATAAATAACGGTGATGGATCAAGCCCTGATCTTTGGACTGGGTAAGAGTGGTCTGCTCAATTCAGACACTCTGTTCATCACCACCCCCTTTTGTAAATCGATTTTGGCCACTATAGGTGTGGCAGGGTATACTCAGACATGAGTCCCTTTCTCACTGCTCCATCAGGATTCAAGCAAGCCGGGCCGAAGAGGCTGAAATGCCAGAAACCGGTCCCCGGTAGCTTGTCTCCTTTCTGGTAAAGAATTGGCTTGGTAGTTTAGTCTGCCCTGTTCCCATGATGCACTGGGCCAGGGACAGACTGATTTGCATATAGCCAGGTTCTGAGCTAGGATGGGGCAGTGAGATAAATAACGGTGATGGATCAAGCCCTGATCTTTGGACTGGGTAAGAGTGGTCTGCTCAATTCAGACACTCTGTTCATCACCACCCCCTTTTGTAAATCGATTTTGGCCACTATAGGTGTGGCAGGGTATACTCAGACATGAGTCCCTTTCTCACTGCTCCATCAGGATTCAAGCAAGCCGGGCCGAAGAGGCTGAAATGCCAGAAACCGGTCCCCGGTAGCTTGTCTCCTTTCTGGTAAAGAATTGGCTTGGTAGTTTAGTCTGCCCTGTTCCCATGATGCACTGGGCCAGGGACAGACTGATTTGCATATAGCCAGGTTCTGAGCTAGGATGGGGCAGTGAGATAAATAACGGTGATGGATCAAGCCCTGATCTTTGGACTGGGTAAGAGTGGTCTGCTCAATTCAGACACTCTGTTCATCACCACCCCCTTTTGTAAATCGATTTTGGCCACTATAGGTGTGGCAGGGTATACTCAGACATGAGTCCCTTTCTCACTGCTCCATCAGGATTCAAGCAAGCCGGGCCGAAGAGGCTGAAATGCCAGAAACCGGTCCCCGGTAGCTTGTCTCCTTTCTGGTAAAGAATTGGCTTGGTAGTTTAGTCTGCCCTGTTCCCATGATGCACTGGGCCAGGGACAGACTGATTTGCATATAGCCAGGTTCTGAGCTAGGATGGGGCAGTGAGATAAATAACGGTGATGGATCAAGCCCTGATCTTTGGACTGGGTAAGAGTGGTCTGCTCAATTCAGACACTCTGTTCATCACCACCCCCTTTTGTAAATCGATTTTGGCCACTATAGGTGTGGCAGGGTATACTCAGACATGAGTCCCTTTCTCACTGCTCCATCAGGATTCAAGCAAGCCGGGCCGAAGAGGCTGAAATGCCAGAAACCGGTCCCCGGTAGCTTGTCTCCTTTCTGGTAAAGAATTGGCTTGGTAGTTTAGTCTGCCCTGTTCCCATGATGCACTGGGCCAGGGACAGACTGATTTGCATATAGCCAGGTTCTGAGCTAGGATGGGGCAGTGAGATAAATAACGGTGATGGATCAAGCCCTGATCTTTGGACTGGGTAAGAGTGGTCTGCTCAATTCAGACACTCTGTTCATCACCACCCCCTTTTGTAAATCGATTTTGGCCACTATAGGTGTGGCAGGGTATACTCAGACATGAGTCCCTTTCTCACTGCTCCATCAGGATTCAAGCAAGCCGGGCCGAAGAGGCTGAAATGCCAGAAACCGGTCCCCGGTAGCTTGTCTCCTTTCTGGTAAAGAATTGGCTTGGTAGTTTAGTCTGCCCTGTTCCCATGATGCACTGGGCCAGGGACAGACTGATTTGCATATAGCCAGGTTCTGAGCTAGGATGGGGCAGTGAGATAAATAACGGTGATGGATCAAGCCCTGATCTTTGGACTGGGTAAGAGTGGTCTGCTCAATTCAGACACTCTGTTCATCACCACCCCCTTTTGTAAATCGATTTTGGCCACTATAGGTGTGGCAGGGTATACTCAGACATGAGTCCCTTTCTCACTGCTCCATCAGGATTCAAGCAAGCCGGGCCGAAGAGGCTGAAATGCCAGAAACCGGTCCCCGGTAGCTTGTCTCCTTTCTGGTAAAGAATTGGCTTGGTAGTTTAGTCTGCCCTGTTCCCATGATGCACTGGGCCAGGGACAGACTGATTTGCATATAGCCAGGTTCTGAGCTAGGATGGGGCAGTGAGATAAATAACGGTGATGGATCAAGCCCTGATCTTTGGACTGGGTAAGAGTGGTCTGCTCAATTCAGACACTCTGTTCATCACCACCCCCTTTTGTAAATCGATTTTGGCCACTATAGGTGTGGCAGGGTATACTCAGACATGAGTCCCTTTCTCACTGCTCCATCAGGATTCAAGCAAGCCGGGCCGAAGAGGCTGAAATGCCAGAAACCGGTCCCCGGTAGCTTGTCTCCTTTCTGGTAAAGAATTGGCTTGGTAGTTTAGTCTGCCCTGTTCCCATGATGCACTGGGCCAGGGACAGACTGATTTGCATATAGCCAGGTTCTGAGCTAGGATGGGGCAGTGAGATAAATAACGGTGATGGATCAAGCCCTGATCTTTGGACTGGGTAAGAGTGGTCTGCTCAATTCAGACACTCTGTTCATCACCACCCCCTTTTGTAAATCGAAAAAGCAATTGCGACATTGCTGTCGTTTAGAAGTCCATCTACTTCTCAGCCGTTGTTTGAGCCTGATTCTTCTGTTCGGAGAAAAGTGCGACAATATCCAATGAGAGAGGTTCCTCCGGTATGGAAAGAGGCAATTCAGGCCGATATTAACCAGGGTATTGTAGCTGCACCGGCTCATTTTCAGCATGTTTGGGTACATGTTCCGTGGAAGCGAGCTGAAGTTTTGTCCCTTAAGCAGACTTTGCCTGATCCTCGTAAAAAACCTGCAGGGTACTATAAGGAATTATCACAGACTGCAGACTCATGTGTTATGAATTTAGCCGATATAGACATGTTGTTTGCGAATGTGGTTCCTCAGCCCTTATGGGGAATGATTCGTCACGTGGATCATGCGCAAGAGTTAGGTGATACATGGAATAACATTGGTGCCACGGATGGCCGACAAGTTGGTGGTGCTAAACCTGAGCCTTTAGTTGCAAAACTTCCTGGTAGGATTATTACTTACATGAAGACTTTGATGCCTGCTATGCGAGTGAATTAGGTTAAATTGTCTGCATGTAAGCAGAAGAAAGACGAAAGTGTGTCTGATTTCTTCACTAGGTTTGAAGAGACGTTTATCGACCATAGTGGTCAGGACATGAGTACGGAAGGTGGTCAACGGTTGTTTGTTGATAAGTTTGTGCATAACTTGCTTCCCGAGTTGTGCACTAAGTTGAAGGATTCTGAGAGTTCTTGGGCTGTTTCTTCGTCAGTGCAGATATTGGCTACTGCACAGTATTACGAGAATAGGGATAAGGATGAGAAAGAGAAAGTGGATAGAAAGACTAAAGATCTAAAGACGAAGGTTCTTTTGCAGCAAGCGTATCCGCCTCGTAATAATCAGCGCGATTATCAGCAACCTCAGCAGTTTCAGAGAAACTCGCAAAGGATCGAGTCTTCTCAACCGCGTTTTCCTATAGGTCCTAATCAGTGTGCGTATTGCAAAGAAGAGGGTCACTTCAAGAATAGTTGTCCGGTTCTGTTACAGCGCACGAATGGTACTTCTGGTGTGAGAGGTCGAGGTGTTCAGCAAGCTCCTAGAGGTAGAGGACGTGGTGTGTTCCCGCAGAATGTGCATTCCTTTCCTCCACAGAATTCTATGAACTGTTTTGATCAACAGAATGGTGCGTCTGGTAGGACGACTCAGTACTATGCTGACGACTACTATGTCGAAGGTGAGAATGTTGACGGTAATGATTGCTTGGACAGCCACAAAGAGAGGGAGTTGTGTCAGTTCCAGTAGATCAGAGTGGACCTTATGTTGAAGTGATTACATCAGGTGTGTCAGAGCCTTTTCTGTTGGATACTGGTGCTGCGAAGAGTTCTATCATGCACTCTAAACTCCCTGGCGCACCTTTGTCTGGCTTGACGAATGTCTCAGTAGGTTTTTCTGGCGCCCCAGTTTGTAATCCGGTTTCTAGTCCTTTGTCTCTTTCTGATGGACCTTGTGAATTTGAAGCACCCCTCATTTTGACGACAAGTTGTGGTGAGAATTTGTTGGGACTGGATTTGTTGAAAAGATTGTATGCAACGCTACATTATTCTCCTTCAGGAGTACAGCTTACATTGGGTAAGAGAGTGATCTCTCTGATGGATTTATCTAAAGATCGACTTCTAGCAAAATTGTCTTCTCTTCCTGATTCTCTTTGGGCTACTGGTCCTAATGATGTGGGTCTTTTGGAGATCCCGCCATATGTTGTGACGCTGAAAGCGAATGCTAGGTTGCCACGTATTCCTCAATATCGGATCTCTAGTGATGGTGAAAGAGCACTTCTAGCGATCATCTATGATCTGATTGAGAAAGGTGTGATTGAGGAAACGAGAGGTAATGTGTGCAATAGTCCGGTTTTGCCTGTTCTGAAGCGTACTGATTCTTCGCAACCGCCTGTATATAGGTTTGTGATCGATCTTGGCGAGGTAAATAAGATTGTAGTTCCGCAATTTCCAGTTGTGCCAGATATTACTGCTTTACTGACTTTGATTCCAGCTTCTGCTACCTGGTTTTCGGTGACTGATTTGAAGAATGCTTTCTTCAGCATCCCGATTGCCGAGGAGATTAGAGATATTTTTGGCTTCTCTTTAGGAGGCCGAAGTTTCCGGTTCAAACGCGCTCCTCAAGGTTATTGTGAGAGTCCATCCATCTAAAGTCAGGCTTTGAAAACACAGCTTGATACGATTGTTTTACCTGATGGTGCTGCTCTTATTCAGTATGTCGACGATTTGTTAGTTGCTGCTGATAAAGAAGAGATTTGTAAAGAGGCTACTTTGTTGTTGTTGCGTCATTTGTCTGACTTCCATCATAAGGTGTCTCTTTCGAAGTTGCAGTATTGTCGACAAGAAGTGACCTACTTAGGTCATCTCTTATCGAAGGAGGGAAGAAGATTGACCCCAGAACGAATTCAAGCAATTGCCCAAATGACTGTGCCATGCACACAGAGAGAGGTGCGTGCCTTCTTAGGTATCACCTCGTATTGTAGACAGTAGATTCCAAATTTTTCGCTCCTTGCGAAACCTTTGATAGCTCTTACTGTTAAGGATACTCCGAATCCTATTCCTTGGACTGACGAATGCCAGAAGAGTTTTTCTGAATTGCGTGATGCGTTGTGTTCTGCTCCTGTGTTGGGTACTCCCGACTACAGTAAGCCTTTTACACTCTATGTCCACGAGAGAGAGGGATGTGCATTGTCAGTTTTGACACAGCAGTTCGGCGATAAGTAATGTCCATGTGCGTATTTCTGGTCGACTTTGGATCCGGTAGCAAGAGCGTTGCTGAGTTGTTTGAGAGCTACAGCGGCAGCAGCTGTTTTCTATTCGACAGTCTGCTGGTTTGGTGATGGATAATACGTTAATTGTGATGGTTCCACATGCAGTGGATACCTTGTTAAACAGGACCAAGACACAGCACTTAACTAGTGCTCGATTGTCAGGTTACGAGTTGACACTCTTAGCGAGTCATGTGCACATAAAGAGATGCAATACATTGAATCCAGCTACGTTGTTGCCGATTTCAGTAGAGACAGATGTTTCTGAACATGATTGCTTTCTTAGGACAGAGGAGGAAACGAAAGGGAGAATAGACCTTAGGGACACTCCTCTTGCAAAGTGTGATGGTACCTTATGGGTAGACAGTTTGTGCTTCAAGCTTCCGAATGGTGATACGACTGCGGCATATGCTGTTACGACTTTGCATACGATTGTTGAAGCTGCACGTATCCCACATAATTCAGCTCAAGCAGCAGAGTTGATTGCATTGACAAGAGCGTGTGTGTTGTGGAAAGGGAAACGAGTGACTGTATATACTGACAGCCAGTATGCGTTTGGTGTGGCTCATAGTTTTGGTCGCTTGTGGAAGGAACGTGGATTCCTCACGTCTCATGGAACGAAGATTCAGCATGGTCAGTTGGTGAATGAACTTCTTGAGTCACTTACTTTGCCATTGCAAGTTGCGATCGTGAAATGCAGTGCACACAAGAAGGTTACTGATGACGTTGGTCGTGGTAATGCGTTTGCGGATGAAGTTGCGAAAGAAACGGCGAAAGATGTGATGAGTCGAATGTATGTTGCGGGTCCGGCGAGATGGGTTCCGGATAGAAGTATGTGTGAAGATACGATAGAGAGTGTGAAGTCAATTCAGGCTGAAGCTACAGAGAAAGAGTTGAGCGTATGGAGAGAAAGTAAGGGTAAATTGGATTTGACTGGTTGTTGGATTGAGTTGTCAGAGCATCAACGATGGTTGTTACCTGATGCGTACGTGCTTGCAGTGGTTATGATGGCTCATGGAATGGCTCATATCAGTGCGAAAGGGATTTGTAAGTTGTTGGCTCCAGTATGGCAAAATGCTTGAAATCCTAAGTGTGCAGAGAACGTGGTCAAGAATTGTATGGTTTGTCTGATGTATAATCCTGGTAAGGGAACTCCAACTCCAGCTGGTCATTTTGCACCTCCGACGTATCCGTTCGAGGTTTTGCAATTAGATTTCATTCATATGGAGAGGTGTAACAACTTGAAATACGTACTCGTGGTTGTTTGTGCCTTTTCCAGATGGGTAGAAGCATATCCCCTGAAAGATAATACTGCCTTGTCCACAGCTAAAGCCCTTGTTAAGGAATTTTTCCCTAGGTATGGTTTGCCGAGAATGGTCTGGAGTGACAATGGGAGTGAGTTTGTGGGTCAGGTGATGAAGAGAGTGTGTGATGGCTTAGGTATCCAGCAAAAGTTCCATGCTGCAAATCACCCCCAATCTGCTGGTATGGTAGAATGCTATAATGGCACCCTTAAATTAAAATTGGCCAAGATACAGGCGAGCTCTGGTCTCCAATGGCCCGATGCTTTGCCATTAGCACTTTTGTCAACTAGGATGACTGTACATTCACGAGTGGGACTAAGTCCCTATAAAATTGTCTTTGGTCGCCCGGCAAACATATGGGGAGTGCTGAGGCCGACCAAATTCAGCGAAATTGAGCACCCTGCATTGCTTGACTATCTGTACGAATTGACGGCTAAATTGTGTGTTTTACACCAACAGGTTCATGATACATTGCCTCAGGCTTCTAAAGATTCGGGACACGCCATCGATCCTGGTTCCTGGGTCCTGGTCAAGAATTTTCAGCGGACCAAGAACGATCAGCCCCGCTGGACCGGACCCTTCTTGGTGTTATTATCTACGCGATCTGCAGTGCGAGTGCGCTGTAAAAAAGAACTGGATCCACGGCGTACATTTTAAGAGAGCTCCTTTGCCTCTGCCGTACGACCAGTGGGTCCAGGAAGGTATTCCAGACTCTGAAAGTGAAACCGTGCCTCGTTTTCTGCCTTTTAGCGATGCACATTTAATTGGGACAAACTCTGAGCGTGAAAGCGATGATCTTCTGCAAGAAGCTGTGCCTCCGTCAGTTCGACTGGATACAACTGAACCTGAACTTTTGTTTCATGAACAGACATTTCCTGGTAAAGTCTGTTATAATTTGCGACCAAGAGTCGTGGGACTAAGAAAGCAATAAAGTCTTTCCTTTGCTATTTTTTAAATTAAGCTCTCTCCTCCGAGAAACTGTTTTGATCGATTTTTGTTTTTCGAACCGCCATCCGGGTTCAGCTGTAGGGTCGCGTTATAAAGACTCAGAGCGTACGGCCGTGTAGACACAAGGTCGACGGTTCTGGTTGTTCTGGGGCGTTCCCTAGGACATTCAGAGGTACACTGAGCGAATCGAACCAACTGCCGCGAACAGCACGGTTAGAGGATGGAGTTTTTCTAGATAGAGAGACCTGTTGAAAGAATGAGCTTTAAGAGCAAAATGTGTAAAATTATGAGCAGAAAGTGTTTCTTAATATTGTGTCTTTTTATGCTACTTAGTTTAATGATGTTTCTGATGGGATATATTATATTCTCTTTCAAAGTGACGTTTGCACCCACTACAAAACCTCTGCCTTCTCCTACTGTTTCTTCACATTCTTTTCACCCTCTGCCCGAACATGAGTCCATTAGAAGATTGGAATCTATTAATACCTCCTTTGTTCAACTTTTACACCAACACCAGCTAGTAGTAAACACGACTAATTGTTGGGTGTGTGGTCTTATGCCTCATACTACCGATAAAGGTATTCCTTACCTGGTCCTGCCATTTAGCTACAATGGTTCAGTGTGGGCGTACAGAACGATGTTCATCTATGCTCGTGAAGTTTACCCCCTGCAGTCTGTGAAAGACAATCCAAAGAATAGTGCTCTAGTTAAGGGTATAGTAGACATGATTAGAGGAATCGACTCCTATGAGACTATCCCGAGAGATGAGACACTAGCGTATATTGGATGGAACGTGACTGGATATGGTGTTAGTCTGAGTGGAAACCAGCGAGCGAAAAGATCGTCTCTGATTTGGATCGTACCCCATCGTGGTCATTACTGTCTGCAAGGTAATGGCAAGAATCCGAGAGCTCAGTTAGGGAAGAGTGCTTGCACTGAGACATATGTTTTTGCGTCCCAGACTTCCCCATCGTTTTTAGCAGCTAAGGGTACATATTTTGTCTGTTACGATAGAGCATATACATGGTTGCCCCCTGACTTTTCGGGCTCCCACGTATACAGCAGCGGCAGATTACCATAAGACTAGAGTTGTTAGAGGTGTCTTCAGTAAGAAAGATAATGCAGGACAAGAATTAGGAGATTTCTTGAAGGGTTTTCTGCTGTTTTGGGGACCAATGGTTAACGGCAGTAACATACGGCAATTGACGAGAGTGGTTGAATCCACCGTAGTTGAGACTGCCGGTGCCCTTAGTAACTTGACTGCTGAGCTCCAGTCGGATCGCCTTATGACTCTCCAGAACAGAGTTGCGTTAGATGTCATACTTGCAGATAGAGTAGGGGTATGTAAATTGGTTCAATCGAGCTGCTGCGTTTTCATTCCAGACAACGCTCCGACAGTGTACCAAGCCATTTCCAAGCTACATAAGATCTCCGAGTCTATACATGTGGACGAAGGAGATTGGTCGTTAATGGGATGGTTTTGGGGATTGTTATCCACCTGGGGATGGAAGATTCTGATGATCATTGGGATGGTATTAGCCATTCTTTTCCTGTTCTGTCTTTGTGTACAGTGTGCTCCTGCTATGTGTGGCCTTTGTGCTACTTCGTGTGCGAGGAGACCTGTCCAGAGAGAGCTACTAAGTAATAGGATGATGCTACAGCAACATCTTGATGATCTGATGAATATAGACCTGGATTCAGACTGACGTGAGTTTAGGTTATTGCCTATGTAAGGGCAAAAGGAGGGTCTGAGATTCCGTGATTCTAAACCCGTTTCATAAAGGTTGTCGTATCGTGACGATTTTGGTATCAGCGAACCGCAAATGACGAGTGCGGCATGTAAGGGTGTTTTCGTCATGATCGAGTGATGGATTCACTATGAAATTAGGGATTTCGTTCTGAACCATTGGCTTCCATTTTGTCTACGGCAGCCATTTTGTGGTTGCCCTCACATAGGCTGATGACTACGGCCGAGTGAGTCTTTGGGACACGTACACCTTTAGCTGACTTCTGTGTGACCTGGGCGAGCTGACTCCGATGCCCGAAGCTAACCTTGTTGAGCCAGTTCCTTATTCGGCAGCTGGTCAAGATAGAGATCAAAGAGCAGGACATTGCTGAGTTTATGGTACACGCACACACCCTTCTATCTTGCTTCTCATCTGTTTCTGTTCCTTCTTTTATGGCCTATTTATGGTTCTTTTATTATGGGTTCGTCCGGCTTGTCCGAGCAAGAATGTTTGGATTTCCCGTGCAATTGATGATGGGCTGGACAACTGAAAAGTGGGCTTGTCGTTATGTGATACCTTTTGCAATGTCATCGGTGATTGGATAGTTTGTAAATAATTGGTGCTAGTCAGGAATGTGATTTTTTGCATAAAAGACGATGTCTCGCAATACGAAAGTTGTGCAGTCTCTAGCGAACCACCTGTGTCGTGCTTCGTAGACTTCTGTTCCTGGTTGCAGCCAATAAATTTGATCTTTGACGCTACCAAGAAGTATCCTGTGTCTCTGTATGCCAAGACAGGTGAACTCAAAGACATCGGGCGTTTCCCCTGGAACCGCTGGGTTCTAAAACCCGGTTCTTCACAGACTTGACAGTGGATTTGCAAATCCATGGCAAACCTTTTTTTTAAAAGCAAGCATGAGCTCACACGCTTGCTTTGGAATAACTTCCGGGTGGGAAAGGTCCAGGGGGCATATGCTAAAGGAGGGGCACACGGGGCCCCACTCCTAGGGCTCATCAAAGTCCCAGGGAATGCCAGCTCCCCAGGGCATTTTTAAATATGAACATGGCCCAGCCGCCGGCCTGGGGACCACCAACTCCTCAGTGCACTTTTACTTATGAACGCGGGAGGGCCAATTGGGCCAGCCCGCAGGTTGGGGGACTGACAACCCCAGGGCTAATTGCAATTATGAGGTGGGGCGTACCAGACCTCTACCCCTGGGACTGCAACCTCCGCAGGGCTAATTTCAATAATATGGGGGGCCTCAAAGACCCCCTGGTGCCCCGTGGACAGCAACCTCCCTAGGACACACTTTTTTAAACGAATGCAGGGACGGCCATAGGACCTCCTCTGCTGCCCAGGGGAACACCACCTCTCCGGGGGGGCAAATACAATACCCGCCCCCTGGACCATCACTTCCCTAGCGCAAATATGAACAAAGAAGGGGGCCGTGTGGCCCCCCACCAGGTCCATACATGGTCCTGGGGAAAGCCACCCACCAGGGCTGGCTCCAGCAATGTCCCAGGGTGCCCACCCTCGGAACATTGGAGTTTTTTATGGCTTTGCAGGTGCACCACTGCCGCCAAATTATAGCAGACGCTGCTCTGCTTTCATCATGCTAAAGTAGAAAATGCTCTCGCTTACTGAAAGCAGAGCAGTGTCTGCTTCCCAGCCCGGTGTGAAGCGAGCAGGGAAATAGACATTGCTTTGGGACCCAAAGAGCTGCATGTCAGCAGCTACTTGGATCCCAAAGCAATGCCATCTCCCGCAGGAGGTGGGGAGCCGGCATGAACCGTGGGAACCTTGAGGCTCCCCCCACGGTCCCAACGGAGAGGCCAAGCCCTGGGGGATGGGGTCCCCAAAGCCAAGATGGCACAGGGAGGGCCCCCTCCACATTTAAAAAATATATACTATAGCCTGCCCCTGGGGATGGGGTCCCTGTGGCTAAAATCAGTCAGGGAGGGGAGTGAAGCGGCTCACCTTCCTTTTTTTTTTTTTTTTTTAAACCTGCAACTGGCCGGAAGCCCCGCACGCTTTTCTCCACTACTCTGCAAGCGAACCTCCTGGTGCACCTTTGGTGGGGGGGTGAGGTCCCCTTGCCTCCTTAGGGCCTCAGGACTAAAGTGGACTTCTTCCCCCTTTAGTAGTGCCCCACGAACTGCATTTGCAGAGTGGTGGAAAAGGGGGGGTGGACTGCTATCAGGTCTCAGCAATCCTGCTTTATGGGATTTTCTGTAGGTAATAGGAGGGGTAGTTGTCTCTCAAGGACGTCCTTGGGGGCCAACTACCCCTCCTGGTATTTCCAATAAGTCGCACACAGCAGGATTTCTAAGAGGTGCTCGGAGGCCATGCCTCCTTCCTCCACCACTCAGTTCGTGATGCACTACTGGTTGGGGATGAGGTCCACTTTACTCCTAAGGGACCTTGGGGGCCTAAGATCCCTCTTGGTACCTCCAGTAAGTACTACACAGCCGGATTCTTGAAGCTGGTCAGAAAGCCAGCCCCCTTTCTCTAACACAAAGGTTACAGGGATGTTGTAGTAAGGAAATAGAATTTAAAAAAAAACTAGATATTTACTAGAAAAAACAAAGGCTACAGAGAGGCTATAGTTAGGCTCAGGTTTCACTTGTACAGAGCCAGATACATTCTGCAGTTATAGTTGGCTGAGCTAACTATAACTCGTGCTCCCTCAATGTACTGCTTATGACCTCACATATTACATCACTCATGACATGGTCAGTGACTCACTGATGACATCACTGGTGGCATCTCAAATGACCTCACTGATGATATCACTGATGACATCATCCATAGAATCTTTGTCGCACCCACTCACTCCCCAATATAACCCTTCATACACCTACCCCAACTTCCACATTACCATTCTTAAAACCATTGAAAAATCCATACTAGTATTTACACAATCACTCACTTATTCATGGGTATACACTGACATCCACTCAGTCACCCATACAGGCACTCATACACCAACTCACTCACTAATATAGCCACTGATATATCCACTCATACACCCATACAGCCACTCACACACTGTCAGTCACCCATAGAGCTACTCACACACCTAGTCACTCACCCATAGAGTCAATCACAGAGCCATTTACTCACCTATATAGTTATACACCGGCCAAAGGCAAGCCCGTCTGCGCCTGGACTGGGCTAAGGGCCAGAAACGCTACATCTCCTCTGTCAGGTCTGTCACTTACAAGGGAGTTTTTACTATCATTCAATCTAGCACCTGCTATGTGGGAGGGACCGATTGGTTGTAAAACCTGCAAAAAGGTGCTTAAGCCCTTTCAGGCTCCTCAAGTAAAAAAGAATGCCATGCTGAGCAGTCTGCACAGCGGCCTCATAAATGCTAGGTCAATGGGTAAACATGCACTTCATATTCATGACTTATTAACTAATGAAAACCTTGATTGCCCTCTCACTGCCTAAAAAGCTGCTACACTGCCAAAATGCCCTTACTGCTCTCAAATCCGGTTCCTGAGCCATGGCTGGGGGTCAAAGGGGCCAAGGACCGGACCAGGAGCATCGCGGAGTACCGCGGAGAGAGCAGACTACTGCTCCCAGGGTCCCTAGTGCCGTTGCGCACCTGCCATCACCGCTAGAGCACCAGGAGGCGCTGATAAAATCTCGCTGGGCCTCCCGCAGTGTGGGACGCCCTCTCACTGCCTAAACCTGCCACACTGCCAAAACACCCTTATTGCCCTCAAATCTGGTTGCTGAGCCATTTCTGGGGGTGACGGGGGCCAAGGACCGGAAAGGACCAGGAGCATCGCGGAGTACCACGGAGTGAGCAGGACTACCGGTCCCAGGGTCCCTAGCACCGTCGTGCACCTGCCATCACCGCTAGAGCGCCAGGTGGAGCTGATAAAATCTCCCTGTGCCTTCCGCAGCGCGGGACGCGCGCGGGCCCGTCTGCACTAAGCATGAGCGGATTTTGCGGATTGGCAATCCGCGAATTTGCGGATTTGCGAATTTGCGGATTGCCAAAATCCGCAAAATCCGCGCGGATTTTTTTTTTTTTATGTTCGCACGGGTTTTTGCAAGTTCGCGAGGGTTTTGTACAATTTCGCAAATTGCGAAATTGTACAAAACGCGTGCGAACTTGCAGCAACCCGTGCAAACATAAAAAAAAAAGAGAAAGAAGCTACTGGTCACAGGAACAGCACGGGGATTGCGCTCATGAAAGTCAAGGATGCAAAGGCCTCTACCCAGCATCACAGCTGATTTTCCACAGTAGATTTGGGAAGAGGCACACCTGTCCAGCCTCGAAGATGCTCTTGATTGTTTTTGGGCTAATGAATGAGTCACTGATTTTGAGCATCAACTAGTTCGAGTGACCATGTGTGTGTTACTATGCAATCGCCCTGAAGGGCGCAGGGGTCCCTTGAGTGACCTGTGTAAGGCTGTAACTATTTTACAATGGCGCCAGCAAGCTGCCAGCGCCGTTGTAAAATAGTTACAAAGTTAGCTTGCACAGGAAGCACCTGCTTCGTTTTATCTAGTGGTTCCTGTGCAAGCTAACTTTGTAACTATTTTACAACGGCGCTGGCAGCTTGCTGGCGCCATTGTAAAATAGTTGCATGAGTGGGGGTTCAACTTTTGAACCCGTTACGTCCGCGGATTTTTTTTGCGGATTTTGCGGGAAATCCGCAAAATTCGCGGATTGCGGATTTCCCAAAAATCCGCAAAATCCGCGAGCGTAACGGATTTCCCGCTCATGCTTAGTCTGCACCCGTCAGCGCCAGGAAAAGCCAGGGCGGGCCTTATCCCTTGGAAAATCGAATTGAGTACATAGATGCTCGCTAGTGACTGGTACTGTATTTGGGGTATCCATTACGATTATTGGTTTTTGGGGTGTTAGGCTGTACAAGACTTGTTTTCGCATTTTGGCTAAGATAAAAGAGCGAGAGGGAGATCACGGGCTGTATGGGTGGTGTACAAAGACTACTTGAAGTATTTTTTTGTATTATGCTTCTCAATTATTTCCTGTTAGAAGGGAACTACATTGTTTAATATAATTATTTACAATAAATATAGCTGAAGCCTAAAGAAGATGGAGAAAAGGAAGAATCTCGATAGGGCTCAGGGCTTGGAAAATTCTAAAAAAAAGAAGTCACTTGGGGCAGTCTGTCATGACACTATGGATAGAATTGAGTTAATACTATCTGAGTGCCAGGAAAAAGTGGAGCAGGCTCCTTCAACTTTGCAAGCAATTATGAATGACGATATCGATTCTGCATTAATACAGGTGCATAAAACTCAGGATCGGGTAGTCCCCAAGAATCGTACCCCTGGGGAGTCTCGTACTAAATGTATACCCAACATGTTTATGCAGGGAAGAAAAGGAATAGAAGAGCCCGGAAGTCCCGACAACTATCACCAGATAATGACCAATCCACATAAGCCCAAAAAGGACAGCCCAAACAATTATGGTGGAATGTCACAATAGATTTGAGCTGCTATCAACAACAGACCCAGAGTCCCTGGGGTGGCTGCTATTGTGTCTGGGCCTTTACATAATATTCTCCCACTAGAACTAACAGCATTAAAACAAGTAATTGAGACCCTTAGAGATTCAGTTGCCGCACTTAGAAAGGAGGTTGCCTCCCTAACTGTAATGAAAATGGTACCAACCAGGAAAGAAGTTTGTCCTGATCTGCCCGAGGCCCCTCAATTATTGAATACTCAAAAATGGTCAACAGGAAGGAAAGGGTACTTTAGTGAGGCAATGGGGAGGAATTAACTACTGAAACGAATTCAGGCACTATTACGCACCAACAGAGAGGCTTCCCCGGCTATCGTTCATATAAGCCCTTCTTTGCTGAGAAACCAAGAACTGCCCTGTCAGGTAACTGTGGTAGGAGCAATTCAGGAGGTCTCGACTGTAATAGAACACTACTAAATGGGAACATCGCACTGAGGTCGGTGAGCGATGGGATCTACACAAAGCAGAATGATCAGTGTGATTTGATCTATCTTACAAATGTACCAAAGCTTGCACAGGTGGGGACTGAAGACCTTAATTCAGTAAAAAACAAGGTCATACATTGGCTAAGATCCTTCCAACGTTGTTACTCTATAATTAGACATGACATCAAATGTGAAAAGAGATCTAACCAACCAAGGATGTCAAGGGACATAATAGAGGTGGGGTTCTACGATAATGACATAGTCACTGATTTGCTATCTATGGAATGTCATACTATTCCCTCTGAAAATACATCAATTGCTATTAAATACAGACAGCCCCTGGGTCCCGAACTGGTATGTTTAAGGGGCACTATGTGAGATACTTGCCCAGGGATGTAGATAGGTGAATCGGACGTAAAGTGACTATATTTGACCAATTTTGGGGAATTGATAAACCCACCTTTCTCCATAATAAAAATTATTAGTCAGAAGGGGGATGTTAAGATTGATAACTTAAGTACCCATGCAGGATCAGAAAATCCCACCATAGATAAAAGTCCTAGGGCCATATGTAGGTAAAAAAGAATTTGCGATTCTGAAATTACGATTGTCCGAGAATCGCATTTTCAGAATCGCAAATTCCGATGTAGGTAAAATATCGCAAAAAAAATGTGATTACCAAAAATTCACAGAATCACATAGTGATTACTCAAATTGCGAATCCTTAATTGCGTAATCGCTATTAAGGAATCGCAATTCCGGGAATCAGCAATTCAGGTGCAGAATGATGACATCACAACCAGGAAGTGTGACTGCCCATGCTGCACCTGATTGCCAGCAGCTGTGTGAGAGCCAGAAGCAGAGTGAGAGCCTGTGAGGAGGGTTGGAGGTTTTTGCTCAGCAACTGAAAGCAGGAGTAATGGAGTCCCAGGGGAGTGAGAAGCAGCATGAAGAAAATCCAAGATAGAGAAAATAAAAATTTTGTGAGAGGGAGCTGGAGATCCTCACCCAGGAAATAGTAAGCCAACATGACCTTGTTTTTGCTACGTGTGCCAGAGGAAGAAAAAGAAAAATATGGAGTGACATCCAGGAAAAAGTGAATGCAATTGGCGTCACACACCGCACAGTCGAAGACCTAATAAAAAGGTGGTACGACATGCGGCAAAGGTCGAAGGAGAGGGTGGCCACAAGATTGGCTGAGGCCAAGAAGACTGGAGGTGGGACGTTGACAGAACCAGACTCAACACCCCTGGAGAAGCTGGTGGAGGGCACCCTTCAGCCTGAAAGTGTGAGTGGCGTGGCTGACCTGACAGTTCCAAACACACAGACGCCAGACAAGGTAAGATGCATGCCAAACCCCCCAAAACATAACCAGCCCACTCACACCCCTAGACACCTAACCTGCGTGCAACTCCAGTACATGTCCACAAGCAAACCCAGAATTGCATTATGGGAGATGTAGTCACACGCACTGATTCCTGTGCCAGTGCGACATAGCAAGGGGGAATAGGGATGACTCATTCAGGAAATATTTAAAAAAAACAGATAGTACTAATGTGAATTGAAAATTGTAAACTTTAATGCATAACAAATGCTAGACAGGACACACAATTAATGTGTGCATTTAAGTTCACAGCACAACCAACAACACAGGAAACCATGGCAGAAGGGGTGGACACACCAGAAAATGAGCACGAGGCAGGGCAGGAACAGCAGGGCGCAGCAAGACAGGCAGACCCTGCGCCAGGCAGATGGCGCAACATAGTGTCACCACTACCACTGCTGGAGGCAGATGCAACAGATACAGCAGAAGAGGCACAGCCAGTTAACCATGGGCGGAAAATCCGTTTCGCTCGCGGATTTTGCGGATTTTCGGTAAATTCGCAATCCGCGAGATTCGCGAATCTCCCGCAAAATCCGCAAATCCGCGAGCAGCGGATTTTGCTCGCACTGTTCGCACTGTTCGCGTGAGTTCGCGCCCCGCGAATAAGTGCAAAATTGCAGAAATACGATCTTAGCAAAACTGAAAGTAACTACTTACCAGGTTCAAAAGTTCAGGCTCATCATTAGTAGCCATTTCCTGTAGTGCTTCCTGAGGGGCCCCTCCAGAGTTCAGTTGCCAGTTGAAACTATTATGTGACCCTGCTCTGAACCTCAGAATAGTTACACATATGCCACAAAGGTCCTGAATTACAGCTAAGGGAGACAAGCAGGAGCCAGGCTGGAAGTTCAAATCCATTAATCAGCCCCTAATGCATTATTGTCAGTTGGGGCAGGGCAGGTGTTGTAACTAATTTTGCAACAATGAAAGCACTTAGCAAGTGCAAAAGATCACTAATCAGGAAGCACTAAGGAAGCAGGTGCCAGCTAAAAAAATATTCTGTGACACATTAATCAGCCCCAAATTAATTCAGGTCACTTGAGGCAGGGAAGGTGTGCTTGCGTTGCCACAATAATGTACACTGACTGGACAACCAGAGGGTGCTGTGATGAAACAGAGGGTGGCATGGGTGGGCCAGAGGGTGGCATGAGTAGTCAGAGAGTGGCAGTGGTGACAGAGAGTGGCAGTGATGAAGAAGAGTGTCCCAAACAGGCTGGACACGTAGAAACAACAAGTTCGCGAAACTTGCGACCCGACAGGTAAGTTCGCAATTTGCGACATTGTAAAAAACCCTCGCGAACTGGCAGAAACCCGCGCAAACACAAAAAAAAATCCGCAAATTCGCGAGAATTCGCGGATTTTGCGAATTGCGAGTTCGCAAATCCGCAAAATTCGCGAACGCGAGATTCGCAAAATTCGCCCATGCTTACAGCCAGTGCAGTGGCAGCGTTCAGGACAGCAGACACCACAGTCCCCTGTACAACCTAGAGATGGGAGTGGGTCAAAACGTAGGGCAAAGCCCTCCACCAGCAATGCTCATTCCAATGAAGACACAGTGTTCTCTGGCCTTAAAGGCAGCATGCTAAAAGAACAGCGCTTGCAAGTGAAAGGCATGAGGTCAATACAGCGGCAACTATCAGCAAACAATCACAACATGACAGAGTTGCGGCTTGGTGTAATGGCCATAACAGGTGCTTTCGAAGGACTATGCAGGGAGATAAGGAGAGACAGGGCAGCTAGGCGCAGGGAGAAACATCGTCTACACACCCGGCTGGACTTGTATACAAGAGCTGTCAACCGCCCGTCAACTGCCACATCCCTGCTGGCCAGAAGCTGTGTCAGTATGCAGCATGAAATGGCCCACTGCTGGCAGGATGTGAGTAGGTACCAAAGAGGGTGGTAATGGATGAGCATCTGAACCAATCAAACACTCACACCCAGTCAAAAGATCTCGGTTTAATCCATCACCGTTCTTTAGCCCACTCTGCCACCCCAGTTCAGACATGGCTATATGCAAATCAGTCTGACCCTGTGCCTCATGGGAACAGTCCAGCCCGAACTGCCAAGCCATGGCTTCCCTGGACCGGAAACAAGCTTCCGAGGATCGGTTTCTGGCATTCCAGCTGTCTTCAGCCCGGCTTGCTTCAATCCAGTGGCAAAGTGAGCAAGGGACTCACGTCTGAGCATACCCTGCCACACCTATGGCAGCCAAAAGCAGTACAAAAGGGGGTGGTAATGGACGGAGCATCTGAACCAATCAAACACTCACACTCAGTCAAATGATCTGGGTTTAATCCATCACCGTTCTTTAGCCCACTCTGCCACCCCAGTTCAGACATGGCTATATGCAAATCAGTCTGACCCTGTGCCTCATGGGAACGGTCCAGCCCGAACTGCCAAGCCATGCCTTCCCTGGACCGGAAACAAGCTTCCGAGGACCGGTTTCTGGCATTCCAGCCGTCTTCAGCCCGGCTTGCTTGAATCCAGTGGCAAAGTGAGCAAGGGACTCACGTCACCCCCTTTTGTACTGCTTTTGGCCACCATAAGTGTGGCAGGGTATGCTCAGACGTGAGTCCCTTGCTCACTTTGCCACTGGATTCAAGCAAGCCAGGCTGAAGACGGCTGAAATGCCAGAAACCAGTCATTCAGGTGGGGCTCCGGGCTGGGCTCTCTTTCATGTTGCAGGTTGTAGTCCGACTTTACACCAGGTCAGAGCAGGTGTAAACCTCCTGGTGCTAAAGCACCTTATCGCCTGTTTTGTGTTCTCTTTGCTGAGCTTGTCAGTCATGGAGAATGTTGCGAAGTGGTGTGTTCGCTGCTTTTTGCACAGGAATGCCTACTCTGCATCTCATTAGCGATATTTGCCGGGGTCATCCATGACAATGTTTTTTTAGGCTGCTATCGCTGGTAAACTGGTGATACGGGCGGTTTGTACTACCTTGTGAATGGTGCGTTAAATTTATCACCATTTTGCTGTGCTAAATTGCGGTTAACTCGGCAATGTGTCCTTGAGAATATGCCCCTCGGTGCTTTAAAGACCTGAGAAGTACTTGAGTGCCCCGCTGAGAGCCGCGCACCCAGCGCGTTCACACTATAGGGCTAACATGTAGCTTCCCTTGCCCAAAAGCCGTTTTCCATTCCTTTATTGAAGCGAGAGGAGGTTTTACTCTTCTCGCTTCAACAAAGCAAACCAGTGTTTGCTATCACAGGGTAGAAGTCGTAGTAAATGGCAATGTCCCGGGTGTGGACAACCCGGGACATTGCAGGAGCCGGCCCTGGGGATTGATGGTCCCCAGGGCCATTAAATGCTCCAGGAGGGAGGCCGCGTGGCCCCCTCCCTCTATTGCAAAAATCCCCGGATGGTGGTGGTCCCCGAGGCTGCGGGAGGGCCATGTGCCCTCCCACACCTAATTTACATAGCGCAGAGGAGGTGGCGTTATAATTATATGATTGCCCCTGGGACCTGACCCACCTGGGGGCTTATTTAAATGAAGTGGGGGAGCCCCCGCTTCATTTTTTCTTCCGAATTCACGCACCCAGTGCGCATTCGGAAGTTTAAAAAAATAAATAATTGAGGGGGTCCTTGTGGGACCCCCTGAGCAGGCCTAGGGGGTTAGGGGTTTTCTACCCTGCCCTCTTTTCTTAATTTTAACTTTCTTTTACTGTTTTCTTGTGACTCGGTTGAACAGTGGCTGCCAACACTTCCTGGTTTGGAGTGTTGGCAGCCAATTAGAATGAAGCTCGTGGTAGGGAGGGTTCACAAACCCACCTAGCCCCTAGATATCGATATTTCCATTTTTTTATTTTCTCAGCAACTACTGAACGGATTTACACCATTTAAAAAAAAGGTCGCTTTCTGAACCAAGAACTACCTTTTTGCCAATTTTGGTGTAATTCCGTTCAGCAATTCGGGCTGTAGCTTTAGCTAAAGTGTCCTAACGGAAATTGATTTTCAGACTTTTATTTTTTGAATTTCTCAACAACTACTGAACGGATTTACACCATTTTAAAAAAAAGGTCGCTTTCTGAACCAAGAACTACCTTTTTGCCAATTTTCGTGTAATTCCGTTCAGCAATTTGGGCTGTAGCTTTAGCTAAAGTGTCCTATGGGAAATTGATTTTCAGACTTTTATTTTTTGAATTTCTCAACAACTACTGAACGGATTTACACCATATGAAAAAAGGTTTGCTTACTGAACCAAGCGCTACCTTTTTGTCAAATTTGGTGTCATCCCGTTCAGCAGTTCGGGCTGTAGCCTTGACTAAAGTTTCCTATGGAAATTAACATGCAGGAAACACTTTTTGGGACCCCCCTTTTTTCTTAGCCCCTGCTTGACGAATCACACCCAAATTTTAAGGATAGGAGCTGACCTGGATAGACCTTTTTTTGGGAGAATTTCACGAAGATTTGTCAAGCGACGCCAAAGTTATTAGCAAATCAAAAAATGCTTTTCCTATGCAAACTAGGTTCTAACTATAACTACCTACTGGCAACCGCCAGTAGGATAAATATATATATATATAGATATATATATATATATAATATATATATATATATATATATATATATATATATATATATATATATATATATATATATATATAGATAGATAGATAGATAGATAGATAGATAGATAGATAGATAGATAGATAGATAGATAGATATATATATTCACTGAAAAAACCATAGGTTGTAGACCATATATAGTTAGGGATTAGCATTTACAAAACCTTGAAAATTCACTGAAAAAACCGTAGGTTATAGACCATATATAGTTAGGGATTAGCATTTACAAAACCTTATTTTACTCGCACAAAACCATTGAAATTCGCATATATAGTTAGTTGCACTAACTATATATCGCACACCCGCAATCCACTGCTGATCATGTCACATATTACATCATTCATGACATGGTCAGTGACATCACTGATGACATCACTGATGACATCTCAAATGACATCACTGATGACATCACTGATGACATCTCAAATGACATCACTGATGACATCACTGATGACATCTCAAATGACATCCCTGATGACATCTCATTTGACATTACTGATCACATCCTTGATGACATCATTCATGTGATAATACGATGAACCTCTTCAGACTCTAATATAACCTTAGATACACTCAATGTAAACAGACACTCACAGACTGTCACTCATCCATGGAGTTACTCACACACCTAGTTAGTCATGCAAAGAATCAATCACACCTCCATTTCCTCAACTATACAGTTATACACACCTTACTTATTCAAACATATACTAACACATATTCACTCTCTTATACAATCCCTGATACAAGTTTACAATGATCCATACAGCTACTCACACATTCACTGGCTCTTATGCACAGTAATTTATATATGACAACTCTCACATGTACTGTGTTTTACATATGTACTTATATGTACTTACTTTGACATGTAGCACTGAGATATACATTCACTCACCAATACACCCATGCACACAGTCAACAACCCATACAGTTGTTTCCACATGCAGTTTTGAATGCATACATCTAGTGAATCAACTGTTGACACATCTATGCACAGAGTCACACACCTCCCAGCCACCCACACACACACACTCACTCTCCCATACAAATACTTGGGCAACCAATCAATAACTCATATAGTTACTCATATAGCTACTGATCAACACATGCAGCAGTTTACAGAACAACAGATATAATGATGCACAAATAAAGACAGTTTAGTCACTAACCCATGCACTCAGTGAGACTCATTTAATCACTCTCTCATACAGTCAGTCATGCACCTACTAAATGCTTCATCCAGACACTTATACATCCGCTCATTCTTTAATATGTAAGACATATTTTAACTTTACAGAAACATACAGTCACTGGATAATGTCATCAGTGATGTCATCAGTGATGTCATTTGAGATGTCATCAGTGATGTCATCAGTGATTTCACTGACCATGTCATGAATGATGTAATATGTGACATGATCAGGAGTGGATTGCGGGTGCGCGATATATAGTTAGTGCAACTAGCTATATATGCGAATTTCAATGGTTTTGTGCGAGTAAAATAAGGTTTTGTAAATGCTAATCCCTAACTATATATGGTCCATAACCTATGGTTTTTTCAGTGAATTTTCAAGGTTTTGTAAATGCTAATCCCTAACTATATATGGTCTATAACCTATGGTTTTTTCAGTGAATTTCAATGGTTTTTTAATAGCAAATATCAAAAGCTGTAAAATGTATTCTTATTCTAATTCAAAAATCAGTTTTTTATATTTTTGTATTATATTTTTTTAATTTAATTTATATTATAATTTAAAATATTTTTTATTGTTTCGCTGCCGGTACGCGAACCGGTAAACGTTCCGTTAGTGCAAGTACCGAGTTAGAAAGCCACATCGTGACGTGTCGCGTAATCGCAACGTATCGCGTTACTGCGTAATGCGCCTTATGACGCGCCGCGTTAGCGCACCCGGAAGCGCTCTGGAACGCGAACCAAGGCGCGAAACGCAGAGCCCCGGAAACGATCCGAGGCGCGGCGCGGAGCGCGTAACGTAAGCATAACAGGTCATGTGACTAGTTTATAAAACTTTTCATTGGTTCATTTTACTTTTAGTTTCCTAATGATGGAACGCTTGATCATATGACGTAAAATTAACACTTTTCATTGGTTTAGAACATTTTTTTTTCACAAATGATGAAAGTCCCACCTTTTTTCCTCACTCTGACTTTCATTTTTATGAGAGAAAGACCTGTTTCTGCTTGTTCAGTCATGGCATCTGTAGTAGCTGCAGCTGGTGGACCCCCACCACCACCACCACCTCCAAGGAAGAGAGGACCATCTCCTCAGGTCATCCTCCAACAAGAGGAGGAAGAAGAGGAAGAAGAGGAACAGGAGCAAGGGACAAGGGTTTTTTTTAAAAGAACAGCCAAGGAGGTCCCATATCAAAGAAAATTTTATTTGGCATTTTTTTTCATTTCCTCCACATCAAAAAAAAAGTAAATGCCAGGTACGTTACCTGCCTCATCTGCCACGATGTACTCTCCAGAGGAACCGAAAAAAAATATAGTTATGGTAATTATACCATGCATCGCCATATGGAGAGGCGGCACCCGATTTATTACAGTGCTGCCCAAATACGAGATTTGGTGGATAACCCCCGACCTGCCAGTACATCCACCAATGAAGTGGCAGTGACGGAATCAGAGGCTAGGGAAACGGTCCCAAATCTTCAGAAGAACTTTGGACATATGAAAATGACATGTTTAACTTGCGGCAAATTAATTTCCTGTGGAGAGAGGAGTGTAACTCTAATCAATAGAGCTTATGAACATCATTAATGTACAAAACGTCCCAGAAACTAAATTTTCTTTTTTTTTTGTTGCTCCTGTTGAGCCCTTTCTAATGAATCTTTTTTGTTCCCCCCCCCCCAAAAAAACACAAAAAAAATATAAAACAACAAAAATAATAAAAAAAAGTTCTTTTCAGAACTACCTTCCCTTTATGAAAAATTGCTAGAATGTTTAGCACTCTAGCAACCTCTATTTCTTTTGATTCGCTTCCCGGTTCGCGCGCCGGTACGCGAACCGGAAGCGAACTAAAACATTTTTTTTTTTAAAAAAAAGACGAGTAAGTAAACAGAGAGTAATGTTAAAAGAAAGACAAATAGAGGGAGTAACACACGGTTACTGTTGAAAGAGGGACTGAGAAAAGGAGTGAAAAGAGTAGTATAAATAAGTAATAGAAAAAGAAATGAGGGAAGTAGCAAAGGCAGGAAACTAAGGGTTAAGGAAATGAAGCAGTGGAACTAATAAAAGTTAAATGTGATAGAGATGTAACGTAAAGAGTACTAAACACTTACCTTATAATTGTCATTAACGTAGTCAATTGTCATTTTTATACTTTTAATCTGTAAAAGAAAAAAAAAAATGTAATAGAAGGTAGTTAAAAAAGAGTGAGCATGAGACAAGATGAATACATATTATAAATCACAATTCAAAGTAGAAAATTAATGATACATATTAAATGGTTTATTTTTGCTGTTGTCAGAATATATCAAATTTCACTGAAAACAGTGAGTTGAAGGTATTCATCATATAACAGCGGGGAAAAAAAACACAATCAAAATGATTGTGTTTAAAAAACCCAAATAATATAACTAATCAGAAATCAGAACTCCTCAAAAGTAACTTACTTTCTATTACGTCAAAGGATGTCCTATGAACAGCTTATACTCTGTTGTGCTGTTACTATTTTCTGCCCGCCACTTTCTGAAAGATAAACTCCATTGATTTAAGAAAAATGAGACATACAAAGCAATTTAAAACAGCACTCTAAATTACAGCAACACCTCGAATCATTATAGTCCAGTTACCTACCCTAAATTCTCACTTCAGAAAACAAGTCAAAAGGCAACATTGCTTCATACTAAAATGGTAACCATTGCCGAAAGACTAGCCTTTTTTATATTTCAAATAAGCTGTGTAATATCCTGATGTTGTCAAAGGACCATCATAATATATAATAGCTGCAGTTGCAAATGTTCTTCCTGAAATCGATGACTGTGTACCCAAAACATTTTTAATTAGACTTAACAACTTTTTTTCATCCAGTTTATGTAGTTGAAATTGTAAAATGACATTTCACCCATAAGTTTCCATAAATAATATGGACAGCATTGCAGACTTACATTTCCTCTACTCCTTATTCTGATCTGCTGCTTGAATTAGCTTATAAACACAAACAGTTTTCGCTCTGTACTACAATTATCCACAAGGCCATATAGAGTAGGAGCCATTAGAACCACTTGAAATTCCTCTGAACAAATCCCAAGATACCTTTCCTAAAATTTTGGCTGTAAGAACACAAGGTAAGAATTTTGAAGGTGGAAAGGCAATCTTTTTTTGAAAGTTAAAACAGAATCATTGCAGAATGACCAGCCGTTTCCAGATTTTAAATAAGCTGTGTAATGTCCTGAAGTAGTTGAAGGACCGTCATGATATATAATTGCTGTAGTTACAAAAGTCCTTCCTGATATTGACAACTGCAAAGCCACAAAATTATTAATTAAAGTTGTCAATTTAGTTCCATCAGGCCTACATCGTTGGAACATTAAAATGACATACTGGCCATAACTTCGCAAAATTAACGTGGACAGCATTGCAGACTTACATTGGCTACACTCTATGTTTTGATCGGCTGCCTTTACTAGCTTATTGAAGGATACTGATTTACTGTCAGGCAAAGTTAAATATATAAATCTTTCTGAGTCTACACTAGTAGTACTTGATAGCCTACAGTTCTCGCAATCATGCTGCCATAGATAAGAAAGGCCAAACAGATAATCTACATCTACACCTTCATCTTGCAATACATCAAGCATATACATTAAAAACTCCTGACAATCCTGCTGAATATTTTCAGAGAATTGTGTTTGACCTGAACATTCGTCTAACACAGGGTTCTTCAATCTGTGGGGCGCGCCCCCCTGGGGGGGCTCGTCGCCATCCCAGGGGGGGCGCGGGCTCCACTTCGATCTTCCCTTTGTGCCCGTTTCTTTGTCTGGGTGATTCTCCCAGGAGGGGGCCAATTCACGGAGTCGACACCTTCGGCTGCGTGCGAGGCAGGGGTCTCCTCTGCTAAAAACGAAAGCAAACAAACAGACACGCTTTCAGTTTTAGCAGAGGATACCCCTTGCCTCCCACTGCAGCTGAAGCTGTCAGCTCTGTGAATTAACCCCCTCCTGGGAGAGTTAGCTCTTCCCAGAAGGGAGAGAAGGTTTTGCAGAGGTTTTGAGGCACGGGCAGGGTGGGCTCTGGTCCAGGGCCCCAGCCTTTCAAGGGGGGTGGGAGTGAGGGGGAGTTGGGGGGGCAGGAGTCCTGCAGTTATTTTGGGAAGGGAGGGAGAGGTTGCAATCCGGGTTGGCCATGAATCGGGACAGTGGGCTCTGGTCTGCGGTCCTCAACTCATGAGGATCTTTGTGTGGGCACCCGGTGTTCAGGGATGTTGGTCTGCAGATTCGAATTTGAATCATAAAAGGTGTGAGGGTGGAGTGGTGGGTGTATGGGTGGGGGGTGGATGGATGAGTGAGGGGATGGATGGTGAGTGAAGGGGTGAATGGATGGTGGGAGAGAGGATGGATGCATGAGTGGAGGGATGGATGGGAGTGGATGATGTGTGTATGGTTGGAAGGGTAGATGGATGGGTGGAGGGGTGGATGGATCAGTGAAATGGTGGATGGATCGATGGGGGGTGGATGGTGGACGAGTCGGTGGGTGGATGGATGAGAGAGGTGATGGATGGATTGATGTATTGATGGGTGAAGGGATGAATGAATGAATGGATGGATGGATGAGTGAAGGGGTGGATGTGGGGATGGATGGGTGATTGAGGAGGGTGGATGGACGGGGGATGGATGGAGGAGTGAAGGGGTGGATGAGTGGTCAATGGATGGATTCATGAGTGGATGAGTGAGTGGATGGGTGAAGGGTGGATGGAGGGATGGGTGGCTGGGTGAGGGGGGAATGGAGAGAGAGGGGAGGATGGATGAGAGATGACATGGATGAATGATTGGCAGAGTGGATGGGCAGGTGTGTGCATGGATGGGTGAGGAGAGGAGCATGGAGATGGATGGGTCAGAGAGTGCATGCATGAGTGGGGGGGAGGATGGAGAGCGGGATGGATGGGTGGATGGATGAGTGGGGGTTGAGTGGGTGGACGGATGAGTGACTGGGTGGATGGATGGGTGGGGGGATGGCTGGATGGGTGAGAGGGTGGGTGGTTGGAGGGATGAGTGGATGGATGGATGGATGGATGGGTGGAAGAGTGGATGGATGAGTGGAGGAGTGGATGGATGAGTGGGAGGATAGCTTGGGTGAATGGTTGGATGGATGAGTGGGTGGATGGATGGGTGGAAGAGTGGATGGATTGGTGAGGGGATAGATTGGGTGAAGGGATGGATGGATGATGGATGGATGGGTGAGGGGGTGGATGGAGGGATGAAGAGGTGAGATGATGGATGGAGGGATGGAAAGTGGATTGGTTTGCAAGTGGTTGAAGGGGTTTGTATGTGGATGGGGCTCAGATGGAGGGACGGAATGAATGGTGGGGGAGTTGGTGGATGACAAGGTGTACATGATGGATGGGGAGGGTTGTGATGACTTCCTTTGCTTTCTTGGTGCCATGAGAGCTGTGGTTCAGAGTGGAAGGTATTTGAATTGTTTGGCTGCTCCCTTGCCTATGTGTTACTGTTCTGTATTCTATGTGTGCTCATGTGTGGGATCTATGCATCATGCATGTGACATTTTGCGTGACGTCCAGCTGCTACTTGAATGCGAGGCCCCCATGGGCAAGGTGGGGTTCCATGTTTTGGGTTCCACTTGGTGAAGCACCCATGGTGTGTTCCTTATAGTGGGTTCATCACGGCGGTCCTCCCTTTGGTTCACTTGTGCATTGTGCTTTACATCCTACAATGTATTTGTTTATTTGTTAGGGAGTTTGTGAGATTGGGTTCTCAGCACTTGCGGTGTTGAAGACTAGGTACCGTTCAGGACTGGATGTGGAGCACAGCCTGAGGATGGCAGTGGCAGTGGCAGGGATTCACCTACAGATTGAGAGTCTAGGTGTGGCTGGGCACCGGCACACCCGTCACATTCATGTTGGTGGTGGTGTTGTTGATCTGTGTCCTGTGTAAGGCAGGGCATCCTAGTGGGGAGAATTTGCGCACATTTTGTCTTGGAGGATTGTGTTTTGAGCTGTCTGGTACGCCTCTGTCGTTTCGTCACACCCACTCACAGGCCTGCAGTTTGCTAGGCACTCTTGTTGTGTTTAGCATTGTTTGCCGGATATGGCCCGTGGTGTGCGCGTGGCAGTCGATCATGTGGTGTGCTGGATTCCCGAGGTTTCTGTCAGGTGGTGGGGGGACCCAACATCTGGGGGAATTCAGCTGGGGGGGCTCAACCTGGAAAACTTTGAAGACCTCTGGTCTAACAGATAACGAATTTCAGACACACTTTCTACTCTTGTTCTATCAGCGCTACATTTCTCTAACACAGAATTCAACAAACAGCATAAACTTTGTTCCGAATTGATCACAATCTGTTCTTTTAAAGTCTCTAGTGAAAAGAGAACATTAACAACTACATTAGCATAGCAGTTGACACCAGAACTATTTTCATATTCAAAACCAACAACATTTTCAACAGAATTCATTTTATTCCTGCTTACAATTTTTGGTTCATCGACTTTTGGTCTTTTTGCTTCAACCTCACTACTATTACTGATATTTCTTAGTTTCCGGCCTACCACACGTTTCTCAAACAAAGGATATTGAGGCAAATGTGGCGCATACTCTCTTCTTAACCTATTGTATTCCTTAACACAATCTAGATCCGCACAAATGTTTGTGACATCACAGTCAATCAAGTACAATCCCGATAAAGTTCTGACTTGTGACAATGCTACATAAGCCATACCCTCTTTGAACACAGAACTGCCAATATTCACTAAAGCAGTGTCTACACTTAAACCTTGCGATTTATGAATTGTCACCGCATATGCCAAGCAAACAGGAAACTGCTTATGGCGAACATATAGGTCTTTTACAAGCAAAAACCTAGCTGTGCAACGACCAATTAGCTGTACTTCCTCAATGCCATCAAATTTAATTTTTAAAAATTCAATTCCATCTCTACTTCTGTATTTCTCAAAATCAACAACATTACCCATTGATCCATTTACCAGACCTCTTTCAACATGTAAATTCCTTCTCAAAATGATACGGCAATTTAAGCACACATTCAGAGTCTTTTCAAAACCCGCAGTTTTAGATATAGTCTTCTCTAATGAATCCAATTTAGTTTTCAAATTCTCAGACAAAACAATTGTTGTACACATATGCTCTATTCTGTCAATAGCTTCCAGTTTCACAATCTCTTGGTTTTCTAAATTCAACATTTTGTTGTTGAAGATGAAACATTCTGCAAGAGTTGGCATCAAACATATTCCAGATTTCTTCTCAGTAATTTTCTGAAAAATGTCCTCTGGCAGAACGTCTTCTTCTGGATACAAATTTGACAGTAATCGTGCATGTAAAGCTTCTTTCCCACGCTCAGTCATTTTCCCGATTCTAACATCTTGTAGAATATTCTTGTAATCTTCGTCCTTCACCTGACGCATATTTTCACGCAGCTCAGCATAATTGAAGTTTAACCATATGTTAACATTGCCAATGCTCCCTAGGCACTTCTTGGTATCTTCATGTGTAAGCAGTTTAAACACTGGTTGTCCTTTCACTGGTGTCAGCTGCAGAAGATCACCAAAAACAATGATGTGTTTGCCACCGAATAACACATCATACTCTGTTTTAAGAACTTCCTGCATTCTCAAATGCACAAAGGCAAGCATGACATTGGAAACCATGCTTACTTCGTCAATGATAAGAAGTTTCATCTTCTTCAAGACTCTAGATACTTCACAATAAGCATCTCCCGATAACTTGTGGTATTGTAATGTGTTATCATGCTCCACTGGCAGCATCAGTAGCCGATGCAAAGTAATCCCTTTAATGTTATGAGCTGCCAGTCTAGTTGGAGCGGTCACAACACAAGACAGCGATGACTCAGTCCTTTTCTGCAGATAACATGAAATTGCTTTAATGAGGAAACTTTTTCCAGTTCCTGCTTCTCCCCTCACGTACAGTCGGACAGGCTTCAACGACGTACATGAGCACTCTTTCTTCTCATGACTTAATCCATGCTCAATTTGGTTGGTAACTTCGTCATATATTTTCCTCTGCTCAACGTTGAGTTGTCTTTCCAAATCTTCTAAGTTAACCGCATCCTCCTGAGCATGTGCCATGGCTCTTTCCACTTCAATCATGGCTGTAGCAGCTTCATTTTCGATAACTGGTTCTCCTAGTGGATCCTGACTCAATAAAACAGAACTCTGACTGTCCTGAGTACTGTCTCTAGCAATCTCAGCTGCAATTGTTGCTTCCTGCTCGATTTCTACATTCAACATTTCTAGATATTTTGGAAAAACAGGACATTCTATGGACTCCTTGGCTGCATTGAAAGAGTCTTCGTAACAGAGGAAATCTCCAAGCAGTTCCTCTTCTGCACGCCAAGGCTTGAAAAGTTGCAAAAGAGCTAAATAGAAAAACTCTTTTCTTTCTGGAGATTCGCAATCCAATTTTAGATGATTTACCAATTGACATTTTCTTTGCTTGACCAGACATCCCTCACTTCCAATTACAGCATACACTCCTTTATCAATATCTTCTTTGATGTTCCTCTTGAAAACGTAATTTTGTAGAACATCATACAGACAAACATTCTCCAGGTGACTGCTTCTATTTGGATAATATGTATCCAACATGTTGGTCTTCAAAATATCTGTACTGTTTGGCTCCTTCTCCGCCAAATACTCAATTTCCCGTACAGGTTTCAGAACTCGATTACGCGTTGCAGCAAGACCAAGACTCGCCCAAATGATACTCCTAGATTTGGCATAGAGACTTGCTGAAGATAACCGGTCAGAACATTCGTAAGCTCCGATTTCTCGATGCGACAACATCTTCAGACTGAAACTGTATAACTTCTTACTGAGGCTCTTTTCATGGGAAATATTCTCCCACATATCCTTCAGTTCTGTCTTTTCTTTTTTGGTGATGTAAGACGTCACATACCGAGCCACAGCCATACAGTTGTCAGCCACAAACTGTATATCCATGTTAGCATTCCACATGGACAAAATCACTGGGTTGTAGTCGTTAATGTACTTGGACTCTTCGTTTCTTTTCAAATTGTATGTGTTTTTGGGTGATTTCCTCGTCACATTATGTCGCAGCGAAGACATCAAATTGTTAACTCTTCCTTTTGATATCACCGACCGTGGAAATGCAAAACGACATTTGGTGTAGTACTTGTCCTTGTTTCTGAATTTACGACAACAGTACTTTCCACAACGATGGCTTTCAAACCATAAAACTTGTTCTCTTAGACTTTTGTCTTCGTTTGTCTTTGGAACAGCACATGTAGCATACTGTTCTATGAAACTCATCACTAAGTCATCCGGATCTGTTCCAAATTTGGGTGCATCTTTGATCCATAGCAGCATATGTATATGAGGAGCTCCTCTTGCTTGATACTCCTTTCTCCAGAAGAAATCCAACACCTCTCCAAGAGGTGGATTTTTCTTGTTCATGATGAAAGACATCATAGCTTCAAATCTATGATTGAAGTACCTGCATACATTCACTGGATCCAAAGAGCACAGTTCTCCGGGTGTCTTGAATTCGATATTTTCAATGTTTCCATTTGCCTCTCGTAGAAATTCAAGTAAGTCTTCCCAGCCATACTCAGCACAGCTGAGAGTGAGGAACCATGTGGGAGTTCCTAAGTTCCTCTGCATACATTTTAAGTCACCATGACAACGGTACCAATACTCATTAGTACCACGCTGACATGCCATCAGATTAATCAGGTGAGAATCCAAAATACTGTCTTGGACATTGACTTTATCCATAAAGTCCCTCGCAGAGATATTTCGCAGTTGTACACCACTTTTCAAGATGTGGTTCACTGCATAAGACAATCCAGAGAGATCACTTTCAAACAGTAGATGAAATAAATAAGGAATGCATTGACGAAACCTAGGATCTTCTGCATACAATCGTAAAGTCCGGTATTCTGAAGCAGGAATTTGAACAGGTCGCTCATCATATCGTCCTCCTCGACCTGTGGGAAATAACTGTGGGAAACATCGAGCTTCCAAACTTTCCTCCCAAACACTAATGGGACTCCCTTTGGCTTGTTTCATTTGAAACAACTCAATAGCATTCCCCATGACTTCCTTGGAATGCAAAGGATGAACACTATAATGTTCATATATTTCTTCCTTTTTAGAGGCTTCTACTTTCTCAATTTGTTCAGCACACAAATCGCTGTCCTCTTCTTCACTTACTTCCTCTTCTGCAACACATACATTCTTGTAGTACTCATTATTTTTATCAAATACAATGTTGCCTTTTTGACTTTCCTAACATCCACTAAATCTTGCCAGATTTTCTTACTCTTTGTCGGAACACCATTAACTATGATAACCAGAGGTTCCTCTTCCACTTTCTCTACTCCAATTGTATTAATGTTTTTCTTCAAATCTAAAGGCAAGTAAACAACTCTTCCCTTTAATCCTCTCTGTAAATCTGATGGAGGCAATTTCCCTGTCTTTGGCTCCATTCGTACAATAGCCGGGAAGGGATGGACGCTTTGAATCAAAATAGATTCATAAGTATTTAGATCCTTCAATTCAGAAGGAATGTCAACTAATTCTAGATTATTATAAACCTCTCTAGCAGGCATCTGGTTTTGGTTTAATTTGTTATAGCAATAAGTACACATACGTTGGTCCGCTCCCAAATCAAAACAATTTTCTACCATCAAGTATGTGACAAAATCCTTCCATTCACTATTGTTTTCCATATCACTTTTTGCATATAAATCCACTAATTTAGTCTGATTCTTATAATAAGTCCGTCGACAACACACACAAGTGAAATTAGGCCTCTCACATGAATTCACCATAAACGTGGAAATTTCCTTGTGAAACTTATGTGTACTGAAAATCTGTACACTGTCTTCCACATTACCTTCTTCTAGTGGTTCAATTTCAACATTGTTCTCTTTACCAGAAAAGTAACAGAACTCAATTTCTTGACAAATATTCTTCACATCTACTTCAGAACCTTGCAAAAGAGCTCTGCTTAATTGTTTAAGCATAATTGCTGGACTCTTAGCATAATACAACATTCTAACTAATGTTCTCACTTTATTATGATGCACTGCTAGCATCCTGAAATGATGAAAAACACTCTGGCATACTCTCCTAGAAAGACAAGCCAGTGAATGACCATGCAAACCTGTCACTTGTCTCACTCTGCAAGGATCTAATTCTTGCAACAACTTTATTTTTTGTTTTAAACTTTTCTTATTAAATGTCCGTATAAAATCACAAAGCAAATTGATGGAATCCTGTCGCACACTGCAAATAGAACTACACTTCCAGGTGTACACTGGTCCCTTAGGACGTCTCCCTAAAACGTCATCACTTAACACCTCTTCTGCATCTGCAGACACAAGTATTTCTTTTTCAACCGGACGACCATCTTTTACCTCATATGCTCGACCACTGCTGTCAACTGCATGCACCAAATCATTGTCCTGAAAATAACTCTCCTCATTAAAAAATGCCTCACTATTTGAACTATGCATCCATTCTCCTAAGAAAACTTCACAAAAATTATTTCGATTAACTTCTCTCTTCCATCTACTATTTGATTTGAAAACATAGATTACCTTGTTTAGTTTCCTAATTCTATTAATTACCAAAATAAATAACTTTCGCTTAATTTCGAAAGCCTGATCAATAATTTTCTCTACATTTTTCTTTTTCTTATAAAATGCCACTTTCTGTTGGCCTTTCTTAAATTGTTTTAGCAAATTGACAATTACCCTGTTGCGGAACATTCGCCTACGAATGTCCCTGAATGTATTTTCCCTTCTACTGCCATGCACAGAGTTATCTCCTGCTCTAGCAGAAACTTTTTTGACGGGCCTTTCCTTTCCATTTAAATTGGCTCTCTTTTTCTGGACTAAAACTTGTTCTGTAGTTATACTTTTGTTTCTACAAATGTTTCTAAGGAATGATTTTGTTCTCTTACCCGGAGCTTTCTTCGTGCGTTGAGGTGATTTTAATGTAGAGGACTGCTGCAAGCATTTAGTAATCTGCTGTCATTGACGTTTTGTAGCCTTTCGGATTCTATCCTTAGATGGCATTGTCTAATTTCTAAATAATCTGCAGTTGAATCTGTGGTAAAATATAATAAAAAATGTTATTAACCACTATTACCAAAAAGTAAATCAATAACAGTAAGGATTTGATTCAGCAATGCTATAAAGATGATTCAGTGAAATCTTCTTAATTTTACTGTGATAGTGATAGTATTACAGAGCTTTCATGCAAATGACTGCCCACCCTGCAACAAAAAGCCCACATGAAACTTGACGCACATTAAATTGTGTACTTACCTGCAATAATACATATGCCAGTGTTTAGGTCCCTCCACCCTGCCCCTCCCCCTCCCCGCCTCCCTGCCCCACCGTAACTCCCTCCACGACCCGCGGCTGCTATCTTGCAACATGGTGCATCTTGTAAATCACTACTGCATTATAAAAGTGACGCAACAGCAGCACAAAATAGGCGCACAACCATCATAAATCTGCCCCTAACACTTTAAATGATTGATTCAGGATGACGATAAGGTGTGGACTATCTAGAAGTTTGTTTGAGGTGAGGCCTACTCAGGGTTGCAGATGAAATTTAGACTTGTTGAAGAGTACAGAGGTGATAATACATGTACAGGCCTACCAATGAAGTGAATTATGTCCACTGCACTCTTGAACAAAGGCCAGATCTCCTCTATCTCCCTGAACACGACTAAACATCATCTGCACAATGTGATTCGTAATGTTAGGAAACACAAGTGATATAATTGAAAAACATGAAAATATTTTTGCACATTTAACAATCACATCACCTGTATTTCTTCAGCTTACTTATCTCATTATGCAGATGCAGTCTACGTCCTATGTAGAAGCACACCCTATCAATACTTAAATTACCCAAGCACACATGGGAGCGTATTTACAAGGACCTTGCTCCAGGGGAAATGTCTTAAATTTAAATTGGAAAAATTACATCAAAGGGACTCAAAGGCCTTGTAAATATGCCCCAAACAACCTATGAAACACTAGCAGTACATATCAAGAAACCTAATTGATTTCAAAAAACGTTTTTAAACCTTTTTTGTAAAACAATTTATACCTACATTCATGGGGAACTGACTTAAAATGCCCTAATACACATGAAAACGTTTTTTTAAGGTCCTTGCACCTTTTTTTCAATCACTTTTAACATGGCTATGTAACTCAAACAATCAAAATCAAAATGTATCAAGCACACATGGGGGCGTATTTACAAGGACCTTGCACCACGGGGAAAGTGACTACAAATGACCAAACACACATGGGGACGTATTTACAAGGCCCTTGAACCAGGGGGAAGTGACTTGAAATGGCTAAGCACACATAGGGGTGTATTTACAATGCCTGTAATACTTTACATTATCTGCAATTACAATTGGTAAAAGAATGCAAAATCTTCTTTGAAAGCATAATGCAAACACTTGACTCAAAACATCATTTTAAATACACAGCTGGCTTTCTTATTTACGCAAAAAAGCATACTAGTCTTTATCTAAAATAAAGAAACGATAACTCACCTTAACAAATGCTTTTTGAGTTTCAAAACAGTCTCAGAAACACACCAATTTTTCTTTAGCAGAATAAAAGGTATGCACTCCAGAGGCTGGAACCAACAAAGGCACTGAAATGCTGATATTCATCACACATATCTCTCATGTCAGCCAATCAAAACTCTTCCCTCACTATTTTCAAATCAACACCCTTCCCTCCCTCTGCCCTTTCTGCCCTTTTTCCATAGCAACTACCGCCTGCCAGACCTCTCATGTTTACAAGTTCACACAACAATGTTTCAAATGAACTCTGAACTCTCAGTACACCTGCTAATCCACTGCAATCTTTCATAACATCATTTTTTATTAACCATTCAAATTACATCTTTCAAAGAACACGTCCATGCACCCTAACTTTCTGTTTTCAGCAATGGAAATCCACCAATCACTACTAATGAATCATTTGCACTCAAACTCCACAGTTTTTTTTCATTACAAACTTCACTCTTTCAACTGCCATTTCATTCCCACACTTCATCTGACTGCAGCAAAAACTCCTCTAGCCATGTTTTCAGTCTGGATTCTTGGACATAGCTACATCCACTGGGCTCACAGGTATGCTGATAACAGAAATTTACACAACCTCAATTTACAAAATTTGGAAATCAAATGGATTGGCCGAAGAGGATTGAAATGTCACCAATTGATACCATTAGTGAAAAGCTTTTTACATTTGCCAAACCCTGACCTCATAATAGTGCACTGTGGAGGAAATGATTTGGGCACTTTGACTGGGGTAGGTCTGGAAATGCTCTTAAAAGACACCTTTGAGCAATTGATGACACTTTTTCCTCAAACTGCCTTGGTATATTCCAATATATGCCAAAGACAAAAATGGAGGTGGTCCAATCAATTTTGTCCAGAAATTGAGAAATCGAGGAAGCATGTAAATAAGTCTGTTTCAGCTTACATGAGAGACCATGGAATGGGCTCCATCTACAACAATAACTTGCGTTATTACATGCAAGATATCTACAGAGAAGATGGCGTGCACTTCTCAGATGAAGGGAACAGAGTTTTCATACAAAATTTAAGACTGTGTATTGGTACCTACTTATAAGTACCTAGAACTTACACAGAACCCAAAAGTTCTTTTCAGAGCTACCTTAACTTTAATTACTCTTTTGAAATTTCGAATGTACCTTTTTTCACTAATTTTCACTTATGTTCGCTTCCCGGTTCGCTACCCGGTT
This sequence comes from Lissotriton vulgaris, assembly GCF_964263255.1. Classification (NCBI taxonomy): domain Eukaryota; kingdom Metazoa; phylum Chordata; class Amphibia; order Caudata; family Salamandridae; genus Lissotriton; species Lissotriton vulgaris. Next base: position 699,021,030 of record NC_141699.1, read on the forward strand.
CGCGTACCGGCAGCTAACAGAGCGAAAAATTCAAAAAAAATTTTCAACATATATGAGCCTCCTCAGCCACCCTCAGAAAACCTAGGGGGCCAGGATACGTCTAAAGTGCCCCCTTATACCTATTCTGAACATTATTTACCCTCCATCTTGTATCTCAATTCTACCGAAACACAAAATGGAGGACTCCCGTAACGCTGCAGGTTCGCGTACCGGGACACGCACTGACAAGCACTCGCTCAAAAAAGGTGGGAAAGTAATTTACAAAAAAAACACAGAAGACACTTTCACCAATTAAACATTAGCTCATACTACATACCAATCCCTACCATTTTCACAAATTTGGTTGGAATTCCATTTAGCCATTTAGCATGTAGAACTCTCTAAATTCCCTGAGGTAAATTACTTCAAAAAACACATTTGAAGTGTTGGAATTGACAACCAATTAAAATGTTACTTTCAATTTCTACTATTATATCATGACATTTGATTGGTTATGTACCTGAATATATATAAAAAAAGAGAGAGAAACACAGCCAGTTTGACTACTACTTCTTGAAGTACATATCAAGTACATTTCAACTGATAACTCGAAGTTCTATTTGAAAGGTAAGATGTTATTTTAAAAACCGAAGTATGTTCTGTACTGTAAGCTAATTAGGAAACATTTTCTGATAGTTATATACTATCCCTCTGTAATACTTATAGAATAAAATAGACTTCTCTGTTTTAGTTATGGATGGAGTTAGACTTGTCTTGTATAATTAAGAATTGACTTAGAGTTTATTTCATAAATGTTTTCATATTTCTACTTCCAGTTTGATACCATACACTGCCCAATGAAAAAATCACTGTTTAAAAAACCAAACTACCTGTCTGTACTTAAACCCAACAGTGCCCTATCTGTACTGATATATTTTTTTTTAATTCAATTTACAGCATACAAAATGGAAGGAGTGCAGAAAAATAACATAGAAATTGCAGAATGCAACCAAGACAAAGAAAATGATTCAGAATTCTTTGATCAATCAATGGACATAGAACTTCTGCAATGTGTTGAAGCTGTGGATTTGTTAATTGAAAATGAGTCAAAATCTGACTAAGAATTATTAGAAGTTCTTTTTAATTTTGAAAATAAATCAGAATAATAAATTTATATATAATAATTCAAAAATTGTTTGAGACATTATTCATTTTTATATGTATTTTTAAAACTAGTAGCAAATTGATTTTAATGTAAAATCAGACTTTAAATATACCGTGGAACTTTAAGTTTGCTCATAGTTACTTCCTTTCTTCCACTATATCATCTCCAATGTGTATTTAACATCTCTTTATCATCTCCTGCCTCCATGGTGTTTCTGCTTTCCTGACAGACTACGCTATGAATTCCATATACCTCAATAACTTCTGAAACAACCTGCAAGATATCTACAAAGGAAACAATGTATTTTTATGTTTAGACTCTGCATTGGTACCTACATGTTGCTACGTAAATAAAAATAAACAAAAAAAACAACAAAACGAACAATCAATAAACATACAATATTTTGAAAGTCTATCATTCTTGTTTCCTTATAGTACGCTCCCCGGACCGCTTTCCGGTGCGCGTACCGGGCGCACCCCACGAAAAAAAACGATGTTTTTTTTTTGTTTTTTTTTTAGCCCGCGGGGCCCTTTTAAAGCCTTCACATCAAACCTAGGGGGTCAGGGAGGATCTACTATGCCCCCTTATGGTCATTTGCCCCTTCGTTTTGGCCTCCTCTTGTCTCTCGATCCTACCGAGAGACAAGATGGCGGCCGCTCCGGACTGTTTAGAATGTTGACAGACAGCGGAGAGCCAATCAGCTTCGCTTCGCAAAGTTCCGTTACGCGAAAAGTACGCGAACCGGAGCGCTACCCGGGACGCTGTCACAGATATATCTGTTTTTTAAAACGTTAATTTCTCAAAATCCACTGGAGCACATATATTGAGACCCAGCAAAGGCACATTGGGCTAACAATCCCTACAATTTTGCCAAGTTTCGTGCAAATCCATTCAGCCGTTCGAGCTAAAAGTGAGGCCAAACGCCCTATGGAAAAATGAATTGGAAAAACACGTTTTGGGACCCCCTTTTTTCTCGGCCCCCCTTGATGAAACACCCCCAAATTTTCAGGGGCTGCTCAGAAACAAACTGTGCCATTTTCCTGAAACTTTCAGCCGATTCCGTCCACAAACGCCAAAGTTATTAGACATAGAATTTTCAAAAGTCCCATAGAGAAAAAATCCTAACTATATATACCTACTGGCGACCGCCAGTAGGTAATATATATATATATATATATGTATATATATATATTATATTGAAGGAGGGTGTTTGTGACATTTTTACGCGCATGCCAGCGGCGCGTCTCAGAGACCCACGTACTACAAATTGGCCTGAGTCTTGCTGGCAAATTGCTTCGGCTACCTTTTGCTTTCCAAGGGATTGGATTACTCAGGCCGACACCGGGCCCGGACGAAGATGGAGCGGTGAAGGGGTCAGTGACTTCTCACTGGGCTAAATTGGACCGACATTCAGCCCCCGCTGAAATCGATTTCCGGACCTGGTGGTTGGTGCGGTGCGGGGACACAGGAGGGCGCCCAGGTTCTTGCTGCACTACAGGGAGCTGGCTATCTACACACCACGCAGTGCCCTGCCCAAGCCTCCAACATCTTCTGGCACTGTCCGTTCCGGCACCACTGTCTTCCTAACTACATGCTTTCTGGGACTGGTAGTTCACGATAAACGCGTGAGCTACTGTTTGTGGGCTGTGACTTTAAGAAGGAGGTAAACCTTGCTTCCTCGGCAAGGGGCGGGACACATATTTAGTGGCTGCTGTTATTGCCACCTGTTTACCATTTGGCGCTGACGAAGGCCGTGAAGCCGAAATGCATTCGCCTGCAGAATGGAATTAAAGGTGTGTTCCTGTTTTTCCCCCGACGTGGTCTCTGCTCTTTCTTTGAAGGAGGGTGTTTGTGATATATATATATATATATATATATATATATATATATATATATATATATATGTATGTATATATATATATATTTTTTCTTTTTGTTGACGAAGCTGGAATAGCGAAACGCGCCTGTCGGGGGTGAGGGGTTTGTAATAAATTACCGAAAAACTGGATACCTGTGTGCTTGCCGTTCTTTTGACAAGACTGAGTCAAAGTGTGTTGCAATATATATATATATATATATATATATATATATATATATATATATATATATTCCACCAACTGCCCAAAGCATTCCAGGACGCACACTCAGCAGATTTCACCATCCGGTTTATTTTCAAGGCGAACCGACAATTACAATTTGGAGTTCATTCAATGGCCGACGCGTTTCGAGGCACGCGTCGAAACGCTGAGGAAGGCTCTTAAGCCGAAATGCGTTCGCCTTTACCTGGACTTCTGAATTAAACGGCTACCTGAACCCAAACTCCCCGTGTGGCCGCTTCTCTTTTCTTCGAAAAGTGTTTGTTTCTCATATATATATATATATATATATATATATATATATATATATATATATATATATATATATATATATATATATATATATATATATATATATATATATATATATATATATTTACCTATCTGGCACTCATTAGTAGGTAGGTAGTCAAAGTTACAGCCATATATCCATTGGAAAAGAGTTTTTGCAAATATCTTTAGCGCTGGTTGATGAATCATTATGAAATTTTCCAAAGAAGGTGCTCCTGTGGTTCTTTTAATTATACTTGTAAATGCATTTATATAGCGCTTACTACCCCGGACGAGGCATTGAAGCACTTTTCGGCAAGTAGCATCCTACTTTTGAGTCCAAAGAGGACTAGTGGTGAATTAGTATAGGGAGATATTAAATTAATTTGAGCTGTAGACATTTGAGTTTGTTATTTACATTGTAAAAGGATAGTGGAGGGATATAAGAGGGAAGGGTTTGCATTTATATAGCGCTTGCTACCCCTGATGAGGTGTTGAAGTGCTTTTCGGCAGGTAGCACGCTACTCTGGAACCAAACCAGGATTAGTGGGGAATTAGTATAGGGAAAGACAGTGCTACCTACAGCAGGTGACTACCAGGGTTGGGGGGGTATGTGTGCTGCCAGATAGGGGACAGTTACAATCTGGGAATGGGTCTCTACAGCTTCAAAGGGATGGTCATGTGGTGCTTAAGAGGAGACATCCACAAGAATTCATGAAAGCTCAGCACTACAGTATGTTAACCTATAATGCAAGAATAGTGCAGTACAGGGGGGCATTATTGCAACCTGTATAATGAATGGATACATTATTACATCCATTGGCAGTACAGTATGTTAGCTTTTAATGCAAGAATAGTGCACCATACGGGTCATTATTGCCATCTGTATACAGAAAGGAGGCATCAATGCAAGCATTACCAGTAGAGAAATACATTTCTTTTTGTGTCACAGTGTTTCAAGCTCTGAGTGCAATGTGATACGTACTGCAACTGCAACATAGAAATTTAGAAAAGTAGGGTGGATTCACTGAAAAGTGAACAGTGAGGGTAGACCTTAATCTTTGTATGGCCCCCGTAATGAAGGCATATGCCAAATACCATCATTTCCTACTACCGGGGACACCTGTCTACTACTTACACAGACTTTCCATCATCACAGCCTAGAAAGATTTGGGGTGATCCGTCAAGCGGGGGCCGATAAAAAGGGTGGGTAAAAAATAAATGTGTGTTTTCCCATGTTGATTTCCATACGACTTTTAGACATGACTACAGCCAAAGTCGCTGAGCGGAATTACACCAAATTTGGCAGAAAGGAAGATATTGGTCCAGAAAAGTGCCTTTTTCTCATTTGGTATAAATCCGTTCAGTAGTTTTGGAAAGATTCAGGAAAATCCAAATGTATATATATTTGGACGAGGATCCTCTGAAGAGACCCCAGTCTAAAGTCTTGGCAGTCATTTTGGGACTCAGCTTCAGTCCCTAAACAAATCGTGAAAAAAAGAGAATGGAGCAGGGTAGGAATACCTTGACCCCCGAGACCTCTTGGGGGGGGGCATCAGAGAAGGACCCCGCCAGGGCAAAAAAAATGTTTTTAAAAACAATTTCGGTGGGAGTTGTGCTGGAGCCGCACCACCCGCTGGAAAAAAAAGGAAGCGCAGGCTCCTGCACTTCTCTTTTGTTTAGCTCCCGGGGGCATGCAGACTACATAAAGCAAAGTGGTGCCTGGGACACTATTAACGGAATTTATGGTAAATGGTGAGATAGTTCAATTATCTACCCCTACGACAAATAAATTGTCTGGAAACACAATTTTTATATTAGTATAAATAAAATTTCCCATCTCCACAGAGCGAGCACACCATATTTGTTCTCTTATTGATTTTTTATTTTAATTGGAAAGGAATTTGAATTAAATTGGGGCTTGTATGATTTATAGGCCCACTTCAAACAAACGAACACACACGTATATATATTTACACATTACTTTTTACATAAACATATATAAAACACATATATATACACATTGACCCCCGAGACCTCTTGGGGGGGGGGGCATCGGAGAAGGACCCCGCCAGGGCAAAAAAAATGTTTTTAAAAACAATTTCGGTGGGAGTTGTACTGGAGCCACGCCACCCGCTGGAAAAAAAAGGAAGCGCAGGCTCCTGCACTTCTCTTTTGTTTAGCTCCTGGGGGCATGCAGGCATAAATGAAATAACAATTGGGGGACGATCACCTCCCTGAGGCCAAATTATGTATTTAAAATGGGAGTCCCCCTCCCGGGCCATTTTTGGCCCGGAGACTACCACCTTCCAGGGTCAGGCCCTACAAAATGAAAGGAGGGCGGCCCTCCTGGAACCATAAATGGCCTTGGGGACCCCTCTAACAAGGGCCAGCTCCTGCTATGCCCCAGGGTGCCCACCCCCAGGACATGGTTATTTGCTTTGGCTTGGTGGGAGCTTTAGCCCCTCCCGCTAAGCCACAGCAAACACTTTGCTTCTAGCAAGCAAGAGCAGTGAAAATGCTCTCGCTTGCTGGAAGCGGAGCATTCGTCTGTTTCCCTTGTTGCTGTCAAGCGAGCAGGGAAACATACAAATTGCTTTCAGACACGGAGCTGTACATTTACTAGCTCCCAGTGTCTGAAAGTAATTGTGTCTACCGCAGGAAGCGGGGAGCCGGCAGGGACCATAGGTGCCTTGATGCTCCCCGTGGTCCCAATGCAGACTGGGTGCCCTGAGGGGCACCCAGGACAGGTGGCGGGGCCCTGGGGAATGAGGTCTTTGGGGCTGAAAATTGGCTCAGGGAGTGGGTACGCAGCCCCCTTGCTCACTTCTAAATTTGACCTGGGAAGGGAAGCCAGATGGCCCCTTCCTTAATTAAATTAAAAGGTCAGACCACTGGGGATGGGGTCCTGGGGCCAAAATTGGCATGGAGAGGGGGTCCACGTGGGCCCCTCCTCCAATTGGAAATGTGATTCCTGAAAGCTCATCGGATGCCTTGTACCCTTTGTCCACCACTCTGCAAACATGCCTCCTGGTGCATTACTGGTTAGGGGATGAAGTCCCTTTGAATGATGAGGATCCTTTAAAGCCAAGAAGCCCTCCTGTTACAAGCAGTAAGTCCCACACAGCGAGTTTCCGGAGAGCTGGTAAGAGGCCCCACCCCCTTGCTCCACCATTCTGCAAACACGCCTCCTGGCACACTACTGGTTGGGGATGAAGTCTTCTTGGATACTGAGGGTCTTTGGGGCCAAAAACCCCTCCTGTTACCTTCAGTAAGTCCTACATAGCGGGATTGCTGAGAGCTCATCGGAGGCCCTGCACCTTTCTCCACCACTCTGCAAATGTGCCTCCTGGTGCACTGCTGTTTGGGGGATGAAGTCCTTTTGGCTGCTAAGGGTCCTTGGGGGCCAAGAAGCCCTCCTATTACCTGCAGCAAGTCCCACACAGCAGGATTGCTAAGAGCTGGTCAGAGGCCCGACCCCTTTCTCCGCTACTCTGCAAACACACCAAGTAGTTAAAAAAACATAGAAATTTGCTTTAAAATGTATTGTTACAGGGATGTTAAAGGTAGGAAATAGAATTTAAAAATCCTTAGAAATTCACTTAAAAAAACAAAGGTTACAGGGAGGTTATAGTTACAAAATAGAATAAAAAAACCTTAGAAATTCACTGTAAAAAGCAAAGGTTACAGAGACGTTATAGTTACGTTCATACAAAATCATAGAAATTCATCAGTTACCATTACCTGAGCTAGCTATAACTGACGGCCCCCAATACACTGATTATGGCCTCACACATAACATCACTCATGACATGGTCAGTGACATCACCGATAAGATCTGAAATGACATCACTGATTACATCATCCAGTGAGTGTTTTCTAAGAGTTTATGAGTGTTAAAGATATATTGAGGGGATAGAGGCAAAATAGAGGTCAGAAACAATTTAATTTCAGATGTCATCAGTAATGTCACTGACCATGTCATGTGTGATGTAATATGTGAGGTCATAGCAGTGCATTGTGGGGGCATAAGTTATAGTAAGCGCAGCTCAGCTAACTAGAACTGTTGAATTAGAATTACACTAGTTTTGTACGAGTAAACATGAACCAAACTATAATGTCCGTGTAACCTTTGTTTTTTCAGTGAATTTCTAAGGTTTTTTTTAATGTTGTTTCCTAACTATAACATCTGTGTAACCTTTGTTTTTTAACTTAATTTCTAAGGTTTATTTTAACTTTATTTCCTAAATGTAAGCACTACCCTGAGACAGGTAATATGAGTGTCTCAGTAAGCCTATGAGTGGGTGTTAGAGTGTCTGAGTGGGTCTGTCAGTGGGAGTGTGACTGTCTGAGTAGGTCTGTGAGTGAGTGCATGAGTGTCTAAGTTAGTCTGTGAGTGGGTGGGTGAGTGAGTTAGTGGGTCTGTGAGTGAGTACATGAGTATCTGAGTGGGTCTGTAAGTGGGGGCATGTGTGTCTGTGTTGGTCTGTGAGCCGGTGCATGAGTCTCTCACTGGGTCTGTGAGTGGAAGCATGAATGTCTTTGAAGGTCTGTGAGTGGGTGTACAAGTGTCTGAGTGGGTCTGTGAGTGGATGAAAGAGGGTGTGAGTGGGTGTATGAGTGAGTCTCTGAGTGGGTCTGTGACTGTGTTTATGAGTCTCTCAAAGGGCATGTGAGTGAGTGAATGAGGGCTTAAAATGATGGTTGAGTGGGTGCATGAGTGTATGAGGGAGTCCATCAGTGGGTGCGCAATAAAAAAAGTAGGGGGGCACCCAGGAGCAGGTCTTCATGCCAGCTTCCCCTATGATTGTCCTCCTGTCCATATTGCCTGTAGTCCACTACGCTCTGCTGCCTTTGGTTTTGTGCCTCCTCTGCTCGTTTTCTGCTCATTTTTCTGCCTCGTCTTTCCTTAGTCCTGCCCTCTATATTGCCTCTTTCTGCCCGTTATTTTGCCTTTTCTGCTCACTCCGGACCTTTATTTTGCCTCTTTCTGTTTAATATTGACCTTTATTATGCTCTTGCTGATGATGTCTGACATCTATTCTTACTCTTTTTGCTCCATTCTTACATTTTTTCTGCCTCGTTCTGCTCCCTACTGACTGATCTTTATTCTGCATCTTGTTGCTTATTTCTGATCTCTATTCTGCCCCTTTCTGCTCCTTTCTCACCTTTACTTTGCATCTTTCTGCTTGGTTCTGACCTTTATTCAGCCTCTTTTTCCACCTTCTGACCTTTATTCTGCCTCTTTCTGCTCCTTCTGACCGTTATTCTGCTTCCTTCGTTTCATTTCTCACCTTTATTTTGGTTGCTGACCTTTATTTTGCCTCGTTCGCCTATCTTTTAACCTTTATTTCGCCTCTTTCTGCTCATTTTTGACCTTCATTCTGTTTTTCTGCTCCCTTCTGACCTTTATTCTGCCTCTTGATGCTCATTTTCTAACTTTAGTTTGCCTCTTTCTGCTTGTTGCTGATCATTATTTTTCTTCTTACAGCTCGTTTCTGACCTCTATTCTGCCTCTTGCTGCTGGTATCTCTATTTTGCCTCTTTCGGTTTACTTCCTGCCTTTATTTTGCCTCTTTCTGCTCGTTTTTCACCTTTATTTTATCTCTTACTGCTCATTTCTGACTTTCATTCACACTCTTTCTGCTTGATTCTCACCTTTATTTTGCATCTTTCTGCTTGCTGATAACGTCTATTTTGCATCTTTCTGGTCATTTCTCACCTTTATCGTGCCTCTTCCTGCTTGTTTCTCACCTTAATTTTGCCTCTCTCTGTTACTTTCTTACTTTTAATCTGACTCTCTCGGCTTGTTTCGCACTTTTATTTAGCATCTTTCTGCATGTTGCTAACCTTTATTTTGCTTCTTGTTGCTCCCTTATAACCTTTATTTTGCCTCTTTCTGCTCATTGCAGAACTTTATTTTGCCTCTTTCTACTTGTTTCTCACCTTTATTTTGCATCTTCTGCTTGTTGCTGACTTTTATGTAGCTTTTTCTGCTTATTTCCAACCTATATTTTGCCTCTTTATGCTCCCTTCTGACCTTTATTTTGCCTCTTTCTTCTCGTTGCTAATCATTATTTTGCCTCTTCTGCTCATTGCTGACCTCTATTTTGCATCTTTCTGCTCATTGTCACCTTTATTTTGCATCTTCCTGCTTGTTTCTAACCTTTATTTTGCATCTTGCTGCTCATTTCTCACTTTTATTCTGCCTCTTTTTGCTTGTTTCCCATCTTTATTTTGCATTTTTCTACTTGTTGCTGACCTTTATTTTGCTTCTTCCTGCTCATTTCTAACCTTTATTTTGCCTCTTTCTGCTCCCTTCGGACCGTTATTTTTCCTCTTTCTGCTCCCTTTAGACCTTTATTTTATATTGCTAATCATTATTTTGCCTCTTTCTGCTTGTTTCTAACCTCTATTTTGCCTCTTTCTGCTTGTTGCAGGTATTTATTTTGTCCTTTTTGCTCGCTTCTGACCTTTATTTTGCCTCTTTCTGCTTGTTGCTGATCTCGATTTTGGCTCTTGCTGCTCATTTCTGATCTCAAGTTTGCCTCTTTCTGCTCGTTTCGGATCGTTTTTCTGCCTCTTTCTGCTAATTTCTCACCTTTATTTCATCTCTTTCTGCTCATTTCTGACCAGTATTTTGCCTCTTTTTCCTCATTGCTGAATTTTATTTTGCCTCCTTCTGCTTGTTCTCACCTTTATTTTGTATTTTGCTAATTATTTCTCACTTTTATTCTGCCTCTTTCTGCTCAACTCACCTTTATTTTGCATCTTTCTGCTCGTTGCTGACCTTTATTTTGCTTCTTTCTCCTCATTTCTAGCCTTTATTATGCCTTTCTGCTTGTTCTGACCGTTATTCTGCCTCTTTCTTCTCCCTTCTGACCTTTATTTTGCCTCTTTCTACTCGTTGCTGATCGTTATTTTGCCTCTTTCTGCTCATTGCTGACCTCTGTTTTACCTCTTTCTGCTCATTGCTGGTCTTTATTTTGCCTTTTTCTGCCCAATTCTAACCTTTATTTTGCCACTTTCTGCTCATTTCTCACTTTTATTCTGCCTCTTTCTGCTTGTTTCTCATCTTTATTTTGCATCTTTCTGCTTGTTTCTGACCTTTATTCTGCCTCTTTCTGCTCTTTTCAACTGTGGACCACAGGGGAGCCTCAAATCCCCCATGGTTCCAGCCGACTCCCCACCTTCTGCCGGAGCTGGCATTGCTCTTGAACGAAGGAAACTGCTGGAAATGCAGCTCCCTGTGTGTAAGAGCAATCTGTTTAATCTCTTTCTCTTAAAGAGATAAAACCTCTGCTTTCAATGTGCAGGAGACCTTTTCAGCTCCATCCCCTGCTAGAACTGGAGGGTTTGCTCTGACTTGGTGGGGGCTCTCAAAGCTTCCACCAAGCAAAAGCTAATAGCTATGTCCCGTGGTAGGCACCCCAAGACATACAAGGAGCCAGCCCTCGGGTGTGGCGGTCCCTAGGCTCATGTATGGGTCCAGGAGCAGGGCCACGTGGCTCCCCTCCTTTCCTCCTTTACTTTTCTTGGGCCTGTCCCGGGGAGGTGATGGTCTCCTGGGCAGTATAAGTCCTGGTAGGGGGCCTTGTGGGCCCCCTCCCTCTTTTTAAAGTTATGTGTCCCGGGAGGTGGTAGTCCTCAGGCCCGGGGGCATCTCTGAAGCCCCCCATTACTTTCAAATTAGCCCCTGAGAGGTGGTGGTCTTCGGGCCCATGGAGGTCAGCCAGGCCCCACATTCAATTTTGCCCCAGTGAGGTGGTGGTCCCCGGGCCCCTAGAGGCTCTATGCAGCCCCTGTCTATTTTTTTCATTACTATAGCCCCGGGGAGTTGGTGGCCCCAGGAGTCCGGTGGGGTCTCAGAGGCCCCCCGTAATAATGTTCATAAGGCCAGGGGAGGTAGTGATCCCTGCGGCAAAGTAAGCCCTTGGAGGGGGGCACATGCGCATGCCTCTATTGTTAATAAAATAGCTGCATGCCCCTGGGACCTGGCCCAACCAGAGGCCCTTTTTAAAACAAATGCAGGAGTCCGCGCTTATTTATTTTTTTGCCACAAAATGTGCGAATTTGTGACAAAATATATATCCCAAGAGCAAGGCTAGGGGGATAGGGTATTCATACCCTGCACCCTTTTCTTTTTTGTGTTTTCTTTTGGGACTCGGCATACCCCAATTGGTCGCAAATAGACATGCTTCATTAATATTCATGAGGTAGGTCGTAATTAGCAACTCAATGGGAATCACTAAATACACAGGGATGATGTCCTGCTACAGACAGCAGACCACCATCTCTGTGTTTGCTTTTAAATAGAGAAATGTTTTTTTTAAATGCAGCCAGTTTCCCTTAAGGGAAAAAAAACAATGTGTTCCAAAAAGAAAAAGGAAAAGTTTCAGTTTAATTTTTTAAGAGTAGGCAGTACTCCATGGGACCACTCCTTCTCGTAATAAACTTTTTGTATGCATTCACAAAGGAGAAGGGATTTTTTTATGACCGCATTTCGGTCGTAAAACACTTGTACATGGCACTGCGAGTTGCTATCAGGAAGGGACGCCCCTTCCTAATACCGAATCACAAAACCTACACTGAAATTCGGTAACAAGTTATCGAATCGCTATTTGGACTTTGACAATGCCAAAAAGCCTTTTTGCCTTCGCAAATGGGCCAATTCTGTGAATCAGACCATTTGCGACTGTCAAAATGGTTTGTACATGTGGCCCTTAGAGTCAGGTGAATGGCAGTCGATGGGTGAGGCATGAAGGGTGACAACCAACCTTTGCATGTTGGTGTATCTGATACACTCAGGTAATTTATGCACAATTGTGTTCATATTTTATTACGGCTCTATGAATAATACTGTATGTAGGCTCAATTAATAATTTTACCTATTTTATTGTTATCAATGCTGTTGTTAGAGTGAGCACCTGCGCATGCTAAATATTCTCATGTAGAGTGTTATTACTTAAACAAGCAAGTTCTGGGCCTGTGCTGCATTCGGTGTTAGTTAGCTGAGTAACTGCTGAGCAACCAGTGCAGGAGGAAGGTTGATTGTGGACTCCCTATTTGTGAAGTACTGTAACGGGGAAATAAATGATTCTTTATATTTGACATGTATTAAGTCTCCCTTCAACATTTGGTGATGAGCTGTAGAGTTGTTGAGGAGTGAAGATTTCAAAAGCCACCAGCAGACAATATTTACAATTGCATACATTCTAGCAATTCTGGTACAATCTCAGAATTTATGACTACAGTTTATTGTGTAACCAGTGAGTTTTCTGATCCTCCCTGTTGCCAGGCTCTCGTTTTTTTACTCCAATTGCTGCATCTGTATTTCACGCACTTGCTCACACACGCGCATTGGTGTGCTACAACATTTTAGCAACTCTTCCTGCATAAACATTTGTACGCACTTGTACAAAAAAATAACAAGAGCTTCCCCAAGTCAAATTCTGAAGACGTCACCATGGTTTCAGCGCATGGTGCCCATCTTTATCAGGCCATTTTACTTTGGGGAAGGAATTTGATTGAACTGTTATGCCTATTGATGTTAGACATGTGTCATATAACTCCAGAATCATAAGAAAATTATTTTTTGCTGTTTACCACTCATTTTAATGATGTCTGCAACAAAGTTTCACTATGTACTTGGCGTATATTCTTAACAGAGGCACAATTTTACGTACATTTTCAGATTTTGATCACTTTGAAATACAAGTCACATTACAATATAGCTACAATGGCTTCAACACATTTTGCGCACATATCTCCAGTTCTTCAAAACCCAGGAAAACCAGCAGTTGAGTGGTCTGCGTGGTTGAGATCTTTTGAAAATTATTTTATTGCTTTTGGTGCGGATAAATTTGATCCAAATAGCAAAGCTGCAATTTTATTCAGTCACTTAAGCCATGTAAGCCAAAAAATCTTTGACAATTTACCAAAAGCACTTGCACCATCTGGGCAATTTGGAAAATGGAATCCGTTTTCAGAAGCTATCACCAGGCTTAAGCAAAAATTTGCAGAGGAACCTAGCGTGCTGCTTGAAAGGTTTAATTGTTTCCACTCGCATGATGTCTCAAGAGTATCCATTCTTCACCAACATTGGTAAACACTGTGGGAACTCCAGAACACCTTGATGTCATTCTTCTGAAGGACAAAAACTATAAATCTTTATCACGCAATATTAAACATTTTAGTTTTAGGTGCATATCCAAGTCAAACATAAGTAATTTGCCTAGTGTCTGGCGGTTGGTAAATGTTACATGTAGTGTAAGAAACTTCGGCACTTTCATAGTCTATGTAGGATACGTAAGAACCCAGTGAAGGTGCACATTATAGAGTTCTCTGATACTGACAGTACGATAAGTATTTCAAACCTATTGTTGAACCTTGAGGTTTATTCTATATCTGTGTATAAAGCTAAAGAACCTGTATGTCAAGCAACATTGGGTACAATTCTCAAGTTGGACATGATGTGTGATACAGGAGCACTCACATTTATTATTTCTGACACTTTGTTCAATTTCCACTGGGGCGTAAATGTGATGTTGAAGTCACCAGATATACATGATAACGCGTATGGGGAACTACTTTGAGGACTATGTTACGAGCCTTGGTAGAAAAACTTTTGCTAAAATTTACATAGCGGTCAAGGGAAGGCATATTGTTGAGTGGCAGGACCTTGCCAGATTAGGCCTTATGTTGCTTCCAGGTGCTGACCCACCTGGTAGGCTATTTAAAGTATCTATTTCTCTTGTCAATGTAGCTGGGCAAAACCCTGATGATTATATTATCAAAGGCTTTCCAGAGATTTTGGTTTGGATAAAATTATGTGCACACTATCAGGTTTTTACAAAACATTCTATGCCGGTAGCACACAAAGCTCGACCAGTTCCGTTGAGTGTAAGACCTGAGTCGGTAAATCTTCTTGTAAAACTGGTTAAAGATGGCATTATTACTCCACTGAGTGGGTAAGTCCTTTGTTAATTGTCCAAAAGAAGGATGGAGACATTTGCTTTTGTGTTGACCTTAGAAGTCTTAGGAAAAACATTATGGTGGATTGCCACCCACTTCCCAAAGTACAGGTTCTACTGGCTAACATTGGTGATTCAGAATATTTACCTCGCCAGACCTTAAATCAGCTTCTCATCAGATTCCTTTAGATGAGATCTCCCAACAACTTTTGTCACCCTGTTGGGTACGTATAAATTTCACAGGTTACCTTTCTTTTTGGCATCAGTGGCTAGAGTGTTTCAACAACTTATGGACGCATTTTTGGAGGATGTAGCTGGGGTTCAGGCCATCCAAGATGACGTTTAAATATTTGACAACTCTCTAGCTGAGCACAACCACATTCTTGCAACAGTTTTTAGGGAAATTTAAAGACTACGGCATCACACCTTGCACTGACAAATGTATGTTCCTAACTCAAAATATTGATTATTTAGGGGATTCCATTGGACTCAATACAATATCTCCTTAATGTTTACTCATTAAAGCTACTGAAGAAGCCCAACCACCCAGGTACAAAGATATACTGCGCTCTTTCCTCGGGTTTAGTGAGTACTACTCACGTTGTGTCCAGGGTTATGCTTTTACCGCACAACTGTTAAGAAATCTACTTAAGAAAGATGAGTAGTAAAAATGATCTGATACTGTGCAAGAGGCATCCCAAAAGATGATGAAACTCCTTATTTCTGTCCTGGCATTGTCACCATTTGTGGCTTGCAGTTTACGGCAGTCAAATTGGTCTGGGGCTGGTTTTTATCAATTTGCACAAGAATGGGAACATATCATCACTTTTTCCTCTCACTCACCTAGTGCTGCTAATCCCCATTACAGTACGATGACCGCAAGGCATTAGCTTGTTCCTGGGTATTTGAGAGATTTAAGTCATTCATTTGGGGTTCACATTTTGACATGTACACTGATACTATACCATTGTTACACTTACAATGAGAATGGTTCTGGCAAGGCGTCAGCATGTCTAGTCAGGTTACTTTCCAAATAGAAAGAGTATAACTTCATTGAAAAGTATATTCTTGGTGGCAAGAATGTACGGGTGATGTTCGGCTGATACCTGTATCAGCCAAAACGTCATCAAATAAAGCAACCACACATTCATTCTCTTGCTCATTGTTCGTGCATTCATCCGCTACTGATAATCTGGAACGGCAGGGACAGCTGGCCATGGGTAGGTCACACATTGGACACCTCGCGGATCCAAATTGGTCCACTTCTTGACTTGAGCAAGTCCACCGGTTTGTCCATGTTTTGAGCATTACTACATCACTCTTCCGGTGGACCATTTTCAAGAAGGTATAATTGTTCCTCACTTCTGATTTAGTATTAAAAGTTTTTTCACACACCAGGACGACTAAGGAATCCTGACATAGGACACGTGACTCTGACCTCCGTCTTACACTACTTGCCGCCCCTTTAGAGTAAACGAGGATTATAGGTCCTGACGAATTGCCAACATCCTGTTGGACTTTTTAATAGGCAAGAAACATGTTGACCCGTCTGCACAACTCACTAGAACTGCCACAGGTTTAATTATCCCCTTTCAGTTCACAACTTTTTCGGTCTGTTTTTACTTATGGTCCAGGTACTCCTCAAAGAAATTCCCTTTGGAGAATCCAGGAGCCATTTTTAAATCACACCCACTCAGTCCCACCTCTACTCACTTGACATAGGTCCGCCCTTACATATTATCATCTAGATTCACAATGGCAAAACCAAGAAGACCTCCGGCAAAGAGCCCATTTGCTGGGCCCGTTTGGCATTGTAATGCTGGCCTAACGAGGAGCTGCCCTATAATGAAGCATGACACCCCTCGGGGTGTGTGAGGGCCCTTGCTCCTAATTGGAGCTACCCCTGGATGAGCACTAACTCTTTTACTCTCTCTAGCACCTATTAACATCTGCCATTACTGATGTGGCCTTACTCCTTTCCCCTTCCTTTTCCCCCCTCTAGCCCCCTAGGAACAGCATACCTTTTGTCTTTAAATCTGGAATGGCAGTCAGCCTGTTCAGATTACCAGTATCGGATGAATGCACGGACAAAGAGCAAGAGAATGAATATGTTGTTCTGTTAGTTCATGGCATTTTGACTGATACGGGTACAATTACACACGAAGACTGGTTAAAGGCTTCAATTCAGCATCCTATCTTGCAAACCATTTTCACATACATGAAGGACGATTGACCCAGAGAGAGGAATGTTGAAGCTTCATTAAGACCATACGTACTGGTTTCTGAGGACCTTTTGGTGGTAGATGGAGTGTTATTATGTCCTAATGATTGTGTGTCCCCGATGTCTCTCAGAAATACCTTTATTAAGGAAGCTCATATGGGTCATCTGAGTGTCAGTAGCACCATTAAAACTCTCAGACAATGTTACTGGTGGCCAGCTATGGAACCTCAGGTTGTAAAATTCATTAATTAATGTATCAATTGTTTGGTGTCAGACTTGCATTGGAAGGTGAGTGAATCTCCACTGCATATGTTACCATTACCCGAGGAAGCCGGCACAAAGTGGCTCTTGATTTTGCTGGGCCTTTTAATCTATTATCAAATTTTCAAAGGTACATGATGGTGTTGTGTGACTATTATTCTAAATCGGTATATTTAGTTTTCACATCAGTTCCCAACACTGATTCCATCATACATTTTTAAGCATGATTGTTGGTATTAAAGAAGCACCCAAAGAAATTATGGCCAATAATGGTACTAATTTTACTTCAGCTCGCATGAAGGATTTCATTACTGGCTTTCATATTACGCATCTCAAGGTGGCTCTATACTACCCCTCTTCAAATGGCCTTGTGGAGCGCATTAATACATTCCTGAAGGATGGGGTGAAAACAGCCTTAACTATTGGCTATAAGGTGGAATCTTTTCTAAGGGAATAGGTTAAGTTCTACTTGGTGACACCCCTAGCACCACAGGTATTTGCCCATTTTTATTATTACATAAAAGATTTCCTAGATGTTCAGTATTTCTTGACTGTGTAAGAGACAGGAGCATCTGAAGGCCTAATAATGTGTCTACTATGGCTGACAGGGTGAAACTATTCAAACTCAAATAAAAGATGCGTTTGTTGAAAGAGATAATGTCATGGATGTAATGTTCAACATAGGAAATTGGGTTTTTGTCAGGAGTCCCACAAGGGGAATCTAAAGTTTCAAAGCCTGTGCGTGTGAAGAAAGTCTCTAAAGGATCTGTCATTTGCATAACAAATCATGGTGGAGCAGAAGAGATGTGGTTAAAGTCACAGACGAACAAGCTCGCAAAATTCACACGGCCAAGGGTCATAATCACCGTTATACTGAAACATTTTCACTTCAGAGAGGTGATGAGAATATCTTGGTACCCTGTGAGCCTGTCAACGGTTATGATGATGCATTGCCAAATTAAAACATGCAAATTATTGATGGCAGGCAGCACAATGTGGGTCAAGGAACACGTTCTCTCTCTGGTAGAGCATTACATAATGTTGCCATGCCTGCTAAAGTCAAAGATCACTGTGTTAAATGAAAATATATGTGTTTAGTAATTTGTGCTTTTAGTAATGTTGCTGGTTTTTTCTCCTTTCCTCCTCTTATGCTCAACTTCATTTTTTTCAAAAGGGGAAGCTGTTGCCTGATACACTCAGGTAATGTATGCACAATTGTGTTCATACTGTATTTAGGCTCCATGAATAAAACCGTATGAAGGCTGTATCAAGAATGGTACCTCTTTTATTTTTATTAGTGCTGTTATTAGAGTGAGTGCCTGCTCATGCTACAATATTCTAATGTAGAATAATTTTACTTAAACATGCAAATTCTGGGTCAGTGCGGACTTCGGTATTGGTTAGCTGAGTTGCTGGTGCAGAAGGAAGGCTGAGTGCGGGCTCCTTATCTGTAGAGTACTGGAGCTTGGAAATAAACAATGCCTTATACTTTACCTGCATTAAGTTTCCCTTCAAAACATGTACACATACTTACAATTGTATAGGCCTGACGGGGCGTTGAAGCAGCGTTAAGTTCATCAGTGCGGCATGGGAAAGCGTGAAGATAGAGATATGTTGTCAGAAAGAGCAGCCATTGGTTAGTTCAGTTCGTCTTGATGCGTCAAAAGGTAAACAAGGCGCTGACTTGGGTTTTTTAGACATTTTTGTCTACACTCGCATGGTGTATTATGTTCATGTACCTGCCTAAACACAAAGCACCACATACACATGACTCTAGTGTATCAACGCTCCCATGGAAAAAACAGGAAGTGGCTTTCAGAATCATTCTCCCAGTCAGTTCATTACAATATATTTATTTGAAGTATTTTTTCACTAAGGTGGGCTAAATGACCGAATATTAACCCAAAGCAGTGCTAAATATTAAACTTTGAATAGAAAGAATGGATACTGAAAGCATGGATTGCATTGCGACCAGAAGCATTCGCACGGAATATGAGTCAGTGTCAAAAGTAATGAAAAAAATTGAAAGTGCATCTTCTAAAATGGCATTTAGAAAGCCAGTAAATCTAGCCTTGCAAACAAATGCAATATGGAAAATACATTTGCCAAAAATATAAAAAAATAAATTAGGGGTCCATGATCAGTCCAGGCACCACAATCTGAACTGAAGTTCACTACCTTTAGCGTGGATGTCCACATGTGAACATGAAAAATGCCTTCAACCACAGAGCAAAAAAGCCATGGATGGAATGGGCAGACCCTCTGCCATATGCTGTATGCTGTGTTGGGAAGAAACATAATGTGAATGACACCAGAACAGGCCATTGGATTTTCAGGTCTGCCTGAAAGCCCCATGTACGTAAGTACATCTGTACATATGTATTTATTTTTATTATGAATTTTTGGGGTAAAACATGTGTGAGGCTGGTTGATAGTTCAAGCTGTCTTAGCCAGACTTTAAAAAATCATTCTTTAAGCAGGGTCGAACTGGGACAAAAAAATAGGACCAGGCACAAAACTAAAAGTGGCCCCCCATTACCGAATCAAATATCTAAAACGAAGTGGCCCGCATTCTGAAAATGAGGCAGTCTGAATTTGTAAACCTACCTGTATATATGTATATAGATATGTAGGTAGGTATGGGATTGCTTCAGTCAATATTTCTGGTAATATCAGGGAAAACAACAAAAACAAACGGGGCATCAGACCATCAAACAAGCATTTACAATGCAATGGTTTCGCCTTTGGAAAAGTTTGAGCTATTGGCATTGTAAATTACAAAATTTTTATTTATGTGTTGGTTTTGAAAACAGATAAATAAATGGCATTGTCATGTACAATGGCAATAGCTTAATCTCTCGCAAATGCGATTTGTATTGCAACTATTTCTGTTATCATTTTGCACTACCATGAAAACTGGCTTGTGCATTTACTCCTGCAGAAGAGTATCAAGAGGAGAGTCAGCAGGCGTCCCTGTAGGAGGTAGTGTATTCAAGACTGTGCAATACAATACATGCTCCCTTCCCAACTCACTTGGTCTCGAACGCCCAGTCATACACTGCACCACCCTACATTGCGACACAAATCTGAACATACATTAAAACGAAAAACCGCCTGTTTGTCTATAGTTGATTGTACTCGGTGGCCTTGAGAGAGGAGGCAGAACTGTGGTGAAACTGCTGGGTTTGTGTGTACGAGGGAGGAGAGGAGTCGTATTTCTGACAGAACTTCTGGGTGTGGGCGAAGGAGCTGGGAAGACCTGGCACAAGAGTGGAGGAACGGCAGGGATGACTGGGGCAGTACGCGATGCCGGTCGAGACGCCATGGTAAGAAGCACGGTTGCATTACTCTGCACGTGGGTGGCCGGCATGCAGGGCTGTACCCCTATGTCGGAAGCAGAGTAGTATCATCCAGCGCTTGTATTGCTACCTGTGCTCTGCTGAGATGCAGGGCCGCACCCCCCCAGGTTGCTTAGGTTGGATGCAACAAGCTAGGACTAGAATCTGCCGTGGCACATGACATGGGCTCACTTGGTCCAGTTGAATAGAACTCCTGGGTGTAGTACTGAAATCGTCAACTTAGAAAGTAAATATACCAGAGGACTTTGTGTAGCTAAGCTAGAACCCCCTCTGTGCTCGTTAGTATACACAGAGCTCAGAGAAAGCTGCTATTGTCTGGCCGCCTGAGATGGATCCTGTGACCCGCCACATGTCCATCCACGGAGTGTCTAAAGTGAAGGCTTGTGGGTGGAATGGAGTTGCGCACTGGATCTGAGCATGGTGGAGTTTGCATGTGCATGTGAGTAGGAGGAGACAGTTAACGTGTGAGGGTACTGAAACTGGATGTAGGAGTGGTGCAACCAGGCAGGGGATGTGAAAGAGCTAGGGTTGGGCAGGGGATGTGAGAGAGCTAGGGTTGGGCAGTGGTTGTGAGAGTGGTGGAGCTGGGCCATGCATGTGAGAGTGGTGGATCTGGGCAGTGGATGTGAGGGCATTGAAGCTGGGTGTTGGAGTGCTGCGGGCGGACAGTGATGCATGAGAGGTAGGGTTGGACAGTGATTGTGTGGGTGGTGAGGTGGGCAGTGGACGTTAGAGCATTGAAGCTGGGTGTTGGAGTGCTGCGGGCAGACAGTGATGCATGAGAGGTAGGGTTGGACAGTGATTGTGTGGGTGGTAAGGTGGGCAGTGGATGTTAGGGCATTGAAGCTGAGTGTTGGGAGTGCTGCGGATGGACAGTGGGTGCATGAGAGATAAGAATGGACAGCGATTGTGTGGGTGGTGAGGTGGGCAGTGGATTGAAGGGCTCCGAACCTGGGTACTGGAGTTTATTGAACCAGATGCTCAGGTTTATGAAGTGACAATGTAGAGGTGAGCCACAGCGAAAGGCTCGAAAAATAGAACTTACTTTATTTGCACTACGGATAGGGTGGGATTGGTAAGTCTCGCCGCCCCCCTGGCTCACACCATTCCAATCAAACTGTCATCAACCAGACACGGACCCGAAGTCCGCATGGGAAAGTGCCCCCTAGAGAAAGAATTAAGAACACTTTGGCCCCTAGGGCACTTAAGTTTGGCAGCGAGTGTTTTCTTTTTTAGGGAAACGGGGGAGCTTATTGGTTGAAAAGGAAACTGCTGCAAGATGGTACTGCTGGGGGCTCTCGTCCTCAAGGTGGTGGCCAACTCATGAGAGGTGCTCCACGCGGGAGAGGACTCTGCACATGCGTAGAACTGCACGGGCACACATCACAGCGCGTGGAATCTCTCCAAAGAGGTACACTGGAGGGCGAGGAGCACGCAAGAACTGCTGCTTCCAAGGTGAGGCTGCTGGTGGTAAGGGAGGGGCTCTACCGGGCGAGGATGAACTGGGATTGGCAGGCTGGGCTCATTCTCTCCAGGTCTCTGGGAATGAAGGCTGCGTGTGAGGGTGCAGCTCTCACACGCTCAGCGCCCAGATCCACTGACTGCACATCAGAGAGTGGGGCACACATGGAGAATAGTGGAGTTTGGGGTGAGCCGAGGATAGGACAGAGCTTGAGCAGCTGGTAGGGCTGGGGTGGTGCAGGGTTTGCAGAGAGGTGAGAGTGATATGAAGGGCTGAGGCGGCGCAAAGAGCAGGAGCTGCTGCTGCAGACAGACATTCAGGGAGGAACGAAAACTGCTGAGAGGAAGGTGGACGGTGAAAAGCCTCAGTGGAGAGGTTCCAGCTCTGAAAAGGGGTCTTTCCAAACATACACTGGCTGGCTGTGCCGCTAAACAACATGCGCGTTTCGATCTTTCAAACCACGTAAAACCCTTACGATCTTCAGTGTGCGCATATTTGTAACGTCCCCCAACCTTCACACCACCAATTACGAAAGAAGTACACTTAACAAGTTTGCGGTATTCAACGGTAGAGCGCAGCTCAGATTTACTTTCAAACTTTTAAAGTCACAGGTTTATGAATTGTGCAGATTGTATGCAAATGCATACACGCAACTACTAGCGGTGACAGGGGCCAGGTTGGACATGTTCTTTTATTTATTTTATGTGTTTTTATAAAGCGCGTACTTTACCCAGCATCAGAGCTCTTCACAATAGGAACAGTAATGATACATGAGGTGAACATTACAAGTGAGCATGTTACAAAAGCAAACGTTACGTTACATGGGCAATAGTGACAATTGTGCATGTATAAAGAGCAAACAAAACACAAGAGGTAGCAAACGGTACGTTACAATAGGAACAAGTCGCTGAGCCGCTGTATGTTGATAGGCGCTTCAGGCTGCAGGCTGCCCACCACCGTTTGCGGACTCCCGGCCATATCTGGGGGGGCTCCTGCTGGGTCTCGCCTCAAAGTCTGCAGCCGAAGCGCGGCGTTGGGGCAGGAGAGAGGCTCCGAAGCGATCCTCGCACCCGTGTCCCACTCGATGAGCACGGACTGCTTCTTTCGACGCGGAGGCGGGATCGGAGCTTGCTTTTTCTCCGGGGGGTCCCTGCTCACGCGCAGCTGGCGGCTCTCTATTTCTGGCATGCCTGCTGCCTCCGGATGCGCGGCTCTGCACAGCTGCGGGCTCAGGTGGAGGAGGTCTCGGAGGAGGCGAGCGAGGCCTGCTCGTGCCATTCACCTCAGAAGCCCGCTTCCCCGGCCTCTTCGCACTACCCCCGGAGCCCCGGTTGTGCACCTCGATGAAGAGGGGATTGATTAAACACAGCGCCCTGTTGCTCTGGCTGCACTCCAGGTCTGCGTCCTCACAGGGAGAGCTGTCCGGCTGGTGTGAGGAAGGATGCCGCAGAAAGAAAAAAAAATAAACACACCCACCGCAGCGATGACGATGTGGAGAGGGAAGAAATCGCGGGAACGCCCACAAATCTGGTCCGGCCTTGACGGACAGATCCGGCTTCCAATGGCTATCCTCCATTTATGGAGCTAGCCAATGGGAGCCGGGGCGGGTCATCGATCCCACATTATACTCATAAGGTTTTTTTGCCACTTGCAGGCAAAACCTAAAAGGCCATTTTGTCACTGCCAGATTGCATTATAGGGCAGTCCAACCCTGTCTATAAGATCTGTATATATGGGATCGTGACTGCTGCATGTCTATAGTTTATCTAAATGACGTACTAACTATTCACTGAGCCAACAGGCATTAAAGAGTCAAGTCAGCAACGAATCAGGCAAGAAGTCGATTATCCCGCAAAAATAACTTTGGCAACAGCTGTAGTTTTTTGTTAAAGAAACTAAATGATTCTATAGATGGAATTTTTCAAATAAAAAAAGTAATCGACGGCTTCAAATAGTGTTATTGTTACAGGAATGTCTTCTATATAAAGGACCATGAGGGTCTTGACAGGTCTCTGCTTGTAGACAGATATGTCCCCCCTAACATCACTGACTAAAGCTAAATTTTGTGTCTTTCAAATCAATCATGGTAACTATACGTTGAAGGCCACTGAGTACTGTCCGGCTTTTGCAAGTTGCCAGAAGCGAGAGCGAGAGCCGAGAGCCGAGCCTTGCAACGCGGCGGAGCTGAGGAGCTGCGGAGGTCGCGGTGAGGCCGCCGCGACCGGGAATCGGGATTTGAACAGTATACAGCAATTTCTCGGTCGCTGCCAGCAGGGGAACCCCCGCAGGAACCCCCCGCAGTCATTAAAGCGGAGCGGAGCAGCGGGGGTAAAGAGACCGGGACCAGTGACCGTTGAACCGCAAACCACTTCTCCAAAACCCGCGTGTCCTGCTGCAGCCCGGCCAGAAGGTGAGCAAACGAGGAGATGGCTAAGGGCTAAGGGCGGGCAGGCGAAGCGGCGAAGCTGAGTAAATCGGCAGATCCAACAGAAGTGGCAAGAGGCGGGGAAGGCATTTTCTCGTTTGAATCTTGAACTGCATTGCATTACATTGAACTGCATTAGAACAGCATTGTGAACAGGAGCAGTAAGCTCAAACTGAATATAAGTTGAATCCAAGCTGAAATACCCCAGTTAACAATAAATAAGGGGACTAGAGAATCAATCCACAGCAGTAGCAGCAGGCCAGCAGAACTTGGCATAAGGTCTCCATAGTCTGGGTGCTTTGTGTGCACAAGCACCGGTGAGAGCGGCAGTTGGCACGATTGAAGGTGCTGCATTAAAAAAAAAAAAAAGGGCTGTTGATTGACTATAGACTCTAACACGCTAACACGCATAACACCATAACACGACTATTGAGACTACAGCGACAGCCAAAAGCCAAGACTACTAAAAGACAAGAGCCGTGGCTTCTGCACAGTGACAGCTGGCGGTTCAAACTAATAGGGGACATTTACAGAGGCCTGGAGCGATTGATACGAGCCAGGGGGGCACTGGGGTTAGTGTCCAGAGCTAGCGTGAGTACTGACTTAGTGTACCGCGGCTTCTGGACTTAGCCCTGGCCACATTCAATCACAATCACATTCAATTACATCCTGAGGATTTTGAAGTCTTATGCGAGATATACCCGGAGAGCTGCTAAAAGAAGTGTTAACGGAAGCAGCCGAGGCAGTAGGGGGAGGAGACTACGGCAAGCCACAAGCAGCAAGTAACGGGGATCAGCTGGAGTATTTAAAGTCGTGCTTGGAGGCAAATTTAAATTAGTCATAGGTGGGAAAACCGGGGAGGTGTGAAGAGAAGATTGTCACGGCGGTGTCTTGGGGGGTGCTGTCCGTCACTGGAGGGACCAGACCTCTCTCATAGGAAGTAAAACCATTTCTAAACAATTCCAAAAGCTAAACGCATAAACTGTAAGAAGAATGAGGTCTGGGAGAACCAGAAAACAACTGCCACAAAAAGTGGTCAAGCAAGGGGGAAAGAAAGTTAAGGAAACCGAGGAATCTCCGGGAAAAAAAAAAATCAGGAAAAAACAAGTCAGTTAATTCCCCTACAATATTCTATATTCGGAAAGCCAGCTATCAATTGGAAATTCATGTTATTAAAAGACACCACAACAGCAATCTTTTCAGAAACGGGCCAATTAGAGGGTCTTCCAAACCCATTAACAC
The DNA here is from genome assembly GCF_964263255.1 of Lissotriton vulgaris. Taxonomy (NCBI): domain Eukaryota; kingdom Metazoa; phylum Chordata; class Amphibia; order Caudata; family Salamandridae; genus Lissotriton; species Lissotriton vulgaris. The sequence goes on from NC_141699.1 coordinate 699,046,483, forward strand.
TGCAGAGAAATCATTTAAGTCCCGAGATTAACAACATGGAGAGTAGAGGAACTCAGAATAACAGTCACATAGTTATTCAAGCTCAAGTTCACGCCACGGACCATGCAGAATACTCACATTCAACACCTAAGTCAGCATTACAAGCAATATCATTCACACAAATACCAGAAGAAATGCATGTGGAAATTTCGGATACCCTTAAATCTGCAAAGTTTCTACAGAACAATTCATGACTACATTCAATTTCATTAACAAACAACACCGATCTCCTTCAAGCTCTGGAAGTTGAAAATACAAATTCCCCAGAGAATAGAAAGAGCAAAGTATCAATAAAAAAATGGATAGATCCAAAGCATTCGAGAATTAATATATCAAATACAACGGAGCCAATCGAATCCCAGACCCTATCAAACAACACGGATATTAGGCATGATCTAGAAGTTGAAAAGCCAAATGCTCTAGTGAATAGAAACTCAATAGAATTAACAAAAAAAGGATAGAGCCAACGCTCACAACAATTGAAATATCAAGCACTCTGGACTTGCCAATCCAGAGTCTATCAATTCATAATACAAAAAAAGCAGATCAAGAACATCTTGTTGAGCGCCCCCCTAGCACTAACATAACAACCCCAAGTCAGAGCATCATCAGAACCGCAGATAATGTTGCGAGTAAAGGATAAGATAATAAGGTAGTTACACATATATCAGAAGCAGAATGGGGGACTCAGCAGGCAGCATACACATCATTACTCAAAGTGCTGGAAACAACAATAACAGTCCTGAACATGCAGTCTGATAAGTTAGATACCCAGATTGACTTAATAAACATTATAGCCTCGTAAATTCTAGAAATAAATACGAAACTGGAAACACTAGCTGATCTAACAATGAAAGACCGAGTATCAAAAACGGTACTAAGCAAAGACTGTGTGTGTGGTCCTATTATTGATAAGTTAAGTACTACTTAGTTCAGGTGGTTGCGAAAATTAACAATGAAAGGAGACAGTCACTGGGGTTAAGCCAGTCTCCCAATCTGCAGCCCCTGAGCCCAACTCAAACCTCCTCACAGATAGATACACCATTGCTGGATGCTCCTACTGACTTGATAGATATCACTGTACATCCAAGCCACAACCATGATCAAAATAGCTTCCTGGCAGTCGATATAGCAACTTCTGCTTTAACTGACCCAGAAAACAATATTGACTCCGACCATGAGACATGTGTCCAAAATTCAGATGATGCTCCCTCTTCCTCTTCAGAACAGGAAACTCGACCTGTGAGAACACGCAGGAAAACTCAGCAAAAACGGACAGGTCTACGATCAGGAATGAGGAAAAAAAGAGCAACACCTCCCGGGAAAACTAAGGTCAGAACCATTGAACATGGGGATGATAGCGAGAAATGTAACTGGGCCGAAGATTTGCTTCACAGGATAGCTGATATGATAGACTCTAAAATCAAATCTATCATAAAGCCTCTAGTTGCTAAAATCGATAAATTGAATGCAGAGGTAAAAAGAATGAGTGGAATTCAGAACAAGGTTGTGAATGAGGTTGATAAATTAACAACATTAGTAACAAAAGCGGCTCAATCAGCTGAGGATAACGCGGGGAGCACTACAGAGAAGGGGAACTGTTTGCCCAGCTCAAATGCCAATAAGTACTAACAACCATCCTGTGGCTACAGATGGTGGCCCTGAAATATTAAATATACCGACTGTAACATGTCAAGAAATTGATCCCCTTCAATTAATAGAAGAGGCCTCTCCAGTGGTATTGGTATTGGCCAATGTACACCTTTAGTGAATGGTCAAACGGAATCTCCAGCATCATTGTCTATTAGAACATTGGAATGTTGGGAGCTCCATTGAAATCAATGGAGTGCTCTGGGCTTATAATGGCTGGTATAAACCTGGAGCTCCAACATTCCAATGTTTCTTTGTTCACAGCTCTGGCTGTGAACAAAGGCTTCAGGGAGCCTGAGGGGATTCCAATCCCCTCACGCTTCCAAAAGGCTTTGTTTTTTTTGTTAGAACATTCTGTCCTCTAGTGACAGAATGTTCTAATAGCCTTATAGCCCTTCGTAGATGTGCTATACCGCTATTAAAGTCCCTCTCCCTTGTTAAAGGCCCTCGCCTTCGGCTCGGGGCCTTTAACGCTGGAGAGGGCTTTAATAGCCGGTATAGCCCTCTACGGCGGGCTATAAGGCTATAGTAAGGCACTCCACTGGCTAACAGGAAATATGCAGATGGCACCAGGAGGAAAGCAACAGCTTGCGGGTGAAATTAAGACGGTGAAAAGGGTTGCTTGGATTGGGAATCGACCAAAAAGGTTCAGTGGAGACTGTGTCACAGTGATTTTTTCTCACCCGGCTGTTTTACATAATGTCCTAACCAATATTTTTCCGCCGCAAAGAAGATCTGGGACCGTTGTCCCACTTACTCTCAAATTTTTATATGGCGAACAACAAAATGTAACATTCCCCAAAACTCCGGGACCTGTGTGGGACATTGCTAGAAATAGTAGAGGAATAAAGGTTCCATGTAACGAATGGGGAATGGCTCTAGGAAACAGATATGAGGTTCTATCGGGGTTAAATGACTGTGATTGACTCGGTAGGGGATTTAAAACTGCTTGCCTTATTCCCCCTTGTGATTACCTAGTGAGAGACCCGATGGTCCAGATAAACGCTGTGAAAGTTGATATTCCCACATCTCAGACAGAAGTGAGGAGCAGACAAGATACTCTGGTGGTTACAGAGGAAGCTTATGACCCTACTGGCCGATCTGGCTACATAACTAATTATAACTCAAATGTAAAAACATTTTCTAACTTGGTGATAATCGAGAATAATATGAATGAAAGCATTCCATCTCAACAACATATGGTCAGTCAATCCATTGGCACGGAACCCCGTAATGCTAATGTTTCTGTACAATATACTTTGGTGTCATGGAATGTTGCAGGTCTAAAAAGTAAAAGGACATCGCTGGACTGGCTAACTTTCCTGGATACAAAGGATATAATCCTTCTCCAGGAAACTTGGCAGAAAGTCCCAGAACCTATACAAGGATATTTGCATTTCTTTATCCCAGCTACACCGAGTTTAAGGAGAAGGCCATAGGGAGGCCTGGTGACATGGGTAAAACAGAATATTGGGCACTCTGCTCTTCAATTGGCTACTAATAGTTCCGATATTCTGTTAGTTAAATTACAGCGACCTCACTGCAAGGACCTTTATATTTTCAATATTTACTCAAGGGGGCTACCAGGTGGTAAATCCACTGAGGCAGTTGACCAAATAGATTCTCTTTTAAAACAATATTGTTTGAACGCCAATGTTATTGTTGGCGGTGATTTTAATTGCTGTTTTGAGCCCCTAGATAACCATGATATAGATCTTACGGTAGAAGAGGACTATATCTGGGAAATCCCTCAGCTGTCTCTAATACCTATTAAAAAGTGGACAGAGGCCACATTACAACTAAAAGTTCTATCTATGGAGCATGAGCTACGGGCCACTAATGGAAGAACGAGTTCTGATCAACAGGGTGCCCCTACTTTTAATAATGGCATATCACACAGCCGTATCAACTACATTTTCACCAATAAGGAGAACTGGTCCAGTGTCGTTGATATGTGTATAGAGCCAAGGGCTGAAAGTGACCACGACCCATTATTTCTGTTATCTAAATTGTTTGATCTATTGAAAAGTGATGAATCGAGGGATATCGTTCAAATAGCTCTTTCAAATGATAACAGACGTATTAGATGGTCCAACTGTGTAACTAATGAGGAAAGTATAACAGCTATGAGGGACCTAACAACCCAGGCTATCATAGAATTAAGGAGTAACTCCATTATGGAGACTCTGGAATCTGATGTTAGTACGATCCATGATGTGTTTTTTAACAAATTGAAATTCTTCTTTGTCAAAAAAGTTGCTAAAAAACAGTGCAGGGCAGCGAGGAAGGAGGATCAATGGTACGATAAATCCTGTAGGGTTGCCTACAGGGCCCTGTCTGATGCAGTAGAGACAAAAGATATCATTAAGATAAAGGAAGCACGAGTCATGTATAAAAGAACACAAACTAGGGCTAAGGGGGAATGGGAGGAAGGGTATTGGAGAGATCTATTAAGTGCTAGTAAAGAAAGATCTATGACCTCCTTCTGGAACATCGTCAAATGGGGAAGGGGGGCCAAAAGAGGTGAACCCATGAACCATGTGTCACCAGACGCATGGGTTTCCCATTATGCGTCCCAGTTCGCTCCTGAGGATGGAGATGAGGAAGGGTGCGAAGTACTTATAAATACAACTGCGAGTGCTAGCTACCTTTTACCAAAGCTGATGTCCTAAAAATTTTGAATAACATCCCAAAAGGGAGGGCTCCAGGCTTGGATTCTGTTCCTGCAGATCTGTTTATGCATGACAAGGATCTTTGGGCTTCCTATATCCAGTTGCTAGCCAATGGTATTGCGAAGGGTTCGCCTATTCCGGAGACTTGGAAGGGAGCCGAGATTATCCCAATCTTTAAAAAGGGGGCATGCTCGGACCCAGGCAATTATAGGCCTATCAGCCTCATCGCATGCATACAAAAAGTATTGGCCAGGCTTGAACTGCAGCGTATCCATGGTTGGATAGATGAACAGGACATACTGTCACCCTTACAGGCAGGGTTTCGTAGTCACACTAGTACCATTGATCAAGTTTTTAGATTTGTTTTATTATATTGGCGTGTAGTGCTTCTTGGGGGGGGGAGGCTTTTTGCAGCCGTTGTTGATTTAAAATCAGCATTCGACCTGGTTCCTCGTGCTAAGTTGTGGAACGCGCTACAAGAACAGGGCATCCCAAATGAAATTTTGTCCTTACTAATTAGATTGCACGAGAAAAACTTTGCGCAAGTTCGATGGAATCAGCAGGGTAGCGTAACTGATAAATTCCCCATTGCAAGGGGAGTACGCCAAGGATGTGTGCTAGCCCCAACTCTTTTCTCGCTATACATCAACAGGGTGATCAGGTATTTCGAACAACAACCGACCGACGCACCTAAGTTGGCCGGAAAACTGATCCCCCTGTTGATGTTTGCTGATGATACCCTACTAATATCAAAGACCCAACAGGGACTTCAGAAGGCCATTGGAGTCTTTGAAGCGTTTTGTGCAGACCATGGTCTTGTTATTAATACAACTAAAACAAAATTCATGGTTCTGCACAAACGGAAACACATCAGAGGGAAGGTTATCATGGACGGGGTGCAACTAGAACAGACCCAAGTTTTTAATTACTTGGGCATCACCCTGTCATACAAACTAGATTGGAAACAGCACACCAACCAGCTGGTTATGAGGCATGCACAACTGACAGGAGCACTCACCAAGGAATTATTTTCCTCACATACTAGACCTATTACTCCGGTTTTAAAGATTTATAATGCAAAAATTGGAGCAGCGGTCCTTTATGGGGCTGAACTCTGGGGGCCCAGTAACCTTAGAAAGTTGACGGTAGCCCAAAATAAATTTCTCCGCAACATTACTGGCTTACCAATATCAACTCCTTTGATACCTCTCCACTATGATTTGGGAACTCATAGCTTTGAGGATATAGCCAAATACAGATCAGTAGCCTACCGGAGGAGATTATGGGTTACCCCAGAACTCTCCCTGTATGCCCAGGGTTTCCTGGAGGGTAGAGCTTTGGACAAAGCTCATAAAATTACATGGATGAGAGAGGTAAAAACAATTTATATGGCTATGGGTTTATCTCTATTATGGGATGACCCTGTAAGGAATGTCTTCCCACCTAAGAAAGTACTACGAGATCTGTATTGGAGCATGGTTGAGGCTTAGTGTTTCGGATGTCGTATTGAACGATCCTTTACTACAAACTCCCTAGAACTCAAGCATGCACCGGCCCTAGAACTTTATTGGGATTGGATTACTGTCCCAGGGGACCGGAAGAAGTATCATCAATTGAGGGTGGGGACACTACCATTAAATGCCCTAACTGTAAAATGGTATGAGAACCAAACTTCGGGGTGCCCTTTTTGTCCTGATCAAAAGGAAAATATTGGGCATGTGTTGTTTGCTTGCCCAGAATATAACGCACCCAGGCGATCATGGCTAAAACCGATTTGCGCCCAGTTGGTCTTTAAAACTGCTAGTGAGGCTGTTAGGATTTTACGAACTGATACCTCCCAGCCAGTTGTTATAGCCATGTCGAAATTTCTTCACTGGATGTGGATAATTCGGGCCCGTAAAATGAGTTTGGAATAACCCAGGGCTGGTCGTTATATGCTGCTATCCGATTTTGCACACTGTATTAAGCAACTGATATATTTTGCATCGATGAATTTCGTTTTTCTAATAACTGTTTTTAACCTTTTTAATATAATAACATATTTAATAATTTTGTAAATAGTGAAGAGCTAGTCTGATAATTTTAGATAAAATTGAAATGATTTTTCGTGGATCTTGTATTTTGCTGGGTGTGGGGGGTCAATTTTGTAAATGTCTTTTTATGATTGAAAAATATCGAATAAAGACTATTTTTTTTTAATTGATAAGTTAAGTAACGTTCCAGCGATTCTAACAAGTATTTTAAACTATATAAAAAGGACCAATGATTGGGAGGGAACAATAAACTGTCCAACAAAAACTGCAGTAGCAATTCCACAAAGCGCTACATAAGTATCAAATGTGGCAGAAATTCCAATAAGCCGTACTGATATCGAAAGTCATAAGCAAAAAAAGAGGGTAAGGAACCACAAAATATGAGAAGTGATGGGCATATGACCACAGTAAAAAATGCAATAGAGGGTCATAGTGAGCAGTAGCGACAAGAAGGTCAAAACAAGATAGAGATGATCCGACAAACGAAGAGACAGAGAAAAAGAGCAAGAAAATCCAGAAAGAATAATTTCAACGTAATACAGGAAACTTCGATGAGTAGGAAATGGTTCCCCATCTTTGAAACTAAAAAACTCGACGTAGACCCAGTGACGCAAGTCGTACAAACAAATCAAAAATCTATAGTGGAGGAAGACTGTCAACAAGAAGATCTTACCGAATGGACATCATTAAGCCATAGTATACAAACAGATGAATCATATGATAGTATGCAGATAAATCAACATCAAATTGTATGTGCATCAAAAAGAACCATCACAAAATGCACAACTACCAGCAGGAAAATTCAGCCAAAAACCACGGGTTGCCCACAGATGGGGCGTATAGATCACCCGCCTGAGATGGAAAAAAAGGAAAACTACGCACTAGGGGATCTCTCAGGAAAGGTACAAAGAGTGACAGTAGAAGAACCGCCAGAAAGGCTACCATTGGGTGATAGGAGCACACAATGGGAAGAAATGGCACAGAAGATCCAGATATGAGAAATTATCCAAACAAACCGGAATCGAAGGACAAGGTACAAAGAGTGACAGTAGAAGGACCTCAAGAAAGACCACCTTTGGGTGGCAGGAGTAATACCTTGGGAAGAAATGGCACAGAAGATCCAGACTTCAGAAATTTTCCAAACGAACAGGAATCGAAGGAAAAACTGAGCATCACAATCAATACACAAACTGGAGTTAGATATGGTAGCATCCATATGAAACTCCTGAAAACCTGGCTGTTCTCTCATTAGCCATGTTTAACTGTCATTCTGTTTATTCTGCTCTCCCTCTTTATCAATAATGGTTTTCAGCGCCTTGACGCCTAAGGGTATAAGTAGCGCTTTACAAGTGTCAGAAATAAATACATAAATAAATAAATAAATAAATCCACATGGAAGTAAAACATCATACCGCACCAACTCAAGCTGGTGATCACCAGAATAAGTTACAAACAAATGAAGGAGTACCACCCGATGAGAGAAGAGAGAAGAGAAGGCTTTTTTCCGGACAAGGGAATATTCTTCCTTTGTAAGTAAACCCCTCACTCACCACCTGGTGGTGACTTGCTTCATCATCGGGGCCCACCCAAGTGGCCTAGCGTCACTTGGGTGTGCTTCAACACCTGGTTTACAGTGGAGCAGGTTGTGAAATGTGGGGTGCACAAAAAACAGTGTGAATGTTAAAATTGTCCTGGTCAACACTTCAGTATTATCTTTAATAAAAAGGTTGTTGGACAAAGTTAAAACGTAAGGTGAGATACTGGCAGGGGAGTTACGGCCTGTGTATCTCTACTATGTGATGGTCGACATGTTTCTACCTTATGGGGTAATCCCCGGTATTCCTCAGGACCAAAAACAAGGAAGTGGGAGGTGTGGGTCCCCTAAAAGACTCACCCTGACCTAACTCCTTGGTCTTCCAGAAGATAAAACTGTATCTCTGGGAAATCACTCCTAAGGTTTAGGAGTTAAAAAACCTAGGGAAGGAAAGAATAAGTAAAGAAGTAATTACTATCCTGTTACGATGCGCAGTGTTTTTGGTGAAAAAACGTCGTGCAGATATCCTTTCGTTCCACAGTGGTGAATGGGAAAAGTGCCTTCTCAGGTAGAGGGCGTGTCTACTTATAGAGTGAGAGCGTGCTCATATTGGTGAGGGTGCGCTATAATAATTGTATACCTATGGACAAGTTGTTGTAAAAGCATGCGTGTCTTTTTTGGGGCAGCATGCTTATATGAGGCAAGGCATTGGCGCGTTGCTAATCGCGTTTAACAGCGTGACTTTGTGCTGCGCTTAAAAATAATACCATCTATTCGGTAAAAATGTGCCAGTAAATCCTACTATGGATGTTGTAGTGAACAATAAGACATACAAGACTCTTACAAACACAAAACAGATAAAGATGCACGGAGCTGAGCTCTACAGAGTCAGGGCTTACTTTGGACAAGCTCGTGTTGGACTTCATCGAGCTAGGGGTAGGCACTTCACGTTTGCCAACGTATTCTATGTGAAGAAATATGGAGCTTGTAAATCACAGCGTGGGTATACCTAATGGGCGTGGGCTCAAGGAATTGCATAGGCCCCTGGGGAGGGAAATCTACTTACAGTTAGTCGTGAAGGGTGGAGGCATGTAGCCTACGTCTACCGTCCGCCGCTCGGTTAGAACTGATTGAGCGAGCGCGGGGTAGATATCCCTGGGAAACCCGCTTCCGGGGTAGGTCAGGTGACGCTACGTATTCCGGTGGGCGGGAGGTCGTCAGGGAGCTCACAGGACGCTGCGCATGCGTGTTAGTTAAAAGCCTGCGCATGCGTGAGGATGTCATGGAGATCTATAGACGCTGCGCATGCGGGTTAGGTTGATGGCAGCGCAAGCGTCGGGGAAAAGGACCCGCTTAGGAATTTGAGTGATAAAGCATAGTGATCAATGCTTTAGGAGGTGGAGGAATGGGAAAAGGCTCGAATTGTCGGGGCCTTATAAGAAATCTATGCTGATTTGGGGGCACGTACTAGCGTGGGCCTCATTGGTTATCGTGATAAAATCACAAGGCTATAGTTCCAAGGAGTGCTCGAAAAGGGCAGAAGTCAGGGAAAACTATGCGTGTAAGAGACACAGCGGTACTGGGCAACATAGTATTGGTGGAGGTATGGTTGAACCCCGGGCTAGTGTGGTTCATAGTACCCATGGTGTGTCATATTCGGGGTATTGGTTTGCCAGGGCTGAAGTCATATTCGGGGTTTTGGTTAGCCAGGGCTGAAACAGGGCTGCCTCAGAGTGGATCATATCTGAAAAATGTGGTGTAGCCGTCATTTAATTACAGAGTTCCACGGTATGTTATCGTTAAGGCCCCGTTGGTGGGTGGAAAGTCTGTATATCCACCTTTGTTCCTTCTCGAACAGACGGGCTTGGATGTTAGGCCCCTGTGACAATTGTTCTATTACCGTCCACCTCATGTCGTTTGTGGTGTGATGCGCTGAGAGGAAATGATCCGTTAGTTTGGTTATGTTCTTTTTGCATCTGATTGTGCTTCTGTGTTCACAGATGCGTTGCTTTATTTTTCGTGTTGTCATACCTACGTAAGGTTTTCCGCAGGTGCAGGTGATAAGGTAAACAACATTACAGCTATTGCAGTTAGTTTGTGCCCTTTGCTCCCAAACTTTGCCTGGCTCCAAGACTATGGTCTTTGTATTTTCTGTCAAATGACAGACACTACAATTTCCGCAACGTGAATGTCCCGTGACTGGTGGAAGACCCCATATCTGTGTCAAGGTAGGGTCACTGTTGTTTTTGCTTTGTCTAGGTCTCGTATTGACCAGTGAATTTTTCAAGCTCTGTGCTCTTTTATATGAAAAGAGAGGTTTCTCCCACTTGAAAGGTCCAGAGTTGACTATTGGCCAATGTTTTCTAATGCTTTTGCTAACCATGTTGGAGATGGCATTGTATGTGGTGACACATGTGAGAGGTGTGCTCTCATTTTCTTTGGTGATTTCTTCCAACAGGGCTTCTCGAGGTTGGTTTCTTGCTCGTTTTTGGCATTTCGTAGTGATCTTTTTCGGGTATCCACGTTGTGTGAGTTTTACCGTCAAATCCTTGGCTTGTTCTTTATAGTCATTCAGTCTGCTGCAGTTTCTGCGTAGTCTTAGATACTGTCCATAGGGGAGGTTTTCCCTTAATGGCCGGGGGTGAAAACTTTCAAATCTCAGCAGGTTATTTTTCGCGGTAGGTTTGAAATGAGTTTTGGTAGTCAGACCTTCTTCTTCTCTTTTGATTTCAATGTCAAGGAAAATCATTTCATTGTTGCTCACATTGTGGGTAAAGTGAAGATGTTGGTCACAGGTGTTGAGCCAAGTGATGAATTGTGTTAGGATTTCTGGAGGGCCCTTCCAAATTGGCAGACTGAATGACTATAAAGAACAAGCCAAGGATTTGACGGTAAAACTCACACAACGTGGATACCCGAAAAAGATCACTACGAAATGCCAAAAACGAGCAAGAAACCAACCTCGAGAAGCCCTGGCCAATAGTCAACTCTGGACCTTTCAAGTGGGAGAAACCTCTCTTTTCATATAAAAGAGCACAGAGCTTGAAAAATTCACTGGTCAATACGAGACCTAGACAAAGCAAAAACAACAGTGACCCTACCTTGACACAGATATGGGGTCTTCCACCAGTCACGGGACATTCACGTTGCGGAAATTGTAGTGTCTGTCATTTGACAGAAAATACAAAGACCATAGTCTTGGAGCCAGGCAAAGTTTGGGAGCAAAGGGCACAAACTAACTGCAATAGCTGTAATGTTGTTTACCTTATCACCTGCACCTGCGGAAAACCTTACGTAGGTATGACAACACGAAAAATAAAGCAACGCATCTGTGAACACAGAAGCACAATCAGATGCAAAAAGAACATAACCAAACTAACGGATCATTTCCTCTCAGCGCATCACACCACAAACGACATGAGGTGGACGGTAATAGAACAATTGTCACAGGGGCCTAACATCCAAGCCCGTCTGTTCGAGAAGGAACAAAGGTGGATATACAGACTTTCCACCCACCAACGGGGCCTTAACGATAACATACCGTGGAACTCTGTAATTAAATGACGGCTACACCACATTTTTCAGATATGATCCACTCTGAGGCAGCCCTGTTTCAGCCCTGGCTAACCAAAACCCCGAATATGACTTCAGCCCTGGCAAACCAATACCCCGAATATGACACACCATGGGTACTATGAACCACACTAGCCCGGGGTTCAACCATACCTCCACCAATACTATGTTGCCCAGTACCGCTGTGTCTCTTACACGCATAGTTTTCCCTGACTTCTGCCCTTTTCGAGCACTCCTTGGAACTATAGCCTTGTGATTTTATCACGATAACCAATGAGGCCCACGCTAGTACGTGCCCCCAAATCAGCATAGATTTCTTATAAGGCCCCGACAATTCGAGCCTTTTCCCATTCCTCCACCTCCTAAAGCATTGATCACTATGCTTTATCACTCAAATTCCTAAGCGGGTCCTTTTCCCCGACGCTTGCGCTGCCATCAACCTAACCCGCATGCGCAGCGTCTATAGATCTCCATGACATCCTCACGCATGCGCAGGCTTTTAACTAACACGCATGCGCAGCGTCCTGTGAGCTCCCTGACGACCTCCCGCCCACCGGAATACGTAGCGTCACCTGACCTACCCCGGAAGCGGGTTTCCCAGGGATATCTACCCCGCGCTCGCTCAATCAGTTCTAACCGAGCGGCGGACGGTAGACGTAGGCTACATGCCTCCACCCTTCACGACTAACTGTAAGTAGATTTCCCTCCCCAGGGGCCTATGCAATTCCTTGAGCCCACGCCCATTAGGTATACCCACGCTGTGATTTACAAGCTCCATATTTCTTCACATAGAATACGTTGGCAAACGTGAAGTGCCTACCCCTAGCTCGATGAAGTCCAACACAAGCTTGTCCAAAGTAAGCCCTGACTCTGTAGAGCTCAGCTCCGTGCATCTTTATCTGTTTTGTGTTTGTAAGAGTCTTGTATGTCTTATTGTTCACTACAACATCCATAGTAGGATTTACTGGCACATTTTTACCGAATAGATGGTATTATTTTTAAGCGCAGCACAAAGTCACGCTGTTAAACGCGATTAGCAACGCGCCAATGCCTTGCCTCATATAAGCATGCTGCCCCAAAAAAGACACGCATGCTTTTACAACAACTTGTCCATAGGTATACAATTATTATAGCGCACCCTCACCAATATGAGCACGCTCTCACTCTATAAGTAGACACGCCCTCTACCTGAGAAGGCACTTTTCCCATTCACCACTGTGGAACGAAAGGATATCTGCACGACGTTTTTTCACCAAAAACACTGCGCATCGTAACAGGATAGTAATTACTTCTTTACTTATTCTTTCCTTCCCTAGGTTTTTTAACTCCTAAACCTTAGGAGTGATTTCCCAGAGATACAGTTTTATCTTCTGGAAGACCAAGGAGTTAGGTCAGGGTGAGTCTTTTAGGGGACCCACACCTCCCACTTCCTTGTTTTTGGTCCTGAGGAATACCGGGGATTACCCCATAAGGTAGAAACATGTCGACCATCACATAGTAGAGATACACAGGCCGTAACTCCCCTGCCAGTATCTCACCTTACGTTTTAACTTTGTCCAACAACCTTTTTATTAAAGATAATACTGAAGTGTTGACCAGGACAATTTTAACATTCACACTGTTTTTTGTGCACCCCACATTTCACAACCTGCTCCACTGTAAACCAGGTGTTGAAGCACACCCAAGTGACGCTAGGCCACTTGGGTGGGCCCCGATGATGAAGCAAGTCACCACCAGGTGGTGAGTGAGGGGTTTACTTACAAAGGAAGAATATTCCCTTGTCCGGAAAAAAGCCTTCTCTTCTCTCTTCTCTCATCGGGTGGTACTCCTTCATTTGTTTGTAACAGTTCCTTGATCAGGGGATCAGGAGTAGGCGTGGGCGGAAAATCCGTTCCGCTCGCGGATTTTGCGGATTTTCGGGAAATCCGCAATCCGCGAGATTTGCGAATTTCCCGCAAAATCCGCAAATCCGCGAGCAGCGGATTTTGCTCGCACTGCTCGCACTGTTAGCGTGAGTTCGCGCCCCGCGAATAAGTGCGAAATTGCAGAAATACGATCTTGGCAAAACTGAAAGTAACTACTTACCAGGTTCAAAAGTTCAGGCACATCATTAGTAGCCATTTCCTGTAGGGCTTCCTGAGGGGCCCCTCCAGAGTTCAGTTGCCAGTTGAAACTATTATGTGACCCTGCTCTGAACCTCAGAATAGTTACACATATGCCACAAAGGTCCTGAATTACAGCTAAGGGAGACAAGCAGGAGCCAGGCTGGAAGTTAAAATCCATTAATCAGCCCCTAATTCATTATTGTCAGTTGGGGCAGGGCAGGTGTTGTAACTAATTTTGCAACAATGAAAGCACTTAGCAAGTGCAAAAGATCACTAATCAGGGCGCACTAAGGAAGCAGGTGCCAGCTAAAAAAATATTCTGTGACACATTAATCAGCCCCAAATTAATTCAGGTCACTTGAGGCAGGGAAGGTGTGCTTTGCTTTGCCGAAAATAATGTACACTGGACAACCAGAGGGTGTAGTGATGAAACAGAGGGTGGCATGGGTGGGCCAGAGGGTGGCATGAGTAGTCAGAGAGTGGCAGTGGTGACAGAGAGTGGCAGTGATGAAGAAGAGTGTCCCAAACAGGCTGGACACGTAGAAACAACAAGTTCGCAAAACTTGCGACCCGACAGGTAAGTTCGCAAATTGCGAAATTGTAAAAACCCTCGCGAACTGGCAGAAACACGGGCGAACACAAAAAAAAAAAATTCGCGGGAATTCGCGGATTTTGCGGATTGCGAATCCGCAAATCCGCAAAATTCGCGGATTGCCAATCCGCAAAATCCGCTCATGCTTAATCAGGAGTATTCCCCGTCCAGCCACTTTGGACGAAATTCCTTACTCTCTACCTTGGTAATAGATCACCAGAATAACCCAGGGCAAAGGAAGGAATGTATAGAGAAGGAGCAAAGAAAATCTCTGGTAGGAGACATACCCAATGAAAACTTTATAATTAAAATCATTAAGCACGAAGGTGACAGACATGGAACCACGCAAAGAGAGGTATTCCAACGCTCCGAACCAAGTCTCATACATCTGAGCGATAATCGAGAAAAGAACCTGGAAAAACAGATCATATTGACACCCCATTATATTTCTCAGGGACAATAAGATCTTCTCAATCGAGGGAATTTATTAAAATGAATAGCTGAAATTCCGTCGCTGAAGCATTTGTCTACTTCTGACTTGTTGTCAATTGAATTTCTCGAGAAAGAAGAGAATAGTAGTACCGAAAAAACATTATCAACGTGGAAAAACAAAGATATCGTAGCACTAATAATGAATGCAGGAGACATTTTTGAAAGTTGGGGTATCACAATGACAAGACCAGTAAAGAGACGATATCCCATACCTCTACTAACAGACATAAAGAGAAAAAAAAGAGAGGAATTACAGATCGTACCTGCGTCCTCAGTACTCCACAACCCAAGAGAGAAAACCAACCCGGCTAGAGAGGCTACAGTGAGTCCTACTCTTCAACAAGAGGACAATAAATGGAACTGGATGGCTACAACCTTAAATGTAAGGAATATGGAATGACCAGCGGCAAAGGTAAAAAGCTCCACCAGGAATAACATAAGATTTTTATCTTGGAACATCGCGGGTGCCAAAAAAGAACTAGAGGAAGACACAGCCCCATCTTATTGGGAGTCTTATGACATCATCACACTGCAAGAAACATGGATGCTGGAGTGTAAGGATGTACCCAACTATACACTCCACCAAGTAAAAGCCACCAGAACACACAAGTGTGGAAGGCCGAAGGGCGGCTTAGCAACCTATATTTCAACCGCGCTAAACATTCACACGGAACAATTACAGAGTACTACACATGACGTACGAGTTATAAAAATGGAACAATGCCAAAAAAATAATACAACAGTAATTCTAATAAACCTGTACATTCACCCGAAGCTAAAGAAAAAAAGGAACAAATTGAAACTTTAATCTCATTAGTGGCCTCGATCAGATTTGATCATCCAGACTGGGAAATAATTATAACTAGTGATTTCAATTCAAATCTAATCTACACACCAGACAATGATGATCAGTTAATAGTAGACAATGAGCAATGGTCCATTCCTCCACAAGCATGTGCAATAACATAGAGACAGGACCTAAAGGGGCAACAGTTGGTTCAGACACTGGAACATCTAGGCCTGCGAGTCCTAAATGGTAAAACAAAAGAAGACAATCCACCACACTGGACCTATCAAGGGACTCATGGGCAGTCAATTCTAGACTACACTATGTTAGCTCTTCCCCTGATGGCGTGCATGACGAAATATAAGATTAAATACTCCACCCGAAGTGATCATGCATATCAAGTATTGGAACTGGAACTAGGTTATAATAAACATAGTGCAGCGCCTGTGGAGCTGGGTCAGCTAACCACGGCAAACCTTAAAAGAATTCGATGGTCAACAGAAACCCTACCAGAACTATCAACATTGACAAAAGAAATCATCAAAGCCACAAATATAACAGGCAAAAACGCAGTAGAATCTTGGTCTATCTTCACCGAAACGCTATTGTTTAAGGTACCAAAAATTAATTTCGTACAGACTAGGAGGATTAAGCCTACAACAAATATGTCCAGAACAGCCTACATATTAAGGAAAGAATTAAGAAAGATGGTGTGAAAAAATAATACACAAAACATCCCCAAATATAAATGGCAGGATATAAAGATCGCCAAAAAACAGTACAAAATCAAAATTTGGAAGGACCTTAAAGCACAACAGGAAAGTCTCTGGACAAAATTACTTTTCAGTGCCAAACAAACAAATAATAGGCTTTTCTGGGTACAAGTTAATGAATTGATAAGATCAAAAAAAGTGATAAATAACGCATCTATATCAGAGAATGCGTGGGCATGCCATTTAACTAAAATATTTGATGACCAAACAACATCTGGGAATCAGCCAATCATCTTGTGTACCAAGGCCTTAAACACAGTAAAGAATGTTGCTGGATTACTAGACCATGGAACATCTGCACCCCAGGATATTCAAAGCCATTCAGTAGAAGACATTACAACCATAATAAAAAAGGGTCGCAACGATGGCACTCCAGGTCCAAATGGCATCCCCCAGGCCATTTTTCGGACGGATCCAGAATACTGGGGGAAATCGCTGCATGGTCTATACAATGAAACCACCTTAACAAATACCCTCCCGACAAGCTGGAAGGGCTCAATCCTTAATCCAATCTACAAGGGTGGTAAACGAGCAGAGCCGGCAAACTACCGGTT
Source organism: Lissotriton vulgaris (assembly GCF_964263255.1). NCBI lineage: Eukaryota > Metazoa > Chordata > Amphibia > Caudata > Salamandridae > Lissotriton > Lissotriton vulgaris. Next base: position 699,063,287 of record NC_141699.1, read on the forward strand.
AATTGCACTCATGGACGTGGAAGCAAAATACTTTGCCACACTAATCCTGGAGGATCTGGTGGAATGGTCCAATATAAATGGCCTGATTCCTGTTAATCAAACAGGATTTCGTAACGGTTGTGGCAACACAACAAACATTTTAGCTCTGGTAACTATGGTCGATAAATGCAAACGCCAGCGAAGACCGGTACATGCATGTTTTATAGACTTCAAATCGGCGTTCGATCGAGTGAAACGTGGACTACTGTGGGCCAAACTACATAAACTGGGGCATCCGGAAACAATATTGTAATAAGCTTCTCTCCCTAATCTCTTTTAGAATAATACACTTTTCCCTTTAAGATCGTAGAGCCTTTTACCTGGATTCTGCATTGGAACCTGCATGTGGTCATCTGGCAGTTGCCTGGTGTCTGTTGGTGGATGAGGTTAATAAACCCACCTTACATCTCGTTGTTTCCTGTTCACTCATTTATGAGGAAAACACCACATTTATTTGGCGAGATTGGCTCACGACCTCAACACGACGACGAAGGATCAATTCCTGCTTTACTCCAGAGGCTGTAAAAATAAAAAACGAAGCGTTGTCTTCGCAGCGGCAGTTATGGCAAGAAAACCATCTTAAGCAACATTAGAGTTACGGTGAGGAGAGCGGAGGGAGGATTGGATCTCTTATATTTAAAAGAAAAATATACATGGACTTGAATTAAAAAGGAGAAAGGATCGGACGTTTGCGCGTGTGCTGTGCGCGTGTTGCTGATGACGTGAAGCTTGAGACTCGCGTAAGCATTTCCTGTGTCTCACGTTACATTTCAGCGTGATTGAAGATTTGATGCTGCGGTTCAATCTAACGCTGCGCTTCACGCTCTGTTCTTGCGCATGCACTCTGTGTTCAGTTCTTTAGATGGACATGATCATTATGACGTGTTCATTGTTTTAAACGTTCTTAAAACGAAGGGAAAAAGTCTCCAGATTCGATTTTACCTCACAATTAAAGGAAAAGATCTAATTTTTTAGAAGAAAGTGAACACATGATTTCTTCTGAGTGAAAGTACCAAGTGAATTTATAATGGAATAAGGAAACATTATGAAAGAAATATAAATCAAAAGTCTACATGTTACAATTTTAATGCAAGAAATATTTTTAATGCATAAGATACTGTAAAAACAATAAATACATAAATAAGCTGAAGAAGGTTTCAACGTTAAAAAATGCAGAATGTTACTCAACCTGCATTTTTTCTAACCAGCCCAGGAGAACCAAATGTGAAATGGAAAAAATGGAAAAAAATATTTACAAACTATGCAAGGGTTTGTGGAACGAATTTAAGTGCTTAAAGGAAACATTCTCTACTTCTGCATTGTCTCGGAGGAGAAGGACAAGATGTGTTAGAGCATTTACCTGACTTATCTACAACGGAACAAAGAAATTTAAATGAATATGAGATTGCTATTCTCCAACTTGATCGTCATTATTTGCCTAGACTCAGTACCATACTGGATAGATATCACTTTGGTTTAAGAGAACAGAAGAAAGACGAGACAGTAGAGGAATATGTGTCTTCTCTAAGGAAACTAGCATCTTCATGTAAATTTGGTCAGACCTTAGATGAAATAATTTGTGATCAGTTTGTCCTGAGATGTGCGCATGATGACATAAGGAAGGAACTCTGGCTTAAAGATGAACCTCCTCTTGAAGAAGTCTTAGTCATTGCAAAACAGGTTGAACACATGACAAAGTGTGTTGGTGAATTGAAGAAGGAGAAAGAAAAACCTTCTTGTTCAGAAACAAAAGAAGAAACAAAAGTAGAGGAAACTATATGTCAAGTAAAGAAACAGGAGAGTATAGGAATACAGGAGAAACAAAGCTTCTTTCCTGGCACTTCTAATAATAGTTTGAATAACAAGTTTGCTTGTTTTAGATGTGGACAAGTCAGTCATCTGGCTAACTCACCTATTTGTCCCGCTCTTAAGGTGGTATGCAATCAATGTGGTAAGAGAGGGCATTATGCAAAATTTTGTAGAACAAAGATATATAAGGGTGATAGTTCTAAGAAGAAATGGTCTCAACCATTAGTAAGATCTATATGTTTTGAAGTTTCTGCAAACAAGTCAGATCATCCTTCTCATTTAGTTTCTATTGAAAATTCAATGATAAATTTTAAATTTGATTCATGTTCGAAAATAACGATAATTGATGAAAAGTTGTTTAATGAAAATTTTTGTGAAAAAGTGAAATTGATGAAATGTGATCATTCCCCTTTAGGTTATAGTGACAAACCGATTAAAATGTTAGGCTACTTTATGGCTGAGATCGAGTTGGGTAGTCACATCATTGTTGGTAAAGTCTATGTTGCAAAAAGGGGTGATGCATTGTTAGGGTGGCTTCATCAACGTCAACTTGGGGTAAAACTTGATCCTAATGCTTCTCCACAAGTACAAATTCAAGAAGTAATTGATGTTGATCCAGTTAAGAGTAATGATAATTTGGCGAATGCCTTAGCAGTGGAATTTCCAAATGTGTTTAAAGAAGGATTAGGATGTTTGCGTGGTTACAAACACCACATTAAGTTAAAAATTGATGCTGTTCCTGTGACAGCAAAGGTAAGGAGAATTCCGTTAATGGAGCAAAGAAAAGTTCAGGAAGAATTAGAGAAACTTGTGAAGAATGAGATAATTATGCCTGTTGAAGCAACTGAGTGGCTCGCTCCTGTTGTAATTGTAAAGAAACCGACAGGAGAGATTCGTCTATGCATAGATTTAAGATCCTTAAACAGGGAGGTTGTTGTGGATAGATTCCTTCTTCCCAACATTGATGAGATGGTTAGTACACTTGAAGGGGCGAAGTATTTCACCACTCTCGATCTTGCTTCCGCTTACCACCAGGTGGAGCTAGATGAGCCCTCTCAAGATTTGACTACCTTCATAACACCCATGGGCACTTTTAAGTTTAAGAGGATGCCCGTTGGTCTTGTTTCAGCGGCCTCGGTTTTTCAATGGATAATGTCAAAAATTTTGAAGGGGCTGATTGGTGTAAAGTGTTATCAAGACGATCTCTTAATTTATGGAAGAGATGTTCAAGAGCATGATAAGCGTGTGTTGAAACGTTTGGATGAAGCTGGTATGTCTCTTAAAAAGGCTAAGTGTAAGTTTAGAGTAGAGGAAGTAAATTACCTAGTACATCGCATTACTGGTAGGGCTGTCTTTCCGAAAAAAGAATTAGTTGAATCTATTGAAAAAGTAAAAGAACCAGTTAATAAGGAGGAACTACTCTCTTTTTCTTGGTATGGTTGAGTTTTATGGGAAGTTTATAAAAAACTTTGCAGACAAAACTCATAATTTGCGAACGTTGACAGCTAAAAATGTTGTTTTTTAATGGTCACCTGTGTGCATGAGTGAATTTGTTAGTATAAAGAAAGAGTTAAGCAAGGCTCCCTCTCTTCATGCTTTTGTTCCTGGTCTTCCCGTCTTATTTACGGATGCAAGTGACAAAGGTCTTGGTGCTGTGTTGGTACAAAGGAAAGATGGAAAAGATTCTCTTATCTGTTGCTCTTCTAGGTGTCTTAAAGGATCAGAACTTAATTACTCTGTAATAGAGAAAGAGTCTCTTGCAATTTTTTGGGCTTTGAGAAAGTTTAAAAACTTGATTTGGGGTTCAAAGGTTTGCATTCTATCTGATCATAAGCCTTTGAGAGAGGTGTTTTTGAAGAATGGTTTGGGTGCCATATCTTCGAGAATTAGAAGATGGGTTGTATCTTTACAGGAATTTGATTTTGAAGTGGAGTATATTCCTGGTCTAGCTAATAAGTCTGCAGATTGTTTATCTAGATTGGTTGATAAGGACAAGGTTCAAGAGTATGATGCTGTTGGATTTGATGAAAACATTAATGTATGTGAGATTACTGATGGGGAAATTGAAGAATCAGAGTGGATGGAGGAGATGGAGAAGGATGAAGAGATTTCTCGTGTTATTTCTTTGTTGAAGTGTAATTCTCGGTTGGAAAAACCGTGGTTGTTAGTTTCTGATGAACTTTCGGTTACAGGAGGTTTATTAACTCATGGAACTAAACTTGTTCCTCCTCTTGGGATAAGGAAGAAATTATTGTCACATGCTCATTCTGGTCATTTGGGTATTGTGAAAACCAAGGAGATACTTGGTCTCCAATTCTGATGGCCTGGGATGGATCTTGAAATAGAAAGATTAGTCAGGGATTGTGTTGAGTGCAGTGCTAGTGACAAGATTCTTAAGACAAGACAAATGCCCATGGTTAAAAGAGTATTACCGAATCACCCTTGGGATGAAGTTGCTATCGATATTTTAGGTCCATTGTCTGGGGTTTCAGATACCCCTTATCTGATTGTCCTAATAGACCTTTATTCAAGGTGGATAGAAGTTTATGCGGTGAGTGAGATTACCTCTTGTTCTGTGATTAGGTTTTTAGAAGGTGTTTTCAACAAAGAAAGTTTTCCAAATAGCTTATTGTCCGATAATGGTCCTCAGTTTTGTTCTTCTCTGTGTTCTGAATTTTTTTAAAAATGTGGTATTGTGCATAAACGGTGTTCCTTATACCATCCTGAAACCAATGGTGCTGTTGAAAGGGTCAACAGAACTCTTAAGGAGTCTATTCAGTTGGCACGGTCTTCTAGTTTAAGTTGGAAATCAACTCTTCAAGAGAGGATTTATGCCTATCGAGTTGCTCCCCAATCATCTACTGGGAGGCCTCCTTTTGAGCTGTTCAAGGGGAAGGTTCCTAATACCTTGTGGTGTCCAGGATGGATGAAAAACAATAAGTGTTTGGTGGATAATGACATTGGGGAATGGAGAAATAAGGAGTTGAACAAACAATGTGCTCGTAAAGAATATTTTGATGGTCGTAAATGTGTTACTTTTCAAGATGTTAAAGTTGGTGACTTTGTCAAAATAAAGGCACCTGTGGGATGCAAACCATGGTCCAAATATACAGATGTTAGGGCTGTTGTAAAGGTTTTCAGAAATGCCATCAAGACTAAAGATGGCAGAATGTGGAATAAGAGTCGTGTTGTTGTGGTTGACCCTTCTCTTTACAGCAATCCGTCATCCAACAAGTTCCTTCGTGTCAACAACAGTTCTTCTTATGGATCTGAGTTGTTATTATCTCACAAGAGGGGTCAAAGAATACGCAGAGCTCCCATTTATTTGAAAGACTATGTTTAGTTTTATTACCTGTTTTATCTCTCATGATGAGTCTTAGAAATTGTATATCTTCCTTACATTTGTGGAACCATGTTATGTATTTACCTATGTTTTGTTAGGAAGGAAGATGTGTAATAAGCTTCTCTCCCTATTCTCTTTTAGAATAATACACTTTTCCCTTTAAGATCGTAGAACCTTTTACCTGGATTCTGCATTGGAACCTTTATGTGGTCATCTGGCAGTTGCCTGGTGTCTGTTGGTGGATGAGGTTAATAAACCCACCTTACATCTCGTTGTTTCCTGTTCACTCATTTATGTGGAAAACACCACAAATATTACTCCCTATTATCAAATTCTACACAAACACGTGGGTCCGTGTAAAACTAATGAATGGTACCAAATTATCAAAAAAAATACCAACGGAGAATGGATTAAAACAAGGCTGTGTATTAGCCCCCCATCTATTCAATCTTTTTATGGCCGACCTTTCACCTCGATTGGATCAAGCAAATGCCCACCCACCACGGCTGGGAAGATTACCCATAACGCATCTTTCATATGCAGACGATATAGTTCTGTTTAGCCTGACCCGTGTAGGCCTTCAAAGGGCACTTAACAAACTTTTGCTGTTTGCTAACACCAATGCACTAGAGATCAATGAGACAAAAAAAAAACGATGTCGTTCACGAACAGCCCATGACTTCAGTATCAATTTAAATTAGGAGAAAAGCACCTTGAAATAGTAAAAACCTATAAGTACTTAGGGGTATATATTGACAAAAGTCTGAATTTCCAACCACAGATTCAATCTCTGGAAAAAAAAGGAAACGGAAAGATTTATGCCTTTTGTGCTATTGCGATGAAGCTACATGGCCCGTCATTCTCACCTTTAATCTCTGTGATGGCCGCAAAACTCCCCCGTCAATCACATATGGGAGCATAGCGCTAAATGGGAAAGATGTCAAAATCTTAGATTCAATACAGACAAAGGCATACAAAAAAAGTTTTCAGGCTACCACAGTCAGCAGCCCCGGCACAGGTCTGACTTGAATTTGGCCTAATCAAGAAGGACATTGGGAGAAAACATGCGATAATTAAAACTTGGTATAAACTATGGCAAAATAGATCCAATCTGCTAAATGATGCCCTGTGGCAAGCCCAGGAGGATCCAAATTCAAGTTAAGGTAAATACTTCAAAAATGCAGTAGATGAAGGAGTTGTGGTCAAGAACCCGTGATTTCAATTCTTCCGTGGCTTAGCAAATAAGTAATCTAAACTGCAATCATTATTGGCAGACAAAGCCACCTTAGCAAAAAGATCGCACGGATGGATGGTTCTCCAATCATATACTACACTTCGACCGGCGGAATACCTCGGCGCAACATACTCGCCGCACTTAAAACTCAAATTAATGGCATCTAGATTTGGAGTATTGCCAAGCAGAGTGGAACAACCATTATGGAAATATAGTTGCACCAAATCTTGTGGTTTATGTGGGGAAGCCTGGAAAGACATCATCCATCTAATATGGGTTTGTCCTAATTTAAAAATGCAACGCATGCGATTACTGAAAAAGGCATTTAATGACAGAGGTATTCGAACATGTAGAGGGGCAATAATTAAAGGACTCGGCACGACGGACCCTCAGCTGGCTTGCAAAATAATGAAATTTTTACTGTATTATGAGACAAATTTTAAATTGGCATAATGAGAAAGACATTGCTGTTGTTTACTAAGATAAGTGGGTTCATGCTTTAAAAAAAAAAAATCATATCATTCTTTTAAATATTTTATATTGACCTTATATTTGTATTATGAAATTGTTATGGTTTTAATTAACTTAAACAATAAAGATATTCATTCATTCAAACCATGTGTTTACCTTGTCAAAATACAGTGGTTCTGGTTCACAGAGATTTGGGAGGAAAATGTGTATGCTTCCTGTAACATTTGCTTATGTGCAGGCATGTGTATTATTATTTTTTTTTGAAAAGGCACATACATATCTGGACATAGTTTGTACAATGTCCGTGTTGATTAGTATGACTGTGTAATAAGGGCCTGAGATCGACTTTGGCTGTCCTACAGCAGGACGGCAATGCACCGACCGCTGTAGGACCACCAAAGCTGTGATGTGACCATCCACCAGATTACCAGTTAAATCCCGATTTAGCGAGCTGTCCTGTGGCGGTATGATGGTGGCTGCTGTTAAGCTCATAGAAGAGCCTACCGTACAGACCACTGCCGTCGTAGTGCCGACTGCACGTTCCTGCATGGTGTGGCATACATGTCACACCATGCAGGGGGCCATAACGAACTAGGGGGCATACCTTGTTGCTCCGGACGCCGCCACCGCCGAGAGTCACTGGGAGGCAGCCATCAGCGTCGTCGCCACCCTGGGACCACAACTCCCGGCAGCCCCAGCGGCGCGACACCAACCCACACAGCCAGCAGCACCAGGAGGCATATTAAAACCGGCACAGCCCTCGATGGAGTGGGGGCCACAACGAACTAGGGGGCATACCTTGTTGCTCCGGACGCCGCCACCGCCGAGAGTCACTGGGAGGCAGCCATCAGCGTCGTCGCCACCCTGGGACCACAACTCCCGGCAGCCCCAGCGGCGCGACACCAACCCACACAGCCAGCAGCACCAGGAGGCATATTAAAACCGGCACAGCCCTCGGTGGAGTGGGGGCCACAACGAACTAGGGGGCATACCTTGTTGCTCCAGACGCCGCCACCGCCGAGAGTCACTGGGAGGCAGCCATCAGCGTCGTCGCCGCCCCGGGACCACAACTCCCGGCAGCCCCAGCGGCACGACACCAACCCACTCAGCCAGCAGCGCCAGGAGGCGTATTAAAACCAGCACAGCCCTCGGTTGACTGGGGACCATAACAAACTAGGGGGCATACCTTGTTGCTCCGGACGCCGCCACTGCCGAGAGTCACTGGGAAGCAGCCATCAGCGTCGTCGCCGCCCCCGGACCACAGCTCCCGGCAGCCCCAGCGGCGCGACGCCAACCCACGCAGCCAGCAGCGCCAGGAAGTGTATTGGAACCGGCACAGCCCTCAGTGGAGTGGGGGCCATAACGAACTAGGGGGCATACCTTGTTGCTCCGGACGCCGCCACCGCCGAGAGTCACTGGGAGGCAGCCATCAGCGTCGTCGCCACCCTGGGACCACAACTCCCGGCAGCCCCAGCGGCGCGACACCAACCCACACAGCCAGCAGCACCAGGAGGCATATTAAAACCGGCACAGCCCTCGGTGGAGTGGGGGCCACAACGAACTAGGGGGCATACCTTGTTGCTCCGGACGCCGCCACCGCCGAGAGTCACTGGGAGGCAGCCATCAGCGTCGTCGCCACCCTGGGACCACAACTCCCGGCAGCCCCAGCGGCGCGACACCAACCCACACAGCCAGCAGCACCAGGAGGCATATTAAAACCGGCACAGCCCTCGGTGGAGTGGGGGCCACAACGAACTAGGGGGCATACCTTGTTGCTCCAGACGCCGCCACCGCCGAGAGTCACTGGGAGGCAGCCATCAGCGTCGTCGCCGCCCCGGGACCACAACTCCCGGCAGCCCCGGCGGCACGACACCAACCCACTCAGCCAGCAGCGCCAGGAGGCGTATTAAAACCAGCACAGCCCTCGGTTGACTGGGGACCATAACAAACTAGGGGGCATACCTTGTTGCTCCGGACGCCGCCACTGCCGAGAGTCACTGGGAAGCAGCCATCAGCGTCGTCGCCGCCCCCGGACCACAGCTCCCGGCAGCCCCAGCGGCGCGACGCCAACCCACGCAGCCAGCAGCGCCAGGAGGTGTATTGGAACCGGCACAGCCCTCGGTGGAGTGGGGGCCATAACGAACTAGGGGGCATACCTTGTTGCTCCGGACGCCGCCACTGCCGAGAGTCACTGGGAAGCAGCCATCAGCGTCGTCGCCGCCCCGGGACCACAGCTCCCGGCAGCCCCAGCGGCGCGACGCCAACTCACGCAGCCAGCAGCGCCAGGAGGCGTATTGGAACCGGCACAGCCCTCGGTGGAGTGGGGGCCATAACGAACTAGGGGGCATACCTTGTTGCTCCGGACTCTGCCACCACCGAGAGTCACTGGGAGGCAGCCATCAGCGTCATCGCCGCCCTGGGACCACAACTCCCGGCAGCCCCAGCGGCGCAACACCAACCCACGCAGCCAGCAGCGCCAGGAGGCATATTAAAACCAGCACAGCCCTCGGTGGAGTGGGGGCCACAACGATCTAGGGGGCCTACCTTGTTGCTCCGGACGCCGCCACCGCCAAGAGTCACTGGGAGGCAGCCATCAGCGTCGTCGCCGCCCCGGGACCACAACTCCCGGCAGCCCCAGCGGCACAACACAAACCCACGCAGCCAGCAGCACCAGGAGGCGTATTAAAACCAGCACAGCCCTCGGTGGACTGGGGTCCATAACGAACTAGGGGGCATACCTTGTTGCTCCGGACGCCGCCACTGCCGAGAGTCACTGGGAAGCAGCCATCAGCGTCATCGCCGCCCCGGGACCACAGCTCCTGGCAGCCCCAGCGGCGCAACGCCAACCCACGCAGCCAGCAGCGCCAGGAGGCGTATTGAAACCGGCACAGCCCTCGGTGGAGTGGGGGCCATAACGAACTAGGGGGCATACCTTGTTGCTCCGGACGCCGCCACCGCCGAGAGTCACTGGGAGGCAGCCATCAGCATCGTCGCCGCCCCGGGACCACAACTCCCGGCAGCCCCAGCGGCGCGGCGCCAACCCACGCAGCCAGCAGCGCCAGGAGGCGTATTAAAACCGGCACAGCCCTCCGCGTCATGGGACACGCACGGGCGATGCCGGGCTGAGCCCCGGCAGAGGGCGGGCCGTCTGTGGCCGTCCGTGGCAGGCCGAGGCTGGGCTGGGCCACCCTACTTGGCTGGATACATCCTATGAACATATCCTACAGTTGCCAGCATATCAGGTCAGTGATAAGATTTGGATACCCTCCCCACGCTCCTGTGGTTATTTGCGATTTATAGCCTGAAGAGAGCCATTTGTTGAATTTTGACATTGAGTAAAATTTGATCACTACATACTATGGGGAAAAAAACACTGGCAGTGTCAGGGCCAAAGGATAGGCAGAAGATAGCTGCAACAACCACTACTACCCCACTGCCAAGCCTAACGGCCATAGACAAAATGCTCCAGAAGACCATTGGTGTCGTGGCAACAGCCATACAGAACACTGAAAGACGCCTTTCGCTTCCACCAAGCATGCCCCCACTTATGCAGCAAGAGAATTCATTTGACTCTCTTCTTGCTGCATCATATGCAGGGCTCCCTGGAGCTGGCCCTAATGAGATCTGTATAACTCAGGACACGTCGCCTTCAGACCATCTTTTCACAGGAAGTAGACTCTCATCAACCCCCACCATGTTCACGACGAACATGATTATGAGCCAAGACTCTTTACCATTGTCAGTAAATGACTCTGAACATTTAGAAGGCATAGATTTGTGCCCGGACCCTGATATGTCAAATATAGATAGGGAACAAAGTGTTGGTACACCAGTACGAACTAGGGGGCAAAAGGCCAGGTGCAAAAAGAAAAACATAGTTACTGAGCCACTGACAATCAAGCAAAGAAGCATGGGTGGGCGTAAGCAACAGAGGAGGGCCCCTGGATCTGTAGGGCAGAGAGGGGACAAGGGGGAGGGACAACCCAATGACATATACACTCAAACCACAGAGGCAAGTGCAGCATTGAGGAACGAAGGTTTCTGGGGTTTGTTTTCTACTCTATTAGGGCCCATCAGCCTACAAATTACAAATATTGAAAATAGGCTGAGAGCGATAGATGAATGTGTAGCAAAATTGGGCCCAGGGCATAACCCAGCAAATAAAACTAATTAGGGTACAATCAGTGGAATTAAGGCCAAAAACAACGCAGCCAATACAAAAATAGATGCCCACAATAAAGCCCCCCAACCAACACCGAGACGAAGCACGAGCAAAAACTCTGCAAACGCCCAACCCCTAGCTAAACGGGTTCCCAATCCTAGCACGACAAAGGTAGTTAGCCTAGAAGGTACTATCCTGACTACTGATAAAAATAAACGGGCACCTGCTGGACAAGCCAACAAGGATGCTCAAAACCCTCCAGCAGTCAAGATGGGCCCAACCTCGGCAACCAATACTAGACAGATTCCGGCCCGCATCATTTTACCCCCAGATTGTGGGTCTTATGTTGCAGTATTAGTTATGTAGTTCTGTGGTTCGTGAGTGAGGTTCGATGGTTCCAAACCCGTTCAATAAAGGTCGTCGGAAATAGACGATTTTGGTATTAGCAGACCGCAAATGACGAGTGTAGTGTGTCTGAGTGTTTTCGCATGAATCGATCAATGGGAACACTCTGTATTCAAGGATTTAGTTCAAACCTTTCGGGTTCCATTTTGTGTACGGCAGCCATTTTGTATGGTTGCCCTCACATAGGCTGAAGACTGCGGCCGAACGAGTCCTTGAGTCACGTATGCCTTAGCTGACTTTTGAATGACCTGGCCGAACTGACTCCTTGCCCGAGGCTGACCTCGCTGAGCCAGTTTCTTGTTCAGCAGCTGGTCTGATAAAGATCAAAGAGTAGGGCAGGTCCGAGTTTATGGTACACTGCTCCCACCTTTCTATCTTGCTTCCAATCTGTTTCTGTTCCTTCCTTTACGACATAATCACTGATTTGGGTTAAGGGTTTTATGATGGGTTTGTCCGGCCTGATCCGACAAGAATCCTGGAATTTCCTTGGTCATTTCTGGTCGGCTGGACAACGGAAAGTGGGTTTGTCTGAGATTGTCGTCATACGCTACTTTCAAAATTTTACACTGCTATTGGTCTGTTTGTATGCACCCAATGTTAATTTGGAATGTTGCCTGAGGCTTGATTTTTGGCATAAAAGACCATGCTCCGCTCATTGAATTTGTGCAGTCTCTAGCGAACCACCCGTGTGTGCTTCGTAGATCTCTGTTCCTGGTTGCAGCCATTAAACTTTGGTCTTTGACGTCATCAAGAAGTATCCCGTGTCTCTGTTTGCCAAGACAGGGGAACTCGAAGGCATCGGGCGTTCTCCCTGACGCCGCTGGGTGCTAAAACCCGGTCCTTCAGTTGGCGCCCAACATAGGGCTTGACTTCAGCGGTACCGGCCCAAGCCCGAAGATCGTGAGGAGCTTCTTGTGAAAATTCTGGAGGAAGGCCTACCACTTCATCGACCCCTGTATGTCTGCGTGGTCCGAAAGTCTTTGCTGCGAGGTTCCCCGCCTTCCGACGGCTACGAAGGACCGCTGCCCTGACTGTCGCCCTGTTTTGGAGCCTTAGCCGTTGGTAGAGCGAGACGATTGACGGGTCTTCTGGTGACGCCATCGACATTTCAGTTAAGTATGAGTAGAGCGTCTCCTAGTCCTTAGTATGTTTTGGAATCCTTTAGTGGATCGCTTTGATTTGGTACCTGCAGGCCCCAAAGCCAAGGGACTTGTGTATTCGCGAGATTATCGTTTTGAGATTTCCTTTGTAGTTTGAAGCTAGACTAGTGTGCAAGATGCCTGGTTTTAGCAGACTTGAAAAATTGTTTGGTTGTGGTTGTTCTAAGGATTCCCGGTTAGAGGATTCGTGTCCGGTTCCTCCAATTCGTGTCCGGTTCCTCCTACATATGAATTATATGTGAAACATGGTGTAGGTCCTATTAGCTACAATGAGATTTGGGTAAAGTATACTAGGAAAGACGGTGTCCTAAAGTGGCCCCGTTATGGTAGTTTTGAAGCTGAGATTTTAGATAATCTCGAAGCGAAATTGTTCCAGAAGAAAGCCCGGCCGGCAATGTTTGACTCTTTCCGCATATGGCGCAAGGAAGCCAAACAGAAAGAAATTAAATTAGCAAAGAAGAATAAACAAGAACGAGGTATGTCAATGGTACAAGCTGCTATTGCGTTTAGGGATAATGAAGAAGAGCAAGAGAGCGAACAGATGCTTAGAGCGAAGAAGTTAGTGGTAGATAGATGCTACCCAGTTTTGCCGCCTAAAGAGCAGGAAGACAAGAAAGATCTTGTGAAAGATCCTTTAATGTCGCATCTATTGAGTTCGCCACCACCTTATGCACAGAGTGCTACGGCACCACCACCGCCAGTTGTGGTTGTGCAACATCCAGTTCTTGTGCCACCTGCGATTCCTCCACAGCCAGCTTCTCTTCCATTGGTTGCTGTTCCTTTGGCGCAGCCTCCTCAGGGGCTGCCAACTTTGCCTTCTCCTTTGCCTGCTACTCCTACGCCTGTCCTCAATGCTTCTTCTGTTCCGACTTTGGATTCTTCTCTTATTCTTTTGTCTTCTCCTTCTACCAGACAGCGAATGACTGCTGCTTTTTCTGGTTTCTTGACTCCTTTGTTGGGACAATTGGGTATGTCTCCTGTGAGTGAGAGTAGACAATCGCGTAGTCAATTGCTTGACACAGATGAGCGTGTGGTTTTGGATCATATGGCATGTAGATGGGTTACGTATACCTCCCAGTATGATCTTGAGGGTATTATGGATGTTTTCAGGCAATGGAAAGCACCAAAGCAACGGTACGTTTTTGAAATGATGTGTGTGTTTCTCCATGAACAATGGATTGACGAAGTGGGTAAAGCTCCTGAAGAATTGTATCAAGTGCGTTCCGAGTTTGCGAAAGGGACGATTGTGAGTCTCCTCGACATTGAGAGAGCAGTGTCGACATTGTTGTCGTTTCGTAATAATGCTCCTTCTGAGCGGTTGTTTGAGCCTGATTCGTCAGTTAGGAGAAAAGCGCGTCAGTATCCGATGCGTGAGGTTCCTCCGGTGTGGAAAGAAGCAGTTCAGGCTGATGCTGCAAACAATATTTGAGCTGCGCCTGCGCACTTTCAGTGAGTTGGGTACATGTTCCTTGGAAACGTGCTGAAGTCTTAGCGCTTAAGCAGTCTTTACCTGATCCGCGCAAAAATCCGGCGGGATATTATGAAGAGCTCACTCAAACTGTGGGTTTGTGCATTATGAATTTAGCAGATATAGACATGTTGTTTGGCAACTTTATTCCACAGCCTATCTGAAATGTGATTCGACATACGGATCATGATAATGAATTGGGTGATACATGGGTTAATATTGTTGCTGCGAATGACAGACAAGTTGGAGGTGCTAAGCCTGAAGATGTTGTTGCTGAACTTCCTGGTAGAATAATTACTTTCATGAAGACTTTGATGCCCGAGGTGCGTGTTAATTGGGACAAGTTGTCTGCATGTAAGCAGAAGAAAGATGAGACGGTGTCTGATTTCTTTACGCGATCGAAGAGACTTTTGTAGATCATAGTGGTCAGGATATGGCTACCGAGGGTGGCCAGAGATTGTTCGTTGACAAGTTTGTACATAATTTGCTTCCCGAGTTGTGTACTAAGTTGAAGGATTCCAAGAGTGCTTGGCCAGTCTCTACGTCAGCGCAGATTTTAGCTACGGCTCAGTACTATGAAAATAGGCGCAAAGATGAGTTAGAGAAAGCGAATAAGAAGACTAAGGAATTGAAGACTAAGGTTCTTCTACAACAAGCATATCCACCCCGTACTAATAATCAGCGCGATTATGAGCAACCTCAGTAATATTCGAGAAACTCGCAAAGGATCGAGTCTTCTCAACAGCGTTTCCCGTATGGGCCTAATCAGTGTGCGTATTGCAAAGAAGAGGGCCATTACAAGAATAGTTGTCCGGTCTTGTTACAGCGTACGAATGGTGCTTCTGGAGTTCGAGGTAGAGGTGCTCAACAAGTGCCTAGAGATAGAGGTCGCGGACAGAACGTAAGTCCTTTGCCTCCACAGACCTCGATGAACAGTTTTGACCAACAGCAAAGTTCGTCTGGTAGAACAGCACAGAACTATGTAGATGATTACTATGTTGATGGTGATGAAGTGAATGGTAAATACTGTTAGGACAGCCATGGACAAAGAGAGGTAGTTGTTTCAGTTCCAGTAGATCAGAGTGGACCCTATGTTGAAGTGATTGCATCAGGTGTGTCAGAAACTTTTCTGCTAGATACTGGTGCTACAAAGAGTTCTATTATGCATTCTAAACTCCCTGGCGCACCTTTGTCTGGCTTTGATAATGTTTCTGTAGGTTTTTCTGGCGCCCCCGTTACAAATCTGATTTCTGCTCCGTTGTCTCTTTCTGTTGGTCCTCGTAAGTTTGAAGCACCCCTTCTTTTGACTACAGGTTGTAATGATAATTTGTTGGGATTGGACTTGTTGAAGAGATTGTATGCGACACTGTATTGTTCTCCGTCAGGAGTACATCTTACCTTAGGTGAGAGAGTGATCTCTCCGATGTACTTGTCGAAAGATAGTCTTCCATCTGAGTTGTTTTGTTTACCGGATTCGTTGTGGGCTACTGGTCCAAATGATGTGGGCCTATTGGAGATTCCCCCATATGTTGTGACGCTGAAGGCGAATGCTAAGTTACCGCGCATTCCACAGTACCGTATCTCGAGTGATGGTGAGAGAGCACTTTGAGCGATCATTTATGATCTGATCGAAAAGGGCGTGATTGAGGAAACGAGAGGTAATGTGTGCAATAGTCCGGTTTTGCCTGTTTTGAAGAGAACTGATTCTTCACAGCCTTCTGTATATAGGTTTGTCATCGATCTTCGCGAAGTGAACAAGATTGTCGTTCCACAGTTTCCCGTTGTGCCTGATATCACTGCCTTGTTGACTCTGATTCCGGCTACAGCCACATGGTTTTCGGTGATCGACTTGAAGAATGCTTTCTTCAGTATCCAGATTGCCGTGGAAAGTAGGGATATCTTTGGATTCTCTTTAGGAGGACGAAGTTTCCGCTTTAAGCGCGCTCCTCAAGGCTATTGTGAGAATCCATCGATCTATAGTCAAGCTTTGAAGACACAACTTGATCTGTTGGTTTTACCTGATGGTGCAGCCCTTATTCAATATGTTGATGATTTGATAGTTGCTGCTGATACTGAGGATATTTGTAGGGAAGCCACTTTGTCATTGTTAACCACTTGTCTGATTTTCATCATAAAGTTTCTCTCTCCAAGTTGCAATATTGCCGACAAGAAGTAACATACTAAGGTCACCTCTTATCGAAGGAGGGAAGGAAACTGACCCCAGAAAGAATTCGAGCTATTGCGAAAATGAGTGTGCCTACGACACAGAGAGAAGTACGTGCGTTTTTGGGTATTACGTCGTACTGTAGACAGTGGATTCCTAATTTTTCTTTGTTAGCGAAGCCTTTGATAGCTCTTACTGTTAAGGATACTCCAAATCCTATTCCTTGCACTGATGAATGTCTGAAGAGTTTTTCCGAATTACGCAACGCGTTGTGTTCGGCTCCTGTTTTGGGTACTCCCGACTACAGCAAGCCTTTCACATTGTATTTCCACGAGAGAGAGGATGTGCATTGTCAGTGTTGACTCAGCAGTTTGGCGATAAGCAACGTCCGTGTGCTTACTTTTCGTCGACTTTAGATCCTGTAGCTAGAGCGTTGCCGAGTTGCTTGAGAGCTACGGCGGCAGCGGCTGTTTCGATTCGACAATCTGCTGGTTTGGTTATGGACAACACGTTAGTAGTAATGGTTCCACATGCAGTGGATACCTTGTTGAACCGTACGAAGACACAGCATTTAACTAGTGCTCGGTTGTCGGGTTACGAGTTGACGTTGTTAGCGAGTCATGTGCACATTAAACGATGCAACACGTTGAATCCAGCCACGTTGTTGCCAATTACAGTTGAGACAGATAGTGAAGAACAGCATGACTGTTTTCTGAGAACTGAAGAAGAAACGAAAGGGAGAGTAGACCTTAGGGACACTCCGCTTCCTGAGTGTGATGGTACTTTGTGGATTGATGGTTCGTGTTTCAAGTTGCCGAATGGTGATACGACTGCGGCATATGCTGTTACGACTTTGCATACGATTGTTGAAACTGCACGTATTCCACATAATTCAGCACAAGCAGCGGAATTGATTGCATTAAAGAGAGCATGTGTTTTGGCGAAAGGAAGATGAGTGAATGTGTATACTGACAGCCAATACGCATTTGGCGTGGCTCATAGTTTTGGGCGTTTGTGGCGTGAACGTGGGTTCCTGACTTCGCATGGGACAAAGATTCAGCATGGACAGTTGGTGAATGAACTTCTTGAATCTCTTACTTTGCCATTGCAAGTAGCGTTTGTGAAATGCAGTGCCGATAAGAAAGTTACGGATGATGTTGGTCGTGGAAATGCGTTTGCGGATGAAGTTGCGAAAGAAACTGCGAGAAATGTGATGAGTCGAATGTATGTTGCGGGTCCGGCGAGATGGGTTCCAGAGAAGAGTATGTGTGAAGACACGATTGAGAGTGTGAAATCCATCCAAGCTGAAGCTACTGAGAAAGAGTTGAATGAATGGAGAGAAATTAGGGGTAGATTGGATTTGAATGGTTGTTGGATTGATTTGTCTGAACATCAAAGATGGTTGTTGCCTAACGCGTATGTGCTTCCAGTTGTTACAATGGCTCATGGCATGGCACATATCAGCATGAAAGGGATTTGCAAGTTGTTGGCTCCGGTTTGGCAGAATGCGGGAATTCCAAAATGTGCAGAGAATTTGGTCAAGAATTGTATGGTGTGTCTGATGTACAATCGTGGAAAGGGAATTCCAACACCAGCTGGTCATTTTGCTCCTCCTACGTATCCGATTGAGGCTTTGCAGCTAGATTTTATCCACATGGAGAGATGCAACAACTTGAAATATGTTTTAGTGGTTGTTTGCTCCTTTTGTAGATGGGTAGAAGCTTATCCCCTTAAGGACAATACTGCCTTGTCCACAGCGAAAGTTTTGATAAAAGAGTTTTTCCCTAGATTTGGAATGCCGAGAATTATCTGGAGTGACAATGGGAGTGAATTTGTGGGTCAAGTCATGAAGAGAGTGTGTGAGGGTCTAGGAATAAGGCAGAAATTTCATGCTACAAATCACCCCCAATCAGCTGGTTTAGTCGAGTGCTATAATGGCACCTTGAAGCTAAAATTAGCCAAAATCCAAGCGAGCACTGGTCTACAGTGGCCAGATGCTTTACCTTTAGCACTTTTGTCCACAAGAATGACTGTGCACTCTAGAATGGGTTTGAGTCCGTATGAGGTGGTCTTTGGTCGCCCAGAGAATATTTGGGGTGTGCCAAGACCAGCAAGATTCAGTGAGATCGAACATCCTGTGTTGCTTGACTACTTGTGTGAACTGACGACTAAATTGCGTGTTTTACACCAACAGGTTAATGATAGCCTTCCACAAGCTTCTGAGGATCCAGGCCACGCTATTGAACCTGGTTCCTGGGTCTTCGTCTGAAACTTTCAGCGGAGCAAGAACGATCAGCCCCGCTGGACGGGACCCTTCCAAGTCCTCTTGTCTACACGATCTGCAGTGCGGGTGCAAGGTAAACGAAACTGGATCCATGGAGTGCACTGTAAACGTGCAACTTTGCCCTTACCGTACGATAAGTGGGTCCAGGAGGGACTTCCAGACTCTGAAACGGACACTGTTCCACGATTTTTGCCATTCAGCGATTCTTGTTTGATTGGTACAAACTCTGACAGAGAAAGTGATGACATTTTGCAAGAAGCTGTGCCTCCTTCGAATCGATTGAACACTATCAAGCCTGATCTCTTATTCAAAGATCAAGAATTGCCTGGAAGAAGCCGCTATAATTTGCGACCGAGAGTCATGGACAAATAAATAAAGACAAATAAAGTTTTTATGATTTTTCTGTTTGCAGGTTAACTCTCCACCAAGGATCTACTCATTTTTGTTTTTCGAACCGCCATCCGGGTTCAGCTGTAGGGTCGCGGTTGCCGAAAGTCTTTGGAGTGCAAGACTGAGACACTAGGTCGAGGGTTCTGGTTGGTCTAAGGGAGTTGCCCTGCTGACAGAGGCATTCCTTAGCAGAATCAACCTACCATCGCGAGCAGCATATTTAGTTTGGGATGGATTTCTTTGAGTTGGAGAGACCTGCAAGAACAATGACTTTTAGAAAGAAGATATGTAAACTCATATCGAAGAAACGTTTTCTGATACCGTGTGTATTTTTACTATTGGGTCTGATGACATTCATAATTGGTTATGTGACATTCTATTTTAAAGTGACATTTAATCCCACTGTGCAACCTACACATCCACCTACTATTTCTTCTCCTTCTTTTCATCCTTTGCCTGAACATGAGGTAGTTAGACGATTGGAATTTGCCAATAATTCCTTTATCCAACTTTTGCACCAACACCAGTTAGTGATGAACACGACAAACTGTTGGATTTGTGGTCTAATGCCCCATACAACTGATAAGGGTATTCCATACTTAGTTTTGCCCTTTAGTTTATATGGTTCGATTTGGGCTTACAGAACGATGTTTATTTATGCCCATTGTGTTTATCCTCAACGTTCACCGAAAGACAACCCAAAGAATAGTGCAGTTGCTAGAGGCATAGTCGACATGGTTAAAGGACTAATGCCGTTGAAACTATTCCGATAGATGAGAAGCAACCCTATAGTGGTTCGGATATTACTGGATATGGAGTTAGTATGAGTGTCAACCAGCGAGCGAAAAGTTCTCCACCGATTTGGAGAGTGCCCCATCAGGGTCGCTATTGTCTGCAGGGTAATGGCAAGAATCCGAGAGCTCAGTTAGGGAAGAGCGTTTGTACTGACATCTATGTATTTACGTCCCAGTCTTCCCCAGCGTTTTTAGCTGCTAAGGGTACCTACTTTTTTTGCTATGACAAAGCATATACATGGTTGCCCCCTGATTTTTCGGGCCCATGTTTTGTTTCTTTCCTGTTGCCTCCCACCTTTACAGCTGCGGCAGATTACCATAAGACGAGAGTTGCTAGTGGTGTCTTTAGTCAAGAAGACACTGCAGGACAAAAGTTGGGAGATTTCTTTAAGGGTTTTCTGCCGTTCTGGGGACCGATGGCTAACAGCAGGAATATTCGCCAGTTGACGAGAGTGGTGGAGTCCACCATAGTCAAAACTGCCGGTGCCCTTAGTAACTTGACTGCTGAGCTCCAGTCGGATAGACTAATGACACTTCAGAATAGAGTTGCCCTTGATGTTATATTAGCAGATCGAGGTGGAGTTTGTAAACTGATTCAGTCGAGCTGCTGCGTTTTCATTCCAGACAACGCTCCGTCAGTTTTCCAGGCCATTTCCAAGCTACATAAGATCTCCGATTCTGTCCATTTGGACAAAGGAGATTGGTCGTTGATGGGATGGTTATGGGGATTGATATCCACGTGGGGTTGGAAGATTTTGATGGTCATTGGGATGGTCTTAGCTATCCTTTTCCTGTTCTGTCTCTGTGTACAGTGTGCTCCTGCTGTGTGTGGCCTTTGTGCTACTTCGTGTACAAGGAGACTTGTCCAGAGAGAGGTACTAAGTACGAGGATGATGCTACAGCAACATATCGGTGATCTGATGAATATAGATCCGGATTCAGATTGACATGGGTTTGGGTCTGATGCCTATGTAAGGGCAAAAGGAGGGTCTGTAGTTCAGTGGTTCGTGAGTGAGGTTCGATGGTTCCGAACCCGTTCAATAAAGCTCGTCGGAAATAGACGATTTTGGTATTGGCAGACCGCAAATGACGAGTGTAGTGTGTCTGAGTGTTTTCGCATGAATCGATCAATGGGAACACTCTGTATTCAAGGATTTAGTTCAAACCTTTCGGGTTCCATTTTGTGTACGGCAGCCATTTTGTATGGTTGCCCTCACATAGGCCGAAGACTGCGGCCGAACGAGTCCTTGAGACACGTATGCCTCAGCTGACTTTTGAATGACCTGGCCGAACTGACTCCTTGCCCGAGGCTGACCTCGCTGAGCCAGTTCCTTGTTCAGCAGCTGGTTTGATAAAGAGTAGGGCAGGTCCGAGTTTATGGTACACTGCTCCCACCTTTCTATCTTGCTTCCAATCTGTTTCTGTTCCTTCCTTTACGACATAATCACTGATTTGAGTTAAGGGTTTTATGATGGGTTTGTCCGGCCTGATCCGACAAGAATGCTGGAATTTGCTTGGTCATTTCTGGTGGGCTGGACAACGGAAAGTGGGATTGTCTGAGATTGTCGTCATACGCTACTTTCAAAATGTTACACTGCTATTGGTCAGCTTGTATGCACCCAATGTTAATTTGGAATGTTGCCTGAGGCTTGATTTTTGGCATAAAAGACCATGCTCCGCTCATTGAATTTGTGCAGTCTCTAGCGAACCATCCGTGTGTGCTTCGTAGATCTCTGTTCCTGGTTGCAGCCATTAAACTTTGATCTTTGACGGCATCAAGAAGTATCCTGTGCCTCTGTTTGCCAAGACAGTGGAACTCGAAGGCATCGGGCGTTCTCCCTGACGCTGCTGGATTCTAAAACCCGGTCCTTCAGTTAATGTCCCCAAATTAAGGAAGGACCAAGAGGAAAACCCCACAAGCCTTAAAAATAGAACCCTCCATTGGTTATCTGTAAATTGTAATTTCCCACTGGAAGAATCAAATGAGATTATCCAAACCCAAAGAGTGGGGTGGGTGGGCCCGCTGAGAAAAAAGTTTGAGGGGGACTGCATAATTATAAATTTTAGGTCTCCCCACTGGGCCCAGAATACTATTGCCAATGCCCCATTGCCCTCACCTTGGGAATGTAATACTACTTTGCTTCCTTTGGGTTATTGTTATAGGCACTTGGACCAAAATTTTAACCTAAGGAATAATTTCATACTGCGTCATCAGAACCCAAATCCCAATATTGGGAATATTAGGAATAATTCCCCATTGTGTTATCAGGACCCAAATCTCAATTTTAGGAACAGTCCCTCACTGTGTCACCAGGCAACATACCCAGCCCAATCAATGCCTTACCCATGCTTTCCTATTCCGCCTCAGTACAACCCAAGAGAGAGACCTAATTTAAGGTTCAATCAAAATCAATATATGCCCCAGAATGAATTAAGGTATATATATATAATATTCCAACTCACAACCGATTTGAACAAGCCTTCTAAGACTTAGAAGATCAGGATTGACTGGGGAACGGGGAAAGTTATACCACATCTGAGGAGTTAAATAATGAAAATGAGGTATACTCAATGGCTACTAAAGCTAAAATTGTTCAGGGAATAGCAGTATACAATCAGGTTCCCCCAACCACAGCCACAAATGATGATGCAATTCCAACCCCGTTTAAAGCAAAGATGAGTACAGATAAAGGTGTTATGAGCAAGTTAGCCAGCTCTTTATCTCATCCTGACTTGTCAATCATTAGCTGGAACGTTGATGGGTTAGAACCAAGATTGTCGGACCCGCAATGGGTGCAGCTATTGGATGACAAAGATATTATTATGTTTCAGGAGACATGGGCTACAGGAAGTTTGCACACAGAGGGCTACCATTGTTTCAGTGTGACAGCACCGAAGCCTGACTTTGGACGTGCAGTGGGGGGACTATTCATTGGAATTAAAATATTAGTTGGTGGTACTATTAGAGATTTATTAGTAGGGAACTCGAACATACAGGTCCTTGAATTCAAAAGAAAGACCCAGATGTATTTAATACATTTTTATAATAATGACTTTAATTCTGTACCTAACAAGATTTTTGTAACGCTCTCTAAGATTTTATGGAATCTGGAATTAAATTCAGATATAGCACAGAAGATAGGGATCCTCATTGGGGGGGATTTTAATGCGAAGATTTCAAAGAACCATCGGTCTGAGGGAAAAAACCTAGATCAAGCAGAATGGAGGGGTATCGAATTAGAAAATATGCTAACTGATACACATCCTCGGTAACGCCTTGGATGTAGGTCATACCTCTAGCATTTATTGTGCCCCTACGTTTAGAGGTAGAGATTGTTCCTCAACCATTGATTTTATTTTCATGTCCCCCCACTTAATAGACCGAATAACAAAGTCCACAGTATTGAAAACATCATTTGGAGACAACAATCCTCTTATAGTCACCTAGTATCTAGGGCCTAACCCAGCATATGCTCATTTAAATGGCGCTAGGGACATTACACCCTTGGGAGATGGCCTGCGATTAAAATGGAGGGGAGTTGATAGTGGGACCATATTAGAAAATGTGAAAAAGGAACATCCCCAACTAATCTCCTCCTGTTTATCCTCTGATGGGAATCCCCTCAGGATAATCGCGGACTTTGGCAAATTATGTCTTGTTATAAAAACCTGTTTATCGGTCCCATTGCCAAAAAAAAGAGAAAGACCCGAGGTAGTTTGACCCCGCTTGTTCATTGGCAAACAGGGCATTGCGTAAGGCACTAACTAATAAGCCCAGATGCACAGCAGAGGTACAGGCGGCTAGGAAACATTACAAATTTAAAATAGCTGAACGGAAAGCTGCATTAATGACGGAGCAGTGGGAGTCACTGGTTGGAAGTGCAAATCAGAAAAGCAGTGGCTCCTTCTGGACTGCCGTCAGGAAAATGCGAGACATGGGCAAACAATTAAATCTGTTTAGCTGTAATATAACCAGCAGTGTTTTGGAGGCCCATTTTTCAATAATATATGCTTTACCAAGTGAGGTAACAATAAGCTTTGTTCCTGGTCAACTGTGCTGCCTACAGTTTGGTCTCCATGAGGTAGAAGTAGCCATCAGTCAGAGCCTTGGCTACAAGGCTCCGGGTCCTGATGGACTACCTATAGATGTTATTAAGTTTAGTCCGGATCTATGGGCACCGATTCTTCTTAATGTTTTTAATAGTTTGCCCTCTGTGCCCATGCCTGATACTTGGTCCATGAGCACCACAGTTCCAATCTTTAAAAAGGGCGATAGATCAGATCCGGTCAATTATCGTCCTATCTCACTTTTGGATAACACCTTAAAAATCCTGGGGTGAGTCCTTTATAACAGGATTTTGGAGTGGACAGAAGATAGTGACTTATTGGACCCCTGTCAGGTGGGACTCAGGAGCAAGGTGGGCACGGTGGAGCAATGTTTGAATTTGAAGTTAGTAATCGACAAGTATAACATCGCTCGATCGTCCCCTATTTACCTTGCATTCATGGATCTTTCATCCGCCTTCGATCTAGTCAATAGATCCAAACTATGGTCTATTCTTTTGGACTACGGACTGGACGAAGCTCTTGTTAATTTCTTGGCCTATCTCCATACTGACCTTAAGGCACAAGTCAGGATCGGGACAGGCGGGGAAGTATCAGGACCTATTAAAATAGGTAGGGGGGTAAGACAGGGGTGCATTTTAGCTCCCCTGCTTTTTATCATTTATATCAATGGCCTAGCTAAATCCCTAAAACAAGTGACTACAGATGTGCCAATTATCCAGGGACAACCATTACCAGTTTTATTATACGCAGATGATGCAGTTCTTATGAGCCGCACACCTAATGCCCTCCGCTCACTTATTAAAACTTTTGTTCAATATATGGAGGGTTTAGATCTGCGTGTGAATTTTTAAAAATCTTTTATTATAGCATATGGGTCTGGGAAGCGGAAGCTCAACACTATACATGTAGGGACAGATAAATTAGAATCTGTGAACACATTCCCATATTTAGGGTTGGTTTTCGCTGTGAACGGCTCATGGAATGGGCATTTGGCCCACGGCACGGGCAAGTTCTCGAAAGCCACCAATTCTATGTTGAGCTTGTCACGCCCAAAGAAAATAGGCGCCACTAGAGCTATTTTAATTTTTTTTAGGCTACAGTGCGTACCTGTAGCAACATATAGGGCAGAGGTTTGGGGTCTAGGGACAAGTCCCAGCATTCAACGAGAGGAAAATCGGTTCTGTAGAAGAATGCTGGGCGACCCAAACTCATCCTCTGAGTTCATTTTTCATAAGGAATTAAACCTCCCTTATACATGTGATTTTATCAGAACTAGACCAACTCTATTCTGGATTAGGATCTGGAGGAACAACTCAGCTGCCCTAACACAGGATATTATAAAAGACTGTCTTAAATGCGAACAGGGGTTAGCTTTCCCCTGGCTCGCGGGAGTTTCAAAGACATTGCATGCTATGGGTAGGGGAGATCTTTTATCTGATCCACTTAGGATCAGGCCTAAAGATAAGAATGAGGTCAAACAAGCTCTATATGCATTTTATAACTCAGAAAGAATGCAAAGGGAAACACTTAAATCCACCGTTGCGACATACATGGGGAATGAACTGTGTAGACAACCACTTCCATCCTACCTCACTCTCCCCATGACCAACTGGGAAAGATCATTGGTATTCCGCCTCAGGGCGGGCTCTGTGAAATTTTTATTGGGTTTCCCTTTGGGTTATTGTCATACAACACACTATAACCTATGTCCTTGCAATGGTACAAGTACACAGAATGATTTGCACTTCCTATTTTTCTGCAAATTTTATTGAAAGTATATCAACTGGTTTTTAACCCCATATTTTAGAAAAAGAAGACCTCTCTCTTTAGGGGAGTCTTATTTAATGTTGCTTTCACTGGACACAGATGAACTAACTTTTCGCACAAGCACTTTTTTGAGACTGATATCTCGCGTACGCAAAATGATGGAAAATCCCTGAAAATTTGACCTATGAGAGCTGTAACAAAATTTTGGATTATGATCACTGTAAATTGATCTATTTATTAAATGGTACTGTTTGTTTTTATTGTTATACTTTTATAGATTTTATGAAATTCGAATAAAGGTCTTTTGAATTGAATTGAATTGAATTGATTAGTATGACTGTGTAATAAGGGCCTGAGATCGACTTTGGCTGTCCTACTGCAGAACGGCAATGCACTGACCGCTGTAGGACTACCAAAGCTGTGATGTGACCATCCACCAGATTACCAGTTAAATCCCGATTTAGCGAGCTGTCCTGTGGCGGTCTTACGGCGGCTGTTGTTAAGCTCATAGAAGAGACTAACATACAGACCACCGCCGTCGTAGTGCCGACTGCACGTTCCTGCATGGTGTGGCATACATGTCACACCATGCAGGACCTGGGGGTCCAAATCCAGGGGGCCTTACATGTGCCTCCCTGTTCGACCCAGGAGCAGCAGAGGCCCTGTTCAGACCCCTTAGTTGCCTCTCCACCACATTTTTCATGGCAGGCTCACCGCCATGAAATTGGCACTGGACAGGTAACTTGTAATATGCTTGGCAGTGCTGCATATTGCTGCCCCTGTCAGCATCGCCTCGGCAGCATGGGATCCTTGATCTCAGCGGAGCTGGCGGTCTTGTGGCAGTCCGAACACCACACTCAAAATACTGCAGGCGGATTTAAAAATACTGGATGAAAAGCAAACACATACCTTATCGTATCTCAAAAATGTACATTGAATTCAATGTTTTCAATCTTCATAAAGGTTGGTTTATTGTCTAATACCTTTCATTCAGGAATCTCTGAACTGACTTAAAAAAGAATAAGGCAGTGTTAGAATGTAAAACAGCCCACTTGCCAAGGCCTAATGTACTTTCTTAGTATTCAGCCATTAAACCATCTATAGTAGCTCAGGGAGCAGATTTCTGGGTCTCCAGGAGAAGTGTCATGCTAAGTACACCTCCTACTTCAAATGGCAGCTACGTGAGTGAAGCAAAATAGCTTTTCCAAGCTCCATCAAAGCATTTGTTAGCCAAAACTTGTGTTTTTATACAATCGGCCGTGGCCCCTGCAGGTAAGAGCGGTGGGGCCGGGTGAGGGAGGATTTCGATGGAGGATGACGAGGGATAATTAATAATTTATTTAATTTTCCCTCGTCATCGTAAATCAAAATTCCCCCTCACCAGGCCCCACTGCTCTTACCTGCATGGGCCACGGCTGTATACAATATATAGAATCCTTGCTTTAAAACAAAAACAACCGTTAAACTCTGCCTTTCTGTCACATGCCAGCAAACGTACCCATGTAGATGTGCTTTTACAGAGAAACTGTTAGGGATGTGGAGTGGTGGGTACTTGAAGGGAGGAGGCAGCAAAGGAGAGAGAGAGAGTGCTAGAAAACTAATGCACTCTCATGCATAGCTGAATGAAAATGATAAAAGAAGTCCCCTAAATATGAGCAGTGGAAGGATATGTCAGCTAGTCATAAGGTTCGTCTAGCGCATGAGTACTCACAAACTTTCTCTCAGGGGCCAAATTTACAGTATGGTTTGTGGCCGAGGGCTGCACCGGTGGGGGTGAGGTCAGTAGGTGGGGCGAGGCTAGAGCAAAAAAAAACTGTGAGCATGAGGTTGAACACAGGCCACTGAAGTGGACACATTAGTCCACTGAGCCACAAGACCCGGCATACACATCTCTCTCTCTCTCTCTCTCTCTCTCTCTCTCTCTCTGTCTCTCTCAGTCTGTCTCTGTCTCTATCTGTCTCTGACTCTATCTGTCTCTATTTGTCTGTCTCTGTCTGTCTTTATCTGACTCTGTCTCTATCTATCTCTGCCTCTATCTATCTCTGCCTCTATCTGTCTCTATCTCTGTCTTTATCTGTCTCTGCCTCTATCTGTCTCTGCCTCTATCTGTGTCTGATCAAACTGGAAGCTTCCCAAAAGGCCCTTTAAAAGTCAGCTGTGAAAGCACTTACAGATGACTTTTAAAGGGACTTTTGGGAAGCTTTCTGACAGTGCCTTGACGTCACAGAGGCCGGCAGTAAACACAGAAGATGGCCGCAGAAGCATACGTAGTGAATACCTATTTATTACGTATTAACTATGTATGCTCCTGTGCAGGGTCGGATTGGGGCTGAAAATCGGCCCGGGCACACAAAAAAAATCGGCCCCCATTTGCATAATGCCTTTCCTCAAATCACTGCTTCAGCATAATTGCATTAAAAAGAAGCAGGGGGGTAGGGGGGGCGGGGGGGGCTTTAAAAAATGTGCGCATTAGGTTACACTAGTGAAACACACCTGAAAACAAGTGAGGCTACTTCTACTGAGGCCCCCTGCCTCGGTCAGTATGTGCACACATTAATCGGCCGGCCAGCGAGACAAAGGGAGTGATACCTCTGCCTGTTGCTAAACCAGGGGTGGGGGATCGGCGGT
The DNA here is from genome assembly GCF_964263255.1 of Lissotriton vulgaris. Taxonomy (NCBI): domain Eukaryota; kingdom Metazoa; phylum Chordata; class Amphibia; order Caudata; family Salamandridae; genus Lissotriton; species Lissotriton vulgaris. The sequence goes on from NC_141699.1 coordinate 699,091,473, forward strand.
GTTGGTGGCGAGGGAGGGTGGTAATGAGCGCCCATCTGCCTGCAGAAAGGCCACTCAGCAACACACTGGGCTGCTGGCTGTATTGCGAAAATAGAGATACCGTCCAAATCGGCCCAGACTGCTAAAAAAAGCAGCCCACAGCAGGAACTCAGACACCGGCCCCTCGGGCATTGCCCGAATGCCCGCGTTACCAATCCGAGGCTGCTCCTGTGGCCATCTTTTGTGTTTACTACCGACCTCACTGGAAATGTAGAAACTGCAAGGCTAGGCCCACTGGCGACCCGCGCTCTGTACTATGAGTACCACGAGTCTATGCTTTAGGGGGCAAGAGGGGAGAGGATGTAGCCTTACGGCTAGAGCGATAGACCTCAGACCTGGGGAACCGGGTTCGTTTCTCAATAACGACGCTCAACATCCTGTGATTCTGTGCAAATCACTTAATCTCCCAGTGCCTAACAAACAAAAATGAATGTGTTTATCTATAAAGAAACTGGTGCTCATGTAAAGCGCTCTGATACCCGATGCCTCGGGTCTAGTTTGCCCTATATAAAACTCTAAAAAAAAAAAAATTCAAAAGAGGAAGTCAAGCCATTAAATAAGAAGCAAGCAAATGAGAGTGAGGACTAAGCCAACCAATGGTAAGCAATGGACATTACCCCAGTACTTCCTCACAATAGGTTTTTCACGGCCAATCAACTTGTGCTGTCTGGTAGGCAAGACCTAAAAACGATGCCTTTACTTCTGTTTACGATCTGGAGTTCGCAGATTTGAACTGCGGTTAGGGTGGCTTGGTTTTCCTACTTTCTGAGGCTGAGAAAACGAGTATCACATTCGAATATTGTGCATTAACGTTTTCTACACAAAGCGCTATATAAATAACAGGTGATGATTAGGGTGAGCATAATTATTCATCTGGTAAGTTATGCCGACTGTTTTGTAACATGGCCGCAAATCAGAGCAAGCACAGAACTGCACGGCATTCCTATCTCTGACACATCTGTCATTTTCCACGTCGGGGTTTGTTTACCCTTTCATCTCTCTGTGCTTTCTCTCTCTTTCAAAGCACCCCTTTTGGTGAGGTGTACACACATTCATAGAGCCATGGCCCAAAACATGCCCACAGAGTGACGGACGCATTAATCTCTCTGTTTAACAAGCAGAACTTGCCAAGGTGTAATTACAAGCTGCTGAAAGGAGGTAGCCAACCAAAGAGTGGAATTGCCGGGCTCTCTGTTTGACTTACCTTTCTGACTTCTTGCAGTGTGTCGAGGGGGAAAAACTGTAAATACTTGCATTGTAAAGTGTGGGTGCCTCTGCAGCTATTGGCACCGCGGTTCGTGCCGGGAGAGGGCCATTCAGACAAAGAGTGTTCGAAGGAGACCAATAAATCCACCGCCAGGCCAGCAAAAAAGCGACATGTCCTGGCATTTACTTAAAAACATTAGACTTTCTTCAAGCGCCTTCGATTCTTAAGCACTTTGCGTCTGGCTAATTATAGTGACAAATGTGTGTGTCATTTCTTTTCAATTGTGTGTGTCCTCTACTAAGAGGGCCACGGCGTGCCTAGGCAAATTATTTATTCCCCAGTCTTGTTCAACTATTTGGCTCAAATGTTAAACATAATGAAGTGGTTGTGCATTTTTCACGGGCAGGTTGCAGGGTTTCGTCATGTTCAGCGAATGGATCTTCATGGCAAGACAACTACAACCTAAAAAATACCTAACAGACTGGGCGAAATCAAGCATGCACGATTTTGGAAAGTAAATGCAAAATTTACTTGTACATTTGTTTGTTTTGGTACACTGCAAGAGCATGTTGCCTAACAGCCATTTCGGAGTTTGAGGGTAGGACGGGCTGAGAGGTATGGCATAGTCAAGGCTACTTAGAATTATGTGATTTTGTGGCCACAGCATTTTCTGCATAATTATGGATTGCCGCATATGCCATATAATTAATCACTTGTTGCATAATCTGAAGATTTGACCAACAAAAAAAAATGTCTAGCTCAAGACCATCAAAAGTTACAAAAAATGCGTTGACATGTTGCCACAAAGTGGAAGACCCTTTGCAAATGTTGACTGGTCACCTGACTCTTGCTTTGTGCCATATTTGGGAGTTAGCCTGGTAATACTGAGGCGATAGCTTTGCCCAGTGTTAGTATGAGTAAAAATGGCAAAATCATAACGTAATACTTTACTGAAATGTGTCATGTTACACTGCGTAATTTGCCTTTTCTTTAGGCATAATTTAGTCAAGCCTGCCACAAAGTTTGGGCTTCGCCAGCCAAATAATTCCAGTGGCCTCGAGTTTATAGCATTTGTATTAACATAATACTTTTGCTACCCCTTGCAAACCCTGAATCACTTTTGGGGGGTCCAACTACATTATCTAGATGGCACTTTACACCCCTGCCGAGGTCGTGGAGTGCTCAGATTTGTGCGAGGCTCGTGATCGCCCTTAGGAGTGCAGAGGTTACAGGGTGCTATTTGTAGTTTGCATAGGAGTTGTCGGACCATAGGAGCTTATTCATTTTTCATTCAGTGCATCATCTTGACACTGACACCAGTGACCCTGACCCAGAGAGCATGACTTCAATGAACAGGTGGAGGATCTTCTGTGGGTTTGGTCAAGACAGCTACTCTAGGTCGAGGTCAAAGTTGCATTGGTAGTCGGAGAGTGGTGACTCTCAACCTGTGGACCTATGCAGCAGGAAGGAAGGTACAGAGCTGCCAATATTTAAACAAGCATTTGCAATGCAAAAGGTCTCGCAGCATTAAAGTTTGAGTTATTGGCATTGTGTATGACAATGCCAATAGCTATAACATTTGCAAATGTGACACCTATAGCATTTGTAATGCAATATGAGTTGTATTTACATGACTTAGATGTATTGATATTACAAATAACAATGGCTTTTCATTTTTTTAATACTTAAATAAAAGTTATTGTAATTGAGTTGGTGGAAGGGTGAAGTGGGTCGTGTCCCCGAGTGATGTGGTGGTGTCCCGAGTGATGTGGTGGTGTCCCCGAGTGATGCCCCCGAGTGATGTGGTGGTGTCCCCGAGTGACGAGTGGTGCCCCTGAGTGATGTGGTGGTGACCCAGAGTGGTGTGGTGGTGTCCCCGAGTGAAGTGGTGGTGTCCCCGAGTGAAGTGGTGGTGTCCCCGAGTGATGTGGTGGTGTCCCCGAGTGATGTGGTGGTGTCCCTGAGTGATGTGGTGGTGTCCCAAGAGTGAAGTGGTGGTGTCCCCAAGTGATGTGGTGGTGTCCCCGAGTGATGTGGCGGTGTTCCCAGAGTGATGTGGTGGTGTCCCTGAGTGATGTGGTGGTGCCCCCAGAGTGATGTGGTGGTGCCCCCAGAGTGATGTGGCGGTGCCCCTGAGTGATGTGGCGGTGCCCCTGAGTGATGTGGTGCATGGCAGTGGTGGTGTCTGTGTGTGCATGGCAGTGGTGGTGTCTGTGTGTGTATGGCAGTGGTGGTGTCCATGTGTGCATGGCAGTGGTGGTGTCTGTGTGTGCATGGCAGTGGTGGTGTCCAAATGGACTTCAAGGTGCACTTTTCCGAACGGAGGTTCTTTTAATCGAAGACTGTGATTTGTGATTGTTGAGACTGCGTGGTTCTGAATGAGACGCCGACAATAGTATATCTTCTTTAGCTTGGATCTTGTGAATAGTGCCCATTCAGAGATTGTATTTTTATCAAAAGAAGGTATTTACAGCCCTACACCAAAATCATTGTTATTACTCTTGCTGGATGAGCATTGAGTTGTTGATGGTCTGGGGTGAAAAGGTAATTAGTCTTTGCATTCTGCCCCAACAACAAGGAACTTCGGGTAATAGTTTGGGTACAGCGAGTGGTAGGCCCCCAAGATGGAGGAGCCAGGGAACCCACGCCCTGCAAAAAACTAAAGCAACCAAGATGCTTTCACAGCCTGATGGCCCATGGGATTTAATTAATGCTGCATGTCCCTATCACATACACTTTCACTGGGTTCGTGTTTTGCCAAAAACTGGTATTTGACTTTCGGCAGAAGGACGGAGATCTGGGAATCCCACACCTAGGGAGATACTACCAAGCTGTCCAGCTGCGTTAAATGATTGAATGGTACAGGCTCACTTCTGGGAAACCTTGGTGTTTCATTGACTGAGTAGTCACAGGAACCCATATCTGGAAGGTGCCCTGGGTACTTAAAAAAACATCGACCTGCTGTGGTATATATCTCGCCAATTCTTAAGGCTACGGTGGGAATATGGAACACGGTGCAGGAGTCCCGGCACCTCTTCACTCACACATCCCCTTTCACCTCTTTTATAGGCCACCCGGACTTCCCACCGGCTAAAGACGGCGATTGCTACATTAAGTGTCCGGAAGCTAATTGTAAGAAAATTGGAGACTTCTTTGATGCCGAAGGGGTGATGGACTGGTTATAGTTTCCCTAGTGAGGCTTATTGGCAATATATTGCCCGGAGGCACTGGGTCTCACATGCCCCACAGCCACATACACAATGGCCTCCCTCTAACAAACTTTGAAAAATGGTTCATAACCTGCCACTCAGACAAATGCCTGCTCTCCGATATGTATTCTTTCCTCCTCACACCACACCAAATCCCCAGCACAGCGTAGATGGGAGTCCGAATTTGAGCAAGAATGTTCCTTTAAGGAATGGCAGGATATTGTACACAGGCCCAGGGCCTCTTTTTGCAGCACCCGCCGGTAAAGGAATGTTTCTTAAGATAACACTCAATTGGTACTATATCCCGGCTAGGGTGGCCTGCTGGAACGAAGGGGGGCACACAAAGCTGCTGCCGCTGTGGTTAAAAGGGCACACGCGTGTTTTGGCACTGTCCGAAAATTCAACAGTTTTGAGAGGCCATGTTGTCTGACATAAACAACACCTATGACACAGATTAGGATCCCAAGCTATATACTATAAGAGATTCCGAATGCCTTAATCTATCCTCTCAAACCTTCCGAGGGAGAGCCAGCCATCTGGGGCCGCCAAGCAGGTTCTGCTTTCCAGATGGGGAGCTGAGAGTGTCCCGACTTGACTGGATTGGCTGCACAAGATGTGGGAGGGGCTAGGTATGGAAAAGAGAGTATTACAAATACACTACTGTGCTTTGACAAAACATGGGGTTCCACTATAGAATTCTTAATGGTGGCATTTAATGAACTAACCTGCCCAAGGAATCTGGGAGCTCTCTGACCTACTGGATCAGCCCAAGTGACTGCGTGATGCAATCTCCTGTGAGGTGCGTGGCATCTATGTGTGACACTCCATTATCTGGTGCGATTACTTCTCTAAACTGCTTAAGGTTTCTCCTTAATTTCCTCTCCTTATATCCTTCTTAGACAACACCTTTCGCCCCCTCTTTCGCAGCCCTATTCTTCGCGGACCCCCAGTGTCCATGTGCAAAGGGCCAACAAAGTGCCGTATCTGAAGAACAGACACCGGCCGCGCGCCTCTTTTTATGTTTACTTGACATGGAGAGGATCGCGCTTCAATGAAATCGTCGTATTTAATGTCGACTTGGCTCTTTTGTGGAACGGAGAGTGAGACATTGTTAACCCAACAGGAAGTACAGGCTAAGGCTTCAAACAGCGCGAGTACAAACGGCAGCATTTCTGAGAGCCGGAGCCCCTCAAGTTTTCCAGTTGATGCAAGTTGTACACAAAGTCCTGATCCAATGCAAACTCCTGCTGTGCAAATGCTGTGGCGTCCAACAAAGAGGTATCTGTTGGAAATACAAACACCTGCCAAACAGAAAACCTCTCCGTACACCCCGGAATCCCGCCGCGGCAGCCCCGGAAGTCAGGCACGTTCGCCTGTGACGGGGGCGGGGCCATGTCCAGACCGGAAGAGGAGGCAGGCGGAGTCAATGCGTCTCGCGGCCCGGGGCTCCTGTGAGCGGTGTAGAGCCCTGGGCCGCGCCAGCAGGAGGTTGGGCGCCGCGTGCTGAGAGCAGAGTCCCCGACATTGGCCAGGTAAGTTCCAAAAGGCTGGGGGGGCTTGGTGCACTTGTGTGTGTGTGCATGTATGCTCGTGTGTGTATGTATGTGTGCGACGGTGACGGCGGGGGAGAGGGGCCTCGGTGTGTGTGTGTGTGCGCGCGTGTGTGTGTATGTGTGAGGGGGGTGTCTCTGTATGTATGTATGTGCGTGCGTGCATGGGCGCTTGTGTGTGTGTGTGCGCATGCGTGTGTGGTGCTTGAGCTTCCCAGGAGACAGCGCCTGGCCACAGCGCGAGTTCGAGTTTCAAATCGCCTCCAAGGCGATGCGCGCGGCCGGCACTGTCTCCTGGGAAGCACAGTCGGCAACAATAGATCTCTAGCGAGACACAGCGCTGACGCGCTGTGTTTTCGCTACGAGACCTAAAAATGTGTTCATGTGAAAGACGACCATTAAGTATAAAGGGGCAAATCTGTGTCCCTCAGAATCTGGGTATAGTTTGTAATTGCTACAGTGTGTTCAGCTTGGTAATCACACAATTTGTTATGGGATAAGTCAAAGCACACCAAACAAAGAACATACTTAATATGTATTATTATTATTATTATTATTATTATTATTATATATCATTTAAATGCATCTGGATATATATGGCTGTAATACAGTTAAATCATAGGACAACAAAAAAATAAGAGTGAGATAACGTGAAGTTACAATGAAGTGGGGTGGCACTATTCAGTGCATATTCAAATAAACTAACACATATACATAGACCTATCAGGACAAAGCTAAATTTTTCTGGAAGAATCCATCCTATTATAGTATGTGTAGTTCAGATTGCACCCTGTCTTGACTTTGATATTGACTTATAAGGTGAAGAGACTTCAGGGCGTGGATGGATTAAGTGTCCATGTTTCAACCCAGTATATGTGTGTTATTGTATGAACATCACAAGGGTCTTCCTCAGGACTGGTATGTAACCTGCAGACAGCCTAGGTGAAAATATTCACATAGTTGTACTCCTCCTAGCCAGGATGGAGTAAGGGTACAAACATGAATTGCAGACGGATATATTGAATAATGGATCTTCTGTGTTCAGATCGGCGGTAGTAATAGGCAAAAGAGTTCTCCTCCCGGCCTGGATGGAGTGAGTACACGAGCAGGAATAAATCCCGGCCTGTTTAGTCCTCGGTTACAAATGGGGGAACAAGATAACTTTCTGAGTCCATATCCATGCCGTGAATTCAATCAGAAGAAAACAAAGGCTCAGTTAATCAGCCTCACTGTGACCTTACTGATGACTTGCAGTAAATATGGAGCAGGAACTGGCTGTGTTAAAGAGAAGGTTGGGCCTCCAAGAGAGCAGGTGTGGAGATGGTTTGCAACTTTCAGCCCATCACAGCCTGAAGTGCCATGGATAGTCACAGGAGGAGGTAAGGCCTGGAGACGAGACGGCTACTTCTATCCTGATCAGAAGACAAAACGGAAAAGCTGCATGTGGTTTGTGCTCTAAGGAGGCTCAGAAATCTGCAATGGATTTGGAAAGGGCAGCACCTCCCCACAGGAACTGGAAACCACTTTGAGTAGTAGTCTAGCTCATCTGATGCTCACTGTACGAAATCAGGTCTTTATTGGGTGACCATGTGTAAAGAGCAGTTATCATGTGTTACATGGTGGCACAATCTGAGTTGGCAAATCTGGTGGTATCGTATAAATTGCAACAAAAAGATCTACACAGAGATGAGAGTACAAATGCATTTTAAAGTAATGTGAGGTGTGTGCCTGAATTGCATATGTTTATTAGGAAAATGACTGCTCTCTGTTGCTCATTTTTAAATTAAGGATACAAGTAACAATCAATTCCCACCTTGAAAAGATCAATTATAAAGCCCACCATCATGCACAAAGAAAGCTCCACAGGCCTCATCTGCAGCGCTGCTAGCCAAACTTAACCCATCGTTTTGTTTTCACACGTGTGAGTTTGGAAATGTTTAATGATACTTTCATCCCTTTTATGATCAGAGCGATAATCACACTTGCAGTAAATGTGATGGCAAGGTTATGTTAGTGTTACTTGATATAGCACAAGTCTCACCCAGGGGCATCTCGGCGCTGTTGCAAATCATTAGCAGAAGAGCAAACCAGAAGTTTAATATAGATAGGGTTTTGTTTCCTGAATTTACTGTATGTGCTATCTGAGTTATAGAAGCATTCCACCATGGAGCATATTGCAACAAGGGTTTAGTCACTAGGGGTCATCTGGTGATGCATCTTGAAAATAAACCTGCACTTAACAAATAGCAAATGTATTAGAGATGATTCAATCACTGTTTGGTCTGACTACAGAGATACCTTCAGCTGTCGAGAAGGCCTCAAGCAATCTAGTCTTCGGAAAAGTTCATTAAGAAGTAAAAAGATAGAGTGGGCTTTGGATTAGATACTCCCACAATTGGTTTTCACGTGTTTTTCATGGGTTTCCATTGCTTAGGTAATCAGTTCATGATACAATGACATTTCATGTATGATTACATTGTCCCATTTGTGTTCTCGTTAGGTTTTGCCGATGTGTCTCTTAGTTAGACTAGAGCCAGTATGTGTTCTCTGATGTAGTTACTTTGCTGACACACTATAGTAATTGCACCCTGCTATTCATTAAATGCAGTAATATGTCCATTTGTGTTACTTTGTTGCTATTTGAACATTAGGAGAGATGTACAGCTTTTTTTCTTTCATAAAATAAAGATTTGTGCCACATAAGCATCCTTACAGATGCAACAAAAGAACTTACCCATTTCAAATATTTTGCTGTGTAAGTCTTTTCAGTTCACGATTTACAAAGCAACCTTTATCTTCTAACTCCTTTTCAGAACACTCTTCTTTGAGGTTGCAGATTAATTCAGCGAAGATTGTTTAGGAACAGAACCTTAAATGCAGTATCTACTCTTGTTTTAATGCAAAGTTGCTGCTTTATTTCGGGAGTTCCTTCCTATGGTATTTGAAGAAAACACGCTCTGTGTCTCCCCGCTAGTGTCAAACATATCACCTGAAAAAAACCAAGACCTATTATATGTGTGCATTGGTGCTGGAAGTCAGCCTGTGATGACAACCCACTGTAATTACATTTTTGAGCATTCAATGCACTCAGTTTCATATTTAGTAGATTGCCAACATCTAAATTCCTTACAGTCTTTCCTCCAGGTTGCTTTTCATATTCAGCACATCATTTACAATAAATCTGAAGATCATGCTTACCATTGTTCCAGCAGTGATAAGTGAGAGGGATAGACAAAGAGCCATAGAAAAACAGACAGACACAGATATACAGTCACTCTGGGGTCGTCTAGTGCATCAGCTTTTCCTGAAGAGATAAAAGCGCAAAATTGTTATAAGTGAAAATGTATATTATTTTTCTTATAATCCTAATTTACACTGGTGCAGACGGCCAACATGCTTATCCATGCCAAACAAAAGGCAATGTTTGTGGCCTTCTAAATTATTCTCATGATTGTTAAACACATGTGGGGGCATGCGAGACTTCTTGTAGAATTCTGCACTGGGCGAACTTTAAAATAAAGCGGGTAACATTTGCGACTCTGGATGGGCGCTATGCTGAGCAGGGTTGACTGGTTGCCCAGGTATGGTCAGCCTTGCCATGTCACTGCAGCAGCCGACAGCAACAGCAAGATCAGCAAGGTGACTATCGGATCTCAGACAACTATCATCTCCAGGAATCATCGTGGGGCTTGCCATCCACAAATCTCAGTTGTGGAGCGTCCACGTTTTCCAAGAAGGGATTATGCACCATACTCTCAAAGTGGTGCAACCAATGTAATTGCTGACAAATAGTTTAATATTATATAATGTGTTTAAATTATGGTTAGGGACAGTATTATAGTAAATAATTGAAAATACATGTAATTAAAATCAATAAACTTTAGGTAGATTAACATTACTATAGCATAATTTAAATTCATTTAAATATAGTTCAATAACATCTATAGTGAGGTTTAGCGGTGGGATTAACATATTTAGTACAGTAAATGATTAGGATTAGTAATACGGTCATAATACATTTTGTAAACATTTTACATTACAGGTAATTTAATTTAGGATTACGGTGAAAGATAGTTTAATTCAAGGTATATTAATTTAAATGCAATTACTTCAAAATATGTATACGGTTGGTGTTAGGATTACTAGAAGCTATTTTCTTAATTTAATTAAATTACATTTAATAAAAAGTGATGGTTAGGGTTTGTTACTCATATTAATTTCTTATTTTAAAAAGTAATTTTATTCAATTTAATTACATTTTAAGTTACTCTATTAGAGTAGTCTATTAGTTAAAAAAATGTAAATAAATAATTTATGTTTTGGGTTAAAGTAAGCTTGTCAATTAAACTGAATGTAGTGAACTGAATTAAAATTAAAATTGGGAAACTGTTAACATTTTGGTAATGCTTAGAACTGAGGAAAGGTGGACAGGGGTATGACGTTAAATGTTAAAGTAAATGAGAAATAAAGGTATGGGGATAAAAATGTGGTCAAAGTTAAGAGTGGGCAAACAATATATTTTTTAATGAATGTTACCAACATGCGTTGGTTAAGTACAATTGTCAACATCTAGTATGAAAATTGAAGAGAGGGCATACCTTACATTCAAATGACACATGATAAATTGCCAGAAAGGTGCCTGAAGAAATACTTTCATGCTGCTTTGATTTTGTTTTTCCTGCAAAACATTTTTTGCTACAACCAGTGACCCAGCAGAAGAAATTATGGAAACTTTGGCACTCACCATTTTTTTCAAAATGCTGATTACGCATATTTCGCAAAAATTCACAGATGTAACACAAATTTTGCTCATGGCTTGTCATATAAGGACATACAATAATAATAACCTGTATTTATGAGAGAAGTGGATAACTAAAGGTAGAGATTGCTAATAATATTGATCACACCTGGATGGGATTTAATAGCCTTGGTTTAAAACCTTTTTAGTACTCAACAGGAACAAATCTTTTCTGAGAGTTTGGAAGAACATATTCTCACCAAGAAAAACCTGCACAAATCTTCCTTTTGAATTAAGATCACTTTTTAAAAAGTGACTTTGTTACCAGAGAGATGCTTGAGCATTTACTTTTCCTTTCTTCTCATTGGGATATTAGGCGTGGGCGGAATTTAATTTACACCTGAGTAATAAGAAAGTTTTCAGTGCTTTTATGTTACTCTTTTGATGCAAAATTACCAAAATGTGCACGGTTGAGCCCCTTTGCATAACTATGAGTAATCTGGCACCACAATCCTACCAAGGAGCACAGGAACAACAAACTTAGCAAGTGCAAGTGGCTGCTGGCTGCTGCTGCTCATGTTCTGTTGCTCTTAGCACCAGTTTCTTAGCAGAAAATGCTGTATTTGGACAAAATATCGAACAAAAAATATTGTGTGGACAAAATATAGTGTCAAGAATATTGGGGAGAAAAATATAGTGAAGGTAAGTCTCCATACGTAAGTAATTTTTTATCATACTTAACCCCACATACATGTACTAGTGGTGGACGAGCCACTAAAAGCTTAAGCCAGGATCAAGCCTGAAGGCTGGCTCTGGCTCAACTCGAGGTCCTACTGGAACTTCGAGCCCATAACGAGCGGAATTTTCATGTAGCTTCTACCTGCCTCCATCCCTTTACCCTGGATATGGTGTTAGGGCAGAGCTGTACACTTTAAACCTGTGGAACCAGGTTCATGTCTCATTGGCTCTACATCATATGATTCTGGGAACATCAGTTGTTATGTTATAGAATTAATAAAGCGCCTGGCTGCCTCATCTCCAGTGTAAACAATGAATGGTGACATTGTGTAATGTACCCAGTTTCAAGGTAAAGCGGTCCAATTCTAATGTTTTCGAGTCGAGTTCTCGCTATATAAAAAGTTCTGAAAGGTGCGAAGAGAGGAAAAAACAAATCCTTAACATAAGGAATGTTGCTCTATAATAATCTGGGCCATGTACAGGGTTTACATGACAGTTATCTTGCCACTTAGTGGATTGATGGTTCATGTAAAAAAGTTATCTCTTTTAATAAACTTCTTCTTGGTGCAATGCTATAATGTGACATATTAAAGTCAATGTTTCCACATGCTAAACAAAGAAACTTTTTTGAATTTTGAAGAGAATTTATCATATTTTGCGTGATGTTTGGTCTATGATTTACATAGCAAACATTTTCAGGGCTTGGCTCACACATGGGTGCTAAGATTCGAGCTAGAAGCTTCGCTCCGCCCCGGCTCGGCTTACCTCATTAATTTGTTGGCTCTCCCACTTTTAATATGTACCTTGACAATATATATATTTTCAAGGTACGTAGATGTGGAGTTAAGAATAATAAATGTATACTTACCTCAGTCAGTCAGTCAGTCTACTTAACTATCTATACGTAACTTCTAGATATTTTGGTCCTCTATATTTTGACAGGCTATTCTGATCACACAATATTTTTTACACCAATATTCTGTTTGACTACCGGAAAATGCATACTTGAGTTCATTTTTAATGCAATGGTGCATTTTGCGGCAAGAAAATAGCACAAACTGCTGGATTACGCTCCTCGTGTAATTCCCCATAATTTTGTGCCATTTCACATAATAACGCTACAGCAAAGTAGGCTGGCTATGCCCACCCCTAAATATTAAGGCATTGGCAAATGAGTGCTGCAGATATCTTTTGCCATGACTACATACAGTGAGATTTAGCCTGGCCTTGAAAATACTGCTTTCACTGTTCTGCTTCTCTACACATAATGAACAAGGGTCAGCCAACCTGCATAGGAACAACAGTGTAATAAAAGGAGAATCATGAGCGTGTGGGGACTTGTTGGGTGACGGTTTATGGAAGTCTCTAAAATTAATTTTTAGGGCGTCACTGCCCAATATGGGCAAAAGAAAAGGAAATACATATAGCATACACTATAAATATATGCTTAGGATGACTAATGGGAGTAGTTAGCTGACTCATCTAAAAAAAATGCAATTCATCCAACATATCTGATCTACTTATATATAGTTTTACTACGGCACTCTCTACAGTTTACAAATGTACATATACTTAAATCGTTAATAAAAGAACAGTGAGACAGATTGCCAGGAATTGTGAGCAGCCCTGACTAGGTTGCGTGAGAACGTGAAGTACTCATTGGTGACTCAGTCTAGAACATTATGAGGCAGCTCCATCTAGGAGTGAGCTGAAGCACATATATCAGTAAAAGCAGTTTGAATTGGGACTTTTTTTAATAGCACTCAGAAGTGACTGTTGAGAAACACTAATGAAGTGGATGCATTTATTTCAAGGCTCATTGAAGTTGCTTCTCTAAGTGGTTTATCTTGATAGCTCTATACAGACCCAATCTATTTAGTTTTGCTCTGAAGTGTCTCTGAGTAGAAGTTTTTAAACTGGAGCCATCTTGAAGTCCTGTGTAGTGGTTCTACCCACATGTGTACTAAACTGACTAATTTGAGAAGCACCCTGAATCTGCTCTAGTTACTTAGAGGCGCTCTGACGTGTCTCTGTATACGTTTGATATAAATATTGTAGGGTAGCATAGAACTTTGACATTCTGCATGTCCCTTCCAGATGATTCTGTTATTTTCATCAACAGATTGTGTTGGGTGTGGTGAGTTGCTGAAGAGAGGTTTGTATGATATATTACTTAATAATGGTTCATATTCGTTAAAGGGAAAAGTTAAATGTGGCAGTTGCCATAAGGACTCTCTGTAGAGCACTACATGTAAGGATAAGTGAGCAAAAGGAAATTGACACTCGTGGTGAACAGCTATCACCTGTTCAGACTGAACTGGCTTTATCGGGAAACAGCCATTACTCCACGTGCATTACAGCGCCATTACAACAAAAATGGCTTCCTGTAGGGGGTATAAGGTGTTGGATTTAACTCCAACCCTTCCCTGTTGTTGCACAGACCGGAGTTGGAATAGTAAATGATACTATTCCAACATCCAGCACCACCCCAACAGCAAAGCGGGGTAAAACGTTGCGTTGTAATGGCATGCGGGGTAAAAGCATGCGTTGTAACATCATCCAACCGGCTTTATCTAGTGACAAGCCTCTATTGTGGCTCTATCTAGAAGTATAAAGTAGGAGTGTTATCAGGAAGCAATAGGAAGAGGATGTATCGTAAAGCATGCTGAACTGGCTATCTAGAAGGACTCTGTTGGAGTTTTGTTTAGAAGGTCTGTAAACTGTCTCAATGTATCTATATGTGTGCAGAACTGGTTTAATTTCTCATAATACTCTCAAGTAGCTTAGACTAGAAAACTTCTGAAGTGTGGTTGTTTATCTAGAGGTCCCCTGATTTTATGCTAACTACAAGTGTTCTGAATGGACTATCTATAATAGCAAGCTGAACAGCAATTATCTAGAAGTGCTCTGAAGCCGTGCAGTCCTTCAAGAAGGAAGAGCTGCAGTCTGAAAGTGTGTGAAGTAGCTATCACTTTCTAGAGAACAATGCAAAGGACAACTCTCCAGGGCACACGTTCCCAATTACGTTATCAAATTATATTCCCTTAAGAGAGCTGCAGTGTAAGATAGTCTGGTCAATGTAAGTCCTTCAAGATAATTAAAATAATTAATGGATATCACATCTTGAATGAATAGGATTAGTATTGAATCGACGCAATTCATGAAACCGACACAATACATATGATTGCATTCAGATTGATTAAACAGAGATGACTTTTAAATTCAGAAAAAATTTAACATTTTAAAGATCTTAAATTTTCTTTTGAACAGGATTTTCATGAAGTTATCAGTAGCCTGCTTGGGTCTGAAGACTAGCATGGCTTCACCCCTATTAATCCTGATGGTTATTTGTGGGATCTATCTTTCTAGAGAAGTTTTGGCGTGGCTCTAACTAGAAGCACTGTGAGTAGCACCAGCTATCAAGAAACACTCTGAAATCACACAATCTAGAACGGCTCTAAAGTGGAGCAAATTATGACTGTCTGAGTTTTAGTGTTAGTATTTGTTCAGCATGAACATGGCTTTAATGTACAGCTGAGTATTTCAGGAAGAATCTTTTATTGCATCAAGAACATATCAAACAAAAGTTGCTGAACATAGAGCTGTAGTGTTTGTTGATGTCTTCTTGAAGACAGAGTTGAGAAACCATGATTCTGATGAAGGTTTATGGTAACACGCCATTAGGAAGTACTAGACAGTACACTGAACAGTTGTTCACATTACACATTATGCACATTACACAACCATGCAGACGTGTCCTATGGAACTTGCCTAGGTCAAAGTTTGTTTCTCAAAAATGGTGTTTCTCTCTGAAAGTCCTCTGCTGTAGTTTATCTAGAATCACTCTGAAATGGTACTATGTTTTTACATGTTCTTTGTGGTAATTCCTGTGAAAAAGTTAGTGGTGTAACAAGACTTGAGAGCCTTGCCCCCCTGTGAGGTACATGAAGGGGCCCCCTTCTGGACTCATTTAGGAGCTCTAAGACCACGGTACAGTGCTGAGGGGGCTGCTGGAGCTAGGGCCCCCTTCACCGCATGGGGCTGTGGGGGCCTCTGTTACGCCACTGGTAGAGGGGCTCTTTAGGGTCTCTGTCCATGGCACTCTGAGGTGGTGCTTTGTAAAAGCTGGAATGTTTCCGTCTAGAGGTGTTCTGAAATCTCTCCCCTAGAAGAGATCTGAAGTAGTTCTGTCTAAAATGGCAATATCTAGAAGCAGTGTGAAGTGCCTCTATCTAGAAGTCTCATGAAACAGCTATCAGCACACTAAAGTGGGTCTGTCTAGATAGGATATGAAGGGTCTCTGTCTGGTGGCACTTTGGAATAGCTCTATCAATAGGCCCTCTGAAGTGGTATTGTTTAGAAGTGCTCTGAAATGGCTCTATCTATATGTGTCCTCAAACAAAGTGGCCCTGTCTAGAGGCGCTCTCTAGTTGCATTATCTAGAAGCACTCTGTTGTAAATCTGTCAACAGGCTTTATGAAGTGTATCTCTCTTATATTGCGCCTAGGAGGCTCTATCTAAAAGTGCTGTGAATTGACTTTGTCTTTAAGTTCCCGCTGTATATAGAAGGGTCCTAAAGTGTCTCTTCCTATAGACCCTCTAAAGGGATGCTGTATAGAAACGTCCAGAAGAGGCATCTGCTGAAAGCCTTTAAGCGGCTTTATCTAACATCGCTTTGTGATGTTTCTATCTATATATGTTTCCCTAGTGCAGTGTAGGTGCCACCCAACCCGCACAACACCACACCTAGCAGTGACCTCGAGATGCTCTGGAGTGGCCATATATAGAGACACATAAAAAGACTGTATTTCTGAACCAAAGAATGCAGGTAATGCAACTCTGGCGCGAAAACATAGCTAGCAACAGAAACGAAAGCGGTCCTCTACGCTCCTACTTGAGGGCTTGACGGAGCACGCTCAGACGTCTCCGTGCGCGCTGCGGACTCTTTAACCTAAAGCCGGCGCGTTATCTGACCAAGGGAAGTGCTCAGCGCGGACTGGGCACTAAATTCAATTATCTTTGTTTTCGCCTGCTCCGCATTGCCCTTCTTAACAGTTTGCTTTTTCTAGGCAAACAAACTGCCGTACCGACCGAGGCCCTCGCTTGAAGGATGGCCCCACAGATAATAAGTCCCAATAACGCTCAAACGCTGAGCGGGTTCATCATTCCGGGGAGACGCCAGCCTCCTTAACGACTTTTTAATTAGTCTTCCATTCTCATTTTTCCACCCCTCCAGCTTCATTCCTGGACGCGAGTTTTATCTTGCAATTTTATTTCCAATTTACTGATAACTACCAGCGAGGCCGAGGCACAATATTTATTTGCGTTAATGTTCTGCCAGCGCTGCACAAGGCTCCCTCGCCTGGGACAGGTTAATTTAGAAAGAAAAATGGCCCTGTTAGAACCTGAAACTGTCTGTGCGGATCAGCATTTTGCAAGCACGAAATGCTACACCTTTATTATTATACTTAAGAAAGGAGCCCTGAGCATTTGTTAGCATTTAATTATGTCTATCGCCCTTTCATCTTCATAATAGGCTCCCACTCTGATAAGGCGGGGACTCCTCTTTTGCAGGCTGCGTGTTTGTGATAAAGCATACTTTCTCGTTTCCAGTGGATGTTTTAGTGCCTTTCTCCTGCTGATGTAAGGGAACAGTGTTCCGGGTGCAAAGTCCAAGGAAATTCTCTTTTAGCAGTTCCTATATCACAGTAATCATAGGTGTAGACGTGACGTCGACGTGACAATCCAAAATTAGAACTCGATCTCATCTGCTTTTATTGACACACTATTAGATAACATTTTCTTTTTCTCTAAGATTGAACCCAACATTAATATGTTTACTTCTGCCAGATTTACCAACCTAAAACTAAGCTCCTTTATTTTACTATTCAAACATTTGGTATGCCTTGTTCCTACATAACTGTCTTCCATTTTGTATACTTCCTTCAATCTAAGGAAAGAAAATGGCACCCTCTACTCAAACCTTTTGCAACACTAAATGTGAATAGAAAAGAGTTGCAATTTTCACTTCCGATCAACAAGAAAATGCAACTTTATACTGTGCACTATATGGTGTAGCAACACACTTCACCACCTGACGTCACTTTCTTTTTCAGAGGTTGAAACAAGACCCGCAAAGAAAGTCTCAGAAAAAGGCTTGCGAGAATTTACAAATAATCAATGGAAGACATCTGAATAATAATAAGAACAGAAGTTGAAATGTTATGAGTAACATATCGTATTTTAATAAGCAGCGCGTCTCTCTTCCATACAATGTGAATAATAGACAAACAGCCAGCTAATAAAACTCCCAGACCCCAACTTTAGCCACCGCCGAAGTTTCACGAGGATGTACCTCCCAGGTCTTCTATTGAGAGCCATAGGTAACATGCAGGAAGTGTCACAACGCAGCAAAAAACGTTCTAGTGCCGTGGAAGTGGTCGGAAGTCGACATGCCAGCGCTATGAAAAATAATGAACAAAAAACGGGCTTACTTTTAAAAGATTACACACATCAAAATGGCTACATCACGCGGGCTGCCAAGCATTGTGAGGGTGGAGGTACAAGTGGGAGCGGAGGGGCAGCATGGCGGCACCTAAGTACGCCCCTGAGGCTTTGTGCTCGGCACTGTTTTTGTTTGTTTGGAGTAAACGTCTCGCAAAGTGCCAATTATGCCCTGGTGTCGTCTGAATCCCGGGCCCGGGCTGCCCCACCTCACTTCTTGTGTAGTTGGCATTCACAGCGGATTACTTTGAGGAAAGTTTTGTTCCTCTTTCTCTCCCTCTCTCTCCTTCCCCTTGAATGGCTTCTTTCAAAGGCAGGCTCCTTTTATATTGTTGTTGTTCAGGTTGAATCAATCTTGTGGTCAGCTTTTGGAAACAGGGCTCACAATGCGCAGGGATTGACAGGCCTGACAAACAGAGTGATTGATTGTGGTTGGGAAAGTGGTACTTGAGGTGAAACATGTGACATCGCTAAGCCTGCGCTCGTTGGGGTTGGGCCAGCGGAGTTTTTTTCCCTTCCCTCTGAACAGTGAGCTCAGCACAGCCCAGACTTTTAATAATGGGCGGCTGCGGGAACTTAATAGTAGCGACATTGTTTTAATATGAAACATCTGCCAGCATCTAATATGATTAATTATCCCACTCGGTCTGTCTCTGTTCTCTGGTGTTTGTATATGTCGCTCAGTGTCTCCACTCTCCTTATGCGCCACTCGACTATGACTATTGGTGAACAGTACTCTGCCTACTTCTCTTACACTCATTACTGCTGAGTAGCAGTCTGTCTTCCTACTCTCGCGTCTTTCTGTCGGCTTTCCCCCATCAGCCTGCTCACTCATCCGCCCACCCACTCACCTATCCGCTCATCAATCTATTCATCCACCCACCTTTCCTCTCAATCCATTCGCCCATCTGTCCGACACATGATTTTTTTTCTCGCCCTCGTTCTCCTCTTTCTGCCTTAATTCTTAATTTATCACGCACCTCGACTTTCCCTCCTTCTATTTCTCCGCGCCATCGCCCTGGCTTTTTCACTACTTTCCCCGGTCTCTAGATGTCCCCTTTGTATTACCTCCATGTGGACTTCTACCTTGTTCATCTCGTTCCCCATTTTGTATGCCTGGTCTCTATTTTGGTACTCTTACGTGTGCGCGTACGACGTGAGCGTGCGTGTTTTTATCTCAGTTGCTGTCTACTTTCTTCAGCGCCTATTTGCTTCAGCGGTTATTTTCTGCACTCTCAATTTATTTTTCCTTCTGTTTTTTTAAGGTGTCTGTCATTTCCTCTTAAAATAGTGAAGTCGTAGGCATTTAAAAAAAATACAGTTCAGAAATTGCATAAAGTCGCTCCATGGCAAGATGGCTTATTTCCTGTGCGTGAACTGCCTGACCCCGTCTGTATATACAGTTGAAAGGAGAAAAAGGGGGCTGGGAGATGGATGGCTTGTCTTCTGTTACCTCGAGCGGGAGGGAGGGCAGTTCCCCCCGCATTGCTGCGGAGGCAAATTATAGGCCTTCACAAAGGAGGCAAATGAAAGGAAACATAAAAATGTCAAACACTAAAGTCATAAATGTTTAGGGCCGGAGCCCATGCCAGCAGGCAGGAGCTGGGTATTTTAAAGAGGTAATTTGTTCCAAGTTATGGCCCTGGTATAAACATGGACTGCAGAACGTTTTGGAGAGGTTACCTACAAATCACTCAAGCTGACCCAAGTCCTGACGAAGGGGGTACTCTTCGTCGAAACGAGGGCCCGCTCGCTGCATTCGACAGTTGAGGGGTGGGGGCACAATGCCATTTAGGACACCGGAAGTCTTCTCACAATAACTTTTAAGTAACTGTGCTGCACAACGATATCTTGGTTGGATGGTCTTTTGAATTACAGTTAAAAGTGATACATTTAGAAATACATATAACATGACGGGAAAACAAAAGTGTGTAAATACGTGTACTAAATTCAAGTACATATGATTGGGAGGATATATTGATTTTGTTTTTGCGAGGATCCTAACTATGCCAAAAGAGGTAACAAATTACCATAAGCAATGAATTCACTCAATGAGAAAATGTAAAGTTATTTATGTATTTAATCCCACCTGTATGGGGATTGGGTAACAATAAACTGATTAAATTATTGTATGAGGTAATTCAGGACAATAATTACATAGGTAACCTACACCAAAATGTCTGCGGTTATTTCATTGAAATCAACTCCATACTGTTTATTGTCCTTTTTGATGTTTAGTTTCATGATTTTGTATTTGTATTGGGTCTTGACTGCACCACTCTAACCCATGAGCAAGGCTTTGGCCGAAACATGTTGGGTGGGAAGCCATTGTTTTTAAAAAATCACTGTTCGAAAATGTGGCAAGAGTGTCACTGGAATCAAGCTATCCTGGCTGAAAGGGGTGAAACCCCAAAACCGGTCCTAGGATGCTTGTTCCAGTCCAGGGAGGACCTGGCTTGCCAGTTCGAGCTGGACTGTTCCCATGAGGCACAGGGTCAAGACTGATTTTGCATATGGCTGGGTTCAAACTGGAATGGCATGGTGAACAAAAAACTATGGATCTAGGCCCAGATCTCTGTACTGGGGTGAATGTATGACATTGTTCTGCATTCTGTACATCAACTGTTGTTTTTGCAAGAGTGTCTATGGCAGTTCTTTGGAGACAGAGAACTTTAGATGGATTATAGATAGATAGATAGATAGATAGATAGATAGATAGATAGATAGATAGATAGATAGATAGATAGATAGATAGATAGATAGATAGATAGATAGATAGATAGATAGATAGATAGACAGACAGACAGTGGATGCCGGTAGGCTCCTGAATGCCAATGGTGCCTGGCTTATTACAGGGCCACCACTCCCATTGTTTGCATATCAAAATCGCTCTACTCTTCAAACAGGAAGAGGCCGGCACACACAGGTTGGTACATCAAAACAATTTATTGTGGCAGAATCGGTGGGCCCATCTATTCATTTCATCCGTACCGTCTAAAGTGTTTGGGCCTCTTCATGTTTGAAGAGTGAGGAGATTCAAACAGGAAGAGGCCGGCACACACACACGCACACACACACAGCCAAAATACATATAGTGCTTCTGCTCCAAATGCTGAATTCATCAATTTTCATTTAAAAAAAAAACAATGCTGGCATGCAAACAAGGACATTCATAGGAGTAGCTGTGATTTACTACATTGCTTCGTAGACATCATTGCATCTTGATGAACTGTTGTCAAAGGAAAGTGACTCCACCCTTCAATACAAATTTTCCCATTGGATACTTAGGACCAGAGCCACTGGAATTACATGATTTTCTGGCCGCTGCATTTTTCCAATAAATAAGGATTTGCCACATAATCCATCATCTCCTGTAAAAGCTGCAGATTATTTTTTTTTTAAATTGTAGCTCAAACGGATCACAAGTTACTGAAACATGGCAGCACATGTTATTGTGCAGTGGAGAGCCCTTTGCAACAGTTGAGTGGTCAGCTTTCTATTGCCTATTGCTGTATTTGGTGTCAAATTGGTGCTAATGAAGGGAAACCTTTGCCCAGATAGTGTTAACATCTGTAAAAATGATGAAATCCTCAGGTAATACTATAAAAAAAATTGCCATTGTATGTTGCATAATTTGCCGTTTCATGTTGCATAATTTAGTCAACCATGCCACATAATTTGGTCCTCTCCTGATGCATAATTTTAGCGGCCCTGCTTACTAGCCATAAGCTGAACATGTCTGACAGTGCAAACTGAAACTGAATGCTATATGCACAGATAATATAGCAGAGCCAGGGGTGTAACAGAGGACCATGCAGCACTTGCCATGCACGCAGGGCCCAAGTCTTGGTAACCTTAGAGGCTGCTGGACTAAATATCTTTTTAGTGGCTTCTCACCACATTTCGTAGCTTGCCACATTATAATGGCACACTGTACTAAGAAAACCAGAGGTAGTGTGCAGTATTTGAGAGGTTGAGGGTTTGTCCACAAGAAGACTGGGAGTCTCATTTTCAGACTATACACAGGTGCCTTTGACTACATTCATTCTGATATTGCAGGGTGAATTTTTAGAATTTGTAGATTATCCGTCTAAGAAAACGTACACCACGTTCAAGATCAGCTGAAGCACTGACCTGGCAATGAAACTAACCACCACACCAGGAGCCAGGACATTTCCGGACTGTAGAAGAATAAGTACAAAAAGGAAAACCGCAAAAGATCAGGCGATCTCAATATATATATGAGCAAGCCGAAACGCGTCTGGATTCATCCATGGAATAAAAATGTTCTTTGGTTCATCGCATCCCACGGAGTCAGTGACTGCTTTGCATGTTTGAAATCAGGACTGGGAAAAAAAGATATATATATATATTATATATATATATACACACACACACACAGAGGCTCAGGACCGATATTCCAGTTGACATCAGAACTGCTCTGCACCCAATGCAACTGGAGAAGAGGCTAGAAAGAAAATAAAAACCCATCTGTTCAAGGAGCATTACCCCAATACACTAGACTTCCTTGTACCTGCCTCTTGTAAATGATTATATCAGTGCTTTGTTGCATTCCAGTTAGGTTTGCGCTACCACCAATTTGTCTCTCCATTTGATCCTGAATAGTGTGTCTGTATGCTATTTATACATTTGAGAGCTCCTTTGTGTGTGTGTGTGTGTGCCACATGACTACAGTGGTAGACTTTGTGCAGCAATACAGTATGCTTGCATTTCAGGTATAGCAGTGCACATAGCCGAATCTCCCTTTCAGCATTACATCCAGTGGTTCGCCGTCAGTGATGATTGGAGGGGACTTCCATGGGCATACATTGGTGATTGCTCATCTCTTACTAGGTAGAGATGTAGTCTCCATGCGGATAACTTATGAAGCCTCCTCGCATGGCTGTGGAACCAGCACTCACATGCAGCAGCCAGCACCGCATGTCCAGAAGAGCAGAGGGCTGCACAGCTAGAGAAGGGCAGTCAGAAAGGTGAATAAAAAGATCAACGATCAACATTACATGGGAAGAAATCCAAAATGCAGCAACATACGAGGCAGCACCATTTCATGACCACCCTTGAAGGAGACTGTGTGCCTGTGGAAGCAGCAGACTGCGGTCTGCACCGCTACAGCATCACCAATACTACGTAGTCAGCGAAGCCGTAGGCTGCTTGATTGGCTTAGAGACAGCAATACTGCGTGGTCATGGGAGCAGCAGAAGGGAGTGTGGTATGGCCAGAGAAGATGCAAGCAGAAGATTATGTTGGAGTGAGGGGACAGCGGACTGCACCCTCAAATGGCGAGGACAGCGTGAAAGGGGAGATATTGGTTTTTTTTTATCATGGGATGTGCAGGAAGCAGCTTTGGAGAGCCCGGACAACCTTAATAGATGGACTGAGTAGAAACATATTGCATGGCCGGTGTTTCAGCCAAGCAGCAGACGTTCTGGAGTAACGAAGAGGTGGCAAACTGTGTCGTGCATGGTCAGGGTAACTACAAGATTACTTTACACTTGGTCACGCAATGCTGCAATGTTCTATTGCACCTGGTCACGCAATGCTACAATGTTGCTGCTCCCTGGTAAGGTCGGTTTTTTTCCCTGCTATGTGGGGTGGCAGGCTTCAGCATTGCACGGTAAAGAAAGGACAGCAGTTTGCAACGAGCTACCGCCAGCCTGACCCGACCAGGGGAGCGCCACCTGCATCGCACGACCTAGGACAGAGCAGGCTCTAGTGACACTCAGGGGCACACTAGCGCAGTTGCTCCAAGGTACCCAGGGCTGGTGATTGGCTGTGACTCGCGTCCTTCTGGATCAGCCCGGCCCCGGTTTCCGGTGATTGGCTGGAGCCATGGGCGGGGCTCCGAGGAGGCAGCCCTGGTGCGGTGCTCAGCGAGAGGCGGACTCAGTGTATCAGCAACCGGGAGAGAAGCAAGGACACGCAGCTGCCCTCCGCCGCCCTCCTCCAAATGAACGGTCCCCCCCTCGGATGTAAGCAGCAGAGTCCGGGGGACAGAGACACCCAGAGTTGGGAGAGCGCGCACCGCGACAGTCCGGAACCAGGGGACTCGGGCATCGCCTTCTACCGGCTACCTTTCTCACACGGCGGAGCCCCCGGGCGACCCCAGCTCCCGCCCGCAGACCCGCTTCGACAGGCCCAGCGCCTGCCCATCAGGGTGCTCAAGATGCTGAGCGCTCATGGGGGTCACCTGCTGCACCCAGAGTACCTACAGCCGCTGTCCGCCACCCCGATCAGCCCTATAGAGGTAAGAGTCGCAAGAACTGGAAACGATACCACCTCTTAGGCGCACCTATCACGGGCAGCCCCAACCACATATGGTCCCGTTCGACCCCCAAACAACCGTACCCTGTATGTCCTAACCTGCTTCTACCCGACATCTTGCCACCCTACCCCCTTCTGTGGCCCTGATCTACCCTGTTGAGTTGTGGATCATACTTGTTTGGCAGCTTGCTCTATCGTGCCGCCTTGCCGGGCCATGGGAACCCCTCTGCACACGTACCTACCTAATCATGTTCTGAGCTCCTCAACATCATAGTGCACACCGAGAAGTCCCTATGCCATCTGCATGGACAGGACCTGCCACCCAATGTACTTCACACCCTACAGCACTGACGCCTACTGCACTTTCAACTATCACACCCCGTCACCTGCATCCCACTATGACAGAGGTCTTCCTTTTTTGTGCGCCCTACAAATATTCGGCTGATATCACCCTCCAAACCGTGGCTGATTTTAGTGAACCGCTGACACAACTCCCACGCGCGTGCCCCGCTCCTAGTCGGAGGTGTAGATGGCAAGAACCCGTAGTTAATGTATCGCCCCCCTATACAGCGTCACTGCGCTACCTACATTCCCCCCTGTAGCCGCTTGTGGTTTATCGGAGCAGTCCACAGTGACGGGCAAACCTCTCCCGCGTCCTCTCTGCCGTTGCCTGTGCCCCCAATGGGCCTTGCACGTGTCAGTCTGGAGCCCATCGGGCGCCCCTTGCACATTCTGTGTACAGATACTGAGGCCTCTATGCGCCGTGTTGCTCCGGCCGCCTCTAGTTGTGGAGGTGAAGGTAGAATCTGCTTTACCCGGACCATAGGGTACTTCGGAGGTCCCTTTATTCCTGTGACAGAGGAGGGGGCACGAAGCACACCAGTGTGCCTTTATCTGTAGGCAAACCGCAAGAAGTGTTCCCCCCCCCCATACACATGCTTATCTCCACCGTGCCCACCTCGCAGTTATCTTCTTCTCCTAATCTATTACCGCCCACCCCAAACCCTTCACTCCAAGGGGCCTCCTAGACTCGGGGCATCCTCACACCTTAGGGTGTGGTCCGTTCTCCCCTCTAGCGCCCCGGCCCTGCTGGCTGGAATGCTGCAGCAGCGCACACGCTTTGTATGTAAACGCTTTCTTGAAACTATTTCCACCCTCCTTACAACACATTCCGGAATATGGCAGTATCACGCATTCTTCCTCTTTGGGCATTTTAGAAACATGGGATTTAGCACCCAGGGCAAGCAGCAAGATAGACAACTTTGGTTTCTGGTGCATATCCACCAATATATCCTTCGCCAGCGGGGATCAAAAAGAGTCTATCCCCAGACAATTATAAATATTAACCTACAAAACTTCGTTATTGCCAACAGTTATATGTGTTACCAATCTACCAGGCTGAGGGCTGCTTTATCTGTGCCACGAGGATATTTTTAAGAGTACCTTCTGCGGGGGGGTGGGTTAACTCTAAAAGCATGTCTTCCTTTGTGGCTGTGGTGTCTAATGTGCGGGGTTATGGTCAAACCCTTTGGACCAGAGGCTGTTGCTCTGAATCTGTGTTTCTTCTTTGTGTTGAAATTCATTGTAGCGCCACGAGTTTTTAAATGGACATGAAGCGCTGTATAACTTTTAAAATACTATATTAGGTCACAAACTTAGGATGGGTTTATTGCGTTGTGGTATCTTCACCTGTGCAGAGTCTAGTAAGAAATCACTACTGTACATCAGTCTTTTGGCCTAAAGGGTGGTTAAGTGTAGGTTAGTGACTGGCCCCTCGGACTGTGTTTTGGTGTAGAGTGAGTACTCTGTATGGGTTGTTGCAACGTTGCACTGTGTTTTATTGTTGTGTGGTCCCTATATAGGGTGTTCCCCTTTTGTTGGGTATCCTCGACGCCCCTCGAGCACAGTGGAAGCAACAGAACACACTGCTAACATGGTTCTCCTTTCTCTCCCCACAGCTGGATGCCAAGAAGAGCCCCCTGGCGCTGCTGGCCCAAACCTGTTCCCAGATCGGGAAGCCGGATCCCCCGCCATCGTCCAAGCTCAGCTCGGTCACCTCCAGCGACAAGGAGTCCAGCAGGTCCTCGTCGTCATTGAAGCAGTCCTCGCACGGAGAGGGCCCCCCAGGCGACGACAAGTCCAGCTTCAAACCCTACTCCAAGGGCATCGGGTCCGGGGAGTCCCGCAAGGATCCGGGCGGCTCCTCGGCCTCCGCGGGGGACAAGGCCGGCTTCAGGGTGCCCAGTGCCGGCTTTTCTTCGTCGCCCTCCTCCCGGGTCAGCTCCCCGGGCCAGCACTCGGACTGCCAGGAGAAAAAGGAGCCGGAGGTGGTGAAGCCCAGCCCGGAGCCCGCCTCCTCCTCCCAGGCCCGGCTCAGCAGCACCAGCAGCTCGGGCTCCGAGTCCGGCCACGGGGAGTGCCTGTCCGGCGGCAGCAAGGCAGCTGAGCTCGGGTCCTCGGGCCACGTGGCGCCCGTGTCCCCCTACAAGCCGGGCCACTCTGTCTTCTCGCTGCCGCCCTCGGGCCTGGGCTACCACGGATCCATAGTGGGCGCCTACGCCGGCTACCCGTCGCAGTACATGTCCGGGCTGGAGCACGCCAAGGCGGGCCTGGTGGGCAGCCAGCTGCACGGCACCCTGGGCATGCCGGGCAAGGGCTCGAGCTCCAGCCCCCTGACCGGAGCCTCGCCCCCCTCGTTCATGCAAGGATTGTGCAGGGACCCTTACTGCCTGGGCTACCACAGCGCCTCCCACCTGGGCAGCAGCAGCAGCTGCTCCACCTGCGTGCACGAGCCGGCGTCCCTCAAGGCCGGATACCCGCTGGTGTACCCTTCGCACGCGCTCTCCTCCAGCGTCACGCCCACGCTCTCCGGACACCCGCTCTACACCTACGGCTTCATGCTGCAGAACGAGCACGTGCCGCACATATGCAACTGGGTGTCGGCGAGCGGGCCCTGCGACAAGCGCTTCGCCTCCTCCGAGGAGCTCCTCTCGCACCTGCGAACCCACACCGCCATGCCCGGGGCGGAGAAACTCTTAGCCGGCTACCCGGGCTCCAGCCTCAGCTCGGCGGCCTCCTGCCACTTGCACCTGCCGCACTCCGGCGGGCCCGGGAGCCCCACCACGTTACCCGGCTCCTTCTCACTGCGGAGCCCGCACAGCCTGGGACTGAACAGGTACCACCCGTACGGCAAGAGCCATTTTTCGGCCGCGACGGGGCTGCCCGTGCCCTCGCTGCAGGCCGCCGGACCTTACTACTCCCCATATGCACTATACGGACAGAGACTCACTTCCGCCTCGGCGCTGGGCTACCAGTGAGCCAGGGGCGCCGCACACCTCTCCCACCGGACTGTGTATTTATTAAACTGTATTTTAGCTTAAAGCTGGGAATATAAGTGCATTATTCACACCAATGAATCCATGGTATGCAAACAGTCTGTGTCCAAAAAATCGTTTACTTTTTTTGTTGCAGTTTCTAATCTTTTTCTCCTTTGCCTTATTTTTTTCAAACGTTTGCTTTCATTTTCCGAGGAATTTCTTGCATGAACCTTTAAAAGACATTTCCCCTATCCCCTCTTTTCTTTTTATTTGTACAGTTAAAAGAGATGTAATATTTTTTGTAATGTATTGAATGGGGGGATTTGATGGCAGGGGCCGTCAGACTTGACTTGGTAAGTCCTATTTTGTTAATAAATCAAATCTTGGATATATTTACATTGCGTTCTTCTCACATTTCCACGGATACTTACAATTAAGCTGTTTTGGGCTTTCCTGAAAGATCATACCGCTATTAGTGGTGAGAAAACGTATTCTTTGAACTCCACAAAGGTTCACTAACACTATCAAAAAAGTGTGTTAAGTCAAATCATATGTTGGCATGTTAATGAATACATATTTTTGTTTGCTAAGAGTTATATATTTTTATCCCTTCTGAGCTAAACATTTTTCATAAAATTGTAACAGCAGTGGCTTTAAACTGCATTGGCTTTGGCATCTGAAAGACATGAATGGCGCTTGTGCGCCCCCTAGTGTGCGTAAGTGCAACTTGTGATAGTTACTCAATACCCCCACATTGAGAAGCCCGAATGCTTCGGGATAATTTATCGAAATTTTGGCGTATGAAATGTGTGCGTGTTGGTGTATGGTGCTTGTATTTAGCGCCACTTTAATGAATCTGTGAAGTGAGATATATGGGCTAAATTGATTCCATTCGATTATACCTATCGGAAGTTCTTATGATTTAAGGGTTATATTATAGCTTAATTGACATTTACCGCATTCACTTGTCCCCTCTGGGAGTTTACGAGCAATTTAATGTGGAAGATACATTCATTGTTTTATCCTTCAACGTATCTGCATCCAATCCCTTCGTCCTTTTAGTTGAAGTCTTGTGGTTTGTATGTGTCTTATTTTTCAATCAATGGGAGTTTTTTCTCTGCGTGACTTCGTGTTAAGGAGAGAAGCAGGTGTGTGCGGCGTGGCCCCCATTTGATGCCCCGCGGTATCCTTTGATCCTAGGATTTAGGGTACAGGTGTGAGAACTCCCCCAGTCATTTCAAAGCAGATACAAAAATTGATACATTTACGCATTTTCTCACCAACTGTTGGCCAACATACAAGACAGCAGCTTTGTCGTTTATATGTGTTACAGATAGCTTTACTGCTCTCTGCACCGAATAACAAAGTTGCAAACAGTTCCTGTTGATTTATATGTTAATTATCCACGACTACACATCAGCATTCAACAAACCGCATTTTTTTGCACGGAACGGGATATTTTCAAACTTGGGCTACAACCGTGCAGATGTTTGTACTTTAAATTTCGACTGCCCAAGTTTGGGAATCGGTTGTTCTTTGTGCGTGTGTAGTTTTTTAAAATATATTTTTATTATAACTCTCTCCCTCACCCCACCTCTCAATTCTTCTTACTATAATTACGAGGTCTCTCGTCTGATATTTCTTCAGCATGACCATCTTGAACAAACCAGTTAAATAAAGAAAATACAATTTGTATGTTACATTTTGTTACACATGCCCTTATTAAAACACACTCTTCCCGAACTGCAAATTGTGCCTAGATTGACATCTCTGAACATTTCTGGCAGCTGAAGTCATATCCGGGGATTCTAAGCAAACCGGAAGTGACTTGGGATACAGGAAGGCCAGGGAAAGGGTAGATCTCTGGCTTGACCTCATTCTGCAACGCGACATTGTCAACACAAAGCGTCCTCGCGTTTCCATGGAAAGGAAGCATTCAGCGAAATAAGCCATTCCATATGTCAATCTTTCTTTGAAAGTCGCCACATTTAAAAAGCTACAAAGACCGCAATTATAGCGATTATGTTTTTTCGGGCCTTCCTCCTTGCGTCGTGTTGAAAGTTATTTCACGCCGTTGCAGATTCCCCGCAGCATATCCTCTTTAAGAGCAATTCAATGAAGGCCCGGCACCATTGACAGCGGGAACTGTCTTAAAAGGGCAACGGGGAATTTTAAATCGCATTATATTTTTTCTGTGCTGCTGCGTTTGCAATTTTTTGGGCACTACAGATATTGATTGGCCTGACCAGGTCAGCACTATATAATTCCAGACCCGGAAGTGGCGCAGGGCAGCCAAGCCGGCCAGGCTAAGCTATCTTCGGTGGCCGGATGAGCGCATTTTCACTCAAAAAATTGCTTTCTTATTTGTAAGAGATTTGGGAAATGATCCCTCAGGCGCTGCAGCTGGTAACATTATTTAGTTTCTATCCAATAACGTCGTAGTTCTGCCCTGTTATTAAATACATTCATTTAATTTTGTTTTCCGCTGTGAACGTATGTGAGGAAATAAGATTAGTGCTGGATGTTACCAGCCTGAGTACATTTGCAATATCTTTGTAATTTAATTAGGTTTTACCCCCCCCCCCCCCCCCCATATATTGCCAGGCACCCAAAACGTCACAAGATCATTTTGTGTGTCTCAAAGAACGGGTTGTGGTGGCATTTCCTCCTCCAGCAAGAGTAATTGAATCCCTTTGTGTTTTTTTTCAATTTGGAGTCATGTGTATAGCGTGCATCTTTAGTATACTTACTACACGCTGCTTCAGAATTGTTTCCTGTGTGCAAATATTGGAAATATATATATGTATATATATATATATTTTAGCCCACAGTTTGTATGAAATAATTCATCGAAGTGACTAGTCGCACTTCTGTGGGTTAAATCTTTGTTCAAACCGTCAGTCGTGGGCAAGTGGGTGGTTGCCGGGCTCGCGTGTGTGTTGATGACAGGCCCGCAACAAGCACTAGGCCTCCTCTTGGCTGAGGCCTAGTTGAATCTGGTTGCTGGATTAGAGGTGCCTGCCCGTCCGTGTCACTTTCGGTTACCAGGTTACTGGTCCGGAGGAGCATTGCACCTAGTGCTCCCAGATTCAGGCCCCTCTCTGCAACATCTTCATGTAGAAACGGGAGCCCTGCCGAAAATATAAGCACAAGAAGACAGACTCGCTAATTTTCTATAGTCAGTGTCTACTTAACTTCTGAAGCTGGGACCGTTACAAGACTTAGTCACACTTATGCGTATATACATAAGTGAATCAGGCCCAGTATTAAGGAACGGACAGCACAGACCCTCTTCCACTGCCCTGGAACGCCAATTCATTTTATACAAACTTGGTTGCATTTAGTAAAAAACAAAAGCCTGTGTTGTGGGAATGCGCGAGCCGTAGTATCATTATTCCACCCCCACTTGTCTGCCTCGTAGGTAGCTTTCCATGTTATCTGTTCACACTTTAAATAACATGTACGTTTTCAAAAAACAAGGAAGAGGCTTGCTGTCCTAAGTTGTTTATAGTCGACACACTCGGTATGCAGACTCGAAGCAGGAATGCACATTGCTGTACAGAATTGTCTTATATATTTCTAAATTATTAACGGTATGTGCAAAGCGCTCCGAGGCAGCGCTTTACATATACCGTAAATAAGGAGGTAGGGTCCAGACAAGATAAAGAGGGGGGTGTCAAGTTAAATTGAATTGACTTGCTTGAACTGACGTTGAGTTGAACCCTTTGTGTGAGTTTTTTATTATGTTTGGGCTGCTCTCTAATAAAAAGCTGATAAACCGGTTCATTCCTGCCGTGGTCCGCGGATGGCTTTATCACCTTATCGGTGTTTTCTAAATACCAAGCATGTTGTACAGGTAATACTGCTCATTAATGCGTGATATTATCCGGCAGGTAGACTCATTTGTGACTGGAGGCATGGGGAGACATATTTGTGTGGAACCTGTGTATGTGGTGAGGTAGAACGCAACAGGCACTTTGTTTTAATTTGGTGAGTTGTGTAAGGTGGCGACTCAGGGCGAAAGGTTCAAACTTGTTTCAACCATGGTCTCCCGAGCAAAAGGATTGGTTTGTGTTTTAGGAATTTTCTTCTCTTTTTTACCGGTGAAAAGGGCAACGCAAGCAGGATAGGTGAGAATTTAGCATCTGGGAAAAGTGTATACATTTATATTAAAAATGGTCTTTGACGTATTAGTTACACGATTTTATGATGTCTGCTAACCTCAGTAAAGCTACACACCAACCAGATTTCTGTGCTCCTGTTTCCTTCAGACCTCCTTTGGTGGGTTGCTGGTAGGCTCACATGTCACGAGGACAATTTACTTTTGAGTTTATTTTGTATTTTTATTTGTAGTACAGGCCACATTTTCACGACAGGGCGCTCTGCACAGATGCACATATATCGTGTACAAACGAAGAGCAAAATATCACGGAGCAAAATCTTTCAACAGAAGGACATCAGGTTTCTACTTAGAGTTTTCCTGACCTAAGCGGCCTTGGCGGTGTGTAGACTTTAATAAGAGGTCAGAAATGTAACCCAAACACGATTTCAGCAGAGATGAACGCTGCATTGCATACTTTGATGGGACTATTTAAGTACGGCGTAGTAAGCAGTCGTGTGCTGAAATATGGCATTGGTATAGCGCTGCATGTCTCCAGCTGCCATACGAAGCTCTCGGATTTAACGCGTTTACGTCAGCTGCACGTATTTTGTTGTAAATCGCCCAGTGGTTGGTGGCAGCAACATGCGCTATCGTGTCCTGTATGTTTCCTTAGTGCCTGTGTTCAGGCAGTATTTTAGCAAATACTATTTAGCATAACATATTCAAAGTCCCACTGAGACAAAGGGTTCCCTGATTGAGGCTCCTTTACCCCCGAAGAACATTCCAGTTCTTTCCGGGTGCTTCTAGAAAGTAGTTTCCTTGTTCGTTTTTTTTGTTTGTTTTTTTAAGCCCCATGCTAGTGTTTTCTTAGTTCTTTGTGTACTTATTGGGTAGAATTGTCTTGGTACCACTGCTCACCTGAAGTCCTAATTCTATAAAACCCACACACCACAATGTAATTTCGTAGAAAGCATTTGTAACTAGGTAAATGGAATATATATCAGGCGAACATTCTAGTTTAGGTGGGTGCATCACATTAATGTCTCCCTAACCATTCATCTAACTTTTGTTGTGATTAACAAAGTAATCCATGCTTCATGCGAGTAAAATCGTATTTAAAAAAGCGTCCGAGCAATATCACTTCCGAAGAAATATATCTGTCATCGTACCTGTTCATATCTGAAATGTGCAATGTAGAGTGTCTTAAAGGCACAGAGTTACACTGCGCTGTTTTACTAATTTATTGGGGACACAACAGTTCTTCATCTGGCCCTGTCAAGACTGGTCTTTTCCACCCATCAGACTCGTACCTCTTTCAGGCAAACCTTGATTTTTTGTTTTGGGGTGGGGGGGCTGCAGGAAATCATGGCTTGAAGCAGTACTTTGCTTGTCATTACAGCCCACGCCCCCTTACTATTTTTTTGCGTTGTAAATAAGTGAACAGGCTCAGACCATTTGGCTGGTTTGCCACTGGTCATTAAGGGACTGATCTAGTGAATGTGTCGGGGAGGTCTCATCAAGCGGCCTTCATCACATCTAGGATGCTTTCAGCAAACTTAGCGGCTGGGATTGTTGGTGATCCAGCTCTGGTCCATGCACTACCCTATGCCAGTGGATTTTCACCATTGCACTGGGGGAGGTCCAAGGAAAACTGCTGTTCTTGGAAATGGGAAATTGGTGACAACTGATGACCATAGCACACAAAGCGAGTACGCCTGATCGGAGAAACCACCATCCCACGATTTCGCCAAAGCACTGGTGTCCAAAATTCGTCCCCAAAGGCCAAAGCCATGCCACTTTTTCAGGCGAACCACTGATCAGGTGAATGAGTTCTTCTAGGGTCACTAGGTTAATGTATGGTAAGTAGATCCTCAAAAAATTGGGGATGGGCCTGGCCATCTGGGCTTCCGTTGGACATCCCTGGTTTAGCGAGTCAAAAATTCCCCTCCCTCCTCTTACTCACTCCCAGAGCGGAGGACAGGGTTTTATCAGGTTGGCCTGCATAGAGAGGCGGACAACCAATCCGCTTCCTCCTGGAGTTGGCTAACTTCTGCTGCACATTTTCCCACATGTGCAACAAAACATGCTGGCATAGTGTGTCTGTATATGTATGTATAGGTATATGTATATGTATATTTATATGTGTGTGTGTGATAATACTGCAGGTCTATCTTTTTTAAATTGTTTTGATTGGCGCCATGCTTAGTCTTTCCGTGGGTGCAGGCCTCTGAACAAATTGTATATTTATGCCCAGTCTTCAATACTTTGAGGGTGGATACTTTATCTGCTCTGTAAATCGTATTCCCTTTATATTTTTTTAATAATACGTATTTTTCATTGTAATATTTTTTTAGAAGCTAGAGTATGGAGAATTATCTAGCACCCCACTATTAGGTGAACCACCCTGTCAGTATGTACCCTTAACTTGGGTAAAAGGAGTTGCACATGAAGAGCCACAGATTTTCCCAGCAAGAAGGGCCCGGCAAAACAGCATTTTATTACATTTTTCCCCACTTACAACTTTTGCAAAAGTTTTTTATACGTTTGGTTCTTACTTGTAGCTTTTGGTTCAGAAACAAATTGGAGCTTCCTTTTTCTAAAAGTTTACAGTGCATGGAACTCCTAAAAATGTTTTTGAATTGTTACCCCCTTCAGGCACGGATTACTTAGCAGCGCAACATACCCTTAGAAGCATTGTTAAGCATCTTTGCTACCCAGGATTAATAGCCACGACCCATGAGTTTTATGTGGTAGCTTTTTATGAAGGCCATAGCTGTTTCAGTAGAGTTATATGAAACCCCTTACACTCTAAACGTACAAAGGAACACGTGTAACGCTGCACTGCCATGATAGGGCCACGCCACATGTCTCTTCTAGCAGTGTACAACAGAAATATAGCTTCATACCTGGGGGTGTAATAGGCTTTAATAAGAGGTCAGAAATATAACCCAAACACGAGATGAACGCTGCATTGAATACTTTGATGGGACTATTTAAGTACGGCGTAGTAAGCAGTCGTGTGCTGAATTGTGCGATTGGTATAGCGCCACAAATCTCCAGCTGCCATACGAAGCTCTCGGATTTAACGCTTTTACATCAGCTGCACGTATTTTGTTGTAAATCGCCCAGTGGTTGGTGGCAGCAACATGCGCTATCGTGTCCTGTATGTGTCATTAGTGCCTGTGTTCAGGCAGTATTTTAGCAAATACTATTTAGCATAACATATTCAAAGTCCCACTGAGACAAAGGGTTCCCTGATTGAGGCTCCTTTACCCCCAAAAACATTGCAGTTCTTTCCGGGTGCTCTAGAAAGTAGTTTCCTTGTTCGTTTTTCTTTTTTTTTTTTAGCCCCTTACTAGTTTTTATTAGTTCTTTGTGTACTTGTTGAGTAGAATTGTCTTTGTACCACTGCTCACCTGAAGTACAATTCCATAAAACCC
Organism: Lissotriton vulgaris; assembly: GCF_964263255.1. Lineage (NCBI taxonomy): Eukaryota > Metazoa > Chordata > Amphibia > Caudata > Salamandridae > Lissotriton > Lissotriton vulgaris. The sequence continues at coordinate 699,126,599 of NC_141699.1, forward strand.
ACATGCCACAATTTAATTTCGTAGAAAGCATTTGTAACTGATGACCATAGCACACTGCCGTGATAGGGCCACGCCACATGTCTCTTCTAGCGGTGTACAACAGAAATATAGCTTCATACCTACGGTCTACACATAACACAGCCTCCACTAACCAGAGACCCTTAGTCTCACGCGCAAGGAGTGAGTCTTGCGCAGTTGGAGTTTGCTCACACAAATTGTTGAATCTCAGCTGAAGAAGGGGCGTAGCCACCTTTGGTGCAGCAGGTGCAGTGGCTTAGGGGCCCAGACGAGCTGCATTTTACTCTCCCAACTGCAGTCAAACGGGCATTTTTCCTTGCTTGCACCTGGGCCCACAACATCCCTGCTACTTACTGAGCTGGAGAGGACCTCCTTAACCCCGGCTTCCCCCTCCCCTCCTTGCGAGTTCAGCTGCTCCTGGCAATTGGTGATGCGGCGAGAAGTCATTTCTCCATAAGGAAGACCTACTGCAGGAACCAAGTGAAGGTATCTGCACCCACCGCCTCAGTGATACGATTTTCTACAGTAATTATAGACACCTGCACATTTGTATTCTGCAGACAACATGCCTATTTTATGATGATTTTGGTGGGATTCATGTATTTTACGCCGCTTGTAGCATTATACTTAGCACTTTTTGTGACATAATTGGTCATGTGACATCACCTCGTGTTTATATTAAATGGTACTTCACATTTTGAACACCTGAGAGTTATCTCAACAGATTACATTTCCACATATCTTAGAGCCTGCTCTGTACACAAACACAATCTCCCCTCTACACCACACACAGACCGCTGTAGTAGCATATAGGTCCTTCCCACTATTTATCAATGAGGGGGGGGGGGGTGTTGTCCATAATTGCGAAAGTATAGTTATGCCTATGTTCACCACACCTCACTGGATTTGTTAGATTTATTGATTCCTAACAAAAATGTGTCATCAGTTTTATCTTTCTTCCCAGGGAGAGACCGATGTTGCCAGACCCTAAAATGGGCTCTCTAGGCAACCTGGTGTGCGCTCTTTGTGGTGTTTACACTGTGTAGAGCTTTTACAAGGAATTGAGGAGGAAATGTGCTGCTTTGTTTCTACTGGTGCTTTAGAAATATTCAAATTCTAAAACATTTCAATAGCACTGTGTTATCGTCAGGTCAGGTATTTTAAAGAGCATGGCCTTTAAATCACATTTATATATATGATTACCATATTTTCTATTGCAAAACCTGGAACATTTTGTTTAATCTATTCCTGTTTGTTGACATGCTGAATTGGCATTTTTCACAAGTTGAACTATGCAATTAAGCTTAAAAAATGCAATACGCCAGGAAGAAAAGTACAATACTGCTAGTGAGTGTGGCTAGTGTGAACCAAAATGGCAATCGGTGTGCTACTCATCGAAAAAGCTCTTCGACGCCTCGTCAGAGGTAGTAAGTGCTATATAAATGCAATTTCAATACAATACAGTTACAATCAACAACATTGTGAATGCAAACAAAACAATTTTGGGGCAGCAGTAGAGGGAATGAGCTACAGACCTGAGGTGAACCTGGGCTGGCTTTGAGAGGGCATTTCCTTGTTGACGTCTTGTTATTTTCAAATCCCTTACCCTAAAAATGTGCCTCTATATGCAAACGTTGTGCATTCTTCCAAGTCCATGCTCTTCATTGGCATTTTGGGTTTTTGTTTTTTTTGCTTTGATTTCACCCTATAGTATTTAAGTTTAAATCAAAAGTAGAAGGTAAATAAAGTAAAATAAATGTTCTGTACCTGGAAATTGGGGCAAGTAAAGGGGAGACACACCTGTCAACTCACCCGCATTTGGTTGGTGTCACAATCTTTTTACTTGTATACACCTGCCTAATAAACATAACGGCTCCATACACATTGATAGGCTCGCCCACTTTTCAAACCTATATTAACCTCTAAAAAGTAATGATTCTCCAGTCGCCTTAAATGGACTCAGTCTCGTAAACTTCTGACTTCACTGCATTTCTTTTGTTAATAGGTTGGCAGGTATGATTACTTTCACTTTCAAGTGGGGTCCAAATATCTAATGACACAAAAGAAAGGACCGCCCCTGATAAACCGGGAGTGATGGTAGGGCTGTATATGATGACCTTGTATTTGAGAACAAAAAAAGGGCACCCCTGTAAATGAAAATAGTTCTTAAATCAGGGAGAAAATTGTAATTGAATAGAAAACATTTAGGAATTTAAATACTAAGGGGACCTAGGAGATTTCTCCATCAATAGAACATATACCAGATGCTAATATCTTACACAATTATATTCATTTTTATTCAACACAATAATATTTTTTCCTTTTTTCATCATTTTGTTTTTAAAAATTGGTACTTAAATTTCATTTGTCATTTACCAAAAATTGAATACAGCGCATCTTCTTTCCATTGGTATTATTCTGTTTTAACTAAATCCTATCCACACTTTCCACCGCATTCATACACTATTAATCTGACAATGTGATTTTATACAAAAATTACTAACATGTATTATATTTTAAGGCAAACCACTGTTTGTCCGATCTTTTCATTATATCTCAATAATGGTTGTTATTGCACATGCTTCAAATTATGTGGCAATAAAGGCACAAATACTGCAACCTTATGCAACACATTTTGTGATAGTATTGCTTCATAATTTTGTCACTTAGTTCTAGTGGTTAATTTGTCACAAAAAAATAAGTGCTGGGGCTCTCGACAGGAGGCTTGCACCAGCCCATTTCTCCTAAAAGAGAACCAACTACTAACCATGAAAGTGGGGAGAGGGTGTGGCATAATGGCCAGAGGTGCCGTCTTGAGAACCAGGTTAAAGTCTCGTTGGCGGGTCAACACCATGTGATTCTGGGCAAATCACTTAATTTCCCCATGCCTACCATAAATGAACCCGTCCTTAACCGGTGCTCATGAAAAGCGTAGGTGTTAATGATTAAGTGCCAGTGATGCACATCGGAAACCACAGGCTCAAATTAAGCACTGTTTAGCTCACATATTAAAACTATGAGGGTCATGGTTTAACTTCATTAGCACCAGCTTAAAACCCATAGTTGTGAGCTAGTGGAATATGATCAGTCAGCATTTTCATAAGGCCTCCCACTGCGCAGTCTTCGGGGTCGCTATAATGTTAGTAAAATTTGCTCCATAGGAGCTAGAAAATATTTTTTTTGTTAAATTCTGCAGATTATGCAATAGTTGATCTGGTAACCCTACTGATAAAGGGCACTCTTTTGCAGTGAAACTCTCTTGTTGACTCAAGTGAATCTGTTTTAACAAGAAGCCACATGAGCCTAAACAAAGTGTCACCTACTCTGTGAGGACACTGCAGTGGGAGTGAAGAGGCTGGTTTCAAAGCTCGAAGAGGGAAGAACATGACAGCCAATGCCCCCAACAGTGACTCAGTGATGACATCAGATGTTTGATGCATGTCCCAACATTGGCCCCAAAAGCTCCATGTTTCCTTGGACAAGGGGAATGTATGGAACAGTTCTTAATATGGTCTGTGGGCTGTAGGGAGTGGGCACTGGCACTCATTTTTGGGGCCAAGGGCTTATTTGATATCATCAGACTTTAACCCAGAACAAGAGAGAGTAGGGTATATAGTGGCACACACAGGTTTAAAAGAAATAGAGGAAAACAGTGACAAACTGAGAATACTGATAAAAAAAGAACCCACATTGTAGAAATACGAGTCCAGAAGTAGGGTGGGAAGCAGAAAGATGAGTATGGTGGAATCAATCCTAGGCAGCCTGTATTTGGAGATGTTTGCGGTCTCCTCTGGAAAGTTTTGAGCCCCGGGGGTATATTCAGCGGCGGCTGACATAAACAAAGGGTGGTGGCGCCGGAGGCCTCACGCGTTGCGGGATTAAAATATTTAAAAAACCAAAACGTACCTTTTGCTGCCGCAGCCAGCTGTCTCCAGCATCCCGTTCGCCGCATGAGACTCCCATCCAATCCCCGTACTGCAGAGCAGCGTGGTGATTGATCTGAGGAGGCAAGAACAATGCCCTGCTAAGAGCAGGGATCTGTGGGGTTTCTCCAACCCGGCTGCTCAATGTAGCTTGGCTGGAAAAAACTTAAGTGCGCATGTGTGTTTTGGGCAGCCTGATACGGCCAGCCAAAACACATGTGCACTTAGGGAGTGGAGTGCATGTAGCACTTCTCCTCCCCCTCCCATGCCTAAACCCCGCCCCTCCCAACACCGCTGGTTAAGAGACGGCAAATGTAAAAGAAAACGATGCAAGAGTGTCGTATTATTTTACATTTGCTGGCTCTGAGCCAGGCAGTGGGGCGACGCTCCTCTCCCATTGTGGAGTAGCCGTCCCTGGGTATATTTTCTGAATAAAGTAGTGGCAGGAAGAGGAAAGTTATCAGCTTTGTAGGAGCCCTTTTTACTTTCAGTTCCTTCTGCTGCCTTCACGACCCCTCAGATAAGGGCTAGTAAGGGTCCTTCCAGTGTTAATCACGGATGAGACAGAGGCAGCAGCCTCTACCCCTGGCTGCCACTGTGGACTGGAATCTTCATTTGATTCCTGAGTTGTATTTGTACAGCAGGGACAGGTAAACACTAAATAGCCCTGGATAGGACTTATGCAGAACTGGAATTTTATTTATACACTCCCAGTCAGATGCTCCTGTCACATGGAGACTGGAATGAATAAGAGATTTTAAAAGGGCACAGTTATAGGATTTTAGTATAGGCACCAGCTACCTACATTTCTGAAAACTAGAAGAATATTTTTTTCCAGCATCACTAAAAAAACAACTAGATTGGACTCACTTTGTAGGAAGGTGTCGCTTTGTTGCATCCATAACTGGAAATGACGTAAATGGATTCATCCCTACAGTAGTGCTCCAAGCAGTAAAATATAGCATGATCATTTCAATTTACTTGCCCTATATTCACTTTACCTTTTTTCTGGCTTTTTACTCAGGTTTTAAATGTGCAACTTGGAATTCTGTTTCAGGCAACATCAGTCGGTTCCTTTTTTAGAACATGAGCTGCAAAAATAGTGTGAACTGTTTTTGCTTTGCTTACTGTTTATTACTGAAGAAATACAATGATGTAAATGGATTTTTTTTACATGAATGAAAAGTTAAGAAATATAGCCACTGTGCAGTGAATTAGTAGGTATTAACAAACATCTCAAACGTACAGAACTAAACGACCAAAGGAAACCCAAGGATGATATAAAATTGGCGCTTACATTAAGATAGCCCTATATAAAAGTGATAGTGGGTGCTGTAGAAAATAATAAAAACCTAAAATAATGTTACGGGAAAAGTTACCGTAGCGATTGACAAATTCTTTAGTTCAATCCTTTATTAAATAATAAAAAAAATAATGGGAAGAAGAGGCCAAACTCCACTACAGAGTAAACCGGAAGTACTTTGCACAAGTAGCCTAGACTGGGGAGCATTCTGAAAACAATCTAGAAACTTCTAGTCAGCACATTATTATATGTTGTAGATTGATTGGTAGATTTTGGTGTAAGAAAAAGAATAAGAATATACCATGTCCCCTTTGACTGTACTAACAGTGTAAGAGCCCATCGTCGCTGTTTAGCACCGTGTGAGGTCACGAGAGGCGCAGCACGTCTTTAGAGAGCTCGAGAACAACACGGATGTTTTTCTAAAGTCTTATCCTACTTAGTACATTGGCAATTTAATGTATCCAATGAACGCAAGGGGTGGCTGAAGAAGGCTTTTTAAAATCGGCCTAAACTTTCTCCAGCCCACGACTCCCCCTGGCTGCCCAGGCCCAGCCTTCCCGGCCTGCCCTGGATGCCGGGACCTCCAGCGGTTGACTCCGAGTTGACCCTGATCCCTGCACTCCCCAGTGAATGGGTGTAATAACACCAGCTGTCTGTTACTCAAACTCCGACTGAGGAAGAAAAAAGCACTGATTATCCAAATACAGTCATTAAAGGGGAAATGTGTTTTTAGGACTGTCAGAATGATTAATGAGGGTTAGCAAGCCTTGCAAATGCACTTGTTTAGTCTAACTGGCAGCCTGTATTTTCTCACTGATTTATTGCTGCGTGTTCTGCGGCCGCAGTGTATGTGTGCGCACGCCTGAACACTGCATGCTGTTTCAACAGAAAAAAAAATATATACAGCAGTTCTGTGCTGGAGCCTCAGATGAAAGGTAAGCGTTGACTTTTAATTCATGCCGCTAGCAAAAAAAATAGGGACGGTGTTCATCTTGTGGAGAAGCAGAGCATCAATCACTCGCAGCAGGGTCCTTGAAACATGGCCTTCATAAAATGTGAAGTCAATTTGGACTGATTCTGACCTCAAGGAAGAATCCCGGCCAAGAAACATTTGGGTAGGAGTTGAAGAGTTTTTCATGTGAATTATACTCCGTTCATTCTAAAATTGGCACTCATATCCTGGAAAAGCTCTGCAGCCTGGCAAAAGTTAGATTTTCTGCTTAAAAAGGAACATGCTTATTAAATACTTTTTCCTCTGGTGGTGTATTTCACTTACTTCTCACTTAAGGCGCTAAATTGCTTTGTTTTGAGCCGAAATATGTATTCTGTTCTCTTGATTTTCTCGAAAAAAATTATCCTGAATGAACTGTTTATGCTTGAACTCTGGACATTCTTTATGGTTCCATGGTTTCGTCTTAATAAGCTTCCAATTAAACAAGTATACTTTTACATACACTCCTCAGAGGTCTGATTTAGAAGTCAGATTAGCTCGAATCACCTCAAATTTGATTACACTGATTATCAGAGCTGCAGCCACGCCACTGAAGTTAATGTTGACTACTTCAAGCCACTGTAAATGACACATATGCACCTTAAATAACTTTGACTTCTCCTGACCAGTTTTAAGATAGCTTTATGGAAACAGCATTTAAAATTCAATTTGAGAGTGGCTAACCTGGACAGAATGCCCAAAGGGTGTAAAAGTTTTAAGAGGTAGGAGGTTTCAGTTCCCAAAACTAAATAAAATGGGGTTTGCCATATGTGAGTTTCGCTTTCTCCATGAATACTTTCAAAATCTCAATCAACATTTCACCCACTTTTAATGATCCACTAGAATTTCCATTGATCTGTGCCATTTTGTAGTCCGGTGATTTTTCAGCCAACTGCATCACAGATATAAGCAAACTGTGAGTATCCAGTGTGCATGCACGAATAATTCCTTGTTAACAACACATTCAGCCAATTGGGCAAGCCCCTGATGCAGATGCACTCCATATTACTCAATCATGGTGATGTTCCTAAACACTGGAAGGAAAACAAAAAAATAGAAGCAGTAGAGCGGGAAAGCCAATGCTGTATTATGCCTAAGTGTGAGGGCCTTGAGACAGCCCCCAGTGCTGATCTCGCCCTAAGGAACTATCGCAAAAAGAAATCTTCACACCCAATCACACTCTTGCCTGGTCATGACCAAGAGAGTACAAATGCACCCATGCCTTCTTAGGCTGGGGTGTGAAAAACAGAGAGCCTTGTGAGTAGCCTGGGAGGAATGTTTGATCATGCCCCTTTAGAAAACACCCTCTTCGTTGTCAAAGGGTGGGAGTTTATTTTTTGTCCCTCCATGACACTAACTCAGAGCCATGAATGGATTATGGAGTTCCACTGCCCAGCTGCCTATCCAAATGTTGGGTGGGAATTAGTTTGGCGCTAAGAGAGCTATATAGTTATATATTTATAACTATATATTTATAACTATAATATAACTATATAGTCAATATAGATTGCGAATAGGAGAGGTGAGGTGTCTTGTTCCCCTAGTGTAGTGTAGTTCCTAGTTTCCCACTAGGCCCTGCGCATTGGAATAACATAAACAGTAGTATCGACGTGGAACTGCTTATATTCCAGGCCTCCACTGACTATGCTAAACTTAATTGGGTTGTGTTACCAACTAGCTCAGAGGTCACTGGAAACTTTCTTCTCTGTATAGGAAGTGATCAGCTTCCTTGGCACAGACAAGAAGGGATTCAGTTTTCCAACAACCGTGCAACATGACAACTTTGCTCCTCAGATCAAGAGTCAATCTCTAGGGTCGTGTGAAACAATAGACATGTATTTCACTCAGTCAGTCTAGTGCAGTTTACTTTCACGAGATGTAGAGAATAGAGAGACGGGCGTGTATCAATAAAGGGTTAACATTTATTGAACAGTCTTTCTTCTCATACAAGAGAAATAAATTGCCACAATTGCAATAATTGTTATTATAAAAAGTACGTACAGTAAGATAAGTATTGCGAAATAGAACTGTAAAAGCATTGATATGGTTTCTTAGCCATACAATGGTTAAAAGTAATAAAACATATATACAGTCATATATACATTAGGCTAACATACTCAACTGGTGCTTCTAACTAAGCCTACCCCAGTGTGCCTGACCTAAGCCTAACACGTGAAAAGGGGAGTAAGTAAGTAGCTTAAGTTAAGTTGGTTTTGCCAAGGTTTGTTTCAAGAATTCTCGTCTAAGGGTTTAGTCAACACCATACCTCTGAATAGAATGATGGAGGATTGGTATCTCCTTCAGGGGTCTCTCTCGATATCCCAGTCACCCGCGAGGGTAAACCGGAAGCGCCGGGACTGGATTTCTCTGCACGAGAAAGGCAGCGGCTTTCTTCAGCGCGTCGAGGAAGGAGGCGGGGGACAGCGTCCGCGGGCAGCTGGAATCTGCTGGATGTCTTCGCAGAGGGACGGCTGTTTAGCTCCTTAAGCGTACTGCACCATAGGTCGCGCTTTAGCGGCGATAATGGTATCAGCAGCCTCACCACCACAGGATAGCAGGCTGCAGCGACAGAGTGCTAGATTTACCAACACAGGGTCATGCAGGCAGCTGGCATCAGCAACAGGCAACGAACATTGCTTAAGGCAACGTTGGTAATATTTATACCTGACAGGTGCCGGGTTTGACGCAAGTTTGCTGGACATAAGACGTCAATTAAAGATGTCACTAGGAAGTGATAGTTATCAGTTGCTCATTAGAGTTCCATTACTAATCAAAACATAGCAAGCAGGGATTTCCAGGTTTGCTAAGTTTTTATCTTGTTGAAGAACTCGGAGTGTTATCTAGGAATATCAGATAGTGACTGCTGCTCTGTCATTGCACTAATTGGTCGCAAAGGAAGTAGCAGAGAGTCATGCTGGAATGTGGCTCTGTTCGTGTGAGGCCAGAGATGACTTTTCAGAAAATCGCACTTGAACGGTTATGCCAATATAGGGAATAAATGGATTTATAGCCGAATAGGGGCATAAGGTCACAGTATCAATCAGGAACCTAGATTAACACGCAACACCCACTCCACGGGTTAATGTCCATCAAAATTACTAAAACTAAGCAATTAGATGCATGTGTAACATTGCCCACCCCAAAATACATAAATGCATTCGAAATAGGCGTACTTGTAATACATGGAATTTAGGTACTGTACGTTTTTTAAAAGCATAGAAATCATTCAAAAATTATTGCATATGAAATCAATGAACGATTATACATAAAGAATTACACATGAAGTATCTCTGACAGAAGAAATGCGAGATAAATCATCACATAAAAATGCATTGTAATTACATGTGTGCTAGAGGCTGGTGTAATGTTGTTATGTCTCTAGATGTGTTTAGAAATAGAAGTGTGAAGCTTCTGTTCTCTAAGAATAGTTTTTACGTTAAGCAAAGAATTGTTCGTGCCAAAAAGGGTCAATATTAGAAAAATTGTCCAATTCAAAGAATTATTGCTTGAACGGGGAAAAATAGATTTCCAAAGCTCTTGGCAGTTTTTGTTGATTAAAACTGAAGGCCGAATCCAGAGTTCATGGAACGCTGTGTGTCGGAAAGCTTCTAAAAGTTATTGTTTCTCTACGGGTGAGAACATCGTATCAGACAGGCTCTCAAAGAATTGGTCTACAAATTCAGGTGATAGTTCAACCAAATTAGATAGCGCTGTAACTTGGCAGGTGTGAGAATGATTGCTGTCATCATATTCGGGAGCAGCAATGCTCACAGCTCGCTGTACCTGGGTGATGTTGCTTTTGTCACTCGCTCCACTGTTACCACTTGGCTGTAGTACAGTAGTCTCCACAAATGCCGTCATCAGGATTGGTAGCCGCTGGGGACAACACAATGCGTGAGCCGTTATTGGACTGAGCAAAGTATCGACGTCCATTGGTACTGCTGATGGAAGTGAAAGACAGATGTCCAACACGCATTCATCGCCGCAAAGCATACACCGTAGCACAGGTAAAATGCAATTTTGCCATATTGGTCTGAATGAAAGGAACCAGGTCATGTTTAGATCTCTCAGCCTGGCCAATCCGAGGACGTTAGTTATCCTGTCCCGGTAGCGCATTGCTAGGATTGTCTCTTCCATTCCCATGGGAGCTATGTCTGAGCCGAGGCTTGCCATAACGAAGCAGGAGGGTCAAAAATAGAATCCCTGCGATGAGTCCCAAAAATAATGGTATGCCGCCAAAAATGGAGTGCACAAAATTAGGAAAGATTCCCAAAATTGCCTGGAAGGGTGTTAGCAGTCCCGTAAAGACTGTCTTAAATATGCCTGGGATGCTTGTTGCACTAGACATGTTAAGGAGTTGGCTGAACATTTCTACGAAATGCACGGGGCAATTTGTTGATAAAAGGTCATGAACTTCAGTAGCCGTCCTTGCGACTAGAAGATCATACGTCTCTTTAGATGACGTTATAGGCACTGTTGTCTGTAAAAGTACAGATTTCACTTTGCTTAAAGTATCAATTCGTATAGAATAGAGATTCAGACGAGGCCAGAGGGGAGTCACTATGTCTGGAGGCCCGCTCGGGAACAATGCTTGCATACAACATTTGACCATGGACGTTACTTCTATTAGATAACTTTTCCCTGGCGCGAGGCCACAACATCTGTGATCCGTTCTAAGAATGTAACTCCCGTTTGCGAGTTGCATAAAGAAGGGCTCTATCTGAGTTGCAGGTGTGACTAGCTGGTGGCATGAAAGGTTGTTTGAATTTCCATCACATGCTCCGTGTAAATTAATACCCTGACACAAAAGTATACCGCTTAGTGAATGTTTACAGTTCTCACCACTAAGAAATACATTTTTGTCACTGTCACTATAGCAAGAATGAGTGTATGGTAATTTCCATTCGGATTTTACATATCCTTTACCCAATTGTTCATACTGGCCAGCAGGTATGTATTCAAGGCACTTTTTAAATCGGAAAGTTGTTATCGGAATTGTGATAATCCCGTGTATTATCCATTCAATGACAGGACTCTCTGACATTGTCAATGGTAATCTCTCAAGTTTTTCGATGCTCAGGATTGTATAGTCTGCTCCTTTCTGTGCCAAACTGATCTGTTTATCAGTAAGGTTAAAAATGGAAAATAATGACGTTGTGTTGATTAAACGCCAAGGCACATAGCCTGAACGAAGATTTTGCAGCGTCCAGCCTAATTCTATAATAGAGCGTAATTGAGACTGGCCATGTTGTAACATTAGCAAATCTCTGTCTATCACATCAAAGGCAGAGGATACAATATTGTCCAACGAATATATTCTGGAAGACAGAGTCGTTAACCCATTGTCTACCACAGAAAGTGATTTCTCCAAATTAATACGATCAATTTCTCGTATTTTCTCAGCAGTTTCAATTTGCTTTACTTTCCAAGCCTCGTTGTAAGCAGCATAGATGCTGGTCACTATGAAACGCTTTTGACGCTGTTTGCGTGGTCCAAGAATGAAATCGCGCAAATCAGCACCATCTTTTAATAATGACAAGTGTTGCTTAATTTCAGCCAGTGTGGATGTAGTTAGCCATTCTAGGCAGAGTTTCCCTACACTGTATGTTGTTATAATCCCTGGATGTTGTCTCTGGGAGTATCTAGAGTCTAATCTGGTCATTTTTAAACCCTGTGTTTTATTCAGGAATCTATCTTGACAGCTATTTGTGTCAGTAGGCCAGATTAACCACTTTTTCCAATCAGGATGTGTTCTGTTGAAATGTAAAATTTGTGTTACGTCTAACTCAATATCTGCAGTTGCATTTTCAGGTATTGGCTTTGGTATAGACGGTGTTCTAAGGTCTTTGTTCTTAGCTAGGCCAAGACAAGATGTTTGGTGTATCGTGTCATTTAAAAACAACATTTGTTCTGGTATCATGCAGGTTCTAAATAGTGCTTCTATGCCTTGCACCTGCCAATCTTTTGTACCCCAAATTGTTTATGTTTCAATATTATTTTTCCAATAATCAAAACCAAATGTCATCATTTTGTCATAAAATGCTTCTGAATATATCAATTTAGAATTTGTCAGCATTGTTTTCATTCCTGTTTTATCTAACAGTTTGTAATAAAACGTTTCTGCATCACTGGTGTTAAACCCTGAAAAATATTTGAATTTCTCAAAAAATGCTTTAGAACTGCTTTTAGGTGGTGTAGAACAATGTTCCCATTGATTATACATAAAAACATTTCTAGGCTGTGCAGATTTATGCAAGTAATGATCCCCATAGTGGGTGTAACAGAATAATTGCTCATAACTAGATGAACCTTGTAAATAATCATGATCTGTGAATCTAGCTGACATTACTAAATCAGACATCATGTCATTAATACTGTTAAAGTCCCAATCATCAGAGAATGTACTAGGTGTCACAAAGTCACTTAAGGAAACCTTTAGTTGATGAGGATACTTCAGGATTTCGACCGGACCATAGATCTCATAGTCTGTTTTCTCCCATACTACCCCACCAGGTATTGGAATTGCTGTGACATTTACTGTTGACAGTTCTCTTTTCTTCACGTGGGATGATCTGTGTGGTTTCAGGACTAGGTTGATGTTCTGACTTGCTGTGTCCATTGTAATATATTTTCCTTCAATGAATTTTCCCAAACATAGTACCATGATGAGCCAAAGCAGGAGGAAAAATACACCTAGACCGAACCAGAACTCTAGCCAAGGGGAAACAAGGTAGATTTCCTTCAGTTGATGAAAGAGTTCTGTTGCTTTTTCTTTAAAAGACTTTTTTGTTTCTGGCATCACTTCGGGGTTGTTTAAATCTTCAGAGAAGTTGTCGAAGTTGATGAAATAACCAGAGGCAGTTCTGTCAATGGATGGGATTGTTCTTTCAATCTGTCTCTCGGTAGCACTTTCTGATGCCACCTCATTGTAGACTGGTGTTGTTTCTTGACAAACTGTTTCAATCTGTGTTTCAAGAGGCACGAGTTCCATGGCATTATTGCATAGTCCTTCATTGTGCACTGCAGGCTGATCGAATGTGATGAGTCTTTCAGTTTGAACCTCTTGGATTGTTGCAAGTTTGGGTATTCTGTTGTTTCTTGGGAGTCCACTGGGCCTACTGTTGATTATAGGCCACATGCTTGTGGTTTTACCAGATCGATAGACACGACTCTGTTCTCCTTTTTACCAGCAAGGGGCGGTAGCACAACTGATCTTGTTCCGGTGACTGCCAAGACAGGTACTGCTTTTCTGTAAGAAGGCCCAAATTCCTTCTTAACCGCGATCTTTTCTCTGACTAGATCCCCAATCTTTGGAATCCAGACAGGCCTTGCTGGGGCTGTTGCGGGTGGTGCCTCGTCAGTGGTACTTGGCTGTTGCTTTAACTTTATGTTGCTTAATGATTTTCTTGTTTCATTCAGTTCCTGTAAAACAGCCAAACGATCCTTTACATCAAAGTGCTTTGTTTCTTCTTGTACCACTGACATCTGACTATTGAGGTCCTGAACTCGCATTCTAATTCCGAACAATAGTTCGTATGGGCTGAAACCTTTTAGAGAATTTCTTGGCATGTTGTTAAGACTAGTCTGGACACTTATTAAATGTTTGACCCACCCAGCGCCTGAACCTAATACCTTCGCTGTTATAGATTGCTTTATGTCACGGTTTTTTCTTTCTACCACACTATTCCCTTCGGGGTGCGACGGACAAGAATACCGCAACCCAATTCCCATGCTAGCCATGGCCTCCTTATAGGCTCGAGAGCTGAAAGCAGGACCCTGGTCAGAATGGAACGTGGTAATTGCGTATGTGCCGATAAAGACTCGCGAATCTTTTATAACCGTTCTAGCGTCAGCCGAGCGCGGGGAGCCTCATTTTTTAAGTGCTTTTCGTCTTAACTGATTAATAGGACGCAGGTTGGGGTGCAGGCAGCGTTACGCTGTTTCTGATCGGTAGCCGGTAGCATTGTTCACTACTGCGATCCCTATTGCAGTTTTCACAGTTGTTTGCATATATTTGGTGTTCTACACTCATTCCCGGCCACCAGTATACTGATTGTAATTCAGTCAGAGAAACCTTAATTGTTTGGTGTCTCAGACCCAAACCCATATGTGCGTCTGCTATTAAAAATATTCTCCTGTTCGTGTTTGGAATTACTCTGTCCCCCACTCCAGGGATTCGAGCAAAAGGAACGGAGTTTGCATCGATTATGTATGCATAATTGAGTGGATAGTTTACGGGTAGTGCTGCATAGTCGCCTTTTACGGTCGTTTTTACTGCCAGCATGGTTTCCCCGTCTATGTATTTATCTGTACGCTTTTTTGTGGCTACGGAAGCCGGTTTAGTTGCTTCCGCGGTGGCTGTATTAGCCAATGAATTCCCTGCAACGTGAACGCCATCACGTTGAAGACTCTGTGCGTGAATCACGTGAGTCTTTTGTAGTTCTTTACTTAAAAGAGCTACCTCGTTCCAGAGCAATTTATGCTTTATTGTGGCACCTGTGTCATCTTTGTAGTCGTTTTCGATCCAACTCTGCAGTTTATTGTTGTAAGAATTGACGCAAAAATGAGAATCGCACACTATAAGTGTGGGGAATTCGCGTTCTGCATTTTCGAGCGCCATCTTTAAACATCTGATTTCAGTTCTTTGAGCCGAACAGTACTTTACTGATTCAGTTTTTGTTATTTTCGGTTTGATTTTACCGCACAGCCAACGACATTTAATGATCGCACATGCTGCATCGTAGGATTTTCTCTCTACGTTGAAATGCTGTACAGAGCTATCTGTATAGATTATACAGGCATATAGTGGGAGAGGCAGAATTTCGATTGGCAGAGGATATTCTTCTTCATACTCTAAATCATTCAGTTCTTCGTATTGCGGGGCGAAATAGTATTTCACATCTTCCGCTCCTAGAGAATCTATGCACTGTATCCATTTCGGATCTAGTGACACTGAGGCAGGTTTACTGGGCTGAATAGCGCCTCGAAGGCGGATTCCGCTGTGAGGATGTTAATCCTTTTGCCGTGTGCTAGTTCTCGTTCATTTGCTAGTGCGATTTGCACTGCGTTCACAGTTCTTTCTGTGCGACTGAATGTTTTTTCTGCTTGTGTGTACAAGTGAGATTTAATTGAAATTGGTACCTTTTTTCCCTCATTAGAGGTTAGGTATGTGAATCCGCATCTTCCTGGGATGACTCGGATTACAAGATCGATCGTGTTGTCACGTGTATCTAATTTTGTTTTTGATAACATGTCTGTTTGCAGTGATCTCAAAATTTCTGTGTGTTTTTGAGTCCAATTGATTTGTTTAAAATCAGGTTTAATTAGTTCGTAGAGAGGTTTGACCCTCTCTGCGTAATTTAGAATGTAAGTTCTTCCGAAATTCAGAAAACCTAGTATGGATTGTAAATTCTTCAGCGTTTTTGGAACTTGGAGTACAGCGCACTTCTCTAAGAAGTTGTCCGCTAGGCTTTTCCCTTCACTTGATAATTCGTACCCTAAAAATAGTACTGTCAGATGGGCAATTCGGGACTTTTTAAAGTTGAATTTGTAACCCTCTGCTGCGAACCCAAGTATAATGGTGTTCACTCTCTTCAAGTGAGTATCCAAGTCGTCATCTGTGAGATAAATATCATCTACGTAAGATAATGCTTCATCATCATAGATTTGTAGTAACTCTGTTACCCTAGCTGAGAATAGTCCTGGGCTGTTCTTGAACCCCTGTGGGAGTCGACAGAATTTTTTTTTTGCGACCCAAATGCGGAGAAAGCGGTCAAATATCTGCTTTCAGGTGCAATGTTTTGACAAAAGAAACCATTAGATATGTCTAATGTCGTTTTATATTTTTCCTAACTATGTTATTCATTAGGGCTGCACTATGCGAGTTTTGTACTGCAAAAGTTTTGCAACATGTATTAAGGTGTCTGTAGTCCAAAACTAGACGATATGAATTGTCTGGCTTGGAGACAGGAAACAAAGGATTGTTCATTTGAGAGGTGCATGTTTCAATCACCCCCTGGTATTCAAGTTGATCTAAGATCTCCCTGACCTGTTTTTTATGGGATACTGCCGTTGGGCAGTTGGTTCACTTTTTAGTTGGATTTTGTGAGGCGGTGAATCCTCATCCCATCCTACATGATTTTTATATAATGCAGGTGCCTGGGCCACTGCCCATTTCCGTGCATATGTATATTTTTTATGAATCGGTATGTGATTCGAGAAGGCAGGCATAATCACTTCTTCACCACGAGGGCACTCCCTGACAAACTCCGGGGGCCAATCTTTTTCAGCTAACAGAATATCATAGCCTTTTGAGAGCTTATCCCAAAATAGACTCTTAATTTTCCTAGTCTTATCACCCTCCATACGCAATGTTATTTCGTATATTTTATGGGGCTCGCTAAGTCTGGTGTCGGCAGTTTCAACCTGAATGTATTCATTCGTGTCCACTGTCTCCAGATGACTCATCAAGTTCTTGCGCGCTATACTGATCTCTGCTGCACTGTCCAACATTGTCAATGCCCACTCCCCGTTTTTCAACTGTGTCCTCAGTATTCTCGGCATGGTTAATTACTCTAATACTGGCTACCTTCTTTTTAGGAAATTGAGATTTTTTATTTTGAGCAGGTTCCTTGTCTTTGGACTTGGTGTGCTCTCCTGGGTCTGACCGTCCTCTTCTTTCCGAATTCTGTGGAAGAGATCGAGAGGGACGTGTATCAATACTTTGATATCTATCAGGTTTTTTTTATATTATCCCTATTTCTAAGGTTATATCTTTTCTCAGAGGGCTCCCTCTGGGGAGACTGGCGTTCTCGAGTCGGAGTTCTTTCCCTCCGTCGAGGAGACCTTCCTCTGGACTGGAAAACTTTTTCCTTGGGAGTGGATTGATTATTTCCATCCCAGTTCTTTTTAGGAGTGTTTAAATTATTTTTAATAAATAATTTTTCAGGGCTTTCGAGCAGTTGGGGTTTTACTGGTTTCCCACCCAAGCTGTCTCTACCTAATTCTTCATAGCATTTTTCTATGATTTTTGCAAGCTCAACAGGATCTTTTATATCTGTTTCCCTCACCATCTGGCAAATCGCCACAGATGCTGCTTCTCCTTTAATGTTGGCTAATAATATAGCCGAGACCTGCTTGAAGTCTTTCAGTAATTTCATACCTAGATTTGAAGCAGGCTCTGGACCGAATTCATTTTGAATCTGTTTTAGCACTTCTGGTATTCCCGCCATAGACGGAACACCGTGTGTTTTTGTATAAATGGAAGCAAAGACTGTACCCCAAGTGTCACAGTCCTCCACGTGTGGTGCGATTCCCATAGGAAGGCAGATGGTCAAGATTCTGTGTTTCTCAATAGGGGTAGTATCAGGAAATACTGCCTCTATTTGAGTGATTTTCTGTGCTAACCAGAAAGGAATTTGTTCCCGTTTTACGGGTGTTTTACCAAGACATGACTGTATGTTCTGTGGTGTAATTTTATTTGTGTTCCCCTGATGAGGGGTCAGCTGGTGTGAATTAACAGCTGGCTGGACTGTTGCAGTCCGCATTACATATTGGACTAATTGCCTATGTATTTTTATTAATGTGTTTAGCTGTACTAACAGCTCTTCTCTTGACATTCTTGCAATGTCCGGATGTGGTCTGTAGCTGGCTAGAACCGGCCACGTGGCTCCTGGTCTACCTAGAGGACCGAGCCTAGTTATGTGATTATTGTGTTTTAGGGCGCCATTAAACCAGAGCAGGTGCTCTTGAAATTTAAGTGGGATTTCAATCTCCTCGAAAGGAGCGTACTCTCCCGGAGGTTCCTCTATTTTGTAATAGTGAAACTCTCGTGTTGTAGCGTTTGCCGCTGGAAAGTTTATCCATGAATAGAATACCTCTGTCTGCCGATACTCGTGAGCCTCTATCACGAAAATTACTGTACCACCTTGAGGTGTCAGTCCGTTTTCTATAAGTTTTAAAGTTATAGATTTTCTTAAGTGAACCGGGATGATAATAGCATCCGGGTCTGCTTGTTCGGGACCTTGCTGAGTCGCGTCTACTGCGGCCCCAGAGGTTCCGTTATTTTCTGGCATTGTAAAAATGCAATGTTTGCAGAGTAGGTCTCCAAGGAGACAAAGATTAGGTGCACAATATTTTGGAACACTGTATCCTTCAACGTTGAATAAACCAGAGCTTTACATAGGAATCTCTTCCTACTAAGGTCGGGCGGATTTTAACCTTTCACCCACTCCAGACGTCTATTGGAGTATTTACGGGAGAAAGGGGTCTGTGTGAAATATGCACGACTGAGTTACTCTACTGTCTTGCGTTAGTTTATCGCCTTACCAAACGTTGGGCGCCATGTAGTGTAGTTCCTAGTTTCCCACTAGGCCCTGCGCATTGGAATAACATAAACAGTAGTATCGACGTGGAACTGCTTATATTCCAGGCCTCCACTGACTATGCTAAACTTAATTGGGTTGTGTTACCAACTAGCTCAGAGGTCACTGGAAACTTTCTTCTCTGTATAGGAAGTGATCAGCTTCCTTGGCACAGACAAGAAGGGATTCAGTTTTCCAACAACCGTGCAACATGACAACTTTGCTCCTCAGATCAAGAGTCAATCTCTAGGGTCGTGTGAAACAATAGACATGTATTTCACTCAGTCAGTCTAGTGCAGTTTACTTTCACGAGATGTAGAGAATAGAGAGACGGGCGTGTATCAATAAAGGGTTAACATTTATTGAACAGTCTTTCTTCTCATACAAGAGAAATGAATTGCCACAATTGCAATAATTGTTATTATAAAAAGTACGTACAGTAAGATAAGTATTGCGAAATAGAACTGTAAAAGCATTGATATGGTTTCTTAGCCATACAATGGTTAAAAGTAATAAAACATATATACAGTCATATATACATTAGGCTAACATACTCAACTGGTGCTTCTAACTAAGCCTACCCCAGTGTGCCTGACCTAAGCCTAACACGTGAAAAGGGGAGTAAGTAAGTAGCTTAAGTTAAGTTGGTTTTGCCAAGGTTTGTTTCAAGAATTCTCGTCTAAGGGTTTAGTCAACACCATACCTCTGAATAGAATGATGGAGGATTGGTATCTCCTTCAGGGGTCTCTCTCGATATCCCAGTCACCCGCGAGGGTAAACCGGAAGCGCCGGGACTGGATTTCTCTGCACGAGAAAGGCAGCGGCTTTCTTCAGCGCGTCAAGGGTGGAGGCGGGGGACAGCGTCCGCGGGCAGCTGGAATCTGCTGGATGTCTTCGCAGAGGGACGGCTGTTCAGCTCCTTAAGCGTACTGCACCATAGGTCGCGCTTTAGCGGCGATAATGGTATCAGCAGCTTCACCACCACAGGATAGCAGGCTGCAGCGACAGAGTGCTAGATTTACCAACACAGGGTCATGCAGGCAGCTGGCATCAGCAACAGGCAACGAACATTGCTTAAGGCAACGTTGGTAATATTTATACCTGACAGGTGCCGGGTTTGACGCAAGTTTGCTGGACATAAGACGTCAATTAAAGATGTCACTAGGAAGTGATAGTTATCAGTTGCTCATTAGAGTTCCATTACTAATCAAAACATAGCAAGCGGGGATTTCCAGGTTTGCTAAGTTTTTATCTTGTTGAAGAACTCGGAGTGTTATCTAGGAATATCAGATAGTGACTGCTGCTCTGTCATTGCACTAATTGGTCGCAAAGGAAGTAGCAGAGAGTCATGCTGGAATGTGGCTCTGTTCGTGTGAGGCCAGAGATGACTTTTCAGAAAATCGCACTTGAACGGTTATGCCAATATAGGGAATAAATGGATTTATAGCCGAATAGGGGCATAAGGTCACAGTATCGATCAGGAACCTAGATTAACACGCAACACTAGTGATGGTAAATTTTTCAGAGAGGATCCCGTTGATCAGTACATTAGCGCCTGGATTGACATAAAGTCCTTGGATGGCTTTAATGAATCCCCTGGTAATTCCACAGCGGGCCATGGCTGTCCACAGAAAATTCCAGGAGACCCTATCGAACGCCTTCTCCGCGTCAAGCAGAATAAGCGCCATAGGGTCTCCTGTTGTCTCTGCATAATCAAATAGTGAAATCACTCTTTGCACTTGATCAATTGTTGATCTCCCTGGGATAAACCCATGTTGGCGAGCTGACACGATTTTATGGATGATTGGTGCCAATCGGGCGGCCAGCAGTTTAGAATACATTTTGGAATCCCCGTTTATTAATGTTATGGGACGATAAGATCCCATTTCCAGGGGGTCCTTGTTTTTTTCAGGA
Organism: Lissotriton vulgaris; assembly: GCF_964263255.1. NCBI lineage: Eukaryota > Metazoa > Chordata > Amphibia > Caudata > Salamandridae > Lissotriton > Lissotriton vulgaris. Next base: position 699,147,110 of record NC_141699.1, read on the forward strand.
AAACCATAATTTTAGCAACTGACCAAGAAGCAGGTGGACTCCCTCCCTGAAATATAGAGCTAAATAGCTCCAACATGATTATTTTAATTTGATCTAAGAATTTCACAAAGAACTCTGATGGGATCCCATCCATCCCTTCTGCTTTGCCCATTGCCAGAGCATTCATAGAAAGCATTTCATCCCTAGGGACCTAGGCTCGATTTAAGGCAGACTGAGCTAGAGCACAGGTTGAATACATCAACTAGGTGCGTCCAGGTCAAATATTCTACCTTATGTTATAGACCTGTAGGTCCCAGTCCACCACAGGCTATACTTCTAGAGCCCCCTGGTCCTCCTGGGAGGCCCTTATATACTTACAGAGTGTCAGCCAGTCATAGGCCAACTAGCAGGGTCCAGTCCATTTCCAGTTGCCACTGGTCAGCTGAGTACTTCCAGGAAAAGGACTTTTGTATCTTGTTGTTTCCCTGTAGTTTGAACAGGAGGCCAGACTTATGACTCTTGAAGTCCACTTCTTTGTCCTGTGTACAAGAGGTGGCTGGTCCAGTCCTTGAGGTCTCCTCTCAGGTCACAGACAGGAGGTTCAATCCTCTTCTTATTTTCTGCAGGTCCAGAAAGTGTTCTTAGGTGGCTGCCAGGGCTGCCACATTTATGCCTGGCTCTAGTTCGTGGTTGAGAATGACTCCTGGTCATTCCCTAACCAATGCAGTAAAAGTTCCTAGGGCCAACCCTACCCAGTTTGGGCATTTTCAAGATGGCAAGGTCTTCGTGGGCTCTGAGGAATGGGAATGTGTCTGGGGAGTTTACTATTGTATTTCTAGTATCCTTGTGCATCTAACATTAAAATGCAGACTTAGGCAGCCACTGTACCCACAATACACTTAGAGACAGAAATCTCGTAGGACAAAAGCAGAGTCCTTAAGCAACTAACAGTGAATCCACAATAATTGTCTTAGAAACCCATTCACCCCTATTTCAAGTGTGCTCCAAGGTTTATATGTAAACACTGAAACAGCAGTTTGGTAGGACAACATCAGAGTCCTTCCAATAACAGACAGTGTATCCATAACAATTGCCTTGGCATCCAGTTATATCCCCTTTCAATTTGGCCCCAATGTTAGAAATGAGCCCAGCAGACCTGTCAAGCAGGTTTTGACAGTAAAGCAGGATTTAACACTGTAGTGTCAAAAAGGATGATCTCAGCCCCCACCCTGCATATTCTATGGGGATCAGAGAAGTCATCTGTGTCCATTCAGGTCATTCTATTGTTTGATCTTTGGAGGCATTTCCCACCTATTTGAGGCTAATTCCTGGTTGGAATAAGCCAAAGAGTCAATGCAAATAACCCTACAGGAACTCTAGGCAGGGAGCATTCCAATTGTATCTATTGTTGGGTGGCAGATTTCACTCCGCTTCATTGACTGGCTAGGAGATCTCAAGGAAATGTCACCTTTCAGAATTTTCTTGAAATTTTCATAAATAAGTGACATTCCTCTTCTGCCTCCTTGCAGCAACGCAACTATTTGTATGTAAATACTAACCACAGGGCACTAGGGAAGACAAGTACTTTCAAATTTTAAGGATCCTAAGGAATCTTTTCTTCTTCATATGTTTTGGCAATTAAATCTCACAGAAAATGACTATCTTCTGAATTTTCATGAATTGTTCCGAAGAATGGCATTTCTCTTCTGCAATTGAAAAATAGAAATGGGTCTTTGGGGAAAATTCTGCTATATGTGTATTTCCTTGACTATCATGAGTGTGGAAATAGAAGGTTTGCTCTCAATAGAATTAAAAATTGCCATGCATTAAACTGGTGCCATTCCTTCCAGTGGCTCAGAGGGGTTACCCCACCATTCCTGTAGTGAAAGATAACAGCCACAGTACCATTAGGAAGAATAGACAAACTTGATACTTGTCCACATTTAACACACTGTACAGAAACTATTGATTCATGACAGGCTGACATCCTCCAGATTGGCTGTATATGATAACGTTAAGAACATGTTTAATGGATGTAAGTTAAGCTAATCGGTTTTCTATTGCATAGGAAATATATCTCACTAAACACACTGCTTTTCTACATTGGAAACATGAAAAGTGAGCTTCACTGCCAGCAAAGATAGGAAAAAGTGATGGAAAAAAACGTTTTGTGCCCAAATGAAAAAAATGGCGCCCAGTCCATTTAGGGAAAAGAGTGGGGTTGTTAAAGTGGTGAGAATACTAGTAAGAATGAACAGATGCATTTAGTGTAAAATAGTCAGAGAGACTATCAACATATCACTGGTATAACTGAGCTATAAATTTGTTGTAGTTTACAAAAAACTCTTTTCAAATTGAATGCATCAACTGTAAATTGCAGAGTTTTCAGACATAAACTGAGTAGAACCTTCAGAATGAATTGATTCAAGATTTTGCATCCCCTGCATACATTTTTTTTGTAGAGAAAATTACTGGTGTCAAACTTTGTCATGTATAAAACAGCAAGCTGAGTTATATAGCTCTTGACATTTGATATCTTTGTAGTTGATTGGAGAGTTGGTGGACCACAACCAATATCAGCTATCTTTACAATTTAGATTTACAAGGATTGTATAATCTAGTGTGGAACAAAGAGGCAGTTGAATGGAAAAACATTTTTAGTCACACCATGGTCACTTTGAGTATAAAGTGATACGTTTTATTTTTCAAGTAATTCCTTCCAGGTAAGTACATTTTTATAAAAGAGCATTACCATAACAATGATTTCATTTATATAAATAACTTAATAAGGTATTCTGCAGATGAAGAGAGGAACCATCACAGGTATTATACCTTTACCATAGCTCTGATCCCATTACCTTCACCCTGGACGAGGTCAGATTGGGAATTGAGAGTCTATCTCGGAATAAGGCGCCATGACCAGATGGAATCCTGCCAGACCATTTCAGCTGTAATACAGAGATTTGGGCCCCTCTCCTCGTCAGGGTTTTAAATGCGGCAGTAGCAACAGTAATGCCCGCATCATGGTCTACTGCCACCATAATACCGATTTTTAAGAAGGAAGATAGGGACAGCCCACACTGTTAGTGCCTCATATCCCTTATTGACGTTACAGTGAAGGTTCTGGGACGGGTCTTATTAAATAGCTTGTCTGATTGGGCAGTGTTCAATATGTGTTCCGCACTGGTAAATCCATCTCAGATCAATGCCTCAATTTATATCTCATAATTGCGAAATATACAATAGCCAAACTTGGAGTGCTGTTTAGGGGATTTATGGACCTCACTGCTGCTTTAGATCGAGTGAACCACTGTAAACTCTAGAAACTGCTGGGAGAGCTTGGGGTGGACCGGGCAATAACTAATACCCTAATAGCCCAACATTTTAATACCGCTACAGCAATCAGATACACACAGGATGGGAAAACCACTAATTATTTTAACTGTTCTAGTGGGGTCAGACAGGGTTGTATATTAGTAAACAAAATCCTGTTGCACACTAACTAAAGAAAGTACAGAGCAAAGAGATGTCTCAATGGACATTTAGAAAGTTCAAGTTTCCATCGTTGAGAAAAAGGGGACCACCAGTATTACGGCTCCTCTTTTATTGCTTATACATAGCCAGCCGACACGTGTTTGGTCGCAAGGAAAATACAATACTTCCGCGACTCCTCAGGGCTGTAGTTAATGGATGCTGAACCACAGGTCGCTGTGCCAGTGATAATTCCGACCCGGCCCCGCTCGAGACCAGGTTACGTTCTTTCAAATCGTCGTCGTTCGTGGTTCAGATTTAATAGTATCCAGAGAGCATGGGGAGATGCTACAAATCGGGAGTTTGATGCAGACAGATAACTTCTTTAATAGATTGTTCCGAATGGTATATGCCTCCACTTGAATCATGGGGAGTGTGGAGACTCCTCAGTAATAGAATCCCCATGGTGCGGGGAAAAGCCGGCAGGATGAGTGCTCCTGTGAGAGGTTCCGGGCACAGTTTTTGTTTGCACCATATATTAATGACGTGGTACTCCTTTCTCACACCCCGGAGGGCTTGCAGCTTTTACTGGATGAGTTTGTGTCTTTTATGGACATGATGGATTTGTCACCTAATCTAACTAAATCCTATATAATGGAAATTGGAAAGCAGAACAGAAAGCCAAATACATACAAAGTAGGCACACATATCCTAGGGAAAGTCCTGGCATTTTCTTATCTGGGTATTTTATTTGATGAGAAGTTGAGTTTTAAACATGTATTAGAGGAGAAGTGGTTAGAAATGGATCACTGAAATAATATCGACGGACACAATATCGACTTGCCAGAATATCGTGGACAAAATATCGACAGTCAAAATATCGAGTTTGTATCTACAAACAGGTAAGTACAAAAATATCGAGTACAAAATATCGTTAACAATAATATAGATGTAAAAAATATCGACTTTATTAAAAACAGTGTTAAATTAAATTAATATTAAATTTAAATTACTAAAATATACTTAAAACTACTTAAATTAAATTATAATAATTAAATAATAAATGAAAATAATAAAAATAATTTTTTACAATCTTATTAGTTGACCCTGAACCCTAAAAATACCCCTTTACCCAAAAACCCCAAACTGACCCTGAACCCTAAAAATACCCCTTTACCCAAAAACCCAAAACTGACCCTGAACCCTAAAAATGCCCCTTTACCCAAAAACTGAAAACTGACCCTGAACCCTAAAAATACCCCTTTACCCAAGAACTGAAAACTGACCCTGAACCCTAAAAATACCCCTTTACCCATGAACTGAAAACTGACCCTGAACCCTAAAAATACCCCTTTACCCATGAACTGAAAACTGACCCTGAACCCTAAAAATACCCCTTTACCCATGAACTGAAAACTGACCCTGAACCCTAAAAATACCCCTTTACCCATGAACTGAAAACTGACCCTGAACCCTAAAAATGCCCCTTTACCCAAAAACTGAAAACTGACCCTGAACCCCAAAAATACCCCTTTACCCTAAAACTGAAAACTGACCCTGAACCCCAAAAATACCCCTTTACCCTAAAACTGAAAACTGACCCTGAACCCTAAAAATGCTCCTGTACCCAAAATGTATCAATATTATTTAATTACCAATTAATTATTAATTAACAATAACAATAAAGTAAATATATTAGAACATTAGCTGTAATTATTTTAATAATTAATATTATTTTTTCCAAATTAATTACTTAAAAATAACACAAAATTAAATATATTAAAAATTTACTCTAATTAATGTAATTAACTAATTACAAATAATGAATTAACAATTAATTACTAATACAAAATATGTTCAAAATTATATTAATTAATTAACTAATTAATATTAATTAATTATCAATTAATTATTAATTAAAAATATTAACAAACATATATTAATTAATTAATTATTATTAAATTACTTCCCACCCTATTCCCCTATAAACCCACAACCCGCTACAGAATTACATTACGCAATTATTATAAAAACAAAATTAATTTAATAAAATATTTTATAACATTAATACACACTATTCACACATATTATTACATAAAAATACACTATGAAATATTATATATTATTAAAAATTCGATATTTTTGCTATCTATATTTTATACAGTCGATATTACTTCACTTACCTGAAAAACGATATTTTTGTAGTCGATATTATGTCCAGTCGATATTTTGTCCAGTCTATATTTAAAACTCGATATTATGTCCAGTCGATATTTTGGAGTCGATATTTTGTCTGTACACCGTTAGAAATGACAAGGTCAACTGGAGCAATTGCAAATTACGCTCATAGATTAGGCACTTGGTCACCAGGGATAATTTTAAAGTTATATAACTCCTTTTGTAACTCTAAAGTTTTATATGGTAGTGAGGTGTGGGGCTACATGATGGCTAAAAAAGTACAATCCATAGAAAATAAATATTTTAGGTGGATTTTGAAAGTCCTGCATAGTACCCCCAATGTAACACATTGAGCCAGAAATAGGGGGAGACCTTTTCCGGCAGCTGGGGGACAACTACAAGCCCCAGCATTACCCGTGGCATCGAAGAGCCATCACCACTCTCTCCGCCCCAGGAGGCGCATAAAGATTGCTCCTTGAACCCGCCGCATGAGAGTCCTTGACCAGCAGGTGGGGGGCCCAACTACATTCCCCAGCATTACCCATGGCATTGAGGGGCCGCCAACACTCTCTCTGTGCTAGGAGGCACATAATACCTGCTCCTTGACCCTGCAGTGTGAAATGCACTTGGGATGCTCGCAGGCCACGCAGAGGTGAAGACCATGCCAAGAGCGGGCCCGTCTGCTCCCATCCTCAGCTGGAAAAGGCTGGGCCTGCCCTCCTGGTCATGATTAGTTTGTCCCTGCTCACTGCCACTCCGATTTGGCCTCCCAATATGATCGCTTGCAATCTGCTGGGCCCTCCTTCAGGAAGTAAGTGACCCACGCTTGTTGTCCCTCAACTTTGCTCCCCCATTGGAGATTTATTGTGTGGAATTTAACACGTTCCTAATTTAAGGGACACCATTGGTCCCACTGGCCAGTATGGGTAAAGGTTAGACTGGGGGCTTGAACTCATCAGTGTAAGGATCCAGTAGTCGTTTCCGCAGGAGTACCAGGAACCGAAGCTAGACCCCACCCGTCCCCCCTACACCTCTTGCGTCTATCAAACCCCAGAACACAAGGGTGATATGGAGGGAAAGGAGGGAACAAAACAAGGGAAGTAAGGAAAGAACACAGGACTTCACTGACTGGTATCCCTCAAGGCGGAAGCAGGCGCTAGAAGGAAATGAATTAGGTTAATACAAGACAACAATAAGTCATTATCAAGTATGTGCCACCTAAACATCTATTCTCACCTAGAAGAAGGCAAGCAGTGTCTGTGATCTACCAGTTGGCTCGAAACCAAGAGGGATTTTGGAAACACGCCACCCAAATGTAAAGACCTGATGTAAGCCTATGGAAAACGAGAAGAAAGATAACTCCCAAGTCTCTCACTGACATTTATCTAAAAGGGAGAAGGTTCCACTCTTCTTACCATGCTATGTACTTGGGCGAGCTAAATACAGGTCTTGTTTTCAAATCAGGTCTTCTAAGTGTCTTGTCTGAAAACATAGCAATACAAACATTAGAAATGAAGGAATTACATGTCAGGACAAAGGGAGCTAATGAGACCCCCAGGTGTGTCTTACCAGATCTTCGTGCCCCTGCACTGTGACAAATGCCAGTTTCCAATGGTGATACCAGAGAGTCAAACATAAAGCAAAATAAGGGAGGATTTTCCTGGCGGACCACAAATCCCACAATGCCCTGGGAGAGCTCCAAAAACCCATGGCCCGCAAGGCCGGCCGATAGGCGGAACCGCGCAACACAGGCCAGGAGACCCCCGCAGGGAAGGAGAGAAGACAGCTGGCACAGGAGGTGAGAAAGTTTGGAACAAATCGTGTCCGTCAAAGGCTGCGGACACAGGAACAGTCTAAGCAACACATAGGACGGAGGCAAATTCCGAGGCATTAGACGGGTTCCAAACAGAACTAGTGACTCAATAAGCTCTTGAAAGCAGCAACAGATACGGAAGGGGACCCAGACGGAGAATATCAATGGAGAAACAAAGTGAAACGAACGGAGAGGCTCTACGCAAGTGACGGGCCGCAAAAGCACACATGAACACTAGAACGGGAAGCACAGTGTGACGGGGAAGTCAGGCTTTAGCCTCTAGCCCTACCCCTTCGCGCCAGCGCGTTTCTGGGCAACCATCTTTGTTAGGCAGCTCCAACTGTCCGGAAGACTGGCAGGCGTGACAATCAGTGGACACAAAATGGATTAAAATTGACTTTTTCTTGGCACTAGCTGTGGGAGTTATTTCCAAAGAAATAGACCTGGCAGAACGCCGCTTAATCCTGGATATGGCTGGGTCACGTGGGACTGTGACATTTACTAGGGAGTCTGATTCGGCTAGGGAGCAAGAACCATTGGAGGGGCATGGTATTAATGAGGCCTTGGATAACCTCACTCTCCAGAAACTGCCTCCAGTGCCATAGGTGCCCCCCTCCCCATGGCCTCCACCTCACTGGTACGCTCACCAGCTGGTAAGTGGAGAAAGTCCAGAAGGGCTGTAGTTGTCAGCCTATTTTCCATTGCATGTCCTGATTTGAATAGTCCTGGGGCTAATAACCATTCTGCTTCCTTGGATGAGCTCCTCTTCTATGCAAATTAGCTGATGTTATCAAAAGTATGGTGTCGCCACTCAAGGAGAAACTGGATAGGTTGGAAGGATTTTTGACAAAGTAACTGCCCTCTGCCAGAGTATGACCACCTTGAATATGACAAGTGCCACAGCAGTGAAATACACCCCTGCAAATTTGGGGCAGAACAATTCTACCACAAACTCAGGCTGTGTTCAACAGCCTTCCCCACTTAGGGTCTGTAGTACCCCTTGGCCTGCCAGGGTTCTAGGAGTGGGTGTGTACTGTGGGCTGTCTCTACATCCAGAGCCATCATCCACACGGCCTATAGCTATGGATAACCATCAAGTCAACCACCTGCTCCTCCTTGGCACCAACTGCAGAATTCAGTAATGAACCTTGCTGCTCCTAATGCCCAAAAGACCCCCTGCGACCCAGTAACGATTAATTTGCTGTCAACCTGCTCCCTTATGTGTCAGTTTTGGTCAGTGTCCCCCACTGAATCCTAAACTTCGAGAGACTCTGAAGAACAATTTTGTGCATTGGCTCAACGCAAACCACATATTTCCATCTGAGAGAGCGCACCAAATTTTGTTAGCCAGGAGAGTGGGATGGATTGGGCCGCTTAAGGAAAGCTCCAAGGGGGACTGCTTCATTATTACCCTAGCTTTGTAGGGCACTTTTTGACAAGGTCATTGTCTTCCTATCGGTTTGTCAAATCTATGTCTCTTTTTTCCACTGGGCTTTTTTTACTGTCACCTACACAGTTTTGACCCAATACATAATGTGAACCATAACTCGCAGAAAATCTCTGGCCATGATCCCATCTTTTAGTCCCCTCTGGTTACGTCTAACAGGTACCAGGCATTGAGCTCTCTGCAAGATAATGATTGACTCATGTAAAGTAGACCTTATGGGCTGTTGTGTAGTGAAGACAACCCTGGGAGGAAGGTGTCAGATTCTGGTGTAGACTTTCCCAACTCTGATTTAGTATGTGCAGAGACTTGTCTTAATAATGGTAACTAATTATGCTAATTCTATCCCTAGATGCTTGTATACTAATGGTATAGATACAAGTGGTACTAATCAAGCTGCGGATGAATGCTATAAATTTGCACCATTAAATGTGGGCAGGTTATTGAACCAGCTAGGAACTACTGAGTGGGCAAGTACCATATCTGGTTTTAATGTAATTTGCATTTAAGAAACATGGTATGTGAACCCGATGCATGTTGAGGGGTTTTCTTTGTACTTTCACGGTGCCATACTTTCTTGTGCTGGGTAGGCTAAAGGAGGGCTTCAGACCCATATTTCCAACAAACTCCCCATAACTGTCAAAAGGTAATCATCAGTAAGCCACACTCCCAGTTGTTGTTGCTAACTTTTTTAGGGGGGCTGTGACTTGGTGCAGATACATTTTATAATGTGTTCAATCCCTCACACAGAAAGGTGGCCTATGAACTTGACCTTGATCTGGAAACCTTTCTTTGTCCTATTCATTCCAAATTTGTAATACGATGGGCAGGACACTTTAAGATTTGGTCTTGTCCTCTTGCAGCAAACTTTGTGTGTGGTTAGTCTAACCAGGGTTGGGTGGGTACATTTTCGTCATAATGACTATGGGGACCTACTGAGTTCAATTATTTCTAAGCTTGATTTGCAGTTGCTGATTTATGAATGTGGAGACAATGGGGAACAAATTCCAACCGTTACAGGTAGAAATGCTACGGATATTGATCACGTATTGGGGTATGCCTCTGCAAGTCGGATATGTGGTACCCTTAGTATTGTTCAGTCTGTAATAAATGACCACAATTCCATCATGTTGCCTTTCCTTTTCTGGGGCAGGAAAAACGAAATATTCTCTGTATTTGACAATATTATTCCTACCAGGCCTAGCAGTGTGAGAATCAAATGGGCAGGGACTGATCCTCACAGAATTAAATTACTGTTTAAAGGATGCGGTGACCCACAATAGGTCGTTGGGTAATTTTAATCTTATCACATGTTCCATTAATACCATAATGACCCATAAATTGAACCCCTCTCGAGTTCAAAAGAAGGGATGGTTCAAACACTCCTGGACACAGGCCTCTCAACGTTTGAAGGTGGCTCTACATAGCTCTCCACAGGATAGCATGTTAGTCAGGTCCCTCCATCTAGAGTACAAGAAGGCTATTGTTTTAAGGAAGAGGCATAGTGAAAGTTGATTTTAGCTGCTGAATATAATGATTGTACGTTATTCTGGGACACATTTAATGCCCCTGTTGAAAACAATCATGTTATCCCCGAGTTTGATCCCTTTACTTCTTGTGATGCATGGCAGCACACTTCTTAAACGTTTTTAAATATAATCAAGAGGAAAGTGGTATTGAGGAATTGTGTGGTGATGTGCAGGCAAAACCAACTCCCTCTTGATATTTCCATTGATGAGGTGATTACAGTTTTAAAGTGATTGTGATAGCACAGGGGGAAGTGCCCCTGGGCTGGATGGAGTGTCATAGATGTATGTAAAGCTGCTAAAGAATTGTGAGGATCTATTTTAACTAAAGTGTTTAATGCAGTTGCTTTTGTTGTGATACCACCCTCCTGGGGACAGAACAGATACAAAAAAGTATCGCCCTATTTCGCTCCAGGATTCCTCAGGAAAAGTGATGAACAGGATTTTAATGATGAGGCTATAGAAGTGGACACAGGAAAGTTCTGTCTTATTCTCAGCACAGTTTGGTCTTAGGAAGGGCCTAGAGACAATAGAGCAATGCGTTAACTTAGATCTGCTGACTGGAAAATATACTCATGCTAAATCTGGTTCCCTTTCAGCCAGATTCACGAAGCTTAATTGCGCTTGCAAAGGGCCAGATTCTGAGAATCTGGCCCTTTGCGAGTGCAATTTTTGCATTTGGGATTCATCATCCCAAATGCAAAAATCGGTAAATGCGATTTCGCTAAACTGCGAGGAATTACATTTAAGGAATCTCCATTTGAGGTTCCTTAAATGCAATTCATCAACCATTTATAATTTGCGAATTAGCAATTTCGGGCCGCTATTTACCGCGAGGTCAAACCTCGTGGTAAATAGCGAAAACGTAGAAAAATGCTTTTAAAAGCATTTCTCTAAGTTGCATGTTGCACACACACATGTCCTTTGGACATGTGTGTGTGCAACACCAATGTAGATGACATTTCAGGGGTGCTACAGGGTGTCCTTTGGACACGCCTAGCACCCTTGAAATCGCATCCTTATTTGCGATTAGCTAATTGCTAATCTCAAATAAGGAATAACTCCCCATTCATTCCTATGGGCCTTTAGGCCCATAGGAATGAATGGGGAGTTATTCCTTATTTGCGATTAGCAATTTGCTAATCGCAAATAAGGAATGTGTAGGAATCGCTTTTTATTTTGCGATTCCTACATGAATCCCATTTTGCGATTCTGTAATAGCGATTCCTTATGAATTGCTATTAAAGACTCGCAAAACGGGTCTTTGATGAATCTGGCAGTTTATCTTTTATTTTGTGGATCTAATCTAATTATTGCATTTGACCTAGTTGATCATACCATTCTTTGGTCAAAGTTGCTCTACCTTGGTGCCCCTAGGGCATTTATCAGTCTCCTTGCATCCCGTACGAGAACCTATCCAGTAGAGTCCATTACAGTCCCCAGGGAGAATGCTTGCCTATTTTTAATTTGGAGAGAGGCATCCGGGAGGGCTGTGTATTGGCCCCATTATTATATTCACTTTTTTCATTAATGAGGTTGACAATTTTCTGCAGGCTCTACAAGCCGATGCTCATTGTGCTGGAGAGCGTTCCATACCAGTATTATAATATTCTGATGATGCTGTCTTGTTATCTGGTACCCCGGTTGGCCTACAGAAACTGATGAGTGCTTTTGGGGAGTATATGGCTTCAAAAAACATGGTGATTATAAATCTAAAACCATTACAATGATTTGCGCACATAAACCAATTAATGTAGATCATTTTTTATAGATAAAACTGTTATTACTAGAGTAAATTCTTTTGTGCTTTTTGCTAGGTGGGAGTCGAATTTACGAGCAATGATTCCTGGGCCCAACAGATTTTTAACGCTAAATGTAAATTGATCAGAAATTCTAATGGAGTTTTTAGGTACTCAACCAATCTGGGCAGTTGGCAAATCAAAACAATGGTGAAGATATAATGCCAGAAGGGTGGCTACTGATACTTATGGGGCCGGGTTGTGGGGCTATACCTCCAGCAAGCCTCTGCAACTTGAAGAAAATCACTTCCTAAAACGTTTACTTTGGTTACCTGCCTCTGCTTCAATTTTTATTGCCCATGGGGAGGTTGGCTTACAATATTTGGAGGTCTTGGTTAGACCTCTGCTTCTTTGGTTCTCCATATGGTCAAAAGAGGAATTAATCATTTTAGATTTCCTAACCTTGAATAATGTTTTTTGTGTCCCTAGGCTGGTCTACATAAATTCCTCTTTTAGTACATTTTTTAAATTGTCAGTTTGGGCAGACCCCCTTAAGTTGCTATCACTTTTTAAGAAAGCCAGGTCTTTGAGAAAGACTGGTTCGGTTGAAATATGTTAGCCACAATAAAATCACCCAAAACCCCTCTCTGGTGTGGGGCCTTACTTGCACTGCTGTGTGGGTAAACTATTAAGCACTGTGTATGTGGGTGAGGTGATGGCCCAGTAGAAGGCGTAAGTCGAAACCCATTGGCTTTCCATGTGGTATATTGCTGCGACATGAATAAGTCCTTGAATCTTAATAAAAACTGATTGCAACCTGGACTCTGTGCTACGGCGTCCTTTTTGGAGCTACGGAGAAGTGTGCGGTTGTAATGTCTGATTTGGACAGTCATCTGTGGAGATATATAAACCCGCTAGCAGTCGCCAGTAGGTAGTTATAGTTAGGATGTAGTCTCAATTGGAAGAGCAGTTTTCCAATACATTTTTAAAATTATTTTGCCACTCATTTTAGCTGCTGTGTTGAAAATTTTAGGCTGATTCATCAAGCAGGGGCTAAGAAAAAAGGAAGATCCCAAAATTAATTTTCCACATGTTAATTTCCATAGAAAACTTTAGACACAGCTACAGCCCGAACTACTGAACGGAATTACACCAAATTTGACAGAAAGGTAGCTGTTGGTCCAGAAAGCACCTTTTTTTGTTAAATGGTGTAAATCCGTTCAGTAGGTTTGAAGGTATTTAAAGAAATTTCCAGTTGTATATCTGGGAGCGTGGAGGATCCGCGATTACCCCCGATCTCGTGCTGTGCTCTGATTGGCTGCCAACACTACAAACCAGGAAGTTTTGATAGCAATTTTGAGACATGGTTGACCCACATTACAGGAAAAAACATTAAAAAAGGAAAAGGGGACAGGGTGGAAATATCCTGACCCCGTAGGCCTCTTGGAGGGGTCCCACAGGGACCTCCTCCTTCCCGGGCCAAAAAAGCTTTTTTTTTAAAACTCCTACTGAAAAAAAAAAAAATTAAAAGTTTACATACTCATTCGCACATCCACACAATAACTCACACATCCCCATACTCACCCATAAATAAATAGCTATGGAATTCCAAATGACCTACTGCGGCTGATACAACTGCTCCACACTAAAAACTGGGCCCAGATAATCTTAGATACAGATGGCAGCCTATCCAGGAAAATAGAAATTGGAAATGGGCTACGGCAGGGATGTGTATTGGCCCCCCTGCTGTTTTCCTTGTTTTTAGCAGACCTGCCATTAATCTTGGGTAATGCCATTGGGGCAAGCCCGAAATTAAATGGCAAGCAGATCGCATGCTTACTTTATGGTGATCATGGATCAGACTGAGGTGGGCCTGCAAAGGAAATTGAATTTATTTAATGTATATTGTTGCAAGAAAAAACTTGTGATCAATATGGATAAGACCAAAACCCTGAGCTTCGGCCGTAAGAAAACTGGGTTCTCTTGGAGGATAGGGGCAGAGAAAGTGGAATCAGTTACTGAGTATAGATACTTAGGGCTATGGTTCGATAAAAGTCTGAAATGGAATACCCACCTAGAGGCGTCAAAAGTAAGAACCTCTGCATCGATCAGCGGCCTGAAATTGTTTAAAAAAGTCTATGGTGCAATGACCGACAGACCAGTGCTAAAAGCCTATTCGGCTATTGTACCCCCGCAATTTTTGTATGGCGCTGAACTGTTATTTTTAAGTGGCAAGGATAACTGGGATTTCGAGGAAGGTACAAACCTAAAAAAGCTATTTAGTCTCCCCATGTCAGCAATGGTTCAGGCCATAAGGCTGGAACTCTGCTTGACTTCATGGGGTATTCAAGTAGGTATGGCCCTATTACTCTTCTGGCAACGCTTAGATATAGGCGTAAACACTAAAATATCTCAACTGTGTAAAAATGAAATACAGAACAGCGAACTAAAATGGGCAGTGGAGATCAGGGGGATAATAACAAAGCTATGTAATAAGATGGGAGTTAATATATGCCCCACTGTCCAGGTGACTAATATCGACAAGAAGACACTCAGCTTGATGGGGAGGGAAATATCCAATGCACAGGATCAAAATTACCTTGTGAATAAAATCTCGATACATTTCATGGCTGCCACATGGAAAAATAATCAATGCTTCCCTTATATTGATAAGATACCGGACTGTCAATTACGAAATGAAGTGCTGAGAGTAAGAATTGGGGTAAACCATTGTTATATGAACAACCTGGTAAAGTGTGTTATGATAAATAAGATGGGAGGCTGTACTTGCTCCGTGGGCACTCAATGTGATCTACCACATATTTAATTTGATTGCCTGAAGTTCCTGGACTTGCGTATTATGCTTTTAAAACCAATATTTATGAAATATAAGATTAAAATTAGGTCCCAGGCTGTGATACTGATGACCGAAATGGCCTATTTAGATATTGCCGTGGCCATGGGGAAATTTATGCAAAAAGTGAAGGCTGTTTTATACCTTTTTAATGATTTTTAGCCAATCCTCAAGTAATTTGGGTAATAGTGGGGATTTTAGATTGAATCTGTTTTTAGGATGTATTTATGTGTGCTAAGGAAATGTTCTTTTAAGACGAATTTTTATCAATGTTATGTATTGTTGTGGACCAATGGTCCAAATAAACATGAAATAAACTGAAACTGAACACCCATAAAACATTCACACAGACACTCACTCTATCGATACAGTCACTCACACACAAACTAACTTAACGGCACACCTACTCAAACAGCCACTCACTCACCCATACAGCCACTTACACACCCAGTCACTCCCTCATGCTGCCATTCAGACATCCACTCACTCACCTATACAATAACTACACACCCACTTACCCACCCAGAGAGCCACTTACACCGTCACTCACCCACCCATACAGCCACTGAAACACCCACTCACTCACCACTACAGCCCCCATACAGCGTCTCACACACTTACCCACAAAACTACTCACTAAGCATTTATACACCCATACAGCCATTCACACACCCATAAATACAGTCACACAGCCACTCACATGATATATATTAAAGATAGTATCACTCATTAGTAGTACACCTAGTTTAACTTTTGTAGTACCTCAGTAAATATGTTTAACAATCATAAACTCTTACAAAACACTTACACCCACTGGAGGGTGTCATCAGTGATGTCATTTGAGATGTCATCAGTGATGTCACTGACCATGTCAAGAGTGATGTAATATGTGAGGTCATAAGCAGTGCATTGTGGGGGCGTGAGTCATAGTTAGCTCAGGTAACTATACCAGCGGAATGTTTTTTTCAGTGAATTTCTAAGGTTATGTTTAATTGTATTTGCTAACTATAATGAACCTGTAACCTTTTGTTTTTTAAGTGAATATATATATATGCCTCGGGAGATTCTTTGTTGTAAGGAACCGGAGGGACACAGTGGGGAATATCGGAAGGATCTTTAATAAACAAGAGCTATGGCATGACGCGTTTCGGTCTGTGCCTTCTTCAGATGCCAGCTCCAACACAGCTCTTCCCACCAGGTCATTCGCAAAAGTACTTCCAGTCGTTCCTCCATTGGTGAAAGTTCAGGTGGGCGGAGTGAGAGTAACTAACAGCACTGCATCCACGTTGGCGGACTGCAAGTACCAGCATGCACCTCTCACGGCTTGCAAGTAAGTCACTCCCCGTGTCCTCAAGTGGGCCCTAAACAAAGTTCGAACGTGGATTGCGGTACTTGGCAGACCAGTGCTGGTGAAACAAAGTATACCTTCCGGGTCCCCAACGCCTCAACCGCATAGGTCCACAGTCATTTTGAGCCTGGAAAAGCAGATACAGTGATCCCAATTCCTGCATGAAGTCACGATCTGCGATGAGCTGCGGCGCCTTGCTGAAAGTGGATGCGGTGGGTTAAAGCCTTTTCAATCCAAAAATCCATATATATATATATCTCAATGTAGCTGCTTGTTCATACCTTTTTTCAACATTCCTTCCTACTCCAAATTGCATTATTTTAATATTTTCCTTGAATTTGCTCTTTCAGTAAACTTTTCATTATTCCTCTCACCTCTCTGTCTAATTTCCCAGGAGGCAAATCTCTTTCTCCAGCAGTCCAAGTCCATGCCAATGATTTGAATGGATGGAAAAATGTTAGGTCCTCACTGGGGTCGATTAGGATCGCGGACGGAAACGTGTTCCGTCCGCAGAGGAAGGTGGCAAGATACTCCGGAAGTGGCCGCGGAAAAACCGCAATAGCGATTAGGATCAAATGTGACCGAAACGCCGACCGCGGTGGACGGAGCACAACAATCTCCGTCCGCGGCGGTCGAAGTACACCTGAGGCCGCGGCATGCGGACGGAACCTACAAAACACCGACCGCCGCGTACGCACATGACCAGGAGAACAACAACCTCCCCCGCGATACCTGCGTACTGTCCGTGTTCGCAATTAGGATAACTCCGCAAGTAGCCCGGTAGCCACCGCGATCCACGTCCGCGGCGGTAGCAATGCTAGGAGAAACGGTGCACCACAGCGGAAGTCCAACATCCCTACAGTCAAACCAATGGCATACATACCGACAGAATCCATCACCAAACACAGGAAAATGGACGACCACCCACCTGACACATCTAAACCAAACACAATACACAATGACCCACCCCCAAGAACTGCATAAACCACACCTGAGAACACACCCACCTATCACCTGACTGCCAATCAACATTCACACAGGGCCAACACACAGACTATAAATTAACTCCCACCCACTCCAGAAATCCTCTGCATCACAGCATAGCTGTTAGCAGGAGACAACACTTGGCCAACAGCAAACAATTTAATTCATACACATAACCCACACCCAAACACACCCTGCACACAAACACCCACCACACCATACCCAAACACCACACACCAGGACCTCCGAAATCCACACAAACACACACCCCGAGCACCATGGCACCCAAGAAGAATCCGAAATTCATCGACACCGAGCTCAAGGTAATGGTCGATGAGATCATTCGTGTGGAACCCCACATCTTTGGTTCCCTAGTGCAGCAGACGAGCATAGCTCGGAAGAACAGCCTGTGGGACCGGATCGTCACCAGGGTCAATGCCTCCGGGACCGTCCCGAGGACCAAGCATGACATCCAGAGGCGGTGGCACGACCTTAAGACCCGGGTGAAGTCCATTAGAGCCAGGAACTTCCTCCGGGCCAACCACACAGGCGGTGGAACCCCCCCGGAGCCCCTACCATACACCGAGTGGGAGGAGAAGGTGCTGACCATCCTGCACCCTGAGACCATCGATGGACTTGCTGATGGAGAAGAGGCTGAAAAGTACCAACCAAGCACCACAAACACAACAACAAGGTGTGCCACACACAACTCTGAAGACACATCTCACATACCCCAGCCTTGCATGCAGTCCACATACTCACCAACCTCCAAAGCGCTCCTACAGGCCCCCATGTCCATAGAGAGGGTGGTGGTGGCTGGCTGGGGTGTGTGAGGGGTCACTAGTCCTACCCCCAACAGGCCCCCATGTCCATAGAGAGGGTGGTGGTGGCTGGCTGGGGTGTGTGAGGGGTCACTAGTCCTACTCCCAACAGGCCCCCATGTCCATAGAGAGGGTGGTGGTGGTGGGTGGGGTGTGTGAGGGGACGGAACTACAACTCCCAACAGGCCCCCATGTCCATAGAGAGGGTGGTGGTGGTGGGTGGGGTGTGTGAGGGGACGGAACTACAACTCCCAACAGGCCCCCATGTCCATAGAGAGGGTGGTGGTGGCTGGCTGGGGTGTGTGAGGGGTCACTAGTCCTACTCCCAACAGGCCCCCATGTCCATAGAGAGGGTGGTGGTGGTGGGTGGGGTGTGTGAGGGGACGGAACTACAACTCCCAACAGGCCCCCATGTCCATAGAGAGGGTGGTGGTGGTGGGTGGGGTGTGTGAGGGGACGGAACTACAACTCCCAACAGGCCCCCATGTCCATAGAGAGGGTGGTGGTGGCTGGCTGGGGTGTGTGAGGGGTCACTAGTCCTACTCCCAACAGGCCCCCATGTCCATAGAGAGGGTGGTGGTGGCTGGCTGGGGTGTGTGAGGGGTCACTAGTCCTACTCCCAACAGGCCCCCATGTCCATAGAGAGGGTGGTGGTGGCTGGCTGGGGTGTGTGAGGGGTCACTAGTCCTACTCCCAACAGGCCCCCATGTCCATAGAGAGGGTGGTGGTGGTGGGTGGGGTGTGTGAGGGGACGGAACTACAACTCCCAACAGGCCCCCATGTCCATAGAGAGGGTGGTGGTGGCTGGCTGGGGTGTGTGAGGGGTCACTAGTCCTACTCCCAACAGGCCCCCATGTCCATAGAGAGGGTGGTGGTGGCTGGCTGGGGTGTGTGAGGGGTCACTAGTCCTACTCCCAACATGCCCCCATGTCCATAGAGAGGGTGGTGGTGGTGGGTGGGGTGTCTGAGGGGTCACTAGTCCTACTCCCAACAGGCCCCCATGTCCATAGAGAGGGTGGTGGTGGCTGGCTGGGGTGTGTGAGGGGTCACTAGTCCTACTCCCAACAGGCCCCCATGTCCATAGAGAGGGTGGTGGTGGTGGGTGGGGTGTGTGAGGGGTCACTAGTCCTACTCCCAACAGGCCCCCATGTCCATAGAGAGGGTGGTGGTGGCTGGCTGGGGTGTGTGAGGGGTCACTAGTCCTACTCCCAACAGGCCCCCATTTCCATAGAGAGGGTGGTGGTGGTGGGTGGGGTGTGTGAGGGGTCACTAGTCCTACTCCCAACAGGCCCCCATATCCATAGAGAGGGTGGTGGTGGTGGGTGGGGTGTGTGAGGGGACGGAACTACAACTCCCAACAGGCCCCCATGTCCATAGAGAGGGTGGTGGTGGTGGGTGGGGTGTGTGAGGGGACGGAACTACAACTCCCAACAGGCCCCCATGTCCATAGAGAGGGTGGTGGTGGCTGGCTGGGGTGTGTGAGGGGTCACTAGTCCTACTCCCAACAGGCCCCCATGTCCATAGAGAGGGTGGTGGGGTGTGTGAGGGGTCACTAGTCCTACTCCCAACAGGCCCCCATGTCCATAGAGAGGGTGGTGGTGGTGGGTGGGGTGTGTGAGGGGTCACTAGTCCTACTCCCAACAGGCCCCCATGTCCATAGAGAGGGTGGTGGTGGCTGGCTGGGGTGTGTGAGGGGTCACTAGTCCTACTCCCAACAGGCCCCCATGTCCATAGAGAGGGTGGTGGTGGTGTGTGGGGTGTGTGAGGGGTCACTAGTCCTACTCCCAACAGGCCCCCATGTCCATAGAGAGGGTGGTGGTGGTGGGTGGGGTGTGTGAGGGGACGGAACTACAACTCCCAACAGGCCCCCATGTCCATAGAGAGGGTGGTGGTGGTGGGTGGGGTGTGTGAGGGGACGGAACTACAACTCCCAACAGGCCCCCATGTCCATAGAGAGGGTGGTGGTGGCTGGCTGGGGTGTGTGAGGGGTCACTAGTCCTACTCCCAACAGGCCCCCATGTCCATAGAGAGGGTGGTGGTGGCTGGCTGGGGTGTGTGAGGGGTCACTAGTCCTACTCCCAACAGGCCCCCATGTCCATAGAGAGGGTGGTAGTGGTGGGTGGGGTGTGTGAGGGGACGGAACTACAACTCCCAACAGGCCCCCATGTCCATAGAGAGGGTGGTGGTGGTGGGTGGGGTGTGTGAGGGGACGGAACTACAACTCCCAACAGGCCCCCATGTCCATAGAGAGGGTGGTGGTGGCTGGCTGGGGTGTGTGAGGGGTCACTAGTCCTACTCCCAACAGGCCCCCATGTCCATAGAGAGGGTGGTGGTGGTGGGTGGGGTGTGTGAGGGGACAGAACTACAACTCCCAACAGGCCCCCATGTCCATAGAGAGGGTGGTGGTGGCTGGCTGGGGTGTGTGAGGGGTCACTAGTCCTACTCCCAACAGGCCCCCATGTCCATAGAGAGGGTGGTGGTGGCTGGCTGGGGTGTGTGAGGGGTCACTAGTCCTACTCCCAACAGGCCCCCATGTCCATAGAGAGGGTGGTGGTGGTGGGTGGGGTGTGTGAGGGGTCACTAGTCCTACTCCCAACAGGCCCCCATGTCCATAGAGAGGGTGGTGGTGGCTGGCTGGGGTGTGTGAGGGGTCAATAGTCCTACTCCCAACAGGCCCCCATGTCCATAGAGAGGGTGGTGGTGGTGGGTGGGGTGTGTGAGGGGACGGAACTACAACTCCCAACAGGCCCCCATGTCCATAGAGAGGGTGGTGGTGGTGGGTGGGGTGTGTGAGGAGACGTAACTACAACTCCCAACAGGCCCCCATGTCCATAGAGAGGGTGGTGGTGGCTGGCTGGGGTGTGTGAGGGGTCACTAGTCCTACTCCCAACAGGCCCCCATGTCCATAGAGAGGGTGGTGGTGGTGGGTGAGGTGTGTGAGGGGTCACTAGTCCTACTCCCAACAGGCCCCCATGTCCATAGAGAGGGTGGTGGTGGTGGGTGGGGTGTCTGAGGGGTCACTAGTCCTACTCCCAACAGGCCCCCATGTCCATAGAGAGGGTGGTGGTGGCTGGCTGGGGTGTGTGAGGGGTCACTAGTCCTACTCCCAACAGGCCCCCATGTCCATAGAGAGGGTGGTGGTGGTGGGTGGGGTGTGTGAGGGGTCACTAGGCCTACTAACAACAGGCCCCCATGTCCATAGAGAGGGTGGTGGTGGCTGGCTGGGGTGTGTGAGGGGTCACTAGTCCTACTCCCAACAGGCCCCCATGTCCATAGAGAGGGTGGTGGTGGTGGGTGGGGTGTGTGAGGGGTCCCTAGTCCTACTCCCAACAGGCCCCCATATCCATAGAGAGGGTGGTGGTGGTGGGTGGGGTGTGTGAGGGGACGGAACTACAACTCCCAACAGGCCCCCATGTCCATAGAGAGGGTGGTGGTGGTGGGTGGGGTGTGTGAGGGGACGGAACTACAACTCCCAACAGGCCCCCATGTCCATAGAGAGGGTGGTGGTGGCTGGCTGGGGTGTGTGAGGGGTCACTAGTCCTACTCCCAACAGGCCCCCATGTCCATAGAGAGGGTGGTGAGGTGTGTGAGGGGTCACTAGTCCTACTCCCAACAGGCCCCCATGTCCATAGAGAGGGTGGTGGTGGTGGGTGGGGTGTGTGAGGGGTCACTAGTCCTACTCCCAACAGGCCCCCATGTCCATAGAGAGGGTGGTGGTGGCTGGCTGGGGTGTGTGAGGGGTCACTAGTCCTACTCCCAACAGGCCCCCATGTCCATAGAGAGGTTGGTGGTGGTGGGTGGGGTGTGTGAGGGGACGGAACTACAACTCCCAACAGGCCCCCATGTCCATAGAGAGGGTGGTGGTGGCTGGCTGGGGTGTGTGAGGGGTCACTAGTCCTACTCCCAACAGGCCCCCATGTCCATAGAGAGGGTGGTGGGGTGTGTGAGGGGTCACTAGTCCTACTCCCAACAGGCCCCCATGTCCATAGAGAGGGTGGTGGTGGTGGGTGGGGTGTGTGAGGGGTCACTAGTCCTACTCCCAACAGGCCCCCATGTCCATAGAGAGGGTGGTGGTGGCTGGCTGGGGTGTGTGAGGGGTCACTAGTCCTACTCCCAACAGGCCCCCATGTCCATAGAGAGGGTGGTGGTGGTGGGTGGGGTGTGTGAGGGGTCACTAGTCCTACTCCCAACAGGCCCCCATGTCCATAGAGAGGGTGGTGGTGGTGGGTGGGGTGTGTGAGGGGACGGAACTACAACTCCCAACAGGCCCCCATGTCCATAGAGAGGGTGGTGGTGGTGGGTGGGGTGTGTGAGGGGACGGAACTACAACTCCCAACAGGCCCCCATGTCCATAGAGAGGGTGGTGGTGGCTGGCTGGGGTGTGTGAGGGGTCACTAGTCCTACTCCCAACAGGCCCCCATGTCCATAGAGAGGGTGGTGGTGGCTGGCTGGGGTGTGTGAGGGGTCACTAGTCCTACTCCCAACAGGCCCCCATGTCCATAGAGAGGGTGGTGGTGGTGTGTGGGGTGTGTGAGGGGACGGAACTACAACTCCCAACAGGCCCCCATGTCCATAGAGAGGGTGGTGGTGGTGGGTGGGGTGTGTGAGGGGACGGAACTACAACTCCCAACAGGCCCCCATGTCCATAGAGAGGGTGGTGGTGGC
Organism: Lissotriton vulgaris; assembly: GCF_964263255.1. Taxonomy (NCBI): domain Eukaryota; kingdom Metazoa; phylum Chordata; class Amphibia; order Caudata; family Salamandridae; genus Lissotriton; species Lissotriton vulgaris. The sequence goes on from NC_141699.1 coordinate 699,169,932, forward strand.
TGGCTGGGGTGTGTGAGGGGTCACTAGTCCTACTCCCAACAGGCCCCCATGTCCATAGAGAGGGTGGTGGTGGTGGGTGGGGTGTGTGAGGGGACAGAACTACAACTCCCAACAGGCCCCCATGTCCATAGAGAGGGTGGTGGTGGCTGGCTGGGGTGTGTGAGGGGTCACTAGTCCTACTCCCAACAGGCCCCCATGTCCATAGAGAGGGTGGTGGTGGTGGGTGGGGTGTGTGAGGGGTCACTAGTCCTACTCCCAACAGGCCCCCATGTCCATAGAGAGGGTGGTGGTGGCTGGCTGGGGTGTGTGAGGGGTCAATAGTACTACTCCCAACAGGCCCCCATGTCCATAGAGAGGGTGGTGGTGGTGGGTGGGGTGTGTGAGGGGACGGAACTACAACTCCCAACAGGCCCCCATGTCCATAGAGAGGGTGGTGGTGGTGGGTGGGGTGTGTGAGGAGACGTAACCACAACTCCCAACAGGCCCCCATGTCCATAGAGAGGGTGGTGGTGGCTGGCTGGGGTGTGTGAGGGGTCACTAGTCCTACTCCCAACAGGCCCCCATGTCCATAGAGAGGGTGGTGGTGGTGGGTGAGGTGTGTGAGGGGTCACTAGTCCTACTCCCAACCGGCCCCCATGTCCATAGAGAGGGTGGTGGTGGTGGGTGGGGTGTCTGAGGGGTCACTAGTCCTACTCCCAACAGGCCCCCATGTCCATAGAGAGGGTGGTGGTGGCTGGCTGGGGTGTGTGAGGGGTCACTAGTCCTACTCCCAACAGGCCCCCATGTCCATAGAGAGGGTGGTGGTGGTGGGTGGGGTGTGTGAGGGGTCACTAGTCCTACTCCCAACAGGCCCCCATGTCCATAGAGAGGGTGGTGGTGGCTGGCTGGGGTGTGTGAGGGGTCACTAGTCCTACTCCCAACAGGCCCCCATGTCCATAGAGAGGGTGGTGGTGGTGGGTGGGGTGTGTGAGGGGTCACTAGTCCTACTCCCAACAGGCCCCCATATCCATAGAGAGGGTGGTGGTGGTGGGTGGGGTGTGTGAGGGGACGGAACTACAACTCCCAACAGGCCCCCATGTCCATAGAGAGGGTGGTGGTGGTGGGTGGGGTGTGTGAGGGGACGGAACTACAACTCCCAACAGGCCCCCATGTCCATAGAGAGGGTGGTGGTGGCTGGCTGGGGTGTGTGAGGGGTCACTAGTCCTACTCCCAACAGGCCCCCATGTCCATAGAGAGGGTGGTGGGGTGTGTGAGGGGTCACTAGTCCTACTCCCAACAGGCCCCCATGTTCATAGAGAGGGTGGTGGTGGTGGGTGGGGTGTGTGAGGGGTCACTAGTCCTACTCCCAACAGGCCCCCATGTCCATAGAGAGGGTGGTGGTGGCTGGCTGGGGTGTGTGAGGGGTCACTAGTCCTACTCCCAACAGGCCCCCATGTCCATAGAGAGGGTGGTGGTGGTGGGTGGGGTGTGTGAGGGGTCACTAGTCCTACCCCCAACAGGCCCCCATGTCCATAGAGAGGGTGGTGGTGGCTGGCTGGGGTGTGTGAGGGGTCACTAGTCCTATTCCCAACAGGCCCCCATGTCCATAGAGAGGGTGGTGGTGGTGGGTGGGGTGTGTGAGGGGACGGAACTACAACTCCCAACAGGCCCCCATGTCCATAGAGAGGGTGGTGGTGGCTGGCTGGGGTGTGTGAGGGGTCACTAGTCCTACTCCCAACAGGCCCCCATGTCCATAGAGAGGGTGGTGGTGGCTGGCTGGGGTGTGTGAGGGGTCACTAGTCCTACTCCCAACAGGCCCCCATGTCCATAGAGAGGGTGGTGGTGGTGGGTGGGGTGTGTGAGGGGTCACTAGTCCTACTCCCAACAGGCCCCCATGTCCATAGAGAGGGTGGTGGTGGTGGGTGGGGTGTGTGAGGGGACGGAACTACAACTCCCAACAGGCCCCCATGTCCATAGAGAGGGTGGTGGTGGTGGGTGGGGTGTGTGCCAATGCCGACTGAATGTCAAACAGAAATAAATGTACACGTTTAGGCAACATGACTCATCCTCACATTTTTGTTTTGCAGAGGATCCTAATCTGACTGCTGTAATTGACACCAGGCCTCCAGCATCCCCACACTCTGAACTTTCAGGGGACGATTGTCCAGCCACCTCCGGGGCAGAGGATGGTGCCGGATCAAGCAGCCAGCCAGGGACCTCTGGCACGCAGGTCACACCTGCACCAACAACCACAACGGGCTCTGGCATCACCACAACACCGGCTACTGTGGCCTGCACAGCTACCTCCAGCACCACCTCTACCACCACTACTACCACCACTTCTGCCCCTGCCACCCTGCCCAACCCACCGGCCAACGCTGGGGCAGCGCCATCCCAGCCACGCAGGGAGAGACTGAGGCAAACCACCAATGCAAGGGCAGATCCTGCAGCCAGGAGCACGGCGGAAAGAAGGCCTGATGACACTACACTCAATGCTGTGCAACAGTGTCTTGAAGCACTAGTCCGGGTGGAGGCGGGCTATGCACGTAGCCAAGCACATGCAGACCGGGCCCACCAGGACTTTGTGGACAACACCGCGATGTTGGGGGCCATCGAGAGGCGGCTTGGCCAACTCGTGGACATTTTCAGCACGAGGGCATCCGCCAACACCACCCACCACACCCCCCCTCAAGCAACGGCACCGGCCACAACACCGCCACCGCCACCTGCGCCCCTGCCGGCGGATGTGGTACCGGATCAGCCTGCGCCCCCAGCTGACTCCGTCCCGACACAAAGACGGAGGGGCCGTCCGAGGCAGGAAGTGGGCGAGAGCAGTGTCGGAGCTACTGCCACACGCTCCAAGAGGAGCCGACATTGACTCATTGGAGTACCTGAGCCTGCCATCTATCCTGGCAACTATCCGGTCCCACCTGGCACAGGCCTGCTGCACTAGGCACACACCACCCTATGTGGTGTCTGCACGGACATCTCATCTTCCATTACCTTGGACTGTCACTCCCCCACCCCTTCACTCCTTTGTAAATATGCACCTACACCTATGCACAATCTGAAAATAAATACCACTTACTCACTCAATGATGTGTTGCCTCCATGTTTATTCACATGATTGCATCAGAAACAGACGTAACCAGGTTCAGGGATCCAACTGGTACATAATCATGCCGCAAGGGAGTGACCTAGGGAAACATAGAAATCGCAAACAGACGTTAGGAAACACCATCACACTCATCCCAACTCACTGCAGTGCAACTTACAACAAACCACACACATCACTACACGAATGGATGACACTACACACATCATGGAGAAGTGCATGTACTCATAAATGAAGACACACACACACATGCATACATCACATAACAAAACACATAGATGATGCCCAACACAATGACACAAGAGCAGCAAACCTACACAGGGCATACACAAGCAGCACAAGAGGGGCACACTCACAATCAAGGGAAGTAGCGTTCAATGAGCTGGCGCCTCTGGTCCACGCCTTCCTCCTCACCACTATCCTCATCAGTCGACATGGGTGGGTCGGGAGGGCGAGGAACTTGCTGTTCATCTGGGTCCAAGATCAGTTCAATGTTATTTCGCACAGCCAGGTTGTGGAGCATGCAGCAGGCAATCACAATCTTGCATACTTTGCCTGGTGCGTAAGGCAGGGCCCCTCCAGTCTTATCCAGGCACCGAAACCTAGACTTAAGCAGGCCAAATGTTCGTTCCACCACTCGACGTGTCCTACCATGGGCATCGTTGTATCGCATTTCTCCTGCTGTGGTGGGATTGCGAATTGGACTTAGAAGCCAAGGCCTGTTTGGGTAAGCCGAGTCGCCTGTGTATGTGGAAATTAGAGAGAGAGAGAGAAACATCACTACCTGAACATGTGGCCACACCAAGCCACCCAGATATCACTCCTGTCACCACAGCATACTCACCAACAAGCCAGGCTTGTGCCGGACGCAGATTTGCCATCAGTTGGGGGACAATGCTGCTCCGCATGATGTGGGCGTCATGTGCAGAGCCAGGAAATCTTGCACACACCTGTGAGATAATGTTGTTGGCCTGGCACACCACCTGCACGTTAAGGGAGTGGAAGTGCTTCCGATTCCGAAACACCTGCTCACGTGCCCGTGGTGGAATGATCGCAATATGCGTGCCATCAATTGAACCCACAACGTGTGGTATGCGACCCAGTGCATAAAAGTCTGCTTTGACCGCTGCCAACTCTGCCGCCTGTGGAAAATGTATGTAGTCATTCTTGTACAGCATCTTGGCTGTCAGTACATCCCTAAGTACCGTGCTGAACATGGCCTGTGACATTCCCCCGGCATGTCCTATGGTGTACTGGAATGTGCCTGTTGCAAAATAAATGGAGTGCCGCCATCACCTTTTGGGTGGGTGAAATTGAGCCTGGATACATTCTCCGCGGCTGCAGGTGAGGAGACAACTGGTTCACAAGCTCCAGCAATCGACGTCGATCAAGCCTGAATTTCCTGATCACCTCCTCGTCCACCATATCCTCCAGCACAGTGTATGGGCGATGGACATTTTGAGCCCTCCTGTGTGGGAGTAAATGGAATGGAAGTCAATTCACATACAACGCATGTCTGTGCAACTCACTCACATGGCACCGCACTCTATCCAACATGTAATAGGCAGTGTTCAATTAGCATATGTGTGACATCTCTGATTGTCACAACAACATGGATTGACGTAGCAATGTGCACCCACCAGCTACATGATGTGTTGCAACATGTGCAATGCACTCTGTCTCACCTCAACATCACTGCCAACAAGACATGTGACATGACCCAAAAGTGACGGTCATTAGTGGCACACCGATGGGCATGGTATTGAAAAACATGGGATAGAGCATGAAGTGTGTAGTCACGCAATCACGCACACAACCCTCATCATGCAGCTGCAGACAATTAAACAAGGTGCATCGTCAGCTGACATGCACTCATTGACGCCGCCATGGCGGTGCACTGCTTCCGCTGTTTACGTCTGGCCATACGCGGCCCACGTTCAACATTCCCATTGTCTGCACGTGCATAGACGGTCACGCTCACACACCGGCAACTGCATGTGCTACACACCGGGACGGATGCATCATTTGTAACAAAGTTGTAACAGTGGCGCCACCATGGCGGGGCACGTATTCGGCGGGGGAGGTGGAGGCCAAAACATCCATAAGCTGATGTCCATGCACATGGCAGTTCATGACCTCCCTTACAGTGACATTGCATCAGCCAGCCTACACCGGCCGGCCCAGCCCTACCCATGACCGGCGTGCCAGGCCCAGCCCATGACCGCCGTTCCGGCCATGCCAACTACCGCCGCTTCAGGCCCCCTCCACTACCGCCGTTCCAGGCCCAGCCCATTACCGCCGTTCCGGCAATGCCAACTACCGCCGCTTCAGGCCCCCTCCACTACCGCCGTTCCAGGCCCAGCCCATGACCGCCGTTCCGACCATGCCAACTACCGCTGCTTCAGGCCCCCTCCACTGCCGCCGTTCCAGGCCCAGCCCATGACCGCCGTTCCGGCCATGCCAACTACCGCCGCTTCAGGCCCCCTCCACTACCGCCGTTCCAGGCCCAGCCCATGACCGCCGTTCCGGCCATGCCAACTACCGCCGCTTCAGGCCCCCTCCACTACCGCTGTTCCAGGCCCAGCCCATGACCGCCGTTCCGGCCATGCCAACTACCGCCGCTTCAGGCCCCCTCCACTACCGCCGTTCCAGGCCCAGCCCATGACCGCCGTGCCAGGGCCGCCAGGGCACGGCGGTAGTGGAGGGGGCCTGAAGCGGCGGTAGTTGGCATGGCCGGAACGGCGGTCATGGGCTGGGCCTTGAACGGTGGTAGTGGAGGGGGCCTGAAGCGGCGGTAGTTGGCATGGCCGGAACGGGGGTCATGGGCTGGGCCTGGAACGGCGGTAGTGGAGGGGGCCTGAAGCGGCGGTAGTTGGCATGGCCGGAACGGCGGTCATGGGCTGGGCCTGGAACGGCGGTAGTGGGTAGGCCTGGGCCGGCCGGTGTAGGCTGGCTGATGCAATGTCACTGTAAGGGAGGTCATGAACTGCCATGTGCATGGACATCAGCTTATGGATGTTTTGGCCTCAACCTCCCCCGCCGAATACGTGCCCCGCCATGGTGGCGCCACTGTTACAACTTTGTTGCAAATGATGCATCCGTCCCGGTGTCTAGCATGTGCACTTGCCGGTGTGTGAGCGTGACGGTCTGTGCACGTGCAGCCAATGGGAGGTGTGGACATGGGCCACGGTTGGCCAATAGCAAGTACCGTATGCTGTTCACCGCAACACCAGGGCCAATCATTGGCCCAATTCCAAACACGCTCTCACGCGCCGTATGCCACTGACATGGCCACAGGGCCCTATATATGTGTGATGTGCAAAAGCATACTTTCTACGATGACCACCGACTGCTGCCTGTGACCATCACCTTCACCTGCTGCTGCGAGCTGACCACCGACTGCTGCCTGTGACCATCACCTTCACCTGCTGCTGCGGAGCTGACCACCGACTGCTGCCTGTGACCATCACCTTCACCTGCTGCTGCGGAGCTGACCACCGACTGCTGCCTGTGACCATCACCTTCACCTGCTGCTGCGGAGCTGACCACCGACTACTGCCTGTGACCATCACATTCACCTGCTGCTGCGGAGCTGACCACCGACTGCTGCCTGTGACCATCACCTTCACCTGCTGCTGCGGAGCTGACCACCGACTGCTGCCTGTGACCATCACCTTCACCTGCTGCTGCGGAGCTGACCACCGACTGCCGCTCTAGTGCCATACTCCGTGACCTTGCCATGTCGAGAGTCAAAGAGGTCCGGTCTCGTCCCTTCACCGCCGCGGAGCTGGATGTCCTCGTGGACGCTGTGCTCCGCAACTACGGACGCCTGTACGGCGCACCCGGACAGGCGGTAAGTGCAGTGGGGGATAAGTTGTAGTGCATGAGGCGTCATATGGCACCTGGGCTCTGGAAACTTGGCGGTGTGATGTGTGACCAACTGAAGAATCGATATGTGCATGGCTGCTGAGAGAAATGTGTTGCTCCTATCTGTGTGACTGGCCAACTGTCCACTGACTTCCACACTTTTGTCTCCCATCATGGTAGGTGAAGCTGCACCTTCGCAAGGACGTGTGGAGGAGCATTGCACGTGAAGTACGAGCAGCGGGGGTGTCCAATAGACGACATACACACTGCCACAAACGCTGGGACGACATTTCCAGACTGAGCAAGAATGTAGCGGAAGTGACACTAGGGATGATTCCAAGGACGGCACGTCTGGCCCGACGCTCAATGACCCCTCTCATGCACCGTATCATAGCTGTGACGCATCCTGACCTGTCCGAGCAGTTGCGTGTGGATGAACAGCAACGTGGCGGTAAGCATACTGTCAATGTATGTTGCTTGTGAGTGCAATGCATGTATGGTTGCCCACACACATTAGGGTCTTCCGTCGTTCGTGAGGCTCTTTCCAATGGCATGTTGGTGACATCGCCACAGTAACATTTCACTTCCAGATGCGGCATGTTGAGACGCCACCTGCTAAGCGGTTCACTTGTCATGCACATGCTGTAGTGCTCCGTCACCCCTTGGCAACACTTGTGTGCTGATGTAGTTCCTCATGCCCAGTGTGCATGCTGTACATGTATTACGGCCAACGCCACTGAATTCCTGTGAGGATGACTGTTTGGGGTGGGCCGTATGCAGGTTGGGGGATCGATGGACATTGTCAGCAGTGGCTTTGGGGATTCCGCAGCAGTACTGTACGTGTGTTGCCCATTACTTACACCCATTTCCTGTGCATTTCAGCTTTGGCAGAGGGCACTCAGCCACAGACGGCGGAGATGACAGAAGGCAATGCATCCGGATCAGACGTCGCGCACACGCAGACTGACACCGAAGGGGCCAGTGCCGGAGAGGGGGACAGGACCGTCCCGGAGGACTCGCATGTGGAGACAACATCGTCATCATCTTCCGACAGTGTTGGTGAGTCAGCACTGTTGTCACAGACTGGGAGTGGGCAACCAACACCTTCAGTCGGGACACAGCACACAGGGCCCACCCTGCCGCCAATTGCACCATGTACTGTTCGTGCACGCAGGAGTAGGGGGAGCAGAGTGGCGTTCGGTGTCGGCACCGCTGCCCCAGCCTCGGTGAGCCAAAATGCACTTTGTGCAGAGGCTGTTGATCTGCTGCGACAGCTGTGTGTGGGCCAGACCAATATGATTAATGCTTTCCAAGACCATGATAGGAAGTTGGGGCAGGTGGTGGCATTCATGGAAGGTATGCATGGTGATCTGGCTGGTGTACACAGGACACTGCAGTCATTGTCTAACAGTGTGTCGTCTGCCATTGTACAGTCGCATGGACTGGGTGGTACTTCTGTTCCACCATCTACAACTCTGGATGTGTCAGGGGGGAGTGATTTTTCTGACCAGGACTCTAATACAGGTTATTGCACTAGAAGCAGCGTCAGCCAGCACGTCAAGGCACGGAGGCCTCAGACCCCATCCCCTAGGTCAGGTAAATCTGTTCACAAGGACAACGTCAGATATACTGGAGTACACACACATGAAGCAAAAGAGGGGTTGGGTGTAATGGCTACACATGCTGCACAGCCATCCCACACACAAGGTACTACCAGGCCAAGACTCACTCCCACTTCCATTGACACTACCTTGTACGAGGACAGTGAGAAGACGAATACATCTCTTGAGGGCTCGCATACTCCCAGTGCCAGGGACACTAGGAAGGAAGGAGCCACTCCCAAGGGCAGGGAAAGCAGGAAGGATGTAGGCACTCCCAAGGGCAGGGAAAGCAGGAAGGAAGTAGGCACTCCCAAGGGCAGGGAGACTAGGCAGGAAGGAGCCACTCCCAAGGGCAGGGAAAGCAGGAAGGATGTAGGCACTCCCAAGGGCAGGGAAAGCAGGAAGGAAGTAGGCCCTCCCAAGGGCAGGGAGACTAGGCAGGAAGGAGCCACTCCCAAGGGCAGGGAGACTAGGCAGGAAGGAGCCACTCCCAAGGGCAGGGAAAGCAGGAAGGATGTAGGCACTCCCAAGGGCAGGGAAAGCAGGAAGGATGTAGGCACTCCCAAGGGCAGGGAAAGCAGGAAGGAAGGAGGCACTCCCAAGGGCAGGGAAACTAGAAAGGAAGGAGCCACTCCCAAGGGCAGGGACAAGGACAGTCACAAGACAAACGCACCTAAGAGGAGCACGGACACTCCCAGGGGCAGGGACACACACGGGCAGAAGGGGTGTCCAGGGGATATGTACACCACAGACGACAAGTCTGCAGCCTGGAAGAGGGCACCATCCAGGGAACAAGGAAAGTCCGCAGACTACAGTACTCCTACGGAAATGGATCATCCAAGGCCCAAGGACTCTCCCATGAACAGTGGCGCTGTCAGGGACAGGCATACATCACCCATTGTTGCACTGAGGCAGCTGTTTTCTGGGAAACGGAATACAGGTGTCTCCGCAGTGGAGTCACCCCTTACCTCCACTCCCATCAGAGCCCGTCAGGGACGGATGCAGGTGGACCCTGTAGTGGCATCCCCCATGACACATGTTGCAGAGGCCACAAGGCAGCCACACAGCAAACGACAAGCAGGCTCCAGCACGTCCCCAGAGAGCATTCCCCCCAGCACATGCACCTCCCATGGTGGGTGAAATTGCTTCTCAGTCCGGTCCACTTGTGAGTCCTGTCCTGTCCAGGGTGCAGGCACATGTCCAAAAGAAGCATAGACACACAGCATTGACACATGCCAAATCCGATGTCGGCCAATTGCAACTATCCCCCGCTCCCAGAGCCACCCTGCCTCCTGGACCATACAGCCCTGTGGCTCATCATTTCAGTGGTCACAGTGGCGCAGGTGCAGTTGACTCGCATGTGTCTGTTAGTGGCAGGGTATCAGTCGAGACATATCCTGTATCAGGTGCTGGCAGTGTATCTGGGTCTATGGGCCATGTGTCAGTCACTCGGTCTGTGGCTGTGTCTCACACTCCTGTATCAGGTGCTGGCAGTGTATCTGGGTCTATGGGCCATGTGTCAGTCAGTCGGTCTGTGGCTGTGTCTCACACTCCTGTATCAGGTGCTGGCAGTGTATCTGGGTCTATGGGCCATGTGTCAGTCAGTCGGTCTGTGGCTGTGTCTCACACTCCTGTATCAGGTGCTGGCAGTGTATCTGGGTCTGTGGCTCACGTGTCAGTCACTACATCTGTGGCTGTGTGTCACACTCCGGTTTCTGGTGCTGGCAGTGTGTCCGATGCGGGAACTTCACGCAATCCACCTGATAGTGTGCTGTAAGTTGCTGTAGTGTGCCCTCTGATGTACTGCCTCTGATGTACCTGCTCTGGTGTCCACAATGCACTGTTGCTATCCTCATACTGATGTACTGCCTCTGATGTACCTGCTCTGGTGTCCACACTGCCCTGTTGCTGCCCTGTTGCTATCCTCATGCTGATGTACTGCCTCTGATGTACCTGCTCTGGTGTCCACACTGCCCTGTTGCTGCCCTGTTGCTATCCTCATGCTGATGTACTGCCTCTGATGTACCTGCTCTGGTGTCCACAATGCACTGTTGCTATCCTCATGCTGATGTACTGCCTCTGATGTACCTCCTCTGGTGTCCACACTGCCCTGTTGCTGTTCAGATACTGCATTGTGCCCTCTCATGTGCTGCCTCTGATGGACGTTTTCAGTGCAATGGACTGTTGGAGCACTTGGCCCTTCTCATGTACTGCCTCTGATGGACCTGTGCCTTGCCATGGACTGTTGGTGCCCTTGGCCCCTCTCATGTGCTGCCTCTGATGGACGTTTTCAGTGCAATGGACTGTTGGAGCACTTGGCCCCTCTCATGTACTGCCTCTGATGGACCTGTGCCTTGCCATGGACTGTTGGTGCCCTTGGCCCCTCTCATGTGCTGCCTCTGATGGACGTTTTCAGTGCAATGGACTGTTGGAGCACTTGGCCCCTCTCATGTACTGCCTCTGATGTACCTGCTCTGGTGTCTACACTGCCCTGTTGCTGCCCTGTTGCTATCCTCATACTGATGTACTGCCTCTGATGTACCTGCTCTGGTGTCCACACTGCCCTGTTGCTGCCCTGTTGCTGTTCTCATACTGATGTAGTGCCTCTGATGTTCCTGCTCTGGTGTCCACAATGGCCATGCTCCATCCTAGACTGTGATCTTGCTCCGAATCTGCGTAAATTAAATTGAGATTAATGTGTCGTGGTTTGTCAGAGTCATTCTTGCGTGTGTGATGCTGGTGTGGATTAGTATTTTCTTGAGAGCGGTGGGTTCAGGTACATGTCACTCTCCCCTACCTGGGTCACGACCCTTGGAGGCGTTGCCGTACACAGGCATATGTGCATTTCGGGACATGTCACTACCCCCTCCCTACGTCACCGCCCTTGCCGGTACTCCTCTCCTGACAGCGAATAGTTTGTAGCCTACCTGCGTCGTCGTCGATGGTGGGCCAAGACGAGGACGTACTGGATCGCGTAGAGTATAGGGTAAGCCTGTAGTGCAGGGTCCATGTCGGCGAGCGGCTCGTGGTGGGTATGGTCGCTGTGGAGCATCCGCCGTGTTCAGGCAGGTTGTTTTTCCGCCGCGGTCCTAGTCGTCAGTCCGTACGGCGGAGTCTCTGGAATGGTTACGTCCGCCGCGTGGTTGGGTGTGGTGGTGCGGCGGACCGCGTTCTACCGCCGCGGATGGATTTTGGCACGTATTTCGTATCCTGATTTGGCGGACGGAGTGTCCGCGACGGGCGCACGGAAAATTGGCTTGTTCTGCATACTCTGGGTCTGCGGAGGCACTTCCGTTCCATCCTAATGAGCCCCTAAGTTTTGCTTGAAGCAGATAAAAGGTTAATTGTGTGGATTTAACACACATTCTTTCTATTCTGTTCTTCAGACAAATTGCAAGGGCCTGCTAAATTACAATTTTCTACCTACGACATGAGGTGTATATTGTGGGGTGTTCAGTTATTGCAACCCAATAGTCAGACTGTCCTATGCTTTGCCTTGAGACACAAAGAATGAAGGGGGCTGATAAATGTATTATCATTCGTCAACTCTAGGCTTTTCCTGCTCCTCAAAGCCATTGGTGAGAAGTCTGCTAAGGTATGAATATGCACACTGTTAACTATATGGTCTCTGGCAACAGCAATCTGTGCTGCTGCATGAAGAAGCCACTCAGGTGGTAACAAAACTTAATGACACACAAGTTGTCTTTTTCTTGTGCAATTCACGCTGTGAACAATGTTTATTTTACGTTGTTGGGCCGTGTCTATTGGATTTTGTGTTTTATTTTAAAGCAGCACATTGACCTCCAGCCTTGGAGTTTTACCAAGCATATGGGTTGGCCTTTGTTTGTTTGAAAGCAGGATGTGGACTGTCTTCTTGCTCGAAAGGGGTGACCATTGTACAAGTCACTTTATTTGTGTGTTCTGTGGAGTGTGCACTCTTCTAGTGCATATTCCATCTTGGGAGGGAAAGAGCCGTCACAGCTAAAAATGTATCCATTGCATCTTGTCACAGTGTACTGTGACAAGATGCCAAGTTGCCAAGTGTCAAGCCTTTTTTGACCGACACAGTAAGTTTCAAGCTTCATTTTGACAAAGATGCATTAGAACAGCCGCGGCCCATACAGTTATGAGCGGTGGGGCGCGGCGGGGGGGGGGGGGGGGGGTATTTCGACAGACGAATAATAATTTATTTTCCCTCGTCATCATCTGCCGAAATCCCCCCCACCCGGCCCCATCGCTCTTACTTACACGGGCCGCGGCAGCATTAGAAATGAAAGTTGAAATAGGTGATATTTGGGCGGTGTAATGAATACATCCTACGTGGACAGGTTCAGAACGGATCTAAATATCTGTTTTTGCTAAAACTGCGCTACCTAAGAGACTTACCGGGAACCACAGGACAGTGGTTGGCTAGTCATGTTTCTGGACTGTACAGGGTACAGCTCATATACTAACTAATATATTTTCTGATTTACTGTATGTGCTAAAAAGAGTGCAGTTTCACAAAAACTAGCTCATTGACACCTCTTAGTCCTGCTAAAGTATACAAAAAAGTGATGGATGGAATGTTTGAATTAATTTCAGTCACTGGTAACTACTCAGGCCGCATCTCAGTCCACCGTTATTTTGCATACCATGCCACCTCAGTTTGAATCAAGCTGTATGCAAATTGTTCTTTACCCAGCTCAATGGCATTAGTCCTCAATAAACAAGAATATGAGCAAACCACGACCAGTTTCGCCCTAGTTAGGGCCCATCAGCCAGGTATAACTTGTTTCTAGTGACACAGTGCGCATGGGACTACATTTGAGCATACCCCACCCACTTATGGCGACACAGTATACAAATAAGTGATGGATGGAATACTTGAATTAATCTCAGCCACTGATAATTACTCGGGCCGCACCCCATCCATCGTTATTTTGCACACCATGCCGTCTCAGTTTGGATAGAGTCATGTGCAACTCAGTCTTGACCTGCTCCAGTGGGAATTAGTTCAGCCTCAAATGCAGGCCAGGTCTTTCCTGCACCCGAATGCAAGCAACCCAGGACTGGTTTCACCTTAGTTAGTACTCATCAGAGAGGTTTAGCTTCATTTCATTGACACAAGGTTCATGAGGCCCATGTCTGGGCATACTTGTCCCACTTAGGGCGACACTCCAAAGAGTACAAAAATGTGATTTATGGAATGCTTGATTTAACCTCAGTCACTGGTATTTACTTGGGCCATATCCTAGTTTATAGTTATTTTGCACACCATTACACGCCACTTTGGACCCAGCCATATGAAATCAGACTTGATCCTACTCAAATAGGAATAACGCAGCCTGAACTGCCCGTCTAGGTACTCCCTAAACTGGAATACAAGCAACCCGGGACCTAGTTAGTTGCTCATCAGCTACCCATAGTTCTTTTGCACACCATGCCACCTCAGACAGACACAGACATAATCAAATCAGTTATGACTCGACTCCAGTGGGAATAGTCCATCCCCAAGAGCTCCGCCAGGTCCTCCCTGAACCAGGACACAAGAAACCCAGGATCAATTTTGGCCTAGGTAGGGGTTATCAGCCAGATATAGCTTTGTTCCAGTGACACAGTGTGCACGGACCCACATCTGGGCATACCTGCCCATTTAGAGCGACAAACTAAAGTATACAAAAAATTGATGGATGGAATGCTTGAATAATTTTCAGTCACTAGTATTTACTCAGTCCACATCCCAGTTCCGCATTATTTTGCACACCATTCCACCCCAGTTTGGAGACAGCTATATGCAAATCAGCTTCTACATAAATCCTGTGAGTTGGATTGGGCTCCGTCGATATTCCTTCTGTTGCAGGTTTACAGAGGTTTGTGTCAACCACTCTATTTGATTGCCCTCCAAATCATGCCAAAGCACTGCTCTATGCTGCTTCCGAGCAAGAAAGGAGATTAACGGGCAAGGAGTGACTTACCCGATCTTGACATGTCCAGTTGGCGTTCCTTCTGACAATCCACAATTAGGGGTATTGCGGACTGTTATTGGGAACAGATTGACCTTGATTAAGTGAAAAAAATTACATTTTAATAGAGGGAATATATGCACCCCTCCAGCAATAAACCGGGAATCAGAAGAGGCGGTATAAAAGTCACAATATATATATAGCTGTAATATATTGCACACATTGTCGCTCTATGTGAGACTGTCATTGTCATATTTTGTCAATTGTAAGATGTAAATGCAGATCTTATGTTTAATACTTTAAAAAAACGGTTATAAAAATTTTAAAAAAGATTACAATGTAGTGAATTGGGGGAAGGGATGGACTGGATAGATGGGGGGGGGAGGGACATTGTTACTCTCTGGCAACAGCAACACCACCACGCCTCTGGCCAGTTGTAGGCGATGACATGTGTAAATGAAAAATATTTGCCACTAAACGCACTTAAACTGACTTGGTACTTACATTAGCATTGTAGGGATGATGGTCTGTCCTCATGTGTGTTGGTGTGGTGTAGTGTGGGTTGGGTAGTTAAGAGATAAATCACCACTGTTGGTTTGGAGCTAGTAAAGAGTTATGTATGTTATTCGAAACCTCTAGGGCCTGGAGTAAAGCACACCCTTTTTGTTGATTTATGAAGGCCATTTATTGAATGACATTTCTAACTCTCCAAGCACATCAAAATATTCAACAACAGGAAAAGTTCAATCCGCGGACTCCTCACAAGTACATAACTTGGCTAGACTTCAGTCACTGGACAGAAGGCCCTGCCTTCCTCTCTTCCTACCACTTGAAATGCCATTACGTGTAGGTCTACAGCTTTTCTCAAGCCACTGGGAGCCTGACTTCTTTCATTCCTAAATAGAAATGTAATTTATCGCCATTTCGAGACATAAATGTGCAGATGGAAATGTATCACAATTTCTACTATTTTAGGATTTAAAATTGTGCCTGCCAATGTCATGCTACTTACTCATTAAACCGATGTGGGTGTGAAGTATTATTAAAACAGTGGGCCGCATTCACAAAGCCATTTTCATCGTAAACATACGAATACGGCAAAAAGGGACTACTGACTGCCCTTGAAAAATTAAAATGAAATGTTTCATTTTTAGTTTTTTAAATGCATCCCGGTTTCCTTTAAAGGAAATGGGTTGCATTAAAAAAAAACTGCATTATTGACAACATAGTCCCAGACATGGTGGTCTGCTGACCCCAGCAGGCAACCATCCCTGGGAGTGCCAGCCATTCCCAATGGGGTCGCAAATCGCGACAGCGTCATTAATATTCATAAGGCATGTATTTGTGTCCCCATTGGGAATTGTATACAGCGTCAGAGACACTGTTGTACATAAGATTTTGCGACTCAATTTGCAAGTCGCAAATTCCTATGGTTGTACATCTGGCCCCTAGTCTACATTGGGATGATTATGGTGTGGTTATCCTTTTGTTTGTGAAGGCCCACAAACACATCAGTTTTTAGAAATTAGCAGTCTTCTCGTCTATCCTTTCCAATCCTCAAATGGTTAGAGATTAAAAAAGTCAAGGGCTGGGGTAAATCTATTACCAGGGTGAAAAGCACCCCGAAATTTTGGCTGAAAGTGGATGTGGGGATATGTCCAGTGGAAAACATTTTTTTACCATGGAGAAAAAAAAGACGTGCAATTTCACGTAGACTTTGGCTGTCTCCGATGTGGTAGTACTAGTGTGCCTCGAAAGCTGTTTTTAGGGCTCTAAAGTTTTGTAAATTCTCAAAAGTTTTACATGATCATCTGTGCATGGGAGTTCCTGTAGGGGTGCAGAGTCAGAAGTTTTTTGGTAAATCAAGCTTTGCCTTCAGCTTTCCTATTTTTAAAACTTACTGGATTCTGTGTAACAGTTAAAATGGACATGTGACAGAACCTTAACGAACAGGGAAGGGGAGATTGTGTTAACTTCTACTAAATGTGTAACTGAAGCTTAAGTCTGTTTACCAGTGAAAGGGATTCACAGGCATGCAAAGAGATATCTGGTACGCTGTGGAAGATGGGCGTGGGCCCTCGTTGGGTTTGGAAGTCCCATAGCAACAGAGCAGAGCTATATTTTTTTGCCTACTGGAAGTAGCAGTGCAAGGTGAAATACAGTGCAATGCATACAATTAATTCCCAAAAAACTTGTCATGGGGCGTCATTCTGCCCACTCCCTAAAATGACAGATGCCCGTGGTGTTGGTAATGCCGATGAAAGGGGGAGGATAGGATTGCTTGACTTTTTTTCCAGCCATTTAGAGAAAGCCATTAGTAGTCTGTCTCAACTTTTGCTTCTGAAACCTTTTCCCTACATCTCTAGTAATCAATGTGGATATTATTCTTATCAACCAATCAATGTATTGTACTTTTTTTTTAAAGTGATTTTTCAAAATGTTTTAATTTTACCTTAACTAATTTCAGTTACTGTATTTTCACAGTAAATCGGAACAACAGTCCAGGACAAGTAAAGAAAGTAATTAAAAGAGCAAGTGTACAACGCTGGGAAAATGAGGCGAGAGGGTGGGGCTGTTATGAGTTGTGCCCATCGGTAATGGCCCATCCAACCTGCATTATTCAGGAGCCAGCAGTTGAGAAGAGGCCACCTGAAGATGGATTGTTAGTGGTTTGCAGAAGAGTGCACTGAACACAGCCCTAAAAAGTGGCAGCTGGTGACATTTGAAGGTGGTGAGGCTTAAAAGTTCTGTATGAGTGCCCTGTGGCGAGCGAGCATAGCGAGCAAGCCCAACTGCCTTAAGGATATTTTGTGGTGCTTCTCACCGCGTGAAAAGTTTGAAACTAGAGTGGGCAAATGGTGCATTTGCAATCAAATTTGAGAGCAAGAAGGTTAAAAAAGCAATTGTGACAGTGTAGTTATGACATCAATAAAGAGGTTTCATATGATAATGATGTAGATAGCTGCTTATTCAGTATACCCACAGAACCTCATAACAGACTTTGAGATAACAATGAATTATACATGTGTACATCAGTGTATAGTGAATATTACATAAGACAACGGGGAATATAAGGTTTCATCTACACTGACAGGCATTTTTAAGAGTGCTTGATATGGAGCAGCACAAACTCATGATCCAGAATGTAACACAGTGGGTAATGTTATGTTTGCTAATAAGAGTTGAGTTCTACCAAAACAACCCAACCCTTTTCGGCAACATTAGGATAATGAAAGACTTGTAAAAAAACATAACTTTCTAACCTGTACCATACAGCTTGCATGCAGCTCTTTCATGGCAGTTCATAGGTCACTGTTTTAGATAAAATAATAAGTGTAAATGTCTGTTCTAGTTTCCAAACCTCATCTAAAAGACAGTAGATAGATCTCAAGCTTATGACATCTAAACACAATGGTCATTAGTTTGTGTTTTATTAAATGCAGAAACCAGATGACTTACATTTACTGTAACAATTCAGAGAGCTCACTGAAAGAAGTGTTCTGACCTAATGAAAACCATAACCTTGCATCACATCTTTAGGTTTGTTTGTTGGACTCTGGATAGATCCCATGTGGCCGCACCTGCATTCCGTTCCTCCAGAAGTCACATCTAAAGTACACTAAGAATGAGAAAGGTGCACACACCTGCCAGACATAAAGTAGATTGCTTTGTGTTTTGCATAACTCAAAGCTGAAGCATGACAATAAAATGTAAGGGTGGCAAGAGACCTATTTGAAAATCAGAATGCAAAATGAACCTAGTCATCCAGAGAGGAGGCTACCGACCTGGGGTGCAGACCCAGACAACAGTGATCATGCACTAAAAGATGTAGCTGAACCGAGACTCTTGTAGGCACCTTTAGTATTATGACCAGTTGGAGCCTAGTGTTAAAGCGCATCCCAGCTCATTCAAATACACGCCGTGAGGTTCGTTTGTGTTTGGAACTATGTTTTCCACATTCCTAAAGTCCTGAGCTCGGATCATAAATGCAGAATGAGTATGACTTCACCCCAGAGTGTGAAGCACTATATCAAAGCTACAAAACACCATGCCATGAGCTGCTGAGATTGTAGAAGGGCACAGTGATTTACACTTTTTTTAGGGTAGGCCTTTCCTTATTGCTGGTCTAGTGTCGTGAGAATGCCCTGCATGGCACTGAAATCGGGTTCAAGACGAGTACCGGTTTCTCCTCCAAAGGGATGGTGCAGGTGAGCTCTGGGTACACCAGCACTCTAGAGGACAGCACTGAAAGGACTTGAAAGTCTGTGATGTTTCGCGGAGTCCATCAACAGGATGAGGTAAACGCCTCACTGACACAAAACAAGACAACAGGGAGTCCCGGAAGGAGAGTATTTCAAGGCAATGATAAAGAGCACCGATCAGCACTGCTCGGGATCCCTAGTTACAAGCCTGATTAATGCTGCTATTTATTAAATCACACTGTAGCCCGTGCCTCCCCTCGCTGTTCTTTATCGCGCCACTGTATCCTGGTTTTCACCCATCATAAACCCAACAACCCTCTACGGTGAAAATTAGTTCGAGTAAAATAACCTGAGATCTGGGGTGTTTAACATTCTAGGTAAGAAGTGGAAAGGCATCTGGGAGGAAGGGCGAGGGCTCTCCCTTGCATTAGACTGGTTGATCAATCAATCAATCAGTCTTGTATAGCACAACTTGTCACCTTGGGAGTCTCCAAACACTGTGGTTCTTTGAGCTTTGGTAGAAAAGCCATGTCTTGAGCATCTTCTGGAAGTCTTCCATTCAAGGGCTGGTTCACAGGTGGAGGGGCACTTGGTTAAAGGACTTGGTGGCTAGGTAGGAGAAGGAACAACCTCTGCAGCGGCTCAGATGGATGCGGGGAAAGCATGCCAAGGCAACGAAGGTGGAGCAGAGCTCCCTGGTGGGTCAGTGGAGTGTCAAGTGGTGGTTGATGTAGGCGGTCCGGAGTTGTGGAGGGCTTTGTAGGCATGTGTCAGGAGCTTGAAGAGGCATCTTTTCTGGCCGGGGAGCCAGTGCAGGCTTTTGAGGTGGGGTGGCACTGGTTCTTCAAGGGTGGTTGAAGATGAGTCTTCCTGCAGTGTTCTGTGCAGTTTGGAAGTGGTTTAGGGGCTGTGTGGCGGCTCCAGTGTAGAGTGTGTTGCCATAGTCAAGGTGGCAGGATACGAGGGCTAGGGTGACTGTTTTCCTGGTGGACATGAGGATCCAGCAGATGATCTTGCGGAGCATGCGGAAGGTATGCAAGAAGGAAGACAATACAGCATGGACCTGTTGCTTCATGGTTAGTTGGATATCCAGGATGATTCTGAGGTTGCGTGTGTGGTTGGTAGGAGTTCAGTGGGCCACCAGGTGTCATTTCAGGGAAAGGGCTTATTCACAAAGATGAGCACTTCTGTTTTGTCTGAGTTGAGCTTTGGGCAGTTGGACTTCATCCAGGTGGCAACATCTTAAATGGTGTTATGGAAGTTGGTGCTGGTGGTGTTAGGGTCTTCTGTGAGGGAGAGTTTGAGCTGAGTATCATCAGCATGTGAGTTGATGGATATGGATAATGTCTGCTAGCGGCGTCATGTATGTGTTGAAGAGGGTGGTGCTGAAGGAGGAGCCCTGGGGTATGCCGTAGATTATGTTTTGGTGTATAGAGTAGAAAGGAGACAGATGGATCACCTGAGTTTGGCCGGAGAGGAAGGAGGAGATCCATTTGAGGGTGTTGCCTTGGATGCCGATGTTGTGGAGTCTGGTGATGAGGGTGTGGTGAGAGATGGTGTCGAAGACCACAGAGAGATCGAGGGGTTTGTAATGATGTGATGACACTGTGATGTCATTTAGAGCAATAAGGGCGTAGATTCTAGAAGCAAATGTTAAAGGTTTGTAGAAATCATAAATCCACTTCTCAGGGGTTCCACTAATACAAAGAAGTTGACACAGAAGCTGGAATATAAAATAACATCTTTATTAAACTCAAATGAGTGAGACTACGTCACACAGAAGCCTTAGCAACTGAATGAGGCAGTCCGCTAGAATGGTCTTACTTCACATCTTATATACTCTTTATCCTGCCCCAGGCATGTAAGGGAGTTGTACAAATTACACTCCTAAACAAATGGAAAATCTGGAGGGTCAGCAGGTGAGTAGCCTTTGGGGTTTTAGCAGGATATCGGCAAAACATTGTAATTACATAGTTCACAAAGGTTAATCTGATTTAGATGGCACTGCAGGGCATCGCATGATTACATATACAGTAGCCCAACTCAAAAGATAATCATTAAGAATGTCCCAAATTCAACCTCCAAAAGCCGGACAAACCTATAATTGAAAGCATAACCCATGTAATGAAGAAACATAAAAAAAGAAACAGTAACAGATGATGAACAAGATAAGGCATGTGCAAGGAAACTAAAAGTTAACGATGTCCTGAACATTGATTGGCAATCTCAGACAAAGATCGATCAGACAAATTTGGCTTTGCGAGGTCAGTTTCAGATGAAGAGGTCAGTTTCTTACAGTTCATTTCAGAGTCAAAAAGAAACCTTAGTTAATGTATACATGAACAAAGAAGGCCAGGCCACTTTATTCGCCTGGCTACCTTCACAGGTCTACGTGAGGGCAACACAAAATGGTGGCATAGAACAATATGGAGTCAGACTCGAGAATTACAGAACCTCAGGTTTTTAAGATATATCAGTTCAGTTAGGGTAGGGGTTAAGAGCTGTTGTAAAAGAGTTGTCTGGCTTTAATAAAGATTATATATATAAACATATCTTAGTAAGACTATTCTAGCTGTTGCTATGCTGGTGAGAAGCTGTTTGTGAAGAAAGTCCTGAGGCAGCTGTTCGAGCAGTGTAAAGAAGTCGCTAGTGGCTGATCTTGTGGCAGATATTGCTGAGGTGAAGTTGTGGCCATTGAAAGTCACAGCCCAGATCTGTGAAGGTTAGGAGAAGGAATCAGCAGTGTCCAGTGAGTGAAAAAAGCTGCGTAGAGTCTTCGCGCACTTGCAAAACGAATGCAAGCACCGCCATTAGCCAGCAACCACAGAGACCCAGAGACCACAGAGAGCTGCTGCGTAGTGCGCATATGCAACAAAGAGAGAGCTGTACAGTGCTCACACGCACGCATGCGTCAGAAGGAAGCACCATTATAAAGACAGGCTATACGCATAGAGAAGAATCAGAATACGCAAAATGCCAGAAAACGCCAGAAAAACTTATAAAAACATAGGAAATGCAAATGAGAAACAAACATAAAGGAAAATATGAGGAAAATAGTAAATTAAGCAGCAAAATATAAACATATTGGAAATAGTTCTAAACAGTAAACAAATAGTGGCAGATGTTTTGAATCAAACACTACACAAAATAGAATACAAAATGAGAAAGAAAGAAAAGGTTAGAAAAAGAAACACTATATATTAGGGGTGGGCGTAATTTGTGTAATTGCGTTACGCAAATCTCCACGAACCGGTGAAAAATCTATGCGAACACGCAGAAATTCCGTGAACACCTGGAATTGCTTGTTCACAATGCTTTTTTTCTGTTCGCAATCGCTGTTTGCGTGCTCGGGGAGAAATATTTTGCGACCACGCATTTGAGAACACGAACAAGCAATAAATTCTCTCAAAGTTGCGGAACGCAGACTTTTGGGCAATTTCGCGTTATCCGTGGACCGCAAAATGACCCAAATTCGGCAGACTACGTAAGCGGAACGGAATTTACCGCCCAGGTATATATATGTGCACATATAGATAAAATAGTTACGACTGCAGAAGGCACGAGCAATGAGATTACTGTTCAGAAATATTTAATTAAGAAGAAACTACTGGAAGTATTTCATGTACAATTTATAGAAGGCCATTACCCTTCAACTTAGGTGAACAGGAAAATGTCGCACAGAGATGGGAGAAGTGGACAATGAGATTTGAGCATTTTTTTGAAGCAACATGCAAAAAATTACAGATGAACAGGCGAAGGACTTTTTACTCAATCTTGTAGGAGATGATGTTGAAGACATAATAGTTACATTTCCAGAACATGAAAGAAATCCATATGAAGGGCTTATGAAATGCTTAAATGCTAAATTTGATCCTTAAAGAAATTTGGATTTCAAAAGATACAATTTTAATATGGCATGTCAATGAGAAAATGAGTCAATGGATGATTTTGTCACTAGGCTAAAAAAGTTAGTGACATTCTGCGAATTCAATAAATTTAGTAACGAAGGGGCAATAAGACTAAGAGTGATACAAGGATGTAACTTGATGAAATTTAGAAAAAACTTTTAGAAAAAACATATGACCTACAAGAAATGCTGCGCATGGCAAAAACAGAAATGCAAGCACAGAAGCATGCTACAAACATAGAAGAAGGGAGAATTAAAACAATTCAACAAGTCAGACAGATGTAAAATAAAATGAATATAGGAGGAAAGATAGAAACACAAGTCAGAGGGAAAAGACTGTGCTATAGGTGTGAATTTCAATACCTACATCCGAGAACATGCCTGACAATGGGTCAACAATGTAAAGAATGTGGAAGATACAATAATATTGCAAGTGTATGCAGGTTTAAAAAAGAGAAAATAGAGTTCAGGACAAAAAAGGAAAACTGGAAGCAAACCAATCTAAACACAAGAAAAAATGGAAACGTGAAGTACGTAGGACAAATGGAAGGAGTTGAAGAAGACTTTGAGGAAGAAGTTGAAGAATCATAAAGACTTTACATGATGCAAGAAGACAGGGAACTTTACCAACTTAACATGATCAAGAGAGAAAATATTGAAAAAAACACATCTGTGGATTTAAGGGTTGGCTCTCAAAAGGTTACATTTATTTTAGATAGTGGGGCAACGTGCAACATAATGTGTGTAACTGAATTTATGAAAATGAAAAAAACAACCAACCTTGAAACCACTGAACGTCAGTGTTTTTCAATGGGGGGCTAAACATCCTGTTCCATGGCACTACAGTACAAGGATGGAATAAGCAGAGAAGACATACATGTGTTAAAAGATGAAGTTCCAGGACCATATTTGTTAAGTAATATTACTGCTCAACTCATGGGTTTAATAGCAATGAATTGCAATATCTCAACGGATCACCCAGTTTTGAGAAAATATCCAAAATTATTTGATGGACTATGTAAATTAAAAGACAAAATGATTACTTTACATGTAAATAAAACAATAAAAGCAATGGCACAAACGCATAGGAGAGTACCAGTTCATATGCAAGCAAAAGTTGAGAAAGAAATTACATTGTTTCTGGAACAAGATATAATTGAAGAAGTAACAGGACCAACACCTTGGGTATCTTCCATTGTAATTGTTCTAAAAAAAGACACTGTTGACATCAGAATATGTGTGGACATGAGAATTCCCAATACAGCCATTGAAAGAGAGCGATATCCGGGTCCGCATTTAAATGATTTGATTAGTACTATAAATGGGGCTGCGGTTTTTCAAAACTTGACCTATGTAAAGGATATCATCAATTGGAAATTGATGACCATTCCAGGTACATCACAACTTTTTCGACGCATTTGGGATTATTCAGATACAAAGGGTTACATTTTGGGGTTTGCTAGCGGCTGAGATCTTTCAAGAGATAATACAAAATGTCATAAGGCCAGTGCAAAACAGTATGAATTACAGTCACAATATTTTGATGTTTGGGAAAACACAGGAAGAACATAATTAAGCACTGAAGTATGTCAACAACTTCAGAAAGCTGGGTTAACTCTGAATTAAAAAAAATTGAAATAAATAGGAAGGAGTTAACGTTCTTTGGACATATATTCTTAGCAAAAAGGAATGAGACCTGATCCCATTAAAATAACAGCTTTAAATATAATAGAAAGGCCAAACAAAACAGAATTACGATCATTTCTTTGGATAGCTAGTTATTGTGCACGATATGTAAAAAACTTTGCAACCATAAATTCAACGCTTAGAGAATTGACTAGAAAAGAACGGAAATTTCAGTGGAATAATGAATGTGAACAAGCATTTGTATGTATGTATGTATGTGTGTTCTTATATAGCGCTCGATGTTACCCTTGGGCATCTCGGCGCTTGCCTTGGGAACCCGTCCTGGTTTTTCCCTGTGAGATCACCCGTACTTGGCATCCCCAAGGTGAAAGCCAGGCATCCCGTCGTGGGGGGGCCGTTGTGGAGATTAAGCAAGCTTGTTGCCAGAGCTGCATAGTGTGAACTCGTGCTTAGAGTGAGCACCGAAGCGAGAATTATCGAGTCCATGGACAATTGGGTTCAGGACCCTGCCGCGTCGGGAATCGAAGCCTGGTCCCGGGTCTGACCTCAGCTTCAGGGTATGCCTCCTCTAACCAGTGAGCCACACTTCTCCACAGTTAAAGAAATAAAATCAGAAATATCAAATATAGCAAATTTAAAATATTTTGATCCGCATTTATGTACAGAGCTTGTGCTAGATGCCAGTCCTGTGAGGTTGGGTGCAATTTTGGTGCAACACAAACCTGGAAGGGAATCTCCTAGGTATTTAGTCTCTCATGCTAGCAAAAGCTTATCTGAGGTTGAACACAGATATTTCCAACCTGAAAAAGAAAGTCTGGCTGCTGTTTGGGCATGCAAACATTTTTATGATTTCATATATTGGATATCGTTTGTAATTATCACTAACCACCAAGCTCTAAACCCAAGAATAGAAAGATGTGGGATGGGACTAATTTATTACGACTTCAGAATCATCCATAAATCAGGAAAAGAGTATAATCCAGCAGATCATTTATCAAGACATCCGCCTAAAACAGAAAGTTAGCACCAACTAAGGGCCAGATGTAGGTAAATCGATTTTACCGATTCTAAAATACCGAATTTTACCGAATCGGTATTTTAGAATCGGAAAATGGTATTTAGGAAGAAAATCGGTAAAAAATACCGATTCAGTAAAATCCGGTATCGGACAATCGGAACTTACCGAATCGGTATTTACCAAATCGGTATTTACCAAATCGGTATTTACCGAATCGGTATTCCCGATTCTTTCCTATGGGCCAAAAGGCCCATAGTAATTAATAGGGAATACCGATTCGGTAAATACCGACTCGGAAAGCAAACAAAAGTGAAACTCAAGTAGGCAGCCAATCAGGTGCTACCACCCTCCCCCTCCCTACCAGGAAGTGGCTACACAGGCAGCTGCAACTAATTAGAAGCTTCTGGAAAGTCAGTTGGAGCTGAGCAGAGTGCAGGAGCAGCAGAAAGGGTTTTGAGCACTTTTAAAAGTGAAAAATGACAAGCAGCCAAGAAAAAGAGCAGCCTGAGAGGAGGAGGAAACTGAAATTCGGCAGCATGGAGCTGCAGGTCCTTGTGGAGGAGGTGGTGAAGGTGCACCACAAATTGTTTGGCAGGCAGTCCCTCACTGTGGCTGAATCAGCCAAAAGAAAAATCTGGCTGGACATTATGGAGAAAGTAAATGCAGTTGGGGTAACCACCAGGGACACAGAGGACCTCAAAAAACGTTTTTTTGACCTGAGGAGCCAAACCAAAAAGAAAATGGCAGAACATCACAAGCAGGCATCAAAAACAGGCGGAGGCAAGAACCCAGCACCCCCCCTGACTGACCTGGAGGAGATGGTGGCCTCAACCACAGATCCAGACAGCGTCTGCGGACTGGGAGAAGTAGACAGCTCGGCCAGAGCTGCAAGCAAAAAAGGTAAGACAAATGCACTGCATTCCCACCAATACCAACACCCTTACCTGTACCCTTAGTGGGCAAGTGAACCTAAGTCCAGTACTGCTAGCAATATACAGGGCGAATGCATGATGTGATATGTTGACAGGAAATGTTAGGACATGTCATACAGCACACCAACCAACTAGTTCATGTAATGACTGCATACCGAAAATGGCCAATGTGATAATTTTTTAATTGTAGTGACTGTGAGACAGTAGCGCTTAGCTAATGTATGCTCATATGTCCACAGGTGAAACGTCTCGCAGGCGTTCGCAGGAGGCTGGAGGGACACCACCTGAGAGGGAGGAGAGTCAGGATGCAGGACAAAGTACCCCCAACATACCACAGGACAAAGCTTCATCAAGTAGCCATGCACCTGCCCAAGACACAGAAATGGCCCAAGAGTTGCTGGCGTCCCCTAGCAGATCTCAGTCCCCTCTCCTGCTGTTATCACCAGAAATGCCAGCATCACAGCATGATGTGATACCCCCATCACAACCAGGCAGGAGGCATGTCGTGGTTCCAGTCCCCGCTTTGAAGTCCGTAGCAGCTGAAATGGAGGGTGACGGACCACAGAACTTGCCTGTAGCAGTGAGCTCTAGCACAACACACTCCAGTGCAGGGATGGGCCATAGTACTGCAAGACGCCGCAGAGTGCAAGAAAGGCCAGCAGATGCACCAGCTGAGGGTCCAAGTGTGTTCCTTGGTCTGGAGGGGAGCATGGTGCGGATACAAAGGATGCAGGGAAGAGCCATCCAGGCATGCCAACGACAGCTGAGGTCCGTGAATAGTAACATGGGAGAGATAGGAAAGGGCATCAGTGAGCTGGTACAGGTCAACAAGGAGATGGCAGCAGGGATGCGGGGAATCAACAACTCGGTGCAGCTACTATGCACCAAACTAGACAATGATTTTTCTGCAAGGCACAAGGAAAGGCATCGTGCACATGTCCAAATTACAGCCATCAACCGCCTGACCGCTGCCACATCCCTGTTATGCAGGAGAAGCAACAACATGCAGGAGGCCATGACACAAAACACAAATGAGGTCACTAGGGGCATGGCCAGGATGACCAGTGCTCTTGAGGCGCTGTTGAATGCACAGACTGCACACACAGCTGCTCTGGATGTGCCTGTAAGTGAGGAGAAAAAACAAAAAGCTGTGCCCCCTCACTCAATACCTTATTACAGGGACCAAATGAACAAAGACGTTAAATTTGATCCGGTATATTTATTTATACCTTTTTCTTTAAATCATTATTTCAAAAACAATTTTGTTTGGCAGCAAAGGATACAACATACACAATTATTGACAATGAACTCAAAAATACATTAACATAATGATACTAACAGACTCTGTGAAAAGAAGAAGAATTTCAAGTGTAACATCCCACAAATAAAACAGTGCTAAACTATAAACGTTACAATTAAACAATTTAGTGCAGACAAATAAAAAAATACACGACAAAAGAGTCAATTCGAAAACAAGAGCAAAAACAGCGTGAGGCAGATATGATTTTGGAACACAATAGATGTCTATAATTAGCTCTTGCTGGGTTGCCGACGCGTTTCAAGTTTAGACATGAAGTTTCCAAACTCTCATCAGGGCTCTTGTTATTATTCTGTAGGAATGTAAAAAATAATAAACCGTTTTAATACAACCAAATGGCCTCTTCTAGAAAAGAAGAACCGTTCGAATAGAATTAAAAGTACCTGAGTATTAGTGTTTGGTTGGCCTGCTCGGGTTTCTATAAATGGACCAAATCCTTTATTCAGGGCACAACCAGGGTAACTTCAGTGACAACACCAACCTGGGGAAAAAGGTATTGTCTATATTTAACGTGTGGTCTCTTGGGCATAGAATAACGACCTGCATTTTATTTACAAACCAAGGTATAATATTTAAAAAATTCATACCTTAAAAAGATCGATTTAGTGGCCAAAAAGGGGTCTGGGGGCGGAGGGTTGTCTTTTCATAGATTCCTGTATGGGAAATATATACCCATATTATCATGAGGAGAATGCTTCCAAAGTGCCATGAAAGTATCAATTTTTTTAAAAAAGCGAATGTTACATTACATCATATTGTCCTACCTTTCAAATTCTTCTGCTGGGAGGCGGCAGACACTTCTGCCCTGTGCCTGTAAGAGTAACAAGCTAAATGAGTGTTGGTTTCTTTTATGTACACAAAAATTAACCTGGCATTGTGGTACACGTTAGAGATGTCAGTGCGCCAGAATTCATTGTACCTTTAACTCTTGCTGCTAGCAGCACTCCTCGCCCCCACTCTGCGGCCCCAGCCGGGGCTGTTCGCAGTCACTCTGTTCTCCTTGGAGCTTCGCAGTCACGTACCGTCGTAGTCTGAAAAGACGCGCGGTTAATTAGTCTGCGGGAAGCACCATTAATGTGAATCTCTAAACAGATCGGTAAAGCCGAGTATCACGCTCACCTCTAGACTTTTCTTGTTTGCGCGGCTTAGATGCAATAATTCTCACTCTCTCGGTGTCAGCTAGAAGTGGCGGCGGCCATTTCTACGTACTTAAAGGGAACCTGCTTCGAGGCAGAGGGGTGGGAGGTTTCTCGGACCCAGGTGCATTATGGTATTTGGAGTGCCCAAACCTTTATGGTAAAATAAACACCATCCGGGGTCAGTTGTTTGAGAAGCAATGAAAGGCGGATTCAACTTATGGACAATAGTATCAAAGGGGTACCAAAATTCCCTCATGTATCATTCATAAATGAAACACAATATTGACAACACGGCAGTATGACACAAAGTCTCAGATTCTTGACAGTTCGGACATGTTGTTAAGGCCAGTCATGACACAATTAAATTTCAAAATTAGGTAGGCTTCTTTTTCGAGTAACATTTTATCAATGTCAGCAGGGCGCTGTACATGGCTCATGGTGTGGAGAACAGTCCACTTGAAATCATTCTCATTGTGGGACTTTTCGATGAAATGCTGTACCACCGGGGCTGTTAATAGTCTCTTCTTAATCCTTGATCTATGCTGCCCTATGCGGAGATTCACCTGCTGGTTTGTTTTCCCTATATATAACCTAGGGCAGGGGCATATCAGAGCATAAATCACATTTTTGGTTTTGCAATTTGAAAAACCCAGATGCTTCCATTTAGTTCCTTTGTGTTCGAACTCACTGCCTTCAATGGTGCTACTGCACGATACACAATTCCCACACCTATGGTGTCCCTCTACCGGTTTCATGTCTCATAGAGCTCGGAGATCATGTTTGGGTGAGGGTTTGGGGAGATCTGCTCGCACAATGTGTTGGCCTAAGCTGCGGTGTTTTCTGTATGTGAAAATCGGACGTTGGAAGGGGCATTCTAAATCCTCCAACAAGTGCCAGTTCTTAAGGACTGCCTGCCTCAACTTGTGGGTATCCGGACCAAATGTGGTCACGCATACCAGCCTGTCCAACTCTTTCTTCTCATTGGTTTGTAATAGGGTCTCACGTGGGGTATAACGTGCCCTCTTGTATGAATTCCTAAGAAGTTTCCTAGGGTAGCCTCTGTGGATCATTTCATTACAAAATGCCTGTGCATGTTGGTCATAGTCGGCAAGCTCTGAACAATTTCTTCGGATGCGTAACATTTGCCCGTAGGGCAAATTGGCCTTGAGACTTCTTGGGTGATAGCTTTTGTGGTGGAGGATGGTATTCTTATCAGTCGGTTTTTTAAAGAGTGATGTTTTAAGTTTGCCCTCCTCACAGGTAACCTCGACGTCCAAGAACGTCATTTTCGTGGAGCTGGTTTCAATGGAGAATTTAATGTCCGGATGTCTGTTGTTGATCCAGACATGGAACTCTAAAAGTTCCATCTGGCTCCCCTGCCACAGGAGCCAGATGTCATCAATGTATCTCCACCATTGAAGGATATTCTTCTTGTAGGGATTATTATTGTCTACATACAGAGTTTCATACTGTGCCATATAGAGCACTGCCATTTCTGGGGCATAAGGACACCCCATGGCAGTGCCCTTAATTTGCATATAGAACTGGCCATTAAATGTAAAGAAATTCTTCTGTAGAGCAATGGCTGCAAGTTTAAGTATAAATGCAGTAGGCACCCTGTGAGGCCTCTCCCTTTTGTCTAAAACCAATTCAATGACCTCAAGCGCCTCTTCCTGAGGAATTTGAGTATACAAGGACGTAACGTCCATGGTTGCCATAATCTGTTTGGATGAATCAAACTCGATGCCCTCCACCTTTGTTATAAAATACGTCGTGTCTCTGAGATACGATTTTACCTCCATCAAGAAAGGCTTTAGAAAGAAATCGACGTACTTAGATAGTGGTTCTAAGCAGGAATCGACGCCCGATACAATCGGGCGTCCTGGTGGCTCGGCTAAGTCTTTATGAATTTTGGGTAGCAAATACAGAACTGGTATACGAGGGAATTTTTTATTCAAAAATTCAAACTCTTTGTTACCCAAAAAACCTGCATCTCTCCCTTGTGTTAGAACATCGGAAATCAAACCCTGAATCTGTTTTGTGGGATCCTCATTCAGGGGGCGATACCAAGTGGTATTGTTGACCTGTTTTAATCCTTCAGTGACATATTTGTCACGAGGCCAGACTACAACCGCACCACCCTTATCGGCCTGTTTTATGACAAGGGTGGGATCTTCTTTGAGATTTTGTAGTGCTTGCCACTCGCCCTTACTGATGTTAGAAGGCACATATCCTTTAGACTTTTCCATTTTGTTAATGGAAGAAAGCATGGTTTGCTCAAAAGCTATTATTTGTTTTGGGATATTTTGGTGAGGGACGAAGGTGGACTTGTTCCTCAACCCCGTAGCTTCCGTATTTTGAGCAAATGGTTGGTTGAAAAAAAAGTCTTTCAACCTGAGTTTTCTACAAAACTCCAGGATTTCTATTTTCAGTTTTGTATAATCTGTGCGTTTGCATGGGACGAATTTTAAGCCCAGATTTAATAAGGATTCCTCTTGTGTGGTTAATGTCCGGTCAGATAAATTCACTACCACATTCGGTTTCTCTAAGATTGGTAAAACCGTTTCCGTGTTCGCATTTGCCAAGGGGCTTTGGGCTTGGTTCTTCCTTGCTGGCCCCTGTCTAAAAAAGCAACCTGCTTTCTTGAATTATTGCCTCTAAAGTCAGGATCAGATGACCCTGAAGACGAAGTATCAGAGAAGGTAGAAAAACGATTTCTAGATCTACCCTGGAAATCGTACAGCGCCCTGCGTGACTCGGCCTGAGTGTAGTAGTCCTCTTTGAGGAACGGATAAACTGATTCAAGCTTGAAAGATTTACTATCTTTCTCGTATTTCAAGGATATGTTGTTTATAGTAATGTCCTTAAAAACCTGTATATCCTTTTGGATTTTGTCAAGAAGAGTCTTGGCGTCAGTGACTGCGGGATTGTCAGCTATTGCTTTAGTTAACTCCTCAATTTCCTCCAATTCCTTCTTACACAACCTTTGCGCCGTCTCAATGGTGTGAACCATTAGGTCCCGGCTGCATTTAGTGTTAATCTGGCTGGAGCCCTTTTTATTTTCAGCGTCCTCAACAAAAATAACAGGGGTATTCTTAACCTGGAGACCCCAGGGGATAGTTCCACCCTGTAGATGTTTCAACAAAAAATATCCATGAAGTTCTGTTCTGACTTTTTGCAAAGACGAGTCAATTTTTCTGTCTCGTTTTGTTGCTTGATGCAAAGCAACAAAACGAGACAGAAAAATGCAGGTGTTTTGGAACTGTTTTGGAAGATGTAGGAGTCGTGGGTACTCCCTGGGAATTTGGCTACTATGTCAGTGATCACGTATTTTGCATCACAGATCACTTGTACATTTATGGTGTGGGTGGATTTACGGTTCTGATAAATTTTTCTCTGTGGCAGCAGGTGGGCATATTGGTATGCGGGTACCATCAATGCAGCCAATGATGTTAGGGAATGGCGCCATCTTATAGAAGTCTGTCTTTGTCCTTAGCAGTTCTGAATGCGTTGCAGGGAAGCTAATGCAGTGCTGCAATCTCTGCAACATGACATCAAGGATTTTTTTAAAGAAACAGGACAGACAGCTCTGGGACACCCCACCTACCGCAGCAACCACACTCTGGTAGCTTCCAGATGCAAGCAGGTGTAGGCTGCACAGCACCTGCACATGGGGTGGGATGGCGTGCGCCCTTGGGGTAGGATGGTCCAAAAGTTGAGTACCGATGCAGGTACTCAACGATATAGATCCAAACGGTGAAGAGGCTATGAGAGACTTGATATGACTCTCGCTAAAAGAAGTGTATCTTTTTCTGCCATAGACTTTTTTGAAGGACACAAGGTCTTTCAACTGTGAATGTGATTTTTATACCCCTAAAAGTGTAAGTGAGGAGAGCAGGAGCAGCATTGGAAGCACCCTTGTACCTAAAACTAGGAGGAGCAGGTGCCATGCTGAGGCCACAGGCCAGCAAGACAGTGAGCAGGTTGAACCACCTACTAGTGTTACTGGGAAGCGAGCAAGGAACTAACTTTCGCAGTTCATGGTGAAGTTAACCAGAACTGAGAGCATTGCAGTTATATGCTTATTGTTGCACTTTTGTGCTTTAAAAAAACAACGTCATTACAAAAATAAACTAGTGTTGTAGCATACTATGCCTTTCTTTGTCTCCTTTCTTACTTAAAAATAGTTGCTTGTGACCTCTTCCCGCCTGTGTCTGCCATCAGTTGATGTTGCTACTCCGGATGTGTGTGGTTCAGGCACTGCTTCCTCGTCATCATGGTCCTCATAATATGAGATTTCAACTTCTGTGCCCTTCTTGACCACCAGGTTGTGCAGCATTGCACAAGCTGCAATCATTTTGCAGCAGGTGATTGGTGTGTACTGGCGGGCCCCTCCACTTTTAGGGAGGCAGCGAAACCTGCTCTTCCACATGCCAAAGGTGCGCTCCACAATGTTTCTAGTTGTTTTGTGTGCCCTGTTGTATCTCCTCTGACTTGGTGTTGTTGGGTTGAGGTAGGGTGTGAGGATGAAGGACCGGAGGGCATATGCACTGTCCCCTATTAGTAAGAAGAAATTAACATTAATCACATGCTCACACACATCCACCTGTAATACGATTCAAGTGATTTTCACAGTGTCTCACCTAGCAAGTATCCTTCGCCAAATTCCCCCGCAGTCAGGCGTGCGTAAATCCCACTGTTTTGGAAGATGTAGGAGTCGTGGGTACTCCCTGGGAATTTGGCTACTATGTCAGTGATCACGTATTTTGCATCACAGATCACTTGTACATTTATGGTGTGGGTGGATTTACGGTTCTGATAAATTTTTCTCTGTGGCAGCAGGTGGGCATATTGGTATGCGGGTACCATCAATGCAGCCAATGATGTTAGGGAATGGCGCCATCTTATAGAAGTCTGTCTTTGTCCTTAGCAGTTCTGAATGCGTTGCAGGGAAGCTAATGCAGTGCTGCAATCTCTGCAACATGACATCAAGGATTTTTTTAAAGAAACAGGACAGACAGCTCTGGGACACCCCACCTACCGCAGCAACCACACTCTGGTAGCTTCCAGATGCAAGCAGGTGTAGGCTGCACAGCACCTGCACATGGGGTGGGATGGCGTGCGCCCTTGGGGTAGGATGGTCCAAAAGTGGGTGTAGGTCCCTGATGAGGTCCAGGATTGTTTGAGGGGCCAGCCTGTACCTCTGTAGGATCTCAGGCTCAGTGAGCTGGAATAGTGTGATCCTCTGCCTATACACCTGCTCCTCCCTCCTCTAGACACTCTCTCCTTCTGCCTGGAGCCGTAGCCGCCTCACAATGACATAGAAAGCCGCCATTCAGGTGTAAGTGGTGCATTTTGGGGCTTTTTTTATAGCCTCCACCTGGTTACCTCCTGATTTCAATCCATGGTAAATACCGACTCTTAATACCGAATTTCATGCAAAATCGGTATTTGAAAGGGGACCTACATCTCGAAATTCATTTTTACCATTTCTTATTTACCTATTCGGTAAATTTACCGATTCGGTAACTTTACCGATTCGGAAACTTTATCGATTCTGTAAATTTACCGATTCGGTAACTTTACCGATTCTGTAAATTTACCGATTCGGTACATTTACCGATTCGGTAGCGTTACCGATTCGGAAACTTTACTGATTCGGTATATTTACCGATTCAGCTACTTTTTGGACCCCTACATCCCGAATGCCCAATTACCGAATTTTGGCTGTTACCGACCGGTATTGGGCCACCTACATCTGGCCCTAGAAGTGGAGAAATATATATGCTTTATATTCAGATCAGCAGTTCCAGAAAATTGTGAAAGAGAACAAACGAATTGAAGAAACATAAAAGGATGACACACTTGAGAAGTATAAAAAATCATACATGAAAATAAGTGGAAATTAATAAACAATGGAAGTCGATTTC
Source organism: Lissotriton vulgaris (assembly GCF_964263255.1). Lineage (NCBI taxonomy): Eukaryota > Metazoa > Chordata > Amphibia > Caudata > Salamandridae > Lissotriton > Lissotriton vulgaris. The sequence goes on from NC_141699.1 coordinate 699,204,532, forward strand.
AGACAAATGTAAAAAACATGATATATTAGGGTTCAAGAACATAAATTCCGACCCCTTCTGGAATATTACTAAGAGGAAACAAAATGAAAATTCCAACAAGTTTACAAGTTTACAACGTTATGTCATTGATTTAGCACATGAAAGTCATTGACGGATCTCTGCAACAAAAAATGTTTGGAGAGAGAAGATGTGGTTCCCAAGATTAGATAAACAAGTGGAAGGAGTTGTTCAGTCTTGTTGCATGTGTCAATGTACCTCTAAGGAAAGAGGGATGGAAGAATTGCATATTTCTGAGTTACCAGATGCTTTATGGTCCAATGTAGCAGCAGACATTTATGGGCCATTAGATTCTGGGCAATACTTATTAGCAATAATAAACAAATACTCTTGTTTCCTTATTGTAAAATTGATATCCTCAACGTCTACGTCTGCAGTACTCTCAATATAGGAAATACTTTCAACCTGGGGAATTTCTAACATTCCAAAAACGTACAATGGGCCACCATTTAATGGAAATTAATTTTAAAAATGTATGAGCTATCTAGGAATAGTGCATACAAGAATAACTCCAATGATGCCTCAAACTAATGGAATGGTAGAGAGACTGATAGGTACAATTAAAAAGGCGGTGCAAAGAGCAAAATAACTTTTCGCAAATATCAATAAATCAAGCATTATGTCAAGTTTTTGAGAGATTACAGAAACACTCCGCATGTGTCACCTGGAAAATGTCCTTCAGAGTTAATGTTTGGGCAATAAAGACGAACTCATCAGCCTCATCTTCCAGCAATTCCTCCAAAAGATCACAAGGACATGATGGAAAAGGATAACGAGGTGAAAGAGAAGATGAAATATTATGCAGAGAATAGAAGAAAATATCAAAATCAAGAATATCAAATTGGTGATCTTGTGATAGTTCGACAACAGCAAGTAAGGAAGTCACAAAGTAGATTTCATCCTGTTCCTTTAGAGGTACCAAAAATTAAAGAACAACAGTAACCGCATGAAAAGACGACAGGGAAATTCAACCAAGCATTGAACAAGAAAATGTACAATTGAATGGTCAACAAAGTGAATGGATGCCTAGAAGATTTGAAAGAGTTTAAAAAAAAAAAGGAGAGACTAATTGAACACTGTTGATTTTTTTTATTTTTTTTATTTTAGGGGGGAGAATTTAATGATGTGATGACACTGTGATGTCATTTAGACCAAAAAGGGCATGGATTCTAGAAGAGAAGGTTAAGGGGTTTCAAGATATATCAGTTCAGTTAGTGTAGGGGTTAAGAACTGTTGTAAAAGAGTCATCTGGCTCTAAAAAAGATTATTCAGTTCAGTTCAGTTCAACTTTATTCGGATACAACAGTATCCATAAAAGCGCACAAAACAAATACATCACAGAAATTGACCATAAAATTTGAAATAATTTAAAAATATTAATCATACAGATGCTAAAGTGACTTTGTGCAAAGCTATACATCATGACAATACATAGAAATTGTTAAAATAGAAAAGCATTACAGAGTCTATTTGTAACAATATCAAGGGTCCGTCATAGTTCTGCGCGCCCTTACTGCAGTTTTTAGAAGAGTGCTAGTGCGGAAAATAAGATTATATTTATAAACATATCTTAGACTATTCTTCACAAGGATGAGTGCTGCTGTTTTACCTTGGCCAAAGAGGCATCTGATTTTGTCTGTTGCTGCGATCAGGGTGCTGTGGTTGGATCAGAAACCGGATTGGGAGGCGTTGAGCAGGTTGCTTTCTTTAAGGTACTCTGCGGTGTAGTGTAGTTCCTATATCCCTGATAGGCTCTGTGCATTGGAATAGTATACACTAAAGATTTGACATAGGACTGAGGTTAGTATGTCTCTTTCGAGTACATTAAACTTAATTACTTGTGTGTGCCAGCTAACTCAGAGGTCACTAGAAACTTCTTGAATGAACAAGAAGGGATTAGTTTCTGACAACCGCATAAACATGACAACTTTGTTTCCCTTAGAATCTGAACAGTCTCAGAATCGTGGAAACAATATATAACAGTGTCACTCAGTCAATCGTGCATGCTTCGTTTCTACAGAGTTTACACAGAAATAGATAGATGGGCGTTTCAATAAAAAGGGTTTATTGAACAGTCTTATTTCTTGTGCAAGAGATATGAACTGCTACAATCGTAAGACAGAATGCGAAGTATAATACGTAGAGCGTTAGCAGTAAGATAAAATAATACTGCAATAGCATGGTTTGTAGCTTGAAATATATTCATAAAAATACATATATAAATAACACAGTCTAAAATGTGAATACTCATCTGATGCTTCTAGTTAGTTCTACCCCAGTGTACCAAACCTAAGTGTAGAAAGAGGTAAGAAGTAGGTGCTGTTTTCTAAAGTATAGCTGGCTATAGTTTAGTTTTGCCAGAGTTGCAAGAGTCCCTCTAGGTTCTAGCCAGCTCCATACCTTAGAATGAGAGACGTTGGAATCTCTTTCCGGGTCTCGATCTCTAACAACCCATAAGGGGAGTCAGAAACACTGGAGCTGGATTCTCTGAGAGGAGGATGACAGCGTCTGGTCAGTGCGTCAGGCGGGGACTTGACTTCCTTCCGAACTTGCTGTGGCAAGCCACGTCGTGCAAGTAGGCAGCCGAACCATGGTTTGCCATGGCAAGTGAAGGTATATTTATACCTCAAAGGTGTTTAGGAATTCCAGTATTCACGTAAAAGTCAGGCAGAAGAAAGTCATGAATGAACCCCTAAGGAATAGATGTTCATGCATAATGCATGACTTCTTGGAGAAATCAATAATCCAAGCAAGGGGAAGTCCTCAAGGCTTAAGAGTCTAGTTTTCCAAGAACTCATTGTGACATTGATGGACGGATGTAGGTGGCCATGCCTGTATTTGGTTAGCATGGATAATGCTTAAATAAGGGTAGGATTTCTATGCCTAAATATGGGCAATGCAAATTGTAGCCGTATAAGGGCATAAATCGGGAAAATATAAACAGTATCTAAATCCACACACAACAGCGGTTGATGGCTTTCTCCAGGACCTTGGTGGGGAAAGGGAGTAGCAAGATGGTGTGGTAACTCTTGACCTCACTAGGGTCAGCAGAGGGTTTCTCCAGGAGCGGCTTGATCTCCACATGCTTCTATGCATCGGCGACATTGGCTGTGGTGATCGAAGAGTTGAGGATTTCGTGAGGCTGTTGCTGATTTCTTTCCTTCTTAGGTTGTAGATGTGGTGCAGGCAGGGGTCTGTGGACGCCTTGGAGTGGATTGAGTTCATGATGATAGTGGTGTCTTGGATTGAGAGCTGTCTCCAGTCGGTGAACTAGTGGCTGAAGGTGGGTTGGTTGGTGCTCAGAGGTGGTTGAGGTCAGTGAGTTGTGGGTCAAAGTAGCTGTAGATCTCTGTGATCCTAAGGTGGAATTAGTCCACCAAGCTGTCGCAGAGGACCTGGGAGGGGTGGATTGTGTTCTCTGTGGTGACTGGGGAGGAGAACTCTCTAACGATGCTGAAGAGTTCCTTGGCATGGTTCATGCTTGCCTTATTGCGGTTTGTGAGGGCGTCCTTCTTGGTCTCTCTGAGGTGGTGGTAGTAGTTGTTGAGGGCGGGCCTGAAGGTATTGAGTCGGTGGGTTTTTTGTTGGAGCGCCAACATCTTTCCAGTCTCTTGCAGTTGTGTTTGAGGGAGTGAACCAGCGGGTGTGTTTGATGAGTCTGCTGCTGGTGGTGTTTTTCATAGGGGCGACGGAGTCAGGGGCAGTGTAGATACAGTTTTTCAGGCCGTTTAAGGAGATCAGTAGCATTTCACAAGTTAGAGATTGCAATCGTATGAATGCAGTAGCATGAATATACAAAGAAGTGAGAAATGGAAGTTCAGGTTTTCACATGCTGCACACCGGGACTACACCTGTTATCTACACAATCATGAGCTCCACAGATCTACAAAATAAAAAAAACACTCGCCATGCACTTGAGGGCTATAGCTAGGTGCACTGGGCAACAATGAGAGCCTGGGCTGGACGGAGAAATAGGAAACATTTGAAGGTAGAGTCTTCTTTAATCAAAAGTAAATAAAATCCTCTCTTTGATGAGAGACAGCGTCTGCACTCACTGAGCACAAACACATGTAAAGTCGATCTGGTGCCAGTACCATAATAGCAGCGAACACTTCGCTACAGCTTGTGTCTTGCTTCGTGAAAAGGGAAGAGCAAGAGAGACAGCCTTCTCCCACCCCGTGCTGCCTCACACACACATTGCACCAGATGCCTGAAGTAACTAACACCGCGTCTTTCTGAGCCAATCCAGACACTGCAACTACTGTTACAGCAGCACCTGGATTGGCTGGGGCATACTCCCTCAACGCTCATTACTGAGCCCAGGGGCTGCAGCTATGAGTCACCCCGGGCTCCAGTATGAGCAGGGGGATGAGAAACTGAGTAGCCTCTAGTGTGCAAATCGGGTTGGCCGGAGAGAAGCAGCCATCCAACTGGACATGCACAGCTAAGCCCCTCTGACTGATGATGTTGTGTCTGTAAATAATATTGTTAAGCCCTGCCCACATGCCCACACTGGCTTCTTAGGTACCTGCGTCACACCTTGAATCTCCAACGGCCCATGGTAGAAGGCAAAACACTTCAACTGTTTATGTCTTTACTTACATTTAATTGGGGGGTTACAGTGGGCCAAAAAATCAGTGGAGTGGCCCCCCAACGCCCCAAGAGAAGCACCACCCCATGCCATAATGAGTCAACTTGGGACCAGAAGCATTTGCCGTGAACTGTCCCACACCTCTCCCCTATGAAATGCATGTCTGACGTAACATAGACGTGGTGCAGGAGAAGGTCCACAAGATTCAAGAAGTGCAAATTAGCACAGCAGATGCAAGAGGCAGGAACTATGACTTGAAACAGACACAGTCAAAATGAATGGCTGTATTTGAAACAGGAAGTTATTGACCAATGAAATAAAGAAAGGACAGACACACAAGTCCAAGAACAATGAAAATAACAGTGCTTGGATTTAGCTATTTTCGATTAGAAAATGTGCCAACAACCCACCAGTAACAATAGCGATTGCATGACAGGGTTTGTACCACAGAACATGACTTTTACTCATTGAACTGGACAATTATCACAAACAAAAGCCCCAAATTGCCTTTGGATGATTTGTAAAAGTTGTTATTTGAACCACTGGTCTTGAACCTCCATTCGTCTCAAGAGCTGGGAACAAAGAAAGGAGCTCTTTGAAGCCACAATCATTGACATTCTCAAGAATGGTAGGAGTGCTGGGGTCCTCTACCTTTCTGTGCCAATATGAGTGTGTTTGGGAAGGTGATTAGCTCTCATGCCCACCCACGGAGTTCAGAAATATATTGTGCGAGCATCTTGGGAATCAGAAATCTACCCATAAGGGGGCGTGGTCTCGACGCCAACTGAGATGGCCGCCTGACCGGGGAGCTCCGCAGCGCCGGGAGTGCTTTCTTGTTGTCGGTGCGTTCCCCACACCACTGGAATCACAGAGACTGCTTTTCCTGCAGTCGGAACGTCGCTGGAGCAGGATGGACCGTTTTTCTTGAGGTAACGAGTTGCGCTTTATTTATTACGAGCGCAAACGCGTTCTCCTCAGAGGACCCGCCATTTTGTGACAGCATTGGAACCTTTGTGCTCTGGACTGCGGATCCCTGTGATTTCTTCTAATGGCTTCGAATTCTGCTGACTTCTCATTTCTCTGGCATTGTTTCTAAAAGAGTTTAAATTCCTGGCAGGTTTATTTTAAGTAAGGAAATATCATTGGCAGTACTATCTTATAATATATAATATCTCTCATGTGCCTCTCTTCCTCATACGTTGTTGGACTGCAGTATAGAGCAAATTGTTCATGGCACATTTAAATGGATTATGAAATACAGTTTATAGCAGTTCAATGCTGAAGGAAGGTACTTTCCAGGTCCTGCAGCGTCTTAGAGGCTAGTGCTTCACTTTATTGAATATTGTTTACAGGCTGGTGACTGGCTTTTTTCATAAGGAGTTTTGGGTACTGCATGTTATGTAAAGACACCAGAGCACATACTTACGGCACCAGGATACTGTTTTAAATAATCTGCATTGAGAAGTCATTAAAAGCCAAATATAAGGCCACGGACATGTTTTCCACAGACTATCACAGATTATTCGCCATTTTGATTCGCCTACGTTTACTGCGTTGCCTGGCAGGTTGTGCTTCATCCACGATGCATTTCACGGTGCTCCCATGGAATCTTTTGGATTATATGGAACGTTTTACTTGTGATGGGAAGAGTGGTCCTGGAAGCAATGATTTGTTCTACAAGGTGTAACAGTTGCTGATTTCATATAAACCAGTTGTGGAAATACTGTCCGCCTTAAACAAGTAATCTTGCTGTGCAGCTGATAGGAGAGATTTCACTCTTCAATTATTGTAGTACTTCCTTCTATGTTATCCTCCGCTCCATTGTTTCAACGCTGAAGGTTGCCCAATATTGTCTTGTGATACATCATTCTTTCAAACGCCTTTTCCTTGCATTCGTTCAACCCTTTATATGGGTAGAATACGGAAACATAATTTATATTTGTTCAAAAAGGGCATAATTCTACATCTACGCCTTCTTCAATTTTGCCTGAAACAACCTCACCCTCCGTTACAGACATGGCTGGAACATTTTAAACTTGCGCTCCCTCTTTACATTCTTCTTCTCATGAATCCTCTCCCCCTACTATGAACTCCAAGCGTCTGAAGCAGGACCCTCCCTCTCCTGACAAGGCGCCCTCTCCCATCTCCATGGAACTTTTGCTGGATGAAATACGCGCCTTACGTCCATTTGTGGAGGAGACAAATAGTAAGAAGCAATTTCTGGAGGCGAAATGGTCTACAATGGAGGATAGAGTGTCTTCGATGGAACACCAGCTAACCTCCATCCAGGATGTCCCTCAAAAACTTTCTTCTGTAGAAAAAGAGGTGCGCAGACTGAAACAGCATACTGAAGATTTGGAAAACAGGAATAGGAGCAATAACCTACGAATTTATGGTCCACCTGAATGATCCTGTCTCTTTTTTCTCAACTTTTATACCAACACTATTGGATATGCCCCCATCTACGGTCCTTAGTATCCAAAGAGCACATAGACTTGGTCCTCGTGTTTCTTCTTTTACAACTTCGGCCAGACCTAGAGGAGTCATCATCCTCTTTTTGAAGTTTACTGATTTACTTTCTGTTTTATCCGCAGCTAGAGCTAAACGTAAATTCTATGGCTTGGCGAAAAAAGTCTTCTTATCTTAAGATGTTTCCAATGCCACAGCTGCCAGGCGGAAAGAATTTCTCAACCTTCCCTCTTCACTTCGTTCTCTTGGTGCACACTATGGCCTTTTTCACCCCTGCATCTTTAAGGTGACTTACCAGACTCGTACCTTGTCCTTTGAAGATCCTGAAGAACTCAAGAAATTCATCCACTCAAACTCCTTAAGTAGTATGGACATGGTCGGTCCTTCCGTTGCTTGATATTGTTCTGTCACTTTTAATGCATTTATTATGATACCTTTTGAATTGTTGTTTTCTTCTTGTTAAAGGAAGTTCTCATGTGTTTGACGTTTTTCGTTTTTTGCCTTCTCTGTTTTTTCCTTCTATTACATTGTTCGTGATCTACTAGTTTCTCTTCTCTAATTATCCTCTCCAAATACATCTCTTTTCCAACTCTTTTGTTTTTCGGACCTGTCAGTCATTGTTAATTTTGTGTCTGTTTTTCCTCTTCTTCTCTTGCGATGTTCGTTTAATACATTCTCTTTATTTTTCACAGGTTTCGTAATTTGCTCTAAAAATTCGTGGAGTCTGTCTCCTTGTTCTTATTCTCCTGGTGTTTCGTGAGTCTCTCTGGTTCGGGCGTTCTGCCTTTTCGATCTTCGTCATTCCCCCAGTGTATTCACATCATTTTCCACCTCAGGTATGTTTTTTCAGTCATCCTAATTGGATATGTACCGTCTCTCTTTGCCTTTAATCCTTTTCTCTGACTCCCTTCTTTCTTCCTTTCCCCTTCATACCTCCTTTCTCCTCTTGTTATATCTTTTATCATTCTGTTACACTAGGTCTTGTTATTCATGGTTCTTTCATATTTTTGGCATTCAATGTTACTTTTTGGATTACGACCTGCTTTGTTTGTTCTGTTAAAAGACAGGGTATTTTTTCTATCCCTATTGCTTATCATCTTGATTTGATTTTCTCAAACCCCATTCCTTTTTCATTTCTTATGTTTTTAAATTCAGAGTTATTTCGTGGAATGTAAAGGGTTTTATTAGTCCCATTAAAAGACAGAGAGTCCTTTCCAACTTAGCCGCATATAATCCTGACATAGTTCTTCTACAGGAAACACATCTTACGGAAAGCAAATCTCTTCAGTTAAAAAGAGGCTGGGTGGGTACGGTCTTGTTCTCCCCTTCTTCTAATAATAAAAATGGTGTTGTAATTCATAAAAAACTGAAATGCAATGTTTTACTACAGGAACATGATATGGACGGTAGATGGATACTAGCCAAATTGTTAATTAACTCTATTCCTTTCACTGTTTTTAATGTTTACGGTCCTACACAACCTGATTGTTCTTTTTGGCCTTTGATCACACAAAAATGTATGCAACTTCAAGATGATTTATTTGTTTTAGGCGACAATTGCAACTAAATTATTGACCCCTTTCTTGATCGCAAGTCTACAGTTCGCTTTATTCCACACAAGCCTCACAAACAATTCCTTAACACTATTTCTCAAACTCATCTAGTTGACTCCTGGAGGTTATCTCATCCTGACACTCTAGACTACTCATTCTTCTTACCTCCTCATGCTTCCTTCTCCCGTTTAGACTATATCTTTCTCTCTGAATCTTTGTCTCAAAATCTTCTGTCCTCTTGCATTGTACCCCTAGTTATTTCTGATCATGCCCCTATTGTTACAGATCTTGATTTACTCCCTCCACATCCAAAACCATCTAGATAGCGTTTTAATAATTCCCTCCTTACTGACCCTCTTTTTTCTTCCTCTTTTCGCTCTTTCGTTAATGCGTTTTTTTACCACAATTGTGATTCCTCCTCTTCCCCCCCACATTCTTTGGGACTCCTTTAAAGCCACCGCTCGGGGCTACATTATAGATTTTGTCTCCAAGAAAAAAACGCTTTCTTCAGAAACGGAAAGAAACCCTAGCACACATTAAGCTTTTGGAACATGAATTTTATACATCCTCGAATAATTCTATTTCCCCAGAGTTGATACGTGGTAAGCTAGAGTTTAACAAGGCTACTACGGATAACGCGGCGTCCGTGCTTCTTCGTATTAGTGCTCGTTTCTATGGTGGCTGTAATAAAGCAGGGAAACTCTTAGCAAACTATCTAAAGACTCGCAGAGAACGCATTCTCATTGATTCCATTTATTCTTCCAATAATTCCCTTTTACATAAAGATCAAGATATTCTCAATGAATTCAAACTTTTTAATCAAAATCTCTACACACCAGAATCTACTCCCTCCTCTGCTCTATTTCAAGATTATTTTGATAATATTCCTTCTCCGTCTTCTTCCCATCTCAACTTCCTCGATCTTGAAAAGGATCTTTCTCTCAACGAACTTTCCAAAGCAATACGCACCCTTACTAAAGGGAAAACACCTGGTACAGATGGGTTTTCTGTGGAATTTTATTTACATTTCTCTGATTTGTTGCTCCCTAAACTTTTAAAGCTCTTTCAATCATTTTATTCAGCTGGCAAGACCGAAGGCACCTTCCAAGACGCCACTATTTGCCTTATTCCAAAAAAAGGTTGTGATCCTCTATTCTGTAAAAACTATAGGCCGACCTCTTTAGTCATTGTTGATTACAAGTTATTTGCTAAATTGCTTGCTTTACGTTTAGATCCTCTTATGCCCCATCTTATTGGAAAAGAGCAGTGTGGTTTTGTCAAAGGTAGGCTTACCTCCGATAATTCACGTCTTTTTCTCAATGTCTTAAATAAAGTTCATTCCCTTTCTATTTCTCTGGCTGCAATATCTGTCGATGCAGAGAATGCATTTGATAGAGTAGACTAGTCTTTCTTGTTTGTATCGCTACGTTGGCATGGTTTTGGTCCTAATTTCATATTGCTTGTTTCGCTATTATATTCTGCTCCTAAGGCTTCGGTTTTAGTCAATGGCCGGATCTCCTGTTCTTTTTCTCTTCACCGTGTTGTATGTCAAGGCTGTCCTCTATCCCCTCTTCTTTTCGTTCTTGCCCTTGAAACCTTTTTGACTTCCATTCGTAACAATACTTCCATTTCCGGTTTTCCTTACGGTGATTATCATTTGAAACTCTCTGCATATGCAGACGATATTCTTTTATTTGTTTCTCATCCTGAAACCTCTATTCCACCTTTGTTAATTGAATTTGAATTCTTTCAAGAGTCTCTGGATATAAGATCAATTCTGACAAAACCGAAATTCTCCCTCTCACAAAATGTTGTCTTCCCCATTCCTTCTCTACTACCGGTTTTACTTAGAATAGTTAGAAGATAAAATATCTAGGCACATTGTTTTCCAATTCCATTGCCTCTTCAATTAAATTGAATATGTCTGCTGTTTTAGCGCGGATTGACAAATTATTCTCTTCTTGGAATCCTCTTTTTCTCTTGTGGTGGAGTCGGTTAGAATCGATTAAAATGATGATCATCCCAATTTTATTTTATATACTCTCTATGCTTCCCGTCCATATTCCAGCTTTCTTTTTTAAACGCATTGATTCTTGTCTTTCTAATTTTCTCTGGAAGGGTAAAAGTCTAGAATTGCTTTAGCTTCTTTTCGAAAACTAAAATCTAATGGGAGAGTGAACTTCCCGGACTTCCGTTTTTACCACAAGTCCTTCTCCCTCCGCCATGCTTCAAAATGGCTCTTGTCTGATCCCTTCCCCTTTACTGTCCTTTGGCTTTCCATAGAACAAACCTTATTACTTCCCTTTTCTCTTAAAGAAGTTATAGGTTTTTCTGCCAAAACTTCCCACACTGCTTTTCCCTTATTTAAACACACATGTTCTCTCCTCAGGCCTTTAATTTATTCTAATCCTATTTCCCGTGAATCTTTTTTAGATTCCCCCATTTGGCATAACTCGCTTATTCTTCTCAATGATAGACCCATTTTTGGAGGGACTGGAGATTGAAGGGTATTATATGGGTTAAACAGCTTTTCAACTGGACTTCTCCGTGTACCTTTCCCTATTTTCAATCCGTATTCCATTGCCCTTGTTCCTTCTTACTGAAATTTACTTCTCTTATGGCGATTATTCTTGATGTGTACTTCTCTCTCCCTCCTTCGCTTTCATCCGTTGCCCCAAACCCTCTTCTATAATTACTTCTTGCTCTTCCCATGGCTTCTCTTATATACAAATTCTTTTTATCTCCTAATCCAGATCGTACTAAATCCAAAATAGAACTTTCTTGGGAATTGGATCTGGGATGCGAATGGCCTATCAACTTTTGGGATAAAATCTAGTCCAGATCCATAACAATTTCTCGCTCTGCCTCTCTTACCCAATCTGTGTTCTTCCTTTATCTTAGGCTTTATATTTCCCCTCTCTCTTTGTCAACATTTTTTTCCTCTACTGCTGACTCTTCTTGTTGGACATGTGGCTCTTCTAATGCTGATTTAATTCATATTCTCTTTCTCTGTCCTTCTGTCTCCGACTTTTGGGAAAGGGTTTGGTCATACATTTCTCGTCTGTTTTCCATTTCAATTCCTTATTCTATATTCCTTCTTTTTGTTAGTAGCCTTTCTGACTCTTTAGATCTTCCCTCACATAGTCATGGTCTTTACGACCTCATGCTAGCTCTAGATTTTCAACACATTTCTTCCAATTGGATGAATCTCACAAAACTTTCCATACAACATTGGTGGAATACCCTTTGTCATTTCCATATACTTGACGTTGCTTTTGCCTCCTCATGTAAACCCCTTCTTAATAGAGATTTATTTTGACTACCTCTTACCTCCTACTTAGACAGTATTGTTTTACAAAATATCTCACACACTACTTCTGATTAATTTAAACCACCTTGAATGATATTATCTCTGTTTATTGTATTTTATTGCTCTTGTATCCCTTGTATTTATTCATCCAATAATTAATATTTATTTATTTATAATATGTAACCCAGAATGCCTTTCTATATTTAGCTCATTATCTTTATTTCCCTTCTTTCAGAATGTTGATATTTTCTTCCCATCCCCTCCCCCCCTTTCCCATTGTTTGAAAAACCCTAAAAAATAGCTTTTACTCTTTTCTTTCAATATCAGCTATGCACCTTTTTAAGATTTTTGCATTTGTATTTCTCTGTTAATTTATTGCTGTTATGTTATATTTTATTATGGTTAATAAAGCTTTTCAAACTTAAAAAGGAAATCTACCCATAAAATGAAAACACTTTTACAACACCTCTGATTATAGAAAAAAATCTACAGAAGACCACACCTCAGCCCCTATTCTAAGACCAGATGCCAAGAAGTTTGATCTTGGTCCCATCCTCTCCTGGTCCACATTCAAAGGCAGCAGCACTTTGCACAGACAAAACTTTAATGAAAACAACTCTGGTCAGGTTGAGCCTCTTACCTCTCTAGATGTCAATCAATACAAATGCACATATCTGCATGCTGGTTAATAGTAAAGGATACATTATTTAAACCAACACATACTGCAGCTTATTGGTGTATGTAAAGTAAATACTCCTTTATGTACACAGATATGCCTTTGTGAATTGTTCCCAAACATCTAAAATTGGAAGTCAAAGAATATTAATACGCCTCAATTTCAAATAGAAAAGAGCGTTCCTTTGTTTCACTTTTACTAATAGGATGATGGACATTTTATGTCCGATTAACAAAGGCAGACAAGAATATGTAAAAGTATGCTCATGTAGTAGTACTTCCTGTACTCATAAATGCTTTTGTGGATCTGTGGCATTGTCAGTATTATCTTGAAATTGAAATTTGAAACAACAATATCATTACAGTACTAATGCACATTACAAAAATTATGATTACCGGTAACATTCTCAAGCATAGTGGCTAGGCTTAATGTGATTTCACATTTCCCTGTAAACTCACTAAGAGTATGTCTCAAAATAACAAGGAAAGGGAAGATGTAGTTAAAAAAAGTTCCTGAATGTGGTGTGGTGTAGGTAATGGGCACTGGATATGCGTTGTTCAAGGGAGGAGATGCCTCTTAGGACAAGAACCCTCACCCACCCCAAGGTGACATGCTTCATCATAGGGTTCCCTCCTCACACCAGGGCCACAAGGTCACTGGTGCGGGCTACAACTCTTCAGGGCTTTTCAGCGGAACAGAGGTATTTTGATGAAGGTACCGAAAGGCAAGGATGGTGAAGGACAGAGTGCATAAGAGAAGAGGAACGTTCAAACTGTATACAGGAGGCCAAAATACTTTTATTCGGTGGTTTTCCTGCGACAGGATTAAAACGAGAAGAGGACTAAGGGTTACCAGCAAATATACCCCTGCAGTAGGTTCTGCTGCAGGAGTTTATTTGCTAGTAACCCCTAGTCCCCTTCCTCTCCTCTTTTGCAGTCTGCCCCGTACTACCCTTGCCTTTTGGTCCCTTTATCAAAACACCTCAGCTCCTCTTCAAGCCCTGAAGAGTTGTAGCCCACACCAGTGACCTTGCTGCCCTGGTGTGAGGGAAGCCTATGATGAAACATGTCAACTTCCGGTGAGTGAGGGTTCTTGTCCTGAGAGGGATCTCCTCCCTTGAACAAGGCATCCCCAGTACCCATTACCTTCACCACACCACATCCGGGAACTTTTGTTGAACTACATCTTCCCTTTCCTCGCTATTTTGAGATGTACTCTTAGTGAGTTTACATTTTGACAGGGAGAAGTACGGTCTCCCCTTCAGGGCCTCTCCCCTGGATTCTCAGTGTGTATTACTAAATGCCACATTTCCCTGTCACATTTGTTTTTTTAAACCACTGATCGTAAAGTATAGAAATCACGGAGCATACCCCACCATTGGCTAAAATTAAAGGGAACAGAATAAATCTATTTTTGCAGCACTGTTGTTCCACAATTATCGAATCAAAAATGAAGCCAACGCACTGCAGCAGGATCCAGACATCTGAGTCAAACCTAAATGGATAGTCTGAAGCACATCTTTGTTAGCATACCTAACTTGGAATTGAACTGATCTCAAAATTATTTTAGGGCAGGACAATGTGAGAGCATAGAAATTGTCTCCTATGTCAGAGTCTACAGACCCACAACTCAGGCGCATAAAGTCTCATCCAAATTCCCAAGGTTTGAGTGGAGTGTAATATAGCATATTAATTGTTCCAAAATGCAGCATTTTAAGATTGGCTTATTTTAACAAGGCATTTCATCATCGAATACTATCAATAAGCATGATTTCCGAGATATCAATATTTAGTTTTGAAGCATTAACGTTGTAATTGATTTGCTAAATCATCTGATTGTACAGCAAAAAATAGGCATATGGTGCACAAACCATGGTGCCTCCTAGTTGATCCAGTGACATCTCTATTAGAGGGGTGCTTACCATGTTGAGATTTTGCCTCCAATTTTATTGAAACATCACAAATTTAAAGAGATTTTAAAAAACGCTGCAATAGAAAGTTTGATAGGTTTAAGAATACTAAATAAATAACCTGCCAATAAATGGACTATATTAAATTTGGGAAGGACCCTAAGCAAGATAGACACTCCATAATTCAAGACATATCTTACATTCAGGCAATGAGGGGGTACATAAAGTTTTCTCTATTGTCTTCAACAAAGTTATATTAGTTTATCGGCCACAGTTCCATATTTACAAGGTGAAAGAAGCAGTTATTTAATAGCCACCACGTTCTTAACAGTCTAAAATCGCTTTTTCAAGGCTGTAACATAAATTGGTATACATTAAAAATATGTACAATTTTTTAAATGCTCTTTTTGCAACAAAATATGGTTTCACATCAAATCCCTCTTTTAACAGAATATACACATCACTTATGATGTGATCATCACATTTTTACAGATTCATGACAGAATGTGGCATTAGGGCCCAAACATATCTGAAATATGGAGGCCACCGCAGGTTCCATAACTGACATCATTAAGGTGTCCATTCTGTTCCCTGTAACTTGAAATCCGAAATGCAAAAATGAGACATCTGTAATAATGGAGGTCAACATGCATGGAAAACATTTTGATGTTTCAGGAACCTTGATTCAGTTTGGTTTGTGTTTTCATAAGATTGTTTTCTTCATTTAGTTCTGCCACAATATAAAGGACAGTGGACAACATTTGCATTCTAATGTAATTGATTAGTTCACGTGGCACATTTATTCTTGTGTTAGAACTGGAGACATCCATGGACATGATACTTTCTCACAAATGTCTAGATTTCCGGTCTGTCCAGGTCTAGTCCGGTTGTCTGACAGAATATTTTGAACAAACATATCGAGAGACACATAGTGGGCCAGATGTACAGATCATACAGATCATACATCATACATCTGGTCCATTGTTACTATAACTTTGTGTTCCTATACGTGGAATAATGATAATGGAGCCAACTGGAGTATTGCGTCAGAAATGCTGTGGGAAAGAATATCCCACCCAGCACCATCCCTCATTCTGCTTCCAGATGGGCCAGAGTCGCAGCATGAGGACTTCAAGGGAGAGGCCGGTGAGCCGGCGCATTTTGTCTCTAAAACACCTACCCATCATTATCATCTCCAATGCTTGCATTATTTCCCATGGGAGAGTCGGCTGGGAATATGCTGGCAGTGTATCCATGTTCATCCTGGTCCTTCTTCCCAGAATTCCCTGGGACGGAATTCTGGGTATTTGGGAAACCCAATCCAAGATGGTGGCTCCTCATGCTTTATCTCTCTTTCCCAGGTTAATCATGGCGACTTGTAACTTCCTGGGCAGTACTTCCTGCTCCAATAGCATATAAGGCCAAGTTTTCTGTTGCTCCTTGCGTTGCAACACTTCTTCATTCATATGGGTGTGTTTCCTCACTCCTGTTTTACCATGTGTTCCTGCAAGGTGGATTCTCTCCTTCTTTATACACCTCCAGCTCGTCCCTGCTGCTTGGTTCCATACTACTTGTGGTTGCTGCCATAAGGAGTTTTTTTTGCCTCAGGGCCTTTTCCTTCTCTGGGACTCCTTCTGGAAGGCACCATCTGCTTAAGCGCTTCCAAGTGTCGGAGACATTGTTGCTACTGGAAGAATCGCCCCTACCTCGGGCAGACCAAGACACTAAAACCTTGGGCTTCGCAGGCAACTCGCAGATGGAGGTTGCCTTCTGAATGCCCAACACCTGGCAGACCTGGCAATATCGACCAGAAACAGGTAAGAATATTGTATTTTTTTATATATATGGAATATAAAGAAATTTATGTAAATAGTTAATTAGTTAAAAATAAAATAATACACATAAACAAATGACACTCATCATAATTTAATTTATTCCCTACCCAATCCCCCTACAAACCCAACAATTATACTTACCATATTAGCAGTTAACCTTAATATACATTGGCATCTAATTCACAGACTCCTACTTCTAGAGAATAAGTGATAATGACCCTTCCTTTGAAGAATGAATTTTATTGGACTTCAGGTTGTTTAGAATTCCATATTTAGTTGTAGACACCTTTTCCTCCTATGAGTACAATTCAACTTTTTCCTGAAAATTGAGTTTTCTTGGATGTGTCCATAAAATTCTCAGTTTTTTCATTCATGCAATAAATAGTTTTTAATTAGGTCTCGCTGAGCGAACGCACATGCGTTCTCAGCGAGACTTAAGTAAGGGCTCTCAAAAATGCACCCAACAGCGGATTGCCTACGGTGCATGTGTGCGGGTGCATGCACATCGCACACCATTTGCCTCTCCCCTCACTCATGCTGGTTTGCTCGCAGCCGGCATCAGACTTCAAAGGAATCCGCTCCCCGCCGTTTCTGGCTTTGCTCGCTGAAGGCTGTCATGCCCAAGATCACACCGATTAAACAGCTGAGGTAATGCGCCCATAAATTATATTGTTGCTTCCTGCTACTGTGGTGTCACCTCCGCTTTCATGATTGGATCCCAGTCTTTTGCTATCTAGATGTTGTAAAATAGACATGAAAGGTTTAATTATGTCCTGATTAGGGTCTGTTAGAAATGGGATCTCTGGATGGCCAAGGCTTGCGCCAAAGTCAGACAGAGACCACCACTCTAAGTTAGGGCAAGGGAGTTACACGCCAAGATAACCCCTGCTCACCCCCTTGGTAACTTGACACGAGCAGTAAGGCTAAACTCGGAGGCTCTGTAAGTTAAGCGTTTGCGCGCGCACCCAGCAACAACACCCAAGGCCCACCACAAAGGAAACTCCATACAAGGTTATATATAAAAATAGCCTTTGTATTGTATCAACACATTAGATAAAACCACACACTTTACAATGTGCCAACAGGCACATGCAGAATATACATGGGATATATGTACAGGACAGGGCCACATGGACCACTGTCAGAAATAAGCACTTTTAGAACTAGAAATACTGTTAGAAATAGCACGTTGTAGATCATAGAATAATAATCACTGTAGCACAAAATAGCAACTGTAGCACACAACCAGTAATCATGGGTACCAGGTAAGTACCACCTATGCAACCCTAACCACTTTAGGAGAATATTACGCAGGGAACCTGGGCTTCACTAGCACACCTGTACTAGAAAGAACAACCACTTAAGTATCACCATACATTTTAGGGGTATAGGCAAGAACACATTACACATGATGCATCACAACATTCAGAGGTGATGGGAAGGAAAACACATGATGCATAAACATACATTCAGCGGTGTAAGAACAAGGCACATGACGCATCAAAACACATTCAGAGGTGCAGCACAAAATAATACGCAGAAATTACGTAAGCTACAACCTGTGGCTGTCCCCAGGCCAACTGACCTCTCTGGGGCTAGGACGCCCTGTGTCCCAAATGTCAGGGCCGGCTGCAGGCAGCCAAAGAACAAGACTAAACGTGGCAGCTTCCCACAAAGTGCTGGGCAGCTGGGAACTCGAGCCTGGCACCAGCGTGCCTCCTGGCTCTCCTGTGGCTCAACCAACAATGTGGGCTAGGAGCCTCGGGGCTCCTAGCTATAAAGACTGGCACCCAAGAACACGTGGGAGTCTGGAGCCTCTCGTGGTCTCTGAAGCAAATGTTTGCCCAGGACTTTGGAGTTCCTCGTGGGGGACTCGAAAAACACTTGTGCCCCAGAGCCTCTGCGGCTCAAATTAAACAAAATGCCTGCGGAGCCATTCGTGGTCTCAACCAATGTCACTGGGGCTTCGTTGAAGTCCCTCTCAGGGGGACTCGCATTTAGGCAAAATGCCCCCAGAGCCTCGTGGGCTCGTGGAAGCAACTGGCTGCCTGCTTGAGCCTCGGGGCTCGAAGTCCAACTTGCCCTGTCATTGGAGTCTCGCGGACTCTGGAGGAATGCCCCAACTACTGGTGGAGCGGCCCGATATCAACCGAGGCCGCTCCATGGGAAAGGAAACTGCCCCCGCTGCAACTACAGAGCCCCACTCACTGGGACTCCTGCGGTGGTGTCTCTGCTGGACGGACAGTCGCGGGGCTCCCCCTCCTGCAGGGGAGCTCCGCTGGATCACTGGCACGGTTCCACCGGTCTCTCTCGTACCCGGTCCTGCTCCTGGGGGCCGGGTTTCCTTACGGGCAGCGGGCGGGGCTCTTCCACCTGTGAGAGCCTCGCGGAGGACAAGACGGCTGCTCGGTTTCTTTCGGAGGAGGCAGGGTGGGCTCCCAGCCTCTTCTTCTTCTCTTGCCGGTGTGAGGCGGGACTGGGCAGCAGGCGGGGCTCTACCGTGCACCGGAGCCCTGCGGGCCTCACCTGTTCAGTCCCAGCCGCCTCTCTTCTGCTCGGGCTGCCCTGCGAGGGCAGGACTTCCGGTCCTGGCCCCAGAACTTTTGTGTCGTTGCGGGGAGCGCTTGAAGAATGGGGGAGTCAGGTCCTGGGACGTGGGGCTAGCTGGACCATAAATATAACTAAGTACACAGATTGCCAGCCACACACTTACTTAAATCCTCTATTTTTGAGGGAACAAACCATAAGAAACTTCCTGGTTCGTACGGGTATATCACTCTCACCCTTTTATTATTTATTTGTTTTTTGTCTTTTTTTAGTATCGGTGTATGAAAGGGACGACTTATCGTTTTGTACACCTTATATACAATTATTTAGAATTCACAATTATTTATAACACAAACACATACACATAACTAGTTGTATTATACAAAGTTAATTGCTCTGATATATATACACTCAAATTTTCATACTACGAAGAAAAAATCATCCGTAATTCCATAAAGACCAGAGTCAAAAGTATAAACTTGATGACAATCATAAATCAATGAACTACAGTTAAAAGTAGGCAGTTCAAAAAAGAAGAAATAGACTTTAAATTAATTCATTCAGTCTATTCAACCAATAAATGGCTAATTTTTTTACGCCACGCGTTTCGAATCCGGTATGTCAACTCTACGGATTCTCATCAGGGCTCTGTCTTAATACGGGATATCTGCAAGTGTATAAAATAAAACTTGTTTTAGCTACATTTCTGACAGTTGTTTAGCTTCCAACTACATTTAACTCCTATTCCTCTTATTACCTGTTGAACCAGCAGCCGCCGGTCAAGGGTAGAGTATTAGTTCTGACTGAGTTTCTTTTCTTTTCGAGATCTAAAAACAAATGTAGGTATCATGACCTGTTCTTGCTCACTTTCTAAGAACAGAATGGGGCACATGTGTTATCAACATACCTTACTGAATCATTCTCGTGATCCTTCGTTTCCACCAAATGGGAGTTAATTTTCAGTCTTGTATTACAGCCTGAAAATAATGAGAATAACGTTTTACGCGCTTTTTATGCACAAACGGAGAGAGTATGGCACTCATTGCTCTACTCGGCATACCTGCTCTGAGGGATTCCTCGCTTGGGCTGTTCGTGTTCTAATCAGTTGCAGCGGTAAACGCTTTCAGACCATGCAGGCACCACTTTCCACAGTCCTTATTACTCGCGCTCGTATTCCCTTAAAGGAAATAACAGCGTTTTATTAGGTTTCTGGGGCTACTGCATTCTTGGTGGCAAATTAAACCTATGTTAGCTCTGGACTTACTTGAACATGCTGTAACTCGGCGTCTAGCTCTCATTCACTTAGTTTGGCAGCCATGTTGTAACGTGGTTTTGGACCTACTTAAAGCCACTTGCTTGGCGGCCATCTTAGAGTGGGGTGGCTAGAGAAGGCTATCTGTTTAGATGTGAAAAAAGGTGAATTTAAACCACATATGATCACATATGCGCAATTACTGTCGACCCTTTAATATGAAGGCACTGTACTAGATATAGCTCACACTCTAGATATTTCAGATAGCGAGTTGAGCCCGCTGAGTGCGCTATTAAATTTAAGTATAAGGTAAGCCTCTTTTTTCAGTAGAAGTTTATCATGGTCAATGGGTCTAGACTGTTGCAGAACATATAGAATTGACCACTTCAAGTCATTCTCAGTGTGTTTATTTTCGATGAAATGCTCCACCATAGGTGCTGTAAGCACCTTATTCTTGATTCTAGATTTATGTTGCGTTATGCGCATATTCACTTGTTGTGTTGTCTTGCCTATGTAAATTTTATTACATGGGCAGATGACTACATACACAACATTTCGTGTTTTACAATTTGAGAAACTCAAGTGTTTCCACTTAATATTCCCATGTTGAAATTCCTTCCCTTAAACAGTAGTCCCACAGGCCACGCATGTCCCACATTTATGATGTCCCTCAATGGGTTTCATTCCCCATTGGGACAATAGGTCACTCTTAGGTTTGGGTAATGCTATCTCGGCTCGAACAAGATGTTGTCCGATGCTCCTGTTCTTACGATACACGAAAAGAGGACGGGGAAATGGACAATTCAGGTTTTCTAGTAAGTGCCAATTTTTTAACACAGTTTGTCTGAATTTATTGGTATCAGGCCCAAATGTGGTGACACAGACCATCCGGTCTAGTTCAGCCTTTGATTTTGTCTGTAGCAAACATTCGCGTGGTGTACATCGTGCCCGCTTGAATGAGTTTTTTAACAGTTTTTTAGGATAACCACGGCTTTCCATTTCGTGACAGAATGTGTCAGCGTGTCTTTCATACTCCGACAAGTCCGTACAGTTTCTCCTGATACGGAGCAGTTGGCCATAGGGAAAATTAGCCTTCAAGTTCCTGGGGTGGTCACTTTGGTGGTGCAGTATTGTGTTTTTATCAGTCTGCTTCTTGTACAAAGAGGAGACCAACTTCCCGTTTGAACATGTGATTTCCACATCCAGGAACGTCATTCTTGTGTCACTGAACTCTATTGAAAATTTAATGTCTGGATGTTTGGAATTGAGCCATCCATGAAATTTCATCAACTCCGTGTGGCTCCCCTGCCACAGGAGCCACACGTCGTCGATATATTGTAGCCATTGCTTAATGTGACTGCAATATGGGTTATCCTTTTCAATAAATTTCTTCTCATATTCCGCCATATACAGTATGGCCATCTCAAGAGCATAGGGGCATCCCATAGCAGTCCCTTTGGTCTGCATAAAGAACTGCTCGTTGAATCGGAAGTAATTTTTGCGCAACGCTATTTCTGCCAATTTGAGAATAAAGCTGGTAGGGACTCGATGTGGTCTTGCACGAGCTTCTAAATAAAGCTCAATTACTTCCAATGCCTCTCCCTGGGGTATTTGAGTATAAAGGGACTTGACGTCCATTGTCACAAGCAAATGTGATGCAGGATTAAAATCAGTACCTTCTACTTTGACGAGGAAATCCATTGTGTCTCTAAGGTATGATTTAACAGAGCTAACAAAGGGCTTAAAGAAAAAATCAACATATTTCGCAAGTGGTTCCAGGCAGGAATCGCACCCAGAAACAATGGGTCGTCCTGGCGGCTCATTTAGACTTTTATGGATCTTGGGGAGGAAGTACAGGATTGGAGTCCTGGGATATTTTTTGATTAAAAATTCACCTTCTCTCACACCAACATAGCCTTCATCTAACCCTATTTTAACAGTATCTGCTATCAGTCCGTGAATGTTTTTAACCGGATCCTCCTGTAGGGTTCTGTACCAAACAGTGTTGCTCACCTGTGTATTGGCTTCAGCAAGATATTGTTCTCTTGGCCAAAGGACTACTGCTCCGCCTTTGTCGGCCTGTTTTACAACTATTGACGTATCATTCCGCAAGTCATGTAGTGCACTTCTTTGTCCTTTACTCATATTCTGTTGGAAATATTTTTTATTTTTCTCTAGTTTGTCAATTGAGGAAAGCATGATTTGTTCGAAGGCATACACCTGTTTAGGAATTTTTTGACTAGGTATGAAGGTCGATTTATTACGTAGCCCTGTAGTTTCTTTTTCTATCATAGGTGGCTGATTGGCAAAAAAGGCCCTAAGTCGAATTTTGCCACAAAATTCTATGGTCTCTAACTTCATTTGGGTAAAGTCTGTTTGTTGACGGGGGACAAATTTTAATCCAAGATTTAGTACGGATTCCTCATCTTTTGTGAGTGTTTTGTCTGATAGATTGACTATTGTGGATGGTGCCTTTTTGATTTGTAAAAATTCCTCCTTGTCCGCATCTCCCATGGCACCTTGAATCTGGTCTTTCCTTGCTGGTCCTTCTCTAAAAAAGACACCTGCTTTTTGTTTTGGTTTCCTCGCGTATCAGAGCCCGATGAGTCTGATGATGATGAGGTTTTGGAAAAGGTTTTAAACCTATATCAGGACCTCCCCTGATAGTTACGCAATGCTCCCCTTGACTCAGGCTGAGTATAGTACTCGTCCTTCAGAAATGGATATGCTTTCTCGAGCGTGAATGCCTAGAATCTTTATGGAATTACGGATGATTTTTTCTTCGTAGTCTGAATATTTGAGTGTATATATATCAGAGCAATTAACTTTGTATAATACAACTAGTTATGTGTATGTGTTTGTGTTGTAAATAATTGTGAATTGTAAATAATTGTATATAAGGTGTACAAAACGATAAGGCGTCCCTTTCATACATCGATACTAAAAAAAGACAAAAAACAAATAAATAATAAAAGGGTGAGAGTGATATACCCGTACGAACCAGGAAGTTTCTTATGGTTTGTTCCCTCAAAAATAGAGGATTTAAGTAAGTGTGTGGCTGGCAATCTGTGTACTTAGTTGCGGGGAGCGCGGCGGCCCGTCCAGGCACTGTAGGCTGGTGAATAAATCAACCGAGGGGTAGGCTCCCTCGAGTTAAATGATAAACGGGACCACACAAGGGGTAGGCGCCCTCTTTAATTTCAATAAAAAGCGGGCTGGCCACCCGCTAGCTAAATTATGCCACGAGCGGCACAAATACGAGGTGGGCACTCGCTTGGGGGCACAAAGGGGGATCCCCACGCTGGGGAATCCCTCGAGGACGTAAAATATCAGGAAATCAAGCGCCCCAAGGCGCTGAAGAGAGAATAAAGCACTCCCAAGCGCTAGGGGAAAAATCAAGCTCTTCCAGGCGCTATGGGGCAAAGTTCAGGCCCCCAAAGTCCAGCTAGAGTCTTTCAGGATGTGGGGGGTGGGGGCAAGGCTGGGCCAAGAGCCAGCTCACAGGGTCCTCCTAGGCAGGGAGGCAGTCCCCAGTGGCGGTCCTCCTGGCGCCCAGCAGCAGCAGCCCCCCTCTGGAAAGGATTCAAAAAGAGAACATTTTGTAAGGGGATATAGCCCCTTTTTATACAGTAAAAACCTTTGTCTTTAGGTGCAGGGTGGGGGAAAACCAGTCGCAGCTGGTTTTGGAGCACTCTTGATGTGCTCAGCCCCTCTCACTATTCACTGGCCAGGCTAGGGACATCAGTCGCACCACAGGGGGAGGAGCTAGCATTGTGTGGAGAAAGCCCAAACCTATTCAGGTCCCAGGTGCACCCCTCCCTCACATCAGCATGCTAATTTCTCCACCCACCACCGGGGCAGACCCATCCAGACTCCTGGAGCCAGGCTCACCAGCCAGCTCCAGCCAATTACACGCCAGCACCCTTACTGCACACGCACACCAATGTGTAGAAGTGGCACTTCCACACTAACCACAATCACGCCGCATACATCATTGCGCAGCATTTAATCACACGAGTCCGCACATACCAAACTCGAACCTGCACACCTTACGCATCAGGGACTACCAGGGACACAGACATTCCCCATGCATTCCTATGGGAGGGCAGGCCAATGTCACCACACGCACTCAGAGTGCGCACGCACTTTACACTGGGACACAGTCAATGTGCGCCGAAGCCAAAAATCACTATCACCAGGTCACATACCAAAGCAAAAAGTTCAGGGGTGAACCTGCCAGAAGGGCCAAGTCCAACACAACCCCCTTCCAGCCAAAACGCAGGGTAGACCAATCACCACCGTGATGGACTTCCCTGCTTGGGCGATAGAACACGGATGCGGGCCCACAACTGCAGGGACACCCCCCGTTCTACGCCATGGTGAACCCATGAAATTCCTTCTAGAAACACTATCTGTAACAACTGGGCTACCCCACTGGTACTCCCAAGCTGTCCGCGGCCAGGACCAGGCCCTAGGCCACCCAGGTGCCACTGGTCCCTGCCTATGCATGGAGTGGGGGGTAGTAACCCCTGGTACATAGTAGCCATGCTCCACTCTTCCTGTCTGTAAGACAGGGCTAGACTGCCACTGGTTCTCCAGCCTAGGGTTGACACCCTCAGGCGGACCAGGAGTCTCAGGGAAGGCTCTCCTCCCCCTACCTCTTCTCCTAGGGTTCCTCCTCCTCCTGCGAGGGGTACCCCTAGAACCCGCCTCTCCCAACCTAGGGTTTAACCCCTCAGGTTTCACCGGGGTCAGAGGTGGGCTCTCCCACCCTCTGCACCCCCTTCCAGAGTTCCGCACCCTCCAAGCTGGAGTGGTACCCCTAGAAGATGAACCAGTCAGGACGCTGGTTACAGACGTCCTACCCTCCAGGTCAGGCAGATCCTGAACCTGGCCTTCCAACCTCTGGTCTAGAACCTTTGGAGGAATAACTGCCTGGCACTCCAGGACTTCTGGGGATCCATACACTATCCCCCTGAGGCTGACAGATGACTCATGTGTCATGTGACTGTCTGTCTGGCGCAGATCTCCCGTTACCTGTCCCTCTGACAGTGCACAAAGATCCCCCAGAACAGAAGTGGTGTCACCCTCGTCACTACACGGGAACTTAGTCCAACTGGGTAGTCCCTGACCCACTGGTTCTTCCACTGGGGAACTCATCCCCCAATTACTCCAGTGCACTCCCAACTGGAGTAGCACTGCCGGACACTGGAACCCCTGGAGCTCTAGTTACAGATGCTCCAGGTTCCCTAGACACTAGGAGATCCTCCTCAAGCGGACCAACAGGACAGCCTAGGTCCCCAACCTGGGGTTGCCTCATGAAACCACCCAGGTTCTGGGATAGGGCTTCGGGCATCTGGGGACTCTCAGCCACCCACTGACTCCTGCTCCACTAAGCCAGGTAGTAAGCCTCTACACCCCTCTCGCTACTCTGGGACCTAGCTGGGCTACACTGAGCCTCTTCCACCACGCTGGACTGGAAGAGCCCTGACCCACTACTTTTGGAATCACTCACTAATGACTCCTTAGAACCTCTAGCACTTTCCCAGCGGTCTGCTTCATCTGCAAGCTCACATGCCTCAGACAATCCACACCCCAACAGGTGTTGGTGCAACCCTGGCAAACAACAACTGAGCACCTGCTCTTTGAGAACCATATTAAGCAGTTTGTCAAAATTAGAGTCGGTGTGAACCTCTACCCAAGCCCACAGTGCTCCACTACATTCATCCTCAAACTCCTCCCAAGACTGGTGAGACAGTTTCCTAAGGTTCCTGAACTTCAACCTGTTCTCCTCCTCTTGGGAAACAGGTTCCATACTCGGGGAACTAGGAATGGGACTGCTCGCATGGGACTCTATATAGCTGCCACCACTGGACTCAACCCGCCCTGGGGAGTCCAGAAAATGAAAACTGCGCGCAGGGGATAGTGTACCCTCCAGAGGTAATCTCTCTCTGGTGAAGGCCCTCTCAGCCTCCTCTATCCTCTCCTGCTCTAAGACCCTCTCAGTCTCTAGCTGTTGCTTCTTAACACCCAGCTGCGCCATAGCCTGGGCATGCTCTAACCTGAGCTTTTCCAAAGCCAGCTGGTGCTCCCTTTCTTTACTCCTATCTTCCCACTCCTCTGGGAACAGGGAAAGGGATGAGGCGATGCCTCCTACACTGGACCCAGCAAGGGACACCCCATCCTCCAGAGCCCAAGCTTAGTGTGGCTGAAGACATTCAAGATCTTTAAAACTCCCTAACACATTGCAATTGTAATTGTCATTTTGTATAGCACTTACTACCCCTGACGAGGCATCAAAGTGCTTTTCGGCAAATAGCATGCTACTCCGGAACCAAAAAATGATTAGTGGTGAATTAGTATAGGGAAATATGAAATTTATTTGAGCAATGAACATGTGAGTCTGTTATTTGGATTGAAAAATGATAATGATGGGACAGAAGTGGGAAGGGTTTGCATTTAAATGGCACTTGCTACCCCTGATGGAGCATCAAAGTGCTTTTTGACGAGTAGCACGCTACTCGGAACCCAAACAGTATTAGTGGGTAATTAGTATAGAGAAATATGAAATTCATTTGAGTGCTGGGCGTGTGAGCCTATTAGTTGGAATAAAAAAGTATAGTGGGAGGTTGGAAGAGGGAAGGGTCTAGAAAGTGATTATGTGGAGATCTTTGCAGTAGGAGGTGGTTTTGGATGAGTAAATGCAGGTGGCAGGGGAAGAGTCAGAGGGAAGGGTTTAGAAAGGGTTGTTTGGGAGATCTGAATGTGGTTTGCTTGGTGGTCGGTTGTGGAACCATTAGTAAGCATCCACCCCAGGGCACAAATGGTAAATGGATCTGATTAACACAACCTAGCCCAATAAACCCTGTCTGTACTGGGGCTCTGGAGAAAGTGCCCATAATTTCTATTCATAACAATGGAAAAAACAGACACAGATGTATCAGTGCCAAAAGCTACTCATTTCAAAGTTGCAGTAGTTTAATATGCAAACTTTAGGGTTTGTATTACTTTAGAGTTCTAGCTTCTAAACACTGCATAATCAGCACAACCGTTTATGCTCTGAAAGTAGACAAAATGAGCATCCATTACTTGGTTTAAGGTCCTGAAAAAAACCAAGTCTACACTGTTGTGAGAAAAAATCATCATTCCTTGCTTCCCTGTTACTCTGGTGCTTTATATGAATACATATGTGAGGCACCTGTATTTACAGGAGATATTTACTGGTAGTGTGGTTAGTTGTACGTTTTTGTTACCAAGGAACAATAGGCTGCATTTGATGTGAACAATTAAAATAGCTGTACAGCAGAAAGTAATGTTGGCACCCACTTACCCAAACAAAAAATGCATTATTATATTTATCTGACTGTTTTGTTGCAAATATTGAACATTAAAATGCAAGATTATTTTACTATCTTGTATAAATACATTTAATATTTGCCAATTAGGTTTATTCTGACTGGAGATAATGATTAGACTAGCATATTCCTCATATGCATGAGGGAGTATCAAGCAAGCAAGAGGAGATTCAACTGTGGATGATTATTAAACAACTAGTAGAACTTGGCAGAAAGTCCCAATGACTGAAACAAAGCCTCTAGTTGCCTTTGTATGACTTCACCTAAGCAGCAATTTGAGATAATGTAGTGTGGCAGTTGGAGAAACAAGATGCTTTGGGTCATTTTCCAATGCTTTATTAAGTATTTTGGAAGAGTCAGTTAGGTAATCCTGGTTCTCTTCAGGCAATGGAGCATCTCTAAGGGCTTCTTCCTCTCTTCGATACGTCTATTTGGTCCTCGGGAAAAGACATATAAGATATAAGAATGGGCGAGGACTTTGTCCCTGTGCCTCAGTTTTATGGGAAAAAGGAGTAAGGTGATGTACTAGCCACCTGTTCCACCACCAGTGTTGTTTTCGCTGCTTACGCAGGCACCATGCTCTAGAGTTATCCAAACAGCTGGCCTTGCCTCCGCGCCTCCGAGTTCTTAACGTCCCCTCCCTTGTATTTAGAGGACCCGCCCATCTCTCCTGAGCCCCTGGGGAAGATACCGATACCCCGAAAACGAGCACATACCTCACATAGGCACGCTTCTCCTGGAGCGCGCGGGCCAGTCCGTGGTACCGGATAGGGTCCGGCTTCCTCTCTTGCTCGGTTCTCGGGGAACTGCCTTCCACGGGTCGGGCCTCTGTTTGGGACACGCCAAGGCTCTCTCTTACTCCTTCTTCTACTTGACTTCTCAGCAGGTTGGGCGTGGAGTCCTTCCTCGTCCTCCATACAAATTGGGTAACACCAAAACAGAGCTGGAGGTGATGGCGTTTTTCAGCTCCTGAAAGGCATGCAAGGCCTGATTTGTGGGATGTAGGAGGTCTTTGGGCTTGACATCTTTCTTGAGTTGTTCAGTCA
The DNA here is from genome assembly GCF_964263255.1 of Lissotriton vulgaris. Lineage (NCBI taxonomy): Eukaryota > Metazoa > Chordata > Amphibia > Caudata > Salamandridae > Lissotriton > Lissotriton vulgaris. The sequence goes on from NC_141699.1 coordinate 699,233,132, forward strand.
AAGGCATTTCAATTTCTGAGTAATTGGGGATCAAGCGCCAATAATAACCCAGGAGAGCCAAGAACGCCCTGACCTCTCTTTTGGTGGTGGGAAAAGGGGTATTGCAGATGGCCTTTACTTTTTCTTGCTGTGGTTCTCTGACTCCATCCCCAAGGAGATATCCCAAATACTTAACTTTCCAAAAAGCCACTCTGGACTTTTTTGCATTCATGTGTAAACCTGCCAGTTCAAGGGCCTACATGATTTTTTTACAATGGGATAGATGTTGTTCCCATGTGCGGCTGTAAATCACTATGTCGTCCAGGTAAGCTAATGAATAGGATTGGTGTTCTTAGAGTATCCTATTCATGAGCCTTTGAAACGTTGCCTGGGCCCCAAGGAGGCCAAATGGCACTACTGTGAATTCACATAACCCTGTCAGGGTGGAAAAAGCATTTTTCTCTTGGCCGGTTGCTTGGAGGGGTACATGCCAATAGCCCTTTGCGAGGTCAAGCGTTGTGATGTATTGGGCTTCCCCTATTCTCTCAATGAGCTCATCCATTTAAGGGAGGGGGTATAAATTGCGTTTGGATATGGCATTGACAGCCCTAAAGTCGATACAAAACCGGACTGAGCCATCAGGTTTTGGTACTAGGACTATTGGAGACCTCCCATCTCCAACATTTTCTCTATTTCAGTTGTTATGGCTTCGCGTCTAGCTGCAGGTATGTGAGCGGGTCGTTGTTTTACAATTTTCCCGGGGGAGGTAAGGATGGTGTTTTCTACTAGATGTGTCCTTCCTGGGAGGTGAGAAAACAAGGATGAATAAGGGACCAACACTTCCTGCAAGGACCCTTTCTGGCTAAAATAGTTCCTCATTGATGATAAACTGAGGAAGAGTGGGGACATCTTTTATTTATATGGGAATGGTAAACTGGTTGTTCTTAGAAGGGGGTCCTAACCACCTTTTCAGTAGGTTAATATGGTATATTTGTTTGTTTTTGGGTGTGATTTGTAGTTCATACATGGTTAGTCCTATCTTTCTTTTGACTTCATATGGGCCTTTCTATTCAGTTCATGTTTTGGTCAGGGGGGATGGTATAGACTCTAAACCCCAGTTGTGTATGTTCAAGTGATGCCATTTGTTTCCCTTATCATAAAAGGTTTTTTTGAGTATTTGGCCTTTCTCTACATTGGCGTCTGCGAATTCTCGCAGTTTGTGAATTCGAGTACGTAGAACCAATGTATAGTCAAGCATGGATCTGATTTCCTCTGGCTTTTCTTGCTCACAGGCCTCCTTAGTCATATCCAGGAGTATCTGTGGCTGTCTCCCATATAGGAGTTCAAAAGGTGAACATCCAAGAATGCTCTGGACCTGACTTCTAACGACAAAGAGGGCTAGGGGAAGAACCATGTTCCAATCCTTTCCTTCCACAGCTAAAATCTTTTTCAGCGTCAGTTTGTGTGTGGCAGTGTACCGTTCACACAAGCCATCGGTTTGTGGGTGGTACACGGAGGCTGTAATGAGTGAGATGCCTAGATTTTTACAGATCTGGGCCATAAGGCCGGAAACAAAGGGAGTCCCTTGATCCATCAAGATCTCCCGGGGAAAGCCTACTCAAGGGAACAATTCCACCAGTTTCTCACTAATGTTTTTGGTGTTGGGGAACCTTAAAGGGAAGGCTTCCTGATAGCGGGTAGCGTAGTCTACCACTACCAGGGCATATATGTTGCCTATTTTTGATTTGGGTAATGGTCCTATAAGGTACATTCCTATTCTGTCAAATGGTTTCCCTATTATCAGGTGGGGTTGGAGAGGAACAGAGGGTGGTATAAAGGGTTTTTTCCTTTGGCATATCTCACATTATTGGCAGTGTTTCGTTATATGCGCAAATATGCCAGGCCAATAGAGATGCTGCAAGATGATTTGAGTGTTTTTTTGCGCACCTCTGTGTCCTGCGAGTAAGTGGGAATGAGCGAAGAATAAGACCTTGGCTTGGGTCCAGGCTGCTTGGAGCGTTATGTTATGTTATGTTATGTTAGTGCTATTTGTATTGCGCACGGCTGCTCCAGTGAAGGAGCGTCCCGGCGCACCGACAAGGTGGCGAACACAACACAACAGGGGAACAGAAAATATTACTAAAATGGGGGAGTGAAGGATTTAACAGAGCTCAGAAAATAAATGGGTTTTAGCGGCCTTGCGGAAGGAAAGCAGGTCACCAAGGGTCCGAAATTTCAAAGGGAGAGCGTTCCAGAGTGCGGCTGCCCGCACCTTAAAGGAGCGACCCCCCACCCGACTGAGTTTGAACCGAGGGGCTACCGCTAATTCTTGGTCCAGCGAGCGCAAAGTGCGGCCCGGGATATAAGGGCACAAAAGTTGGCGCAGTAAGGGAGGCGATAGGCCCTTCAGGATCTTGAAGGAAAGGCACAAAACTTTAAAGTGGATCCGCTGCCTAACGGGTAACCAATGCAGGGCTCGCAAAGATGGACCGGCCGAGCAAAACCTAGGAAGACCTACGATTGCTCTGGCCGCAGCGTTCTGCACTCTTTGAAGTGGGGTTAACTCGGCCTGGTTTAATCCTATGAAAAGGGAGCTGGCATAGTCCAGCTGAGCCAAAACCGTTGCTTGCACCACCAATTGACGAGTTGCGGCATCAAAGTATTTAAGGGCAGGGCGCAGATTGCGCAAGATGCCGAAGCAACACGCCGCCGTCCTTTTGGTGTGGCCAACAAAGTTGAGGGAAGGGTCCAGCCAGACACCAAGATTTTTGATCTCCGCAACCGGAGTGGGGGTCGGCCCCAGCTCAGAGGGCCACCAAGTATCTCCCCATAGGTCCGTCCGCTTCCCAAAGATCATCACCTCCGTTTTTTTGGCGTTTAGTTGGAGACAGTTGGACGTCATCCAACCAGCCACCGCCCTGAGTCCTTCTCTGAATCTTGGGGCATCCACCTCGGAGTCCCCGCTGATCGTGACCGCTAGCTGGGTGTCATCTGCGTACGACACCATGGTCATACCACAGAGCTTCACAACCTCAGCCAGCGGCCTCACGTAGATGTTAAACAACGTGGGGCTCAGCGAGGAACCCTGTGGGACCCCAAGAGACAGAGGATGACATTTGGACTGGTAGGGCGGGGACGCCACACAGAAGGAACGATCCCTGAGAAACGAACGAAACCACTGGTGTGCAGTGCCGATCACCCCTATCTCCTCAAGACGTTGCAGGAGAATATCATGGGAGACCGTGTCAAAGGCGGCGCTTAGGTCTAACAAAACAAGCGCCGCCGTTTGACCTGCATCCAGAATTGCCCGCAGGTGCTCGACCATAGATAGCAGTGCGGTCTCCGTACTGAGGCCAGCCCGAAAACCATTCTGGGTGTCGTCCAGAATGTTGGCACGCGACAGATGACCAGTGAGGGCGGTGTTAACATGCGCCTCCGCGAGTTTGGCTGGCCACGGGAGAAGCAAAATCGGGCGGTAGTTCTCCGATTTTGTAGGGTCGAGAGATGGTTTTTTCAAAATGGGCATTACTACCGCATGCTTCCATTTCAAAGGCACCTGGCCTGAGGATAGTGACGTGTTGATTAAGTCGCAAACCGGGCGAGCAAAAATCTGGTCTCTGAACATTGGTGGCTTGAGCGGGTCGTCCGGCGACCCAGACTTAACTCGGAGAGCCAAGGCCGTGTAAGACTCCAAAGAGAGAGAGGGGAAAGAGTCTAGCACCACCTGATCCGGCAGGATGGGTGGCCCCATACTGGTTTGTGCAGTGGAGGGGGGGAAGGCCCTATATATGGTCTGGACCTTCTCCAGGAAGAAAGCCGCCAGCGCTTCACAATGAGTATTGGAGCTGATGGAGTTACCGGCAGGCTTCCTAGCCACAAGGTCTTTAAGGGCCTTAAAGATGGTTTTAACAGGGTTCCCACTACTGCGAAACTCAAGAGCGTAGTATTCAGCCCGGGTTCTACAAACCGCGCGGTGATAAGACTTGACCGCAGCCATGTACAGGGTTTTTTTGCTGCTGTCATACCTCTTCCTCCAGTCTCTCTCTGCACGTCTGCAGACACTTTTTAGAGCCCTCAGATTGCCATCATACCAGGGGCTAGGGGCGCGGGAGCCACACTTACTGGAAACCATCGGGATAAGGGAGTCGAGGGCCCTGGTTACCCATCCGCAGAAATGGTCATAACTCCACGTTCTCCACTGCACCCAGTGGATCGTCAGTGAGAAGGCGATGGAGATCTTCCGTCTTTAATTTACTCCAGCGCCGTCTGGGCATGGCTCGCAGTGGCACCTTAAGTGGGGCTTCTTCAAGAGGACAGTAAATGGTCACGAGTGAGTGGTCTGACCAGGTCAGGGGGAGGGGGGGGGCACTGTAGCCGCTTCTAAGTTAGAGAAAAAGGGGTCCAGAATGTGGCCACCACTATGCGTGGGGTCCGAGACCAGCTGGAACAGTTGAAGGGCCTCAAGATCCGCCACCATCCCTCCCGCAGAAGAAAGACATAGAGTGTCAAAATGGAGATTCAAGTCACCAATGATAGAAAAATTGGCAGACCCTACTGCTAGTGAACTAACTGCCTCAGGAAGAGCCTCCCGGAATGCCACTGAGCTACCAGGTGGACGGTAAATCAGCAATCCTGACAAGGTAAAATGCGAAGTAACCGCAACCATGAACAGGGCGCTTTCGCAGCCCGTGATGTTCTGCACACTCCAGGCGCAAGGATAACACGATTTAACTGCAAGAGCGACGCCGCCCCCCCGTGGGATTATGGGCTTGAGCGTATCTAAAGCTTTTATCTGACTGCCAGGAAGCTTGGGTGATGAGAACCGGTTTTCCCTGTACCGTCTCATGGGAAGATCCACTTTGCCCCTAAGTAGGCGTAGAAATAGCGGGTTGTCTAACCACAAAATCAACTTATAGGGCAGGTTTGGGAGGAATCCTTTGGTTGCCAAGATTCTAGGGCCTCCGGGTGTCTGGGTGTCTGGATGCGTATGTTGGCTATGGGATAACTTTTTATGTCCAAAGTCTTCGCCAATAGACAAGTGATCTGAAACCAGCGGCCTCCTCAAAGGGTGTACATCCTATGTCTAGAAATAGACATAGGTTCCTGGAGGTACCTTGACCAATATTGAGCATCGACGTTTCGACCCTTGTGCGCCCCAGTTGGTGGTCGTGGCGGGTCTTTATCAAGACAGGGGAGAGTATTGGGAGCTGGTGGGACAGGAGGAAATATCACAACCTGGAGGGCAGCCGATGGGTCAACCCCGAGTAGTTCAACGATTGAGCAGTAAGTCCGAATGCGATCACTGCAACTGCGATCCTGTCCCACCAGCTCCCAATACCCTCCCCTGTCTTGATAAAGACCCGCCGCAACCACCAACTGGGGCGCACCAGGGTCGAAACGTCGACGCTCAATATTGGTCAAGATACCTCCAGGAACTTGCACAGCAACCTCTTGTCTCCTTGGAATATTAACTCAAAACTCTGGCCTTCCAAAATTCCCCCTTGTATAATTTGTAGATATGTGTCACTGAATTTAATGCACTGATCACTTTGTTCACCAACAGTCACTTTTATCACATGTTTTCATCAAGGTCTACCATTCATTGAAACTTGTGGCATCACGGAATGAAGTAATTCTTGTGTATTGTGATTGTTTTTTAATCATATAAAGACTTGAACTTCAGTTGTTTTCAGAGAGGTTTATTTCATTGTGTAATGAGCTGATATAGCCTTCTTTAAAGCAATTTTTGTCGCCTTCCCAACAGAACCACTTTGTTTTTAATCACGCTTACCCAGGTTCTGAGGGACACAGGGATACCCCTTTTATGTACAACAGGACTTTTTCCGGGCACTGAAAATTGGGCCTGATAGTGTGCGACCCACACTTCTGGGGAATGTTATTAGTAGGGGCCGGTCCAGCACTACCATTGCCCCATTTAATTAAATGCCAAAACCGACACCAATTTTTCCCATCAGTTGACTCAAGGAGATCCCTCCATCTATTTTCATCAAACACCTCTTTCCCCTTAATTGAGTGGCCTTGTAAACTGCCCTAAGTTCCCTTATCTCCATCATAGATCCAGCCCTTATTGCTTGTGACAATTGTCTAAAGGCGAGCCTACACGCCCCATCATATCATTTAGCCGCTTTATGGGTGGGGGGCACAGTTGATCTTTTTATATTCTTGACAAAGTAGTTTTTTAGCTTAATAAACAGGGACTCGTGTACTTTGGTAAGGGTTGTCAGAGTAGCCTCACTGAAGTCAATATGAGATAAGACTACAAGAGACTCTTCGAGAGTGGACCTTATCTGTGTCATGGTACCCTCATTCTCAGATACCCGTCCCCATTTTAGTCTACGGGTGTCATGAGAAATAACAACATCTGCCGTAACAAACTCCGTGCCACCCCTCCCCAATGGACGTCACTTGACCTCTAGAGTCAGCGACAGTGGGTTATGGTCACTCTCTGGTCTGTTTACAACCTCCATATCCTTTAGTCTAGACCACAGTTCAAGGTTGATAAGAAAGTAGTCAATCCTATTACTACTTCTTCCATTGTTGAAGGTAGGATTACCTTTACTGTCCGATTTTGTTCGCCCATTGACAGCCCGAAGCCCACCCTCCAATGCCAAGCTTTTAAGTTGTAATACTGCCTCGTCCATTTATTGATTGGGCGGAGCATTAAAATAGGGACACCCCAGCTCATATCCTCATTAATGGTAAGGCTATCATCTTCTAGACCCAGACGCTGAAACGTACAATTAAAATCCCGCGATAACCCAATTACTTGTCCCTTTCAGTGACTTAATAAAGTAATCTAGGCTAGAGATGGTCGGAGATGCTTTCCCTACTGCCATGCCTCTAAGATAGACATTGACAAGTATAAAACCAGGACTATGTTCAAAACTTATTTTTAGGACCTGGATATCTGCATTATCAATTCCAAGTTCTTCAACCTGGAGGCCCGCCTGCTGTCTTACCCAAACTATCGGTCCTCCCGATGGGCGCTCCTTGGGGTTCGCATTAGCGGGTATTACAAAAGGCTAGATAACTGGACGAAAAACAGTACTCAGGGACCAAGTCTCCTGAAAGGCGATAATATTGTAAGTCTCAATGAAAATAGACCAATCAGAAGAGGTATTCTTTGTTAGTAAACCAGCAGTATTCCATGAGAGCAAACTAATTGTACTCATGACATTACCTTCACCATGGTCTGACAGTATCAAGGAATCGGCATGCACAGACCCCCCGGGTATAACCTGCTGAGGGCTTAAGGCAGTCGCCGGGGAGGGTACAGGTCGGGTAATTGGAGCCTCTTTCACAGGTAAAACTACGGGAGACAGTCAATCGCACAGATCTAAGCCAGACAAGGGAGCAAATCTGTTAGCAAGGTTGAGATCAAAGGGGCCACCTACAGGTCTTTGTGGTGTGAATCTGCTAGCGCCCCCTTGCGAAAAAGGGTAAATCGATCTATAAAAAGAACCCAGAGGCAATAAGGAAATTTTCCCAGGTGGGCGCCATTGGTTCCTGCTCCCCAAATGACCCAATAAAAATCTGACGACGTAGGGATTATTAAAATTGGCAACTACACAGTCACCCCTCCCATCCTTAGTGGAATGACCAACCCAAGATACACGTCTAGCCATAATCAATTGGTTACAAATATCCCACCCCGGTGCCCCCTCAACCTTCAATTGAGTGCTGAGCCAGTGCATGGTTTTGGACATTAACTGCTCGATGGATTCCGTTTGCCCCTCCAGTAGCAGCTGAACATTCTTTAGGACCACCACCAGAGGAGCAGCGGACTCTGGAAGATGTAAAACCGTAGAGCCCTCATTGCGACCCTTAGAAGTGTGAACTATTAGGGGGTCTCGGTTAGAGTGCCCATAGGCGACGTTAGACTGGTTTCCAGTCCCACAATTAGGATGATCTTGATTGTGATTGCTTAAGAACAGGTTATCATTATGAACTGAAATATGTCATGTTTATGTCATTCAACATCTTGAGATAGGTGCGATCAAGAATATATGACTATACTATTTGGACTCACCGATGGGTTTGGTCTAGTGAAATGTGTGTCTAATATAATAGAGTCTATAGAACGAAAATAAACCACCACATTGGACTATATTGGACCACCTGTCTGTAGGGTTATAGTGGTGAGAAGGATATCAGAAATTCAGCGCAAGTGATTGGTAGGAGTTTGGTGAACCATAGGCTCATGTACTGTTTGAACAGCAGTAATTAGTACTTGTTCTGAGGCTGTGTGTGTGTAGCAGGGTGAACCTTGGGAGAAAAGAATAACTTCTTATAAATTTTTATAACCTTGCGAGATAGGTCCTACAATTTACTCTACTATATAACAACAGAGTATATAGAACATGGATGTATACAATCGTAGTTCAAGCCTCAACGTTGATTCTTGTACTCAGGCTCCAGGATTTTAGATGTGTCCATCGAGAGTTCATCGAAGCTGTCTAAAACGTTTTAGGAGTATCACCATCATTCAAAAGCTGAGGGGAGCCATGAGCCACTACACAATACCTTGCTGGGCCAGTAAAGGAATATTGGAAGCCCATCTCCTTCATTCTTGGTCGAATAGTTAGGAAACTTTTCCTTGTATCAACTGTGGCCTTGGAGTAGTCTTGTGAGATAAAAATGTTGTTCTTGTTCCGAAGCAAATTATTTTGTTTCCTCGTGAAAGCCAATATGAGCTCTACATGTTGGTATCATAATGGTTTGCAAACAATGGGCCTGGGCTGAGGATGGTTTGGGTTCTTCTTGGCTGGGACTTTGTGAGCCCAGTCGAGCTCCAACGGTTTGTCGAATTTGATCTTTGTCATTAATTGCAGCCATTTTTCCAGAAACACGTCCTCCTCACTTCCTTCAGGGACTCAGAAAATACGGAGATTACCCCTTCTATTTCTGTTCTGCAAATCTGAAATCTGTCTGTCAAATGATTACGACTTTAGATCTAGGTTTGTGACTGTTTTCTTCGTTGTAACCAATGCATCTTCCAACTGGCTGATTCTATTTTCCATTTCAGCAATTTTATTGTTGGCATCTCTCTTGTCTTTGCGCATTGTGGACATTTCAATTTGCATAGCATCCCTGTTTTCTTTGGTGGACTTTGCATCTCAGCTAACTTCGCTAAAATGGTCTACATGGTTGTGTTAATATCCTGCTTAGGTTTGGTTGGTGAGTCCGGGGATGGAGGATCGGCCTTGACTCTCTTCAGGTTTGCTTTGGGTTCTTTCTCTGCCATTTTAGGATGTATACCTTTGTATTTCTTTGTATTGAGGTTTTTCAAGCGCCTTAGAGATCGACTTGATGCAGAGTTGTTGCGCAGTTATGCACAGTTGTGTGAGGTGGTCCACAGATATTACACCCAGTTGTGCTGAGGAATCACACATGTTGGAGAAACAAGGTCATGCGGGAGAGCCGCGAGGAGCCTCCATGCTTTAAATTGGGCACGTGCAGCCTTGTTTAACCAGACAAACGGTTCTGGATGAAGGCAGACGGCCACCCGCGCTGTAGCTGGGACTGCAGATGAGTCGGCCGGGACTGGGCACATAGTGCCAATATCGGCCCACTCACCAACCCGCTCGCAGCAACATGCATGTCGCAGAAATAAGCAGACAAGACAACTTTTTGTTGGAGAAAAGTAGCTGCAAGTTTATTAGCACATACACATGCCAACAAGGTGGGTTATCTTACAGACGATCCAAAGGTAAGTCACCCCTGCGGCCTACCACCTGATGGGCCAATTTGCAACGTGGCCTTAGCCAATCGTTGCTTAGCGGTTGTGGTGAGGAGATAGCCCCTCCCATTTCCGGTGAACCATCGGTCCACCCTCTTGCTCACGCCCCCCCTACGAGGGGCGGAGCGTTCAAGCGACCCCCGGTTGTACAGGTTTCCAACCGCCCGTAGGATAGCGGGGCGCCGTCGCACCCCCAGGGTCCACCGCACAGACTTCCTGGGGATGTTAGGCCTCAGCATCCTTTGTGCTCCTGAAGAGGGTACTCCCGGGTACCTTTCCGCCTCTGGATCGCACAGTAACTCCGCCTGCAACACAAATGATAAAAGATTAGAAGACATTTCCCCCCCACCCTGAAAGTGCGGGGTAAGCGGTAGGGAGGGAAACGGCATCAGGGTAAGGGGACAGCGGACAAAGAGGCCGCTAGGTGGGCAGGGGAGGAATATATTCTCTCCCCCGCCCACACCAGGCCGGAAGTGACGCGCGGGACTCTCCGGGGTCTCATAGCGCTGGGCTGCCCCGTGTGCCATCTTGTGGCACTATGGGGGCCGCCCTCTTACTTGTTTCCCCTGCTGGGACTTGTCGGTCCACATGCATAGGGCCAATATCGGCCCACTCACCAGCCCGCTCGCAGCAACATGCATGTCGCAGTAATAAGCAGACAAGACAACTTTTTGTTGGAGAAAAGTAGCTGCAGGTTTATTAGCACATACACATGCCAACAAGGTGGGTTATCTTACAGACGATCCAAAGACAAGCCGCCCCTCGCGGCCTACCACCTGATGGGCCAATTTGCAACATGGCCTTAGCCAATCGTTGCTTAGCGGTTGTGGTGAGGAGATAGCCCCTCCCATTTCCGGTGAACCATTGGTCCACCCTCTTGCTCACACCCCCCCCTACGAGGGGCGGGAGCGTTCAGTGACCCCCGGTTGTACAGGTTTCCAACCGCCCGTAGGATAGCGGGGCGCCATCGCATCCCCAGGGTCCACCGCACAGACTTCCTGGGGATATTAGGCCTCAGCATCCTTTGTGCTCCTGAAGAGGGTACTCCCGGGTACCTTTCTGCCTCTGGATCACCCTGTAACTCCGCCACAGCCCTGGGTGTGGCGACCGTCGCAGCCAGGGCCCCCCACCAAGGCCGGCATTCCTCCTACTATTTCTAGTGCGTTATTTCTAGGGCCTACTCCCCTAACCAGCCTGAACCGGTTCAAGATTAAAATGGCAGGAGTGCCAAAATATCCTCCCAAAGCCCCTTGCGCTTGGTGTAAGGTCTCCCAGATCTACTGACGTCCTGTCTCCTCTGCCCCTTGTATTACACACAGCGCAGGACTTCCTGCGCATTGGCTCCAACGCTTCTCCTGACGAGCGCCTTGCCTACAGAGATGGAGACATGTCTGACCACTTAAATATATACCTGTCCCCCACTGGTGGCAAAACCCACCGTAGGTTCGATGTGGTCATTCTATCAGGTGCCATATCATGCCGAGATGGCCGGCGCACAAATCGTAAAAGGATCCTTGGTGGACACACCCCGCTGTCCCGTTCAGGATTGGGGAAAAAATAATTGGGTCTTATCATAAAACACTGCAAAACTATTGCAAAGTGTCAGCCTACACTGCTTGCTGAACCAGGAACTGGTCGCATCTGCCTGGACCCTGCTAACCGCTTGAGACCCTGATAAATACACCAGGATGTTGTCGACTAGAAAGAAAGTGTGGCAACAAGGTTCCCTAAATGGTGGACAGGGAGCATCCGCCTGACCCCGTCTGAGAACGTGTAAAACAGTGACACGCACCTCAGTCCAGAATACCCTTGCCTGATCCTCAAAGGTACCTGGAGCCCGCTGCCCCCCGCAGCGCATGGCGAGGGAGAACTGGCCCAGAACCCCCCAGACTGGGTTTCAACCACCATCACCACCACAGTCTCTAGCTAAAGATTGGCTACCTCTGACCTGTCAAGGCCTATCGGAGGCCAGCAACCACCCCCCTCCCCCCCCCCCCCTTAGTTGACTACCTAGCCCTGGGGAAGTGAAATTGCAGTAATCCGCAGGCGGGTCAAAGACCGAAAACATGCTAGAGAAGAGAGCCGAGAGATGCCCCACAAGCAACCTTCCAGTAAGATGTGCCAAAATAAGCTCTCCCCCCCTGCTCCCTTCAGCATAATCCACCCCAACTAAGCAAGACAGTTGGTCGCGTGAGCCAAAACCTGTCTAAAAGGCAGGGCTAGTAGACTGTCTAGGATGATCTAGATGAACCACCTCGTGGTGCATGCCTGCCCTTCCATCAGTCCATCTGTTGACATAGTAAATGCTGCTTAGTTGCACAAGATAAGGAAGCCACACTGAAAGCTTTCATACATAGCCGACCACGGACTGGCCACCCTTTAACCGGTCTACACGGGTAAAATCGCTATGTGTGACATTTCCATTAGGTCAGTGCACAAAGAATGGCATTGGTTTTTTCCCTGCAGTTTGAATAAGTGCTGATATTACCTGCCCCTTCTGGGCCCTCCAAGTACGTCAAAATACAAAATACATCAAAATACGAAGTGCCTCATATGGTGCCTGTTGCCCAATATCATTAGTTGGACAACTCACTTTGTGGCCGCAAGCTTCTACATCATGCTTAAAGGCTGAATGAGTTTTTCATAGGCAACATCCCTTAACACTGTGTAAGGTATCTCCTCATGTTTGTCAATAGTACAAACGTCCCCCTTTGCCTGTCCTACGTTGGACCCTATGAAGCTTAAAACAAGCAGTCTATCCAACTTTGTATACATGTAGTGCCGCTAGCGGAACTACTACTTACTCACTAATACTTCCTGGCCTGTGAAACTGCAAAAGGAAACCCTACTTCGGTACCTGAAAAACCACTAAATGGAATACTGTCATGTAACCGCCTACCCGTGGACATCGCCACGGGCCCTCCCAGCGTACCTTCACGTAAAAACAGCCAAAGCAATCGTCCACATGGCCGCATAAGTGCCAACATGTAACCCCCGATATAAAACATGTAGAGGCTATAAAGGTCAGCCTGAACCACAGTGGAGCCAGAGCAGAGAGGTCTAGGTGGGATCATACAGGGGGGGAATGTGCGCTAAAGCAGGCTCCAAATTCTGTGCAAAATGACAAAGCATTACCATAGTGCCAAAATGCCGGTGTATAGAAAACTGGCGAAGCTGGGAACAACTATGCGAGTTTCTCGGCGTGAGCCAGAAAGAAAGAGTTATATGTGTGGCAATGCAGGCACAACTAATCTGCAGGGCTACACAGCTTGCTCAGGCAAAGTGCTGAGAAACGCTTCTTAGTGCATAAAATACTAAGCCACAAATATAGCTTTCGTGCATGGCCAACCAAGAAATAGCCGCCCCCAACCATAGCTACCAAGGTGTCAATTGCTAAGTGTGACATGTCAATCATTTCAGTGCACAAAGAGTGACATGAAAGACCTGAATAACAATTTCTTGCCAGCAATCGAACAAAGAAGCTGAGTGAGACCCAAAACAGTACGAAACCCAATTGACCAACCAGAGACTCTTGAAGGCCAAGGAATAAGGCAGCTTTCGTCAGATAGCCCCGAGCTAGTGTGCCTGTGGGAACAATAACATAAATACGCTACTATGGGAGTCAAAGTGCCAGGTGTGGTGAGAGATTGCGTAGCTCAGAAGGAGCAGGGTAACACAAACTTACACATTCAGTCTGAACTGCCTGGCACCAAATTCAGGAGAAGGGCAAATGCAAACTATGCCTTGCGTGAAGACACACCTTGCGCTGAAGGGGGAGAACGGTGTGTGCCGGCTTCGCCTCATCCTGAGCACGCCAACCCAGTCTCTAATCAGAATGACGCCGCCCAAGTTCAAGTGTCTTATATTCTTCTCAACCTGTGAGAGTGGAACCAACATCAATGGGCGCACTACCGCCCCACAGCGTATAGATAACCGAGCCTAGTATGCTTCCCTGCAAAGCTACCCGCTGCGCCGCCAGGGCAAAGAGTTCTCCTCTTATAACATCACTAAAAGGTGTCTTTTAGATCAAAACTGAAACTCCAAATGCAAGTTGGAAGAGCACCCAATATTTCCATTACTATTAGTGAGCTGCTGCGTAGACGTATAGAAAACACGTAACCATACCCGAATACTGTATGGAAACCCATTCTGAAATAGAAAGAGTATGCCCGGGCACTGTCAGTAACTCTTCCCAAATAGGGCATGAAAGAGCTGGACTGTATAAAACGGGCAAAATACATAACGGGCCGTGATGACTCCTGGTGATAACCTGGGTGTCCGTTACCCTAGCTCACTGGCCACAGTGTGCTAAGACCCTTCTACCTGTTGATAGTTCGGGCGGCCCCCACAAGGAAGGGCGGTTCTCCAGCGCGGTTCCTGTATGAGAGACATAAAACAACCATTAGAAGCCCGCCCCCCTTCAAGTAACATTATGACTTCTTTACAATGAGCCCTGACTACCAGGCCAAGCCTGTCAGTCAGGTACGAGAACTGAATATTCCAATTACATTGTCGTAGGCGATGGGTGGGGAAAAACCATAGCGAATCTACAGCGGCTGAGGCAGTAGTATAGGGAAGTGTCCTGCTACTAGGTCCATAGTTCAAATGCAAGGCTGAGAATGGCCCTAGTACATAGGCGAGTGTGTTAAGGTTATCTCAAACCTCGCCCCCTTCCCCTTCCACACAGGACACCTCCTCATCCTAACATACAAACTGTCTTCACCGTACTCCTCCTAAAAAGGCACTACCACATTCCAAGATGCCCTCTCTCTTATCTGAAGGAATACTTGTATTTATGGCCGGTTCTCGTGTCCTAGACCGGGGGAGGGTCATCCTAGTGTGTACTTGTGTTTGGGTGTGTGCCAAATATTGCAGCAAGCTTTCTGCCATTGAAGAGTACCCTTAAGTAACATGCGCACAACATTTAACTCTATAAACACACAGTCTGCTACATCCACATGGGTACTGTAAGTTTGTAAGATACGAGAACTGGTTACCTCCATAAAACAAACCGGGAGGAGGGAGGGGCAAACGCTTGCGCCGCGCAGGGCGGTGGTGTAGTGCCGTAACTAGAACCGAGTCAATCTTCGGATGCAAAGTCTGGTGATGACCAATGCACTATGGTGTGATGATGAGAACACATCTAACTCGTACCATGACATGCTACCTAGGAACACCTCCTCTTTCCAGGCCATAAAACGGAACTAAAAGTTTCCGACCTGAATAGACACTTCCCAAATCCAAACGTAGCCCCCACTAGAAACACAGGGGAGCCGCGTAAAGCACAGTCTATTCTCAATGACAATGAAAGTGTCATCCCAGAGGTTCCAGAAGTTTGAAAGGGGCAAATATTGCCGTATTATCTTTCATCCTGTTATACGGTATGCAATGTAACCTGCACACTACGCTTAAATCCATAACACACTGTTAGCTATCTCCTACATCGCGTTGCGTCCGGTACTCGCACAAGTGCCACAAATGCCTACGTGACGTATGTTCTTGTGTTAACTGTCTGCCAAGTCTAGAGGGGCATACTTCTACTTGCAATCTGCAACTACAGTGAGACGCAGAGCGCCAAACAATGCTCGAACCCGCTTGCCCCGAAACAAGGCCGACCGTTTATGCAGTACGCCCCCTCATCCTTTGATAACAACGAGTACCTAAAACCGTGCCCTGCCCAGTCCAATTGGCCTCCTAGACACTAGCTTCCTGTCTGGAAATACCAAAAGGCATGCAGCCAGGCGCCACTGACACCGCTGGCACCTGCCCGGACCAACTCTCGCCGCAGAATGCAAACCCGGGGCTCCGTGACTGCCTTATCCAAACCTGGCCGCAAACCGCTGCCTTACCAAGAGAAAACACCCCCGTTGTGCTACATCGTGTGCAGTTCAAAGCTCGACGGAGCCCCCAATGCACCCAGGATCATAGCACCTGTGCCTGTCGCTAAGCCCTAGACAACAACGACACAACCTCTGCACTCCGAAAGAGAGCGAAGTAAACGCACTAATTGTCGTGACCTGATGGAGGAGTGAGAGATCGTTGTGCATAGATACATAGCGCGCTCGCCTGCCAGACGACCGCCCTTGTTCCCGGCGCACACATGCCTCACCTGATCCTGCTAATGACCATGCCATAAGTGCATTGGCACTAATGGCTAACCCGCCATTAAGAACACGCACGTGCAGCGGGGCACAGCATGCCACCTTCCTCCCGGACCCTGCCTTTCCGTGGCACCAATGGGGGGTCGGGCACCTAAGTAATGCGAACTTCCAAAACCACGACTCATTGACACATCCACGGTAGCATAGTTGTGGTCTCGAACACCAGTCAGAGCAACTGCGGCGAACGTAACTAGAGTACAGAGACAAGAGCCGCGTACGACTTAGCTAGCTAGGCGACATAGGACAGGCAAAATACCAGGAGATGGCCGGCGCCGAACCCAGGAGCAAAGCGATCTCTCTAGGGGGAGCAAAGGAGACAAACTCTGACATAATGACAATACGGCTGCCATTCTACATACTAAAACCACGACCCGTTGACCCCAGTACATGGGGTAGAATAGGGGTCTCGAACTCCAGTAAGCGAATACCAAGGCAATCGGAACTAGGGTACTGCACCAAGCACGACAAAGCTGAAAAAAGGCGGCCCTAATCAGGCGAATAACACCGAAATGGCTGGAACTAAAAATCGGGAGCAAAACCATCTCGCTCCGCTCCCGGAGAAATAACAAATATTGAACTGTTGACTTGCGAACGGGACCCGCACTAACGTGAACATTGTCCTAAAGTGAGCACCCGTAAGAAAAGGAGGGACACAAAGTGACATCCAGAAACACGGGAGGTGGACACGAGATAATGCAATATCCTGTTTGAGAAAACCCCCCGCAGAGACTAGGTATGCCCGCGATACCCCTCGGAATAGTGGAGGCAAGATGGTCGGGCCCTGGCGCCCTTGGCCCAGAAGGCAGGAGGATGCTCAGGTCGCCAAGATGGCCGCAACCTGCCGCTCTTGCCCACGAGAGCAGTGTACAAAAGCTGCCCTGGTCCCTTAAATGGCCGCGACCTTGCGCCCCTGCTTGCGTAAGCAGTGACCCACGGCTACCCTGAACGCCAAAATGGCCTCTACCTTGCGCTAAAACTGCATGGACTTAGTGCAGCTTCCCCAGTCGTCCAAGCCGCAAAAGACACAGCAATCGCTATACAAAACTTCCCTCGGACGGTCCTGCCGGTCTAGGGACCAGCAAAGCACCCCGGGGAAACAGCACGACCTGTCCACAGAAGGCTGCTAAAATATTAAACGGACAATCGGTCCCCTGTACCCCTGCGGGTTCCGTCAGATGTGCCGCCCGAACCCCGGGCAACACCCCCCCCCCCCCCCGCAGACAGGGCCAGATGCGCCGCCCCAACCCCGGGCAAACACACCCACCCCGAACAACAAACAACAGCGCCCCCCGCAACACGAGGCCAACCACTGCTCAAAAGCACCCGAATGGGAGGGCACTGCATAATTGCGGAGAATCCCCCTCAGGCGTAAAAGGGGTGCGCAAAATTAGTTAGTATCGGTCTCAGGGCCGTAATCATGTACATTTCCATAGACGAGACAGGCGTGCAACCATGTGCCATTTTGTCTGCTCTCCAAGCCACGAGAATTGTTACGATTTTACTGTTACTTACTGCCAGGTTTGACCTGGTGGTGAGGAACAGTAAAATATGACTACTAGTCTGCCCACCAAAATTGGGTGGGCGGACATGACATGTAGCCATTTCTCCAATGGCCCTTACTCCCCAGGGCCATCAGAGAAGTTTGGCCACTGTGGAGACAGAGTCTTCCCCATGGCCAAACTAAAGGTCCACCGCAATTAAATTGGGTGAGCGACCATCATATTGGTGATATGTATACTCTGTTACCATTGTAACAGATTATAACTACTTCCCATATAAATGCCAGAGTGTATATAAGACAATTTCAAGACTCTGTACACATGGAATAGTAACACAGGCAAATGGGGGAGGGTAAGATCTAGTGGTGGTTCATAAAAGGATAGAAGAAGGTCAATCACTCGCCCGTGTAGGCCACATCCTAAAATGACCATCACCACAGATACATTCATGGCTGAAAGGGGTGTACCCCCATCCAAGGGTTTACTAGACAAGGAATAGGGTACCTGGGTGGGGATTCAAGGATGCAGCAACACCTCAATAAGAAAGAGGATGAGTCCCCTCTTAGACTCCTTGGGCTATTGATCAGTGTCTGTAGAAAAAGAGCCACCGTCTCACCCATTGCAAGCTGTTCTACTATTATTACTAGTGCTATTGCTGTATTTTGTGGAAGTAGTGGTATGTGTCCTCCTCAGTGTAGGGGGTGGCAGAGTCATAGTACTTGCCACTGAAGGCAAGGAGGTCACAGTGGGAAGCAGTTTTCTACTGCAGTGACTTCACCTTGGTGCGCAATGACTTTCGCTGTACACTGTAGTGCCTTCACAACTGTGAATGAGGCTTGTTTACCAGTATCAATAGGTGCTCCAACATTGGAATTTATGTTTGGCGCAAACCAGAACTCTATGTGCATTTTAGATCGAAGTCTACCAGACGGTGCAGCTGTCTGGTTTGCTAGCAATATCTTGGGACCATTCAGAATGCTTTCCTGAGAATGCATTCCACCCATTGCTTACCATTGGCTTTGTGGTTTGCAACTCACATTTCCTTGCTTTCTATTTGCTGGCTCCATTTGTTTTAACCTGTACTGCCTGAGTTCGTCCCTTCAGATCCCCAAGCCCTATTTACTATATTCTTCCACCAGTGCTTGATTTCTGTAAACAGGCCTTTACATTTTGTTCTTTTCTTGTGACATTTGCTGTGCCTTCAAAGAAAGAGGTCAAATGTGAGGTTATGCCTTCCAAGGGAGCGTGGTGTTTACTTTTCTTTCTCTGACTTCAAAGTGAGAAGATTTATGTGACAATCATGCTGGCTATTCGGTGTTTGTTATTTTTATTGACTAGCAAACAACAAAATGTAAGTGTCTGTAAAGGAACTATGCAGTTATTTTAGAATATATCAGAATTAGAAACGCACAAATGAAGCATAATGTTGGGTAATTCTGAAGTGTGGTGAAAATAAATATTTTAATACAATCAAAAAAAATCAATACACTAGATGATGACATTTCCACACATGTAAAGTTTGTGTGCTGTATACTTTTATCAGTAAATCTGCATGTCTGTGCAAATATAATTGTCATTTCAATTGAAAATGTCTTGTCTGTAATGGCAATATGCTACTACGCTATGCATACTTTACTTTAGCCCACTACACTGTACCCTGCACTACTCTACTGTGCACCACTCTGCTTTATGACAATGCACTCAAGTCAAGTCAAGTCAAGTCAAATAACTTTATTCGGTTGTTCGAATTGACAACCATAAAAGTATTTACATTACAGATAATAACATGTCATACACATAATCTTAAAAAGTCATAATCGATTACAGGTAAAAATCACAGAATTAAAAATACAGCACTATTTCAAGATATTGAAGATCGTTTAAAAATAATGTTCTTTTGGCCACAGTTATAAATAACGATATCAGTATTGTTATCCTTCCATACTATTTCAGAATTTGATCGCCATTCTCAAAAAACCACATACAAATAAAGTGTAATCACAATTTAGCAGCTGTAGAAAAAGTTGTGCAGGACGATATTGATGAAAGTTCAATTCTTTCAAACAGGGTTTCAAGCATAGCTTCCTTGGTACAACATAAAAGGGGCAAAAAAACAGAAAGTGTGCCAGATCTTGCGGAGACTTATCGTCGCAGCCGCAAGCTGGCAACACTTGACCTCGATGAGAACCCCTAGGTACCGCCAGCAAAAGATGAAACAGGTTGAACCTGAACCTTGTTAACAAAAATCGGTCATAGCTTGACATTTGCCATGTCAGGTAGGGTTCCATAAGCAAAGTGCTTTTGATTAGTATGTGATTGCGTACACTTTCTTTTTTTAATTCACATGATTCCCTTTCCTGTTTTCTTAAGTCAATAAAGGCATTTTTGACTGAAATGAGATCCAATTTAGTAATGGATTCCGGGCATAAAAAGAGTTCAGGACGGCCTAAATCAGAGAAGCATTTAAATAGATATTTAAGCCAAGGAATCTCCAACCTGTTATCCCATGTAAGTGCTTCTCTTAGAATAAGCTTGGTCAGAGGAATATTGTCATTTAACCAGCTATTCATCCAGCATAACATGGGATTCAAAGCAATTTTATCACTGACATACGGAACCCCCAGTTCTTCATGCACAGAAAAATTTGCTGTACCCCTTGGAACCCTTAAAATCTGTTTTAAAAAATTGTTTTCAACTATCTGGAGTACGTCCAAGGGAACATATCCCCATATTTCACTGCCGTAACAAGCTGTGGTTACACTTTTGGCCTTGTATAGTTGGAGTAGCGCGGCAACTGGACTATTTCCCAGCTTTTTAGAGAAATCCAATATAGCCGCGTTTACCCTTGAAACGTCTCCCTTTTTTTTCTGAATCACGGGTCCCCATTTAAGTTGACTATCAAAGAGGACCCCGAGATAGGAGAATGTGTGCGTTACAGGTATTTCCACTCCATCTACATTTAGGCGATTTGGTTTCTTAAAACCTTCACCAACCTTCATTATGTAGGATTTGGTGTTATTAATACTTAAATCTCTGGTTTTCATAAATGTGTAAAAGGAGTCTAATAAAGTTTGAAGTCCATTGGCCGTTCTAGATAAAAGGACTGCGTCATCCGCGTATAATAAAACCGGCAGACCTTTTCGGCCAATGTATGGATAGTCTATGTAGGTACTTAAGAGGGTCTCTTCCAGGTCATTAATATATAGATTGAAGAGGAACGGGGCCAGAATACACCCTTGCCGGACGCCCCGAAACACTCCAAAATCTTTGGTCACTTTTAGGTCCTGGGTATATCTAACATTCGCTTTGGTGTCTGAATGTATGTCTTCTAAAAGGTTTACTAGGTTTTTGTCTACGCCCATTTTTTCCATGGCGCCCCAGAGTTTCCCACGGTTCACACAATCAAAGGCCGAAGAGAGATCCATAAACGCCATATGGATCGTTCCTCTTCGTGCCTTGGTGTACTTCCCGACTATGAGATACAAGTTCAGACATTGAGAAATGGTAGAATGTCCAGGCCTAAAGCCATACTGGATTGGCGATATTATATTATTTTCCTCTGCCCAACTAGTCAATCTATTTAAAATTACTCCTCCTATCACTTTTGCCACAGAGTTTATTAAAAATATCGGTCTGTAGCAGGCCGGACTGCTACGGTCTCCCTTCTTGAAAATAGGGACTATTGTAGATACCCCCCAAGATTTAGGGCATCCACAAAGCACAGCTGCATTAAGTACTGCTGTGAGTACCGGCGCCCATAGTGCTTCACGTGACTTAAAGAGATCAGGCGGAAGTCCATCGGGACCCGGAGCCTTATTATTTGACAAGCCTTTAATTCCTTTAACTATCTCCTCATTTGAGAAACATAGAGAAATATCTCTGCCTATACCAGGATTGTGTTCTGCCTGTGATGCATTATTTATAAAAATAGAACTGAAATGGTCTATCCAATTGGACAATGCACTCTATACCACTGCACTCTACACCACTGCACTCTGCTCTATACCACTCATCTCTACGCAAATGCACTGTACTCCACTACACTCTGTATCACGACACTCTAATCTATTCTGCGCCACTGCACTCGACACCACTCTACTCTGCACCACTTCATTCTACAACACTCTATGCTTTACCTCTGCACTCTACTGTGCACCACTCCACTTTACTCCACTTCACTGTACTCTGAAACAATCTTCTCTATGCCACTGCACTCTATGCTACTGCAATCTTCTCTGTAACACTGCACTCTACGCTACTCTGCTCTACATCACTGCACTCTACGCCAATGTACTCTACACCACTTTTCTCAAAACAAATGTACTCTACATCACTGGATGTATGTCATTACATCGCATACTAATACCACGCATGCCATTACAACGTGGGTATTACTACGCGACATTTCATTACATCGCATACTTTTACCACGACTATGCTTTTACCACGCATGCCATTACAATGCAAAGGCATGCGGGGTAAAGCTATAGTCGTGGTAAAAGTTTGCAAGGTAACTGACTACCCTACCCCTACACAACCCTCGCCCAACCCTCATTCCAATCCCTACAATAACACTACACTACCCTGCACGACCCCCCTGACACTACCCTAAACACTACACTACACAACCACTACAACACTACCCTACACCCTAAAACACTACACAAACACTACCCTAAACCCTAAAGTACTACACTACACAAACACTACAACACTACCCTAAAACCTAAAACACTACACAAACACTAAAACACTACCCTAAACCCTAAAACACTACACTACCCTAAATCCTAAAACACTACACTACACAAACACTACAACAATACCCTAAACCCTAAAACACTACACTACACTACCCTAAACCCTACAACACTACATTAGACAAACACTACAACACTACCATAAACCCTAAAACACTACACTACAACACTACCCTAAAACCTAAAACACTACACTACAACACTGCCCTAAACCCTAAAAAACTACACTACACAAACACTACAACACTACCCTAAACCACCCACTACCCACACTACTCCCACCCCTACACTACCCCTAACCCTAAAACACTACAACACTACAGCACTACCCAAAACCACCCACTTCCCACACTACTCCCACCCCTACACTACTCTTAACCCTAAAACACAACGACACTACCCTAAACCACCCACTATCCACACTACTCCCACCCCTACACTACCCCAAGCAAAATCACCCTTACCTCACTTTCCTCGGGGTTCCTCTCCAGCAACGCTGTCTCTGCTCCCGGGTCCTGCTTCCTGCTTCACGGCGGTGCACGTCGTTATGAAGAAACGGAAAAGCCCCAGTTTCCTCACAACGAGGTGGATTGGCATTACATTGCATGAGTTGTAACAGCGCATGTGATGTAATGGTACGCGTAGTAATGGTACGCGTAGTTACATTGCATGCATTGTAACGCATGTGATGTAATGGCAATGCGGAGTAAAATCCGAGTTGTGATTGCAGTTTCCCACATCACTGCACTCTATACTAATCTGCTTTGCACCATTGTATTTTATGCCACTTCACTATAAGGCACTCTACTCCACTTCACTCCCAATAAACCACTCTATGATGTTCTACTCCCTTAAACCCTATGACACTCTACTCCACTCCTCTCTCCAACACTATACTCCACTCTATGCACTTTCAAAGCACTGCTCTACTCTACAACGGTGTACACAACTCCTTCTATGCCACTCCATGGCACTTTACTCCACCATTTATATTAATGGGTTGGAACAAGCCTTATGTCAGTGCAGGTGGACTGCCCAATTGTAGGTACAAGACCATTGCCAGTATTGTTCTTTGCCGATGATATGGTGCTTATGGCACGCACTGCGGTGGCCTTGCTGCCCTTGTTGGACAGGTTCACTACTAATATGGATGTTTGGACCTGGCTGTTAATTTTTCAAGTCATATATCTTGGTAACTAGCCCTCGGACCACACGCTGTAAAACCTTCAGCGTTGGGAATCATATTTTAGCTAAGGTTCCATCTTTTCTTTACCTGGGGATATTATTTGATGCCAAGTTGAGCTGGAATCCTCTGGTGGATGGCAAGATCTGTGATTTGACAAGGACCACTGGTGGGGTTGCCAGCTTTGCCCAGAGGCTGGGTTTGTGGCCACTGGCTTCCTTAATTAACCTTTATCAGTCCAAGTGCATCTCAAAGTTGTTATATGGAAGTGAAGTTTGGGGCCACAGGTGGATGGACAGGATTCAAATAGCGGAAAACACCTTTTTGAAGCGGATCTTGCGGGTGCCTCAAAGCAACCCAGCATTCTTGGTGCACAAGGAGCATACACTAGTGATCTTATAGCTCCTAGACTACTGCTTTGTTGGGTTAAGATGTGGACTGGTGAAGGTTTACAGCTTAACAGGTCGATTTTGTTGGATTGCTTATCTGTAGACCACATGCGAAAAATCCCCTGGCTACCATATGTAATGGCTACTTTAACTAGCCTAGGGATGGTAGACATGTTTTATAATCATTTGTTGAGTCCCATGGAGAGAAAATGGCTAATGCATCTGTTCTTTGCACGTGCCTTCATGCAACATGAACAGCAGGAATTGGGAAAACCTATGGTCCAAGGGCATTTATTAGTGAAGTCAATGCAGAGAATGGAACCTTATCTCTCCAAGTTATCCAACGATAGAGATAGATCTGTGGTGTCTCGTTTTAGGTTTATTTTGTTAAATGACCTGTTAGCCTCTCCGAGTGGCTGGGTTAGCCCAGGCGGATTAGGGCCCCGTGGCTTCAACAATGTGTATCCACAGGATACCCTTCATTTCATATTGCTGTGTAAATATTTTAGCATTCCTAGGAAGCATTTCCTTTTACCAATTTTGAAAGCTATGGATTTTGCCCAAGACTGCCTGATGCTCATGTATATACAACTACTTCCTAATGTATATGTTCTTGCCGCGGTTCAGGTTTTTTGCATGCTGCTGTAAGATGTAGGTGTTCCAGGCCCGATTAATGGGGTTAGGGTCTTAAAGCTGCATTTTTCATCTGTATATACTGTATTTTAATTTTAAATTCAATTCTTTTTTATGCTGAAAAATGAATATATTTATGGTTTTATGTGCTTTTATGATTGTATTTACAATCGAATAAAGATTTTATGATCATGATACTCCAGTCTGTTCTATGACACACAACTGCACTCTACCTTCACTCCATTACTTCACTCTGCCTCACCCCACTCTATGCCACTCCATTCTATGACACTCTATGCCACTCCGCTCTACTCTATAACACTGTACTCAACTCAATGCTATTCCTCTCTCCTACACAACTCTACCCTTCTGTAAACCACTCCATGACACTCTACAAAACTCTACTCCATTGCACATCCTCCACTTTACGACACTCTACTCTCTCTATGAAATCCCACAACACTGTACACCACTCTATGACACTCCGTGAAACACCAGTCCATACCACTTTATTCCACTCCATGCCACCTTAATAACACTCGACTTCACTCCAGGCCACTCTCCCTTACCCCACTAACTTTTAGCCATGCTCAACAGCAGCCACGCTGGCGTACAAACTGGCTATAACATATTAGCAAGCCAACAGCTCTTGCATAGGTGAGACCTATTGACTTTGCCAATGCTTGTTAATCATCACTTGGTAAGTTATGAAAACCTTTTGTCTGTGTGGTGTATAGGCCAATCTGCACAAAAAATTGTAGTCGCTGTGGAAAAGGAATGCAGGATACTCTGTGACGGAACTGAAGCATAGAATGGATAGAGATGTGGTGGTAAACAATGGAGAACATTCCTGAATTCGCAGTAGCCCAAGTGGATTATCATACCCGAGGGTCATGGGGTTCAGCATGTTGGGTCCCCATGTCTCATTGCAACTGAAAAGTGGCACCAGGGCCGGTCATAACACTTCCGGTAACTTTATCCTCCACTGAATAGACCACACACAGATGTAAAATGAACTGCAGTAAGCCTAAAATGGCGGCCCTCTGATTTTATTTCACAGCACCTTACAATAGAGTAATAAAGCTGGCTCGCTGGGTTAGTGGAAGCAGAATTGAACAACTGTTAACAAATGTTCCAAATGGATTCCTTTTCATTTGAATTCAAAAGACACAAATAATTTTATAAAATGAGCTGAAGACCAGACCTCCAAAAAAGAGAAATCAGAAATGCTTAACTTTCTCCCTACAAGGACAATACAAATGTTCAAGCATTGAACATCGTTTGTCATGCATCATATTATATGAAAAAAGGACTCAGATGTATACATGGCCATGTGCTTTGCTTTTGCTTGTCCACCAAACATCATCTTTTCGAAAAACTCACGCATTCCGCATTTTTTTAAGGAAATTGCCCATATGCGTGCTCTCCTAGAGTAGAGATAATCGTTTGGAAGATGCAACTGCGTAGCATAATTGCTAATATACAGCTAGTCCACAATTCATCACGTCTGCCCAGTCATTACTTCATTTCACACATCAGTCTCTCCCTGCTAATCAGCCTCCTTTTTCCTCTCTCTCTCTCCCCACTCTCTCGTGCAGTGCTACGGATCGAGCATACAAGATAGTATTTACTCCCGAGTCCTTTTTCTCTCCATTTGTTCCAATGAACGGCACTTTTATCTATTCTGTAGGTACAAATGAAGCTGTCAAATTTGATCAGGCACTTGATATGACAGCCTGTGGGAGTCAGGACCCCTTGAACAGAGAGGCCTTGTCTGTCACAGCTGCCTGACACATCCCATAATACACAGATTGATGACTCTGAAAGTAGGCCCAGTACATTCCCAGCTCTATTTTGGGTGAAAACACTCCTTGAAAGATCTTGAAAGGAGCTGGCAGTTAAGTAGTTCACATGATTAATGAGGGCTGGCTCCACTGCATGGATTTCTCCTAGTGCCAGCAGCCCAGATCCAGCAAGCTCGAACTTGTTCTATTCCTCTCTCTCTCTCTCTCTTTCTCCCTCCTTGTTTTTCCGGAAACGATAGGAAGCGACAGGCCGCATATGGAAAAAGTTAAATATAAATTACTGCTGAAAGAGATATAGTTTAGTTAGCTGAAAATGTTTGTGGATTCGGAGGCTCAGCCTTGCATATGTGTTTAAAATGATATATGTGATGCAATAAGTAGAACATTTTCTCTTCGGGCAACAGTCATGAAACCTGTGTAGCTGATTCAGTGTTTTGCTGACTGTAGGCTTAGAGGCCTAGGACTTCATCAATCTCCTAAAACACAAATCATGTTTTTTTTCAAGAGGTTTATTTTCCAAGTCAAACATGATTTGTTCTTCAAGAACAACTTCGGGCAATTTGTAACGTGTAGATCGTTAACCTTTCAAATGTGGGGACGCTCTCTATTTCAAGGTTCTTTTAAAGTGTTCCTACTCAGTTTTGAACTGATCACCGCCAGTGCCAGCAGGTCTACCACTGTATGTTTTCAATGTTGTCTTTTTTTTAAAAATTGATCTATAAGAGAGTTTAGTCCTCTTATGTCTGATACTTAAATGCTATGGGTGAGTGGAGGGGGGATTTTATTTCCAAAACTTTTTGAACACCCCAACATTTTTTGGGGCAGGTTCACTGTTCATCAATTTGTATTCATGGCCTTGGTCACTCCTTTGGGGACACCCATTTTCCAATACCCAGATTAAAATAATATGTGCATACTGTTCCATAAATATGTTTTTTACACATACATATAATTTATGTAAACCCTTATGCACATTGTATTGTACTGTATTGCATTGTGACATTTACCCAGCACTCACTACCACTATGTAGGGTGCTGAAGCTCTTGTCTACATGGGTAGAGTGCTACACCATGTAGGGTGTTGGATTGGAAGTGTGTTATCTTTGTTTTCGTCCATGTTTGGCTTGAGGACCCCCAAGGTGCGGTTACCGCATTATGGGAGGCAGTGCCTAACAATGTAATGGGTGAAGAAGGGTGATAGAGACAGGCGCTAGGAGCTTTGAGCAGCTCGCAGGTACCTTTTCAGTATTTGGCTGTTCATAGTCCACTTAGCTGGTTACTGCACTGGATTGTTCATTCTGAGTTATTATGTTTAATGCTTATGGTCCTGAAAAGGCATATTTTAAAGAGAGAAGTGGTCGAGAGAACTGCAGGGTGGACTTCTGTTATTGCCATTCTGAGATGCCAAGAAGTGGCCATGGTATGTAGCTGATTGGGACCTGTAGTGTTGGGACTAAATTAGATTCCTCTGTTGACCAGCGTCATGTGGCAAATCTCTTCATTTATTCTACATCTGCTAAGATGGCAATAGATGTTTTTTTGCTGTGGACTGGTACAGTACCGGGTGATGGATATGATCTGTATCAGTTTTTGTCTTATGTGAGTTTAAGCAGAAAAATTGAATTATTACGCAGCCTGTGTGAACTACAATCAACTGATTTCTGAGTTTATGGTATATGTTTTAGTGTTGGTGTGAATCATATTCACCACACATATTGTGTACATTTGAACTTTTTCAGGTGTATGTCTGATTTATGTCATAAAGATGTTTTTGAATTGGTGCTTATGAGTTTATCACTGGGCTGGGTGCTTATGCTGGTCATCCAATATTGTTCAGGGGAATCTATACCAATATAATAAAGAGAGAGCCCAAACGTTTGAGGTGGGTAATCTCAGGAACCACAGCACCAATCACAACACCCAATACAGCGTTGGAAAGGGCAGTTGCTGCAGAAGGACATAGGCTATGCAGACGCCCACCATATATATTTAAAAGGTAAAAGAACCTTGCCAGCAAAGTAGTCCTTTGTGGGCGTGTCTGTGTTGTGCTGTGGGCGTGTGCTGGGGGCGTGACAAACGCTGGGGGCGTGTGGTACGTTCTGCCCTTCATGCCATGTCTCATATTGTGTGCTAATCCCACCCTGCTCCCTTTAAATACCCCTGCACCCCATAATCATAAACCACCCTTACTCCTTAAAATACCTAACACTCTTAAACACTAACCCATCTTAACCCTATAAATATACCCTGTACCCCAAAATCCAAACCTATCCCTAAACCCTAAAAATACCCCTCTACCCCAAACCCAAACCTAGCCCTGAACCCTATAAATACCCCTGTACCTCAAAACCCAAACATACCCCTGAACCCTAAAAATACCCCTGTACCCCAAAACCCAAACCTAGCCCTGAACGCTAAAATACCCCTGTACCCCAAAACCCAAACCTACCCCTGAACGCTAAAATACCCCTGTACCCCAAAACCCAAACCTAGCCCTGAACCCTTAAAATACCCCTGTACCCCAACACCCAAACCTACCCCTGAACCCTAAAAATACCCCTGAACCCCAAAACCCAAACCAAGCTCTGAACCCTAAAAATAACCCTGTACCCCAAAACCCAAACCTTCCCCTGAACCCTCAAATACCCCTGTACCCCAAAACCCAAACCTAGCCCTGAACCCTAAAAATACCCCTATACCCCAAAACCCAAACCTAGCCCTGAACCCTTAAAATACCCTTGTACCCCAAAACCCAAACCTACCCCATAACCCTAAAAATACCCCTATACCTCAAAACCCAAACCTAGCCCTGAACCCTAAAAATACCCCTGTACCCCAAAACCCATACCTATCCCTAAACCCTAAAACTACCCATGTACCCCATAACCCAAAACTATATCTGAACCCTTAAAATATCCAAACACCCCAAAACATATACCTCAGTACCCCAAAACATATACCCCTATACCCATACTTACCTTATCCAAACATTTTAAAAAAAACATGCTTTTACCATTCATGCATTTACAACGAATTTAGTTGTAAATGTATGCGTGGTAAAAGCATATAAAATTTAATGCCATGCGTTATAATGGAATTGCGGAGTCATGGTACTTTCGTAGTGAAAGTATGCGGAGTGATGGTATGCGTAAAGAAAGATGCGGAATAATGGGTGTTTACCCTCCCACGGTAAGTACATTGGTGGGACGGCGGCCCACATCTCCAGCAACATACTCACATTTTTTCACCACCCATTTGAAAAATGCACAGGTCTCTCTCATTGATGGCCAGCACCAACATACACTTTTAGACACACCTCCCGCCACAAGTTCTAGAATTGCGAACTTTAGAGCTGGGGAGCTTCGTTCGAATCTCGGCATCAGCTCAACATCCTGTGATTCCAGGCAAATCACTTTGTCTCCCCGTGCCTACCACAAATGAATGTGATCTTCTGTAATGTAAATTGTGCTCATGCCATGTTGTCGAGTTCGCGCTATATAATATTGCAAGGAAAAATAAAGTAGGGAAACTCAAGTTCACACACTACTGAACGCGCACTCTTAAGTGCATCAGCAGTGCACTGTGAATCGGAGCATTTCACAGGCCTGTCACAGATAAGAAATGCTATCAAAATATCAAAACGAAAACCTACAAAACAATATACTACTGGCCGGCAGCAATTCATACCCGGACAACGTCGGGACGGGCTGCTAGTGATACAATAAAGAGAATGTTATTAAGGATGCTATACAATCAGGCCATGATACATATTTTGTGTCTTTTTAGGTCTCGCCTAGCGTATTGAGTAAGCAATCGCTATGCAAGAGATATGGAGAGCTGCTCCAGGAAAGCTTACCAAGGGGCTTTTCGATGCGGATTATGGACAGTGCATGTGCTCCGTGCACATGCACAAACCAGCCACGTCACAAACCACCATTTGTCTGTGCCTCCGAGACTTCAAAGCTGCCACTCCCGCCCCCGCATCAGACTTCAAAGAAATGTGCTCCCCATCCCTCCGCTACAGCAATGCCGAGAGCTTGTTTGTTAAATGCTTTGTCGCTAACTCCTGATGCGGTCTAAAAATGCTTTGTTGCTCCTATTGGGATCAAGTATTCATGTTGGAAATGTTTTGTTTGTATGTGCTTTCTTATTTTAAATGCTTTACACTAATCCCCGATGCGGTCAGAAAATGCTTTTCCGTGAAATACTTCGGCGCTAACCCCGATGCGTTTCGTTTTCCTTCTTCAAACAAACAGCATACAAACTATTAAAAGAAACAGCAGATGTGGTTTAAAAAACAAATGCTAACGTATTATCTTGGAAAATATGTCCCACTCTCCAATTTTTATTATATTTCCCCAACTCCATGTGTACGTGCGCACAAACAGCAATTAATCACCACTTGCTCTTAAAAACATTTTGGCATGCTTTTCTACTGATATATTAAACTGGAATACTTCACAGCTCGTGTGGCATTGATAAGTTGCATTGCAAACTTTTAAATACTTGTAACAGTGTGTTCAGTTTCTTACTAGCTTTTACCTGTAACCTACACTTGGTTCCGCTACTTGTGCATCCTGCTGCTTCTTTGTCTCAAGTTACTGACCTGCATTTCGCACATGGTGCAGACGAGAAGATTTCGATCTTTACAACGAGGAGGCTTATTCTCAGACAATTAACTTGTCTTGGTTTCCTTTCACAACTGTAGGGAATATGGCACAACTGCAGACTTTAAGGCTCCCTTACTTTCTACAAAACAAAGGACAACGATGTTGTATTTATTAACTCAGCTACATCAGCCACCGAAAAAACTTTTTTTAACCATCTTTCAAAACGTATTGTATATTGTCTTTTTTTTGGGATAGCACACAAAAGTTAATTGTTATGTGGCTTCAGCCATCTTTGTAATGCTTAATTTCTTCTCAAGTAACAGCTGGGGCTGTTAATACGCGTAATTTTTAAGCAACATTTTTTATTTTGCATTTTTTAAACGCTTTGGCATTAGTACAGTTTTTAGAAAATTAAAGAACGGTGCCACTTTTCACTTAAAGGAAAGACATTCACTACCCTGTAAATATTGGTCAGATATAAATGCTGTTCATTTTCTTACTCAAGAACAAACCTCACATGAACAATGCGGTCTTAAAATGCTTCGCGGCTAATCACATTTGTACAGCAATTCGAGTCTGTGTCAGGTTCATTTAAAGGGAAGGTGGCTAGTACTAGGACAGTGGAACCCTGTAAATAGAAAACACAGAAACAATACTAATGCAATATGTCTCGCATTTGCAAGAGTTTGAGCTATTGTCTTGTCGTACCATGTTTCCCCCCGAATCTCCATCTTCCGTTGCTGGTCCACTCTGTCCTGATTGTTTTTCCACCCCCTTGATTCTCCCCCTCCTCCTTATATTCCCCATGGACTTGTTCGATGCCCTATTTTATTGATGTAACTGTATTACTTTATTTTATTGTTGTAACCTTGGAACTATATTTTATTGTTCCTCATTTAAAGCATTCCGATACCTCCGGGTCTAGCCAGCGCTATATAAAACTTTGCAAAAAAATAAACAAGGCACTAGAAGTGCTAGAGTGGATATCTTAACATGCCTCTAAAATGTATACGAGTACTTAACACCTTGGCTGCTAGGTGTTTTCCCCCTCCTGTGCTGGATTTTGCCATTTTGCTGTTCCCATGACGAGCTCAGCTCGTCATCAGCACACGACACCCGTGGGTGATGACGAGCTGAGCTCGTCATCAGCATCGAAGGGGTTAAGGAAGCACACCAGCCTATAACTCAAGCAGACTAGGCCATACATCCAAAAATCTTGCAAACCATTGCACTGCACATCACATAAATTCATTCCATGCCTCATTCCATGCCTCAGCTCAGGTTATTATTCAGTATTCATTGATACTAGAATATTGTATGTTAGCACGCACATCAATCCGTGTGCATTTGACAGTAGAGGTAGTGTACCTATTGAATAAGGAATACATGCCCATATGGAATGTCCGAGTCATTAAAGTAACTGTGGAGGAGAGAGGCATTTAAGACACTTGATGTGAAGGTGCAGTCCCTGGTAAAGAGTGTGAGATATATTGACTATTAATGAAAGAGAAGTGACTGTGGGCTATGGATGGGGTAAGGATTTAGTATTACTGCACATAATAAAGGGAACAAGAACTCTCAATTTACAACTATACATCATTATATTACTATATAACAAAAAATGGTGCACACACCTCTGGAAGGAATTTGGAGCACCTAGTTTAATAAACACAATTGGTGTATTCAACTGTTGATCACAGTCTACTAGAGCTTCATGCTACCCATTCAGTAAAGTGCTTTAGTGCATAGTAATGGGGTATGAAGCACTATACACTTACAATTAATGAATCAGCCATGTGATCAGATTAAACATGTTCCTCAATCAGCATTTGATCAATTGCTCTGCTATTAAAGCCACTAATGGATAGCAATATTGATATATTTATGGTTACTTAATTGTATGTATTTGTGCAGTGTGTGCCATAGGACGTAATAGATTTTTGGTCTCACTGCAGGGGAGGCACCTTGATTACTTTGCACTCTTGTGTTAGGGGGGGATACTTTCATCAGACTTTACTTTGTTAATACGTATAGAGAATAATCAGAGTACACAAGATTTTAGAGACTTTGCAAAGTAAAATTGCTGGTGGTTTTAGGGACAAACAAGGCAGGAATTAAGTACTTATCTTGTGAGTTCTGGAGGGTGTTGTTATACTCAAAGCTGTGATCCTTACTCCCGTCAGCTCTGACAACAGGGGTCATATAGTTCTCACTAATCCGTAGGACCTGCACGTTTGTTGGCCAACATAATCTTTGGGTGAGGTGCTTAGATTGATTCTGGCACCCCCTCAGGATATGTTGAGCTAGAGACTAGAGAGCTGACAGTGCCACCATAAGCCCTCCTACCCTTACCAGGGAGGGATGGTTTCTGGCAACCCCTGAACATGACAACCCTTCCTTCTCAGGGATCGTGGAAACAGATCAGACCCTTTCACTCAGTCACTCGTGCTTCCTTGTGCTCAAGGAAATATACAGAGAATACACACTGGGACGTTTTAATAAATTTATTGAACCAACATTAATCTTGTTTAAAATATATGTGCTGCGATCATCAGTAGACAGAGGCAGGTGAAAGTGTTTATAAACACAAAATGCGTGAATAGTAGATACAGTTCTACCATGGTGCTAAAACAGTGTATATATGCAGGCATATAAACAAGGCAGTAATCAGGCATACTCCTACTATGCAAACCATACTCTGAGTGTACCTAGAGTGTGTGTAAGTATGAAGCCAAGAATCCCCCCAAAGGGACGATCCAACCACAATACCTGGCGGGGGTAAATGTAGGAGCCCATTTTGGTCACAAACTGGACACACCCTCACAGAGATGTCAAACTGATGTGTGGTGAAGTCTTAGCATGAAGGGACCCTCGGTGTGAGGTGAAGTGTCTTCTCTGCTAACCTTTTGTGATGCTCTTTATGTATAATAAAAAGCAGCTTTGCGATGTGAGTATAGATCAGTGATGTTATGGATATGTAGATAGCCCTGTCGCCCCATGGATGAAGATAGAACAACATTTGTACATAGTGCATAGAAGTGCCTTGTACATGACGATTAAGGCATCGTGATAATGTTGTGCGAAGCTGGGTTTGAAAAAAAAATAGGTTTCAGAGAAGCTAATCCCTCATTGTCGTGGACGTAATATGTGCAAAAGATCATGGCAGAAATGGTATTGTGAAAAATAGGACAATGTAAGAAATGAGCTACTCCGCTGCATAGGCCTAACCCGGACATGTAACATGTGGGACAAATTCATTGGATATGACAAGTGTGGTATATTATGTGACATAAATGCCTCTCTATTATTCTACAGGATCGTTGATCATAGAGAGGCAAATAACAGGAGGGGGAGGCAGGAAGCCATTCCTGTAGCACCATGATGTGCACTGGATACCGCATTATGAATACATTGCACTTGTCAAGTTCAAAATCCTGGCAAACGGGTAAGTAAAGATGGTTAACGGTTGGTTGTTTAAAGATGGTTTAAAGATGTGCAGTTCTGGTTAATGATGGTTAATGCCTGGTTGTTTAAATATGGCTTAATGATGTGTCATTTGTTTGTCACTATAGTAATTACAGAAGCCGAATTCATCAACAAAGGAGCTAGCAAGAACAATGCATTTCCTATTGTTTGAGACAATCTACTAGTACTTGCTTTTGAGCCCGATTGCACATTTCATCCTCTTCCAATGTCTTATTTGTCAGTTATTTATTGCCTTTCCATACCGGAAACCATCATTACTAGTTTTACCGAAATACATTTAAAATTTACAAGTGTGTGTTTTTGTGTACATATGTGAATGGTATTTGTACAAATCGAACATGGCTGCCTGTCCTGTACACAGCTGAATGCAGTGATTCATTTAGAGGGCAAATCTAGGCAGGGCAAGATGGCTTCTGAGAGGCTATGTGGCAGATCTACTTTTTGTTGTCATGAGTGTTGGAGATGTATAAATTGAAGAAGGGGAGGAACAGTGGATGTTTGGATATCAATCCAGATCATGTGTGCCACATTGAGAAGGCTTGTTGCTTAGTATTCTCTTTACTGCGCTTCTTTGTCTCCATTTTGATGGTATCCTGGCTCTACTGGAAGTGGTCCAACTTACCAGGCCCAATGCATCTTCTGAGTGTTTGTCATACACATCTCATTTGGCATGTGGACGTTTTTAGAATGACCTCCTAAAGGAGTGCAACAAACCAATGCTGTTGATTCCTGGAGTTCTAACTAACTGTCTTTTTTGAGACACAAACATCTTCTCTTGTCCTTTATGAAAGCATGCAATCTCTCATTAGTCCTTTGCAGTTAGCATAGTGGGCCCATCTTTGTCACTAAGAAGCATAACTGGGAACAGTACGACTATGGATAAGGAAGGAAATTAAGAATTTTTCTGCTGGCAGATGTGCAGACAGGCCTGCCAATTGTATTGAACGCCCAAAAATATAAATTACATCAAACCATAATAGGTCTTGACATACAAATTAGGTTAACTTAGTGAATGGAGACTGTACCAGTATGCAGACTACTCAATGTTATTGAGTTCCTTTCTTGGTATGCTTCATTTGGAATGTTATACTGAGTTTCAATGCTGCCATAGAAAGCCTGAATTCAACTATTGTGTTGATCTTTCTTCTATTTCAGCTGCAGTTCAGTCTTCTCAAATGTGACTCAGCCCTCATCACCAGCAGTTTGCTGCTCTGCAAATGGGCATTATCTGGATTCATATGGAAAGCTGCGCGGTACGAGAACCTCAGTCATCTCTGTATCATAGTGTGCAGTGAGGTCATCAATGCTATGAGTGAGGGGGTGACACTGTAGCTGGGAACAAATCCTGGATTCCAGTTCAGTTATTGGAACTTGTTTGATGTTCCTAGTCCAATGTTTAGGTTTATAAGTTAAGGCTTAGTGGGATCTGAGGTGGGTATTGATAATAAACAGTATGAGATGGTGGTCCGACCAGTTAATGGATGAGATGGATCTAAGTGAGACCAGCTCATTTTTGGCGATAATCGCATCTTTAGTGTTGCCTTTAATATGTGTTGTTTCAGTGCACAGTTGTTTACGGTCATTTATTTAAAGAAGGTTGGTGAGTTTCTGGACAGTGGTGTCTTCTTAGTTATTCCAGTGATTATTAAAGTCGCACAAGAACTCGTCCTTCGTGTCAGTTAGGGAGAACTGTAGAAAATTATAAACACATTTCTATACCAATTACCACCTAATGAAGTGTAATAGGTAGGGACTAACAATAAAGCCTACTACTTACTTATATCTAAGATTCTAACCCAGAATGCACCAAAATGCAGAACGCAGCAAAAGCGTGCTGAAGATGAAATGGCTGCATTTTACGCTTGGCAAATACAGCCATTAGCCAATCCCATACTGCCTTATTATGCACATATAAAAAGGTTTACCATGAACTTAATGTGGCACAATATATAATTAAGTATTTTCAAATGTATAACTTTAACACTACTTCCACTATTCACACGTACTACCAAAAATTACTTTTTACACCTAATAATGTATTTTCGTAGCACAATACATCTACATCTGTTAACACAGTTTCCCACCAAGTCTGTTTTAATTACCACACTCCACTCTATGCCACTCCACTCTACCCTATTATATTCTATGCTACGCCATGTTACGTCACTCCACTATATGCCACTCCACTCTACCTAATCCATGGTGCACCACTCCACTACCCCGCTCCACTATACACCAGTACACTATAGGCTATTATACACTATGCCACTCCATTTTATGATACTCATGTATATGCCACTCAACTGTATGCCCCTTCACTCTATTCTATTCCACTTAAGTCATTCCACTGTACACAACTCCAATCTATGACACTACACTCCATGCTGTTCCACAGTACTCCACTTCAGTGTACATCATTGCACTGTGCTCTGTTCCATTGAATGCCACTCCACTCCAGTCTACGCCCCTCCACCATCATCACTCCACTATACACCACTCCACTCTTTGACAATCCACTGTATGTTATTTTACTGTATATAACTAAATTATGTGCCACTCCACTCTACCCCACTCCACTCTACGCTATTCCACTCTACAGTACTCTGTTGTACAATATTCCTCTGTATGCCACTTTACTCTACATCACCACAGTGTGCGCCAGTAACACTTAACGTTATTCCAATCTGCACCACTCCTCTGTACGCTACTCCACTGTATGCCACTCCACTCTAGTCTATACCACTACTCTCAATGCTATTCCACTGTACATCACTCCACTGTACAACACTCCACTCTAAACCACTCCACAGTATACTACTGCACTGTATGCCACTACAGTCTACCCCACTACGCTCTACCCTGCTTGACTCTACAACACTCCACTCCACGATCGCTACTGAGTAGTTATTGTTAGGATTGTGTTTGCATTGGAAATTAATTTTTGTGTTGCTAATAACTTTGGCGCAGTATGACGACTCTTCAAGAAATTTTGCAAAAAGTGCTACTTTTTGTCTAGTGTGTGCACAACTCTTTTCGGGTGACGCATCAAGCAAGGGCTTAGAAAAAAGGTGGGGTCCCAAAATGCGTTTTCCCTATTCATTTTTCCAATGGAACTTTGTATCTATCACACCGCTGAAGATCCGTGGAGCCGACACATCTCATGCTGAGATCTGATTGTCTGCCAACACATCAAAAATGACTCGGTCCAACAGGGTACCCCTTAATACATCAAAAAAAATTGCCAGCTTCTGTGCAGCTCATTGAAATGGTGCCACTTGTTGGTAGCCCCCATGGCCACAAGAGCTGTTGAGCTCCCCATGAGGCCCCCTGTGAAAAAAAAATGGGTGTCCAAAAATAAAAGCAAAAACAAAATAAGAAATAATAAACTAGCTGCCACAGCTGCTCATTTATTAATCACTCTTCCTTCATGGATCATCCTATAATGTCCTGTGAGAGCTGTTCATATATATATATATATATATATATATATATATATATATATATATATATATATATATATATATATATATATATATATATATATATATACAGCTCTCACAGGACATTATAGGATGTATATATATGTTATGTTATATTATGGGTGGTTTTATAGCGCGCTCAATTACTCAAGAGTATCCTGGCGTGATGGGGGAGTTGTGGAGAGGCAACACTGCAGAAGAGGAAAGAGAATTACAACACCATTTTGAAAAGATGGGTCTAAAGGTGCTTTTTTGAAGAGATTAAAGTTCTGAGTATCACGAAGAGTCAGAGGTAGAGAATTCCAGGCAACTGCTGCTTTCACGGCAATAGACTGCCCACCAAGACGGAAACGTTTGAAGCGTGGAATAGCCAGACGATATTGAGTGGCAGAACGGAGGGGGCGAGTAGGAAGGTATAACGAAAAACGTTTCCTCAGGTAAAGTGGGCCCTGTTCATAAACAGCTCTGTTAGCAAAAAAGTGACTTAAATACAATCCGTTGAGAAACTGGAAGCCAGTGCAAGCTGCGCAGATATGTCTTTCGCCATACCTCTTCATCCGTTCATGAACATGTTACTTCCACACACCGCAGCATGTAGCATGGGGCAGAGGGTGAGCCCACTTCAATCATTATGTTGCCTGACAGTCAATGATGCATTCTGTTCTTGCACAATATGCACAACCGCACAAGAAGCTGTCCTCTTCGCTATAAAGGACCGATGCAGTGTGTGCTTTGGCATCAAAAACATTGTGGCTTATGGACATTTTTTTACTAAGGCGAGGGCCTGACAGGCCCCTCGTGACTGGTACCAGCCCACATGTCTTCATACAAAAGCCTTCACTAACAAAATAAGCCTTGCCAAAGGGGCCAGACGGCTTTGCCAATGCCTGTTTACCTTGCTGTTGCCGGTTCTAGATCTTTCCTCACTACAAAATCAGTATTGTATGCTGCCTTATCTAGGAGCGTCGCCATCGCCTGCTACCTCATACATTAGTGTCAGGGTGTTTCTCATACAGCCAGTTTCCTTTGTGCGGCTTTTCAGCACCTCGGCGAAGTACTTTACGCAGTGAGAGCAAAATTAAGTATGATTAATGTCGTTTCATTATTTCGTGGCCTGTCATTTGACAAAATGCCATGTGGAAGACGGCTATGGGTGGCCAGGAGGGGGTGCCAACACTTAGCTTTAAACAGACCCTTTATTCCACTTAATGTCAGAGAGGCAGACTCGGAACCATTGTGAATGTATATCATTTTGTTTTAAAACAACTCAGCCTTTAGAGGGGAAAAAAATGGAGAAAAACACAACAGCTACTGTACTCTAATCACGTGTCAACATCCCTGAGGTCTTTAATGCCTGATCCTCGGCAGGCACGCTGGTGATGGAAAGCAGACAGCTTTGCAAGTACTATACGAATGACTGAAGACAAGGCGCGTGGAATGATAGCATCGAACCGCTATGTACGCCTGCACAGTAATCGCAGGCCGGCATACAAAGCGGCTGGTGTTTACAACAGCATGGCAAAGGAAATTAGACATGACATTTCAATTTGGTTTAAACTTTTAAGTGTTTCTAATGGGTAGAAAACAAAACCAAATTAAGTTAGCGGGAGGAAAGTTTTTAACGCACTGGATTTTCTTGCATTATGCTAAGTTTTATTGCCAGGTGGCAAGACATTCTTCTCTCTCGAGGTAATTGGTACCTTTAAGTTTTGTTTCACTGATCCAGAACAGGCAATAATGCATCAGTCTCTCGATTTGGACAGAACCAGGCAGCCTCGATGTTTCAGAACCAGCTGCCTGAGCTCATGAGTTTAAATAAAGGGAGTCCAGTCATAATACAACAAAAAATAAATGATGCATTCAAAAATAAGGAATAGAATACATCTGCAAAGATAAATAAATGTATACAGTCAATATGTTTTAATAGTGTTGTAATGGGTTCACGATCTGTGTAAAGGCCACAGGGTAGAAAGGGAATTATCCTGCAGCCCCCACCCTCAGCACTTTGTAAAGCAGTAAGGCCCACATCTTCTAATACAATTTCCCATAGACAGGGGCGGCTCTAGGCTCATGGTGGCCCTGGGCAGGGAGCTTAGGTAGGGGGCCCCGGAAGAGGGGGTCTGGGCGGGACGGAGCGGGATGCCAGTGAAGAGAGGGGGTCAGGGTGTTTGAAAGTAGAACTGAGCCAGAGGCCGCCAAATCCCTGCCAGGGGCCGCCAAGCAAATATGTATCCATCCTCAGAGTATTATTATATTAGGGATATATATTGGCGTGGTGGCCCCTGGGGTTTGGTGGCCCTGTGCAGGTGCACAGCTTGCACATGTCTAAGGCCGCCCCTGCAAAAGACACAGTGTAGGCCACAAGAGTAGAAACCGGAAATCTAATAGGAAGCAGAAGGGAAGAAGGAGTGATGCAGCATGCCTAAATCTGGAATGAGAGATTTCAGGGGTGGTATTGACCATTAGAGTGGGGAGAGCGGAGGAACGTTTGCCCCCTAACTCTGCAGTATTCCCTTCATGCATCACATCGCTCTCTTCTTTTCAGACACTTCAGATCTTGTTGGAACCCTTTGCCTACCCAAGCTGACTCTTTAAGCCTCCCTACCCACTTTAACAAATGCACACATCTGTGCC
Source organism: Lissotriton vulgaris (assembly GCF_964263255.1). NCBI lineage: Eukaryota > Metazoa > Chordata > Amphibia > Caudata > Salamandridae > Lissotriton > Lissotriton vulgaris. The sequence continues at coordinate 699,273,510 of NC_141699.1, forward strand.
ACTCCATGGCTCCTCCTTTCCACACATCCCCAGCCCACTCTGAACCAAAACACCTAGAATTTTTCTTCCCTCCTCTCCACTTCCCATCTGAACTCTTCTTTTCCTTGACACCTGCCAACCCCTCTCATCACTCTTGCCACACTAACCAACCCCATACATGGTCTCTCCGCCCTGCTAAATCTCTATTCGACCTCTTGTAGCAAGAATGGTGACCGTTTACTCTACGATATCTACCATTGTAAATGTTTGGCTGAAGCTCCTATCCAACGCCCCACATTTCCCAACTCCGTCCTCTCTATTTCATCCGCGCTCCAAATGAATTGCCCCACCCGCACTAACCCCCTTCTAGATCCCAGTCCTTAAACTCCACTTCAACTCAGCTGTCTCTTCAACAGTTAACAATTGTTTAACAAGAAACACCTAAATATCTATGATGTGATGACAGACTCAAAACTGGGCCAGTTGTTTATCACGAAGACTAAGTTGGCGACAAAAAGGGTAAAAGAGCCCATTTGTTTAACTGCCCTTTAAAGTCTAAAGGATGTCTGGCAGTCATCTTCAGTCTTTAAATTATCAAAAAAATTCCACAAGAGTACAAATCACTCCTAAACTGCTATTCTCCACTACCCATATTTTCCTTCTCACTTGTGAAGATCTACAGATCCTTACCAAACAATAGAGCATTTCCAGATCCGTTTCTAGGCATCATCTTGGAAATCCCCTTGAACCACAACACCCTCAGCACCCTGAGTGAAGAGAAGGTCTGTTTCAACCAACCTATACTACTAGCTTAGAGACTCTAAACATCTCCAAACTCATTCCTCGCCCGGCACATACAGCTGGGCAAACCTGTGGCACTATGCATTCTTCTCCTGGATTCTTCAAGGTGAAAGGAAATATCCCAAGCATCTGAACCGACCTGCATCTCTTCTCCCTTATTATCAATCTCCACGATTCACATCAATCGGCAATTGCACCATCAGACAAAATTATGTGGTGCAGCTCTACAGCTGGTTCGCCAAAGACTTTGGCTCATTCCCTTTAAGCTTTCCATGCACCCAAAATATTGTCTTAGGACACCTTCGCTCATCAAAGAGATAATAAGAAATCGCTAAACTTCAGCAGCAATTGAAGAAATCTGAATGCCAACATGAGGCAATTCGTCTACGACAACCCAGCAGGATATAAAAGTAATCCATGAAGAAGGCAAAAGAAAAACACTTTTCCATCCGAATTTCCAGTGCTGACTACCTGGCCAAGGAATTTCATAAGATCCTTACCAAAGTCTACAAACTATCATGAAGCCCCTCTTGTCTTGGGGGTTCAGTAAGACCACTGCAGATCATTAGTTTCGGAGGCGAAGATGCTAGAACATCACCTCAGGAACAAGGCGCCCACCATCATGCCCATTCATACAATATGAATAAGAGTAGATCTGCTACAACACGTCAGACCCAATCATTTGTCAGTCGGCTCACAGTCTCTGAATTTAATGCAAAGCAAGCAGACCGGCCCCCTGTTGCTCTCAAACCTTCAAGAACATCCTACTCTGAATCCTTTTCACCATCACTGCAAGGACAATCGTCAACTCTCTCACATCAGATCTTTACACCTCATTCCTTAAAATTCCTCTCTATTAGGAAACTCATGAAAAGATGTATAATTTCCATTCACAAAAGAGGATTGTGTAATTTGCACACTGACTAGTTTGCGAATGGGAATGCAATTTGTGAAGCAACCTTTGCGCGAATAGGTCGCATAGCAAATTGTACATTTGAAGGGGATCACAAACTACCAGCCTAATCAATATTAATTAGGCAAGTCAGAATTTGAAACCCCAGATGACTGGCTGCCAGCACAGATTTGGAGACCTGCATGTCATAGCAGACTTCCAATCCTGCATTTGATTTCTGAAATGGGAAACATTTTTATAAAAGCAACCTGTGCCCTTTTAAAAGACAGGTGCTGTCTATTAAAATGTGTTTCCCGTTTGGGAAGGCAGTAGATGGAGCAGGTAGTGGTCCCCTGGATACCTGCCTGCTTTTCCTGACGCCGCTGACATATTTCATAAAGGGGAAGATGTCCGAAGGGGACACCTTCGCCTTTGCAAATCAGTTACCAACCCAAGCTGGGGGTTTTGTAATTCATAAATGGTTTGCGACTGCATCTGGAGTTATACGCCATTGATACATTCCTTTCCAAATCAGAAATATTTGGAAAACACTCCTTTCACACCCCCTCCTACTTGATACTCAGAAAGGATCACAAAATCCCCTCTGTGAGCCGATAAGAATTTCTGATTTGTAAAAGAGAGTTTGTAAATTAAGAAAATCCTTTTCTGGGTGCAAACCCTGTGATTTTGCATAACACATGGTTTACATCTGTTGCTATATATATTTTTATTTGGCATATATAGCCATAAAAAGTGCCACATTACAAACGATTAAAATGTAAATTGTACAAATACTGTGACCATAAGAACAATATAAAACACAGTAAAAACCTGATAAAATATACAATGTGATTTCAACTTGCCTTTAAGGAGCTCTTAATTCGTCCCCAAAGTAGGAGAAGGTCACTTATACATTAGCTATACATTTATACATCCGTACATGTCTCCAGGAATCAGGGATAATCCACAGGTCATGGGTAAAATCGTGTTTTTACCACATGCTCATTTCAAACTATGCTACCATTTCCTTCAACAACTCCTGTATTGCAGTTAAAAATCTTCCTATTGCACATGTCACCTTTAAAAATCTCATATTTATCAATAGACTAAGTGCTTGGTCCCTACTAATAGTTTTATAAGCAATAAAAAGGGGTTTAATTATGTTTCCGTTCTTCTAAAAACCACAAACAATCCATCAAAATATGTGGGCTACTACATTTTACTTGTAGACCACAAGAGCACAGACCTTGTTCGTTCGTCATTGAGGATTTTATCTTCCAATTAATGTTGCATGGGTTCAAGTTGACTCTAAATTTCAGTATTATATTTCTGAGCTTTGGGCTAGGCATGGCCTCTATATAGGGGAAGATATGATCATTAGCCCACCGGTTTATCAAGAACCGGGAGGACGATTTGCTCCCCAAGTAACATAAACCTTCTTTTTTTTTTTTAAACCTTTATTTATCAAATGCACGATACACAGCGTCTGCCTACAACCCCATCGGGCCGGCCGCTATGACAAATATTAAAAGAATAAAGAAAGACAATACGCAATAGAGGCGGCCACTGAGCGTCCGTTATGATGTGGTGCACAATACAATAATCAAAGGATAGCGAAGGTTTAATTTTATAGTTTTGTCGAAGTAAAAACAACAAAAACAAACACATGGCATTATACTGGCAAGGTTCACAGGAGGGGGGGGAAAGGGAAGGAGTATATATACACAGGAGCGAGTCTAGCGTGGGGGGGTGATCATGGAGGGAGCATAGGATATGAATAATATAGGAAATTAAAAGGGAACGCCAATCATGGGGAGGAGGGGATAGTATCGTCATACTCAAGTGGAGGGGAACAGATATCACCACGGTACGCGTTCCATTGCGCCCAAACCCTGGACCACTTTTTAGGACGACCCCGCGCCCCGTACACCGTCTTCTCTCGAAACATGCACCAGTCCATGTTGTCTTTCCAGGCACTTAGCCTTGGTGGTCTGGTGGAGCCCCAGAGCTGAGCTATGTCCCTCTTGGCAACCATGTTGCCCAGAGTGACCCAGAATGTCTGGGCAGCCGTACAATCCGTAGGCTCCCACACATTGAGTAGGCAGCGCCGTGCCTCAGGAAGGAGGGGGACTCCAGTAACACGTCCCATCACATCATGCACCCTGGACCAGAAGGCCGAGACAACCGGGCATTCCCACAAGACATGAAGAAAAGTACCATCCATACCACAACCACGTCTACACAGTCCATCCGTCGCAAGCCCCATTCGCACCAGACGCATACCGGTCACATACACACGGTGGAGGATCTTTAGTTGGACAAAACGAAGCCGGGCCGGAATAGCCACCTCTTTAGGGGAAGAAACAGCCGACTGCCAATCCTCGTCGTCTAATTCGAGCCCATCTGCCATACAGGAGGCACGAAGCTTACCCAGCAGGTCAGTCCTGTTGTTAATAAGTTTCTTATATATTAACGAAATCGTGCTGTCAGGGACGTGGCCATCGAGGATACAATCCTCCAGTGGGGATGACTGGGGAACATCAGTCCCAGGGGGAAAGGCAGAGGATAAGGCATGTCGAACCTGCATATACCAAAAATACTCCTTATCATCAAGCTGATATTCCAGTTTTAGGGCTTCGAAGGACTTCACAGTGCCCCTGGCCCAAAGATCCTCCACCTTACTAATCCCAATCATATCTCACCTGTCGAACCCTTTCGTCCGCCAAAGGTTGCCCAGTCGATCAGAATCATGCAGTGGAGTCATACGCGTCAATTTGCCACTCCAGCCCGTAGCCACAGTCGCATCCTTCCAGGCACGCACCGCACACTTCGTAGGACCAGTAAGGAGACGGATTGGTGACTTTGAGTACAAAGCCCTATTGAAGTTGCCACCGGGCAGTAGGAATTTGTCCAGGGCAAAAGCAGGAGTGGGTTCCGATGAATATGTTACGTGGTTAATTGCGCTTAAGTGCGAGGCCCAATAATATCGTTTGATATCTGGTAAAGCGATACCGCTGTCGTACCAGGGGAGTGTGAGTTTAGACAATGCAATACGGGCACGTCCGTCCCAAATCAATTGCCACTGTAGGCTTTCGATCTCACGGAAATAGCGAGCGGGGACCGGGTCGAAGAAATTCTGCAACGCATAGAGAAATCTAGGGAGCGACATCATTTTGATAAGTGCCGCTCGCCCCAGCGGGGACAAGGGCAATTCACGCCACCGCCTCACATCCTGCTTAAGGCGACGGAGGGGAGCATGAAGATTCCGATCATATCGCACCGCGGAAACCGTGGAGACATAGATCCCTAAATATTTGAAACCATCGTCAGCCACCTGAATTGGAAACCTACGGGGCAGCGCGGCAACACCCCCGTTATGACATAAACACAGGACTTGGTCCAATTGATAACCAATCCGGTGTTCTTACCAAAGGATGTGAGAACGTCAAAGAGCACGTTCAAGGACTTTTGGGGGGAAGTGAAATAAAGGAGGATGTCGTCGGCGTAGAGTGAGACGCGATCTTCCAAATCCGGCGCCCACCGGATCCCTTTAATCGAGGGTTCCCACCGGAGCCATGCCGCAAGGGGCTCAAGCGCCAGCGCAAACAGAAGTGGGGAAAGCGGACACCCCTGACGGGTGCCACGTCCCAATGGAAATGGGTCAGAGCTTCTGCCATTAACCACAACTTGAGCCAGTGGTTGCTCATACAGAAGCCTCACCCACGCGATGAAGTTAGGGCCAAAGCCAAATTTGGAAAGGGCCGCCCACAGATAAGGCCATTCAATGGTGTCGAAAGCCATTGTAGCGTCCAGGGAGGCCACTACCGCTGGCTCAGCGAGAGTTGCAGCTCCCGCGAGAACACCATGGAGTCTACGCAGATTAAGGGCCGTGTTCCGATGGGGTATGAAGCCGGATTGGTCCGGATGAGTCAGGTCACAGATCACCGTCAACAACCGATTGGCCAGGACCTTGGCAAGGATTTTGGGTTCCGCGTTCAGCAAGGAAATGGGGCGGTAGGAGGTACAGCGATCACGAGGCTTGCCATCCTTATAAATGACCACTATGGTGGCCAGGCGCTGTTCAAGCGGAAGGACTCCAGCCTCAAATGCATCCAGAAACATGGTCCGCATATGGGTGGCCATTTTGTCTGGACGAAGTTTGTAGAGCTCGATAGGCAAACCATTAGGCCCCATCGCCTTACCCGAGCGCAAGGATCTGATGGTGAGGGCAATCTCGTCCACCGTAAATGGAGCCTCCAGAGTCAGTACCTCCTCCTCCGAGACACAAGGAAGAGCAATATCCCGCAACAGTAAACGGGAATCAGCCTCATCTCGATCACTCACTGGGGTATAAACCTTTCGAAAATGGTCCACGAAACAGTCAACAATCTCACCGGGGTCAGACACACATTCACCAGACTCACGGTTAATGACGGGCACCACACGATTCATTCTTTCAGCCTTATCCAGCCACGCAAGGAGTTTGCTAGCCTTGTCACCCACATCATACAAACGGCCCAGCTGATTTGCAGGCATCAACTTAGCAGCATCAGTCACACAAACTTTGTAATCCGCCTGCTTCAATTCCAGAGTGTGTAGAAGCGCAGGCGTGTCATCCCCACCCAGCTCACTTTCAAGTGCAGTAATTTCGGTCTCAAGGGCCAGCACGGCCTCCCTCCTAGCTCCCCGTTCAGCTGCAATAAGAGACAGTGCGGATCCCCGTATGACCGTTTTAAAGGCCTCCCAGAGAACCCACATTCTCATCGAAATAACAATCAATAGCCTTCACCAAATCTGAGCGGAGCCGGGGGTTCCGAAAGTGCCAGGGCGGGACAGGGGGAACTCTGTTACCAGGGAGACCACCCACAGAGACCTCAATCAGCAAAGGGGAATGGTCTGAAATACCCCGGGGGAGATGACGAACTTCCCGCACCAAGGAGAGGGTAGAGGTCAGCATGAAAAAGTAGTCTATCCTCGAGAGGCTGCCATGTGCACCAGAGAGGAAAGTATACTGCGTCTGGGTGGGGTGCAGCAAACGCCAAACATCCACCAGACCAAAAGTTTCGGCCATGTCAGTGAGCCACATCTGGGACTGCGGCAGAACTCTAGGGGGCAGTCGATCACAATCCCCAGACATCACAGAGTTAAAATCTCCACCCACGATCAGTAGACTATCGGGGAGACCAAGAAGAGTCTTGCCAAGATCAGCATATGTGGTTGCCTGCAGCCCCGGGGGAATATACACAGTCACTATCACAATTAGCTTCCCTTCCCATCTCCCCGAGACAGCAGCATAGCGTCCCCGATCATCAAGGGTGACATCATCAATCTCAAGGGCCAAGGAGGATTTAACTATTATACCCACTCCCCGGGAGCCGGACGTGAAACCAGCGTGGGCGACCAACCGGTAGCCCCGACGGTCAAGAGCTTTACAGGCATTACCAATCAAATGGGTTTCTTGAAGTAACACAACATCAGGGGCATGGCGCCTTATAAATTGTAACACAATGCCACGTTTAATTCTGTCACCCAAACCATTGACGTTCCAAGAAAGAACCTTCATCTCACCCCCCCCATCCCAAGAAGATCGACCCAACCCAACCCCCTCCCGGAACCACAGGTCAAGGATGTACGCAATCAGTAATGTACCATGAAAAAGGAGGAACAAGAAACACACAACACAACCAAGTCCCCGCCAACCACCCCCCAACCACGAACCCGTTGCAACGCCCCCCACCCTGCACCCCTGCTGACTAAAGAGCCACCCCAAACTGCAGTGTGCCTGTCGCCCCATCTGATCTACACAAAGAAACCCCCGAGGAGGAAGGGAGTAACCACCCCAACCCGCCCCACCACAGGCATAATCATAAAGCATACGATATAAGTTACTCTGTAGAGTTCACAGTCCAAAGCCGGACCTCAGGGGCCCCAATTCAATCTTGGGTCGTTGTACCGCCGTCCACGCCTCCGGGGCCTCCGCTCTCGGTGTCATCTTTTGGCAGCGAGTCCAACCAGTCACTGGCACTATCTGGTTGATCGAAGAAGTAGGCACGTTCCCTGTATTCAATCCGCAGGCGAGCAGGAAACAACATAGCATATTTTAGTCCCAAATCCCTCAAGCGACGCTTTACTCCAAGGAATCCAGAACGTTGCTGTTGCACTTGAGGAGTGAAGTCAGGATAGATCGAGACAGAGTTATTATCGAACTTCAACGGGCCGTGCTTGCGGGCGGCCTGAAGGATGGCGTCTCTGTCCCGAAAGTGAAACAGCCTAGCAATGATAGGCCTCGGGGGACCCCCCGGCTTTACCTGTCCACCCGGGAAGCGATAAGCACGCTCGACCGCAAAAAACTTGCTGAGGCCTGCGGGAGCGAGTTTCGTGACAATTAGCTCCTCAACCAGTAGATCGATCGAGGCAGCACCATTGTCCTCCGGCACTCCGACTAGGCGAATGTTGTTCCGCCGGGCCGTATTGTCGTAGTCCTCCATGCGTTTGAACAACAGGTCTTGCGAGGAACGTAAATTCCCAATCTCCGACTGCGCTTCCGCCATGTCCGTCACCAAACTCGATGCCTTCAGGTCCAATGCCTTGACCCTCTCGTTTGTCTTGGCCAGGTCGGCACGAATAAGAGTAACATCAACCGCCACCGTGTCAATCTTCGACACGATGGCCTCATACTGTTGACTCATATCGGCCTTGAGTCCCGCAATGGCGGCCAGTAGGTCTGAAGGGACACTTCCGAGGAAGTCGCCATGTCTGTTTTCGGGTCTTCCAAGCCCCGGCTGGCAGCACTGGGGGAACCTCTCGGTTGCGTATAGCGTTCGATCATGTTGGACTGGACCGACCCCCCACGAGTATTGGCCTTCCTGCGCTTCTCCATCTCGGGTTTCGTCGCCATGTTGAATTCAGCACCCTACGGGGACAACCCGGGTGCAGATGAATTTCGACGAGTCTCGACCCCAAAAGTCTGGTTTTTGCAAGAAATTGGCGCGGGCCACCTAGCCGGCACCGCGAGAAAGAGTGTTGCCAGTGAAAGCAGCAGAGCAGGATGCAGTATCAGGTCAAAGGGAGCCAGGACACGAGAGGGCTAGAAACCGAAAGTGAAAGTGGCACACCATCGCTGAAGCAAATGCCAGGCAGCCGTTGTTGTTGCATTACTGCTCGGCCATCCAAGGCAACAGAGACCCCGGTTCCGTCCGGGGTTAGGTCAGGAAGTTAGAGACGATGTAAAAATGGTCCCCGAAGTCCGAACTCGGCCCAAAAGAGATCGACAGTATCAGTAAGAGTAGCACTTCAAAAGCCCGTCGAAGTGACCAGGATAGCTGAAGGATAAATCAAGAAGGGCGGCGCGGGTCTCAGGAGCTCTCTGCTCACGCGACCATCTTGGATGCCCGCGTAGCTCCTCCTCTACATAAACCTTCTTATCGGGCCTTCATATTAATAATGGCACATAACACCTGCTTGGGGATCTTCTGCCCTGATTTCCATTGGTCTAGTTCTAGGGAAAGTTTAACACATAACTTATATAATTTATTTCTAGCTTGGAGCACCCAATTAAGATTACTGGTCTCTATTTATTTTTTACAAAAGTTTGCTATTTTGGGGGGTCCTTTTCCATTCATTCTCTGCCAGAATTTCAATGACGCTTGCATTCCCTGGAAGTTCCAGGCTGTAAGGTGACATTCCACTCGCACAGCCTGTAACACAGTTGAGGAAGGGAGCGCAAGGAGCTGTTTCACACATTTGCTCTCCTCTAAGTTCCAATCCGATTTGCCACCCATGAATAAAACCTCAACACCATACTAGAATTGTGGGCGGGCCAATGCATTAAAAGCTCATAGAATTGGCCACAGCGAGGGACCTCCATACTTCTGCTTAAATTGATTAAGGCGCCATACTGAAAAGAGAGCCGTCGTTTTTAATGACTGTATGTGATCCCTTTAATATTATGATTAATATTATTACCAGCTACCTCCGACGGGGGTGTCCCGGCGCCAGTAACTACAACAACAGCCAGGATTCGAGGCCAGATGAAGGGATTCAGGGTAGGCTAAACAACCATATTTTCAGTGTTTTTCTAAATAGTCATTCTGTCTTGGCCTTCCCGATGTGTACAGGCATAGAGTTCCATAAGGCAGCCGTTTTTACGGCAAATGAGCGTCCGCCAATTCTGGCTTTTTTGAACCGTGGGATTACCAGCAATTCTTGAAGATTAGATTTTAGGACCCTGGTCTGGGAATATTTCTGTATTCTCTTTTTCAAGTGCTTTGGGACATTCTCTCCCATTGCTCTGTAGGCAAAGGTCAGTGCCTTAAATTCAATTTTTTTCCTTACTGGTAGCCCATGAAGGCTCCGTAGATGGGGAGAGACATGATGACGAAGCAGCACATTTCTAATCATCCTTGCTGCCGCATTTTGGATAATCTGCAGTTTCCTGATCAGATATGCAGGGAGACCTAAGTACAGGCTGTTAGAATAGTCTAATTGTAATCTTACCAGTGCACTCACTACCGTTTTCCTAAAATCAATTGGGAGGAAATGAAGGCATCTTAGCAGAGCTTTTAGTTTCCAAAAGCACTGGGAGGAGACATGACTGATCTGGGATTTACCTGTAAGTGTGGAGTCGAATTTTACTTACTGTCGAACCACATTTCCAAATATTTATATCTATCCACTTCTTCAACTCTGACCTCTCCCAGTTTCCAGTGGAAGGAGCTTTTTCTTTTACCCAGCACCATTATTTTAGTATTTTCTAAATTAACCATAAGGCATTTTTTTTTACAGCATTTGTAAAAGGTGTCCAGTTTTGTTTGCAGTACCAACTTTGTCATATCTGTTATCACTAAATCATCAGCATATAGCAGACATGATGGTTTACATCTATACTAGGGTTTTGTACGTCTGGCCCATGCTTTGAGCAGGCACTGTCTGTTACAGACCAATTTGTAATGATCCTGTCTTAGTAGATTGACAATAACAGCAAACTTTTCAACCACGAATATGAGTTCATTTCTGGAAAAGCACCAAATCACCTGGACATGGTGACCACATCCAACCCATTCACTAGCACTTTGCCCAACTGAGATTGGATGAACCCAATACCCAATGAACCGTATTAAATTAGATATAATCTTACCTTTCAGACAGGTCTACCATCAGCTCTCTACCATCTTTCATTCTATGATATACCTATTGACTCAGCTAGCCGAACTCTGCTCTTCAATACCTACCTTATCACACTACTAGGTCTCATCAATTCTTCAACCAATCCTCCTACAATTATGCTGGAAAAACACATTTCATCCTGAAGCTGGAAAAACAACAGATCTTGACTTGTGAGGACTACAGTGCTCTCTTCAGGCTGTCAACCAGTAGTTTACATTTAACCGCCTTAAACTGAATTCTTCTAAATCAGAGATCCTAACAGGTAGAAGAGGGAAGAGCAATAAGCTGATGTTGCATTGTTTTGTATTGTGCAAATTTTGGTGCAAACTCAAGTTGAAGTTGCACTCACTTGGATGGACCTTTATTTCAGACTGAGTAAGGCACACCAATGAATACATTTCAATTATGTAAAGCACATTGTGCCCCGCACAGATGATGGTGAGTATTACATTGACAAGCCATAAAGGTTTATTAAAATATTAGCCATATTTCAAATTCAAATCATCAATATTGACACCCCTACTCTATCAATTTACTTCGCAGTATTGATTTTAATGCCAAAGGAGCAGTAATGCAATTATTTTATCAGTCCCAGAGGGAATCTAGATGGGCTAAACTATGTACCATGGATTATTTTCTCCATATTCTCCTATCTTGATCACTGACTCGGTGAAGCAATATCTAATAGGGATTTGCCACCAACATCCATCTGGTCCTCTGTATGGTGGGCTTCTGAATTGGGTCGGTCCCTGTGCCTAAACTGAAGATGAGGAATCTTCAGGTCTGGTTTTACTCAGCACTGCCCTTCGACTACCAGATCTCTTCTATGGCTGGCTCTTCTTTTGGCATCGTGAAGATTCTTTGCAAAACCTTAGAGCTGCTACCAAAGTGGTCTAAGAAAACAGTTATCCAGGTACTTGTAGTGTCCCACCTGGACCTCTGTAATGTTTTTTTATCTTGGAGTTTCTAAAGGCAGAATAAGAATGTTGCAGAGGGTGCAGAACACGGCAACCCATCTGCTCCTGAATATTCCTAGGCATTCCTCTGTGGGCCCTGCCTATGCTAAACTTTACTGGCTTCCTAATCAGGCCAGAGTGGTCTTTAAAGCCTTATGCTTCTGTCACTGAATTGTGAATCTGAAAGGTCCCTAATTCCTTTTTCCCCTGATCAAACTCTATCTGGCAAATCGCTGCCTTTGATCAACAAGAACAGCTAAGCTTATGATACCTAAAGTGCATAGAGCTCGTTTGGGAGGCAGCTCTTTTAGTCTGCGTGCAGCAAAGATGTGGAACATCCTCCCTTTGGATCTTAGAATGCAGCCTTCAGAAATGTTGTTTTGTAGAAATTTGAAGACCTGTTTCTTCAGGCAATCCATGGTTACCTAACTACTATGGCTGGCCCTCTGAACACCCCCATTTGATTGCTTTAGGAGAAAACATAGCGCGTGGATACTCCGTGTTGGGGTAACCAGGCACTTTATTTATTTAATTTATTTAAGGTTTTTATAGAGCGCGTAGTCACCCGTGAGTATCCCAGCGCTATGCCTCGTAATCCAGAGGGGAAGGAGTGCAGAAGAGATGGAGGGCTTATGGGAAGAGAAGAGTTTTGAGCGATTTCCTGAAGCGGAGGAGGTTCGGTTCTGTTCTTAATTTCAGAGGGAGCGCATTCCATTGCTTCGCTGTATGAACCGAAAACCGGCGACCTCCTGAGCGGGCTTTTTTCACTCTAGGTACCACTAAAAGGTGTTCGTGGTCCGATCGGAGTGCTCTGGTGGGTCTATAGGGGGTAATACAGTTTTTGAGAATTGGTGGGCCTTCATTGTGGAGCAATTTGTGGGCCAGACAGAGGGCCTTGAAAACCACCCTTTCCCTGACCGGCAGCCAGTGCAGTTTCCTCAGGGCGGGTTTCGCGGATGTTCTGGCCGGGGTGTTCGTGAGCATCCGGGCAGCGGCATTCTGGATTTTCTGTAGGGTCTGAAAGGTGACTTCGGGGGCTCCCAAATAGATGGCGTTACTGTAGTCCAGCCTGGCAACAATCAGGCCTTGGATCAGCAGTTTCCGGGAGTTAAAAGGAAGTAGGGGGAGCACCTTCCTACATGACCTTAGAAGGCCGAAACAGACGCCGGCCGTCTTCCTTGCCTGTGTTCTAAAGGTGAGATCTTTTTCTAACCATATTCCCAAGCTCTTGACCTCCGCCTTGGAGGCAGGAGGTTCCCCAAGGCAGGCGGGACAGATGTTCGGGGGTAGAGAGGGCCCTTTTTGTCCTAGGAGCAGAATCTCAGTTTTTGACCCGTTGAGCTTGAGGACTGAGTCGTTCATCCATTGATGTATCTTGGAGAGGCAGCCATGTAGGTTGGAGGGTTCTTGTTTGGGGTGAGATAGCGTTACCACCAGATGAGCATCATCAGCATAACTGATGATAGTGACTCCAAATGGGGTGACCACCTCCTCCAGTGGGGCCATGTACACGTTAAATAACATGGGGCTTAATGACGAGCCCTGTGGCACCCCACACCGGAGGGGGATGGCAGGGGAGCGGCTGTCACTTTCCCATACTTGGAAGGAGCGTTGACAGAGAAATGATGCGAGCCATTTCAGTGCTTTGTCCTTCACTCCTATGTTTTCCAGGCGATGAGTTAAGACCTGGTGGCTGACAGTGTCGAAGGCCGCACTCAGGTCCAGGAGGATCACTGCCACTGATCCTCCTGTGTCCAGAATGTCTCTGGCCTTCTCCACTGCTGCCAGGAGTGCGGTGTCAGTGCCCTGACCTGGTCGGAAGCCCGTTTGGGAGTTCTTGAGAAGGTGATTAGTTTCCAAGAACTGTGACAGTTTTTTATTTACTAGTTTCTCGGTGACCTTACCAACCCAGGGGAGAAGCGAGATGGGTCTATAATTTGACAGGTCCTCTGGGTCTAGGGAGGGCTTCTTAAGAAGTCCTTTAACGACCGCCTCTTTCCAGCTAGGAGGGACTTCACCTTGGGATAATGAGGTGTTAATCAGAGCGGTCAGCGGGGGTACTATGGTGTGGGTGACTTTTTTGAGGAACCGTATGGGCACTGGGTCACTGGGGGCGCCACTCTTGATTGAGACAAATGTGGCGGTTACCTCCTCCATGGTAACCGGGCCAAAGGAGACCAGGTGAGGGGCAGAAGATTTCAGGGGGGAATTCATTCGCAGGGGAAGGTTGTCCTTATCTCCTTCAATGAAATCGGAATCGGTAGCGGGAAGAGATGCGAGAATCTTTTTTATTTTTTCATCGAAGAAGGTAGCTAGTTTGACACATTTGTCTTCCGCTGCTTTGGGGTCTAGAGGTTTTTCTGGGGGGGTGGGTACATGGAGGAGCTCTTTAAGGATAAGGAAGGTTTCCCTAGCGGAGCAGGAAGAGTTCTCTATTTTTTCCTCATAAAAGGCACTTTTGGCGTTGCGGAGTGCAAGTTTATATTTTCTCATGGATGTCTAGAATGCAACTTTTTTATTCACAGATTTATCCTTCCTCCAAATGCGTTCCGACTTTTTGCATTCCTTCCGCAAGGCGTTCAATGCAGGGGTGTACCATGGAGCGGGACTGATCCTCTTAGTATGTTTTAGAATGCTAGTGTGCGGAATGAGATTGTCTAGGGAGTGGGTGAGCCAATCATTAAATTCTCTATCCGCCGTTTTTGGATCCAGGGAGGGGAGAGGGGTGGATTCTCTTAGCTTAGCTTCCCAGTCCTCCGGCACCAGCTTGTGCCACAGTCTGACGAGGGTCCTGGCTTTGGGTGGTTGGGTCGGAGCGGTTTTAAGGTGCCAGTGCATGGGGACCAGTAAGTGGTCTGTCCAAAGAAAGGGAATTGGTTCCTGAGTTTTAAAATTTAGAATATTCGTAAAAATCGGATCCAAAAGCTGGCCTTTTTCATGGGTGGCCTGTGAGTTCATGAGCTGCAGGTCGACTGACGCAAGATCTGTCAATAGATTGGCTGCGGAGTTATCCGTGGGGTCAAGGAAATGGAGATTGAGATCTCCTAAGAGAAGGAAGTTAGAGGCAGTGGTTGCTGATAGTGTAACGTGATCCATCAATGTACTGGAGAATTCCCCAAGTGGGCCAGGCGGCCGATAGACTAAGAGTCCGGAGAGAGAGATTGCAGGAGAGATCTGTAGAGTAAAGTTACAGCTTTCACAATCTTTGACATTGCCATTGTCAATCCTACAGGTGAGGTGGTCCTTGTAGAGGATGGCTAGCCCACCGCCTCTACCGACCGGTCTGTTTAGGAAGCGTATTTGATAGCCTGGGGGGACGGCATTGACTGTGTCAAAGTCGTTATTCGGCGTCAGCCATGTTTCTGTAAGAAACATTATATCTAGCATGGAGTTTTGCAGGAGAATATTTATCTCGTGAGCATGTCTAACAAGAGACCTGCAGTTGAGAAGGCCAAGTCGGAGGGATTGTGCCTGTTCCTGTTCCTCAGGCGGGTTGCAGAGGGCACAGCCCGTGAATGGCTTGTCTTCCATGACAATATATTTACAATTGGGATGTTTATTCAAATTCAGAGCTTGCAGCCTGTCTTGGGTGTAAGTTATACGGCTTAGAGAATCGGGCATAGTACCTGGGCCTAAGGCCGTCTGGGCCCGGACGGGTCCAGACGGGCTTGCCTTAGGCGCGCCCGCTGCGCTCGTCCGCTGCACGGATGGGAGGTGCACATAAATGAGGTGCAGGGGGGCGTGGCCTAGGGAGATGGGCGTGGCCTCGAGGTGCGGAGAGAATGGCGGCAATCTGCAAGTCAAACCACGTCAGCGCTAGAGTCCGCTGGGCGTGGTTGTGCTGAATGGCAACACGAGGTGAAGGTTTGTTTAAAAACACAATTAGCAGTGAACACACAATGTTTTTAAAAAGGCAGTTATAACGCAATCTATCTCTTCTCCCGGCTTCCGCCTCAGGAGATATGCAGGCTTCTAGGTCGCGCTAGTGGTCAGCGCGCCTGAAATACACGGCGCAGGGGGCGTGGCCTAGGGAGATGGGCGTGGCCTCGAGGTGCAGAGCGAATGGCGGCAATCTGCAAGTCAAACCACGTCAGTGCTAGAGTCCGCTGGGCGTGGTTGTGCTGAATGGCAACACGAGGTGAAGGTTTGTTTAAAAACACAATTAGCAGTGAACACACAATGTTTTTAAAAAGGCAGTTATAACACAATCTATCTCTTCTCCCGGCTTCCGCCTCAGGAGATGTGCAGGCTTCTAGGTCGCGCTAGTGGTCAGCGCGCCTGAAATACACGGCGCAGGGGGCGTGGCCTAGGGAGATGGGCGTGGCCTCGAGGTGCGGAGCGAATGGCGGCAATCTGCAAGTCAAACCACGTCAGCGCTAGAGTCCGCTGGGCGTGGTTGTGCTGAATGGCAACACGAGGTGAAGGTTTGTTTAAAAACACAATTAGCAGTGAACACACAATGTTTTTAAAAAGGCAGTTATAACGCAATCTATCTCTTCTCCCGGCTTCCGCCTCAGGAGATGTGCAGGGTTCTAGGTCGCGCAAATTTCTAACATAGCATGACATTATCTTATATGCCTGAGGTTATCCACTTTGCACTTTCCAGTCGCCTTCCTGTTAACAGGTTGATGGTCATCCTGCGTGCCCTTTTGCACATGCGTTTCGAACCCCATCACAATCAACTGTTCATATTATGCTTTTTTGTAAATTGTATTGTACTCAGAGAATATGCTTCCTGAACCCAATTTTTTTAGCATAATGTGTTGTATCTTGTAAAGATGTTTCTCAATTTGTTACAGCATCTAGACTCGGTATCTACTTGTCACTCAGTGATCAGTTACATTTGTTGGGCCATAAAATTCAGGAAGGCATATACCTCACCCTAACCAGGTTTTAAGGTATTTGATGTACCACTATTGTATCCCAATTTCAAGATTACTCCAGTGTGAATTTCTTTTTGAAGATTCTTAGTTGCAAAGTAAAATGATAAGTCTGACATAATTGCCTGAGTCGCGGCTCTCTGTATATGTGCAAATTAATTTTCTCAGGTTAACTGTTTGAAGATGATTCTTTTTATCTTGGTTTTATGTCGACATTTCTATATGTATTATATTTGTAAATTGTTTTTTTATTACGTGCTTTTATGGCCGAAATGGATAATGTGTTATTGACAGATTGACACCCCTACTCTTCTACTGGACCCTACGAATTTTCAGAATATTCAGAATGTAATCATAAACTTTCAGAGTGTGAATGTATATCATTTGAATTTGGTCAGAGAAGAATCAAAGATCATTCAAAATTCAATTTGATATTCATGAAGGCTTTTCCAAAATGTCCTATTGATTCTCAGGGCCTTATTTTGAGTTTGGCGGTCCCATGGACCGCTGTATCTGCGGTGGCAGTCTGAGCGCAGTGAGCTCAGCGGTCTAACCACTGTATTACAAGTTAGGCAGATCGGCCTTACGAAGACCGCTGTTGTACCGCCAAGACCAGCAGAAGACCGTCGACCACCAGGTTCATGATTGGGGAAAGGCAGCCATCGTAGGGGAGCTGCACTGCCATGCGAATTGCAAGTTGCCTGTTCCTTGAGTGGTCCACGGCGGTCCGACCACCAGCTTCAAGGTTGCAGTGACAAAGGAATTTGGCTGCGTACTCACCCCTTTCTTTTTCTTCCAGACAGATTCCAATGTGGATCCCTTTCTCCAGGTCCTCCCTTCACAACAGGATCTTCACACCAAGGATTACGACCCAGTGTGCAGCGATCTACAGTGAGTCCATTTCATACCATATATCCATTGCCAGGACTGCCCACATATGTGCTGAACCCAGATAATGGGGTTATGGTAGCGTCCTTCATATATCCTACATATTTGTGCATCCGACACATATGCAGTCAAAATGCACACACAGGCATCAATATATTCGGTAATAGTACTCACCACCACTGCAAGATCCCCGTCTTCACACTGCCGGCCCTGTTGTCAGCTCGTAATACGGCGGTCTTTGGACCGCCAGCACCGTGGGCAGATACATTCCTATGGGGGTCAGACCACTTAACTCATACTAAGGCCCTCGGTTTCATGTGCTTTCGATTCAGACCCACTATCTCCTTCACCTTCTGACTACTGTCACTTTGTTCACTTGTCTCTGTTTCTTCATAGATAGTTTTTGGGATGTGTTCCTCTGAAACAGCAGCTCTGAGTCTCGCCCTTTTTTACCACCTTTCTCTTCTCTATTATCCTTGGGCCTAAGTGCTTGTGCCTCTTTTGAGCTTATTTTGCACACTTCCAGTTTTTTGGCTTGGTTCACTGTAGCTACTCTTGGCTAATTCACCATAGGCTCTGCACTTGTCTCGAGTTGACTTTGAGACAGTTGTGCACAATCTTTTCCTCCTTCTGAGCATTAGTTTTGCACTGGAGTTGAGTCTGCAAACCAGTGGTTGTTGTCACTACTTCTTTACCAGCTCGTCTCACTCTCTTGGTGTGCGAAAAATTTATTCAGTTTGGGAGACCCTTGCATTTCATGGCAGTGTTCGTCACAAGAACAGCTTGGAAAGGCTCAATTTCCTGACATGTTTCTTTACCAAAACCCAATCCTCCAGTAATGGCACTGTTCTTGTGTTAGAAATTAAGCCTCCAACTCAACCAGGTGAGAAAAAGAATGCAGCACGCCAGCCACTCCTTTGCAGTAGTCAAAAATAATTTCACTGGTTATATTCACAGGTGCAGCTGCAGGCACAGCAGGAAATCACATGGCTTTCCTTATCAGGATCCTAAGGGGAAAAGTCCTGTCCTCTGATCAGGAGTGCTTCAGAGGCTCATCAGAACACGAGGAGGGGCAACTGGCCATTTGAGCAAAGTGGACGCCCTTACTATGGCTAATTGAGACTTCGGCATCCTATTTATTTGCTCAACAATCCCAGACCTCTGGCCTCAATCTACACAGGAACCTTTGATCACCCAGCAGTGCAAGACCTAGTTCTTGAAATGGGTTCCAAGATCTTGCTCCAGAGAAACCGGTAGGCCGAACCTGGAAATCAATTCCCTCAATGACAATTTAGCCACAGTGAAAGTGTAATTTCTCTTAGTTGAGTACTCTTCCACACAACCTGAAATGAGGCAGACTATCACCAAGATATAGCAGAGTCCATTGTACGCAGGCCTTTCAACAAAGTCAAGCTGCATTTGATTAAATGAACTACCTGGATCCTATGTGTATTGATAGTCACAATTGTCTTCCTGTCTTCATTTAACTGCTGGCAAGTAACACAGGTGTTTTTTACAAAGACACTGAAATGAGGATTGTACCACTAGGTCTTGCAGAGATGAACCATAGCACCTCTCCCTATGTGAGTGGGACCATCTTACTGATTCTTCTCACACCCCGACCTAACCCACTTTTCCTGTTTGTGTTCTAGGGCTTTTTCGTGAATGTCCTTGATTTCTCCCCAGGTATCAGCAACAACAACAGCATTGTTCCCTCAGTCATAAGTATGATCCGTATTAAATGTGCAGGACTCAAGAGCGCAGGACCCTGGCATCTAATCCGCAAAGCGTTTTTCAACAGTCACAAAATCCCATCCACTGTTGTGTATTGCACATGTCATAATAGATACTCCTGCAGGCAATTACAATGCACCAAGCAAATCCATCATATAATTTCAATTTCTAATGGGGGAGCCAGAAGAATTCATTAAACCTCTTTGGGACCACAACTGTCCAAAATAATTGACAACACCAAACCTGTGTTGCCTGTCAGTATAGATGGTAACTTTCAAATTGTGAGAGACACAGTATGGTCTAGTAAGAGAGATCAGTTCTCCCGCCAAAGCAGATGTTACATTGCACAATTAGGAGGTTTCCACAACATCTTCCAAAATGCACACTGCATAGACTGCTCTCAGAATTCCTCGTCCATCTCTTAAACAAAAGCCGCCCACAAACAAGGTAAAATCAGGCTCTTCCAGAGGGACATCTTGAATATGGGGTCTTGACTTGGCACACAATTCTGTCAGATCAAGGCGGTCATGGTCAACCCCATCATCATCTTCATCAGGCAAAGTCAAAAGTGTAGCAGGGTTCAGGGTATTTAAATCAAAAGGAGAAAGAGAAGCCTATACATACATGAATTAAAAAAATTGTTTTTTCAAATTTCAAAAACCATTATAGTTTATTACATATATTGAAAGTTAAAAAGAACAATTATGCTCAAGACAAGAATGTTGGTAAACAGAAAAACAAACATATCACAGACCAAACACGTGGTCACAAAAAGCGTCGACGGCATTTCGACCGCTGAGTTACTGCACAGTCATCATCAGGACTTGAAGTCGCTTGAGCGTTACTCAGCTGTACAATGGAGATATTAAAACATTTTTGTAAATTATCACATTGAGTGAGGATAAACGCGTACATACATTATGAGCGCCTACAGTGATAGTAGCAGAAACATGAACCGGTACGCATATCCAAGTATGTGTTACAGCGCCATATAATAATGCACCGACAGTAAAGTCATGAGCACGCGTCTGTCATTGTGGTAATGCAACAAGTTGCGATCTCACACTAAATTGTGTGCGCGTCACATTGGTAATATTAAAAAACCGAGGAAACAACTGGACAACTCCGTGGACACAAAAGAGCTGCTATGTCATTTCACGATATCGGGCAAAAGATGTTATTATAGGAGGACAACCATATAAAGAAAGGGTTTTTCTTTGAACAGGTCTAGGTACAAAAGGTAAAACAAAACAGATTATACACCACTTTGTATGTTGTGATAACTGGTTCTTGTGATTGCTACTATCACTGTAGGCGCTCATAATGTATGTACGCGCTTATCCTTTTCCAAAATGGCGCTTACAGACGCCAGTGACGTTTCCGGTTTCGGGTCCTTTTTTATTTCTAGAACTGTCCTTCGTGCCTCATGGCTAGCATTCTGTCGTGGCGACTTTGGATCCTTAGGCGTGTGCTGTGGATATATACTGGTAAGCACACTCATATTTGGAGGTGGTCTATAACCTTGTATAACTTACTTTATTTAATAAGGGCTCATGTAAAGTGGTAACTTTGTAATCCACTGAGCCTGCATGATAAGACATACTATTAGTTATATGCCCTTTCTGACAACTGCGCAAACGTGGTTGTCGAAGTCTCAATATTGTACAGGGCAATTTCACTGAGCGTATGCGATTCTCGTATTGCTTTTTAGATAGATTTTCAGATATTTGTTTCTCGGTTTTAGAAATAACTGGCCAAGACCTGACAAGCATTGTTTTGTATTGGGGCTGATGCTGCTAACATCATATTGCATCTTTACCGTGTATGTGCGAATGCCTGGTTTTATATATAGATTTTCAGCATTTCGCTTTTTAAACTACTGGCTTAGATCTTACATGCACCGTTTTGTAGCTTAATTGATGTTAATAACATTGCGATGGTAATCTAACATATGCCACTAATTGGTTCCCCGTGTCCTTTGTTCATTGCTGAAATAAAGTTGGAGTTTGACTTTCTCTTTTTTGGTATGTGGTCGGCTTTTTGAATGACCACTTCAGGTCTATATTTAACTTAACATGACTGAGTTTAGATCATGACATGCATCATTGATTCCGGGTGGGAGATTTATTTTTGTCTCTCTTTCTGTTTCCAGCTTATTTATTGGGCGCACTAGAGGGTGGACTATTGACACCACTTACTGATTGAACTTCAATCTGTGGACACGGTGTGTCTCTTCTGAAAATTTGCCTTTCGCAGTAAGTTAACTACCTATTATTGGTGGTGTGATTTTTCAATCCAGTCTCGCAGTATTCAATTAGCGCAGGTTGACTGATTGTAATTTTTGTTCCAACACAGAGCTGGAATTATTTTGACAGCCATCAATTCATGATTGGTCCGTCTTCCTTTTAGTAAGGTGATTTTAACTTATTACTTTGTTGGTTGATGGTATCACGACCGGTGTGGTGGTAGTTTCTTTTTCCCCCTCTTTTAAAATTTTTCATTTTCCCTAGTTTCTTGCCACTGGGTGCTTTTTTCAATCTTTTTTCAGTCTTTTCCTTTGAAGAAGCCTACATCACTCAATGTGATAATTTATACACATTTTTTAATATCTCCATTGTACAGCTGTGTAACGCTCAAGCGACTTCAAGTCCTGATGATGACCGTGCAGTAACTCAGCGGTCGAAACTGCGTCGACGCTTTTTGTGGCCATAATTCTTTAAGGACACATTACTTTTGATTGAGTTGTTCCTTTACACATGTAATGTTTTTTGTTGAGCCATGTGCTTCGTCTGTGATATGTTTGTTTTCTGTTTACCAACATTCCTGTCTTGAGCATAATTGTTCTTTTTAACGTTCAATATATGTAATAAACTATAATGGTTTTTGAAATTTGAAAAAACTCTTTTTTGAATTCATGTATGTATAGGCTTCTCTTTCTCCTATCGATTTTAATTGTATATATGAAGTTGGATAATCCATTTGACCTCTCTTCCTGAACCTCTTGTAAGGTATATCGAATGTCTGTCCCTGGTTCAGGGTTTTTGGACAGCCCCTGTAGTTTGTAAATGAAGGGTTCAGGGTATGGCATCTCTTAAGAGTGAAATTCTAAGCTGCTAGAATAACCTGCTCATATCACATGAGTCTGTTGTATGTCATATGTTTTGTTTGAGTGCGAGTTAACAAAAGTTTACTCGGTGAAGGACCATTACAGTAAGCGAGTATCACATCACTATTCCCTCACACTACCGAATTGTGACACCATCTGCAGCACAATCTTTAGGCATCCCAGCAACACTGTAGCTACTAGGCCTGGGTGGTGAACTCCACTCCGTTCGTGGACTTTGCAGAGTTTTCTGCACTCTGCAGAGCATCCAGAGTTAAAGAAATTTCTGCGGAGCATAGTTTTTTCCTTGTTAGCATTCGGCACTGTCAAGTTTGCAAGCGTGAGCGAGAAAATCAACCTCTCAGTGAGATTTCTAAATGCGGGTAGTCAGATTTCTCAATGCAGGCGGTCACAGATAGTCTCGACCGCTCGTATTGAGAAACCTTCCTTTCTCGTTGAGAAAACTGCTGTTCGGGAAAAAAATCTACTCAATCCGCCAGAAAAGAACTAGCTCCCTCTTGCGCTGCACATAGTGCCGTTAGCATGGGACAAATTTCCGGCACTGAAAACAAAGCGAACAGCATGACCAAACGCACTCTGCCGCTTGCGGAACTCCACATATCGCAGCAGTTTTCGGTCACTTCATGGAGTTCCACTAAGTAGAACTCCGAGTACTCCTCCCAGGCCTAGTAGCTACCAGATCAAGTGGGACAGAGAAATTAGAAATGAGTCATTTGAATTCATCGTGAGTCTGTTGAATACAAACAACTTTCACCTTTTCCTCATGTAACAGTAGAAGACAAAATATTTCAATAATCAGGCATTCCTAAGGCAGAGGAGCGTCAGAGACTTTCTCTCAGCTCAAGGAAGGTGCGCCTGCATTTGTTGTCCCCATGTAGTGTATCAGAAACATCCATGTGTGTAAGCCTCTATAAAGGCTTTGCCACTAGGGAAAAGCTGTGAAGCCACTGACAACAGTAGTCTACCATTCCCAGAAGCATCCTGACTTCATTTGGTAGGCGTGTTCATTTTTAGAATTGTAGAGATTCTCTCTTGGTTCACTTTCCTATCCACTTTCTTAATGTTATGTCCCAGATACAGAACCTCCCTCTGACAATGCTGTTATTTTGTAGGGGATGGCTTGTGCCTGTTCTCTGCGCAATGGTTTAGTAAGGCAATGGTATCTTGTTTGCATGCAACTTGAGTTGTTGACACCACAAGTAAGTTGTCGATATACTGAACCAGAAGAGAGTTAAATGGCAACTGCAAGGACTCAAATTTTTTTCTTCAGGATCTGAATAAAGATTGAGGAACTCTAGGCATACCCCTGTCAAACTTGGCACCATACCAAAAACTTATTTTGGGACTCAGAAGGCGAAAAGGAATGGACTAACCTCAGGATGAGGAATGGAAAAGAATGCTTGACACAGGTCAATGACTGTGAACCATTTAGATCACTAACATAATATCGAGGCATACAATATTGAAACACAAATATATTGAAAACGACATCTTGCTAACAAAAATACTGACTTTCTATACTTAACTAATAAACCACTTTTATCGAGAACACCAATATAGTTGTTAAAATGATTGATTTTTACTTATATTGAAAACACAAATATCGAATACAAAAATATCTCCACCTTTAAATAAACATATGATATGTCACAAATATTAATTCACACTATATCCATTACAATAAGAGTGACAAAATAATTATATTATCATTAAAATAAACACAAACCATTTTTTACGCATGTTTAAATGAAAAAGAAATATATTACATGGCCAAAATATTAACAATTCACTCCAATAAAATGTATAACTAAATTCATAACAATATATCAACATTTTTTTCTATTAACTCCAATCTTTTAAACAACATAAATACTAATGTATAGATATATATTAAAAATTATCAAACTATATTTAAAACATAAATACAATTTCAATTAGTGTTCATATATAAATGTTTATTTTTACATTGAAATATACGTTTAAAAATGAAAACTATACATCAAACAAACTTCAAAACATAAATAAAATTAGAGAAATGTACTACATGTCTTTATTCTATAAAAATATGTAATTAACATGATTTATTACAAAATATATCTAACTATTTATTTTAATATTTTTAAACACCAACAACGCTAATTGAATAACACAAACTGTTTCTCCAACATACAAAGAGAATTTAAACAAAGGATTCACGCAAAAAGTTTAAAATTGAATAATCACACTCCATCATAACCCATTTTAAAGAAAGTGTTGGACACTAAAGGGATGAAATGTAATATTCCCACTCCAATCTAAACCAATTTGGACAAGGTGTTGGACACTAAATGGGTAACATTTACTATTCCCCCTCCAATCTAAACCAGTTTGGAGAATGGATTGGGCACTAAAGGAGTGACATTTACTATTCCCACTCCAAACTATACCAAGTTGGGGAAGGTGTTGGACACTAGATTAGGGTGGCCAGGCATCTCAGATTTGCCAGGACGGTCCCCATTTTTCACCAGCTATCCCAGTATATTTCAAGAAATTTAGCTCATGTCCCAGTTTTCAAAGAGGGACGACTGTAAATGCCAGGAGGTGCTTTTTTATGTTTTACAAAGCAGGGATAGTTAGCAGTTGCTTCAGGATAGCAATTTTATTAACAGGCAAGCTACTGCTTAAAATTGCATTTTATGTATGTTCTTACTGCCTGTTCTATAATTTTCTTCTGATGAGTGCTGTCATTCTGTGCGCCGTCTTGAAGTAAAATTGTAGTCCTTCTATTTTTGTGAAATAAAAGATCTGTTGATTCCCTATGCTCCTTCCAGAAACCTTTGTTCCTCAAAGAAGCTTCTTCTATCAGTCCCTCGAGTTTGAAGAGCCAAGTGGGGAGGTAGAGCTTTTTCCAGCCTTGCTCCTAGATGATGGAATACTGTACCCTGTGATATTAGGACCCTGCCATCGATTCAATCTTTTAGAAAGGCCTCGAAGACCTGGCTTTTTGCCAGAGCGTACCCTTAGTTTTGGGATTTGCCTTTTATGATCTTTTTAGGCGCCTTGATGCCTTTCGGCAAAGTCGCGCAATATAAGTTTTTATTAAATTCAATTCAATTCAAATGTCCCGGTTTTTGGCTTTAAAATTCTGGTCACCCTACACTAGATGGGCAACATGAACTATTCTCATTCCAATCTATACCAAGTTGGGGAAGGTGTTGGACACTAAAATGGTGACATTTACAATTCACACTCCCATCTATACTAGGTAGGAGAAGGTGTTGGACACTATGAGGGTGAAGTTTACTATTAGCACTCCAATCTATACCAATTTGGAGAAGGTGTTGGATACTAAAAGGATGATATTTACTATTTCCACTCCAGTCCATACTATTTTGGAGAAAGCGCTGGACACTAAAAGGGTGGCATTTACTGTTCCCACTCCAATCTATACCATGTTGGGGAAGGTGTTGGACACTGAATGGGTGACATTTTCTATTCTCACTCCAATATATACCTTTGGGGAATGTATTGGACACTAAAGGGGTGAACAATTCTATTTCCACTACAATCCAAAACATTTTATGGAGGGTGCTACAGACTAAAACTAAAAATGTACACGCACAATCATTACTCTATTGTCACATTAAAAAATACACTAACCAAACTACAAATCTATTGATTCATATTTAAGCATTACCATATAACACTGTTAGCAATTAATACTTTTTTAAACTTTACTAACTTCCTAAACTTTGAACTGTAAAATAAAATATAAAATCATAATCCGAAATTAACAATGATCAAAGTAAAGATTAAAAAAATATTTCTACAATGCCATAATATTTTCTACATATTAAATATATAAAATATTTAATAATGAGAAAGATTTATTTTTTTAAAATGACATCTCTTTTAATTTTTGAAAATCTTTTTTATCTTTCTGATTCAAATATTTATGTAAATATTTACAACACAATAATAATTGTAATTTAATATAATTTATATTTTATTTTATAAATTATCATTTAATAAAAGGACTAATGTAGGAATATTAATTTGTGCATCATAAAATAGTTAATATTAACTATTCATTAAAATACCACTTTTAAAAAACTCCCCACTCCTTATTCCCTGAAAACCCAATATCCTGCTGCTAAAAACAATTATGAAACCATTATTTGTATACCTTAGTACAGCTACGCTGAGGGACATCATTGCAGTGTGTTAGGGGTGCCAGGCCCCAAGCCGAATCCTGCATTACTTGCCTGTAGGGACCTCCAGTCCCACAGATACCCATGTGGTCATCGTGCCAACATTTGGAGAGGGCGGGGCCACCCACTGATCAGCCCAGTTAGGTACAGCACATGCACCTGCTGCTTGGGATGCTGAGGGACATCGTTGCTGTGTGCTGGGGGTGCCAAGCCCCGTGCCCAGTCCTGCATTATCTGCCTGAAGGCACCTCCAGTCCCACAGATCACCATGCGATCATCGCGCCAACGTTTGGAGAGGGGCGAGGCAGCCCACTGATCGGTGCTGTAAAGCGACACACCTGTGCACGCTGCGTGGGACGAGCGTGGGCCGTGCCCGGAAAAAAGCCTGGGCCTAGGTCGGGCTCATCCACGCCCATCAGAGCCTGGAGGAGGCAGGGCTGGGCCACCCCCTTTTGGCTCTACACTTTGAGGTATTATGGAGTCATTCTTATTTTGACTAAGATTTCCACCTGGTTGTGCTACTGCCGTTAGTTATTCCACCCTGGCCCAAACCTAAGCACCTATCACCATGCTTTGGCATCCACAGAGGGGCCGGTTATGTTTTTTGGTTCCACAGGGGAATACTGATGATTAAGTGTAAGCAAGATCCGAATGTGGAAGGGGCAGCAGCCAAGAAAATCATCACCCTGGAAGTTTACATTGAAAAGTCGATGGGTATACTTAACAAAGAATCCTTCTAGCAGAGAAGGGCTTCTCGACAGTTCTGTCGCAACCCACCTCATGCCTCTGTTAGCCTCTGGGGCTGGATTGCAAGGATACAATTCACTGTTCCCTCCCTGATTTGCCCACTGTGTGACATGGAGCTGATCAACCATCTCCTCCTCAGGTGAGGTGGAGAACCAGTTTTAGCTTTTTGATCGATTCTCCCCTTGGTGTGATCTATCTGAAAACAATTGACTCAGCCCCCATGATGTGCCAATCCCCCCCCCCCAGCTTCCCAAGGAGCCCAGGGCAGTCACCACCAACTTCCCCTTTTCTTTGGATCTACTTAGCTCCTATTAGAGCATAGGGGAATCATGCCACACAATGATTATACCCAAACCTGCGTTTACATCTTTTCTTGGAATGTTGCAGGTTTAGCCAATAAAATGGCCTATGAAGACTCGGTGCTTATATACGTAAGCATGATATTGCCCTATTTCAGGAGACCTGGGTCACAGAGGAAATTGTTCTGATGGTTATGGCTCATGCTGTCTCCCCCCTGCTCATTCTGCTATAGGTTGGGCCAAGACTGGGGTAACTTTTTGGTTTAAAATCACTTGGGATTGCAAATTTACTCTAATCTCTACTGATAGCCCTTTAATTCAAGCTTTTCTAATTACTTGGCCAAATGCTGTGTGTATTGTCCTAATCATTTTTTATTACTGCTCTTTTGACATAGACCATATTGCCAACCTTAAACTGCTCTCTGAATTTATATTAGGTCTTGAGGAACTTCTAGCATCGCTGGTCAATGGCTATAATATTATCCTTGGCTGTGATTTAAATGTTAAATTGGGGTCTACACTACTGGAGAATCCACAAACCATGTTTGATAGCCTTACCATTGGGAGTGTTAGACAGACTAGAGACAAGAGGGAAGGGGGGGGGGGGTCAGACCCTTTATAAACTTATAAAACTGTACAATCTTTTGAATGTACCAGAGGTTTATGATCCCATTTAGTCAGCCAAAGCTACTTTTGGAAGGGTGGAGTGCTCTACCGTGATAGATTACATTTCTGCAAATCGGTATCTCTGCACCTGAGTTTTGGAAGCCAAAATAACCGAAAGACTGCATTGTGATCATAACCCCCCTGTGTTTGGAATTATGCATAAAGAGGAGGGAGGCCCGATGATCCTAAGTTTGCAAACCGTTCAAACCAAAATGCAACGGCAGCGCCTGGTATAGAGAAATGTGAATACGACCACAATCGTAGCATAGGTATGCTCCAACCATCTACCATTGGTACTTGTTTGCTTCAAGTCACCTGGCTGTTTTCACACAGTGTCTACCCACAGTCTAGAACTAGGCTTAGTGGTATGCAGCTTATTGACAAAACCCAGAAGGCCTGAGGGATTGAAATGGTGCGGACAGGCATGCAGGAAGGCCTCAAAGTGTCTGTATGTTGCCTGAAAGGCCAAAACAAGGAATGTGCTAACAGTGTGCAATCGTAAGACACATCCACAGGAATGTGATGAGGGCCAGGTGGAAGGAAATAGAGGATGAGTCCTGGGGAGAATTGGTGAAGGCCTATAGATTGAATGACACCAGAACTTTCTGGGCTACCATAGGTAACATCAAGTCAGTGGGGGTAAAATCAAATTCCGTTATAACCAACATAAGCCAGGAAGCCTGGGTCAAGCAATTTAAAAATGTTTATGGCTCTTCAAGCATTTTGGGGCCATTGAGGAAGAGGTAGCTTTTCCCTTACTAGTGGAAATTTCTGTAGAAGAAGTAAGGGAGGCAATCAACAAAAGCCCATGCAAGAATGCCCCCAGTCCAGATAGGGTGCTAATGGATCTATATAAAAATGCCCAAGATCTCTGGGTCCCTTTACTTTATAAAAGTTTTTAATACCCTCTGTAAGACAGATTCACCACAATCCTGGCGCTTTGCCATAATTGTCTCCGTCTTTAAAAGCAGTAATCCTCAGACCCCTAAATGTTATTTCCCAATTTCGCTTTCAGCGTCTGCCATCAAGTTGGTCAGTAGAATACTTTTGGCCCGCCTTCTGGACTGGGTTGGGGCAACCGGCATTCTGTCGGAGGGAAAATACAGATTCCATGAGGTACTAGGCACATCAGAGCAATGTTTAAACCTGTACCTGCTGATAAGCAAATACACCATCTCTAAGCAGGGATCTGTTTTCTTGGCCTTCATGGATTTGTCGGACGCCTTCAACAGCGTGGTGAGATCTAAGCTCTAGGATATACCAAATGGCATGGGGATTGATGGCAACCTGGTCAAGTTCTTGAGAGCTGTCCATCAGGACCTCTCTGCTTCAGTCCGGTTTGGCCCCTCAGGTGAGAGGACAGGGATTTAGGATTAGATGCAGGGTACGCCAGGGGTGTGTTCTAGCCCCCCGGCTGTTTCGGCTATATGTAAATGGCCTAGGCCCTGCCCTGTCTGCTAAGGTTTCCGAGGGCTCCTGTATAGGTGGCAAATGGTCCCTGTACTACTATATATGGATGATGCAGTTCCGTTATCTAGAAAGCCCAATGGCTTAAAGATATTATTCCATGAATTTGTCACCTTCATGGGTTCCTTGTGTTTGGCCCACCTATCACTCCAAAACCTTCATTGTGACATGTAACTTAAAGCAAACTAAGATGCAGGTTATCGAATTGCAAGGTCATCCCATGGCACTTACCTAAGATTTTTCCTACCTGGGTGTAGGTTTCGATTCCATGGGGAACTGGGGGAACTGTGGGAACAGGGGACATGTACCACAGCAGCAAAGTGTACATTTTCAGGCTCGACCGAGTAAGTTTTAAACCTGGCCAGATGCAGTGGAAAAAACCTGTGGCCCCTTATTTGAGGTATATAGGAAGAATGTCTTTCCATTTTGTTGTATAGCGCAGGTATATTAGGCTACAGTAAACCCAAGCTACAGGTGATTAAAAAATTGAGTACTCAGGAGACTCCTGGGTGTTCCACCCACCTGTTCATCTTCATTTTGCACCAGGAACTAGGGATGAAATCTGCAGAGGACTCCATTAATCTTGCCCTACTGTTACTGTGGTGCTAAATATGGATTAATCCGCATGCTGCGTTCAAAAGAGAAATTGTCCTAGACTGCCTGGCATTAAGGCTGAATATCCCCTGGATTCACTAAATGAAGTTTGTGTTTAAGGTCCTAGTGGAGACGCAGTTTTTTCACAGTCCTGATACTTTGTCTAAGCAAGTTGTGGCTTGGGTTAAATCTCTGTTTAAAAGAAACAGACATGATCTTAGAGCAGTGAATGAGTCCTCTAAACCCACTTTCAGAGAGTATACAGCCTTGCACGACACCCGGGTGTTGCACCATATCTGAGGTGGATGGGCTCTTCATGGGAGAGAATGTTATTAACACGTTTACATGTAGATCTTGTTAAATAGCATTTGAATTTTCCTCTGGGGCAGCATGATGTGGCCAGTATTGTGATATGCCTATGCGATTAAGTTTCACCTCAAAGTCTGCTCCATCATCTGTAAATTTTATCAGGATCTTATCAAAATGTATATATTCCCTATTATTAAGAAGCAGGCATTCATTTATCCCTGGCAGCCATGGGGCACGTTCAAGCCCTGGAGTTTTCAACGATCTGTGTTAACGTTTGCTCTTTTTCTAAATGTGCTATCAAAAGAAGGAATTTAATGTTGTTTTAATCGGTTTCAATCTGTTTTTGGTATTAGTGTTGCCTTTTAGCATTTATAGCAATGCTATTATATTTTTTTACATTTTTTTGTAACAAATTAACATTTGCATTTAGCTGAGCTCTCGGGTTGGTGTCTTCCAGGTGGGGTGACCCCTCCATATACATGAATTGATGTTCATAAATATATACCTCTTTTATGAATTGTGTGTTCTTGCCTGGGAGCCTATGTTGTATGTACCTTGAAGTAATAGACGTCAATGATAGGTTCACACTTTGTAAGATTTTCTTTCTTGTTCACTATGTGATTAACTCTTTTCTTGTAATGTGATGTATTTTTTTTTTTACCCGCTGCACGTTTATGGCCATGGTTGAGGGTAAAATAAATGTTTTAAACTAAACTAAACTAAACTAAAACTAAAAACACAAATTTGAACAATTTCATAAATAGTACATTATCTTACTAAAAACACAAATAAAAAATGTCTCAAACATATAAATTAAAAACAGTACAATACATTACATACAAAATAACACTTACACGTGAAATTACATACAATATTTTCTAAAACTATAATTTTTGCAACAATATTTAAAAAAAACACTTAAAACGATATTTTTACCTTCGATATTCCTGTCGACAATATTTTTGGCATCCCGATATTCTAGACACAATATATTTGTATCACAAGATTTTGTTTTCGATATTTTGTCCAAATACTGAACCATTCAGCATCACAGGGTATTTAGAAGAGTATCACACCAAGGGACACCATGGGACGACTATCTGATTCACTTTTCTTAAATCTTTAACAATTCTCCACTTTTTATTAGGTTTCTGAAAACCCATCACAGGTGTGTTGCAGGGAATTCTTACTATCTCCTTTAGAATACTTGGTTCTAGCATAGATTGAATCACTGAGTAAATTTCTGCCACTGCTTTTGGTGAGAGGTTGTATTAGGGTGTATATGAATACTTTCATTTGGTTTTATAATTATCCTCTTAGGTTAAACATCCTTGATTAGACTAATGTCCTTGCCAGTCCCAGACTTCTTTTTTCTTGGAATCTCTTATATCTGGAGGTCAGTTTTCCTTTGTCAGAACTGGGAACAACCTAATAGGACACTCTTGGGTCCTTAGTTTTAAGTCTGTATCTTCAACGCCCTCCAGTGTGTAATAAATTACGCAGTTGCACTTGCACAGTGAATCCTTGCCCACAGATTGACGGGATTTGAATCATATATTATATTATATACAGCGCCATGATGCTCCCTCCGGAGCGAACGTCTGCGCTTTAGAAATACCCCTCCAAATATCCAAATATCCAAAATATATTAAAAAAATGGATGGTCTTCCTTTTTAAGTCAAGCCTGGGTAGCGCGCATACACTGTCTTTGAGATATGCTGTATTTACTCTGCAGGCTTTAATTTCACCCCTCACTGCCGATTGGTTAAGGAGAGCATCACTCGCAAAAGCTTGATTCCATGTGGTTTCTTTGTGTTATATGTCCCACCTTCTTGTGTCTTGTTCCTCCCATGGAGTATTGGCCTATTACGAGTATCCTTTAGCTTTTCTGTATTTGACTTTCTGTTTCCGCACTCTTTTTATTATTGCAGCATGCCCGTGTTTTTGGGAAGGTTCCACAACCCCTCCCAGGTCGCTGCTTGACCATCCCAAACCCCCTGCTGCTGCTTGTGGTAATGCAGTTCCACTGCCATCTTTTAATGGCGATGGAGACATACCGTCTTGTTTGTTTCTATGATCGGCTTCTTTCTTCAACCTATTACGGGTATCCTTTAGCTTTACTGTATTTCCCTTTCAGTTTGCACACTCTTTTTATCGGTGCAGAGTGCCTGTGTTTTCACGATGGTCTGTAAACGAAGCGTTGTATAGGGGTGGGTATAAAATGCGGATAACACAGAAGAAGGACTAAAAAACCGGGAATGGTGGCCATGATGGAATGGGGAAAGGAAAAGAAACCAATGAAGGACAACGTAACCAGGCTGAGAGAAAACATGAAATCATGACGTGAGGATAGAGGATTAATCACAATACAAGATAATTAATAAAGAGCAATGCAGATGGTAAACAAATGTGGATTATAGGTAACAACTATATTCTACTCGATCATTTAGTCCATAAGGCTTAAGAGTTTGCAAACGGAAAGTCCACTCTAGTTCTTTGTGTAGTCGTTGCCAATGTCCCACATTCGTGTCATTATGAAACGTTACCCAGATGTGTGTAACATCAACTAGGATGCATTGCTGCTCACCACAAAACCCGCTGTGAGGTTGGCAGGTGAGGGAGGGACAGGACTTAGGGTAGAATGGCCCTAAAGGTTATATGCATACAGTGTGCAGTCTACGAGTGTACCTGTAGTTTGTGGTCTTCAAATATGCATGTGTGTAATCTACGAGTGGACATGTGTGTAGGCTACAAGTGTATATATGTGCAGTCTTTGTGCATAGTGTGCAGGTTGAGTGTACATGTAGTGTGCAGTCTATAAGTGTACCTGTAGTCTGTAGTCTTCAAGCGTGCATGTGTGCATTCTACAAGTGTACATGTGTGCAGTGATGTGGACGCCGGAGCAGCATGGATTTTTCCCCTGCAATAATGTTTCCAAACCCCTTAACTGCATGTAGGTCGACAGCAGCGTGCTCCTCACAGTTAGAATTGCATTGTCTCACTTTTCTGTCTCCATGGTGTAATCTTTCAGTCTCACTGGCAGACTTCATTTCTGCTCCCAAGGCCTGCTAAGTGGCAGGGCTTCCTTCCATTAGCCCTCTGCTGGCACTCCTCCAACCCTGGCCCACTTCCACTTTTCGCAGGGAAAAGCCATGGCTCGGGCTGAGAATGTGTGCCATGGCCCGACTGTTTAATGCTTGTTTACCCACATTTTCTAGGGACACAGAGCCTAAGGCCCTAATCCTTCTCAGAGCATTAGGCTACTCAAGCATTTTTGTTCGCATTCTGATATTCATTTTATTGCCGTTCCCAATATTAATGGAGGAGACTACAAGTACCAGAATGCACAGGAAGAGCATTGCTGTATGTGCCACTCCCCCAGACAAAGGAAAGCTTGTGATTCTTTGAGCAGATCATCCCGGTGTGATGGAAAAACATGTTTCTGGTTCTAAGTTTAAGCTAATTTGATGTCTGCAAACACCATATGTGGACCCAACCACTCTTTCAGCTATTGTCATGATAGCTTATTTGTCTTTTTCCTCTCACAAATTTTTCATGACTGAGTCCCCGTTTCCTTGGTAACGGTGCAGACCAGTCTAGACTATCCAGTATGGGAGAAAAAAAACTTCAGGGCCACCAAAGCTGAATAACAGGTCTTGCTGGCATTGTGGTGCAATGTAGATGGCACATCAGGGGTTGTCCTTTCCAAAAAGACTAACTTTCTCCCTATTGGTGTCTCATTACAAGTGGCACTCATGCATTTTTGGATTCATAAAGATTCAATGTAGTAACTACTTTGAGAGGAGAAAAAGTACTGCGTTGTAAATTGGTACACTGTCTAACTTCTTCACTCAATAATATACCACAGCACAAGTAAATTTAAAAGATAATTTCAGATGTTATTCACACATAAAACAGACTAATCAGTCGATTTCTTCTTCTTTTAATCAGTCTTCAAGTTTCCAGTAACTCAACTGTTCCCAAGCCAACACATGTTTCGTCGCCTCAGTTAATTTGTACATGCAACTTGTTCGCGGCTGAACGGTTTCACAGTATTGCAGTTTTCAATGCGGCACTCAAGTAGACCAGCGTGGGGCACGAGTACGCGGAACAGCTGCTATTTCTTTCTTTCAAATTCGGAAGCTTATAAACGAAAACGAAACCATACCTACATTTGCCCGGCAGAGTTTATTGTAACTTTGGAGTTCACCTCACGCCACAGGAGTTATGTGGTTTGGAATTATCGCTGCATTGAAAACTGCAATACTGTGAAACCGTTCAGCCGTGAACAAGTTGCATGTACAAACTTACTGAGGTGACGTAACGCGTGTTGGCTTGGGAACAGTTGAGTTACTGGAAACTTGAAAACTGATTAAAAGAAGAAAAATTGACTGATTGATCTGCTGTTGTATGTGTGAATAACATCTGAAATAATCTTTTACATTTACGTGTGATGGGGTATAATATTGATTTTGTCTAGTTGGTTGTACCACAGAAACTTAGGGAGGCAGGTGGTTCTCCTCAACCCTTCAGCACCGTCACTAATCTGAAACTCACCTTAATACTTAGTGAAATCACCTAAAGGCGCCTATAGCCTATTACATATACCACCAATCCCGCTTGAGATTATAACTTCTTCACTCCTCAATCACACATTCTTCTAGTTTGAACCACCATTATCATCTGGTTCCTCTCTAAACTGCCTGCTCACACATGCTATCTTCCTGAATATCCTCACACTGGGTACAGGTCAGCCTCTCACCTCAACCCCCCTCTAGGGGACCATCCCACTACTATCTTACTCTCTTTCTCTCTCTCTCTCTCTCTCTCTCTCTCTCTCACACCACTCTCGTGCTCTCTCACCCGCTGATCCAGTATTTCTCATCTTGGTTCACTTCAAGTCTTTCAGCACAGTTTCTCCACAATACCTTTAAATAAGTCTGGACCTCGAACACACACTTTCCTCCTCATCTTTGGTGTCTTCTGCATACACAAGTGCTGCCTCTTTATGAGTCTATAAACTTTTATCCCCTTTTTTTTCTCTTTCTCGTACACTATTTCTGCTACTGTGTCTGGAGTTCATTCACCACTTCATGCACAAACTACCCATCCCTCTCAATCTTTCTTTATATCTATTCTATACAGCTCACACCCCTATCTATGCACCATGCCACATAACTCCACACCACAAATACACTACACACCACACAATACAAATCCCCACAATTCCACAACTAGCAATTCCAATTCAAACCACACATTTCCACTAAACACAACATGCAACCACTCCACTGTAAACAAAAAAAACATAAGTAAAAGCATTGTCATTTACAACTGCAATAGCTCTAACTATCACAAATGCGAGACTGATTGCATTGCAAAGGCTTGTTTCACTAGAACCTTAGTTGAAA
Source organism: Lissotriton vulgaris (assembly GCF_964263255.1). Classification (NCBI taxonomy): domain Eukaryota; kingdom Metazoa; phylum Chordata; class Amphibia; order Caudata; family Salamandridae; genus Lissotriton; species Lissotriton vulgaris. The sequence continues at coordinate 699,309,612 of NC_141699.1, forward strand.
CTGGGTTTGTGCTGTTTATTAGAAATACCTACAAATTGGACTTGTTTTCCTAAGAAGTGTAGGTTTTAGAACTCTACTGTACAGTAGAGCGGGTAGCTCCAATATCACTCAAAAATGATATGGGGAGGCTATTCACCTCTCCATCTGCATATGAGACACTCTGGTCAACCTCTGCAACTGTGCCAAGCATGCAATACTGCTCCCCTCATAGCACCGGCATTGTGATTGATCAGAATTCACTGAGACTTTTGAAAACCGGGAAATGTTGGAATTGTTTGGGGCACATGAAAGGGTTTTGCTGAACCTTTAGGTTTGGATTTGGATTAAACCTTGGGTTAATCATGCTCTGTTGCATCATTGTAGCTTGGGGCACATTAGCATTATGGGGTCTTGGCATTTGCATATTTTGTACTGGCCTTGTATTCATGTTTAGTCTTAGCATCTCTCGGCATTTCAGCAGGTGTTCAAGCCACAGCCACTTTACATTCAGCCCATAAATCATTTGGGACCACAATGTCAAAGAAAGCTTTTAAATCCTCCCACATCACTTTTGAAATTGTCACAAACCTCTCCACTTGTGTATATCACAGATTAGGATCTTTTTGCAACTTTTAAACTGATTTGTAAATGTGGAAAGATCATCACCACAACTGTAGTGGTACATGCAGATATCCACCACCATGCACTTCTTTCAACTGGTTCTCTTTGACCTCTGTATTGACTGCACTGATCTCCTCCATATGGGCCTTCTTTTTCTGTTCCTTTTCCTTTCTAGATCACTGATTCTTGTGCTTTTGAGTGCCGATCCACTTTTGGATACTGCCAGCTAATTCCTTCACATGTAATTTCATATCTGATGTTCTCAAATTCTTTATAGTATGTTCACTTGTATACATTCTGAGATTCTTCCTCAACGCCTGACTTTTAGACAAGTCTACCCCATATTCTGTGGCCACCAATCTAGATTTTCATGGGTTTCACAAGCACACCTTCCAGCTTTCTTACTCAAAAACAAAAGTTTTTCATCATTGTATACAACCACAAACCTTAACTCAAGGTTGCCTTTGAAAGGCTCTTCAAATTCTGCCTTTAACCTCAAAACAGCCAGTCGCCTCAAAGCGGTCTCTTTTTTGGCGGGTTTGTAAAAGGAGATCTTCCTCAACATGAAAAACAGGAACATTTAAAAGGGTAGTTCCATCTGTTCAAGATCCTGCTCCCAAATGTCAGGTAGTACAAATATCAGATGTACCAGGGACTATTCTAACAGTAGAGGTACCCATGGTTGTAACAATAGAGCTCTTTACTCTCAATAATGGATTTGAAGTGGCAAGGGGCAAACCTCCCTCTAAGGAACTTTGATCAGTGGGTATACTTGTGTCTATGGGCTATGGTTTCCCCCAGCCTGATGAAATGCATCATATAAAAGTGGTTGGGAAGTCAGCAAATCATCCAAAAAGTCATCACTATAGACACTATGCTCTCACCTCTCCTCCTCATTCCCACATTCCTCTGTGTTTTCTTTCTTACTTCCTTCCTTTTGCTATTGCAGGGTACATCCCTATGCCCTCCATCACATTTTGTCTCTATCCTTGTTGCTCTGTGTCCCAGTTTGCAACCATGAAGCTATGAAACATATTTCTTGCTTGAGTTTTATACCTCTCGTTCTCTTTCGCTTGAGCAGCACTCTCCTATGAATTTAAAACCCCATATTGAGCAGGTCTTGGTGGGGGATTCTTCTTACACCACCTCAAAGTCTCAATAATTCTCAAATTAAAGGTACTGAATGAGGGAAACAGCAGGGACTCTTTATTTGCAGTAATCTTGTCCTATTGTCAAACCAGATACACATGTGTAATCTGACCTTGTTTGTCATGTAATGTTCAGGTGTGCCCTATGGAGGGGCTTCCTCACCCTCTTGGACAGGTGTTCTTACATCATCTCTTAACAAATCTCTCAATTTCTTGAACAATGTCATCTTTATTCTGTACGCAACACAACACAAAATCAGTAAACTCCAATTGAAATATCTGACAATTCCCATAATATCACAATGCAATGCTCAGGGACTCAAATGTCCAATCCTAGCATGACATCACTGAACTGACCCAATGACATGATAATCATTCTCTGCGAGGCACACTCAACAACTGGCCAACACCAGAGCAACAGCTTATGACACAATTTGCAGCACCTGAAAACAGCAAACCACAAATTAAGATCATGTGACCCAGGCAAGTTTCTGTTTTATGTGAGCAATATTTTGCATAAGTACGTATTGTTGTATTCGCATATTTTGTGTAATTTTTGATTCTCTATCGTCATTGTATTTCATGTAATCTTCATCCACTGGAGATTGGTTCAAGTGGAAAATGTGATGGGTGGCTTGGACTCAATTATCACAAAAAAGTACCAGAGGGTCAGGAGTAAGACAGGCTAATATCGAGGACAGTGAAGGTGTAACGCTCCCACTTGCCATATGACTGAAAGAGGAGTGATGTAGAACATGCCAGATCAAGATCAGTGTCTGGTCTCTGGCTCCCATCAGTCACCACTCGGAACCGCCCTTCATCATTTGGGGCTCCGAGGACCAACACTATACTGGATCTTATTTCTCTAGCAGAAAGAAATTAACCTTCCTGTTAGTTAGTATGTGTTGGTATTATGGTCAAGACCATGTGTGTTGGTAAAGTAACTGACGGGGTAAAAAAGAGGGTGGTGTGCAGTGCAAAGGAATACCAAGAAAAATAAAGAGGGTGAGTAAAATTGGTTTAAGGAGCAAAATAATAATTTAATAGAGTATAGCTCCTAGCACCAATGTTAAAAATAGCCAAGACAGGGTAAAATCTATGACCTGTCTAGTGGTGTAACGTGGTCGACATGTTTCAGCAAAACCGGCCAATAGCCTTGCTTTCTTCAGGACCTTCAATGTACAGCTACTGCAAACAGAAAAACCCCAATGTGACAAAAGTATTACAAATGAGTGAAATATAGTGTAGGAACGACACTTAGATGTCACCTGAACCTCTAGGTATGTCTGTTCCAGATCTTCTCACATAGTCAGCGGTGGACTGAAATAAAAAAGCATGGCATGAGCTAATCCCTCCATACCTGTCCGAAATAAGCCTTCTTGTTGCACCTGTTGTAATCATCAACATAGGTGTGGTTCACGTCTCAGAATCTGAACAAACACACTGAACAAACTAGTGTATAACAATAATCGAGGAAATTGAACCATTTCAAGTTTCACAGAATACTTCTTACCTGGCTAGTAAGAAGTGTACACCTCACCCCGCCTGGCTGCGGCTCAGGACTAGTGAAGCACCGCTCTGAAAAAGGTGAATAAATTCAAAAACAAGAATCATCCACCATGAAGTGCCAGAACTTGATCTATATGAGCTATGGAGTGCTGTCCTCAGTATAACATTCGAGGCTTGTATGAATTCTAGCAAAGTGTGAGGGGCGGTGAAAGATGTCATATCCGCTTCAAATGTGGGACATATAGAGTTGTTGTCCTGTTAATCAAGTGAGCGCATACATCCTTCCGATGCAGAATCTAATGCCAAAGAAGCTGTTCAAGCTAGCAGAGTCATGTAATCCCGCTTACGAGACTAAGTGAGATCAAGTGCCCCGTGGTGAAGAACCACAATGCAGCAGACTACTGATAACTGCTCTGAAGCGAACCGCATGCTGAAATTGCGTGCTACCGCTCGATAAAACTAAATGAAACTCCAGCGCGCACTCACCTATCCATCGGTACTTCTTAGCGGCATCTGTGCCGTCTGGGGAGGTACCGGCGGTCTGTTTTTGTGTTGGTTATATCACGCTGGCCCTCATTGGTTAGGAACACTCACGTGACGCGCCATTGACTACGTCAAGCGTCCGTGATGTTTCAGACGGAATTAGTGGATGAGCTTGCGGGCAGACTGCCCAATGGCGTGCTGGCGCGATGTGAGTCTACTGAATTGTAAACAACGGGGTTTGACAGTCGGGTGAGCCTTCGGTTTCTCCGATGAAGGTTTATTTCTATATTTAAGCCTGAAACCAAAGTGATGTAGCCCCGCATACAACGTGAGAGTCATGGTGTAATAAACTTACAAACCCAGAGGGATGTTCATAACTAACAATCTCGCTCGGGCAGCGGCAACAAGGATTGCAATGCCCACCTCAAGAGTCATGTGGTAAAGGTCATCATATGGTCATACGGTCAAGGTCATCATATGGTCATATGGTACAGGTCGTGAAAAAAAGCCAAAAGTATGGTGTTGGCGCCAATGATTACAACACAGTTTTTTAGAGGATTGTCTGCTGGATGTAAGTGCTAATAGGGCTTTGTATCAGAATCTAGTTACCACACTCTGTTTAGTACACCTCTTAGAGATGATTCAAAACGAGGACCAGGGAATGTCATCATTTAACCCTGTTCGATCGGTCCCTAGTTTCAACACCCATTTCTGTTCTTTTTTATGGAGAAAATCACTCACATTGGTGATGTGGGAGGGAATGAACGGTTTCTCCAAGACTGTCCATTTGAAAGACGTGGGTGAATGATTTTGAGTAATGAAATGGGTAGTTAGTTTAGTGGCCTGTCTCTTACAGTTGATGGTACTCCTGTGTTCAGATAGTCTCACCTTTATTTTACGGGTGGTCATACCCACATACCTAAGCTCGCATGGGCAGGTTATGAGATAGATTAGTTTATCGCTGTTACAGTTCGTGAACTTCAGCTGTCTCCAGGGCCTAGAAGTCCCGATGTCTACCTCTGTGGTTCTGGACGTTTGGGCACATGATTGACATGTGCCACAGGGGTGGTGGCCAGACACTGGGGGTAAATCCCACAGGGTACCTACTGCTCTGGGAGTCTCATCAGGGGGTCTGGTATGTACCATTTTGTCCCGCAGGTTGGGTCCCCTTTTGAAGGAGAATAACGGTTGTAGAATAGAGTGGGGTCCTGAGTTTAAAATTGACCAACGTTTCTTAACCGCTTTTTTGATACTATGGGACAATGTGCCAAAGGTATGTACAAAGGTCAGCCTTTCAAGAGGAGCTTTAGGAGTGGTAGGTTCTAATAATGCTGCTCTATTGTTGTTGCTGGCCCGTTTCATGGCCCGATGTACCAGCCGGGGAGGATATTTTCTTTCAACGAGCTGGTCCTTAAGTGCAGAGGAATGTGTTCTGAAAGCAGTGTCCGTGGAACAGTTTCTTTGGACTCGCAGAAACTGACCAAACGGAAGATTGTCCCGTAAGGACTTGGGGTGGTGACTGTCATACAACAACAGAGAGTTCCTGGACATTGGCTTCCTGTACAATTCGGACTGTAATCCCGTGGAAGTAGCCTTAATCATAAGATCAAGAAAAGCTAGCCTGTTTTCGCCAATCTCAACGGTGAAGCGTAAAAAAGCATTTCTGCTATTCAGCCATCCCAAAAAGTCTTGGCAACTGTCTCTGGAACCCCGCCATACCACCAATATATCATCAATATATCGTTTCCACGTTCTTATTTGTTCAAAGTATGGGTTGGACTCATTCAGGACAAACCGTTGTTCAAAGTAGTGTACATAGAGGTTTGCCAGGCTGGGGGCATAAACGCTCCCCATGCTGGTTCCAGACACTTGTAAGTATATGTTATCTTCGAACTTGAAGAAATTCTTCTTCATGGCTAAGGTAGCACAGGCCATGATAAAATGTACTGGAGTGATGGTGTCTCTCTCGGTGGTGTCAAGTAGGGAATGAATGACTTCGAGGGTTTCGCCCTGGGGTATAGAGGTGTATAAAGCCTCTACATCAAACGAGACCAGCAGGTCCGTATTGATGTCAAAATTGAGGTCAGGCAATAAGCGTAAGACATCGGTGGTGTCCTTGAGGTAGGTGGGCATGGTTTGGACCATAGGGCGTAAAAAATGGTCGACAAACGTAGATAGGGGTTCCAAAATGGACCCAATGCCCGAGATGATAGGTCTACCTGGTGGTGGGCGTTTCTCCTTATGCACTTTAGGTAAAATATAAAAGTAAGGAGTCACTGGATGTTCAGTATTGAGGAATCTGGCCTCCGGCTCAGTTACCCATCCTTCATTCACTGCCTCTTCTGTCATGTTACGAATCTTCCTCTGTAGGTCTGCTGTGGGATCTTGGCGAGGTAACCAACACAATCAAGGCCCACAGCATTGGTGGCCACCGAACCCCACCAACTTCAATGGGCAGCCTTTTTTAGGGTATGGCCACGGCAGGTCACGGGGCAGAAGGAGAGGCCAGTCCACAGCCAAAACACCAGCACAACCCCAAGTGCAGTTCAACTCACCGCCTACAACGAGCTCGACTCGGAACTTACGGAGCACCACGGCCAGGAACAAAGAACAAACCCCCACGGAGACAGCATCGTGATCAATCTAAGTAGCCGCATTCTCACCCAGATTGAGCAAACGGCTCTCAATAGAGGACTGGGTTTTGTTCCTACATATCGGAATGAACATTTTGAAACCCGAGTGGAACTGGCCAAATTCATCAGAAAGGTGCGACTACACTTCTTTTTCATTGACAAAGATAAACCAGACCAAGAAGAAGCAATGACCAACACTGGACTAAGACCCAAATCAACTTTCAACCCACCTACTCATCTTATGCCAGCTAATGTCTTGGCTTTTGAACAGGCGATTGAAAGGGACATTGATGAGCTCTTCAAACACGAAGAAAAAACATTTTGCAATCTCCCCAAAGCTGAGCACCAGGCTCTCAAATCTTTATCAGCTGATAAATCCATAACTATAAAGCCAGCCGATAAGGGCGGAGCAATCGTCATCCTCGATACTGAGACGTACAGAGCTGAATGCCTTTGGCAATTGAGCGACGTAAGATCTTATCGCCTCTTGGACCAAGATCCCACAGCAGACCTACAGAGGACGATTCGTAACATGACAGAAGAGGCAGTGAATGAAGGATGGGTAACTGAGCCGGAGGCCAGATTCCTCAATACTGAACATCCAGTGACTCCTTACTTTTATATTTTACCTAAAGTGCATAAGGAGAAACGCCCACCACCAGGTAGACCTATCATCTCGGGCATTGGGTCCATTTTGGTACCCCTATCTACGTTTGCCGACCATTTTTTACGCCCTATGGTCCAAACAATGCCCACCTACCTCATGGACACCACCGATGTCTTACGCTTATTGCCTGACCTCAATTTTGACATCAATACGGACCTGCTGGTCTCGTTTGATGTAGAGGCTTTATACACCTCTATACCCCAGGACGAAACCCTCGAAGTAAGCATGGGCGGAAAATCCGTTACGCTCGCGGATTTTGCGGATTTTCGGGAAATCCGCAATCCGTGAGATTTGCGGATTTCCCGCAAAATCCGCAAATTCGCACGCAGCGGATTTTTTTGGCGGCGCGCGGCGTTGGTGATACAATTTTTGCGGCGCGCGGCGTTTATCATCGTTTGCCGAGTTGTTTTTTTCGATAGTTTGCGAGTGCTGCGCCATTTTGGATCTTGCTGTGTGATCCCGCGGGAATTGGCGAGCGCGATTACGTCATCGCGGCTTGACAGCGATAGTTTGTCAACGCGAGTACGGCGAGATCACGTCTCGCGGTACTTCGCAATTGCGAGATTTGAGATGCGGCGAGCGAAAATATAAATTTGCAATTCTGCACAAGAAATCCACCAGCAAGCAGCATAAACCTTCTAGAAATGATGATTTTTATGTGAATAACTCCTTAGTTTGACATTTGCCTGCACTTTTTTAGCGAGGAGTCCATTTTGGGGAGGGGGGCAGGGGGGTGGGAGGAAGGAAGTGCCCCATAGTCTTCAACTTCCTGTTCCTGTTCAGCAGGCTCCTCCCAGTGCTTTGTCCATCTCCTGGTCACTTTTCATTTGGATGTGGAGCTGGAAGGATTACTTTTTGTGGATGCTGCTGGATCTTTGGATTTGAGGCCTTTTTGACTTTCTTTGGATCACTGTTGGATTAGAAATTTTACAAGTAAGTTTGTTTGGGGCATTACAGTTGCTGCAACTAAAATTTTGGAATTTTCGTTTTTTGGGCTGTTTTGGGGCCTTTTGCCCAGGGGTACTCAGTGGTGGGTGGACTGATTCTTTCTGTGGGTTGTCTTGAACTTAAACATCATGGAGGCCATAGATGAATTGGGATTGTGCTGATTTTTCTGTGTTTTTCGATTTTTGACCTGTTGTTGGGGCCTTGACCAGGGGTAGTGAGTGGTGCATGGGCCTAGTCTTTCTGTGGGCTGTCTTGAACTTAAACATCATGGAGGGCATAGATGGAATGGGATTGTGCTGATTTTTCTGTGTTTTTCGATTTTTGACCTGTTGTTGGGGCCTTGACCAGGGGTAGTGAGTGGTGCATGGGCCTAGTCTTTCTGTGGGCTGTCTTGAATTTAAACATCATGGAGGGCATGGATGGAATGGGATTGTGCAGATTTTTCAGTGATTTTCGTTTTTTGGGCCTGTACTTGTGGCCTTTTCACCAGGGGTATTTGAGTCTAGCATGGGCCTAGTCTTTCTGTGGGCTGTCTTGAATTTAAACATCATGGAGGGCATGGATGGAATGGGATTGTGCTGATTTTGCAGTGTTTTTCGATTTTTGGGGGTGTTCATGGGGAGGGACATGCCATGTGGCTGGTGGCCATTTTGAGTGCAGCTACAGGCACTGGCCATGTGCTGGCAGGCAAGTGGCCATTTTGAATGCAGGCTTTGTTGTTAGGCCTCCAACCATTTTGCCTACTTTTCAACCTTTATTTATGCCCAGGGGTAGTGAGTCTTGCATGGGCCTAGTCTTTCTGTGGGTTGTCTTGAATTTAAACATCATGGAGGCCATGGATGGAATGGGATTGTGCAGATTTTTCAGTGATTTTCGTTTTTTGGGCCTGTACTTGTGGCCTTTTCACCAGGGGTATTTGAGTCTAGCATGGGCCTAGTCTTTCTGTGGGCTGTCTTGAATTTAAACATCATGGAGGCCATGGATGGAATGGGATTGTGCTGATTTTGCAGTGTTTTTCGATTTTTGGGGGTGTTCATGGGGAGGGACATGCCATGTGGCTGGTGGCCATTTTGAGTGCAGCTACAGGCACTGGCCATGTGCTGGCAGGCAAGTGGCCATTTTGAATGCAGGCTTTATTGTTAGGCCTCCAACCATTTTGCCTACTTTTCAACCTTTATTTATGCCCAGGGGTAGTGAGTCTTGCATGGGCCTAGTATTTCTGTGGGTTGTCTTGAATTTAAACATCATGGAGGCCATGGATTGAATGGGATTGTGCTGATTTTGCAGTGTTTTTCGATTTTTGGGGGTGTTCATGGGGAGGGACATGCCATGTGGCTGGTGGCCATTTTGAGTGCAGCTACAGGCACTGGCCATGTGCTGGCAGGCAAGTGGCCATTTTGAATGCAGGCTTTGTTGTTAGGCCTCCAACCATTTTGCCTACTTTTCAACCTTTATTTATGCCCAGGGGTAGTGAGTCTTGCATGGGCCTAGTATTTCTGTGGGTTGTCTTGAATTTAAACATCATGGAGGCCATGGATTGAATGGGATTGTGCTGATTTTGCAGTGTTTTTCGATTTTTGGGGGTGTTCATGGGGAGGGACATGCCATGTGGCTGGTGGCCATTTTGAGTGCAGCTACAGGCACTGGCCATGTGCTGGCAGGCAAGTGGCCATTTTGAATGCAGGCTTTGTTGTTAGGCCTCCAACCATTTTGCCTACTTTTCAACCTTTATTTATGACCAGGGGTAGTGAGTCTTGCATGGGCCTAGTCTTTCTGTGGGTTGTCTTGAATTTAAACATCATGGAGGCCATGGATGGAATGGGATTGTGCAGATTTTTCAGTGATTTTCGTTTTTTGGGCCTGTACTTGTGGCCTTTTCACCAGGGGTATTTGAGTCTAGCATGGGCCTAGTCTTTCTGTGGGCTGTCTTGAATTTAAACATCATGGAGGCCATGGATGGAATGGGATTGTGCTGATTTTGCAGTGTTTTTCGATTTTTGGGGGTGTTCATGGGGAGGGACATGCCATGTGGCTGGTGGCCATTTTGAGTGCAGCTACAGGCACTGGCCATGTGCTGGCAGGCAAGTGGCCATTTTGAATGCAGGCTTTGTTGTTAGGCCTCCAACCATTTTGCCTACTTTTCAACCTTTATTTATGCCCAGGGGTAGTGAGTCTTGCATGGGCCTAGTCTTTCTGTGGGTTGTCTTGAATTTAAACATCATGGAGGCCTTGGATGGAATGGGATTGTGCAGATTTTTCAGTGTTTTTCGATTTTTGGGGGTGTTCATGGGGAGGGAGAGGGACATGCCATGTGGCTGGTGGCCATTTTGAGTGCAGCTACAGGCACTGGCCATGTGCTGGCAGGCAAGTGGCCATTTTGAATGCAGGCTTTGTTGTTAGGCCTCCAACCATTTTGCCTACTTTTCAACCTTTATTTATGCCCAGGGGTAGTGAGTCTTGCATGGGCCTAGTCTTTCTGTGGGTTGTCTTGAATTTAAACATCATGGAGGCCATGGATGGAATGGGATTGTGCAGATTTTTCAGTGATTTTCGTTTTTTGGGCCTGTACTTGTGGCCTTTTCACCAGGGGTATTTGAGTCTAGCATGGGCCTAGTCTTTCTGTGGGCTGTCTTGAATTTAAACATCATGGAGGCCATGGATGGAATGGGATTGTGCTGATTTTGCAGTGTTTTTCGATTTTTGGGGGTGTTCATGGGGAGGGACATGCCATGTGGCTGGTGGCCATTTTGAGTGCAGCTACAGGCACTGGCCATGTGCTGGCAAGTGGCCATTTTGAATGCAGGCTTTGTTGTTAGGCCTCCAACCATTTTGCCTACTTTTCAACCTTTATTTATGCCCAGGGGTAGTGAGTCTTGCATGGGCCTAGTCTTTCTGTGGGTTGTCTTGAATTAAACATCATGGAGGCCATGGATGGAATGGGATTGTGCTGATTTTGCAGTGTTTTTCGATTTTTGGGGGTGTTCATGGGGAGGGACATGCCATGTGGCTGGTGGCCATTTTGAGTGCAGCTACAGGCACTGGCCATGTGCTGGCAGGCAAGTGGCCATTTTAAATGCAGGCTTTGTTGTTAGGCCTCCAACCATTTTGCCTACTTTTCAACCTTTATTTATGCCCAGGGGTAGTGAGTCTTGCATGGGCCTAGTCTTTCTGTGGGTTGTCTTGAATTTAAACATTATGGAGGGCATGGATGGATTGGGATTGTGCTGATTTTGCAGTGTTTTTCGATTTTTTTGTGCTCTATAACTGAACTGATGTTCCTCTGTCTTCCATTTTTTTTAGGTGCACAAGACTCAAGAGAACCACCAGTGCCAGGAAGAAGTCCTGCAGCGGTGTGTGTGTGTGCAGCATAACGTCACGCGACGTCACGTCTGGCCTCAGACAACTCTACAATTCGTGCAACTGCGGCCTGCTGTCTGACCTGCTCTGAAGAAGATGGCCCCGCCCCCAAAGAAATTCTCCGTAGCTCCTCTAGCAAGAAAGTTGCTAGTAAGGAGCAGAAGAAGCAAGTTACCAAGGAGGCTGGTGTGCCACCCGCCACTTTTTTTGGGAGCAAAAAAAAAAGTACGCCTGCAGCAGCAGGATCTGCTGGGGACCAAGCTGGGAGCAGCACCCCTGCTCCATTGGGTTCAGTGCCTCCACCACCACGCCAACTTAAGTCAAAGCCCTTGAGTGCTTCAGAGGCAGTCAGTGTACTTCTCCAATCACCATCGACCAGTGATGTTGGCTCATCGCAAGAAAGTAGCAGCAATGTCCCTGAATCAACACAGGTTGTTGTAACTCATCTGACAAGTGTTGAACAACCACAGCCGCAACAACAACACCATGTGCAAGTATACGCCCAAGTACATGTGGAAGGAGAGGCAGCAAAAGGAGATGCGCAAGCAAAGGTGCATGGAGGTTCACAAGTGCCCACAATAGTTGTTCCTCCCGAAGTAGGGGCACATTTGGAAATCGACAATGAAGCCGAGGTATCATTGGAAGCCACTCCTCCTGATGATCATTCATTGTCTTCCACATCCCTAGCAAGGAAAAGATCAAGGGGGGTGTCTACATCTTCTTCAAGCCCACCTCGTTCTGATGCAAGTGATCTGTCTTGGGAACCACAACTGCGGTCTGACAGTGAGGCACACCATGATCTGACACCGGTACCTAAGCGTAAAAGGAAGGTCGTCCAAAAACTCAAACCTATGGAGTGTGATGAGGCTCAACAAGAAGTGACAGATACTGCTGGTGATGAAGCCTCTCACGATGACGACGAGCCAGTCATCACAAAGGTCACTGCAGCCCCACCGGGCATGCAGCAAAGAGACATTTTGACCCTATCCCGAGAAGCTGCTGAGCGTGATGATGATGTCGGCGAGGAGGCAATGGAAATGGAATCATTAGATTTGGAGTTAAGTAGTACACCAAAACCTACCGCTTCCATATTTCTTCGCAAGAAGGTACCCACCTCGTCCTCGACCTCAATTCGTGGTGGTGAAAGTGCAAAACGTACTGAAGTTCGGCAATCCACATCCTCCACTTCATCTGGCATTAGCAGCAGGACCACCACCACCAGTATCGCCGCCTCCTCCGGCCCCCGAAGACATTTCAAGTCTCCAGTTTGGGACTTCTTTAGTGTTTGCCCAAAAAAGGAAAACGTAGCCATTTGTAGCCTTTGTAAGCTTCGATTTAGTCGTGGTAAGCTTGGTTCTAACTATGGTACCGGAGGCCAGAGAGGTCATCTTGAGAGAAGGCACGCTGTCCAATGGTTTCCGCACCTAGAGGCGGTCAAGAAAGCCGGAATTGCACGTAATGAAAACGTTGATTTTTCATCTGCTGATGACGACGAGGTAGAAGAAGACGATTCAAACACTTCACTTACACCCAGTTCCCATGTCAGCAGCACACCCCATGGGAGCCACACTAAGAGTGTGGGAGAGAGTGAGACATCAATGCGGAAAAGTTCATCAGCGAGCGTAACTGGGTCGAAGAGATCATCATCATCCCGTAAATCATTGGTCCAGGGCAACATTAAAAAGATGTTGTTTACAGAAGCGCAATATGAACGCAACCACCCAATGACCCGTCTGTATAACACTAAGCTGGCTAAAATGCTAGCTCTGGACCTTCTCCCTTTTTCTTTTGTAGAAGGGGTTGGTTTTCTAGAATTAGTGACAGCGCTCTGCCCTAAATGGAAGGTTCCTAGCCGGTTCTATTTTGCCCGAGTTGCGGTTCCAGCACTACATGAAGATGTTCTGAAGGTGATTGGGGCAGCTTTGCAGAAGAGTGCTGTTCACACTATACATCTGACAACAGACATGTGGACCAGTGGCGCAGGCGCTGATTACATGTGCATCACTGCACACTGGGTCTCTTTTTCAGGGGCTAAAGCAAAGCTAAACTCAGGTGTTGACACTAACATTGTTTTTAAAGGTGCTCGGAAACATGCAACACTAGCCATGTTTGGTTTGGAGAAACGTCACACAGCAGAAAACATTTTGGATGTCTTTAACACAAAGGTCCTTAACTGTCTGTCCCCACTAAAACGCAAGGTTGGTTATGTTCCCACGGACAATGGCGCCAATATAGTTAAGGCCATGAGGGACGGTTACTATTTCAGAGTGCCGTGTTTGGCGCACTGTATAAACCTGGTTGTCCAAAAATTCTTGGGTAATAAAGGCAGTGCAGCGTACAGTGTATTGGAGAACTGCCGAAAAATTTGCAAGCATTTCAGGCATTCTTTTAAGGCCCGGAAGCAGCTGAGGAGCCTGCTATATCAACGTCAAATGCCAGTGAAAGCACTCATCCAGGAGGTGGTAACACGTTGGAACTCAACCTTCTACATGCTTGAGCGTCTGTATGAGCAGTATACGGAACTCGATCAATATTTCTTGAAAGAGGGTATAGAGGAGCTGAGGATGGGTGGGCCGCAATGGAACATAGTTGAAAGCCTGACACGCATGCTTCGTCCTTTTGAGTTCTTCATGCGTGCAGTCAGCAAGGAGGACTCTAATTTGGGAAAAGCTATCCCATTGTTGTACATGCTGGAGGACCAACTGAAGGAGGTGTGTTCTGTGTTTGGAAAAGATGACAAAAAGCAAGACTCTTTGCTTCTGGCTGAGCAATTATTAGAGCTCCTACAAGGTGATGAACGTCTTAAAAAGATCCACTCAGAACAGCATTACATTTGTGCTACTATTCTGGATCCACGCTACAAAAAGGCGCTGGCAGGCCAAGCATTCTTTCCTTTTGATGATGAACATGTTCCAAAGAACAAACGTTGGCTAGCCTTGTCAGCCAAGAAGTTTGAAACAGAACGGCTGGAAATTGAAGGAAATGGCAGTACATCAGCAGGCCATCCCCAGTCAAAACAATCCACTTCTGCACCTGTGGCTGTGGCACAAGTGACCTCTCAGCCGTTAAAGACACCGGCAACCGGATCATCTGCACGAAAGACAACAGAAACATTGGAGGCTGAAGAGGATTGGCTAGCTCTGCGTGTGTTTGGTTCTCAAAAGGTCAGAGGCACAGCAAGAGCTAAGCAAAGTGGAAGAACCTTGGATGAGGACCTTGAGTCGATGGTGAAGGACTATCTGAATGACTCAACAGAGGTCTATGTTAATTCTGACCCATTGGCCTATTGGCATGGGAAAAAAGAATTGTGGCCACAGCTCACCAACCTGGCTTTAAACTACTTGTCTTGCCCACTCGCAAGTGTGTCTTCTGAACGGGTTTTCAGTGCGGCTGGTGGGATTGTAACTCCCAAACGGAGCCGCCTCTCGCCCAAAAATGTGGAGAGGTTAACAATGATCAAGATGAATCAGCACCTCATACCACCAGATTTCAGAGTACGAGAGAGCGTGCCGGATGAAGAGGAGGTGGCCAGCAACATAGATGAGGGAATTTCTACTCTGTCAGGTGACACTGACCTCACCCTGCCTGAATTCGCAGAGTATGATGACGAAGCCTTATTCTTATTCCTGGACCGTGATACCGACTTCGAGCCCTGAAAATGAGACAACGAATCAATAACTTTCTTTTTCATCCTTATTCACTTTTATTCCTGTGTGTCTGTCTTTCTTTGTTGTGCACAGTTAATATAATTCAAACTTTAATCAGATAATCACAAAAACAAGCCCATCAGCAGAACTGTCTTCACTTGTTTGCTAATTTATTTGAAGGTGCCGCAGTCTGCATTCCTCAGGTTCACAAGTTCAGAAGAACATGCTCCTCTATCCTCCTCCTCCAGACTCCTATTTCCATCAAAGCAGAGGGCTGGTTTACGCCCAATGAAGAAAGACTCAGCACTTGTGGGGGTGTTGTTCTACCTCTTTGCAGGTGAGTTGACGGGTCTGGGGCCATTGCTGGGAAGCACTAAAAGTGGTTTGGACCAAATCCGAGGCGGAAAATTTTTTGTGTTTTTGATGACTTGCTTGCCTTTGAGGTGCTCTTAGGGGGGGTTCCGTCTGTTTGTGGGTGAGTTTCGTGGTCTGGGAGCATTGCTGGGACACTCTAATCTTGATTGCATTTGCTTTTCAGGAAATCCGTCGTGCCAACCCCGACTTATGGCCTAGCTACGCAGCGCGTTTGGACCGAAGGCCCAGAAATATTGCAAGTATGAGATTTTGCTTTTGGCCTGTTTGGGGGTGTTATGCTTCTTGGCGGGTGGGTTGACGGGTCTTGGGGCATTCCTGGGAAGGTCTAATACCGGGTAGAAGTGGTTGGGACAAAATCCAGGCCGATTTTTTTTTTGGCTATTTCTGACATTTTGCTCTATGTAGCGTTTTCGGGGGTCCTGTTTGGGGGGCTTCCTGGTGTTTGTGGGTGAGTTTCGTGGTCTGGGAGCACTGCTGGGACACTCTAATCTTGATTGCATTTGCTTTTCAGGAAATCCGTCGTGCCAACCCCGACTTATGGCCTAGCTACGCAGCGCGTTTGGACCGAAGGCCCAGAAATATTGCAAGTATGAGATTTTGCTTTTGGCCTGTTTGGGGGTGTTATGCTTCTTGGCGGGTGGGTTGACGGGTCTTGGGGCATTCCTGGGAAGGTCTAATACCGGGTAGAAGTGGTTGGGACAAAATCCAGGCCGATTTTTTTTTTTGGCTATTTCTGACATTTTGCTCTATGTAGCGTTTTCGGGGGTCCTGTTTGGGGGGCTTCCTGGTGTTTGTGGGTGAGTTTCGTGGTCTGGGAGCATTGCTGGGACACTCTAATCTTGATTGCATTTGCTTTTCAGGAAATCCGTCGTGCCAACCCCGACTTATGGCCTAGCTACGCAGCGCGTTTGGACCGAAGGCCCAGAAATATTGCAAGTATGAGATTTTGCTTTTGGCCTGTTTGGGGGTGTTATGCTTCTTGGCGGGTGGGTTGCCGGGTCTTGGGGCATTCCTGGGAAGGTCTAATACCGGGTAGAAGTGGTTGGGACAAAATCCAGGCCGATTTTCTTTTTGGCTATTTCTGACATTTTGCTCTATGTAGCGTTTTCGGGGGCCTGTTTGGGGGGCTTCCTGGTGTTTGTGGGTGAGTTTCGTGGTCTGGGAGCACTGCTGGCTATATATACTTTACTTTGCAAGAGGTTTGAAGCAAATCCATGGTGGCAGAGGGGACTTAGGGCCTAGCTGCAGAGCGCGCGCGGAGTGATTTGGGAAATTTGTGAAAAATTGACTAAGTCCCCATTTTTGTACTTTTGCTCTTTGGCTGTTTGGGGGTCTTCTACTCGTTTTCTCCTGGGTTGACGGCTCTGGGGCCATTGCTGGGAAGCTCTAATACCGGATAAAAGTGTTTTGGACCAAATCCCAGGCGGAATTTTTTTTGTGTTTTTGATGACTTGCTTGCCTTTGAGGTGCTCTTAGGGGGGGTTCCGTCTCTTTGTGGGTGAGTTTCGTGGTCTGGGAGCATTGCTGGGACACTCTAATCTTGATTGCATTTGCTTTTCAGGAAATCCGTCGTGCCAACCCCGACTTATGGCCTAGCTACGCAGCGCGTTTGGACCGAAGGCCCAGAAATATTGCAAGTATGAGATTTTGCTTTTGGCCTGTTTGGGGGTGTTATGCTTCTTGGCGGGTGGGTTGCCGGGTCTTGGGGCATTCCTGGGAAGGTCTAATACCGGGTAGAAGTGGTTGGGACAAAATCCAGGCCGATTTTTTTTTTTGGCTATTTCTGACATTTTGCTCTATGTAGCGTTTTCGGGGGCCTGTTTGGGGGGCTTCCTGGTGTTTGTGGGTGAGTTTCGTGGTCTGGGAGCACTGCTGGCTATATATACTTTACTTTGCAAGAGGTTTGAAGCAAATCCATGGTGGCAGAGGGGACTTAGGGCCTAGCTGCAGAGCGCGCGCGGAGTGATTTGGGAAATTTGTGAAAAATTGACTAAGTCCCCATTTTTGTACTTTTGCTCTTTGGCTGTTTGGGGGTCTTCTACTCGTTTTCTCCTGGGTTGACGGCTCTGGGGCCATTGCTGGGAAGCTCTAATACCGGATAAAAGTGTTTTGGACCAAATCCCAGGCGGAATTTTTTTTGTGTTTTTGATGACTTGCTTGCCTTTGAGGTGCTCTTAGGGGGGGTTCCGTCTCTTTGTGGGTGAGTTTCGTGGTCTGGGAGCATTACTGGGACACTCTAATCTTGATTGCATTTGCTTTTCAGGAAATCCGTCGTGCCAACCCCGACTTATGGCCTAGCTACGCAGCGCGTTTGGACCGAAGGCCCAGAAATATTGCAAGTATGAGATTTTGCTTTTGGCCTGTTTGGGGGTGTTATGCTTCTTGGCGGGTGGGTTGCCGGGTCTTGGGGCGTTCCTGGGAAGGTCTAATACCGGGTAGAAGTGGTTGGGACAAAATCCGCGCGGAAAAGCCTTTAGTTTTGGCACTTTTTGTAACTTAGGGTTCGTTAGGGTTAGCCCTAGCAGCAGGATTGCATGTGTTTCGGGGTGTTCTAGATTTTTCCAACTGAGTTCTGGGGTCTTAGAGCACTCGTGAGAATGTGTAATTTTGGTTGCAAGTCATTTGAAGAAAATCCATGGTGGGAAAGGGGGGATTTGGCATAGTTAAAGAAAGCCTTTGCCACTATTCTTAACTTAGGGTTCGCTAGGGTTAGCAGTATTTCTATTGCATGTGTTTGAGTGGGGGGGATTTCGAGTCTTGGAGCGATGCTGGCTATGGCTACTTTTGCTTGGTTGCTTGCAAGTGGTTTGAATGCAATCCACGGTGGGTAATGGGTAATTAGGAAGGGGGTACTTCGGCCTACTTTTACTTTCAAAGTAAGTTTTGTCACCAGTTTTCTGCTAGGCCTCGTTTTTTGAGATTTGATTGGGGGTCTTCTACATTTTTGCGACTGGCTTTAGTAAGGGTCTGGGTGGGAGCACTGCTAGAAAGATCTAATTTTGTTCTAAAACACAGTTTACAGTACACCTAGCTTGAGGGGCAAGATCCGCTACATTAATTTGCCCATACTTATTTATCCTTCAAAAGGTGACTCAGAGTACGCACTTTCAAAAATATTGTACTGTCTACTAGGAAAATCAAATTGTGACTTTTTGCACTCCACAGCCTACATACCTTATATTTATTTATCAGTGGTGTTGTAATATTATATCACTTCCTGTTTTTCGTTGAATAATTACAGGCCGGGTTTCAGTCTCTGCAATGGGGAAAAAAGGATGGAGTCAGGCTTCACAGTAGCGAGCCACAATTCAGCATCAGGCAGGCAGTGGACAGGGTGTCTTCTGGTGACCAACATCGATGGACGAAGCGTCGGCTGCAATGGAGGAGTGCCGCTAATAGGAGGATTTATTTTCTGCAGGCAACTTACTTACCACTTCCAACAGGACCACTACAACCACATAGATACAGTATCCCTTGCCTTTTTCTCTGACTGTGACTGCATTTCTTGGCTCTCTCTCGGCTTCTACATTGATCCCTTAACACATCACTTAGTCCACTCCACTATCACATCTGCACCACACATAGTCATTTGTAAGTGCTCCTACGTAATTCGCAAGTCGCAGCACGCCCCAGGCCGTAGAGGACTGGGATGGCCCCAATGATGAAGCATGTCACCAAGGGGCAACCCTGGTGAGTGAGGGGACACCTAGAAAAAAAGCAATTTCTCCTTTTCTATCTACTATACCTTCCAGACCAACCCCACTGAGTGTTGTTGTGAATGGATTTATAGTGACCAGCAAGGCTCTCGGGTATCTGGCTACAGAGACCTTATGTTGAATATCGTTATCAATAATTCCACACAGGCCCTGTACTGTCGCATTCTTTCTTTCCACAGTTGTCGAATGTACTACTTACTTTTCACTGACATGCATGCAGTAGTGCATGCACTTTCAAAGATTGATGGATAGGTTTGTACCCAAAGATTTGTTTATGTTCACAATAGTTTGTCTATGCTGTGCTATTTTTTCTTGTCTCCCAAAACCTTTCCCAAAAACCCCCGTACCCATCCATTTTTCAAACCCTAACCCTCTTCCCCCGGGCTGTGTGGTTTTGATTGATGTGTGACTAAATTATTATGACAGCAATAAATCCACACACTTGCTGGGGAGGATAAGGTGATAGCAACAGGCTGGTGAAGAAATCCGAGGATATATTCTTACTCTGCTTGACAAAGAACCATTGCTAATGTGAAAGAACTTCAACCGAATTAGTAGTTATACTTTACCATTTGTTAGGCTACAATGTGGCACTGCTCTACTGTACTTCTGTCACCTGCTATATTCTCAGTTGTACCGTTGAATTGCTCAGGAGGACAAACCAGATTTCATTTTCTTTTTTTTCATAGGCATGCAACTGCCACTGTGTCACACCACTAGTACCACCGCTATGAGGAAATTTTATCCGACCAAGATTGCCAACCTTATTCGGTGTTTCCCGTGGAGCCAGCCCTGGGTCTAGCCCTACTTTCAAACACAAATTACAGGTAAGATAAGCGTTTGGTGGTTTGGGGGTATAATGGAGTATTAGTACGAGAGACGAGAGACTGAAGGTAGTACTACTAAAGTCCTAGGACTCTTGGATTCACTTCACTTAGTCTGTGAGAGGCACTTAGTGTTGAAAACATTTGGGCATTTACACTTAAAGGAAGAAAATGGAACTAAACTTTCAGGAAAACAGTCAACGTTAAACCCCCACCCACCAGGCAAGCAGTAAAAAACAGGTATGCTCAGATAAAGTTTGAAAAAGTATATTTATATCCCTAACAAAATAATCTCCCGCAAGACCATCCCTAACCCCAACGATTGTCCTTCAAAAGTCCCCAAAAACCCAACTCCCAATTCCCACCCCCCAAAAGTCTCTAAAAAAGGGGCAAGGGACACTATGGGTGGATGCTGTTAACTTTTTGGGCCAGGGCATCATGCTCCTCGCGGAGCAAGGCGAGCTCCTGCTGAAGGCGGGACACCATCAGGGTAGTGCGGCGCAGGCGTGCCTTCACTGCCTTGCAGGTGCAATGCCTGTGAGAGGCAGCTGTTGGCCTTGCTGCTCGGCGGTGGCGTTTGCCTTTGGCAGCCCGGCTCAGTCTGGGTGGACCACTGTGCTGGGTGGCAGCCCGTGGGGCCACGGAGGCCGATGCAGACGACGTTGTTGTTGTTGTCGACTGCACACTTTCCTCGTCCTCCAGGGCCACCAGCCGCCGATATTCCGCAACAGTGGCCTCGATCCTCCGTTGCCGGGCCGCTCTAGCCAGCTCCTTCCTCCTTGTTCGTTTGGAAGGAGAACCTATATAAAGAAAGAAAGACATAGTCTGTAATCAATGCTCTTTAAGATTAACTCAATCATTCAGCAGAAATTTGTGTTGCACTACAATTAGCAACTTGCAAGCGCATTACATAACTATTGAGGCCAGTATCTATCTAACCTCACACTTCTTCATCCTTGCTCTAACATTAGTGGGAGTTTAAGGAACAAATTCTACGAGCACTGTGGACTTCCATTGGAGTCGACTATGAAAGTACACCAGTCTTATTCTTCTTCTTATCTCTTGTTTTGGAAAATTGGTACGTTATTTTCTGCAAGCCGGCATAATGCCAGCGCAGTAAACTTGCACCCGAGAAAAAGAGACGCACGCCATGAGGAGTGACCTAGACTTGCGTTGCCGTTGCGTTACTGTACCCGTCCAGTACATGCAGGTGGTGAAGCTCTTACTTTTCTATTACGGGTGGCACTGAGAATACTCTGTTACAACTCAAGGGCTACTGCTTAATTAATGTAACTTTCACCCTACAGTGGAAATGAGTACTAGAAATGGAAAATTGAAGAAGATAAATAATCTGATTATCTATCACTTCACATGGGATGTTTTTGCTTATATATGGGATGACTTTAGGTGCTTTGCTTTTTATTGAGTGACCAGTGATACATCCACACATGAATGACTGAGTACTACTAAACTTATTAAGAGAGGTAGGGAGTGGCCACCATAATAACCGGATCTATGCAGTGCTTGCAATACAAACTACTGCTACTATTTATGGTAGTATTTGGACAAAATTAAAAGTTCTTTTCCTTGCCTTTCCTACACTGGAACGGACGTGCGGGTGCAGTGTTACATGCTCTTCAAAGTTACACTTAGTTCATCCACTGACCGTCTACTCTCTCTAGATCATGGGTACTCACAAACTTTCTCTCAGGGGCTACATTTACAGTGTAGTTTGGGGCCGAGGGCCGCACTGGTGGGGGCGGAGTCAGAGGGGGCGGGGCTAAAGCAAAACGATAACTTGTGACCATGAGGTTGCACACAGGTCCCTGCAGCAGATGCCCTCATCCACTGAGCCACCAGACCCAGCATTTACATACATCTCTCTCCCTCCTGCTCTCCCTCCTGCCCTCCCTCCTTCTCTCTCTCCCTCCTGCCCTCCCTCTCCCTCCCCCTCTGTCATCTCACTGTGTGAGTGTCTATCTGTGTCAGCCTTCAGCCCGGGTTGAGACCGCTTCCTCAACGCGCACACACAGACAACAACACCAAAGTACTTAACAGGTCTTTAAAAGACCATTAACATATTATTGAGGCTTTGTTTGTTGTAGCGCCCCTGCTTCTCCACCCTGACAATCACTGCTTGCCCGGCCCCACAGAGCAGAGGCTTTGTTCTATTTCACCTCTTTGTGGCCTTGCATCTCCACTCTGCTCTGTGGGGGCCGGGGGAGCAGTGATTGTCAGAGTGGAGATGCAGGGGCGCTAACAGGTGAAATACAAAAAAGCCTCTGCTCTGTGGGGGCCGGGGGAGCAGTGATTGTCTGCAAGGTCTGCGCACCGCCAAGGAAGGCTTGCCGGGCCACCACCGGCCCGCGGGCCGTACTAGGAGTACCCCTGCTCTAGATACACATATGCTATCTAAGAGTCAGATAGTAGCATGATCCAGGTATATGGACACATACAGTTTCTGTGTCACCCACCCAGGCTGTTGTCCTTCCACCCATCATTTCTTCATCATTCACCCAGCCATGCATCTCATATTCTTGCCTTCCCAGCTAGTCTTCAATCTCAATAAGTAAGGAATATATAAGAGCTTACCTCTGGCCGCCACCACCACCGTCTCAACTCTCACAGCCGCCGCCTCCTCCCCTGAAGAATCGCCCTCCGCCTCCGTGTCGAGCACCACCACCTCCACACTGGCCCCGCCACCAGATGTTCCACCTACAAAGTACATTTAAGAATGTTAGAATAAAGCACTCACTAGTCACTAGTCTTTGGTCTAGGAATGAAGACATGTGAAAACAATGTAATTTGTGACTGTCTACGTGAAAGTTAAAAAAAATGTCCCTTTTTCCAGGGAAGGTTGTCTTGCTGCACTTTTTGGCACAACTGATGAAGGCTGTTTTTTTAACACGCACCATTTTTCTCCAGACAGACAGAAGATGGACTTCTAACAACAAGATCAAGTTGAAACCAAGTGAGAGCTCGGCTCGACCACAAGAAATGTCTTCAATTAATCGTCAGCACTAACCACTTTTCCATTATCAGTTAAACGTTTAGTTTTATTATGACTTCATTTTAATAAATGTGTTTACTTTTAATAAAGCTTTTAAACTTAAATACAATCTGTGTTTTTTGGTCCAGACTAGAGTGACTGAGCGAAAGGTTTTGCAATTTTTGCAAGCATGAGTCCAGATAGAACACTTCAAAAGACATTATGGACAATCCCAGAGGACTGCACTAAGTTGATAGAGCTATTGCTGACTAGAATCATGGGAGTTTCGCCAACCGTGCAATCTTAGTTAGCTACACAGACAGACTAATAAGAATAATCTAGTAATACCACAGGGAGTCATAGTAGAGGCAGGATAAGAATTTAGATACAGTCTACAAGAAGAGCAAAGACAATTTTGAAAAAAGTCAAATGAGGAACGCTAGGAAAAATAGGTACTAGTCTAAAATGAAAACTTACTGGGGCCAGCAGAGGAGCCCTCGCCTGCCCGATCCTGGCCCTGTTGAACAGCATCCGCCGCCTGCTG
This sequence comes from Lissotriton vulgaris, assembly GCF_964263255.1. Classification (NCBI taxonomy): domain Eukaryota; kingdom Metazoa; phylum Chordata; class Amphibia; order Caudata; family Salamandridae; genus Lissotriton; species Lissotriton vulgaris. The sequence goes on from NC_141699.1 coordinate 699,333,052, forward strand.
CTCCTGTGTCCTCCTCTCGCCCCTGGGGGGAGCTGACGTACAACATGAAAGAAAGAACAGAAAACATGGATGATTGTTGCTTGTCAATGTCAACCAAATCAAACATTTCAAAAGAACAATAACAAAATATTTCCGCGAAATTATATTGATTATGGTTACTTTTCATTTATTTGCGGACCTGTGACTTCGAAAGTCACGTAACTCACTAAACAAAGTACTGAAACGTTCACCTAGGACTGGCAGGCAGCAGTCCGCAGGCAAGACGCAAAGTGACAGACAAACTCCATAGTGATTTCAGTCAGATCAGTGACAACACTAACAGTTGCCTGCTACATTACCAGTCATTTAAATAGTCAAACTATCAATCCACCGCCACTATTTTTCTTATTGTCAGGGGTACAAAGGAAGGGGCAGATTTAAGCCCTTGCGGCTCTTTTGCGCCGTTCTTGCGTGACTTTTGTGACGCAGCAGCTAAACAAAAAAGGGCGCCATGGTGCGGCGTATAATATTATAACAACGTGACGCATTTGGGAGATGCATCCCGTTATAAAGCCCTGCGCCATCAGGGGGCGTTCCGGCGCAAGGGAGGGCATTCCTGCGCTGGAACACATCCTAATAGTGGCTGAGGGAAATCTACAAAATATCAATCAGTCACCTTTAGGACAATGATGCGTCACACAAACCCTGCACCTGCTTGAAGCAGACGTACGGCTTGACCCAGCATTGGGGAGATAGGGTACCCCAGAGCATTGATGGAGCTGCGCCATCGTTGCGACGCAACTCCAGCAGTAAAGCTTCGGTGACGTTTTGGGCCCATGGTGCGCCGCATTGCAAATACGGCGCACCATGTTTGGTGGTGGTAGCGGGCCGCACAATTAATGGCGCATCCCTGCTACTTTGCAGGGATGCGACGGTAATTGCAATTCTGCCCCTTAGGGGCATACTTACTTACGCGTTCTGGCGCATCTCCAGAGATGCGCCAGATCAAATGCGTCACGCAAAACTACCCTTGCGACACGGCAGATGTGCCTCATTTACAATGCGGCGCGCCCTGGCGCAAGGGTAGGCACTTGCGTGACGCATCTCGTCACGTAAGAGCGGCGCATCGCTGGAGTCACGTCGCCAACGCAATGCAACTCCAGTAATGCTCAGGGCCACCCAATACTTAACATGCTGTGTCAGTCCTTTCGCCTGCTTCGAGCAGACATAAGGAATTGAATTGACGTAGCAGCGTCGCAGAAGTGCCTGCGTTAAATCTTGTACATTTCACGCAGGCAATTTTGCGAGGCGCACAGCCGCTGGACCGCCCACCCTGCGTACTAGGAACGCACCCATTGTGGTGCAGGCCCATGGCTTTATAACGTGACGCATCTCCCTAGATGCGTCATGCTGTAAATGACTCGCAGGGATGCGGCACGTTTACGCCGCTGTTGCGTCACGCAAGGCAACGTAAACGTGGCGCAAGGGGCTTGTAAATGTAATCTGCCCCCTAGTGTCTAGCATTACGCAGTTCTGTAAAGTACACTCATACATAATAGTTACTCAGGCCAATGAGACCACGAAATAGAAAACAAATAAGCATAGTAGCAACGCCACTGAGAAGGAGAGCAGTGCACCTGAAATGCACAGAAGATTTTGAAATATAATTTAACTACAATGTAATCGTCATCAGCGGCATTATTGGCTTGCTCCATGTAAAAAACAAATATTTGCAATACAACAACACAGAGCAGGAGAAAACATCATAGTAGTGAGTGATTAAATGGCTACTACTACTCACCAAGCCCGGGGATCTCCAAGCCGAGCTGGTCCAGCAGGTCGCGCTCGCGGTCCAGGAGGTCCGTCCAGCGATGGGTGACCTGGCTGTAGGTGCGCTGGACCCCGTAGAGGTGGGATATGGCCCAGCACACCTTCTCCCACCGCTTCCGGCGCTCCCGCATGTTGTAGCCGCCGGCCGCGATCCTGCCGCCTCCCGCGATGGTCCTGGGCAGGCGGCGCTGGACGAAGTAGACCAGCGCGCCCACTTCCTCCGGGCTGAATATCTCCCGTCGCGTCACCTGCTCCCCCCTCAATCTCCCGCATGCTGTCCTGCCACTGGGTCCAGCACTACTCCCCGCCGCCGCTGCGGCCCTCAAGTGCCTGGGCAGCTTCACGGCGCCTGGCTTGACCATGGTCTGGGCAGGTAAGGTAGGAAGAAGTAGAAAATTAAGAAAGAATAGGATAGGGAAGAAGAAAAGAAAAGAGTTTAAAAAAGTAGTTTAAAAGTAAAGAAAAATAGCAGAAAAGACAAAAATATACAGCTAGGAAAAGAGAGGGATAGATAAGAAGCAAAATCGTAAAAAAAAAACTGAAAACAAGCAAAGGATGGCAAAGATACCAAGAGGATTAAACACCATGCCCAGACACAGGAAATGAATGAAAAACAAGATGGCCGGCGCCCGTTCACGAGCGCGAAAGTAAGTTCGCGCAAGATTTTCCTCGCGATCTCGTGCGAACCTCTAGATTTCCCGCGCGATCTCGTGCGAACCTCTACTCGCAATGCGCTTACTGCGCGAGATTATACATAGCGGGCGGAAACGGAAATACGTCACGCAAACAAAATGGCCGCGCCCGTACTCGACCTTGGGGTAAATTCGCGTGTTGCGCTGCAAGCGGCTCGCGAATACTGCAAAAAAACTCGCGAAACAACAAGCCGCAAAAAAATAAAATGCTCATTCGCACGAATTGGCGGCTTCCGCGGTCGGTTTCGCACGACGCCGCGCCCCGCGAATAGCGCGAAAAAAACCGAAAAACGATTTCAGCAAAAGCAAAAGCAATGAGCAGGTGCAAAAGGTCAACCTCATGATTTGTAACGATTCTTTGTAGTGCTTCCTGAGGGGGCCCTCCAGAATTCGGTTGCCTGCTTGCAACTATTGTGTGACCCTGCTCTGACCTTAACTGTATGCCACAAAGGTCCTGATTTACAGCTAAAGGAGCAGACAAGCAGGTGCCAGGCTGGAACTTTAAATTCTTTCAGTGACACATTAATTAGCCCCTAATTCATTATTGTCAGTTGGGGCAGGGCAGGTGTTGTTAATAAACTAACCCCAAATTAATTCATGTCAGTTCAAGCAGGGCAGGTGGGCTTGCTTTTCCCCCCCATCTTCTACAGTGATGATGAACCAGAGGGTGGCATTGATGTAACAGAGGGTGGCATGGGTCAAAGAGAGGGTGCCAGTGGTAAAACAGAGGGTGCTGGGAGGCTGTGATGATGAACCAGACGTAGAAACAACATAGTCGCGACCGTTGCGAGCCGACAAGTAAGTTCGCAATTGCGAACTAGTACCAAATCCTCGCGAACTGGCAGAAACAATTGCGAACACACAAAAAAAAAAAATCCGCAAATTCGCGGGAATTCGCGGATTTTGCGGATTGCGAGTTCGCAAATCCGCAAAATTCGCGAACGCGAGATCCGCAAAATTCGCCCATGCTTACCTCGAAGTCATTCATTCCCTACTTGACACCACCGAGAGAGACACCATCACTCCAGTACATTTTATCATGGCCTGTGCTACCTTAGCCATGAAGAAGAATTTCTTCAAGTTCGAAGATAACATATACTTACAAGTGTCTGGAACCAGCATGGGGAGCGTTTATGCCCCCAGCCTGGCAAACCTCTATGTACACTACTTTGAACAACGGTTTGTCCTGAATGAGTCCAACCCATACTTTGAACAAATAAGAACGTGGAAACGATATATTGATGATATATTGGTGGTATGGCGGGGCTCCAGAGACAGTTGCCAAGACTTTTTGGGATGGCTGAATAGCAGAAATGCTTTTTTACGCTTCACCGTTGAGATTGGCGAAAACAGGCTAGCTTTTCTTGATCTTATGATTAAGGCTACTTCCACGGGATTACAGTCCGAATTGTACAGGAAGCCAATGTCCAGGAACTCTCTGTTGTTGTATGACAGTCACCACCCCAAGTCCTTACGGGACAATCTTCCGTTTGGTCAGTTTCTGCGAGTCCAAAGAAACTGTTCCACGGACACTGCTTTCAGAACACATTCCTCTGCACTTAAGGACCAGCTCGTTGAAAGAAAATATCCTCCCCGGCTGGTACATCGGGCCATGAAACGGGCCAGCAACAACAATAGAGCAGCATTATTAGAACCTACCACTCCTAAAGCTCCTCTTGAAAGGCTGACCTTTGTACATACCTTTGGCACATTGTCCCATAGTATCAAAAAAGCGGTTAAGAAACGTTGGTCAATTTTAAACTCAGGACCCCACTCTATTCTACAACCGTTATTCTCCTTCAAAAGGGGACCCAACCTGCGGGACAAAATGGTACATACCAGACCCCCTGATGAGACTCCCAGAGCAGTAGGTACCCTGTGGGATTTACCCCCAGTGTCTGGCCACCACCCCTGTGGCACATGTCAATCATGTGCCCAAACGTCCAGAACCACAGAGGTAGACATCGGGACTTCTAGGCCCTGGAGACAGCTGAAGTTCACGAACTGTAACAGCGATAAACTAATCTATCTCATAACCTGCCCTTGCGAGCTTAGGTATGTGGGTATGACCACCCGTAAAATAAAGGTGAGACTATCTGAACACAGGAGTACCATCAACTGTAAGAGACAGGCCACTAAACTAACTACCCATTTCATTACTCAAAATCATTCACCCACGTCTTTCAAATGGACAGTCTTGGAGAAACCGTTCATTCCCTCCCACATCACCAATGTGAGTGATTTTCTCCATAAAAAAGAACAGAAATGGGTGTTGAAACTAGGGACCGATCGAACAGGGTTAAATGATGACATTCCCTGGTCCTCGTTTTGAATCATCTCTAAGAGGTGTACTAAACAGAGTGTGGTAACTAGATTCTGATACAAAGCCCTATTAGCACTTACATCCAGCAGATAATCCTCTAAAAAACTGTGTTGTAATCATTGGCGCCAACACCATACTTTTGGCTTTTTTTCACGACCTGTACCATATGACCATATGATGACCTTGACCGTATGACCATATGATGACCTTTACCACATGACTCTTGAGGTGGGCATTGCAATCCTTGTTGCCGCTGCCCGAGCGAGATTGTTAGTTATGAACATCCATCTGGGTTTGTAAGTTTATTACACCATGACTCTCACGTTGTATGCGGGGCTACATCACTTTGGTTTCAGGCTTAAATATAGAAATAAACCTTCATCGGAGAAACCGAAGGCTCACCTGACTGTCAAACCCCGTTGTTTACAATTCAGTAGACTCACATCGCGCCAGCACGCCATTGGGCAGTCTGCCCGCAAGCTCATCCACTAATTCCGTCTGAAACATCACGGACGCTTGACGTAGTCAATGGCGCGTCACGTGAGTGTTCCTAACCAATGAGGGCCAGCGTGATATAACCAACACAAAAACAGACCGCCGGTACCTCCCCAGACGGCACAGATGCCGCTAAGAAGTACCGACGGATAGGTGAGTGCGCGCTGGAGTTTCATTTAGTTTTATCGAGCGGTAGCACGCAATTTCAGCATGCGGTTCGCTTCAGAGCAGTTATCAGTAGTCTGCTGCATTGCGGTTCTTCACCACGGGGCACTTGATCTCACTTAGTCTCGTAAGCGGGATTACATGACTCTGCTAGCTTGAACAGCTTCTTTGGCATTAGATTCTGCATCGGAAGGATGTATGCGCTCACTTGATTAACAGGACAACAACTCTATATGTCCCACATTTGAAGCGGATATGACATCTTTCACCGCCCCTCACACTTTGCTAGAATTCATACAAGCCTCGAATGTTATACTGAGGACAGCACTCCATAGCTCATATAGATCAAGTTCTGGCACTTCATGGTGGATGATTCTTGTTTTTGAATTTATTCACCTTTTTCAGAGCGGTGCTTCACTAGTCCTGAGCCGCAGCCAGGCGGGGTGAGGTGTACACTTCTTACTAGCCAGGTAAGAAGTATTCTGTGAAACTTGAAATGGTTCAATTTCCTCGATTATTGTTATACACTAGTTTGTTCAGTGTGTTTGTTCAGATTCTGAGATGTGAACCACACCTATGTTGATGATTACAACAGGTGCAACAAGAAGGCTTATTTCGGACAGGTATGGAGGGATTAGCTCATGCCATGCTTTTTTATTTCAGTCCACCGCTGACTTTGTGAGAAGATCTGGAACAGACATACCTAGAGGTTCAGGTGACATCTAAGTGTCGTTCCTACACTATATTTCACTCATTTGTAATACTTTTGTCACATTGGGGTTTTTCTGTTTGCAGTAGCTGTACATTGAAGGTCCTGAAGAAAGCAAGGCTATTGGCCGGTTTTGCTGAAACATGTCGACCACGTTACACCACTAGACAGGTCATAGATTTTACCCTGTCTTGGCTATTTTTAACATTGGTGCTAGGAGCTATACTCTATTAAATTATTCTTTTGCTCCTTAAACCAATTTTACTCACCCTCTTTATTTTTCTTGGTATTCCTTTGCACTGCACACCACCCTCTTTTTAACCCCGTCAGTTACTTTACCAACACACATGGTCTTGACCATAATACCAACACATACTAACTAACAGGAAGGTTAATTTCTTTCTGCTAGAGAAATAAGATCCAGTATAGTGTTGGTCCTCGGAGCCCCAAATGATGAAGGGCGGTTCCGAGTGGTGACTGATGGGAGCCAGAGACCAGACACTGATCTTGATCTGGCATGTTCTACATCACTCCTCTTTCAGTCATATGGCAAGTGGGAGCGTTACACCTTCACTGTCCTCGATATTAGCCTGTCTTACTCCTGACCCTCTGGTACTTTTTTGTGATAAATGTTTGTTGGGCATGTATTCAGAGCAGGTCATTAAATTGCCCTTGGGTCCCCTTTAATGTATGTAGTTTGCCTTGGACTCAAGACACTTTCTGCTCAAACAGGTCTCTCTTTGAAATTTTGCATCATTTATGTACGAGGTATGCCCCCAAATACAACTTTCACGTAGACTGTGAAAATATGTCTTGCTAAATTTTCATGAAAATTACACATATTACAGAAGGAACTTTTTTATTTACCCCACCCCTACACATCAGCCAGTCCCTCCCAATTTGCTGTAAGGCCAGACATAGTCCATAATATTACCAATAGTCCAAGGCCAGCAAAATAATTAAAAGCTTTATATAAGTGGTAAATGCCCTGTAGCTGTCCCGTTGCTGGAGGTAAAGGAAAAAGGGAGATAGGACACAGCAAGACCCCATGGGAAGAAGGACAGAATACTGAAAAGGGTGGATTTTAATTTTTTTCTGAAATGTTGCAGGATCATAACACATTTTGGAAAACTGGAATTAAAGAGTGCGTGAAGGGACATAACGCCTGAATTTGTTCCTAAAAGGTAACTAGGATCAGTGTTATTGGTGATTAATGAGTGGACTACTATTTTCCGAGCTTATAACTGAAGTAAAAGCACTAGCTTCTTGGGCGTTCTTGAATGAAATAGATACATAATTAATCTGTGTGGCAAATGAAAGCTTTTTATTAAAAATGAAACTGCTTATTTGCAGAAACCACAGTGGACCGGGGATATCCTAATTTTGTAGGCCACCGGCAGTGGGACCAAAGAAGCATCTGGTGGCAAAGCAGAAGAACGTCTCTGTCTTGTTGCAGTTAAGTTTGTAGGAGTTGTTCTGCCTCCAGACCACTACTGCACTCAAGCAAGAATGGAAGTCAGACTGAACCATTTCAGGGTTCCTGGAAATGGAGTTTTATCAGTGTACAGCATACTATCTAGACCCAAAGACCAAATAGGCTTAGCAGGAGTTGACAGATTCACATTAAACAGAGTATGGTTCAGACCTCTGGGGAACACGGCTTGCCAGGTACAATACAGAGGACTTGAAGGGGCAAGTGGGAAGAGAATGATAGCTTGGGTTCAGTAGGAAAGGAAATAACCTGTCCATTTAAGTACTCAGTCAGTCAGTCAGTCAAATAACTTTATTCGGTTCAAGTGAATCATAAAAGTTTACAAAGAATCATACATTGTTTTAAAATTTATAAAATTTAAAAACAGTACACAAGAAATAATTCCAGATTAAGCAAATTCAATAACAATATTCACAATTCACAAAAGGGTCATTCATTCGTTTTAAAATACATAAATGTGCAAAAGTTAATTTCCAGGTTAAGCAGATTCGGTGGACCGGTTCATGATTCATAGCGTTTCCAAATTTAAAAAAAACTGTTTTAATGAAACTAAGCAGAGAGCTACATATAATAGCAGTTGATAGCGACCTCAAATAGTTAAAACCCTCTTTATAAGAACAGGGATGAATGTCCCTTAAAATGGGCTTAATAAAACGAGCTCTTGGGTCTTTATAAAGTGTGCACATGAACATGAGGTTAGTCTCTCACACCATCCCCCTGGTTTGGAAAAGCCACAAGAAAGTGCAGTATATTTAAACGGAATCTGGTCATTAAAAAACGTGAGTAAACCTGTAAAAGACAAATAAAATTGTTGCTGATTTAGTAAAACACGATCCACTGTGTTACTGTCCTGGTTAGACTAGCTTAAAAACGTTTGATACACATTTTTAATAACCATCTTCACATTAGTTTGAATAGATTCCGTGTTTTTATAAATATTTGAGTGCTCAATATCATGTGCCCTGTTTAAAAATACAATTGATCACAATTTAATGTGAGCCAGTGTGAAAAGCCACTGGTGAATCTAGTACTATAAGGGTGATGAAACAGCCTTCTGCCAGAAGACTTCTGAGATCATAAATACTAAGGCAGTTTCTATGTTGTAGGGGTAGGAACCCAGACTGCGATAGATCAAGAAGGCAGTTGTCTTCCAAGTAACCAGAGAGTTGAGAATTGGTCTCTCCTTCAAAGGATCTTAACAAAGAAAGAGAGGAAGGAGATAGGATGGTAATTGCTGAGGATTTTGGAGTCAGCCGCTACTTTCTTAAGGAGGGCAACCACTTAAGTAGCCAAAGTGATGGAGAGATTACTAAGGTCCATGAGGGCAGCATCCAGCATTTTGGAGAAAAGGGCCGCCGTGCTAAGAGGCAAGCTTCCATGAATAACTAGGTCTTCAGAGGGTAAGACAGTTCTCATTATTACAGAAGGTGTTGAAATATTGCCAAATGTGTGAGCCCCATCAAGGTTAGCAAACACAGAGTGAAAGGTCCATTGGGGTTGGGGGATAGCTGGCCTGATGGAAGAGATTTCACTGGGGAACATGGAAAAAATGTCATGACAGCTTCTGTGAGGGTGATGGAGCATGGATATCGGAAACTCAATCTCCTATTGGTCGTTTGGCCCTTTGTTAGTCGACTCGAAGCATTGTAAGGGAGCTGTAAGGATTTGAGTGTACTATATGATATGTATGTGGAGTTTTATCATGGAGTACACTCACGAATACCATCTTGGGTCCATTCAGTCTCATTAACTTAACCTTAGTTCAGCCCTGGGTAGCTGTAACTGCGAGCAGCAAAGCTTGTCAAAGGAACTTAGTTTAAGGCATTTAACAGCACCAAACAAAAAAAATTAGAAAGTTACACCACTAGAAAGAGAAACAACTACAATTTGTAAAGTGGAGCATATTTTAATATCATATTTATAGTCCCTGATCATTAAAATCCACTCTTTGGATTCCGAAGAAACAGATTTTTAAAGAAATAAATAAGTTTAAATGTAACCACAAACAAGTATTGGTCAACAAAAACTTTGCAAACCTTTGAAAAGTATAAACCAGTTTGGAGACTCTGGCCCAGTTTGGGCAAAAAAATACAACAGGGTGGAGATTTAGGATTCCAGTAAAGTTACTTTGGACAGTTACCTGGCCACCAGAGTGTTTTTAAGTCCAGTTCCAGCCTTTAGGAAATGGCCTCCATTGACGACAATGCTGGGGAACGAGAGAAAAAGATGCTCAAAGATGCTCCTGGTGTTGTGCAGTCGACGGGGTGAAGTGCGGTTGATCACTTGCTCCACGGGTGGGGTGAGGTGACTTTGACCGTGACACTTGGGATCCTTCAACATTCTATTTGCGACAGTAGAAGGCCAGCTGTGGCTGGGCTACCAATCTTGCAACACAGTGGTCACAGCGAATATCCTTGATTGAGGATAGTGTTTCTCTAGGGTGATAAATCTGGCCTCTGATACCACTCTTTGGTCCAGCAGACTAGGATGCAACTTCTGACTGTCCCAGATTGGTCTCGGCATGCCTGACAGCAGCCAGCAGTAACTCCTCGGAAGTGGCTACTGCTTTGCCGGTTTGGGCATTCTCAGCTTTGCTGTCCCTAGTGCTGATCCAGGGGAAATAGGTGACCCGTTGGAGTCACTGCTTTGATCTGGGGAAGGGGATAAACTTTTTCCTGAACCAGGAACCACAGACACGGTCCAAACTCACTAGCCCAAAGTGCAGCAGGGGCAATATTCTTGCCACTCTCTAGATGTCTGGAGCTTTCCTCAACTGTAAGGAGCTTCTTAGCCCACCCCAGAGGTGTGGCTACCTAAGAGCTACACGCCCACAGGAAATCCGGTTTGGGGACAGCTTTTCCCTCTCTGTCCCTGTCTCTAGCTTGTCGGCAGGAAAAAAAGGCATCCTGCTTCGGTGTGTTGATATAAACTGCCCTTCAAAAGCAGCTTCCCCTTTGAACCTTGCCTTCTGGGCTAACACTCCGAGTGGCCTTACTGGGAGAGGAAGTCACAACTCACTCTGCAGCAGCAGACTTTGTACCCAAGCCAGGGCACCCTTCACACATTTCCCCAAGTGGGTAGAAAGCTTTCTGTTGGTCAGGGCTTGTGCAAAGTCACTGGACCAGCTGGGGCACAGAGTAGCAACTTTTTAAAAATTGCTCTCCTATAATAGTGACATAAATCTATACTTGGGCATAAAATCGGATTTAATTACATGCAGCTTCCTGCCACAGGGCTCGATAGGCCTTCCTTAGAGGAGACTTACATATGTCAGTCAGAATGACTTTATTTCGCCAACACAATGTAGGCATAAAAAGTATACTACATATAAAAAGACAATTCACAGCATTACAGTACAGATAAAAAAGATTATTACAATAAAATACAAATACAAATTCATGATTATTTACACAGTAATAAGGTGATTATGGATGTCCTTTTTAGTGCCAATAGTAAGACCCTAGAGAGAAACAGATAAAAGGATCAGGTAGTAGCTGGAGATAGCAAAGAGCTACACAACACAGTTTAAAATTCATTTTACGCATGATAGGGATAATAAAATGTTTTCTTTCATTATAATAAAATTTACAGGAAAACAAAAAATGTATATCATCCTGTATAGATCGATTATCACAGGTACAAAGTGGGAGTCCAGAAACAACATAAACATTGCGAGGGGAATCCAGCATTAACGGAATATAATTTATTCGGAAACTCACCAGGATGTACCTATGTTGCAGGTTGGTAACGAAGGTTAGATATGTTATATTAGAGTTCGTTAATTCTAATTTAGGACAGGCCAAGTAAGCATTTAACTGTTGGCAGAATAATATTTTTAGTCTCCCTTCTTATCTGCCGATTAGAAAGCTGTTGGGCTTTTAGGTCAATTTTGGATATAGAACTACAATTAGAAGGTTCGAAAAAGAGGCAATGTAGCCCAGCCACCTTCAATGTTGTTTCAAAAACAATTTAGCCAAGCACTGTTACCTACTCCATCTAGTTTCAGGACATCTTTAATAATGTCTCTTGTCAAATTAAGGGACTCCTTTTGCCGTTTTGAGTTCCACGTTGGGATAGGGGCCATTGCAATTATATCAGTTATATAGGGGCACTCAATTCTTGTGACACTTATAGTTGGCACATGACTTGGGTAACAAAAGGACCCTTTTTAGGAAATTATCTTCAATAATCTGCAATGTTGTACAGTCTTCATGCCCCAGACAGCTGACCCATAAGTGGTGGCAGATACAGTCTTGGCTTGACACACTGGTTTTATTAAGTCTATTGGTTTTAAACCAGTTTTTTATAAACTTATTTAAAGCCCCAATTTTTTTTCCATCTGAGTTCCTCTATTAGTAATCATCTTTTGTCATTTTAATTGAGAGTCAAACATAATCCCTAAATAGTTAAAAGAATCGTCAACCCCCATTTTTCTCCCTTCAGGATGGCTTTGAGCCTGCTACTAAAATAAATGATGAGGAATTCGCTCTAATGCTTAAATTGCACATAAATGTGTATAATCCTGGACTAGACGACGCAGTGCATTACTAGTACGAGCTAAAAGTACGGCATCATCCGCGTATAATAAAATTGGCACTTTTACTGAATTAATATACGGGACATCTGGTGTAGAGCCTAACAGTGCAGATTCTACACCATTGGTATAGAGTGCGAATACGAAGGGGGCGAGAACGCCCCCCTGCCTCACACCTCTTGCAATTTTAAGCAACCTTGTTCACTCACCATTCCTCCCATAGCGGACACAGGCTGAAGCATCTGTATACAGGTCACGAATAATATTAATGATCTTCAGGTCAATGCCCATATCCTCCATGATCTGCCACAGCCTAGGCTTGCGAACAGATCCATGAAGGCTAAATTGAGATGACCCTTTTTGCAGTTGTGTATTTCACCATAATTAGACTCAGGTTCAGACGCTGATCTACTGTGCCTTTCCCTTTTCTAAAACCAAATTGGAATGGGATAATAATATTCTTCTCCAGTGCCCAGTCCTCTAATCTATTTAAAATCAATATGCCCCATTAACTTTGCAGTAGAGTCTATTAAGGAGATAGGTCTATAGTTTTTCGGAATCGACCTATCCTCTTTTTAGGTCGAGTTTGCTCGAACCTATTACTGTCAATCCCAAAAATTCCTAACAGGCGGATTTCAAACAGTTCATGAGAAAAGAATCACGTGACAAGCTCCTCATGCACGAGCTTGTCCGAGCCTTCCCCCTGCCAACAGCATTCCTCCCCCACAAGCAGGCAGCAGCTTCAAAGGGATCTGCTTCTCCCCCACCCATCAATCACCCTCCCACGCCAGCAGCTCTTCCCTCTCAGCCCCCTGCTCTCCGCCCCCTACTGCATCAAAGGCTTTTTAGGGCTCGTCCTTTCCTATTCTGCAGGAATAGGAAACGAGCCCTAATGCAGTCAACCCACCATATCTAAAGGCCAAGGGCTCTCAGAGGATTTTGGGAAGTGCACGCTGCCTCGTGCACGAGCTTGTCTGAGCCTTCTGCCTATCAGCCTGCCAGTTCTCCTCCCCTAAGTATTCACTTCACATCCTTTCCAATTGAGTCAATCCAGCCCAAAGTCCCTGCCCACACCTGTGTATATGAATACAACCAACTCTAGACTCCAAATGCATGATGGTGCATTTAGTCACATGCAGCCATTACTTACAGTAGATAAATGTTGTTGTATGTTCAAGTGCAGAACTGTGCTTGATATCAAGTGTACCATACTTTCAGTATTCTTCAAAAATGGTGGAATTGGGCGGCATGACTTGCGGCTGTAGTATTCAAGTATACGTTCCAGTACAGCTCCCAGGTACTAAACTCTGGCTCCAAAAACCAAATCACAAGCTCGCCATATTGGCACGAGCCTGCTGCAATCAATCAAAGTAGGTGGGGTTGCACATTGACTGGCAAGACTTCCCTATTTTCTCCAAATGCATGATGGCACATGTAGTAACATTTGACAAGTGTTTCATACTTCCACTATTCTTCAGAAGGGTAAGTCATGGTGCAGTGGGCATGTCTGGCTGCTTCAATATTCATGTATACATGCCAGCATGTCTCCCAAGTGCTAACCCCTGGTTCCGGAAACCAAAATATAAACTCCCTAATGAGCAGGAGCCTTTTGCAATTGAGCAAAGTTCTTGGTAACTCTTGGCACATGTTTCAAATTATCAATTTTCTTTAAAAGAGTAGGTCTTAGTAGTTTATTAGTGGGTCCTTCTTGGAAATGTTTTGGTGTTGAATGAAGATTAGAGGGGTACTCTTAGTGTGTCTGCCAGAGCTACCTACGCTTAAGCATGGGGTAGAGCGAATACAAATGACAGAAGGAATTGCCTATGACGTTCTTGTTATTTTACTGTAGTGTATCGACAGTAGGGTGTAGTTTATAGTGGGACCCATATTGGGAGTATTTTAATATTGTGTTTGAATAACAGAAGCAGGCTTTTGACATGTCTTGATGATCTTGTGCTTGTACTGAAGTGTGAAGTCGAGCAATGAGGAGTGTGAGATACATTTGTATATAATGGTACTAATGCCTACCATCTTTGTGTATGTGACTTCTTCTGTTCTACTGGGTGGGGTTAATAGGGTATAGTATTATTTTGTGGTAGTTGTTGTTTTTGTTTGGGGAATAGTCAGGTCCTTAGTACCCCCCTAAATTGCAGATTTCCCTGGATGTTTCATACCTTTGTTCAAAGACAGCACCAGGGTTTTGATGTGGGAACAGAGAATATTCCAATGATGTGTGTCTTCTTAAACAGTAGGATGGTCAAGAGTGCCAGTCTAGTGCACTGAGTTCTAATCTACCTGTACGTATGGCATTTTAATTGGATACAAGATAGTCTAGTGCTGCAGATGGCCTTATGTGAAATAGAGTACCTTGATGCCATGGGTAGCCAGAGGAGTATACAAAGAGCCATAGGAATCTGGTTATGTAGATGTAGTTGTAGGAGTTGCCTGCTTCCTCCATTTTATATTTTGTGTAAAGTTCACAGAGGATAGTGTGGGGTTCTCACATAAAGTCTGTTTACATAGTCAGCACATAAAAGAAGCAGGGGGATGATGGCCTGCATGTTCTGTAAAAGTGCAAGAAAATGTGCAGGAGTGTTTACATGATGAAGAAGGTGGAGAAGCTGGGATTTTGGTTGAGATTTTCTTACCCATCTCCAGAATCCCAAACCCGGTCGATTGAACTTTCTCGAAGTTCTAGAAATATAAAGAAAGATCTTGCATTGATAACTTTAAACCGCTTCCAAATAAATCCAAATGAACTGAAAGGACCACTGACTACCACTGAAAATGTTAAAGATTTATTACAAAGCCAAAAATAGTTGGACATACAAACATCTCAATAAAAGGTTCAAAAAGTAAACTGGCACTAATACAAACATAATTCTACGCAAGATCCTTAAACAACTCAGGATAAAAACCAAAGTTAATTCGAGTAACATTAGGCAACTGTTAGACCTGGCACCATTGGCGTGGGTCTCCCTTCCATTTTTGCTGTTGCCTCATGGGTTTTTGCTGGTGTTAGAGGCTTTGGGCACTGTACCACTGCTGTTTAGTGCCACAGTGCATGTGCTCCCTACTGTAAATTGATGTACTAATCAGTGTTTCCATGTTTGGCTATTTGGTTTACTTGTCAGAACCTAGTCTAGTGCACTGAGTAAGCCCAGGGCGTGTAATCCAAATGCTGCTGGTGGGCCTGCAGCACGGGTTCTGCCACCCTCAGAAGCAGCCTTGTAAAATGTGTCTAAGGTCTGCCATTGCAGAGCCTGCGTGCAGTCTTGCACTGTCATGCTGACTGGGCAAGTGCACCCACTTCCCAGTCCCTAAACCTTCCCTTTTCTTCATATCAGTCACCCCTATGGTAGCCCCAAGGGCAGGGTGCATTGTAAGAATAAGGTAAGACAAGCCCTGATGTGTGTGGCATGTCCTTATAGTGAATTAGAGCCATTTTCGTTTTTCACTATTGCAAGGCTACTTGTTCTCCATAGGCCAGAATGTGCTGTTAGAATTGTTACATTTTATAATACTAACAGGCTCAGAGAACATGGTAGAAATCCGAGTTTAGTATGCCTGAACTCAGAATAATAAAATACATCTTTCAGTGGTTTATTTTAATATTCTGTGTTTGCAAATACCACTTTCAGAAAGTAGGTATTTGCTTGTCTAACCATTCAAACCTGCCTCTGCTAGTTTGTATATTCATATGTCTGGTTTCTGTGAGTGACAGGGCTGGGGAATTCCAGGAGACAGCTGAGTCACACAGTGATGAATAGAGAGATCTGCATCCAGATGGGAGGGAGGAGTGCACCTGAACCTTGAATAGGGCTGTTCCTGCCTTCCTCAATGCTGGCTCCATCCCCTGGGGAGCGGCTGATGTCTCTGCCCTGCACACTGAAAGAAGAGAAGGAGTCCTGTCAACAGAATGCTCCAGGACTGTACTGGCCTTCCACAATGCTGGCTCCACCTCCTGTGGGGCGTCTGATGTGCATGCCCTGCATTGTGAAAGGAAAGGAGAAGTCTGGTAAACAGAGTGCTTCAGAACTAGTTTGGACTGGGTAAAGGCCCCTCTCCCCTCAGAGAACAAAGGATTTATGGGTATAAATATTGGGACCCTGATCCCATGAAATTAGATCACTTTAGACTACAAGAAAAAACCTTTACTGAGGAGAGGAACCTGAAGAAACTGAGGAGAGACTATTGCCAAGCTGAAGTGCTGCTTGGGGGATTGGCCCGCAGTGGTTGCCTTACTGCCAAAGGAAGGAGAAAGGAACTTTGTAATTTGCTTCAACTTGTGAAGGATCTCCAAGGGCTTGGAAAAGAGCTTGCCTCCTGCTGAAGTCTCAGGGACAACAGACTTCACCCACCAGTTCTTTTTGGAAGTGCCTGCCGCTGTTTTTGGTCTTCTGAGGAACTGCGAGTCGCAAGGAGCTGGAAGCGCAACTTAATGAGAAGCGTGTCGCCGTCACTGTGCCTGCCATCGCAACCCCGGAGAAAGGAGGGTGTCGCCGCTGGAACTGTCGCACTGCATCGCATCAGAGAGAAGCGTGCTGCAACGGAGAGGAAGCGTGTCGCCGTCGCTGCTGCTGCCGTCGCAACTCCGAAGAAGGAGGGTGTCGCCGCTGGAGCTGTCGCACTGCACCGCATCAGGAGAAGAATCTCGCAATGAGGTCGGAGTGTGTCGCCGTTGCAACTCCGAAGAAGGAGGGTGTCACCGCTGAAACTGTCGCATTGCACCGCATCGACCAAGAGCACCTTGCATCCCCGAAAAGCACGCCGTCATCGGAGCTGCTGCCGTCGCATCTTGGATGTCGCCGCTGTAGTTGTCGCATCGAGCGGAAGCTTCAAGCATCGTGGATAAGAGCGTCGCCGCTGGAGCTGTTGCCGTCGCATCGTAAGGGTGTCGCCGCTGCAGTCCACGCATCGAACCAAGAGCTTCTCAAATCCCCAAGAAGCGTGCCGCATCTGGAAGATCTTCACGTCTTTATTTCTTTGTATCTGAACTTTGCTGCATTTCCCATCGCTGCGGCATTGCTTGTGGTGGAAGCGCAACGCAACATAAGGTACATTGACGCAGAGTGTCACATCTAAGAACTGAACTGAATTAAGCTGAATCTACCACCTTAAAGTAATCTTAGTGTGTATTTTTGTCATTTATGGTCTTGTGGTAACTTTATATAAAGTCTACTTATTTGTTATAGAAAACCTATGTGGTGTCCATTTGTAGTGTTGTCACTGGGTTACTGTATCTGGTCACAACTGCTTAACTTACAACGCCTCTGAAATAAGCCTTGACTGCTCGCACCACGCAACCTAGAGGGTGAGCAGGGGTTATTTTAGGTGTGTAATCCACTTTCCCTGACTAGAAGAGAGGGTCCCTATTTGTCACAAGTACCTACCTGTGCCAACTGGGGCCCCCCAATCTAACATCAACCAAGAACAGTCCCAGCCTAAAGTTTGGACTGCATTAACAAAAGGAAAAAGAAAACGATTAGTCTGTCCCTACCGTATTCTAAGTGGACATCCCTACATAACATTCCCATCGGACAAGAATAAAGGTGTCAATGGTGAAGACTTCCAAAGAAGTACCATCACTTTTTGCTAAACCAATAATCTACCATTGAGCTCGTTCCAAGATGCTCCTTCTACACTT
The DNA here is from genome assembly GCF_964263255.1 of Lissotriton vulgaris. NCBI lineage: Eukaryota > Metazoa > Chordata > Amphibia > Caudata > Salamandridae > Lissotriton > Lissotriton vulgaris. Next base: position 699,350,918 of record NC_141699.1, read on the forward strand.
CACTCTACCTAAGTTCCCAAGACCTCTCTCTACATCTTACTACATACTGCTCTGTCAATCCCCTCTCAAAAATTGCCCTCCACCCTTGGGTGCTGTCCCTAATACAAAATCCCCAAATCAATCGACACGTCCAGAGGTACCTTTTCATCCAGCGTCCGTTGGTGTGTCCTTGGGTCCTAGGCACCTATTCGCTAAATATTGCACTCCCAAATTCCTTGGCAGCTTTTCCTCCATCCGCGCCTACTATCCTAACTCCTAAACAATTAACTCTTCTACCTAACGAGCCTTGTGGCCTTGCACCTGTAAGCTGAAATACATGGGAACATCTCTGCAACCATTCGAAACTACAATTTCATATTTTACTGAGGACAGCTTTTCCCAAAGAGAAAATCATTTCTTCTCGACTAAGGCTAACACAGAAAAATATAGTCAGGCCTCTACGGCTTCAGTGTGTCTCAGGCCTCTGTACTTTTAAATGCATTTCTAACACAGCACAACATTGCATTCTACTATTAAAACACGTTAATTCTACTTTCAATGTGAGCACTAGCTTTCATTTAAAAACTCTGTATTAGTTCATTCAGTATTAAACACATATTTTCAAAGGATTTCATTAGCAATACAACATTTCTCATGTGGTTACATTTCTGCATTAGACAACGCTGCATTTCAATTAAGCCCATTAGTCTCTGATTAATAAACAAATATATCATGCTGTTTCTCAGCCTAACGTTACATGGCGATACTACATTAGTAGGTCCTCTAAATATGCGGGTGCTAAATACTTGGGACTATAGTACACCCCTACAAATTTCAAAATAACATGCCGCTCTCTCAGTTCCCCTCTTTGATGACCCGTGTCATCACACCCTACACTATCCTTTGAGAAGAACCGACTTAGACAGAGCTGGTTACCATTTCCCCTCCCCTCCTGAGCATTTCCATGTTCTTCAGACTTTGATGCTGACTGTCTTGCAGTCTCTCCATACATCTCTCTTGCATTCGCATTGATCTCTCCAATCGACTTGACCGGTACCACTTGTACACTCTGACCAATCCCCACAATCCAATCACACAACACACCACTATTAATTTTGGTTTCAAGATGTAACCGAGAATCCAGTTCCCAAGATTGACAAACCAACTACCAATCTTTCCAAACCCCTTTCCAATCTTTTCCCAAACAGTTTCTTCCATCAAGTCCTCAATCTCATAATGTATTGCAGTAATGTTGCTTATATATTTCTCCAGATCCTTGCTATTATCTGGTATATAAGTACAACATTCTTGAACCTTCAAAAGTTTACAGACTCCCCCCTCTTTTGCTAGAAGGACGTCAAATGCAAGACGATTTTGTAAAACCATAGTCCTTATCGACAACATCTCACCCTCAACCAACACTAAGGACTTAGCTGTATTCATAGATAATTAGTCTACAACAGTCGCCAGCCTTCGGATCTTCACGTCATTCAGAATCACTCCCACCATGGGTATCATTGCTCCAAAATCATCTCCAACTATGGCTCCTGCACTTTCACCCCCCCTTCACTCTCACGTGTTTTCCTCCTTCTATTAGCTCAAAGTCTTCTGTATGGTAAATCTTAGGGAAAATAATCGCTAAATAGCACGTTACATACCACTTCTCAGGCAATCGCACATAAGCATTCCTCCCACAGACGAAATACACCGTCGGAATCACTTGCACCACACCTTGCAAAAAGTCCTTTGCATAGTACTCTAGACAAAATGTATGCTCACACGTGGTGTGACCTACATTGACATTCTCATAATATGTCTGTGGTCGGTAATTGCACAACTTCCCTTTCTGTACTTCATCTAAAGCTATTGGACCAAAACTCCCTTTAGTCTTGTGCAACCTTTCCTCATCTGTCCAATCCACTTTACCTTGTCCTAAATCTCACAATTATTTTTGTTTTCGGTATCTATCTTCTACTTGATCAATTAATTTCTTCTCGATCTCTGACAACAGGCACGTCAAATTATGACGGTGCGCATAAGCTGTATCCAACACCTGGGTCGGAATAAAATACGTTCCACGCCTGTCGTCTGACTTATAATAATCATACTTATTCAAATGCTTATATGCCGGTACTTCAGAAAGCACCGCATCATAATTCGAAAATAAATACTCAAAAGGATTGTGACCATATAATATGCCAAGCAACAAACTACATGAAATTCCATAAGTCAATGGGAGATGATGGTATCTAATACCCTCGTCTACAGAAGCAGGCCATTGCATAGACACATAGCAGTCTTTCGCAACCATCGCATCAATATACTCATACAACAACTTTGCATATGCATTAAGCTTGAAATTACCCTTGGACAGATCTACATGTAATCTACAACTTTCTTCTAGCAGCAAAGCTCTGTCACGTCCTACCTTTACCTCTTCTTTGCTAGGAATAGTAGGTGTAGGTGTACCCTTGACCTCTACTGCCTGCTTGCGTGGGGCCAAGTATGAGACTACAACTACTAAAACAATGAAGAGTATTACTCCTCCTACAAGTGTGTCTACAATGCACCTAGTTCTACGGTTCGGGTTCCCAGCCTCCATGGTCTCAGCACTTGTCTCTCGAACTAGTCGTTCTGCAACAATATTCAAAGTCTCTTTCTTCCTTCTTTACAATTGAAGCACTCGAACCACACCTTAGAGGCTGAAAGTCCCCTTTGATTTCAGTTCCTTATTTACAGCAACAACAGGCAACCCTCACCCTTCTCCGTCCTCTATGGGAAGTCCCTAAATTTCTTCTTCTTCTACTCGGACTTAGGTTATTTACAGCAAATATTTACAACAGTCTCATTCATCAACAATAAGGCTTGTTCCAACCGCTTCTAGCACATATTCCAAGAGTTCAAGACGAATAACAATGGACTCTTAGCTGAAATTTCAGGGCCAAATGTAGGAAAAAGCAATCTACTGAAAATCAAATGACGAATTCTGCTTAAAATCGGTGGATCCGGAACAGTGATGGTCAGTACCCCTTCGATCTCAAGTCCTGGAACCAACAACAACACTTCCAACTTGATTTTAGGACTGTGACTGATCACCGTCACTGCCCTCACCCTCCCCGATCTCAGTATGCCTGGCATCTGTCACAGGGTAGGTCAACTTGGGGGTCGCGTACCTCTGGCAAGGCACTCTCTTTCGCCTGGATCTTCTTAATCCCTCACGAGTTTGCTCTTCCCCTCCTCCGTCTGATTCAGACTCTTCAGACACCGGGGTAAGATCTCTTTCGGCAACCAGCCTCAGGTTCAGTCGCCTTTGTCTTTCCGGCCACTGTTCCCCCGCTCCACTGGTCCTCCTGCTCTCGACCCGCTCACTTTGCTCACTGTTCTCTTCAGCTGAGTTCAGCTTTGAGTTACTTTCACCGTCACTTCCATTTTCAGAGACTGTTTCCAATTCACTTTCGCTATGACTTTCCTCAACTTGATCCGGTGAGTCACCAGCTTCTTCAGACACCCTCACAGCTTGGCTTGTCCCCTCCTGTGGCCTTGCCACTGCAGCTGGAGTTTCATCAGGGAGAAGAGTTGTTCCTTCCAAGGGTGCTGGAACTCGATGGGTGTGTGAAGCATGCCCCCAATTCGGTAGCCCACCACACTTCACAGCAGTGTTCGTGATAAGGATGACTTGGTAGGGCCCCTTCCAACGAGTATCAAACAGCATTTTCTCACGTGCTTCCGAACCAACACCCAATCCCCCGGACTCAGGTCGTGGCAGAGATCACTGGAAGCCGGACCAACAGCAGCTTGTACCTGATGGGACACAGAACGGATGACATCAGCAAGTCCCTTGCAATAATCAAGGATCAGATCATCTGTGATACTCAGCAAAGCTGTTGACGGTACCGCTGGTAACCTCATTGCCCTCCCCATCAGTACTTCATTAGGCGATAGACATGTTCTCCTGTCTGGGGTACTGCGCATACTCATTAGCACCAAAGGAAATGCATCTGGCCCTTTAAGGGACGTGGAGGAACACACTTTCGCCATCCGAGCTTTCAAAGTTCTGTTGATCTGCTCCACTATCCCAGAAGCCTCTGGTCGATAACTACCATGGATTCTTTGATCAATATTCAATGCCGTACAAATCATCTTCATGACCTCACTATGGAAATGAGTTCCTCTGTCCGATTCCAAAGCGGTCGGGACCCCGACTCTAGGCACTAGTTCCCTCAATAATAACTTAGCTACTGTAAGTGTGTCGCACCTGCGTGTCGGGTATGCCTCCACCCACCGTGAGAACACACACCACCAACCAAAATGTACCTCAAATGATTGCATCTGGGCATCTCGATGAAATCCAGTTGCATCCTATTGAACGGTCCCCCAGACCTCCCAGTGTGACTCATGGTGACTGCAGTTCTCTTCCCAACATTCATTTGTTGACACGTAACACTCCTTTGACAAACAGCTTCTGCCACTGTGCGAAACTTTGGATTGTACCATGTTTGTCAGAACACTCGTATCATCGCATCTCTTCCCAAATGAACTGCACCATGAATTTGTCTCGCCATCGGACTCAACAGCTCATCTGGCAACACCACTCTTCCATCAGACGAGACCCAAATATCCACATCTCCTTTCACACAGCCTGAATTGATGCACACATTTTTCTCATGTTCGGACACTTGTTCTTGCATACATCTGAGCTCATCCCAAGTATCGGCCATGGCAAGCATCATGTCTAACTCAGTTCTTTCCTCGCATCCTTCTATCTCCTGTTCAGTAAATGAATAACCTTGCTCAGCGCAGAATCGTGCAACTTCGTCCGCATAGCGGTTTCCAGGTGATACGAAATCTGTTCCTTTACCATGAGCTGTGCACTTTACAACAGCAATTTCCAAAGGTTCCTGTAAAGCTTCTAGAAGTAGCCTGTCAAATTCTCCATTCCGGATTGGTGTTCCTGATGAAGCCATGTACCCTCTCTGAGACCATAGCTGTCCATAGTCATGAACTACACCAAACCGGTATTGGCTATCGGTATAAATGGTAATCCGAATTCCCTTTGCGGCCAAGCAGGCACACGTCAAAGCTATAAGTTCAGACACCTGAGCGGAGTATACTCCTTCAAGGCATGCAGCTTGGACAACTCCTGAAATGGTGCATACAGCAAATGCTGCTCTCAACTGACCAACACTGTCTCTTATACATGAACCATTGACAAAGAAAGTTTCATCAGGGTCAAGCAATGGCTCATCAGCAATGTCAGGTCTAGGTTTGGTGCAAAGTTCAGTCACATCAAGACAATCATGGTACTCACAATCTTCATCAAGCGTATTTGGCAACGGCATCAAGGTAGCAGGATTCAGAACAGAGCGCCGCTTAAGGGTCACATTCTCCGCAGCAAGTATAACCTGCTCGTAGCGTGTGAGCCTGTTATTCGTCATGTGCTGTGTCTTGGTCCTGGTCATCAACAGTTCAACTGAGTGTGGTACAAAAACAGTCAATGGATGTCCAATAACAATGCTTTCACACCTTTCAATGCTGACACCTGTTGCAGCAACGGATTTAAGACATCGGGGCAATGCTGAAGCTACTGGATCTAAAGTAGCTGATAAATAGGCAACTGGTCTACGGACACCTCCATGCTCCTGAACTAAGACTGCTAATGCACAACCCTCTCGTTCGCAGCAGAACAATGAAAAAGACTTATTGTAGTCAGGCATTCCCAGAGCCAGAGCACGACAAAGGTCCTCTTGCAACTCAAGGAACGCCTTCATACATTTGTTGCCCCATGGTACCGGATCACTCACATCCTTGTGCGTCAGTCTCTGCAAAGGCTTCGCCTTCAGTGAGAAGTTGGCAATCCACTGGCGACAGTAGCCAACCATCCCTAAGAACATCCTGACCTCTCTCTGAGTGGAAGGCACCGTCATTTTCAATATGGCCTCGATCCTACCTAGTGACATCTTCATTTTCCCTTCTCTATTCTGTGTCCCAAATACTGCACCTCGTTCAAACAGTATTGTAATTTATTTGGCGAGACCTTGTGTCCGTTCTCTGCCAAATGGTTCAGTAGAGCAATGGTATCAACCCTGCAAGCGTCTTCAGTCTCTGACGCAACAAGGAGGTCGTCTATGTACTGGACGAGAACAGAGTTCTGCGGCAGTACTAGACTCTCAAGATTCTTTTTCAAAATCTGATTAAATATCGATGGACTCTCTGTGTACCCCTGAGGGATACGACACCACGTTGTGACCCTGTTTTTCAGCTGGAAAGCAAATAAAAATTGTCTCTCCTCATGCAAAGGTATTGAAAAGAAAGCCTGATAAAGGTCTATCACAGTGAACCACTCAGCTTGGCATGGAATCTGAAATAAGATCACAGATGGATTTGGTACCACTGGACAACATGGAAACACTATGTTGTTCACCCGGTGAAGATCCTGTACAATCCTGAACTTCCCACTTGGTTTCTGCAATCCCATTATTGGCGAGTTACTTGGACTCCCCAATATCTCCTTCAGTATTCCCTGTTTGATCATAGACTCAATCAAAGGCTTTATCCCTGCAATCGTTTCTGGGGTCAGATTATACTGGGGTGTTCGGGGAAAATCGACATTCTCCTTGACCTGAATCTTGACTGGCTCAACACCTGTAATCAACCCAATGTCTTCTCCAGTAAAATCCCACACCACCTGGGAAACTGAGTCTCGCAGATCATAAGGAAGTTCCTCAGCTGTCAGAGCAGGGTACATTTCTATATGCACATGCTGATTGGCGACCTTAAAGGTAGCATTGTCATCATTAGTCTGTAATTCCACTCCTTTGGGGGTGCAATAGATGGTGCAATTGAGCTTGCATAAGAGATCCCTCCATAACAAGCAAACAGGACTTGAATCACACACCACAAATTGATGTCTATCTCTGAACGTCCCTATTCTCACAGGAATCGGTTCTGTTAAAGGATTCGTCATTTTCCTATTGGCAACACCTACAACTTGGATTGTCTGTGCCGAGAGGGGTAGGTTTGGGACTACTGTGGATCTCACAGTAGAACGGGTAGCGCCAGTATCAACCAAAAAGGTGGTAGGGTGACCATCAACATCAGCTTCTACGAATGGTCCCCTCTGGTCTACCCCCAGGACCGCCCCAAGAGTGCAGTCCTCCTCCACTCTCAGGCACCGTCAGTCTAATGGGTCCAGGTAATAATCATCGCCTCCTTCAAGAAGGGGCATCTGCCGAACAGTCCGAGTCCCTGTCAATAACTTTGGTGGATAGGGAACCTGTACTGGAGGAGCCGAGGTCCCCCCTTTGTTCGACTTGGTCTTTGCTACTGCTGTCGTTGTCACCTGAGGCACCTGCTTCTACACCAGTTCCTCCTCCTGCTGCTCCTGATTTGCAGGGTTATAAGGACACTCACGTCTTCAGTGTCCAATCTGGTGACACTGATGGCACTGGGTAGTCTTCTTCAACGCCGCTATATCTATCCTTGGATTCGAGTCATCCCCATTTCCCTTATTCTGTCCTTTTTGTTTCCACCCTAAGGTACCTCCCTTGTCTGCCGATTGCATCTGGACCATCATCAGCTTGTCCTTGAGCTGTTTGTGCTTCAAGTCTATTTCATCGCTACAGTATCTAGCAAATCTCAAAATCTCATCCAGCGGTTTGTTCTGCCAACAAATTAAATATTGCTGGATCATAAGACAAATATCAGGCCTCAACCCTAGAACGAACTTTGACACAAACTGTCCCATGTCCCTACGGTTCATCACATCTAACCCATTGTACTGCTTAAAGACCTGTAACAATCGCTCAAAGTACTCATGCACTGTCTCCTTAGGCTCCTGATTCGTCTGGTCTATTTTCACCCAATCTATATCCTGTGGTGGTACCTTAGATTTCAACCACATGATCACTTGCTCGTATTTTTAGGTCTCGTAGAGACACCTATTACTGCTAAACGAGAAAAAATCTAACAGGCGGATTTCTAACAGTTCACGAGAATAGAATCACGTGACAAGCTCCTCATGCACGAGCTTGCCCGAGCCTTCCCCCTGCCAGCAGCATTTCTCCTGCACTCGGCCCACCCTTCCCCCTCTCCATATGGTGCGCTCTGCCTCAGGCCAGCATCTCTCCTCCCATAATTATTCACTGCAGGGCCTGCGTTTCATCACCCTTCCTCCCAGTCCCCACAAGCAGGCTTCTCCAGTGGCTGCATGCAAATCTGAGCCCCAACCTCTCTGAAATCGCATCTCTCTTTCCATTTTTTATTTAATTGAAGGAATCCGGTCGCATATACTTAATCACTTTTAAATGCACTCTGTTCCTTTCCTCCTCCCCACTGCACGCGCTTCCCTCGCACTCGCTCACTCCCCTTCTCCCCTGAGGGTTCCGTAGATTCTGAACCTGTTCAATAAAGGTCGTCGGATGCAGACGATTTTGGTGTCAGTGGACCACAAATGACGAGTGCGGTATGTACGAGTGTCTTCGTAATAATCGATCAATGAGAACACTACGTATTCATGGATTTCGTTTGAACCCTTGGGTTCCATTTTGTGTACGGTAGCCATTTTGTGTGGTTGCCCTCACATAGGCCGATGGCTACGGCCGAACGCGTCTTTGGGACACGTACACCTTTAGCTGACTTTTGTGTGACCTGAACGAACTGACTCCCTTGCCCGAGGCTGACCTCGTTGAGCCAGTTCCTTGTTAAGCAGCTGGTCAGATAGAGATCAAAGAGCAGGGCATTGCTGAGTTCATGGTACATGCACACACCCTTCTATCTTGCTTCTCATCTGCTTCTGTTCCTTCCTTTATGGCTAAATTACTGATATGGGTTGAGTTCTTTATTATCGGTCCGTCCGGCCTGTTCGAGCAGGAATGTTGGATTTTGCTTGGTCGTTTCTGGTGGGCTGGACAACGGAAAGTGGGATTGTCGTCATGCGATATGTTTGAAAAGTCATCCTCCGATTGGTCAGTTTGTATGTAATCGATGCTAGCCAGGAATGTGATTTTTAGCATAAAAGACGATGCTCCGCTCTATGAATTTGTGCAGTCTCTAGCGAACCACCCGTGTTGTGCTTAGTAGACCTCTGTTCCTGGTTGCAGCCAATAAATGTGGTCTTTGACGTCATCAAGAAGTGTCCCGTGTCTCTGTTTGCCAAGGTAGGGGAACTCGAAGACATCGGGCGTTTTCCATGGCGCCGCTGGGTTCTAAAACCCGGTTCTTCACCCCCGCCCCCCAACCCATCCGACTTGCTTATCTAGAGTGTTGCGCTATCAGTTTTAAATGAGCTCCCTTCCCCACCGCTCCATCCCGCGCTTCACCGTCGCGAGGTGGGCGCTGTTTTAATTGAAGGAATCCGGTTGCATATAGTTAATAATAACAGCAGCCGCGCAGCTTAATTATCTCATTTTTTATTTAATTGAAGAAATCCGGTCGCATTTAGTTATTCACTTTTAAATGCGCTCTGTTCCTTTCCTTCTCCCTACTGCACGTGCTTCCCTCCCACTCGCTCACTCCCCTTCTCCCCCGCCCCCACCCCATCCGACTTGTTTATCTAGAGTGTCGCGCTATCAGTTTTAAATGCGCTCCCTTCCCCACCACTCCATCCCCAGCTTCACCGACGCGAGGCGGGCGCTGTTTTAATTGAAGGAATCCGGTCGCATCTGGATAATAATAACAGCAGCTGCGCAGCTCAACCATCTCATTTTTTATTTAATTGATGGAATCCGGTCACATATAGTTAATAACAGCAGCCGCACAGCGCAACCATCTCATTTTTTTAATAACTTACATATATTACAGCTCCTCTTTGTTCCCCCTAAGTCCCCCATCTATGCCCTCTGTGTGGCTTTTTTGTTTTAACCGGAGCGTTGTGCTATCACTTTTAAATGCGCTCTGTTCCTTTACTCCTCCCCACTGCACGGACGCCCGCAAGGCAGGCACTGTCTTAATTAAAGTCATCTGGTCACATGCCCGCCCTCCCCACCACCTTCTGTATACTATCAAGCCCACTATCAGAGGAACTCCGAACATTTACACCTGTGCTATTAACACATTTCCTCTCTAAATCGAAGGGCAAACATGAACCTGTTTTCCAGACGCATAGGAGGGTCGAGCTACACTTCAGTGCTGTTATGTTAGAATGTGAAGTCGAAGAACGAGCACCACCGTTGTCACTTGTGTGAAGGCTGCATTGAAGCTGTCAGCAACAAAAAGTGATGTGTGCTTTCCCTGCAGCCACTGACTAGGCTAGAAGCGATTGTTTATAGGTCAATGTAAAGTTGTGCACACACCCGGTAAAGTTAACCCCCGCCTACTCTTATAGTAAATCTTGTAGGGCACAACAACCTAAAATAGGCACATTAGCCAGTGCAGTGGGCGGTTCGACTAGAATTCCCAGACATAGTCCACAGCCCTTTCCTTTTCAAACCGAGGGGAGGGCCAAAAGATCAAAGCTGTGAGTAGAAGTAGTTCGCCCTTCCTTGGCTCCCCTTTTAAACCTCCCTCACCATTATCTAATCTCCAGTGCCAGCTTATATGCCTTTAAAAAATTATTTTGTTGATTAGGACTTGTGGCTTCCTCGCAGCTCGCAAAACCTCATTCTGCCCGCCCTCCCCACCTTTAGAGACAGAAATTGCAGTTTGCTTAAGGTCTAAACACTTTCAGTGTGCAAAGCGGGAGGGGCTCACCTCGTTCTATGCGTGTATAACTTTTCACATGTAAAGAAAAGCTGCTCATTTTTGCCCTACTTGCTTTATGTACCATTAGTAATTCCTTTGGTGCTGCTCCTTGATTTTAGTCATTTCCTAATTTAGCAAGAGTTCTGATAAGTAGAGTTGCATATCACTCATCCTTGTACAGCTCATCTACTGCCCTGTGACTTCAGGTTACACTGTAGTTAGTCAACCCACTTTATTCACTGGCTGTCCGCACTATGAGTGAGAGCATTTTGTTTGATCACATGTGCACAGGAGCATGAGAAAGAGTACACTTCAGTGCATGTGCTGGCATATTGGAGCTCTGGCCTGCTCCTTTACTTTTACTTTTTAGGTCTCTAGCTATCTATCGCCCTAACTCTCTCCATCTATCGCCCTCACTCTATCTATCTATCGCCCTCACTCTATCTATCTATCGCCCTCACTCTATAACTATCTATCACCCTCACTCTATCTATCTATCACCCTCACTCTATCTGTCTTTCTATCGCACTCTATCTCTCTATCTATCTATCTATCTATCTATCTATCTATCTATCTATCTATCTATCTATCTATCTATCTATCTATCTATCTATCTATATCTATCTATCGCCCTCACTCTATCTTTCACCCTCCCTCTATCTATCTATCGCCCTCCCTCCCTCTATCCATCTATCGCCCTCACTCTATCTATCTATCGCACTCTATCGCACCACCACAGCATCACTCAGGGGCAACACAACATCGCTATGCGCTACTACAGCATCACTGAACACCAAAGCATCACTCGTGGCCACCAAAACATCACTCAGCGCCACCACAGCATCAATCTGTGCAACCATTCAACAACAACTGGTTCAAATATGTTCTCTCAATGTTTTAAGCTTTCTTACAAATTTCACAAAAAGCTGTTAATATTTCACTTCTGTTCTTGGTAGAAGCCGTCGTACTCTGCCCACCGAAGCCAATAATGGGTTCTGGATGCTCACCGCGGAGAAACATCAAACATCTTAATCCTCTGTATCCCCTCCCCTACACCTACCTTCCTCTACTCCTCCTTTTCTCACTCCTCTCTTCTTCTTAGTGAGGGTACAACAGTGTTACCGGGAACAATTTACGCCAACCAGCAATTCGAGCGTTTGTGACTTACTTCAAGCCATACGAGCCACTATGCCTTATGTAACCCCAAAGGCGTCTGTATTCACCATCACGCACTACTACTGCACTACTACTGTACTGTATATATATATATATATATAATCCTCAATAAAATACTTTGAAATCAAAAAAATAATACACGGAACATAATCTTCACAAAAAATATTGACAAAACTTTAAGCTATTGCCATTATAGATTACAATAACTTTTATTTAAATATTAATTAGTAAAAAAAATTAAAAGCCATTGTTATTTGTAATATCAATTCATCTTAGTCACGTAATTACAACACATATTGCATTACAAATGCTATAGGTGTCACATTTGTGAAATTTATAACTATTGGAATTATAAATGACAAAGCTACTAATTTCGCTATTTTCAAAACCAACACATAAATAAAAAATTGGTCATTTACAATAACAGTAGCTCAAACGTTCCTAATGCGAGACCTATTGCATTGCAAATGCTTGTTTCATTACATTTGGTGAGGGTCCATTTGTGGCAGCATCTCGCTCTGGCTCCACAATGGGCCATTCAACAATGACCCTGCATGCTATCCACAAATCTCCCGGAACAACAATGTCAAACAAGGTGTTCAAATCGATCCACAACACCTTTGAGATCTTAACAAACCGCTCTACCTGCTTGTACCACTCAACTGGGTTCTCTCGCAGCTTTGGGAAATCATTCGTAAAGGCAGCCAAATCTCCCCTACTCCAGGGCACGTGCACATATCCCCCATGGGCCACCTCCCACAAGGGGTATGCCTCAATTTCTGCCATTCCTCCTCCCGCAGGGGGTGTCTCAATAGTACTCCTCTAACACTCTTTTTCTTCGACCACCTTTCTTCCCATTTGTCAAGCCTACTCCACGCTCGTATCCCTATAATCAGTTCCCGAATGTGGGTCTTTAATCTGATTACTCTTTTCTCTTCCAAATCCTGGTCAATATAATGCAGTCTGTGATTACCCTGCAACATTTTTGTCTTAGACAGATCCACATCATATTTGTCTGCTAATTAAGTCAGTTTCTCGTGGGACGATCTAGCTTTCCGAGTCATATCCTTCGCCACAAACAGCAACTCATCTGGCTCATAAAGCTCAATCCTTTCTAAAGGCAAATTTCCTTCAACAATCTCATTAACCTCTACTTACAATCGCATCACGTCAATTCTTTTTGCCTTTATTACCGCACTCAAGGTACCACAACTAGATGCACCACTTGATTCTCTGGACTCATTGTCCTGTCCCCTGCTTCTAAAGATTTCAGGAGTGTTGGGAGGAACTGTCCTATTTTCAGTATTCCCAAGATCCCATCCCTCTCTTATCCTGTCACTTTGAACCCCTTCAATTGACTCCCATGTCCTCAAGTCCGGCCTCAACTCCCCTATAGATTTTGGTCTCGGGCCCCTCAAATCCTTTGGACCCCTAGACGAATCCGCTGATGCCGGCAATGGGGTACTCCACGCTGGGGCCAATAGTGACCGGTACTGTAAGAGCATCCGGCAGCCTCTGAGAACCACCTCTTCCTACATTCTGTCCTTCTCCTGTCAAGATTTTCCCACAACCTCAGTTCTGGGGGGGACTTGCGGTACCTTCACTTCCTCTACCGGGGCCGACTTCTCCTCCCCGGCCTCTAAATTATATGGGGGTTGTCTCTCTGATAATAGCCTTTCTATCAAGCTATCGTCCGTGTCATTGTCATCGTCCTCTGTGCTCCTTCTCTGTGCATCCCCTGCTTTAACTAACAGCAGGTATAACCTTCTCCCTCAATCGTCTGTGTTCTCCATCTCTTTTCCAAAGCATCCCACCTTGCGTCTTGGATGACCCTGACTGATCTCTACACTATTTCCTGCCGCCTGTCCCTGTTCCTTTCGTGCGCCGCCCTGATCCATGCATTCAATGCCTCGAACTGTGTCGGTCTAGGCAGAGGTCACAAAGAAGCCATAATCGCTTTCAACTGATACAACACTTCCAGTCTGAACGTCCCGTACCTAGGGAAAGTCAACTCCTCATTTCCATCTGTCATTTTTGCCAGTTCTCAAGCCCAACATTTGTAGCCATATAATGAGCCAGAGTATCCTCGGGCGGAGCCTCTTCTCCCCCCCCCCCCCCCCCCCCTGGGGTTCTAACTTTTTCTCTTTTCGAAACAAATCTCGCCAAACTTTAAAACATTTCATGATGAAACCCAACGTCTCTTCTCCCGCAGCGCTCTTTTTACTTCCTGATGACACTCCACCAATCACAGCGCAGCTTCACACTAACCGCCCTATCCCAGCGTGGCACCCTCTGACGTCACTCGCCTCCGCGGTGCAGCAGTTCCCCTCCTTTACAATTCGTTTCTCACTCACACACACGTCCCAACCATACACTGAAATGATCACTTCCGACCAAGCAACAACTTCGCTGACTGTACGTCCACGGTCTCGTAATTGTCACCAAACTGGCAACTGTCTGTCCACGAAACGACCAGACAATCACCTCAACTGATAGGTTACAAATACTCAGTAACCCACGGCCAGCGTGTCCGTTACTCACACACTCACACATTTGTTCCCCCTTTCTTAGTCCAGCGGGCGATCATTGGTACCTCACGATCCCCTTAACAATAGTCAACAACTACTCTAGGTGTGCGGTACACCTAAACCACTTAAGCTACTCCTTGACCGTAAGATTTTCCCGGGCTGCGCACGCTCACAGCCTGATCTCCTTTCATACAACAGGCATTCAAACTCCACAAGACATTTCAACGCAATACAACATATAAACACTTCAATCTAACACCATACAACCCTGTTCATACTCACTCTCCCACGAACTGCTGCTTTTCGCCGCACCGTCACTCCCTGTCAGTTTCCATGGAGCACCATCTTCCACAGACAATCCACTGGGCAATCATCCTCTAATTTCTATGGGCCATGGGAACTTCTTATCCTAATCTAGATCAGATCTTTCCCTGCTCTAGAAAGGGAACCATCCTCTGGCTACCAACTGGAGAAGCTGGGATTTTGGTCGAGATTTTCTTACCCATATCTACAATCCCAAACCTGGTCGATTTAACTTTTTCCTTGTTCTAGAAGTATAAAGAAAGATCTTGCATTGATAACTTTAAACCGCTTCCAAATAAATCCAAATGAACTGAAAGGACCACTGACTACCACTGAAAATTTTAAAGATTTATTACAAAGCCAAAAATAGTTGGACATACAAACATCTCAATAAAAGGTTCAAAAAGTAAACTGGCACTAATACAAACATAATTCTACGCAAGATCCTTAAACGACTCAGGATAAAAAGCAAAGTTAATTCGAGTAACATTAGGCAACCAAGAACAGTCCCAGCCTGAAGTTTGGACTGCATTTACAAAAGGGAAAAGAAAATGATTAGTCTGTCCCTACTCTATTCTAAGGTGACATCCCTATATAACATTCCCATCGGACAAGAATAAAGGTGTCAGCGGTGAAGATTCCAAAGAAGTACCGTCACTTCCTGCTAAACCAATAATCTACCATTGAGCTTGTTCTAAAATGCTCCATCTACACCACACCCTACCTAAGTTCCCAAGACGCTCTCTCTACAGCTTACTACATCCTGCTCTGTCCTAATACAAAATCCCAAAATCATCAACTCACCCAGAGGTACGCCCCTCTGGCAGGTGAAGATCTTCGGAGTTTTCCAGAATGGAACCTTTCCATCCAGCGTCCGTTGGTGTGTCCTTGGGTCCCAGGCACCTTCTCGCTAAATGTTGCACTCACAAATTCCTTGGCAGCTTTTCCTCCATCCGCGCCTACTATCCTAACTCCTAAACAATGGACTCTTCTACCTAACGAGCCTTGTGGCCTTGCACCTGCAAACTGAAATACATGGGAACATCTCTGCAACCATTCGAAGCTACAATTTCATATTTTACTGAGGACAGCTTTTCCCAAGGAGAAAATAATTTCTTCTCGACTAAGGCTAACAAAGAAAAATATAGTCAGGCCTCTACGGCTTCAGCATGTCTCAGGCCTCTGTACTTTTAAATGCATTTCTAACACCGCACAACATTGCATTCTACTATTATAACATGTTAATTCTACTTTCAATGTGAGCACTAGCTTTCATTTAAAAACCCTGTATTAGTTCAGTCAGTAGTAAACACATATTTCAAAGCATTTCATTAGCGATACAACATTTCTCATGTGGTTACATTTCTGCATTAGACAACACTGCATTTCAATTAAGCCCATTAGTCTCTGATTGATAAACACATATATCATGCTGTTTTTCAGCCTAACGTTACATGGCTATACTACATTAGTAGGTCCTCTAAATATGCGGGTGCTGACTACTTGGGATTATAGTGCACCCCTACAAATGTCAAAATAACATGGCGCTCTCTCAAAGGCGTTTCTGGTAATTTGGTTCACTAGAAAGGTCAATTGGAGTGCAGGATCACTCCAGGTTTCTTCCTTCAGTTGATATAATTGGAGAAGTACCGTGTTTCTGAAGCCAGGGGTCGTTGAAGAACCGGGTTTTAGAACCCAGCGGCGCCAGGGATAACGCCTGATGTCTTCGAGTTCCCCTGCCTCGGCAAACAGAGACACGGGACACTTCTTGATGATGTCAAAGACAAAGGTTTATTGGCTGCAACCAGGAACAGAGGTCTACGAAGCACAACACGGGTGGTTCACTAGAGACTGCACAATTTCAATGAGCGGAGCATGGTCTTTTATGCCAAAAATCACATTCCAGGCTAGCATCAATTACATACAAACTGACCAATGAAACAGTGACATTTCAAAAGTATCGCATGACGACAATCCCACTTTCCGTTGTATAGCCCACCAGAAATGACCAAGCAAATTCCAATATTCCTGTTCGATCAGGCCAGACAAACCCATCATAAAGCCTCAACCCAAATCAGTGATTAAGCCATAAAGGAAGGAGCAGAAACAGATGAGAAGCACGATAGAAGGGTGGTGCAGTGTACCATAAACTCAGCAATGTCCTGCTCTTTGATCTTTATCTGACCAGCTGCTTAAGAAGGAACTGGCTCAGCGAGGTCAGCCTCGGGCAAGGGAGTCAGTTCGGCCAGGTCACACAAGAGTCAGCTAAGGTGTACGTGTCCCAAGGACTCGTTCGGCCATAGTCATCGGCCTATGTGAGGGCAACCACACAAAATGGCTGCCGCACACAAAATGGAACCCGAGGGTTCAAACGAAATCCCTGAATACGTAGTGTTCTCATTGATCGATTATTACGAAAACACTCGTACACACCGCACTTGTGATTTGCGGTCCGCTGATACCAAAATCGTCTATATCCGATGACCTTTATTGAACGGGTTCAGAATCTACAAACCACGGACCTACATTGTGGAATGGTAATTCTTCGATTTGCTCTCTGTGCCAATCTCAGATTTGTATGAGAATAGCTGTAGATGGTTCCTCCTTAGCATCCATTGGGCTATGGCGCTGGGGCAATGATGTACGTCAGAAACTCCTTTCTCCTGCAGCTTGTCATGATCTGGGTGCTATCAGTGTAGTTGGACCAGGTGTTTTTAACAATGTATGGCAACTGACTTAGCTAAGCGTTTAAAATAAGTGGGGAGACAATGGAGCCTTGTGGCATGTCAGAATCATTGGGTATAAGAACTGATGAGCCCAGAGAATATATTTAGTCATGCATGTGCATGTGCTTCTGTTTTATTATCTATTTCATGTAAAAGAACTTCAGGTCATTGGGGAAGGTGCCTGTGATAAAGGAGTTGTTGATTATAGTATTTGCTTAGATAGTGGAATTTTAGATGAGTAGAATATCCTTGAAAGCTCGTAATGGATACCGCTATCTTTGGGAGCCATCCGGGCTAGTAGCTTTGAGCAGGTCTTGAAATGGTTTGGGGGAATCACTTGAAGGTGGGTAGGCCCGAACCTACTTAAAATGGAAAATTCTAACCATGCTGCAAACATAATCTGTGATGGTGGTGCAGGTATTGGAGTATAATTACTCCTATACCTGCACCTTACAAAGGCCTTGAGAAAACTCTCTCCAATCAAGAGGTCTGCCGAGATCTCTGAAACTTGACGACCACCCACTAATCTTTCCCAACATGTGCCAGAAATTGGGACTGCTGTTGACATTGTCCTGCAAAACCAAAGGGTATGATGTACGGAGTGTTGACCATTGCAAGCACTTACCCCCAGTCAACTGACCTGGGTTTAATCCATCATCATTCTTTAGCTTACTCTGCCACCCCAGTTCAGACATGGCCATATGCAAATCAGTCTGACCCTGAGCCTCATGGGAACAACCCAGCACGAACTGCCAAGCCATGTCTTCCCTGGACCGGAAACAAGCATCCTGGGACCGGTTTCTGGCTAACCAGTCATCATCAGCTAGGCTAGCTTGAATCCAGTGGCAAAGTGAGCAAGGGACCCACGTCTGGGCATACCCTGCCAACTTAGGGCAAACAAAGCAAAAGCAATGGGGAACAAAGCAAAACCTAAGGGGATGATGGACGGAGTGTTGCACATTTCAAGCACTCACCCCCCAGTCAACTGAACTGGGTTTAATCCATCATCATTCTTTAGCTCGCTACACCACCCCAGTTCAGACATGGCCATATGCAAATCAGTCTGACCCTGTGCCTCATGGGAACAGTCCAGCCCGAACTGCCAAGCCATGTCTTCCCTGGACCGGAAACAAGCATCCTGGGACCGGTTTCTGGCTAATCGCCATCATCAGTCAATCTAGCTTGAATCCAGTGGCAAAGTGAGCAAGGGACCCACGTCTGGGCATACCCTGCCAACTTAGGGCGAACAAAGCAAAACCTAAGGGGATGATGGACAGAGTGTTGAACATTCCAAGCACTCACCCCCCAGTCAACTGATTTGGGTTTAATCCATCATCATTCTTTAGCTCGCTACGCCACCCCAGTTCAGACATGGCCATATGCAAATCAGTCTGACCTTGTGCCTCATGGGAACAGTCCAGCCCGAACTGCCAAGCCATGTCTTCCCTGGACCAGAAACAAGCATCCTGGGACCGGTTTCTGGCTAATCAGCCATCATCAGCCAGGCTAGCTAGAATCCAGTGGCAAAGTGAGCAAGGGACCCACGTCTGGGCATACCCTGCCAACTTAGGGCGAACAAAGCAAAACCAAAGGGGATGATGGACGGAGTGTTGAACATTGCAAGCACTCACCCCCAGTCAACTGATCTGGGTTTAATCCATCATCATTCTTTAGCTCACTCCTCCACCCCAGTTCAAACATGGCCATATGCAAATCAGTCTGACCCAGTGCCTCATGGGAACAGTCCAGCCCGAACTGCCAAGCCTTCAGCGTGTGGTGTTCCAGTGCAAATGAGCTGCAATCACTTATTTCTAGAGGTGCATACATGAGACTCAATTCACACCATTAATCAGTGCAGCAATAGGAATGGCACCAGGGTCCATATGTGAGGTGGGCTGGCTACAACCCAGTCACAACTGCTTTTACCTGTCCAATTGTAATGCAAAGGGGCCAGTTTTCCTTGTTTGCATTAGGGCCCATGGCACCCTTGCTAAAGCCACTGCATGGCCTTGAGTAGTCAAAAGGATGTTGTCAAAGAAAGCCCAAGGCCATCTGAGCTCTTTACAACCCATTAGGTTATGAAAGGGACTCTATTGTGCTGTTTGCAGTGCACTGTTTGGGGAATGAGGGCCCGCATGCAGATTACAGACCGGTGATGACAGGGCAGGCCCTGAGCGTGACTGGGGCAAAGGACTGTTATAGTTCAAGAATAATCAGGTTCAGCTGACAGAGCTGTCAGGCAAGTGACAGGAAGTCCCGTGTTGCTGCTTTTTCTAGAACCATCTGCCTGACTTTTACTCAGCCATCCACAGCAATGTTATGAGTCTCTGTGTAACTAAACTACACTGCCGTTTGTGTGCAATATTGGTAAAACTTAGCAATAAAAACACATTAGTTCACAGAGACAGAAAATTCTGAGCTAATGGTCTGTCTTACCTTTCTTATATCAAAGACACGGGAAGTACCTCACACAGGCAGATAAATAATTTTACCAAGACCACACAAAGAAAAATAAGCAAATATGACTGGGAATTCTAAAACTTTAAAAAGGAGTTTTGTCTTGCAGAGGGAAATGAAGAGATGTAGGTCAAATGCCATACTAAGAACTAGAGAGCTGTGCCCTAGAATAACCAGAGCTTAGACCTAAACAGCGACCTTTTGTTTCTATATCTATTTCTTAATTATTGGACAGGCCTGCTCTCTTTAAAGTAAACCACGTCCTAATACAGCAGCTTTTACAATACTCGTGCAGCCAGGGGCTTCTGTAACTGTGCCCTTCAGCTTGGAGAGAGCCGACTCTACTGCAGGGCAGGCAGGATCGTGTTCCCTTAGGAGCAGAGTTCACAAGTAAGGTGATAACTAGCCTAGAAACTGTTGCTTGACCTACATACCAGCTTCTTTGACCCCATCTAATATTATCTATGTATCTGTGACCCCGGGATTACTGGTGTAGAGTGCTTTGTAAAGCAGCCCAGCAGGGCACTTGCGTGTCTGTCAACAAACTGACGCTGTGGGGCTAAAGACTTCAACGATAAGTGTCTGCCACCCTGGGCAACCAGGAATCATCTGTATGCTCCACATTTAAAATACAATATTTAATAGGCATAGTAAAGTACTACACATATACAATCAATGAGATAAATCTTGAACTCATGCAAGCACATTTGATAACAACATGTTGGTATTTTCTCTATAGTGATCAGTAAGCCAGAAGAAAATTAAACAAAAAACATGAAAATGGATTTGACTTGCCTGTTAGATTTGCAAATGCCATTTTTTTACTGCTTAGGGCAGGAACAATCTCAGTGAGTCAATGAAAATGAAAGTACAGTGGCGCCTCAAACCTCATCCTTCAGTGATAGCAGATAGATAGGTAGGTGGATGGATGGATGGATGACTAATACTCTCAGTTTAATGACCAGTAGGTATGAGTACACTTAAAAACATTTTTATCTCTTTTAACTTACATTTTCACTTAATAGTATGTGTTACACCTGACATCATTGGCGTGAGTTTCCCTTCCATTTTTGAAGGATTGCCTCCTCTGTTTTGATATGTTTTTGCTGGATTTATGCTTTGGGCACTGTGCCACTGCTAATCAGTGCCACAGTGCAAGTGCTCCCTATGTTTGTTAAAAGGGGTTCAAAGACAACCAGTAACCAAAGACCCCTTTATGTTGCCCGGCGGTTTCGCCTCTATGACCCACCAATATTAATCAATGAAGAAGCAGGCGCTGGAGACTGGAAGGCAGGAAACGAGGATTTTATTCTCTCCGGAGGAGAACACATCAATTCAGACAGCAAGTATCGTCACGAGGTGCTCTAACCACATCTCTGAGGCCTGGCCTCTTATACTAGGGTTTATGATCTTTATTGCACGTAACACATTCTCGTAACACTTTGATATTTGAAAGAACATCCTCGGAATCTCCCCTTCAGGCCCGTTCCCACATACATTTACAGTTGAATTCCCCACCCCGGTCACAACAGGTGATGATTGTCGCGCAGCAGGGCATTCCGCCGATTCACGGAATGCGTGGAGTTGATCGGATCTCATAGGGTGGGGGCTTTGATCAGCTCGAGGGTCTTTTGATGGGGAGGGGAAGCTTCCTACTGTACAGGGTGATAAACAGTATCCGCAGGGCCAGGTGGCGGCCTGGGAACAAGGAAGACAAACGGGGACACAGGAAAAAGGGGTTTTGCATCAAAGGACCTGAGACCATGAAAGGAATGAAGGGAGGTGTCGCGCTGGGAACAGGATGGGATTCTGTGGCGGAGCTGCGCTGAAGAGGGGTTTATGATCCAAGGCATGAGAGAGCGGGGGTTGTCAGCGTGCGGGGGATGCTTGCGAGGTTAGGAGAGAGAGAGAGACGCGCTGGCTATCAGCGAGGGGCAGGGAGGCCATGGTGCTCAAAATGGCTGCCGCTTGCGTGCACGAATGGGCTCGAAAGGGGCAAGATGGCGCCGATAATGTTGACGTTTGCAGTCTAATCTTTAACAGTCCTCCCTTTTCAACATATCTTAGCCAACTTGCTTACTCAATGTCAATCTTCATCAAATTCCTAACCTCGGCATCATATATTGCTTTCATATGTTCGTTTCCAAAGTCCACAGTCTTAGGGCAAATACAATTTACGCATAATGTACACAGAGGTGGCAGACATTGAATTCCTAAGCATAAACCGCATATTACAACTACAGGAATCAGGATAATGGTGAATAGTCTCCAGCCCCAGTTCTTAACGGTGCTCCAGAACCAACCACCAAGCGACCATTCTTCTTGTTCTTGGTGGACTTCTGAAGAGAGTCTATGAAGATGTTCGATGGCTTTGTACACTGAGGGTGAGTTGTCCGGTATGTACGTACAGCAGCTGGACCCAATAATGCGGCATGCTCCACCACGGTCCGCAAGGACCACATCTAGGACAAGGCGGTTCTGGAGGGCCACCAAGCGGACCGCTTGAAGTTCAGCGGTGTTGTTAGCCAGGATACCAGCCGTGATGTTCATTGTTGTCTCAACTGCTTGAGTCAGATGTCGGATGGCACGGCTGTTTGCCATCGGGCCCCAGAGGGGGACAAGTCCCTTCATAGCATCGAGGAACTGCGCTCCTGTTGAGTCGGCTTGTTCAATGTCCTTGGCTCGTTTTTGTCTGTGATGATTTGCTGGTGCCACATAAGTCGGAGGAAGGATGAAGGAAATTAAACAAGTGCCCCCCCAGCTTTTGGGGAGCCAGGTGTAAGCCTTCGTGCCGCAGACGAAATACGTGTTTGGAGATGCCACGAAGGAAGGTGGGTCGGTGGAGTCCAGAGTTCTGGAAAACCGGCAAGCACTGCGGCCTACCAGCTGAGTCCCAAGCCCTTCCATGCACATGTGGCCGGTGACGTTGATGACTGACAGGGCCACAGTCAGAGTGGCAGCCGTTCGTTTTCGCAGGTAGGAGAAGGTGGTTCTGGTTGGATTATTAAACATTTGCATTTCAATTTGTTCTTTAGCAGGGATGTCCAAGTGCATTGTGTTGTTGGTGGTCTGCGGGCAGAAGTGTGTCTTTGTTCTGTTCCGCCAGACCCCGTGGTAGAAATGCGTTACGGTTTTGCTGGAGGTGGCATTGTCCTTAAAGCTTTCTTGCAGAAGCATCAGCCAAGCAAGACAGGAGCCGTGAACTGAGAAAGGTGAAGGGATGAATGGTATCGAGTGTCCAGTGGCGTGGGGTAGCAACCCAAAGATCCAACAGTTGGTGGCATTGGTGGCAAGGTTGTGCTGGTGGAGTAGTTGTACGAAAGAGTTATTCCAAAATTCCTTTCGCCTCTCTCTGAGTTGGGGAGAGAGCGAAATCAGATAATGTTCCTTCATGGTGGTAGGCTGAGCAGTGGTCAGGAATGTTTCGTGAGCAGGTGCATTTTCTTCCACAATCCAGAGTGTGGTCATGAGGAGAAAGCAGAAAAGGATTGTGATGAAGAGTGCAATTGTCTTTGAGCTGTGGAGTCTGTCTGCTTTTGGGTTTCTGTGGTGGGTATTTCCTGTTGCCTCCATCATCTTCTTATTTGGCGCTTCCATCATCTTCTTATCTGGCGCTTCCATCATCTTCAAGGTGCTCGGTAGCGGGCAGAACCACAGACTTTGTTTTGCTTCTCTCCGGGTAACATTTGGTAGTGTTTAGGTCACCGTTCTGAGATTTAACTTAGTCCGTGGTCTACTTAGCCGAAGCTCCCTCCTTTCGACGCAGGAAATACCCTTCTCTCGACGGCACAGTGGGATCAGAGAATTTTGAAAGTTCAAGTGCTTCGGTATCAGGATAGCAGGTTAGTGACGGTCGGTCCTTGTTCAGGAGCTCTTCTTGGTTGTCGATGTTTTCGGTCGAGGTCAGGGTCGAGGAGACCTTCTTACAGTGGTGTGCATGCAGCCAGTTGCGTTTTCCCTCCACTCGAAGTGCTGTTCGGGTGGTGATGAGGACTTGCCAGGGGCCCGTCCACCGGGGTTCCAGACTCTTGGCACGCTGGAAGTTCCGGATCAGGACGAAATCCCCAGGCTGGATGGTGTGTCCGGGACCCCTGGAAGTGTCAGGGATGGCATGCAGCACCTGTTGATGGATAACAGACAGTGTTTTAGTCAACTGGCATAAGTAATCAGACATTAGGACGTCCGGGACGTCATGAATGGAAGTTGGTTTCGGTGCAGACCAGACATTCATAGGCCGGCCGAATACAACCTCGTATGGTGTCAAGTGGTGTTTGGTAGGGGTGGAACGCATTGAGAGCAATGCCAGGGGGAGTGCGTCTGGCCATTTCAGTCCTGTGGTAGCCACTATTTTGGCCAATTTTAGTTTCAGTGTGGCGTTATGCCGTTCAACTAGTCCAGCAGATTGGGGGTGGAAGACTGCGTGGAACTTTTGTTTTACACCCAACCCCTTCAAAATGAGTTGGATAACTTCGGCTACGAAGTGGGGGCCATTGTCGCTCCACAAAATTCGACAAAGGCCGTAACGGGGGAAAAACTCCTTTAACAGTACTTTTGCTGTGGCCATAGCAGTGTTGTCACGGGTTGGGTATGCTTCCACCCATTTGCTAAATGCGCATACCACAACAAGTACATATTTCAGGCCTTGACATCTGTCTAGTTGGATGTAGTCCATCTGCAGGACTTCAAACGGGTGATTTGGGACCCCAAACCCTACCCGGGGTACTACAGTTCCTTTCCCGGGGTTGTGTTGCAGGCATATCAAGCATTGTTGGACCAGACGCTTGGCGGACTCTGTGATCTTATCATTGTGCCAAACTCTGGAGACAAGTTCAATCATGGGGGCTGATCCTATGTGGGCAGGGGAGTGTGCCATAGTCAGTATGGGAATCAGATACGAGTCAGGTAGCAACCATTTGTTTGTGTCTTTTGTCCGCCAGCAGCCTTCGTCATCTTTCAATCCCACCCGTGTCCATTCAGTCAGTTCGTGTTGTGTGCTAGCCATTTGAATGTCTCTAATAGTGTCCCTAGCGTCAGACCATTTTTCTGCTTGTGACCTGGTCACGTACATGCGTGTTGTCGTCCTATTTTCAGCTGTCGTTCGGGCAGTGATGTCGGCTAGTGCATTTCCCTGTCCAATAATGTCTGTCACCTTTTTGTGTGCCTGGCATTTGATGACTGCAAGCTTTTTGGGGAGAAGGACGGCATCGATCAAGGCGGAGACTAGATCCCCGTGCAAAATGGGGGTGCCGTGTGAGGTCAAGAATCCCCTCTCCCTCCAAAGGAGCCCAAAATGGTGAACCACCCCGAAGGCATACTGGCTGTCAGTGTAAATGTTTGCTGTGGTTCCTGCTGCTAGAATACAAGCTCGTGTCAGGGCAATCAGTTCCGCTGCCTGGGCAGATCGTTGCGTTATGCGGGCTGTCTCGACTACAGTTCGAGCCGTGGTGACTGCATAGGCAGCTGAAGTGTTGCCATCGGGGAGTTTGATGCAAGAACCGTCCACCCACAGCTCTCCATCGGGGTCGGGAAAGGCCGTGTCTCTGAGGTCAACCCTACTTCTGGTCTGTTCGTCTGTGAGGGTCACACAGTCGTGTACGGGGTGCGCATTGGGATCGTTTTCTGGTAAGGGCAGCAGGGTTGCTGGGTTCAGTGTGGTGCATCTCTTCAGAGTGATGTGGGGTGCGAGCAGAGTCAGTTCGTATCCAGTCAGTCGTGCACTCGTCAGGTGTTGCGTTTTGGTTTGGTTTAGGAGGGTGTCAACTGCATGGGGTACCAGTACTGTGAGGGAATTCGAGAGCACGATCCCCTCACTCTGTCGGATAGAGATCGCAGCAGCAGCTACAGCTCGAAGGCAAGCAGGCAGGGCTCTGGCTACAGGATCAAGAGTGGCTGAGAAGTAAGCGCATGGTCGTTGCTTTGAGCCGATGGACTGGGTCAGGACAGATAAAGCACACCCCTCCCTTTCGTGAGTGTAAAGGGAGAAGGGCTTTGTGTAATCGGGGGTACCCAACACAGGGGCCGAGCAAAGGGCATCTCGTAGTTGCATGAAGGAAGCCTGACACTCAGGGGTCCAAGGGAGTGGGAAAGGGATATCCTTAGCTAGCAGTGAAAGCAGTGGTTTTACTACGAGGCTAAAGTTGGGTAACCACTGTCGGCAGAAGGAGGTGAGGCCTAGTAGGGATCGGACCTGTTTCTGGGTCCTAGGGATGGGGGTGTCGAGAATGGTTTGGATCCGGTCAGGAGTCAGTTTCCTTCCGTCTTTGGACAAAAGGTGGCCTAGGTAAGTGACCTGGGGTTGGCAGAATTGCAACTTCTTCTTAGAGACCTTGTGGCCATTTTCTGCAAGGAAGTGCAGGAGGTGAATGGTGGCTGTGACAGCTAGTGGAGTGGTGTCGGCTGCCAAGAGGATGTCATCGACATATTGCACTAACACCACTCCATCGGGTAACTGGACTTGATCCAGTTGTCTCTTGAGGGCCTGGCTGTAGATGCTAGGGCTTTCTGTGTAGCCCTGGGGTGCTCGGCAGAACCTATATGAGCGGGCTTTTAGGGTGAAACCGAAGAGATATCGGCTGTCTGGGTGGATGGGGATGGAAAAGAATGCGTTTTTGAGGTCAATGACAGTGAAGGTGGTGGCAGTGGAGGGAATCAAAGTCAGGATGGTGGTAATGTCCGAGACCACAGGGTACTGGGGTACCACCACTTTGTTGATCTCTCGAAGGTCAATGATGAAGCGGTATGCTTTCTCATCTCCTTCTCCCTGTTTCTTAATGATGGGCAAGATTGGGCTGTTGCAAACGTTGCTAACCACTTCCTCTACCACTCCTGCGTCTATCAGTGATTGGATGATTTCTACCAATGCCTTCTCGCCCTCGGGCGATATCCGATATTGTGGAAGTTTTGGGAGTGTTGCATCTGGTCGAACAGTAATGTGCACTGGGTCGATCATCATGCGCCCTACATCCGAATCCGTTTTGGCCCACAGATACGGAGGCAGAGTGTCAAGCAGGGAAGTGTCAGCGTCGGTGATGGAAAACATGTGTCTAGGGGGGCAATGCCTAAGCAGAACGGGATTGTCGTAAAGGAAAACTCGGACTCCATCTTGGGAACATCTAATCGTTGCTCGGAAGTGTTTCAATAAGTCGAGTCCCATAATTGCGTCAGGGCTATTGGAGGAAAGCAAAAACGTGGTGTCAGTGGTGTTGTTTTCTAAGTCAAAGAGGATCGGGGCGGACAAAGGGTTAGTGGAGGGCGTTCCATCGAAACCTGTCGATGTTATTAGTGAGCCAGACAAGGGTGCCCTTGGAATCAGTCGTTTAGATAATGCACTACGTGTTGCGCCAGTGTCTACCAGGAATGGTGACTTTGTACCCAAGACCTTGGCAGTGACATAAGGGCCTTGCTGGTCAACATGGAGCTCGACTGGATCCCTCCCTTGCCCTAGGCAGTCCTATGCGAAGTCATGAACATCATCGTAGTCAGATTGCTGGCATTGGTTCTGTCGGGGTCGGTCAAATGTGTTTGGCCTACCTGATCTATCATTAGTTGCGTTGTTTGGGGGCCCTCGCTGTGGTCCCCTATTTCTTGGTTCACTTGCTGTATCCCTAGGATCTCTATTTCTGATGAGTTCCAAAAGAACTGGGCACTGAGATTTCCAGTGGCCCGTTCCTTTACAGAAAGCACACTGGTCCTCTCTAATGTCTGTACGTCCAATGTGGGGAGTCGAAGTACGGTCCTTGGGAGGTGCAGTTTTAGGGACGTTCATCTGATGGTTTCCCCAGTATTGGTCTCGTCCCATAGTCACCCCTTGCAGTTGAGCCATCATCACCCTCTCCTTTAAGTCTTTCTTCTTTCTCTCTGTTGTTCTATCGTTTTCATTTTTCTGATGTTCATAATATTGGGCCATCTGGAGGATAGCCGTAGGTTTGGAGGCTGCCCAACTACTTTAGCTGGCCTGCAGTTTCTGCGAGACCTCCGGTGATAAACCCTTAACGTAATTCTGGACAAACAGATGGTGTCCGGTTGCAGTGGTCAAGTCCTGGCCGCTGTAATCGGAGAACACCGTTTCAAACCGGGAGAAGTATTCCGATACATCCTCCTGAGGTTTCTGGCGACAGGCCGTTACTATCGACCAGTCCACTTTCTTTTCTGGGATCAGGGTTTTTAATTTCTGTACGATTTTATCCGGGAGGTCTAAAATGGCTTTCAAAGGCTTTTGTCCGGGTTCTCGTTGTCTGTCTATGCCATCGAGTTGTGACCAGTTATGTCCAAACAGCTCAGAGTGGTCGACTTTCCGGATTTGCTTCCACACATCAGCTGGTAGACATATCCCGAAAAACAAGTCGATGTCAGCCAGGGTCATAATCGTCGATCCTAGGGCTGTACCCAACTCAGTATAGAAGGCAGTGGGGTTTTTACGTAGGTCAGGCAGAGATTTCCGGAAGGTCAGAATCTCTTGCCGGTCCCATGGTTGGTAGACCCAATTGTACACTACCCTTCCCTTTGCATCTTTGTTGTTTGCGTCATCGTGAGTCCCTTCACCTCGTGGAGGAACCCAGTAAGGGGCAGCCTCTCGTATCGGCATCATGGTGTTAGATCGTTCAGTTTGTGGTTCGGTTGCTACGGATGTTGTGGATTCGATTTTCGGCTTTTGTTCAGTGAGGTGGCGGAAAACCTCAAGCGTACGCGTAAGGAGGTCCGTCACATCACTCTCACTCTCATCCCCGATATCGACCTTCCGGTACAGAGTCGTTAGGCTCTGGGGACCTTTTTCTTGATATCGGTCCTCGTATGCGTTTAAGACGTGATAACACAGTTGTACAGTAAAGTGTCGTCTGTGACTCCCTGTATAAGAATTAAACACATCCGTGACGGACTCTTCATCTTCCCTCTTCTCTACCAGTATCTTTGCTATCTTGTCGACCCCTGCTCGCTCATTTTTGCTTAGTCTGTATGTTTTTGCAGGACCAACCCTTCGGGCCTCTGGGTCGCCCAACGTTGTCGTTTGCGTAGCATCTAATACAAGGAGTTCAGCCGGCACAGAGGCCATGGGGGCTGAAGCCGTGGTGCTACTCTCGCTTGTACCTGGGGGTAGTGGGTGCTGTGCTAAGGGTTGGGAAGGGGCATATGGAGGGGGCATGTGGATGATCGGAGGACCTAGCAGCAGATCATCGTTGGTTCGCTGTTTCGAGTGTAATTCAGGGTAGAGCGTGGAGGGTGTTCTAACCAGACACTGGCTTGACGTTTCTATTTCTAGCTTCTGTTTGGTATCCTCTCTTTCTTTTATCTCTTTCTCTAGTTTCTGGGCCGCTAGGTGGGCTGCTTTCCGCAGCTCTTTTCCCAACCTACTCTCAGTTCTCTTTTTACGTTGTTCGGCTTCTTTTCGCCACATGCCGAAGCTGTCAAGCATAGTGGGCGTCGTCTTGCTTTTACCAAGGGCTGTTTCTAGTGTGTTTATTTTATCGTCTTCAAAGGATCCTATCAGTGGCCACTGACTTTCTCGATCCTTTTTCGTATATTTATGCCATAGCTGGCTATAGGCTATAGCGATTAATCCATGCTTCATGAACATGTCCTTATTAGGGGTGCCTTCCAGCGGAGCCGGATGGTTCACCTCTAATAAGCGGTCCGGGCTAACCAGGCTACTAACCAGTGGGGAGAAGACAGGCATGACGGATCACAATGGGGATAATAGTCAGCACTACCTATCTTATCACTGCGTGCAAAGACTAGACAGAATATTTCTATTCTACGTTGTTTGCAGGCAGTGAATACCTCATGAACCAATCTTGAGCAATCAATGTTAGGTCAAAAATAAAAAATCAATATGGTCAATGGGGAGAATAAGTGGGCTCGCAAAGGTCCGCGTCACCTACCCTTTCACTATCTGCAAAGAGGGGACCTATTCTTCCCTGTTTGCAGACAGAGAATCTCCAGAAAACAATCTATAACAGTTAATCAATGGGGGGGGGGGCAATTGTTCAGTGGGGGAGAAAGATAGGTCCGACGGA
Organism: Lissotriton vulgaris; assembly: GCF_964263255.1. NCBI lineage: Eukaryota > Metazoa > Chordata > Amphibia > Caudata > Salamandridae > Lissotriton > Lissotriton vulgaris. The sequence continues at coordinate 699,380,774 of NC_141699.1, forward strand.
TGCGTACCTATCCTTCACTGTTTATAAAGGGAGAGCCTGTTGTTTCTCCGTTTGCAGACAGTGAATCTCCAAATAAATTAACAAAAAGTAATACTAGTATTTTCTCATCAATTATCAATCACTTTCACAATTCGTCGTGTTTACACGACCTTACCCGGACCGCATGGACAGTTTCTTGTCTTCCGAATCCAGCGCCCGATCGTCCTCTTCTCTTCGTACTCCTCGTGGCACTCCTGATGGTTCCCAGTCAGGACCGCAGATCACTCGAGAGAGGTCTGTTCGGAACCAGTGAAGTTCGGATGGTCGGCTGTCAGACGAGGGTCTATCGGACAGGGTACCTTCCGATCGTTGCAGTCGTTCACTCTGTCGTCAGGACCTCTCCCACTGGATCCACGAGTCGCTGATGGGCCCCACGCTTGGGACGCCAATTGTTAAAAGGGGTTCAAAGACAACCAGTAACCAAAGACCCCTTTATGTTGCCTGGCGGTTTCGCCTCTATGACCCACCAATATTAATCAATGAAGAAGCAGGCGCTGGAGACTGGAAGGCAGGAAACGAGGATTTTATTCTCTCCGGAGGAGAACACATCAATTCAGACAGCAAGTATTGTCACGAGGTGCTCTAACCACATCTCTGAGGCCTGGCCTCTTATACTAGGGTTTATGATCTTTATTGCACGTAACACATTCTTGTAACACTTTGATATTTGAAAGAACATCCTCGGAATCTCCCCTTCAGGCCCGTTCCCACATACATTTACAGTTGAATTCCCCACCCCGGTCACAACAGGTGATGATTGTCGCGCAGCAGGGCATTCCGCCGATTCACGGAATGCGTGGAGTTGATCGGATCTCATAGGGTGGGGGCTTTGATCAGCTCGAGGGTCTTTTGATGGGGAGGGGAAGCTTCCTACTGTACAGGGTGATAAACAGTATCCGCAGGGCCAGGTGGCGGCCTGGGAACAAGGAAGACAAACGGGGACACAGGAAAAAGGGGTTTTGCATCAAAGGACCTGAGACCATGAAAGGAATGAAGGGAGGTGTCGCGCTGGGAACAGGATGGGATTCTGTGGCGGAGCTGCGCTGAAGAGGGGTTTATGATCCAAGGCATGAGAGAGCGGGGGTTGTCAGCATGCGGGGGATGCTTGCGAGGTTAGGAGAGAGAGAGAGACGCGCTGGCTATCAGCGAGGGGCAGGGAGGCCATGGTGCTCAAAATGGCTGCCGCTTGCGCGCACGAATGGGCTCGAAAGGGGCAAGATGGCGCCGATAATGTTGACGTTTGCAGTCTAATCTTTAACATGTTAAATTAATATACTGATTGGATTCCATGATCGGGTAATTTGATTTATCTGTCAGCCCCTAGTACAATGCACCATGTGTGCTCAGGGCTTGTAAATGAAATGCTGATGGTGGGCTTGCAGCACTGGTTGCGCCACCCACAGGAGCAGCGTGTAAAGTGTGACTCTGGCCCGCCATTGGAAGGCCTTTGTGCAGTCTAGCACTGCCATGTCGACTTGGCCAAGTGCACCCACTTGCCTGTCTCTAAACCTTCCCTTTGCTTCATATTAGACACCCCTATGGTAGGCCCAAGTACAGGGTGCATTGTAAGTATAAGGTAGGACATGCTCTGATGTGTGTAGCATGTTCTAATAGTGAATGACAGCCATTTTCGTTTTTCACTATTGAAGGCAACCTGTTCTCATAGGCTAAAATGGGCAGTTAGCTTATTACATTTTCATAATCCTAACTGACTCAGGGGACATGGTAGAAATTCGAATTTAGTATGCCTGAACTCAGAATAATAAAATACATATTTTAGTAAAGTTTATTTTAATACCCTGTGTTTGCAAATACCACTTTTAGAAAGCAGGTATTTGCTTGCCTAACCATTTGAGCCTGCCTCTGCTGGGTTGTGTATTCCTTGTCTGGGTTTGTGTGTGACAGGGCTGGGGAATTCCAGGAGACAGGGTGGTGCAACCATTGGTGAATAGAGAGATCTGCATCTAGATGGGAGGGAGGAGTTGCACCTGGGACCTGAATAGGGCTGGGCCTTCCCTCTACAATGCAGTGGTTGCTTCATTGCCAAGGGAAACGGAGAAGGAACTTTGTAAGGACTTTCATCTACAGAATATTCTCCAAGGGCTTGAACTGTGCTTGCCTCCTGCTGAAGTCTCAGGGACAAAAGACATCACCTCCAGCTCACTCCTGAATTTTCTTGCTGGGAATTCTAGCACCATTCACTTGCGTGCCGCTAGGAGCTGGAAGCGCGACGCATCGAGAAAAAGCGTGTCGCCGCCGCAGCTGAAATCATCGCAACGCCGGAGAAGCGAGCCTTCACTGCATCTCCCTGGAAGCGTGTGTTCATCGAAGCTGCCTGTTGTCGCATCACCGGAGAAGCATGACGCCATCAAGAGAGTCGACATCGCATCACCGGAGAATTGTGTCGCAGGGCCTGTCGTGGCTCCAAAGTACAGAGTCATCACAAGGCTGCCAGGGCGTCATCGCATCGCCGCATCAAGTGCGCCATCTTCTCGCATCGCAACCGGATTGTCGCATCGCATCAAGGCGCCATCTTGCACACTGCAACGGGCCCGCAGGCCGAGAATCTACGCATCACCTCCACACCGGTAAGGCTCAAGACGAGTCCCCTACTCTGCGCAAGCATTGAGGAAGGACACAACCGTTCCCCCGGGTCACGGAACCGACGTATCTCCCCTTTTGCGAGCCTTTTGTTCACTTTGCGTTACGCATCCAGGTACTTTGTTGAGAACTTTGTCGCATTTACCAACAACTTGAACTAAGAGACTTTAATCATCTTTTAAGTAATCTTAAGTGTAGTATTGTGGATTTTTGTCGTTTGTGGTCTTGGGCCAGATGTAGGTGGCCGTTTGAGGCCATTTAACGAGCGGTAACGGCCGATTTAGGCCGTTACCGATCGGTAAATGGGTGACAGGTATGTAGGGAGCATTATTTTACCAAATCGGTAAAATTACCGATTCGGTAATTTTACCGATTCAGTAAAATAAAAATTCGGTAATTTTACCGATTCTGAGGCACCCAGATGTAGGTGGGACTCTTCAGAGTCCCAGATGCCTTACCGAATCGGTATTTTACCATCAAATCCAATTTGATGGTAAAATACCGATTCCGGTGTGCATGCACATGTGGGCATGCACACCTATGCCATGTGACAGGCAGACCTGCCCTTAGGGCATGTATGCCTGCCACATGGCACCCGAGCCTGTTTTGGGGGTGCCAGAGGGTGTCAAAGTGACACCCCCTGCACCCTTGTGAAAATCGGTATTTACCGATTCGGTAAATACCGAATCGGTAATGCCCATTCATTCCTATGGGCTTCAAAGCCCATAGGAATGAATGGGCATTACCGATTCGGTATTTACCGAATCGGTAAATACCGAATTCTTCCGAATCGGTATTCCAGCACATCTGGAATACCTACATATCCACCCCTTAGATTTACCGATTTTTAATTACCGAATCGGTAAAATTCGGAAATTAAAAATCTGTAAATCTATTTTACCTACATCTGGCCCCTTGTGTTTAAGTCTATATAAAGAATACTTATTTTTATAAAACCTGTGTTGTGTCCATCTGTGGTGTTATCACTGTATTACTGTGTATATTCACAAATGCTTAACACACTGCCTCTGAGATAAGCCTGTCTGCTCGTGCCAAGCTACCAAGGGGGTGAGCAGGGGTTATTAAGGAGTGTAATACCCTTATCCTTACTTAGAAGTAAGGGTCCCTATTTGTACAGAGGAGATAACCATTGCCAACTAGAGATCCCCATATCTAACAGTATGGATCAAGACCATATTGTATCCAAACGTTATGTTAAAACACATTTTAGGCCATTTTCAATTTGTGAAATACTAAAAGTCTGTCCAGTGGTTTTGGAAAATCTTCAAAAATTCCAGGTAAAAAATGATTCGTTGTTTGGCAGTTATCTGCATCAAATTGGTTTGTGGACTGAAATTATGGCTTTGGGGAGGTATCTGACTTGCTGAGAAGAGCTGTGCAATTTAGCTTCTGTAGAAGTTCCGAAGACAAAGAACAATAAAGCAGGTTTACCAACTTTGTGAAAAAAAAACATCTTTGGATCATGTTGTAGCACTGTGAACCCATCATAAATCCTTGCAGAACCACGACATTACCCAGAAAGATGAAAAATGCTTAAAAACAAAGTCATGTTTACTTAAGATGCAGGGCTCAAAGTCCATGGGCTCAATATGGGCATTTTTACCACCCTTGAGGTGGCCACAATAAATACCACAGAGCCTTAAAAAAGCTCTCTGTAACCTACAGTGTTGTTTCTCAGAGAAGTGTAAAAATTACAAGCATTGGCAAAGCCAACAGGTTTCGCCTTTAGGAACTATTGACTTTGCCAATAGTTCTAGCCATGCTTTACAACATCATTGATGCTGGGAAGCATGACTTTTAATGAGAAAAAAAAACCTATGATGTATCTCGCCATGTCATTTTGTAGGCACATGTACCAAGCACCAATGGGCCTACAAAATGACAGGATCGTATTTCTTATTCTGTTTGTTTACCGATTCGAGTTGGATCGTTAAACAAAAAGAAAAAATGTATCATGGGTTGGGGGAAGCAATACAGAGGGGATAAGTGATGTGTTGAATCACAGAGGGCTGTGAAAGCAACGTCTGGGCCGGGAGTGAAGGAACACAGATGACGCAGGTGGAGGAAGCAACACAGAGGGAGTAGGTGGCTGGAACATGGAGGGCGCATGTGGGGGGAAGGAACAAGGAGGCCATGGATAGAAGAAGCAAATGGAGGGATAGAAAAACAGGTGGAAGACATTATAGACATTGGACATTACAGCATGCACAGTGGAACTGGAGAGGAGACGCACATAGAAGAAAAGGCAATGTGGGGGAGGTAAGCATATAAGGGACAGGAATGGAGGAAATGCACACAGGCAGTGAAAGAGCAACACCAGCGAATGAGGGAGAGAAGATAATGAGAGAGTCTTCTTGAAACCACACGCATTCTCGTAGAGTGCTTAAACAAAAGGGTAAATGCAGGAACTGAAATAGGAGCAGTGGAAGCACAGGTAATGCAACTATTCTCCAGGGGAGGGGCAAACACAAGAAGAGGAATGAATGCCCACACCTGCTACTGGATAAGACCCAATCAAATGAGAGTGACTTTGAACCCACCCTAACCATCCGTAAAGACCTGACCTTGCCCTGAAGACACTGCGGGCAGTTAACAAAGTATGTTATTACTATTCTCTAGGAATTCACTGGAAAAATTTTTTTCACAAAACATTATGGTTTTGAAATTAAATCATATACTGACCAATATTTGTACATGTACATGTATTTATATAGCGCAAATCACTGACCCGGTATCTAAGTGCTTGCTTAGGGAACCCGTCCTGGTATTCCCCTGTGAGATAACCCCGGCAGGGTATCCGCAAGGTGAAAGCCAGGCATCCCGCCGCGAGGGGCCGTTGTGGAGATTAAGCAAGCTATTGCCCAGAGTCGCAGAGTGTGAACCCATGAATCGAGTAGGCACTATAGCGAAAATTGTCGAGTCCGTGGACATTTTAGGACTCAAGACCCCGCTGAGACAGGAATTGAACCCTAGTCCCGGGCTGACCTCTGCTTCCAGGTCTGCCTCCTCTAACCAGTGAGCCACACTTCTCCATTTGATAAGAAAGTAAGCTTTAAGAACAATATTGTCAAGAGCTGAAATATAAGACACACTGACACTGTACAGCTATGGTTTGTCAGGCACTCAACAATTTTCCCAATGCTCTGCTCATAAATTAAGACAGAATTTCACATATAACAGCACATAGGGCACCAACAAACCATCATCTTTCATCCTGAATATGATCCATGTGCACAATCATACTTTATGTAATATTGGCAGTGGCTAAAGGGCATGCTTTGTGCACCCTCCATGCAGGTGCCTGCCTTATCTGGTATGTAGCTTACACAGAACTTGACTAGAAGCCAAGCACTATATGCTCCAATACTTTTCTCTTAGTAGCACAAAGTATGAGCAGAGGAGATACTCTGGATATGCTACAAAGAGATAGGATACATATGTGCTGCTCTACAGGCTTTACCACAGTGTATGCTACGTTTGTCCTATGTTCTTGCCTGTAGAAGTCAAAGTGCATGGCTGAATACCCTATTTACAGATGTATTCATTCAAAGTACATTACCAGCACTTGACATGTCAGAATGGAGTGCTTGTGCCAAAAAATATAGGATATAAATAAAAACAGTTCCCTCTGTCAATAATAATAATAATAACGTTTTTATAACACAGATTTTTGTTTTTTGGTGTTTCTAAGTATTGTAGGTAACATGTGTTACTATTACCAAAATAAAAGGCACTAATGTAATGTACTGAAGAATAATGAAAGAATGACCTACAAATCACACCAGAAGTCAGCATCAAGTGATTAACTATCTATGCCATCTTGGAGGCGCTAGAGGGCGCACTGCAGCATGGCCGCACTGCCGTGAGGTTCCTGCAGCCCGGAGCCTTCATCCGGTCATTTATCCTCTTGACCATCGCCGATCCCTAGTCTAACCCTGGAATCTTCATTGGTGGGCTGTACACTGCACTCGGTCCAACTCCTGAGCCGATCGGTGGTTTCTGGCCGGAGTTAGGAGGTCCGGGGGATTCACCGGCGGGCGCTCTGGAGGACAGGCGCTCCGCGACCCGGCGACTCTGATCACTGTGGACCGCTGCCTCACACGTGGGGAGGAGGCCTGATCCCCTCCCCCCTCAGGGATTCTACGGACTTACTCGCCTGCTGTGCTGGGAGCCCGTGCTCGGTGGCAGAGGGTGTACAACATCGATACTGGGGCCACCCTGTACAGCGGTGGCGGAGCTGCGGTGGGGGCGCCGATTTCACCCCCGGGACTGAGACATTGCTGATACACAGGAGGGAGTGGCGGGGCATGTCTGCCTGTTTGTGCCCCCGTCTGTGGTACAACCCTGGACACTTTGGCGCTGCGTGCTACGACCGGAGGCGGACCGGGGCTGAAGTTATAGTCTAGAGGAGGTCCTGTTGGTCGCGTTACTGGGGGCCCTCATTTTCCTTCATTTGGCGCCACAACTGACGCGGCGGCTGCTGTGTGGCGGAACCTGTCGTGCGAGGACTGGTGGCGGAACGCTGTGCTGGCTGTCATGGTGCCAGTCCCATCTGCCTGCCCTACCCACCGGTACCCCCTGTGGTGAATTGGCTGGGCCGGTCTGTTTTGGATTGTACTGCTCTGATCCTTGGTGACCGCCATTGCTGCTGGGGCCTACGCATTGATCCTGTCGCACTCGGTAAGCAGCGCTACCTTCACTTGACTGTGCTGTGCTGTGGCGGACCGCAACTATCTCCTTTCAGCCCCCCTTAGATTGTTGTTATTGTAATTGCCCCCTGCCTTCCTGGAAGCAGCAACGTGGTGGGACTATTGGACACTACTGGTGATACTGTGTACCCGCACTACTGCTGCGCCCCACTCTTGGTTTTGCTCTGCTGTCTGCCCTACTGGGCGCGTACCATTGATTGGTGTACGGGGACTTGTACCCAGTGATCCCCTCGCCTGCTCTTACTGTGGGGACCGCGACTGGCTGTGTGTGAATGACCATGGGCAAACCGGACAATAAGCAGCCTAAGCTCTCATTTGACTCTGCGGCCTCTAGGAGAGGCGCTCGCTTGGCGCAGGAGGCTGGGAGCTCCCGCTCCCCCCCCCCACCTATTGCTGATGCCAGTCCGCAGCCCACTGCCCCGGATTTTCAGCAGATGATGCTAGAGATGCGGCAAGGGTTCGCTACCATTGTGGACAAAGTGGACAAAATATCCTCGCGCATGGACGCAGTGGTGCAAAAACTTGATGTCCTTGAGGAGCGCCTGACCACGGCGGAACAGCGGATCTCGGATCACGATGACACTGCCGCCACTCATACCACTCAGTTGGCGAGGATGGACAATATACTGAGGGTAATAGCCGCCAAGAATGAGGAGTTGGAGGCGAGAAGTCGGCGTAACAACATACGCGTCGTAGGTGTGCCGGAGACGACAAACGTGGGGAAAATGGAGACGTACGTGGAAAGGCTGTTGGTTGGTGCGGTCGGAGCGGAGGCGTTTTCCACGCAGTTTATTGTAGAGCGAGCACACAGATCCCTTGGGCCACGGGCGCGGCACCGCGCCCTATCATTGCACGCCTCCTGAATTACCGAGACCGTGGTGCGGCTCTTCGTGCGGCCCGCACCACCCGCTCGCTTTCCTTCGAGGGAGTCAACTTCACCATCTATCCGGACTTCACCCCGATGGTACAGGAGCAGCGACGCAAATTTCTGGCGGTCAAGAAAAAGCTTAGGGACCTACAGGTGGACTATGCCTTGCTGTACCCTGCGAAGCTGAGGGTGACTCATCAAGCGAAGCAGACTTTCTTCACGAATCCGCAGCAGGCGGAAGACTTTGTAAAGCGTCTCAAGAGGGAGCGTGCTGCTTCTGGCCGGCAGGACGAGGCGGGACAGGATGGCCACCGCTCGGCGGGAGAGGAGGAGGACGCCTGACCAGGTTTCTAGCGGCACGCAGGCTAAGCTACTCGCTTTGCACTGACACTACTATGACTGCCCTTGGAGTCTAGGGTTTCACAGGCATGACTTTTGGGAGCGGATGTGTGGACCGCCGGTTCACTCTGGGATTCCGCGTGTTGAATCTGTTGTTGAGACGATGGTTGATGATAATACTTTGATCCGGGCATCCTCTCTCGCACTGTGCCTGTGTCGTATCTTCAGCTTGCGGCTGGGGGATCGGCGTGGTGTGAGAGAGTGGTTATGTGCACCTCTGGTGGGCACTCCAACGGGAATACCCCACCACTGTTAAGTTTTATTGCACTACTGGTTTTCTGTATGGCTGGATGGATGACTGGAGTGTGGGGAGGGGGGGTGGCAGGGGGTCCTGACAGGTTGGGGTTGGTCAGGTGGGTGGAGGGGGGGAATGCCCTGGCAGGTTCTCTTTCGCCTGGCGTACGTACTTGGTGCGTGTGCTTCTTTGGAGGTGATGCGTGCTTGTTGCACGGCTGTTTGTTTCTGTTTTGGGGAGGGGGGGGTTTGATGCACTGGATGGAAGACGGCATGGAGGGGTGTGGTGTGCGGCACGCGGGGTGTATGATGTATGTAGCAGTAAAGCATTGCTGCATAGAATTGGAGACTGCGCCTAGTGCATGGTTTCAGCGGTCACTGTCGTACATTCTTTGGGTGGGATGTCAGAAGTGATGTTAGATAACTATCTATGCCATCTTGCCATTACCAATGAACAGAACGCGCCCCAAAGGGGTGCACAGATCTTGGACCTGGGGCCCCCTGGCAAAGCATCACTCCCCTGCTCTTGTGACTCTTTAGCCCTTGGAAAGAGGCGTGAAGTCAAAGAAGGGGCACACTGTTCCGTGGGAGTGGTGCATGTGTCACACACCCACTTAAAGGAGGGAAAGAAAGGGGTAAATATAGGGATCCTAGGTCTAAAACCGACTGCTGCGAGGGAAGAGCAAGGTTTGCCTCTTGTAGCCCTCACACACTCCGAAGGATGTCATGATTCATCATCGGGCAGTTGCTCTTCGTCGGCCGGCGCTGCAATGCCCTATGGGTCTCCCGAAGCTTTATCGGAGATCTTTTTGAGAACTGCCGTGTGGTGCATGCGGGTGGAGGGTAACAAAGTGCGTGCAAAGAATTTAAAACTGACTAAGTGTTACCAGAAGATGTGTTCTTTAATATGACGGTACCTTTGTCAGAATAAAAAACCCATAGGTTAGATGCTACCACTGTAGGCGCAATGTGCCCAGGTAACTAGAAAGTCAGGTCAACATGTTTCGTGCCTATGTGGTCACAGAGTCCATGGCGCTTCATCAGGACCAAATGAACTGTGTGTGGTGTGTTGTGCGCATCAGGAGTGATAAAAGAGGAGAAACCCTCTAAGGGATCAGGGACGGCCAAAAACTGCGAACTCTGTAGTTTAGGCTACAATTAAATAGTTGAAACCGTTCCTGATCGTGACCAAATGGGGGAGGGGCAGAAGTGCTCCCAGTGCTAGAAGCTCAAGGTGCCCGCACCTTACCGAGAGTCTAGCTCGTTTGCCAGCTCATTAGCACCTATCCCGTCCTTATGCTTGCCCGATAGTGAAGAGGGCCAAGCGGGGGGCATCCCAAATATAGTAGCTGTGATAGACGCGAGGGAGCTGCCACCATCAAGTGAATTGACGAGCTACTCCGGATGGAGGCACTTTCCTCGCGCACCACCACCAGTAGTACACAAAAAAGTGATGGGTGGAATGCTTGAATTCATCTCAGCCACTGGTAATCACTCAGGTTACATCCCAAACCATCATTATTTTGCACAGCATACCACCTCAGTTTGGACCTAGCCATAAGCAAATCAGTATTGATGCAACGGGAACAGTCCAGCCTGAACTTCCAGGCCAGTCCTCCCAGAAACAGAACACAAGCAACCCAGGACCAGTTTCACCCTTATTAGGGTTTACCAGCCAAGTATAGTTTGGGTCCAATGGCTCAGTGGGAATGGGACCAGCATCTAGGCCTACACATCCCGTGTAGGCTAACACACTGTAGTAAACAAAAAAGCTATGCATAAAATGCTTCATTTAATTACAGCTACTTGTAATCATTTAGCTGCATCCGAATCCATCGTTATTTTGCATACAATGACACCTCAGTTTTGAGCTAACCATTTGCAAATCAGCCTTGACCCTGCTGCAATAGGAACAGTCCACCCTGAGCTGTCAGGCCAGGTCCTCAATGAACCAGAACATAAACAACTGAGGACCAGTTTCACCCTTATTAGGGCACTTCAGCCATGTATAACATGGTTTCTGTAGCACAGTGTTCAATGCACCTGTGTCTGGGCATACCCATCCTACTTACGGCGACACACTGTAGTACACAAAAAAGTGATGGATTGAATGCTTGAACTAATATCAGCCACTGTTAATTACTCAAGGCTGCATCACAATCCATTGTTATTTTGTATACCATGCTAACTCAGATTAGACCTAGACAAATGCAAATATGTCTTGGCTCTGCTCCAATGGAACAGTCCAGCCTGAACCACCAAGCCAGGACCTACCTGAACTAGAACACAAGCAACCCAGGGCAGGTTTCCCCCCTTATCAGGACTCATTAACAAGGTATATTTTAGTTCCAGTGGCACAGTGTGCATTTGACCCACGTCTGGGTATACCCATCCTACTTAGGGCAACCAGCAGGGCAGCACTGGTGAGATGGTCAGCAATCCTTACTCTGCCAAGGACACTCACACCGGTTTTGGGGGCAAAGTCTCAGAGTTAACCACTATAGAGCAAGTGGCTCTAGTCCCGCTACATTCTCTGACTCCATTTAACATCATGGTGTTTGGGGGTGGGAGAATGATGATGATTAAGAGTGCTGAGAGTTGGGATGGCCCCTCAGAGATAAAGGTGGTTTCACCTGTGTGGTCCAAATAGGCTGTAAGGAATCCAAACCTTAGCACAGTGGCATTTCAGAGAATGTCTCTTTGTAAATATTTGTGTGCATCAGTCACCTTTATTCTGATTGTCAATTTTCACAGATCTTTTGACTGGGTGTGAGTGTTTAATTGGTTCAGATGCTCCGTCCATTATCACCCCCTTTTGTACCGATTTTGGCCGCCATAAGTGTGGCAAGGTATGCTCAGACGTGAGTCCCTTGCTCACTTTGCCACTGGATTCAAGCAAGCCGGGCTGAAGACGGCTGGAATGCCAGAAACCGGTCCTCGGAAGCTTGTTTCCGGTCCAGGGAAGGGATGGCTTGGCAGTTCGGGCTGGACTGTTCCCATGAGGCACAGGATCAGACTGATTTGCATATAGCCATGTCTGAACTGGGGTGGCAGAGTGGGCTAAAGAACGGTGATGGATTAAACCCAGATCTTTTGACTGGGTGTAAGTGTTTGATTGGTTCAGATGCTCCGTCCATTACCACCCCCTTTTGTACCAATTTTCATAGATGTGCTATATGTAGATTGTGTAAGTAATATTGTAATGATTTTTTTAATGGTATTTCTGTAAGTGTTTACAGCTGATCGTGATTTATGATTGTTATGTTCATAATGTGCTATAAATAAACATGCACAATTGATGGACGGGATGCAGAACAAATCAAAACATTCACCCCCAGTCAAGAGATCTGAGTTAAATCCAATATGTTTTTTAGCTCACCGCGCCACCCCAGTTTAGACCTGGCCATATGCAAATCCAGTGGCACAGTGAGCCCGGGACCCACGTCTGGGCATACCCGGCGCACTCAGGGCGAGGAAGCGAAATACACACAATTGATTGATGGAATGCAGAACAAATCAAAACATTCGCCCCTAGTCAAGAGGTCTGGTTTAAATCCATCATACTTTTTCTCACCACACCACCCCAATTTAGACATGGGCACATGCACATCAGCCTTGACCCTGTGCCTCATGGGAACTACCAGCTCGAACTGCCAGGCTAGGTCCTCCATGGACCGGAAACAAGCATCCTAGGACCGGTTTCGGGGTTTCACCCCTCATCAGCCAGGATAGCTTGGTTCCAGTGGCACAGTGAGCCTGGGACCCACGTCTGGGCATACCCGACGCACTTAGGGCGAGGAAGCAAAAGACACAATTGATGGACGGAATGCAGAACAAATCAAAACATTCACCGCAGTCAAGAGATCTGGGTTAAATCCAGCATTTTGTTTGCTCACAATGCCACCCCCGTTTAGATCTGGCCATATGCAAATCAGCCTTGATTCTGGCCTGGGCTGTAACACACGGCTAAAAGTGGAGTAAGGACTTGTCACTTATTCGGATGACTTGGAGGGGGTGTGATCCAGGCTGGGGTCTCCAGGTCCTATTATCAATCATCAATGTTATCAGTCCTTGTATGTGTGCCTTCAGTATTGCCATGAATGATGCCCTTTATGATGTCATCTGCATGGTGCTGCCTGAGGCCATGAGCAGTGTGGTGGGGTTAGGTGGGTTAGTAGAGTTCACCATAACTGCCGAATTTCACTGCTTTCTTTGGGCGATGGGTCGTGACACTACTTTTGTTTCACTTTATGTTTTCAAATGTATTATTAACTTTAAAAAAAAATGATTTGTACAGGACAATAGTGCCCCGTTAGCAACGTTCTTTTGGCCAATTGATATATTGCTGTATGTGTAGTTGGGCACACAGTCACCACAGAGTACAATGGTATATTCATAGATAAAGCTATCCCTACAGATGCATTTACATAATATTCTTGAATTATCCTGTTTATTCATTGTAACCTATAAATAAATAATATATTTATGTATGCAACCCTGAACAGTCTTTTCAGTGGCGCCAAGGCTGGTCACTTTAATCAGAGCCAACTCTAAAAAGAAGTGCTACACAAACAAATGATGGACGGAATGCTGAATAAATCATACATTCAGCCCCCAGTCATTTGTTGATGCAGCACTTTTCACCCTAAGTGGGAAGGGTATACGCTTGATGTGCCACTGGGTTCAAGCTAGCCTGGCCGATGAGTGTTGTTACCCCGAAACTGGTCCCAGGATGCTTGTTTACGGTCCAGATAGGACCTGGCCTGGCAGTTCGGTCTAGACTATTCCCATGAGGAACAGGGTCAGGACTGATTTGCATATGGCTGGGTCCAAACTGGGGTGGTTTAGTGAGAGAAAGAACGATGTATTGAACCCAGATCTCTTGACTGGGGGTGAATGTTTGATTTATTCAGCATTCCGTCCGTCATTTTCGGCTGCAGCACTTAACTCCAAAAAGAAAGCACCTGGCTGGCCCAGGGTATAATTACCTTTATTGTGATGTGGTATTTAAGCCAATTAAAGTAGGGTACATTTAGGTACAGTGAGTTCAGCGCCCTTGTCAAGGCACCGGAGCCAAAGTGTTGTCTGCAACAAAAAAACACACGTTTGATGCCAAGAGTGTGAAGTTTCCATTAACGGACGCGCCCTTGGCACGGGAGGCTTGGGGTCGGTGCCGCTCTGTAAGGCTGTGCCAGCCCCAGCCGAGGCCTAGCGGGGCGACGGGCAGCAGGTAGGCACTGTGTACACTGGCCCAACAAAGATATCAAAGGCCGCGTGGGATGAGGCGGTAACACTAACTCTGCTCTCGGGTTGCCTTTCCCAGACAGCTGAGCTTTTAAAGAGTGACTGGACACTTCAGAAGTGTCAGGGAGTGATTAATGACCGACAGCCTTGAAATTGGCCCGATTGCCAACTCCTGTATTGTTTGCTCTGACACCTAATGAGTTTAGACATACTTGTGCAAAGCACTCTGCCCGGCTCCTGTTTAGTCTCCGAGTGTCACATTCTGACGGGCCGCGGATACTACAGGCCATGAGAACCTTGAGAAGAGTCACGAGGCCAGAGGCGGCATCTGTCTGCATGAATCTGCAAACAAGAGGCCCATTAAAGATCAGGCCTGTCCTCATTTATCATCGAGGAGAGCCGGATGTCATGACAGGCTGTGGGTGTGGGTGCAGAGGGCTCCGAGGCTGCATTTAGAGCTGAGGAAAGTTAATAAGATGGGAGTAGGGTGTCTTCTCTGAGAGAAAACATTTGCATCGGTGGTTAAGAAGTTATATTTCATTCTTGTTATCACAATTGCCCTTTCTGTGTTTCTAGACAACATTTAGACTCCTCACTCGCCAGACACATTAGTGTCTTTACAAACGGTGGCTATAGTGTAAGAAGGGTACAGACGTTGTATGTGCTACTTTTACTATACATAGGCCCTCATTGCGAACTGCCTTGAAATTGATGACGTAATAATGCACCTGGAATTTCTAGTTCCGTTTGATGAGCCCAGTGTGTTATAACTTCATTTTTATTTTCATAATATTGGACTTCAGTAAATATTTAGGGCCTCATTTATGAGAAATGACGCATCGCTGCATGAAAGCAGCGATGCGTCACTTCTCAGTGCGCACTCCTTGCGACATGATTGATGCGTCATATTTATAATATGACGCATCATGTCGCAAGGAGTTACAGATACGTCAGTATTTCTGAGGTATCTGTAGGAGCAAAAGTGACGCATTGCTGGAGTGTGTCACAAAAGTGACGCAACTCCAGCAATGTGTACTTTCACATGGGCAAGTCCCATGTTGTTAGTGCCTGCGTCAGTCTTATGCCTGCCCTGAAGCAGGCGTAAGATTTTGACGCATTAGCGGCCAAGAAAGGGCGCACTGAAATCTTATAGATTTCACTGCGTCACTTCCATGAGCCTTTCTTGCGTCAAAACACCCCCCTTGCATACATTATACCTGGCCCAGGTATAATGTGGCGTAGGGGTTTACAAAGTGACGCATCTACCTAGATGCGTCACTTTGTAAATATGGCGCAACAAGGCGCATTTTTTACGCCACTGGTGTGTCACAAAAATTGACGCACCAGCGGCGTAAAAGTGACGCACTCATAGATGAGGCCCTTAGTGTTCGTACGCCGAGTTCTGCTGTTTTTCAGTTCTATATTGGGGGAACTCGACCCAAAGGCATTGAAGTTGCTTTACATAAGCACCAGTCCGGTTACATTTGTAAGAGGCCACAATAGGGAAGGGCACATTAATTTTTGGTAGGCACGGGTAAGATATGTGAAAATGAGACAATAAGACTCGAACCTGGTCCCTCAGCTTCAAAGTAGCTGAGAGTCGAACCTGGGGGCATATTAGCAAGGGTGTTATCGCTGCTTTAGCTGCTTTTTTTGCCGATAGAGCAGTGATTTTTTTATCGCCCAATTACCAAGCTGTCGCTAACAGCAGTTAGCGACAGCTTCCCGCTTTGCATGTCAGCGATATTTATTGCTAATGACATGCAAAGTGGACGTACCCAAACTGGTAGCGACTGAGAGCAGTCGCTAACACAGCTATCGCCTATTAGCAATACCCGCAATGCGATTAAAAAATGCACGCTAACCGCGATTAGCGCCATGATTTTACACCTGGTAAAAACCTGACTTAGCCATAATAGTCATTGGGAGGTGGATTCTATGGCTAAGTCCCACTTGCCTATTAACGAGATATTCCTTAGCGATAGGATTTTATCGCTGGAAATCTCACGTTACAGATGGGATTCGCCGCTATCGCTGGATTTTTTATCACTGTGGAGATAAACGTTGGTAATACTGCGTTATCTCCGCGATAAAATCCAGCCAAAGGAGGCGATAAAAAAATTGCGCTAAGCATGGTTTGCAATAATTTTCGCAAGTTGTTGCTAATATGCCCCCCGGTTCCTTAGTTCCAAAGTAGCTCATGCCCTCATGCCACACCCTTCCAGCCCCGTTCAACCCACCATTCGTTTTCATGATGGACATGGGGGCATGTTTCTTTAAAATCTGTCATTAAGTTATCATTTGCTGTGTATATTGTTTTACATTGGTATCTCAATACTACTGGATCAATATCGTGTTTTTTATTGTCACTAAAGAACCCTCCTCACCTTACCTTCACTACATCACTTCCCCTCCTTCCCTATGGGGCACCTGTACCATCACATTGTATATATTTCTTGAATACTCAATAATGCTCGTTTTCCTATAATGTGAATAAAACATTATAGAGGTATTTTTGTTTATGAGATTTACTTGATTGTTTTTCGAATTAATTTGCTCTCCCTCACTGGGACCCCCCTATTCATAACGATAGCTACCCAGGTCCCAGCGACTTATTTTGGGTTAACCCTTGTTACTTATAACGCATTAATTTTTGGTAGGCACGGGTAAGATATGTGAAAATGAGACAATAAGACTCGAACCTGGTCCCTCAGCTTCAAAGTAGCTGAGAGTCGAACCTGGGGGCATATTAGCAAGGGTGTTATCGCTGCTTTAGCTGCTTTTTTTGCCGATAGAGCAGTGATTTTTTTATCGCCCAATTACCAAGCTGTCGCTAACAGCAGTTAGCGACAGCTTCCCGCTTTGCATGTCAGCGATATTTATTGCTAATGACATGCAAAGTGGACGTACCCAAACTGGTAGCGACTGAGAGCAGTCGCTAACACAGCTATCGCCTATTAGCAATACCCGCAATGCGATTAAAAAATGCACGCTAACCGCGATTAGCGCCATGATTTTACACCTGGTAAAAACCTGACTTAGCCATAATAGTCATTGGGAGGTGGATTCTATGGCTAAGTCCCACTTGCCTATTAACGAGATATTCCTTAGCGATAGGATTTTATCGCTGGAAATCTCACGTTACAGATGGGATTCGCCGCTATCGCTGGATTTTTTATCACTGTGGAGATAAACGTTGGTAATACTGCGTTATCTCCGCGATAAAATCCAGCCAAAGGAGGCGATAAAAAAATTGCGCTAAGCATGGTTTGCAATAATTTTCGCAAGTTGTTGCTAATATGCCCCCCGGTTCCTTAGTTCCAAAGTAGCTCATGCCCTCATGCCACACCCTTCCAGCGCTTCTTTTCTCGACATCCCAAGATGTTTTCTCCATGCACCTTAAGGCTTGTTTTATTTGCTAAAATGTGTTCAGGTATTATTACATGGGATGTATGATTGCATGGGGTATTATCTTAACACTGGTATTCCCAATTTAGCGACAAAACTCGTTAGGGCTACAGAGTGTATTTTTTTTTACTAAATACAAGTATTGTAACTAGCCCCATTGTTCAACTATTGTAGTGCTGTAGTATTTATTGCTGTGCAACACAATGTCCTGACAATACTTGATACTGTCAAACCCTGCTGTGTCTGAGTGTTTGCAGGACGTAGGGAAATGGCTGGTCTGTGAGTAGCTTTAATCTTGTACTATTTAGCAACCCATCATAGGATAAGTCCCTTTATCTGCCCCTCACTGTTGGATCGCAGATATCAGATCTACTTAAGTCACTGCTTCCTGTTTTCACATTTTAACAACCTTGGTCACGTTCAGTAGCGCCACAAGAGCTCTATGGGCCTTAATGTAAGGAAGGAAAATTGACCCATTGTTTAGGTAGTAAAACACTGTATACAGCTATAACAGGAGGTCAGTGGGCTACTCACTTTCCAGGGCCCCAATGCCACTGCACCTGTTGCACCATTGGTAACTACGCCCTTGGTCAAATTCCTGAATACATTCTAACATTGCACATCTGCGACTTTATATAATTTTCAGTCAAATGATACATTATCTCAGCAAAGAACACTCTCTGCCTTCAAATACCTAAAAATAAATTTAAAATTTCTCATGCCAAATTTCCCAATAACCAGGTGATTGCAAGAAAGTCAGAGGTACTACTACGCAAGACATGATTACATTTCAAAGGAAGAATAAAACAAATATTAAGCTAATGTTAATCAAGTTTTCACCATTACTGTGTGATCATGCAGGGCAGAATACTCCAAATCTGCTACCAATGTCAGAAGGAGATTCAATAATAAATAAGAAAAGTTGTTACTGTTTTCAAATACTCTCTATAATCAAGCATGACTTCATGAAGCCAATGTTGAAGTAATGCGGTTTCATCCAGAGTGTGCCTTGTGCACTTATGCTGTGCTTCCTGGTCGGATGGCAGTAGCACACAACACACACATTGGAAACTAGTGCAGTGCAACCAGTTCCCAGAGTGTAGAGATTTGCTGGAATACCGCTGATGCCTGACGTACTCACCAGACTGATAGTAAGTACTTGTGATGATAGTACACATGATAATCCATCCAATATCTCGTGATGGTGACATAAGCCACATAGCCCCACCTTAATGTCAATGAGGTCCGGCAGATCAAGCCCAATGTCAACAATGGCACATATCTTTAGTCTTCAACTCGCCTGTAGGGTTCAGGACCCAATGACTATTCCAGGATAAGCTCCGATGTCCTTCAGCATCTTTGTTGCGCCAATCAAGATTTTTAATCTCATCCGTCCATCCTTACATTCCTGAAGGCCTCTGTTACACTGAAGAATGTCTTCAGATTTGAGGTGGGTTGAACAATATTAGCACAGTACTTCTGAGTATGTGAGGAAGAGTGCAATATAAGTCTCTCTGCAACTGTGATGTATCTCAGGGGTTAATCCCTTCACATATTCCACCTTCTGCAGCAAAGCTCCATTCCACCTCAGTTTTACCCAAGTGCATGCATCGATCCACCTGAATGTTGCATCTCTTTGTTACATACACACCATCAACAGCCACACCAATGTAGCGCTGGATTTTTTTTAATGAAACAGGAACTCAAAGCACACTAAACAAAAGCACAAGTTTGAGTGGATCTCCAAGCGACCATCATCTGACCAAGAACGGAATAGCATAGACACCGGAATTTGTGATACCTTGAGCCCAGGGCATGAGTAGAGAAGGTTCCAATACGGACATAACTAATAGAGTAAATATAAGCATGCTCTGCAGGAGGTATTGATGCTTGCAAAAGTCGATCACTCTCTTGTTCTGAGTTAGTCCCAATCAAGCGAGCATCACTGAACGGAACAAACTTCGGAATTGCCTCAGTCTCAGAATCTGCAAGAACATCCTGAACCCATTTATCATAAGGCAAAGGCAAGGGTGCTTTCTTCGTGTGGGAGCCGTGTATCCAATGGCGCTTCCCACGCACCCGCACCGCAGATCTCGTGGATAGTAGGACCTGGTAGGGTCCCGTCCAGCGGGACTGCTCATTCTTCGTACGCTGGAAATTTCTGATGAAGACCCAGGCACCAGGTTCAATCACGTGGCCTGGATCTTCTGTAGCTTGTGGAAGAGTATTGTATACCTGTTGGCGTAAAACACTCATTTTAGTTGTCAATTCACGCAAATAGTCAAGCAAAACAGGGTATTCGAGGTCGCTAAACCTCGTCGGTCTCAGTACGCCCCAAATATTCGCCGGGCGACCAAACACCACTTCGTATGGACTCAAACCCATTCTCGAGTGCACAGTCATTCGGGTGGACAAAAGTGCTAATGGCAAAGCATCTGGTCATTGTAAACCAGTGCTTTCCTGAATTTTGGCCAGTTTTAACTTAAGAGTGCCATTATAGCACTCGACTAAACCAGCTGATTGGGGATGATTTGCAGCGTGGAATTTCTGCCTAATCCCGAGACCGTCACACACTCTCTTCATCACTTGACCCACAAACTCACTTCCGTTATCACTCCAAATGATTCTCGGCAAACCAAATCTTGGAAAAAACACATACTTTAAGTTGTTGCATCTTTCCATATGGATAAAATCTAGCTGCAAAGCCTCTAACGGATACGCAGGAGGAGCAAAATGAGCAGCTGGTGTTGGAGTTCCCTTACCAGGATTATGCATCAAACACACCATACAATTTTTGACTAAATTCTCTGCACATCTGAGAATTCCTATATTTTGCCAAACTGGGGCCAACAACTTGCAAATCCCTTTCACACTAATGTGTGCCATTCCATGTGCCATTGTAACAACTGGGAGCACATACGCGTTAGGCAACAACCATCTCTGATGCTCAGACAAATCAGTCCAACAGCCATTCGAGTCTAACCTACCCTTACTTTCTCTCCATTCATCCAACTCTTTCTCAGTGGCCTCACTCTGAATAAGTTTAACGCTTTCAATGGTGTCTTCGCACATACTCTTCTCTGGAACCCATCTCGCTGGACCCGCAACATACATTCGACTCGTCATATTCCTAGCAGTTTCTTTCGCAACTTCATCCGCAAACGCATTACCACGACCAACATCATCCGTAACCTTTTTATGGGCACTGCATTTCACAATCGCTATTTGCAGAGGTAACGTAAGAGATTCAAGAAGTTCATTCACCAGTTGTCCATGCTGGATTTTCGCTCCATGGGACGTCAAAAATCCACGTTCACGCCACAATCGTCCAAAGCTATGGGCCACTCCAAACCCATTTTGACTATCTGTATACACATTCACTTGTTTCCCTTTCGTCAACACACATGCTCTCGTAAGTGCAATTAGTTCAGCTGCTTGTGCGGAATTGTGTGGGATACGTGCAGCTTCGACAACTGTATGTAAAGTCGTCACAGCATATGCTGCAGTGGTATCGCCATTTGGTAATTTGAAACACGAACCGTCAACCCACAAAGCATCATCACAGTCAGGAAGAGGAGTATCCCTCACATCTATTCTCCCTTTCGTCTCTTCTTCAGTTCTCAGAAAACAATCGTGTTGCTCGTCGCTATCATCGTCTCTCTCAAGCGAAATTGGCAACAATGTAGCCGGATTTAGAGTATTGCACCTCTTGATGTGCACATGGCTCGCTAACAACGTAAGTTCATACCCTGACAACCGAGCACTAGTCCAGTGCTGTGTCTTCGTACGATTCAACAAGGTATCCACTGCATGTGGAACCATAACCACTAACGTATTGTCCATAACCAAACCAGCAGACTGTCGAATCGAAACAGCCGCTGCTGCTGTGGCTCTCATATTATGAATAGAGGGGTTCGACCCATGTGGTCAATGGGACCTGGGTAATAGGTTAGGATATATGAGGGGGTCCCTGACCAAACACACAACAAATACTTAACACTTCACTAAATTGTTTGAATAGAAACAACACAAAAATGATGGTGAACAGTGTTTTTATTATCACTGCACCAAAAAACATCTATTGATTATGCAATTACTAGTATAGTATATACAATTCAAGTGCGCCCACAAAGGAAGGGGGAAAGGGTGCAAGGGAAGGGGTGTATTTCAATTAGTTAACATCACTAATCAAAAAAATCATTAGGCACCAATCCACAACTGAAAACATCATTAACATTGATCCATATATTGAAGATCAAGAAAAAACACATGTTAAGCAGAACATATCACATGAGACAGAAACTCCTGTGGTGATTATTATTATCAATCTTGGGTTAAGGAGTTCGTGTAGGTAGATGGTAGTCTACGTTTCGACCCATAGGTGTAGGATAATGGATCCTTACTCGCGGGTCTTCATCAGGACGGTGGGGGGGTGAAGGAAGGAGTGGGGCTGTGTCCTAAGTGTAAAGAAGGAAAAATACGCTAATTACTTGAAGCGGTCTCGAAAGAGTCCCGACATAATTGAATTACAAGGGGCCCGAAGGCCAGTGGAAAGCTAGATAATTAAAGTTACATAGGAAAATTAAGAAGTTAAAAAGGAGGTTGGAACATTAACCGGTTGGGTAACCCGACAAAGTAGACGGGCAACCGCCCTGCTGGGCGTATTTTCGTCTATAATAGGGGGCCAGTCCCAGTAATTTGGGTGGTATCTGAAGAGAGTGGGTGGAATTCGAAAATAGGTGCCGTAGCACCCAAATAGCAAAAGACAAACGATCTAGCCCGCTTATGGGCTGGTGTGGGTTGACATTAGAAAGCTAACCTTGATAATAGGAGGGTAAAAATCACCTGGTCTTGGGGCCAAGACAGGATATGTGGTTTACGTCCGTATTTCTCAAAAAAGAGCGTTCATCTGGAAAACACTAATGGAAAAGACAAAGTATCAGAAGGGGGGCGCAGGGTGTGGTCATATAGGATGGCTCACACGCATTGTCAGAGTGCAAAAACTCACCCGAAGGTGATTGTGAAACAATCACACAGAAGGAGCAGTCACAGCACGTCTCCTTCACATTAGTTGAAGACTTCGTAACTCGTGCGTCCCGAAAGTGGATCGCGTACAGCGGACCGCCGTCTGGGAAAACGGAATACCAGAGATTAGGGGTGCAGAGGGCGGTTATATTCTGAGGTTATTTCGCGGCTCCTACCGAAGCACTCACCGGTGTACGGTCAAGAAAACGGAGCCCGTGTCAGCGCTAGTCAGCCTGGAACCAGGAAGTGTTACCAAGGTAACCAAGCTCGATTAAATAACCTCGTAGAAGAAAGACTCAGACGTGTTGCTAAGTTACCGGGTATACAACCTGGTGGAGGGAGAATTAACACCGGAGGTTATTTTTTAAAAATAGAAAGGCTGCAGATTGTATCTGTAATACCATAAAGGGTGGGGGCAATGTTGCGGATCGCATCTGTATTCGAAAGAAGGTGCTCGTGTGAAATGAGATAGGAGGGCAATGCGCATTACTCCAAAAATAAAAGGTCATAAAATAAACATTTCCAAACACGTACTGTAGGTCAACATTACTATGTCCCTGAGTATGGCCATAGGGATACATGGAATGTGGAAGAAATATTCATTAATTGTTATTAAATACGTCCAGAAGGCAAACAATATTTGATACCCCGGTGTAGCTGTCGGTATACATAGTAACACTCTAGAGGCGTGGACCAACCAAACACGGTAGTCAAAACGCTTAAGGATCAGTGGAAGACCACTCAGACATTTAGCAGCTGTGTATTGTATTGTGGCTCTCAAGCAACTCGGCAACGCTCTAGCTACAGGATCTAAATCGACGAAAAGTATGCACATGGGCGTTGCTTTCCGCCAAATTGTTGCGTCAAAACCGACAATGCACATCCCTCTCTCTCATGGACATACAATGTGAAAGTCTTGCTGTAGTCGGGAGTACCCAACACAGGAGCCGAACACAACGCATTTCATAATTCAGAGAAACTCTTTTGACATTCATCCGTCCAAGGAATGGGATTTGGAGTATCCTTAACCGTAAGAGCTATTAAAGGCTTCGCTAAAAGAGAAAAATTAGGGATCCACTGTCTACAGTACGACGTAATGCCCAAAAACACACTTACTTCTCTCTGTGTCGTAGGGACACTCATTCTCGCAATAGTCTGAATTCTTTCTGGGGTCAATTTCCTTCCCTCCTTCGATAAGAGGTGACCTAAATAGGTAACTTCTTGGCGACAGAATTGTAATTTCGAAAGAGAAACTTTATGATGGTAATCAGATAAATGAGACAACAAGGACACAGTGGCATCCTTACAGATGTCTTCAGTATCAGCAGCAACTAACAAATCGTCAACATACTGGATAAGAGCTACACCGTCAGGAAAAACTAACGAGTCAAGTTGAGTCTTCAGAGCTTGACTGTAGATCGATGGACTCTCGCAATAGCCTTGAGGAGAGCGCTTAAAGGGGAAACTTCGTCCTCCTAAAGAGAATCCAAAGATATCTCTACTCTCTACGGCAATCGGAATGCTGAAGAAAGCGTTCTTCAAATCGATCACCGAAAACCAAGTGGCAGAAGCTGGAATCAATGTCAATAATACAGTGATGTCGGGTACAACAGGGAATTGCGGAACAACAATCTTGTTCACTTCACGGAGGTCGATAACAAACCTATATACAGGAGGCTGTGAAGAATTGGTTCTCTTCAAGACAAGCAAGACCGGACTATTACACACATTACCTCGAGTCTCTTCAACAACACCCTTTTCAATCAGATCATAAATGATCGCCAAAAGCGCTCGTTCACCATCACTTGAAATACGATATTGTGGAATGCGCGGTAACTTGGCATTCGCCATCAACGTCACAACATATGGGGGAATATCTAAGAGGCCTACATCATTTGGACCCGTAGCCCACAATGAATCCGGTAACGAAGACAATTCAGGTGGGAGACAATCCTTCGATACATATATTGGAGAGATCACATTCTCATCTAAAGTAAGATGTACTCCTAACGGAGAACAGTACAAAGTCGCATACAATCTCTTCAACAAGTCAAGACCTAGCAAGTTCTCATTACAACCTGTAGTCAAAACAAGGGGTGCTTCAAATCTACGAGGACCAACAGAAAGAGGCAATGGAACGGAAATCGGATTCGTAACGGGGCGCCAGAAAAACCTATAGAAACATTATTAAAGCCAGACAAAGGTGCGCCAGGGAGTTTTGAGTGCATAATAGAACTCTTCGTAGCACCAGTGCCTAGCAGAAAAGGCTCTGACACACCTGATGCAATGACTTCCATCTAAGGTCCACTCTGATCTACTGGAACTGAAACAACTCCCTCTCTTTGTCTATGGCTGTCCTAACAATCATTGCCTTGCGCTTCATCGCCTTCAACATAATAATCATCTACGTAGTACTGAGCTGTCCTACCAGACGAATTCTGCTGTTGGTCAAAACTGTTCATTGAATTCTGCGGAGGCAAAAGGCGCGCGTTCTGTCCGTGACCTCCACCTCTAGGCGCTTGTTGTAGACCTCTACCTCTCACACCAGGAGCACTATTTGCACGTTGCAACAAAACGGGACAACTATTCTTGTAATGAACCTCTTCTCTACAATACGCACACTGATTAGGCCCATACTGAATACGCTGCTGAGGTATCTCGTCTCTTTGCGAGTTCCTCGAATACTGTTGAGGCTTCTGATAATCGCGCTGATTATTAACATGGGGTGGATATGCTTGTTGTAGAAGAACTTTAGTCTTCAATTCCTTAGTCTTCTTATCCGCTTTCTCTAACTCATCCTTCTCGTAGTACTGGGCCGTAGCAAGAATCTGCGCCGAAGTAGAAACAGGCCAAGCACTCTCGGAATCCTTCAACTTAGTACACAACTCAGGAAGAAGATTGTGCACGAATTTATAAGCGAATAATCTCTGGCCACCCTCTGTAGCCATATCCTGACCACTATGATCGACAAATGTTTCCTCGAAACGCGAGAAAAAGTCCTAAACTGACTCATCTTTCTTCTGCTTACAAGCAGACAATTTGTCCCAATTAACACGGACCTCAGGCATCAAAGTTTTCATGAAAGTGAAAATTCTACCAGGAAGTTCAGCAATAACATCTTCAGGCTTAGCACCTCCAACTTGTCTATCATTTGCCGCAACCAGATTCACCCACGAGTCACCCAATTCATTATCATGATCTGTATGTCGAATGACATTCCAGATGGGTTGTGGAACAACATTCCCAACAAGCATTTACAATGCAACGGTTTCGCCTTCGGAAAAGTTAGAGCTATTGGCATTGTAAATGACAAACTTTTTATTTATGTGTTGGTTTTGAAAACAGATAAATATATGGCATTGTCATTTACAATGCCAATAGCTTACTCTGTCGCAAATGCGAGACGTATTGCATTTGCACACACACACACCCACACAAGAGCCCCACACACACACAAGAGCCCCCCACACACACACGAGGCCCACACACACACCACACAAGAGCCCCCTACACAGACCACACAAGAGCCCCCCCACACACCACACAAGAGCCCCCCCCACACACACACGCAAGAGCCCCCCCACACACACGCAAGAGCCCCCCCCACACACACACGCAAGAGCCCCCCACACACACGCAAGAGCCCCCCACACATGCAATAGACCCCCACACATGCAATAGACCCCCACACACGCAAAAGCCCCCACACACGCAAAAGCCCCCACACACGCAAGAGCCCCCCACAGACACAAGAGCCCCCCACGCACACGCAAGATTCCCCCACACGCAAGAGCCCCCCACACACACGCAAGAGCCCCCCACACACACGCAAGAGCCCCCCACACACACGCAAGAGCCCCCCACACACACGCAAGAGCCCCCCACACACGCAAGAGCCCCCCACACACACAAGAGCCCCCCACACACACAAGAGCCCCCCACACACACAAGAGCCCCCCACACACAAGAGCCCCCGAGCCCCCGACACACAAGAGCCCCCCACACACAAGAGCCCCCCACACACAAGAGCCCCCCACACACAAGAGCCCCCCACACACAAGAGCCCCCCACACACACGCAAAGAGCTCCCCAAACACACGCACAGAGCCCTCCGCTCCATTTGCATCAGGTGTGAGGCTCCTGACTGCTGACAGCCAGGAGACTCCAACAAAAGGAGGCTTATGACCTGCTATAGGCATTGTAAATGACAATGCCATTTATTTATGTTTTAAAAACAAAAGCATAAATAAAAATAATGTCATGAGCAATGCCAATAGCTCTAACTTTAAGAATGCCGAGACCATTGCATTGTAAATGCTTGTTCCCTTTTGGCGGCATCTATGTAATTGGTACACAAGCTCCTCCCGCTGCCAGTATTAGAATAAACCCTGTGGATTGAATGGGCATGAAGTCTCATCTCTCCTTTCACCTACCTGACCTTGTGTGATTTGAATGTGGGGGCGCTGTATTGTACAACGCTTAAAACCCCAATATTCCTAATCTGGCGCTTTTCAAAACCACCAGACACAATGAACGCACCTGAACGCCTTGAAGTGAACCACTTTGCAGGATGAGCTATGAAGGAACTTGATCCCGTCACCGGGAGGAGGATGTATGGTCAGTCGGGATGCCCTATGGTCCAGGTTTGGCACGTTCCAGGAATGGAAGTCCATCACTACAGCGCTGTCATCAGGGACATTTTAAGGATTTTGGGGGCTCTGGGCCAAACGTATTTTTGGGGACCCTGTTTGGAACATCTTGGATTTATGATCCAGTTTCAGGTAGTTCGTGCCCTCTTTGGCCAGATCACTGACAGTGCACAGGGGCACTCGTCCAAATTCAAAATGTGTGTTTATATGTAATATTCGGAGACAGTGAGGTGTATTTAGAATATCGTAACATAGCAGCAGCTCACACATAAGAGGGTGCAGTGGGTTCGGTTTCACATCTCAGGGGGTTCAGTGGTACTGATCCCCCACGAGCTCCAGGGAATTGTGGGTCCCAGGCTTCCTTAAGTAGTCTTCAGGCTTATGGACCGATAGCATGAGGGAGTCTCCGAGACACAGAGGGTGAAAGCGAATGAGAGCAAAAGAGTGAGGAAGAGAGGTAGGGAGAGAGGAGGTACGGAGAGTGTGAGGGAAGAAGAGAGGAAGGGAGGGGGGCAGGGGAGAGAGGGAGGGGCGGAGGGAGAGAGGGAGAGATGGAGAGAGGGGGAGAGGGGGAGAGAGAGGGAGGGAGAGAGGGAGAGCGAGAGGGAGAGAGGGGGTACAGAGAGGGGGGTACGGAGAGTGTGAGGGAGGAAGAGAGGAAGGGAGGCAGGGGGGAGAGAGGCAGGGAGAGAGGCAGGGAGAGAGGGAGGGAGAGAGGGAGGGAGGGACGGAAGGGGGGAGGTAGAGGGAGAGATGGAGAGACGGAGGGAGGGAGAGAGAGACGAGGGAGGGAGAGAGAGAGGGACGGGGGAGAGAGGAAGGCAGCGAGGGGGAGAGAGGGAGGCAGCGAGGGAGAGAGGGAGGGACAGAGAGGGAGGGGGCGGGACAGAGAGGGAGGGAGAGAGGAAGGCAGGGAGGGAGAGAGGGATGGACGGAGGAAGGTAGAGAGACGAAGGGTGGTAGAGAGAGGGACGGACGGAGAGAGGGAGGGATGGAGAGAGGTAGTGAGGGAGAGAGGGAGTGAGGTGGGGTGGGAGGTGGAGAGGGAGGGAGGTGTTGAGAGAGGGGGACTGGAGAGAGGAATGGAAGAAAAGAGGGACGGAGGGAGGAAAGGAGGGAGGGAGGGGAGGGAGAGGGAGGGAGGAAGAAAGGGAGCGAGAGAGGAAAGGAGGGAGGGATGATGAGTAGGAGGGACAAAGAGAGGCAGGGAGGGAGGCTGGGAGGGAGAGAGGAAGGAGGGAGGGAGAGAGGGGGAGACGAAGGGAGGGAAGAAAAGAGTTAGGGAGGGAGAGGAAGGGATGGAGAGAGAGTAAGAAAAAGAAAGAAGGAGAAATAGCAATGAAGTGAGAGGGGAGATAAAGTGAGAACGAAAAAAAGAACAAGAGCTAAAGAGAAAGGAGAAAAAGCAGAATGGAAAGGGGTGAGAGTAAGAGAGAGAGAGACACACATGTAGAGCAGGAGCGAGACAATGTGAGAGACCGAAAGAGAGGGAGCACGAGAGCGAGCGAGCAGGAAACAGGCAAAATAAGAGAGATGAAGAGCTAGAGAGGGAGAGAAGAGACGCAGAGAGAGGGGAGTAGACTCTGTGTACCTTGTGAGAGAGAGGGGCAAGTAGACGTCACCAACAGCAGAGCTGACGCTCCCCCCTGGGTCGGTAGGTACTCACACGGGTCAGCGTGAGAGGCACAGCCTTGCAAGCGCTATGTTACACAGTCTAACTAACTACAAAACAAAGCGCTATGTTACAAAGTCCAACTAAATACAAAACAAAGCGCTATGTTACATGGTCTAACTAAATACAAAAGTAAGCGCTATGTTACACAATCTAATTAAATAGAAAACAAAGCGTTATGTTACACAGTCTAGCCAAATAAGAAACAAAGCGCTATGTTACAAAGTTCAACTACATACACAACAAAGCGCTATGTTACACACTCTAGCCAAAGTCAAAACAAATTGTTTAAGGAAAACGAATCTGACATTAAAATCACCCGTGAAAAAGAGAAAGGAATGCTAAGAAAGGGTCCGACCAGAAATGCAGTTTAAGCTAGACCCCCCACGAAGCACTGACATTTCACAATAGCACTGACTGTAAGAAAGGGAGCGAGAGAGGAAAGGAGGGAGGGATGATGAGTAGGAGGGACAAAGAGAGGCAGGGAGGGAGGCTGGGAGGGAGAGAGGAAGGAGGGAGGGAGAGAGAGGGGGAGACGAAGGGAGGGAAGAAAAGAGTTAGGGAGGGAGAGGAAGGGATGGAGAGAGAGTAAGAAAAAGAAAGAAGGAGAAATAGCAATGAAGTGAGAGGGGAGATAAAGTGAGAACGAAAAAAAGAACAAGAGCTAAAGAGAAAGGAGAAAAAGCAGAATGGAAAGGGGTGAGAGTAAGAGAGAGACACACATCTAGAGCAGGAGCGAGACAATGTGAAAGAGAGACCGAAAGAGAGGGAGCACGAGAGCGAGCGAGCAGGAAACAGGCAGAATAAGAGAGATGAAGAGCTAGAGAGGGAGAGAAGAGACGCAGAGAGAGGGGAGTAGACTCTGTGTACCTTGTGAGAGAGAGGGGCAAGTAGACGTCACCAACAGCAGAGCTGACGCTCCCCCCTGGGTCGGTAGGTACTCACACGGGTCAGCGTGAGAGGCACAGCCTTGCAAGCGCTATGTTACACAGTCTAACTAACTACAAAACAAAGCGCTATGTTACAAAGTCCAACTAAATACAAAACAAAGCGCTATGTTACATGGTCTAACTAAATACAAAAGTAAGCGCTATGTTACACAATCTAATTAAATAGAAAACAAAGCGCTATGTTACACAGTCTAGCCAAATAAGAAACAAAGCGCTATGTTACAAAGTTGGGATCTCTCTGGGGGCAGTGGATAAATAGAGCTTCGGATGGGGGCATCCTTTAGAAGGGTTTCTAGCACCGGGAAGGGGCGTGAGATAGAGCCTCGAATCGAGATGCGACATGACTGGGGGGTAAGACCTGGGCCATGGGTGAGGGGAATAATACTTAAAAGAAATCTCAGCCTGTGGAGGAGAAAAACTGTAAGAGTTGGGAGGGTAGAGGAAAGGGCGCATGGCAGAGCTTGTCACTTGAGGCCGTGGTATATGGTTCCAGAAAATCGGGGTTCACCGTAGAGATTTTTGCTTTCGGCAGAAAGGGTAAGACACGCCAGGCCTGGGGTGGCCAGAAACCCTTTCTGATGTTTCATAGTTCTAGAGGGAAAGGTGCTCTGGGAGGAGCAGGGAGTGCACGGACGCAGCCCCTGGTGGCTTGGTTCCCTCGCTGGCTCTGCTGGGGGAATGGGATATGTGCAGATGTGGGTATGAAAAGGTGGCATTGTCCATGCGGCCACGGAATATACGTGCAGTGGGATTTATTGAGCTGTCTTGTGACATCTCGGGTGTTACATAGTTGTGGAGGGGGGCGGATTGTGGTTCGGGGGAGGGTGCTGCCGAGTTCCTAGACTCGGGCTTGTGCTTTCTATTAGAAACTGCAGCTTTCCAAGGGTTCCAGGTCCGTATGCTGGTGTTTTTAGCAGTGCTCGTCATACAGGGGAAAGTGCCAATTCTGAAGCCCCACACACACTCATGCCCGATGTGCCTACCTTCACTTCCAGCAGTTACCCGAGTGGGGAAGCTTGTTTTCCATGCGTTGGTGAGTGTACCAGAGTACTGGGGTGGTGCCGTGTGTGTATGTGTGTGTGTGCAAGGTATGGCACGGTCGCATCCAGCATTGTCTTTGTTTACCCTAAAACTGGATGTGCTTATCATCAACAGACGCTTCTCACACCGCACCTTATTATTCAGGCTTAGGCCCAAGTCCGGCACAGTCATGCTTCAGCCCTGTCACACCCGGGACCAGTTTCAGATTCAGCCTTGTCCCTGGTTCGGCACCTTCTCAGACTTGGCCTTGCTCGCGCCACCGACTCGCGCGCTTTTTCTCTTCCAAGCCCCGCTATTATTAAAATATCGGCGGAAGGGGGGGCAACGCAGAGCGCGCTCTCGGCAAATCAAAACTCCATTCAGGCGGGTGATGGATGACGCTGCCCTGCCGGTGAACCCTCACTTTAATACAGAGGAAGTTATGAAAGCGACATCGATCACAAGGCCCTGCGAGGCGGGGCAGCCCCCGCAGCCCGCGGGGTGGCAGGCTGCCTGCTTTCCCTCTCAGTTCAAAATCAGGAAATTATAGCGTCAGTAGCGGAGGGGGGACAGGAAAGGAACCACTCACCTGGACTTCCTCGGCTGGCCGGCCCTCCGCTCCTGTCCGGTTAGCCCCCCACCCTCGCCCGCTTCTTCCTCCTTCCAAGTGAGGCGGCCGGGGTGGCAGCGCTGCAGGCCAGTCCCGCCTCGCTTCACCCGGGTGCTGCGGGAGTTCCTCTCTGGGCTCCCAGTCTGCTGTCACCCGGCCGGGAGCAGCGCAGACTTCCAGCGCTCGCCGTGGCTCCTCTTCTCGCGCTGGGCGGCGGGGGGGGGCGGGCACTTACGGCCGGCCGCGCTGGGATTGGCCGGCCGGCTGAAGAAACCCCCGGGCGGGACGGGATACCAATATTTGTTTGTGAGGACAGGGGGGGGCGGGAGAGGACGAGGGGGGCGGGCGGGAGAGGACGAGGGGGCGGGAAAGGACACGGACGTCGGGAGGGAGGCGGGAAACGTGGGGACGGCGGGAGGAGGGACACAAGGCAGGACAGCAGCAAGCACGGCCCGGCCGGACCAGACTCGGGGGCGTTCCCGGCGTCGCGTGACGTCGCCAAAGCCAAAGAATCTCGGGAACGCCCCCGTGTCTGGTCCGGCATTGATGGACAGGCCCCTCGTCCAATGGCTAGGCTCCATTTATGGAGCTAGCCAATGGGACGGGGGGGCGTGTTCCATAGTGCTTACTATACTCAATAGATTTCTCTGGAGGCGGAGCCTGCTCCGCCCCCCCAGCGAAACCTAAAAATCATGTCTATATCCGCCAAATTCATAACGCACAAACTCACAGTTTGCGTAAGTTCCTTATAATATCCTGCCGGATTCTTCCGCGGATCTGGTAAAGTCTGCTTAAGCGCCAGAACTTCTGCACGCTTCCATGGAACATGAACCCAGACACGCTGAAAGTGTGCTTGAACAGCTCCATCTTGAGGTCTCCAAACCGGAGGAACTTCTCGCATTGGATACTGACGCGCATGTCTCCTAACTGACGAATCTGGCTCAAACAGCCATTCAGTAGGGACATCGCTTCGGAGCGACAGTAACGTCAACACCGCTTTCTCAACGTCATGTAGACTCACAATCGTTCCTTTAGCAAACTCGGAACGTAATCGGAACAATTCTGCGGGAACTCTACCCAATTCGTCCATCCATTGTTCATGGAGAAACGCACACATAAGCTCAAAAACATAACGTTGCTTTGGTGCTTCCCAGTGGAAACATCCATAATACCTTCGAGATCATACTGGGACTTATACGTCACCCATCTACGTGCCATATGATCCAAAACCACTCGCTCATCTGTATCAGGCAGTTGGCTACGCAACTGTCTACCCTCACTAGCAGGAGACATACCCATTTGTCCCAACAAAGGAGTTAAAAAGTTAGAAAAGGCAGCAGTCATCCGCTGTCCAGGAGAAGGAGTAGTGGAAAAGACAAGAGGAGACGAAACAGTAGTAGTTGGATCCATAGTCGGAACAGGCATAGAAACAGTAGTAGCAGGAATAGGCAAAGGTGGCAACCCTTGAGAAGGCTGCGCACAAGGAACAACAGCCAACGAAGGAGCTGGCTGTGGAGGAATAACAGGAGGCAAAGCAAAAGGTGCTTGTGCGGCAACAACCAGTCGTGGTGGTGCCGTAGCATTCTGCACATAAGGTGGCGGTGAATTTAGCAAATGCGTCATTAAAGGGCCTTTCACAAGATCCTTCTCGTCTTTCTGTTCTTTAGCCGGTAATACTGGGTAGCATCTGTCTACCGCTAACTTCTTTGCTCTAAACATCTGCTCACTTTCTTGCTCTTCTTCATTATGTCTGTACGCAACGGCAGCTTGCACCATTGACATTCCCTTTCTATTTTTCTTCGCTAACTTAATTTCCTTCTGTTTGGCTTCTTTGCGCCATATGCGGAAAGAGTCAAACATCGCCGGCAGGGCTTTCTTCTTGAACAATTTCACTTCAAGGTTATCTAAGACTTCTGTCTCGAAAGTACCATAACGGGTCCACTGTAGGACACCGTCATTCTTCGTATATCTAACCCAAACCTCATTATAGCTAATAGGACCCACACCATGTTTCACATATAGGTCGTAGGTAGGAGTTCCAATCGGAGGAACCGGACACGAATCCCTCAAAGTACCACAACTAAACAAATTCCTAAGACTGCTAAAACCAGGCATCTTGCTCACTAGTCTAGCTTTAAACAACAAGGGGAATCTAAATCGATAATCTCGTGAATACACGAATCCCTTGGCTTTGGGGCCTGCAGGTACCAAATCAAAGCTATCCACTAAAGGATACAAAACAAACTAAGGACTAGGAGACGCTCCTTTCATACTTAACTGAGTTGTCGATGGCGTCACCTGAAGACCCGTCAATCGTCTCGCTCTACAAATGTCTAAGGCTCCAAAACAGGGCAACAGTCAGGGCAGCAGTCCTTCGTAGCCGTCGGGACCCGGGAAACCTCGCAGCAAAGACCTTCGGAACCACGTCGACATACAGGGGTCGCTGAAGTGGCTGGCCGTCCTCTGGAATTTTCACACGAAGCTCCTCACGAACCTCTGGCTTGGACCGGTAGCGCTGAAGTCGCCCCACAATGGGCGCCAATTGAGATACTGGGTTTTTCAGAACCGGTGCTAATCCGGTAACCCAGCGGTGTCAGGGCAACACCCAAAGACCCCGGATTCCCCTGTCTTGGTAAACAGAGACACGGGATACTTCTCGATGACGTCAAAGACCAAAGTTTATTGGTTGCAACCAGGGACAAAGGACTACGAAGTACACACGGGTAGTTCGACAGAGACTGCACCACTTCAATGAACGAAACTCGGTCTTTTATGTTATGTTATGTTATGTTATGTTATGTTATGTTATGTTATGTTATGTTATGTTATGTTATGTTATGTTAAAGTTTTTTATTGTGCACACAGCTACTCCAGCCAAGGAGCGTCCTGGCGCATAGACAAGGAAAACATAACACAACAGGAAAAAGAAGACTGAAAGGAACAGTTAAAACAGATACGTTTTTATAGCTTTCCGGAAGGTCATAAGGTCCTCCAGCAACCGGAAAATTACGCCTCTGGCAGCATTACAATTTACATTTGGTGCATACAAACTGACCAATGATCAAGTAGCATTTCAAAAAGCAACGAATGACGACAGTCAAAGATAATCCCATTTTCCGTTGTCCAGCCCACCAAAAACGAATGCACACATGCTTGGTTTCCTGTTCGATCAGGCCGGACAAACCCATCATAAAACCTTCAACCCAGATCGATGAACATATCGTAAAGGAAAGGCAGAAACAGATGGAAAGGAGATAGAGGAGTGGGAACGGTGTATCATAAACTCGGGGCACGTCCTGCCCTTTGATCTTTATCAGGCCAGCTGCTAAACAAGGAACTGGCTCAGCGGAATTCGCCCCAAGCGAGGAGTCAGTTCGGCCAGGTCAACCAGAAGTCAACTAAGGCGTACGTGTCAAGGACTCTTTTGGCCACAGTCATTGGGCCTATGTTAGGGCAACCATACAAGATGGCTGCCACATACAAAATGGAACCCGAGGGTTCAGACTAAATCCTCAAATGCAGAGTGTTCTCCTATATCGATTCATACGAAAACACTCAGACACGTTACACTCGCCATTTGCGGTCTGTCGACATCAGAATCGTCCATTTCCAAAGATCTTTATAAATCGGGTTTCAGAACTATCAAACCCAATTCGGGACCACGGAACCACATGTGAAGGAATACCTATTATTATACAATACATACTGCATCCAATTTACCACAACACATGCTGGTCTCGAGTTTTCTGAAGCAACTCTATGTATGTATTGTACATACTTTCCCGCTCAATGACAGAAGAGTAGGCGGAGAAGTTGCAACAATTAAAACTAAATGGGCAGTATCAACACCAACTCCACAGAGGTTCCACAAGGCTTAGTCCCTATTAGTTCTGATTTCAGCAATCCTAATTACAACTTCACAGTGTTATTGGTATATTTTCCATCGTTGATAGTTCTGCAAGTTCAATTAACTTGAAGTGGTGTTAGCAGTATTCTGGGACTTTAATCTTTGCGTCAAAAATCCATCTGATAAATAGACCATCATTTTTGATGGTACAACTGCAGATCTCGGTCTGAAAAAGTGGGATGCTTGGCTCACCTGTCAGGACTGTAAAATCCACTTTTGTTGATATTTTCACTTACCCTTCTATCACATCACTTCTGCAAAGGCGCCAAACCGGGAACTCGGGCACGCGCAACTATGCAGCCCTGAATTCAACCCTGATTGGTTTAGTGAGGGCATGCCCCGGAAGCACCCAAGTGCTTCCGGGGCTCTGGGAGGGAGGCGAAGCCGGCTCTTGCCGGTCTCAGCGGGTCGTGAGTCGACTCTTTAAAGAGGCCCATGGCGCGGCGGGATGGTCTCTTTCTTCGTTGCTCTGCACACTGCAGGCCACTCTGTCCACGCAACAGAATTTCCTGCCTCAGTTTGCCCACCCACCATCTCCTGAGGCAGCAGATTTAATGAATGTTCCAATACTGGTTGTCTGAGTATTTCTCTTCCAGGTGTAATCTGTTTTCAACATTGGATGGCTGTTTTCATAACAATATGTTCTCTAACAGGGCGGTGTCATTTGACATATTTTATGTAATGGTATCCCTGGTCTACGGCAAGGTCATGATTGGTGGGGCATTTTTGCCCTCTTTAGTAGGTATCACCATTATGAATGGTGAAGTCTGAGGGGGACAGTAGCCTCTCGTCAAATTCCAGGGGGCCTTTACTGCTAGTAGGCTGGAGGGTGCGGGGTGGAAAGTTCAGCTTCCAGTAGGCCTTTGGGCCAATCACCGCACAGGCGATGTGTGCCAAGTTGGCATAACAGCACAGTTCCTTGGTAGTAGTATTTAAGGGCGTAGGGTCTGCCCGAGGGGAGTATTCTTCTGGGTAACCGGGCCTCCTGCTCAAGGTCACTCCGGTAAGAGGGGTGGGCCTAGCACGTAGTTGGACCAGTCATGACCTTGCCCGTGGGCTCATTCGGGATACGCAGAATACAAAATGGTACATAATTTAGTTTTAGGTTAGGAATGGCTATGTATTAGACAACATGTTAAGTTTAGCCATAAAATAATTGTAAATGCATTGTATAAGGACCGACCCTTAATCCATGACATGTGTGTGGATTCTATTCTATGGAGGGTTCTGTGTAGGGGTTCTGTGTTTGCAGGAAGAATGGCGTTAAGTGAAGAGCAGTAATAATACAATGGATTTACAGGTCAGAGGAGACCCCAAAACCTCTGCAAGGAGTGACAAGGGCCTACTCAGTGAATGCAACAAAAGTCATGTGCACATGTTAAGTTGAGTGTATAAAAATGTCATTAATACTAAACAATAAAATCGCATCGAATGAAACCAGGTAGACACATTTGAATGGTTTCTTTTAAATGCAATGTATTGAGCCTTCCTTTCAGGAGCCAACTGAGAAACAAGACCCTACCGGTCTTGGCTTTGGCGCTTTATCCGTGAAGACGGCTGTACCCGCCCGTCCTCTACTGCTTTTTATTGAGATTCACGTCCTCGAAATACTTTCACTTATACCCGTTCAAGCCGGGTCGGAATTATCACCGGCTACGTGAACCTTCAACTTTTGACAATTGACAGCTCTGAAGAGTCACAGGTCCAGTGCCCGCTCGGCAAAACATGCGTCGGCTGGTTAGTTTTCTTTGATGTCACCCTATTGAAAGGAAGGCTTAATACATTGCATTTGAAAGAAACCATTCAAATGTGTCTACCTTGTTTCATTCGATGCGATTTTGTTGTTTACTAATAATGACATGTTCATATACTCAACTTAACGTGTGCACAGGACTTTTGTTTGATTCTATTCTATGCCTCAGGGTAAAGGGGGGTTGGTTTGGGGTATGCAAGGGCCCATTGATGAGGAAGGGATGTCATCCTGGGAGCAGGGGACTTGGCAATACCTGGCCATATTTAGTTTTAACATTAACAGTAAGGCGACAATTCTGCCTCAGTCATCTTCTCAGGAATCTGCCCCTTTTCCTGATCGGTCTAAAAACCTCCACTGCTAATGTGGTTACTTAAATTGTACCTCCTATCCCAATACTTATTGTAGTTTCTAAGAACAAAACAATTTATTTGTTATGTGGCTAGTGAAGCGGCTGATACCTTTGTTCCTACCTAAAAGAAAGCCTCTGCCCACTGCCCTACACATCTGTTTTTCAGGGATTGTGGCCACTAGCCATACAAGAAGAGGGTGGAGGAAACATTAGTCAATTGTATTAATGGGTTTCTCATTTATCAGGCAATCCTGGTTGAGTGTTTAATGGTTTAGGCGCCCAACTGGCATGCTACCAGAACAGTATTGCATGCACACACAATGAGTATGGTGATGTGGGATGGAAGGAGTATGACAGAGTGTTCAGTATTTAAGGCAACTAGTCCACTTTGAAGTGGGACCAGGTGGACATTGATTTATGGTTGCTCCATTTGAAGCCCCCGCGCACAAATGCTGTCCCCGGTCAGCCTTTATGTCAGCCTTTTTGTTCAAGTTCCTCCAGCAGCCTAGGAGAGGGGAGGAAGCGGAAATGCTGGGATTTCAATACGCGTTCCTGTTCCAGGCCTCTCAGGAGTGTGGTTCCATAGTTCGAGGGTCCGTGGTTCGTAGATTCTGAACCCGTTCAATAAAGGTCGTCGGATATAGACGATTTTGGTATCAGCGGACCGCGAATGACGAGTGCGGTGTGTACAAGTGTTTTCGTCATAATCGATTAATGAGAACACTGCGTATTCAGGGATTCCGTTTGAACCCTTGGGTTCCATTTTGTGTGTGGCAGCCATTTTGTGTGGTTGCCCTCGCATAGGCTGATGACTATGGCCGAACGAGTTCTTGGGACACGTACACCTTAGCTGACTCTTGTGTGACCTGGCCGAACTGACTCCCTTGCTCGAGGCTAATTTCGTTGAACCAGTTCCTTGTTAAACAGCTGGTCGGATAGAGATCAAAGAGCAGGACATTGCTGAGTTTATGGTACATGCACACACCCTTCTATCTTGCTTCTCATCTGTTTCTGTTCCTTTTATGGCTTAATCACTGATTTGGGTTGAGGTTTTATGATGGGTTTGTCATGCCTGATCGAACAGGAATATTGGAATTTGCTTGGTCATTTCTGGTGGGCTGGACAACGGAAAGTGGGATTGTCGTCATGCGATATGTTTGAAATGTCATGTTTCTATTGGTCAGTTTGAATGTAATTGATGCTAGCCAGGAATGTGATTTTTGGCATAAAAGACGATGCCCCGCTCTATGAAAGTGTGCTGTCTCTAGCGAACCACCGGTGTTGTGCTTCGTAGACCTCTGTTCCTGGTTGCAGCCAATAAATTTGGTCTTTGACGTCATCAAGAAGTGTCCTGTGTCTCTGTTTGCCGGGGCAGGGGAATCCGAAGACATCGGGCGTTATCCCTGGCGCCGCTGGGTTCTAAAACCCGGTTCTTCAGTTGGCGCCCATAGTGGGGCGACTTCAGCGGTACCGGTCCAAGCCTGAAGATCGTGAGGAGCTTCCTGTGGAAATTCCGGAGGAAGGCCTGCCACTTTATCGACCCCTGTATGTCGTCGTGGTCCGAAAGTCTTTGCTGCAAGGTTCCCCGCTTTCCGACGGCTACGAAGGACTGCTGCCCTGACTGTCGCCCTGTCTTAGAGCCATTAGACGATTTGTAGAGTAAGACAATAGACTGGTCTTCTGGTGACGCCATCGACATTTCAGTTAAGTATGAGTGGGGCGTCTCCCAGTCCTTAGTTTTGTTTGGGTATCCTTCGGGATCGCTTTGATTTGGTACCTGCAGGCCCCAAAGCCGAGGGACTCGTGTTTTCACGAGACTATCGTTTTGAGATTTTCCTTGAAGTTTGAAGCTAGACTAGTGAGCGAAGATGCCTGGTCTTAGCAGACTTGGAAAGATATTTGGTTTTGGTTGTACTAGGGATTCCCGATTGGAGGATTCGTGTCCGGTTCCTCCGATTGGAACTCCGACCTATGAGCTCTACGTAAAACATGGAGTGGGCCCCATCGCGTATAATGAAATATGGGTTAAATATACCAGGAAAGACAGCGTCCTACAGTGGCCCCGTTATGGTAGCTTTGAAACGGAGATTTTAGACAATCTCGAAGTTAAACTGTTCAAGAAGAAAGCCCGGCCGGCAATGTTTGACTCTTTCCGCTTATGGCGCAAGGAAGCCAAACAGAAAGAAATTAAGCTAGCAAAGAAAAATAAACGAGAACGAGGTATGTCAATGGTGCAAGCTGCTATACAGTTTAGGGATAATGAACAAGAACAAGAAAGCGAACAGATGCTTAGGCAGCGTAAATTAGCGGTAGACAAGTGCTACCCAGCTTTGCCACCTCAACAACAAGAAGAGAAGAAAGATCTTGTGAAATATCCTTTAATGTCGCATCTATTGAGTTCGCCACCCACATATGTGCAGAGTGCTACAGCACCTCCACAAGTTGTAGTTGCGCAACCTCCGGTTGCTTTGCCTCCTGCGATTCCTCAACAGCCAGCTCTTTATCCACTGGCTCCTATTCCTTTGGCGCAGCCTTCTTAAGGGCCGCCGACTTTGCTATCTACTTTGTCTGCTACTCCTACACCTGTGTTGTCTGTTCCTTCTGTTACTGTTCTGACATCAGTTTCTTCTCATTCTGCTCCGTCTCCTGTTCTTTTGTCTACTTTTCCTTCTGCTCGACAGAGAATGACTAATGCGGTTGCTAGTATCTTTTCTCCTCTGTTGGGTTCATTGGGTATGTCTCCTGTCGTCGAGCGTAAGCAATTGCGTAGTCAATTGTCTGGTTCTGATGAACGGATAGTGTTAGATCACTTAGCGCGTAAATGGGTTACATATCCTTCGCAGTATGACCTTGAGGGTATTATGGATGTTTTCCATCAATGGGAAGCACCGAAACAAAGATATGTCTTTGATATGATATGTTCTTTCCTTCGTGAGCAATGGGAAAATGACAATTGTGGACAAGTTCCGTCTGAGTTGTACCGTATACGTTCTGAGTTTGCGAAAGGAACTGTTGTGGGTCTTAACGTTGAGAAAGCAGTTGCGACGTTGTTGTCGTTTAGGAGTAAATCTCCTTCTCAGCGATAGTTTGAGCTTGATTCGTCAGTTAGGAGAAAAGCGCGTCAATATCCGATGCTGGAGGTTCCTCCAGTTTGGAGGCCAGGTGATGGAAATGTCAATCCGCCTATTCTGCCACATTTTCAGCGTGTCAGGGTACATGTTCCATGGAAGCGTGCGGAAGTCTTGGCTCTTAAGCAGACTTTGCCTGATCGCCGTAAAAATCCAACTGGGTACTATAAGGAGGTATCTCAGACTGCTGATTCATCTATCATGAATCTAGCTGATGTAGATATGTTGTTTGGGAATGTTGTTCCACAGCCTATTTGGGGAAAGATTTGTCATACGGATCATGCACAGGAGTTAGGTGATACATGGAATAATCTTAGAGCCGCAGATGATAGACAAGTAGGTGGTGCTAAACCTGAGGATGTGATTGCTGAACTCCCTGGTAGGATTATCGATTATATGAAAACTTTGATGCCGGCTGTTTATGTTAATTGGGACAAGCTGTCTGCATGCAAGCAAAAGAAAGACGAAACTGTGTCTGACTTTTTCACTCAGTTCGAAGAGACCTTTGTAGACCACAGTGGTCAGGACATGAGTACTGAAGGTGGTCAACGGTTGTTCGTTGACAAATTTGTTCATAATTTGCTTCCCGAATTATGTAATAGGTTGAAGGATTCTGAGAGTGCTTGGGCTGTCTCTACGTCAGCACAGATTTTAGCTACTGCCCAGTACTATGAGAATAGGAACAAGGATGAGATAGAGAAAGCGTATAAGAAGACTAAGGAATTGAAGACTAAAGTTCTTCTACAGCAAGCTTATCCACCCCGTACTAATCAGCGCGATTATCAGCAACCTCAGCAATATCAGAGAAACTCGCAAAGGTTCGAGTCTTCTCAACAGCGTTTTCCCGTAGGTCCTAATCAGTGTGCGTATTGCAAAGAAGAGGGTCATTTCAAGAATAGTTGTCTGGTTCTGTTACAGCGCACAAATGGTGCTTCTGGTGTGAGAGGTCGAGGTGTTCAACAAGCTCCTAGAGGTAGAGGTCATGGTCAGAACGTACGTCCTTTGCCTCCACAGAATTCTATGAATAGCTTTGATCAGCAGAATGGTGCGTCTGGTAGGACGGCACAGTACTATGCGGACGATTACTACGTCGAAGGTGAGGATGTGGATGGTAATGATTGTTAGGACAGCCATAGACAAAGAGAGGGAGTTGTTTCAGTTCCAGTAGATCAGAGTGGACCCTATGTTGAAGTGATTGCATCAGGTGTGTCAGAGCCTTTTCTGTTGGATACTGGTGCTGCAAAGAGTTCTATCATGCACTCTAAACTCCCTGGCGCACCTTTGTCTGGCTTAAAGAATGTTTCAGTAGGTTTTTCTGGCGCCCCGGTTATGAATCCGATTTCTAGTCCGTTGTCTATTTTGTTGGTCCTTGTGAATTCGAA
This sequence comes from Lissotriton vulgaris, assembly GCF_964263255.1. NCBI lineage: Eukaryota > Metazoa > Chordata > Amphibia > Caudata > Salamandridae > Lissotriton > Lissotriton vulgaris. The sequence continues at coordinate 699,422,742 of NC_141699.1, forward strand.
GCACCCCTTATTCTGACGACAGGTTGTGGTGAGAACTTGTTGGGATTGGACTTGTTAAATAGATTGTTTGCGACGCTATATTGTTCTCCTTCGGGAGTACATCTTACGTTGGGTAAGAGAGTGATCTCTCCGATGTATTTGTCTAAAGATCGACTTCCACCTGAATTGTCTTCTCACCCTGATTCTCTTTGGGCTACTGGTCCTAACGATATGGGTCTCTTAGAGATTCCGCCATATGTTGTAACGTTGAAAGCGAATGCTAGATTACCATGCATTCCACAGTATCGCATTTCTAGTGATGGTGAAAGAGCGCTTTTAGCGATCATCTATGATCTGATTGAGAAAGGTGTGATTGAGGAAACAAGAGGTAATGTGTGCAATAGTCCGGTTTTGCCTGTTCTGAAGAGAACTGATTCTTCACAGCCTCCTGTATATAGGTTTGTGATCGATCCTCGCGAGGTGAATAAGATCGTTATTCCGCAATTTCCTGTTGTGCCTGATATCACCGCTTTACTGACTTTGATCCCGGATACAGCCACGTGGTTTTCGGTGATTGACTTGAAGAATGCTTTCTTCAGCATCCCGATTGCCGTGGAAAGTAGAGATATTTTTGGGTTCTCTTTAGGAGGACGAAGTTTCCGCTTTAAGCGCGCTCCTCAAGGCTATTGCGAGAGTCCATCGATCTATAGTCAGGCTTTGAAGACACAACTTGATTTGCTGGTTTTACCTGATGGTGCTGCTCTTATTCAGTACATTGACGATTTGTTAGTTGCTGCCGACAATGAAGACATTTGTAAAGAGGCTACTTTGTCACTGTTACGTCATTTGTCTGATTTCCATCATAAGGTTTCCCTTTCGAAGTTGCAATATTGTCGACAAGAAGTTACCTATTTAGGTCACCTCTTATCGAAGGAGGGAAGGAAACTGACCCCAGAAAGAATTCAAGCTATTGCAAAAATGAGTGTGCCTATGACACAGAGAGAAGTACGTGCTTTCTTAGGGATTACGTCATACTGTAGACAGTGGATCCCTAATTTTTCGTTGCTCGCGAAACCTTTGATAGCTCTTACTGTTAAGGATACTCCAAATCCTATTCCTTGGTCTGACGAATGTCAGAAGAGCTTTTAGGAATTACGCAATGTGTTGTGTTCGGCTCCTGTGTTGGGTATCCCCGACTACAGTAAGCCTTTCACATTGTATGTCCACGAGAGAGAGGGATGTGCATTGTCAGTCTTGACTCAACAATTTGGCGATAAGCAGGGTCCATGTGCTTATTTTTCGTCGACTTTAGATCCGGTAGCTAGAGCGTTGCCGAGTTGTCTGAGAGCTACAGCAGCAGCGGCTGTTTCTATTCGACAGTCTGTTGGTTTGGTAATGGACAATACACTGATTGTGATAGTTCCGCATGCAGTGGATACCTTGTTGAATCGTACCAAGACACAGCACTTAACTAGTGCTCTGTTGTCGGGTTACGAATTGACCTTGTTAGCGAGTCATGTGAATATAAAGAGATGCAACACGTTGAATCCAGCTACGTTGTTGCCGATTACAATTGAGTCAGACGACACTGAACAACATGATTGTTTCCTTAGAACTGAGGAAGAAACGAAAGGGAGGATAGACCTTAGGGATACTCCTCTTCCAGAGTATGATGGTACCTTATGGGTTGATGGTTCGTGCTTCAAGCTTCCGAATGGTGATACGACTGCGGCATATGCTATTACGACTTTGCATACGATTGTTGAAGCTGAACGTATCCCACATAATTCAGCGCAAGCAGCAGAGTTGATTGCATTAACTAGAGCGTGTGTGTTGGCGAAAGGAAAACGAGTGACTGTGTATACTGACAGCCAGTATGCGTTTGGTGTGGCTCATAGTTTTGGACGTTTGTGGAGAGAGCGTGGGTTCCTGACTTCGCATGGGACAAAGATCCAGCATGGTCAGTTGGTGAATGAACTTTTTGAATCACTTACTTTGCCATTGCAAGTAGCAATTGTAAAATGCATTGCGCATAAGAAAGTTACGGATGATGTTGGTCGTGGTAATGCGTTTGCAGATGATGTCATGACAGAAACTGCAAGAAATGTGATGAGCCGAATGTATGTTGCAGGTCCAGCGAGATGGGTTCCAGATGGAAGTATGTGTGAAGATACGATTGAGAGTGTGAAATCCATCCAAGCTGAAGCTACAGAGAAAGAGTTGAATGAATGGAGAGAGAGTAAGGGTAAATTGGATTCGAATGGTTGTTTTATTGATTTGTCAGAGCATCAGAGATGGTTGTTACCTGATGCGTATGTGCTTCCAGTGGTTACAATGGCTCATGGATTGGCTCACATCAGCGTGAAAGGGATTTGCAAGTTGTTGGCTCCGATTTGGCAGAATGCTGGAATTCCTAAGTGTGCAGAGAATCTGGTTAAGAACTGTATGGTGTGTTTGATGTACAATCCTGGTAAGGGAATTCCAACTCCAGCTGGTCATTTTGCTCCACCAACGTATCCGTTTGAAGCTTTGCAGCTAGATTTCATTCACATGGAGAGGTGCAATAACCTAAAGTATGTGTTAGTGGTTGTTTGCTCTTTTTCTAGATGGGTGGAAGCCTACCCTTTGAAGGACAATACTGCCTTGTCCACAGCGAAAGCCCTTATCAAAGAATCCTTCACTAGGTTTGGTTTGCCGAGAATGATCTGGAGTGACAATGGGAGTGAATTTGTGGGTCAAGTGATGAAGAGAGTATGTGATGGATTAGGTATTAGGCAGAAGTTCCACGCTGCAAATCACCCCCAATCACCTGGTTTAGTCGAGTGCTATAACGGCACCCTAAAATTGAAGTTGGCCAAAATTCCAGCGAGCTCTGGTTTACAATGGCCAGATGCTTTGCCGTTAGCCCTTTTGTCCACTAGAATGACTGTGCATTCACGAATGGGTTTGAGTCCATATGAGATTGTGTTTGGTCGCCCGGCAAACATTTGGGGAGTGCCGCGGCCGACAAAATTCAGTGAGATAAAAGATCCTGTGTTGCTTGACTACTTGTATGAATTGATGGCTAAATTGCGTGTTTTGCATCAACAGGTTCACAATGCGTTACCACAGGCTTCTGAAGATCCAGGACACGCTATTGAACCTGGATCCTGGGTCCTGGTGAAGAACTTTCAGCGGAGCAAGAACGAGCAGCCCCGCTGGACCGGACCCTACCTTGTTTTGTTATCTACCCGTTCTGCAGTACGAGTGCACAGTAAAAAGAACTGGATCCACGGCGTACATTGCAAAAGGGCTCCTTTGCCTCTGCCGTACGACCGGTGGGTCCAGAAGGGACTTCCTGATTCTGAGACTGAGACTGTGCCTCATTTTCTGCCTTTCAGCGATGCCCGTTTGATTGGAACCAACACTGAGCAAGAAAGTGACGACCTTCTTCAAGAAGTTGTGCCTCCGTTGAACCGTTTGAACACTACTGAACCTGAACTCCTTTTCCGAGAACAAACATTGCCTAGCAAAGAGCGTTATAATTTGCGACCGAGAGTCGCGGGACGAATAAAGAGATAAAATTCTTTCTTTTTTATGATTTTTGCAGGTTGACTCTCCTCCGAGGAACTACTTTGATTTTTGTTTTTCGAACCGCCATCCGGGTTCAGCTGTAGGGTCGCGGTTGCCGAAGTCTTTGGAGTGCAAGCTGAAGACACTAGGTCGAAGGTTCTGGTTGGCCTAAGGGAGTTGCCTTGGGCTGACAGAAGCATTCCTTAGCATAGAACACCCTACCACCGCGAGCAGCAAATTAGTGAGGATGGAGTTTTTCGAGATGGAGAAACCTGTTGAGGCAATAAGCTTAAAAAGCAAAATATGTAAATTAATGTCCCGGAAAAGATTTTTAATATTGTGTTTATGTTGCTTAGCATAATGATGTTTTTAATTGGATATGTGACATTCTCTTTTCAAGTGATGTTCATGTCCACCACACAACCTATATCTCCTCCTACTGTTTCCTCTCAATCTTTTCACCCTCTGCCCGAACATGAAATCGTTAGAAGACTGGAATTTGCTAACAATTCCTTTGTTCAGCTCCTGCACCAACACTAGCTAGTAATGAACACGACAAACTGTTGGGTTTGTGGCCTAATGCCCCATACGACCGATAAAGGTATTCCGTACCTGGTTTTGCCTTTTTAGCTATAATGGTTCTGTTTGGGCATACAGAACGATGTTCATTTATGCTCATAGTGTCTTTCCCCAACGTTCCGTGAAAGATAGTCCGAAGACTAGTGCTTTGGTCAAGGGTATAGATGACATGATTAGAGGGATTAGTTTGTGTGAGACTATTCCGAGAGATGAGACACAAGCATACATTGGTTGGAACGTTACTGGATATGGAGTTAGTCTGAGTGTTAACCAGCGAGCGAAAAGTTCTCCACCGATTTGGATAGTGCCCCAACAGGGTCGCTATTGTCTGCAAGGTAATGGCAAGAATCCGAGAGCTCAGTTAGGGAAGAGTGTCGGCACTGAGACTTATGTATTTGTGTCTCAGACTTCCCCAGCGTTCCTAGCAGCTAAGGGTACCTACTTCATCTGTTACGATAAAGCGTATACATGGTTGCCCCCTGACTTCTCGGGCACATGTTTTGTTTCATTCCTGTTGCCTCCCACTTTTACAGCTGCGGCAGATTACCATAAGACGAGAGTTGCTAGAGGTGCCTTCAGTAAGGAAGATACCGCAGGGCAAGAGTTGGGAGATTTCTTTAAGGGTTTTCTGCCGTTCTGGGGACCGATGGCTAACAGCAGGAACATTCGCCAGTTGACGAGAGTGGTCGAGTCCACCGTAGTCGAAACTGCCGGTGCCCTTAGTAACTTGACTGCTGAGCTCCAGTCGGATCGACTTATGACACTTCAGAATAGAGTTGCACTTGATGTCATACTTGCAGATAGAGGTGGAGTGTGTAAACTGATTCAATCAAGCTGCTGCGTTTTCATTCCAGACAACGCTCCGACAGACTTCCAGGCCATTTCCAAGCTACATAAGATCTCCGAGTCTGTACATATAGACAAGGGAGATTGGTCGTTGATGGGATGGTTTTGGGGATTGATATTCACGTGGGGATGGAAGATTCTGATGGTCATTGGGATGATCTTAGCTATCCTTTTCCTGTTCTGTCTTTGCGTACAGTGTGCTCCTGCTATATGTGGCCTTTGTGCTACTTCGTGTGCAAGGAGACCTGTCCAGAGAGAGTTGCTAAGTACTAGGATGATGCTACAGCAACATCTTGATGATTTGATGAATATAGACCTGGATTCAGATTGACATGGGTTTGGGTTTATTGCCTATGTAAGGGCAAAAGGAGGGTCTGTGGTTCTGTAGTTCGAGGGTCCGTGGTTCATAGATTCTGAACCCGTTCAATAAAGGTCGTCGGATATAGACGATTTTGGTATCAGCGGACCGCGAATGACGAGTGCGGTGTGTACGAGTGTTTTCGTCATAATCGATTAATGAGAACACTGCGTATTCAGGGATTTTGTTTGAACCCTCGGGTTCCATTTTGTGTGTGGCAGCCATTTTGTGTGGTTGCCCTCACATAGGCCGATGACTATGGCTGAACGAGTTCTTGGGACACGTACACCTTAGCTGACTCTTGTGTGACCTGGCCGAACTGACTCCCTTGCCCGAGGCTAATTTCGTTGAGCCAGTTCCTTGTTAAACAGCTGGTCAGATAGAGATCAAAGAGCAGGAAATTGCTGAGTTTATGGTACATGCACACACCCTTCTATCTTGTTTCTAATCTGTTTCTGTTCCTTCCTTTATGGCTTAATCACTGATTTGGGTTGAGGTTTTATGATGGGTTTGTCCGGCCTGATCGAACAGGAATATTGGAATTTGCTTGGTCATTTCTGGTGGGCTGGACAACGGAAAGTGGGATTGTCGTCATGCGATATGTTTGAAATGTCATGTTTCTATTGGTCAGTTTGAATGTAATTGATGCTAGCCAGGAATGTGATTTTTGGCATAAAAGACGATGCCCCGCTCTATGAAAGTGTGCAGTCTCTAGCGAACCAACCGTGTTGTGCTTCGTAGACCTCTGTTCCTGGTTGCAGCCAATAAATTTGGTCTTTGACGTCATCAAGAAGTGTCCCGTGTCTCTGTTTGCCGAGGCAGGGGAATCCGAAGACATCGGGCGTTATCCCTGGCGCCCCTGGGTTCTAAAACCCGGTTCTTCAGGAGGTGTACATTTAAGCATGCCTGCTCATTCTGACGCCTGTCCTCCCATCCCAAATCAAAGTGCTTCAGGAAGTCTAAGGATAGAGGGGGCGCGAAGCAGGATTGACAACCCGCTCCTAGTCAAGGCCCTCCTCAGTGAATTGGATGGCAATGACCCCGTGGCTTAATATATAAGGTCGCCCAAAGGCAGCTTAGGTCCTGTTGGAAGGTTTTAGGAAGGGTTTCTGAATACTGGCCCAAGGATATGTGGACATTCCCTACTGCAAGAACCAGCAGCCCCTGAGGTCCAACAGAGAGGTGGCTGCAGCAAAGATTGTCAAGGAGGTGAGCCTGGGGTGAGTAGCAGGCCTGTTTCAGTCAGTACCCCTAGAAGGTATTGTCTGCTCTCCTTTAGGGGTGGTGCCCAAGAAAGATCTGGGGGAGTTTCAGTTAATAGATAACCTCTCTGTGCCTAGGGATTAGTCAATAAATGAAGCTATTGATGGAACCCTATGCTCTCTCAAATATGCTTCCTTGGACTAGGCGATTGTGATGTTCCAAGAGATGGGACCGGGCACCCTTGCGAAGTCAGGCATAGAAGCAGCCTTCCGACTACTCCCTGTGCACCCTCAGGATTTACACCTGTTAGGTTTTCAGTTTGAGGGGGCATACTATTTTAATTAGTGTATGTCTAAGGGTTGCTCAGCCTGCTGCTATTAATTCGAGAAGTTCAGCTTTGCTTTTTCCAGGCATTTCAGGATTGTTTGCGTGCGAAGGTCACGCTGCGTCAGTTGCAGAATGTGTTTGGGAAGCTCAATTTCGCTTTAAGGATCATTCCCATGGACCTCCGATTCTCGCAATCCATTGCACAGGTGATTTTAGGCCTGAGGGAGAAACATCACCACACCAGGTTGTCAAGCGAGGTGTGGTAGGATATGCATATTTGGCTGGCCTTCCTGGGGGACTTCAATGGTACAGTGTTGTGGCTCAGTCCTGCCTGATCCAGTGATGAACTGGTCCTTTTCACAGACGCAGCGGGAAGTGAAGGTTTTGGTGCCATCATGGGCCCACCCTGGTGCCCATAACCTTGGCCTGCTGGGGGGTGGAGGCTGGGTTTATTATCAACATAGGATTCCTAGAGCGCTTATCCATCCTGGTGGCATTGTCCATTTGGCTGGCCCACTTCTGCAACCAGTTGGTCATATTTTGGTTAGACAGCATCACGGTAGGTGAGTGCAATACTCAACAAGCTGTCACATGTAAGATGATACTCAGGTTATTGAAGGAAATCGTGGTGCAATGCTTGAAAATGAATATATTGTTTAGGGCCAAGCATGTCTAAGGGGTGTTGAATAATGTTGCTGATGCTCTTTCTCAATTCAAGATGCAGGTTTTCAGGTCCTACCACTCAGAAGCAGCAGAATTCTTACTCTGTTTCCAGACCATGTGTAGCGGCTTGATGCCCAGGCCTGCCAGACCTCGTGGCAGACAGTTTAGCACCCAGAACGAGGTGGGCTTATGATGGGGCATTCAGCGCATACTGTAGTTTCTAGTGAACCGAGTGGGGTAGGGCGTGGCCTGCATCTTCCTCTGTCCTGTCATTCTTCGGAACCTTTTGAGATCAGGGCTGCTCTGCAGCTTCTGCACAACATCACGTGGCATTGATTTCCTTTCTCTCTAGAATTCTTGGCCACCCGGGCATAACCAGATCATTCATAGTGCAGATAGCCTTGCAGGGATGGCAGCATTTGCAGGGGACCAAGACAGATGCTAGGTATCCCATTGGTATTGGCAAGTTGGCAGCAGTCCTGAGTGTCCTGGGTAACATCTATAGGTCCACAGAGGAGGTTCGACTTTTCAGGGCAGCATTTACGCTGGCCTTCTATGGGGCTTTCAGGGTTGGAGAATTGGGGGCCAAGAACAGGACAGACATGCAGAGAGGGCTGCAGCTGGCCCATCTGCAAATGTTGGAGTGTTCTTTGAATGGTTGTAACATGTTCCATAGTTTACAGGCGAGGTAGGAGAAGCTTCTACCACCCCATTTTGCAGTCTGCCCTACGAATGTCGAGCAAGGAGGCCAATAGTGATCTAAGATTATGTTGTGGAGTATACCGTCTGATGTGTTTGTTGAAATGGGCGGGCCAATGCCGTACAGTGTCTTATGAACAATGCACAATGATTTAAATTGAATCCTCTCCATGACTGGCAGCCAATGCAGATCACAAATAGCTTTTGAAACAGAACTAAACGTCTGAATTTTAAGTAGAAGACGTGCTCCTACATTTTGAAGTGACTGTAGCTTCTGCACAATCAGCTTTTTTTGCTCCTAGGTAGGGAGCGTTACAGTAGTCTATTCTTGATAATATCTAGGCTACAACCACTGTTTTCTGTACATTCATCGGGATGAATGGGAGGATTTTAATTAGAATTTTCAGAGTAAGAAAACATGATGATGTGGTAAGATTATCCTGGTCTGAGAAAGTTAATTGGTCGTCTAACATAACTCCCAGGTACTTTGCCTTTCTCCCTGGGGATGAACATTGACCCGTCACTGTTGGCCACCAGGAGTCATTCCAGGATTGGTATTTTTACCAAACTGTAGTACCTCCGTTTTTTCTGTATTCAATTTTAAACAGTTATTATGCATCCATCTAATGATGTGGGCCATGCAGACGTTGAACTTCCTTGCTCCTTTATCTGGCTCTGATGTCCATGAAACCAGAAGTTGTGCATGATCTGTGTAACAAACAATAGTGTACCCGTAGGTGTGGATACGTTTAGGCCAGGGAGTCTGTAGGCAGCAGTTTTAAAAGCACAGCAATGTTTCTTGTATAATTAGCACCTTTCGAGCAACAATAAAAGTGTCAAGATAATGCCAGTGATTATTGTACTTGCCGGAGAGATATGAGAGTTTTGTCCAGTGGCAGCTTTGACTTAACTAATGTAGCACAGAGGGTTCATATGCCTACTGCAAAGAACGTGTAACATGCATTTTAAAAAGCAGTATTTAATGTGCATAGGTCCGTGGGTTACTGCTTTTGTCACAGAGATTCTTTTGTTATTGTGCACTTCATAAGTGCCAATCGTAATCGAGCAGAAGGACCTATAAACTGTCGTCAAAGAGCTGCTTTCAAACTGCACGGAACCAGTTAGTAACTTATGTTTTTGCCCAGTCATTCATTATCCTGATGCTGCTAAAACTTTTTTTGGGTGGAAATACATTTTCTATGTTAAAGTCAGTGCTAGCCACTGTGTTATGTTCTGAATCCTGAGTTTGTGCTTTTCCAGACCAAGCACTCTTTAAAAATGCCTACCAGTATGAATGACATGTGAATACTACACCTTGTAGTCCCCTTTACCTGTTGTAACATTTTCTATACACTGATTTACATGTATGATTCCTTGTCTCTATATGTGTGTGATGTAATGTGCTCTGACATCCAACAATGGTATGAGAGATGCTATAAAAACAAATGAAATACATGTGACAGAGGGGCTATGGAGAGATGAGAGGCACTGTAGGAGGGTGATAATAAGGGAATCATTGAAGAACCCCAGCAAATATTGTTGCATCCTGGTGCATAGTAAGGTCTTCCTTTACTATTCTTTAAAAGCTCATACAATTCAATATATAATGAAACATGTGTTGTAGAATGCACCATTGCTTCCTAAATATTTTGAGGGGGAGAGCCTTTCCTAAGCCCCCTTTGTAGTGGTCAGGTTCACTCCCGGCACCTGGGGGCACCATGTGGGGATTGGTCTGAAAACATTTGCTAGGGCTGCTATGGGTTTCCAGTCTGGCCCTGGCAGGAGCAGGAGCAGGAGCAGGAGCCTTGTACTGAGAAATAAAACCAACAATTTAAAAGTTAGTCACAGAGATGCAGCACCAACCTTCCCAATACATTTTTTCCTTTTTTGCAAATTCCTTCAATATAAAATACTAAGGGCAAGATGTACGACCCGTTTTTATATACGCACACGGGTTCACGAACCTGTTTGCGTATGCAAAAACCCATTGGGCCATGTACATAGTCTATTTCGTGAGTCACAATTTGTATGTGACTCGCTAAATAGGTTTTTTCGATTCGCTTCCAAATAGCGAGTCTCAAAACCATGTACAAATGTTTTGCGACGGCAATTGCGGTCACAAAACACTCACAATTACCACCTACTTCAAGTAGATGGTAATGCATTTGCAAATGGGAAGGGGTCCCCAGGGGACCCCCTTCCCCTCTGCAAATGCATGCAAAATTAGTTTTTAAGGGCAGGCAAAATAAATTTTCTTTTTTTTAAAGGCATTGAAAACGGGCTACATGATTTATTTTTTTAAACTGCTTTTTTAAAAAGCAGACCCACACATGGTGGTCTGCTGAGCCCAGCAGACCACCATCCCTGGGAGGCCGGCATTCCCAATGGGCTCGCAAATTGCGAGAGGCTCATTAATATTAATGAGCCTCGTAATTTGCGACCCGATTGGGAATCGCAAACAGTGTTAAACACACTGTTTTACATTTCATTTAGTAACCCACAATTTTCCACTCGCAATGTGTCGCCAATTGCGAGGCGCTAAATGAAATGTTAGAACATCTGGCCCCACAATCCTTAGTAATTTGAGTATTTGTTTTGTGTGCACACATGTGTTTTTCTTCGATTTACTGTTTTAATATTTGAAATTTAAATCATACAAATGGCTTGGGGGTCCCCGGCTTCCAGTGGTGACTCAAATGGGGTCTTCAGGAATCATTTTATTTCATGAAGCTTTATTCGGTGCATTCAAAAGTAATGACCATAAAAGCAAGCAAGCAAAATGTTAACAGTAGAAAAGCACATAAGTTAAAAAACACATAAGGAATTTAAAAATCATACTCTTCCTGAGTTGAATAGACTTACATAAGAAACGTTGCAATAAAAAAACATTTGTCCGGTGAGTTCAATTCATAGATCATATTCATGGCATCCTCCACATTAAAAATAGCATATTTTTGGAAAAGTGGTTTTAAATAGACAATCCTCAAATTCATGAATAATGTGCAAATTAGCAAAAAGTGCAGGGTACTCTGCTTCGAGTGGCCATCACATGGGCATGGTCCAGCCGGCTGTCTCTTTAATTGTGGAAAAGCCACCAACCCATGGGCTATCCCCAGCCTAAGCCTCGTCAGAACAAACCTATAGGTGTGTGATTCATGTCCTCCTAACATTAGGGTTTGCTCTCTGTTGGCTAAATACAAGCTGATAATTTTTGAAGCCAGACCTATAACCCTGATTTCAGTTAATCGCAGCATGAGTTTTTAATGGTTCACCGTATCAAATGCGGCAGAGAGGTCGAGCATAATGAGAGTTGCTGACCATCTGCCATCAGCTAGAATGTGAATCTCCTCAATGGCCACAATTAGTGCTGACTCTGTACAATGTCACAGTCAAAAGCCTTACTGCAAGGAGTCCAGTTTATGGTTTGACTCTAGAAACTGTACCTGGTCTTCGTTTAGGCCTTTTTCCAAAACCTTAAATGGAAACGGGAGACAAGAGATTGACTGATAATTTGTGACCTCCATAGGGTCTTGTGAGGGTTTTTTGAAGACAGGGTGCACAAATGATTTTTTCCATCTATCAGGGAAAGGCCCTGAATCAAGAATTTTATTCAGGAGCGGTGCAAGCTGGCTTGCTATGGTGGTGGGAACCAAGTGTAGTACTGATGGTGGACATGGATCCGATGGAGATCCAGAGGTCATAGTCAGTATGAGCCTTTCAACGCTCATTTAAACTAGTATCTCTATGAAGATTAGAAAACTCTTTATATACTGTGTGTACTTTATTGTAAAGGTAGTCTGCTAATTTATTACAAAAGGCTAAATCAGGTGCAACTTGATTCCTTTCATCAAAGTTAGAAAATTATCTAACTTTCTTAAAATGTTCTTTGGCAGAATTTTTGCAGAACTAATTTTTCCAGTAAAGTAACAAGAATTTGATTCAATGATTGTTTGTTTGCATTCTTTGATGAATTTCTTATATATATTTTTTCCTCTATAGAACAATATTTTCACCATCTTTATTCCTGAACCCTACACTTTTTTTCTGATCCTCTAACTCAGTTGTATACCTTGGGGCAGACACCTTATTTCTATGATTATGTTTTTGTTTTGAGCCAGCCAGCAAAATTAAGAGCGGCCGAATCCAGGTTAGTATCTAGACATGGCCTAAGACAGTGTTGGGCTGTGAGTATTTATTATTCGCCAGGGGCGTATTACGACTGCATTCCACCTGGATCTCATTTTCGGGGTGTCTGCAGGGATAGCTCACTCAAAGAACACTGCACTGTGATCGGTCCATGTCAGGAGTAAAGTTGTCTTGATGGAGATCCAGGAGTTATTAGTAAAAATACCATCGAGAGTATACTTGCCTTTGTGAATTGGCCTGGTCATGATCTGAACAATGTCAAAACTCCTAAAACAGTCAATTAAAATACTTGAATCTCTGTACTCTCTAGACTCTAAATGAAAATTAAAGTCGCCCAATACTGTAAAATCAGGGAACTCCATACATGATTTCAAATAGGTATGTGCTAAGGAGATGAAATTATTCCTTGAGCCTGGAGGACGGTAAATTAGGGCCCCATTAAAAATTACCTTGTTGTTAATTATAAAATGAAACATAGTATCCTCATCCACTGACTGAGGGCTGGGTGTGAAATTAGCCTTGATAATATTAAGATGGATAATAGCAATCCGACCTCCCCGTTGTGCTTCCCTATCCACTCCGAAGAGTTCAAAGTCTTCTGAGATGGCAACATTTAAATCTGGTTCAGAGGCATTCTTGGTCCATGTTTCTGTTAAAAAAATTAGGTCAGGATTATAATGGACTAGAAAGTCGGCCAGTTCATATTTATGTTTGGGGAGCGATCTAGTGTTTAAGAACACGCATACGAGTGGTGGGGCTGATAGTTTGTGACTGAGATCGAGTTGGGAGCCTATGTCCATAGTATTAAAAGTTGAGGCAGCCGTCTGCTTGGTGTGGGTAACATAATCGCAAGTGCAACAATGCCATTTGGGGGTAGGCTCCTGAGGATTCGATGGTGTGCACTTACTTTGAGAATATATCTTTCAGATGTGTATCAAGGCATCTTTTGTATAAAACCGGGGTGAATATTGGGCAGGGGTTCTTGTGCACAGCGCATTCCGAGCACGGATGGGCACAGACGGGCTTGTCTATGGTGCACCAGCTGAATGCTAGCGGCGAACCCGCTGCGCACGTCCGCTACGTGCCCATTTATAGTGTGCCGAAACAACTAGTACGCTGACCCAAAATGGCAGCCCGCTCTAACTTGCCGGAAACCAGCCAAGCATACAGGACTGAAAGGATCGGCAGGCAAGACAATGTTAAAACAGCAGCAACAAGAAGTAGCAAGTTTTAAATATAGCAGCAGGAAACACTAAATTTGCAATACAATTTTCCCCCTGACCTATAACACAGCTCCTTACCAGAGTGTTTAGGCAGCGCTGTGCGGTCGTGTCATCGTGCCCATTTATAGCGTGCTGAAACAACTAGTACGCTTCTGCGCTCCAAAGCAAACCAGGGTGCCAGGGGGACCACATCACCTTGCACAAGCCACCGGGCAATGCCTGCTGTCCCTTGGGCAACCTCTAATTACTTTTGGCTCATAGGCCAAGTGGGGTGGGCCCCTTTTTATTGCATACCGATGGGTCCCCTTTGGAAGATTTCAGTTCGACAAGGTGCTTGGTTTGGTGCTCATGCCTGTAGGATTTGATTCCATGGATTTCAGATCTTGTTTGTTCAGAATTGGGGCGGCCACTGAGGTGACAGCAATGAAACTCTCTGGTCAGGTGGTGCAGAGGATTGGCAAATGTTCCTCTGAGTGTTACAAGCGCTTTGTTAGGTTGCACATGCTGTAGGATTTCTGCTAACCCTTGTTTCTTTTCCTTCTCTCCAAGGTTTCCTGCCTGATTCCTGTGTAGCCCTGGTGCACGCTGAGGCGACAGAGTTGATGGACTTGTGGGTAACAGACCAATCTTATTGGCAGCGGATTAAATATGTTTTTTCTGCAGGTAGTTTTGAGGACCTGCCCGCCAAGAGGGCTACCATGTGTCTTTCTATAGCTTTGTTTGGTGCATTAAAGGAATACCCTTGAATCATGGCTACCCAAAGGGTGTACACCCCCAGGGATTGTGGTGGAGCATCTTGGTGGCAATGGTTTGGGTCAGGAGGGGTTTATGTGGAATATTGATTACAGAGATGGGATGGTTAGCAAAGAATTTCCATCAGTCAGCCATCATGTGGTCCCACATCATCCCAAGGATGCAATGGTGAGGGGCTGAGTCGTTCAGGGCCCTCATTCACTCTGTCAAGCATATTAATAAGAAGTTAGACAAGCTGTTTAGATCACCTAAGTTGCAGACTACCCCACATGGGGGCATCCAAGGGAACCACTTTTTTGTCCAGGATGGGGTTTTTCTTCTTGAGAACATCCTAGCCTGGTTGACACATCAGCTATTTACACATGACCTTCTTCGGGGAAGGCCAGATAGTAGGTGAAGTATGCTGGCCTGTGATGGGTGAGGCCATGATTGGTGGGGCACTTTGGATCAATAGAAGGCATCCTTTTACTTTGGATAGGTGGGGACAGCGGTCTTACAGGGCCCTCCAGGAGGTGCATTGAGCAAGTTGGCTAGAGGGTGCGGGGGTGTGGGAGTGAATGCTGCCAACAGGCCCTTGCAGGCAATCCCTGCACAGGCACATGGGTATTCGATAAAAGCATAATAAAATTGCCTTAAAAAGCTGGCACTCATGCGATTTGGAGGTCCAAAGCCAAAGAAAGCCAATAGCTGTTTAAAAATATAAAAAGCAATATAAAAGTAAGTCAATTTAAAAGAAATGTAGCACTTAAAAAGAGAGCCAAATATTTATTTGTGCTGAGTGGTAGAAAAAACATTGCTGTTTCCAGTGTCCGCAGGCGATGTTCCCAGAGGCACACCTCGGAGCAAATTGATAGAGTAAATTTGTTCCCATCTACTCCTACAGCAGCCGCTGAGGGAGCAAATACAGTCAATTGATATTCTAGAGAGCCTAGATCCAAACCACTATGTGCGGAGGCAACCCAGGGAAGCCACAGACACATTGCATACGCAATACAATGAAACGTCCTTGCTTACTTAAACTTAAACCATCTTAAAGTATTCTTGCAGTCAGAACCGCTGAGAAAAACTTCAGCATCCTTATTCCGACTCCGGAATGTGAAAGGAAGCTCCCATTGTTCGTGAGAGTGGAGGTGTGAGCGTATGTTCCTCCCTTCCAAAGGATCTGTTCTGGTCAGTAGGGTAATTCCTTATTTTGACACAACACAGTACACCAGGTTGGTTTAAGTGAAGATAGTTATTTTCTATTTTCATTCACCACTTGATTCAAATCATTTCACTCTTTTTTAATTTTTTCACAAGATGAGTTATTTGAGAAAGAGAACAGCCAAAACGTGTTTCACCCTATATGGCAAGTTGAGCCAGGGCTTTCTCAAGGCTGTGAGTAAAGAGAAAGAGGATCAATACTGGGTAATAACAAGACAAAGAACTCCCAGAGAAAAGGACACCATCAAAGTGTTGAGGTTAAAAAAAAGATAAAAGTTTTTGTAGAGTTTAAATTTTATTTATTGAATTCTTACCTAAAAAATCTAAAAAGAGTAACCTTGGACAAAGCATATGTGAAAAAACAGACCAGGGGTTGTTTATACATGCATTTGCTTTAGAGAGGAAAAGAAAAAAGAGAACGATAGAGTTTGGTGCTGGCAGAAGCGTATTAGCAACATTATGAGTGTCAACGGGGCGTTACGTTGACATAGGTCTAAAAATAGTAATGGAGATAGAGTGGTATAGGCCTTATATGTGTATGTTACTCTTAACAAAGGTGTCACATGCGTAGAGCAGGTGAAGGAGAAAGTAAAATGATGGACTAGTGGATAGCGAGTAAGTACGTGTTTTAAGTTGCGCAAATAGTATTTAAATACTTTATCAGGACTGTATGGTCTACAGTTCCCTGTTGATTTAATATTGGTAGAGTTTGAAAGTGTGTACTTAATTGTTGACAACGGCACCACATCTGTGACTGGAAAGATAATCGATTGGTGGACTAATGAATAACAAATCAGTGCATTGTTTTAAACAGCGCAGGTTAAGTGCAAGAAAGTTGTCTGCAGTTTACTGATAAGACGGCTGCCGCTTTTTCTGATACAAATTATTTCCGTATGCAAGAGTTGTAGAAATAGTATCACTTATGAAGGCGAAGACAGGAGCAAACTTTCACACTATAAAGATAAGTGTAGCTACATAAGAAGTCAAATGCTGCAGACGGAACCTTATGTAAGAGCTCTCATGGCAAGACTAGGGTCGAGAGAGGTAAGAGACCATACAGGGGTGCAGCAATCACGTACTTGAAAAAGTCCAAGAGAGGTCTCTCGCGGGGTCCCAGGATAAATCCGTGCAAATAGCTCTGCGGCAAATAACACGACGGGAAATGAGCAGCGCCATCTTAAATAATACAAATGTCCGATTTGCCCTGGAAGTGTACTCTCGTAGTAACCGGAAGATTGGTTATAGGTGAAAAAGAAAAGTTAAAATTGAACATATTCGGCATGGGGCAATTGCCTATGTTAGATACCTGCTTTTTATAAGAAAAAATGTGAGCGGACAATGTATAGAGAGAACCATGTTCATAATGAACATGTGTGCATAAATGGTAGCGCCGATCAAAAGCAACAGAGCGATCTTGAGGAAGCAAAAATCACCACCATATTGGAATGGATGCAGGAAGATACAAAAGGAGGAACATTTACAGAGTGAAGTAAAATGGAACATATTATGGAAAAGAAATGTTGAAGGACAATGAGCAACAAAGTATAATGCTTGTAATATAGTACAGCTATTTACTTATGTTAGTTTGAAGTTAGTCACCAAACCTTGGAAGACCAATGTACATTAAGATCATCAATACATTGTGAATAATGGGGGTCAGAAAACTAAAAAAAAGCCTATTGAGAATCGTGGCTACGCCATTTTGGAATGGCTAAAGGAATGAAGGTAGAAAAAAGAAAAGCTTAGGATAAATAAATAATGAGGGAGTGACGTCTGAAATGGTTGTAAAAGAGCTGTCGGTATAATTCTGACACAATCAAAGTTAGAAGTCAAGATTAGCCAGTATGGCTTTAATCTATGAACTTTAGACATGATTGCGTAACTGTGCTTAAACAGTAAGTACAACCAGAAGGGATGGAATAGATTAGGTGATGCAAACAATCAATACAATTATTTGGAAGTAGAAGGATAAAAAATAGGTGGGGATCAGTAAGGGGTAAGGAAAGCCACATGCACCAGGTACGGAGTTTGTTATTGATGAAACAGCGATTTGAGGCTTGCCAAATATTGGTGTAGTGTTAGTCAGAATGTGAAAATGAATTTCTCAAATGTGCACGTCTTATAATTCATTAACACATTGTGTGGTGGCCAACACTCTATGACAGCATGTTGTTGGGCAGTATCTGGCCAGTTTGGTGGTTCATATAATCTTTTAGAGCCAGTGATGTCACTCATGTTCTTTATTGAGGCCCTTTTCCACTATTTCTAGGCCTATGATTAGAGCACCTTCCTCTTTACGGAGACGTAGTTCTAGATTTTCACCTAATTTGTGTTGTTTCAGTTTTTTGAGACCAACAAAGGAGAAGGTATGTTGATGGCAATGATGTGTTACAAAGTGTTCCACCAGTGGTTGCCTAGTGTCTGACTTGTGAATATTTCGATAGTGTTCTTGAATATGGATTTTCAATGGCCGGACAGTACTCCCAATGTAGTATTGGTCACAAGAGCAAGAGATGAGATAGATCACAATGGTGCTTTCACAATTGACAAAGTTGTTTATTTTGTGCAAATGGCCATTGATAATGACTTCCTTTGTTCTTGATTTGCCCAGTCTGCATATCGAACAGTTCGAGCAGGTATAGAAGCCTTTAGGTTGTTGTATGAACATAGTAGTTTCTTGTTTGGTTTCCAAGAAGGATGGACATAAGATGTCCTTCAAGTTTTTCATTCTGGAAAAGCTGAGATGTGCTATGTCGTGAAGCACATTTGATATTGTTGGATTTTCTTCCAAAAGGTGCCAGTTTTTTATGAGGATTTTGCAGATATATTGGTGGCTATTGTTATATTGTGTGGTGAACTGGATCACTGATTTTCGCTCTCTGGTACAATTGCTGTGCAGCAGCACATGTCGTTCAATACCAGCAAACCGTTTTGGAGCTTTGTTAAGGACTTGTGTTTTGTATCCTCGTTGTTTCAGATGTTGGGCTATTTCATTGGAGTTCATCGTTCGAGCTACAGTTCATGCGAGCTCGACGGTATTCTCCTGCTGGAAGGTTTATCTTTTTTTCACCTCAACACTTTGTTGATGTCCTTTTCTCTGGGGGCCCTTTGTCTTGTTCTTACCCAGTATTGACCCTCTTTCTCTTTACTCACAGCCTTGAGAAAGCCTGGCTCAACTTTCCATACAGGTCAAAACACGTGTCGGCTGTTCTCTTTCTCAAACAACTCATCTTGTGAAAAATTTAAAAAAGAATGAAATAGATTTAATTAAGTGGTGAATGAAAATAAAAAAATAACTATCTATACTTAAACCAACCTGGATTACTGTGTTGTGTCAAAATAAGGAATTACCCTACTGACCAAAACAGATATTTTGGAAGGGAAGAACATATGCTCACACCCCCACTCTTACTTACTAATATGAGGCTGCAAAGGTCCAGAGCCTTGAGCGAAGTTCCTCTAGCACCTTCGGGGTTTATATCCAGAACCAGGAACTCCGGACAGTTTGTTTTTTTCCTTTAATCCCATTGTTCGTTTATGTACCCTTCACCAAATGCTTCATATCTGCCCACTTGATAGTTTTGTAAACAGTTATGAAAGTGGAAAGCCGAGATTGGTAGTGTAATGTACACATAGATTATCGAATCCAAGGATGCTATCACAGCAACAGTAAAAGGTAATTTCTCCAGTCTTTCAATATGTAACATAGTGTATTTAGCATCCTTTCATGCCATATCTATCTGTTGTTCTGAAAGGTGGTATTGTGAAAACATATTTGTGATGTTTATATGTCGCTAAGGCACATGTCCAGAACGTTGTGTCTGTAGTGTCCAGCTTAACAATAGAATTGACCTAAGTTGGGACTGCCCATGTTGTAACACAGGCAGGTTTTGCTGAAGCACATCTATCATGGATGTGACAATGTTACCTAAAGAATACATTCTAGATGATAGGGTAGTCATACCATTGTCCACTACTGCCAGAGCCTGTTCTAAGTTGGCCCTGTCAATCTCACCCATACTTTCAGCTGCTTCTTGTTGAGATATTTTCCATATCGCATTATATTCAGCATAAAGGAACCGCTTTTGATGTGGTTTCCGAGGACCCATTAAAAAGTCTCATAAGTCCTGGTCATGATATAGAAAGGGCAAATGGCGTTGTACCTGAGAGAGTGTTGAGGTTTTTAGCCAATCAAAGCACAACTTCCCAACACTGTAAGTTGTTACCACCCTTGAATGTTCACTTTGCACATATCTCATGTCAGGCCTGTTGGCTGTAAATCTCTTGATGTTACCAAGGAATCTATCCTGACACTTGTTAGTGTCTAGTGCCCACACTAACCATCCCTTCCAATTGAGATCTGATAAGTTATATCTACTCTTATGCAGCATAGTTTCAATAGTGTTTTCATCATATGGTGTCAATCGCTGCCAGTTGTTGAATCACGTAAGAGTAGGAACCCTTGGTATGTTCAAATTTTTAGCTTGGCTAAGTCAAGAAACCTTGTCTGTTGCACAGTTTTGTTCAGGAAAATCATCTGTGGCGGTATTAAACAGGACCTAATTAGAGCCTCAGGTCCCTGAACCTGCCAATCTTAATCCACCAGATAGATTTTACAACTACTGTATCCCTCCAAAAGTCGAAACCATGTACAGAGAGCTGAGGAAGCAAAGAAGCAGAGTAACTCAGCTTGGTGTCAGTTAACATATTTTTCTTTTCAGGTGACGGTGCCAGCCTATAATAAAATAAGTCTGGGTTAAACGTGTCATAACCAGGAAAATAGTCAAACATCTGTGCAACTGCTTTTGAACTACCCCTTGGTGATGTAGAGCAATATTCCAATTGTGTAAAGTTAATACTTCACAAGGTATACTAGCCTTGTGTAGAAAATGATTACAGTAATTCTGAAAACAGAACATCTCATCAGAATTAGCTATACCATCATATAACTCATTGGAAGAAAACACAGTGGAATGTTCTTTATCCTCTAACATTTCATATACTGCATCAATGTTCTAATCATCAGAAATAGTACTGGGGTGACAATGTAATTTAAGGACTTTTTAAACAAATGCAGAATCTGCAGGAGTTCAGTGGGACCATACACATCAAACAATACCATATCCCATGCAATCCCACTGGAAATGGAACAGCTGAAATGTTCACGAGGGATACGTCTCTTTGCTCGTGGTGGGATGATGCGTGTTGTTTCAGAACCAAATTTACAGTGTGTACTGCAGAGCGTTCTGGGACAAAATGTCCATTCAGTAGAAGGAAGAATGCAGTCACATAACCAATCCAAAGGTCAGGTAATGTAATGCAATTGTAATCCAAAGGTATAACCATGGAGAAACAAAGTATGTTCTCTTTAGCCAAAGATAGAATACACGCACCTTCAGCTCAGGGGGCAGGGGAGGTGGGGGCGGTGGTGCTTCCAATGCGTCGGAAGAGAAGTCAGTAAAGTCGATGAAGTATCCCGAAGCAATCCAGTCTATCTTGGGCAGCTCAGCAAGTTGGTTCGAAGTAGATGAAGACTCGATCTATGGTACATTGACGTACACCTTGTTCATCTCAGGATTGTGAATTGAAATCTGTGTTTCTTTACTTGTAGACTGCACAGTTGTTGTTGTTTTTGAAACAGGTAGAAGGCATTCTTCATTGTTGTTTACTGTTGTCTCTTGCTGAAGAGCGCAGGCTTCATTTGTAAGTAAAGCTTCCAACTGATCATCATGTATGGCAGCAAGAGGAGATTGGTCGCTACCCAAGAGTCCATGTGGCTCACTGTTGAGAATCGGACACGTAGTGTGGTTTGATCAGGTCAATAGAGACAAACCTTTTGTCTCGGCATCCGACAAGGGGCGGGAGAAGTATCGTTTGTGTACCTTGAACAACCAGGACAGGCACAAGTAAGACGGCCCAAACTCTTTCATGTCCACAATCTTTTCTTGGACCAGCTCCCCGATCTTTAGGATCCAGCCGGTTCTTGTCGGAACAACCTTCACTTCTCCAGTGGTGGTGTGTTTTACTTGGACGTTGCTTTGTTCGTCCAGGAAATCATTCAATTCCTGTCAAACAGCCAAATGTTCATTGATGTCAAATGATGTTTCTGCCACCACTGTGTTGGCATTATCGAGGTCTGAGGCCCACATCTTAACCCCAAACAGAATCTCATAAGGAATCCAAACACCAAGGGATTTTCTTGGCATATTGTTCAAAGACCGCTGGATCCCACAAACCCCTCCGTATCCCATATATGTGATGGGCCCAACTGAGACTAGAGCCTAATACCCTTGCTTTTAAAGACTGGTTTAAGTCCTGGTTTCTCCTCCCCACAACCGAGTTTCCCTCAGGATGGTATGGAGATGAGAATCGCAGGATCACACCTAAACCTTCCAAGGCCTCTTTCTAAGCCCAAGAGCTAAACGCCAGACCCTGATTAGAAAGAAGTGTGCCAACTGCATATGTCCCAATTAAGATTTGCAGATCCTTTATAACACTTTGGGTGTCAGTCAATTGCTGTGGCCATACCCACAGGAATCAAGAGCAGTTATCAACTGCGAACCAGATGTACTTGTAAGCCACGTCTGATGATAGGGGGGCGCAATGATCTAAATAAACACAAGCAAATGCTTGTTCAAAATCAAAAGAGGTGTCTGGGATGGATGCGCCACGGTGGAACCCTTAATCTGCTGACAGATGTCACATCTAAGGATAAAGTCCTTGGTCTGTTTATAAAGACTCAGGCACCAATAGCATTGCTGCAATTGAGAAATCGTAGCAGCCACTCCTGCATGTGCAGAAGCCAGACCCTCATGTGCAGCCAGTATTAACCCTAGTCTACGATCACTGTTTGGTATTACTCTGGCCCCCACTCCTGGAATCTGAGCACATGGTGTGTTTTGTGCATTTAGCTTGTAGGACTACTTGAGTAGAAATCCTTTCAGCAGGTGTGTGTCTTTACATGCAGCATTTATGGCCACCATGATGTTTCTGTCCATTCTCATACTTTAATGAGTTATTGCAGCAGCTACAGCAGTTCGAACTGTCGCCTTTGCAGCTACATCAGTCAGTGAATTCCCTGCAGAGTGAAAGCCAACACGTTGATGACTCAATGTATGAATGACATGAGCCCGTGGCAAGAATTCTTTTAACTTTGCCACCTGTTCCCAAAGGCTAGCCTGTACACGGGCTGAACGCGACTGAGAGTTTACAATACTTAAGATACTAGGTGACCGAGGATATTGCTTCAAAGCGCTATTGACATGTTCCAAACTGTGTAGTCCGTGACACAGCCTGATTTGGGTTTGACAAGAGAGGACAATTTATGGAATTAACGAGTATTTGGCTTTATTTAAGACCAAATTTGTTGTTTGAATTGATTGACACGTGAAAACCAATCACTAGATTTTGAAGTTTTACCTACCTTATCAAGAAACTGTGAGGATGGAGATTACTAACGCTCAATAATTCCAGCGAGGCAATATACCTGAGGAAAGCCAAAGCCCTGACGAAGCAGTAGGTTAACCCAACCACGGCGAAACACTTTGGCACGAAGGGATTGGAGTGTGATGAAAATAAAGAAAAGAACTACAAGAGCCCCACTGATAATCTTTTTGGATTTTTTGTGACATTTAGAAAACTGAGACTTTGAATTGTGCATGCGTGCTCCAAAAACTATTGTTCCCAAAGCAACTTGTGCTTCACTGTGCTGCCTTTTGAGCCCCTAAATAAATTCTAGCTCTAATAATGAAGATACTCATTATATGACCACACACAATAATACAAATCACACACTATAAGTGTGAGAAACCAGCATCAGTATTATGTAGTGCCAGTGCTAGAGCATTAAGTTCTGCTAGCTGTGCCATGCAATCACCTAGTGACTGCGTGTAAGTTTTCTTCACTATGGAACATTCTATTGTGCATACAGCCTTTTACGACTGCGCAGGCAGCTGAATATTGGTGTTTGGGCTCTACAGCAGGCTGAGCAGAACCATCAGTGTGAATGATGTAGTCATAGTGATCTAAAGGCATAATTTCATTGGGTAGAGGATATTCTTGCTTGTATTGGAGAAATACTTGTGTTTGTAATGTAGAGTCAAATCTGTAGTCTACATCTGTTAAAGTGAGGGAGTTTGCCTATTGTATCCATTTTGGATGTAGAGATTTAGCGTTCGGAACACTTGCTCTGGTAACGGCCCCTAAGGTTGGTACTGGTATCAAGACAATAATACGTTTCTCTTGAGCTAGGACACACTCTCTCACTATAGCAGTCTCTACTGCTGTCAGTATTTTTTCAATAGGTGCAAAATGCATTTCTATATAGATATGCGATTTATATGCAATTGGTACTGTGTCACCTTCATTGAATGTGACATGTGTGTACCCTGATGCACCCGCGATTACACGGCTCACCAGGTTTGTTGTGTTTACACATGTGTGGATATGTTTGGAAGCTATCATGTCAGATTGAACGGAACATAAGACTCCTGTATGTCCTTCTATCCAATGTGGGCTTGAAAAGTCTAGACGAATAAGGTAGAAGTATGGTTTTACCTGTTCTGCCAAAAGTTTGAAATCCTAATATGGATTGTAATCTTTTCAGAGTCATCGGAGGTTGGGGCAACACACATCTTTCTAAAAAAGCACTGCCAGGCTCTTGAACTTACTTGACAGCTCGTATCACAGAAACAGGACACTGAGGTGGGCAATTTTTTGACTTTTTGAAATTGAATCTATAGCCCATATGAGCAAACCCCAAGATTATGCAGTTCATTCTTGTCAAGTGCTCTATCAGGTCATCGTCCTTTAAGTATATGTCATCGACAATGCTCATCAAAGTTTACAAGTAGTTCTGTGAAGCTGGCGGAAAACAGCCTGGGGCTATTCTTATACCCCTGTGGTAAATGGTAAAAAAAATTTGAGAACCCATTGCCCTTAAGGCTATCAAATATCTGCTTCCAGGCACTATTTGTTGCATAAAAATCCATTTGAGATGTCTTGTGTTGTTTTGTATTTCTTCTGCACAATGCTATACATAAGTGTGGCACTCTGTGCATTTTGTACTGCGAATGTGCGAGTAGCTGAGTTCAAATATATGCAATCTAATACTAGACAATATGATTGATCTGGTTTCATTATTGGATACAGAGGATTATTCATTGAAGAGGTGCAACTTTCAATCATGTCTTCTTATTCAAGTTGTTTAAGGATTTCCCTAACTTTAAAGTTTTGCTTAATTTTATATTGGCTATTGTCTTGGAGGCTGTGGAGTTGTCCTTAATTGTATGTCATGATAAGACGTACTGTCATCCCACCCTACCCCACCCCGCATGGGTGCAGTATAACGCAGGAGATAGCGCTAAAGCCTACTCCCTGGCATATAAGTGTTTAATTGATTCTGAAACGAGGTTAGAGAAGGTTGGTAAAATCACACTTACCCTCTTTAGACAATCCATTACAAAGTCAGGTGGGCAATATTTTTCGGCCAGTAAAATGTCATAACCATTGGTGAGTTCTTCCCAAAAGAGGACATTAATAAATCTGGGCACGTCCCCTTCCAACCGTAGTTGGACTTCGTGTAAACCAGGTATCCGGTGTTTCCATTGTGATATACTCACTCATTACTACTCCTACCAGACAATCCATCATGTTCTGGCAAACTGCTGCGGCTTCTGCTGCGCTGTCCAGCATCATGAGTGCATGTGGAGAAGTGTGGCTCACTGGTTAGTAGCGGCAGACCCTGAAGCAGAGGTCGGCCCGGGACCAGGGTTCAATTCCCGACGCGGCAGGGTCTTGGGTCAATGTCTTTGTCCACGGACTCGATAATTCTCGCCTAGGTGCCTACGCTAACCCACTCTGCAACTCTGGGCAATAGCTTGCTTAATCTCCACAACGGCCCTAGCAGCGCCGGGGATGCCTGGCTTCACCTTGGGGGTGCCCTCTCACAAGGAAAGCCAGGACGGGTTCCCCAGCGGTATACAGCGCCAGGATGCCACGTGATGGGGTAACAGTGCGCTTTACAAGTATACATACATTTACATTTACATTTACATTCCCCGTTCAGAAGCAGAGTCCTCAAAATCTGTGGCATGCTTGACCTTTAGTCTGGCTACCTTCTTCTTTTAAAATTGGGGTTTTGATATTTTAGGCTTGTCTTTCTGTTTAATTATGTATTCAGACAAGCGTTGTGAGTCCTTTCTTGGTTTCAAATTCTCTTCTGATCTGCGCTCTGATTGTCCTCCTTTCTACGAACATTTATCGAATGAATCCTGAAAGGAAAAAGAAGAACGTATCCTGTTACTTATCAGATAATTTAACATTATCACAGTTACATTAATTGTAATGTTTTTTGGTAGATTCCTGTGTAGGAGACCCACCCCGTGATTTAGTTGTTTCTTTGTTTTTCTTATTGTCCCTCTTCTTCTTTGTTGAAGAGTCGGTGTTTGCTTAGAGTTATCCTTTCAAGAATTACTTTTAATTTTTTTTTTTTTTAATTTAATTTTATTAAAGAACCAGCAACAGCATAAGACAATCGGAAATGATATTAAACAGTATATACATGGTAAAAAAATAAATACAAGTAGAAGAAAATAACAAAACAGTACATAATGCTTCGAGAATGAATAGATTATAATACATTTAAGAACATTGAAGAACTGTGGAGCGAGAAGGAAAAACTAAAAGCAACTAAGTGGCAAAATTAGATTCCAAAATAGAGTCTTGTTAATCTAAGCCAACTCCACTTGGAATTATTCCAGCTTTCCATTTAGAGACGGCCCGCCATATCGTCTCCCCTCGAAGCCTTGCTTTAAAGCCTCTGGTAGCAAATGTAGCCGATTCATAGCTATAAACCGCTAGAAAGCGGGCTAGCCACATTTGAAAGCTAGGTGGAGAAGCTTCTTTCCAGCAGGCGGATAAAATTAAACTCAATACCGCTGTACCAATGAATAATAATCTTTCTTCAGATTTTGAAAGTTTTAAAGAACTGTCATAACCTAAGACAAATAAGGCATCAGACTCTGGAAGTTTACGGCAAAATATTTTCTCCCAAAATGAAGCAATCATACTTTTTATGACAATAAGTTCGGAACAGTTGCTAAACATATGGATTAGAGTAGCGGGTCCTTGTGAGCATCGCGGGCACCGATCGCTCTCTCTTTTGCCCCACGCAAAGAGTTTGGCCGGGGTAAAGTAGAGATCGAATACTGTTTTGAACAGTTGAGCTTTTAGGTTACTAGCCATAAACAAATTATTGCTCTCCAGGACTCTGTCTAAATCAATATCTGGATTATTAAGTTTCACCACCCATTTAGTTTCCGTCTGTTCTATATCATCCTGTGTTTGGGTCAGAAGGGTGTCATAAAATGTTCCTATCCTAGTATTTGATCTAGTGAATGCCTCAATTATATCGATTTTTGAAAGACACAATGAAGACCCTTTAGCCCTTAGTTTAGCATGTAGCTGTGCAAACTTAAGAAAATCCCCATTAGAAAGACCAAATTTTGATTTTAAATCAAGAAAAACAGTGTCTGATCCTTTTAGCAAGACCTTGTTAACCGTTTTAATACCCATCCTTTGCCATTTCTTTGCAGTTGATTCAAAGTCAAGACCGAGTGTAATA
Organism: Lissotriton vulgaris; assembly: GCF_964263255.1. Classification (NCBI taxonomy): domain Eukaryota; kingdom Metazoa; phylum Chordata; class Amphibia; order Caudata; family Salamandridae; genus Lissotriton; species Lissotriton vulgaris. Next base: position 699,449,896 of record NC_141699.1, read on the forward strand.
GTAGAATGTAACAAAGGTGTGTAGCGATTGATTTTCCCAATATGCATGTGTTTGGCTACTTTATCCCAGATTATCCAAGCACTTTTTAGGATTTCTCCCTTGTTCTTCTTATAATAACTTGCTTCGGTCCTTCTTAGTAATGGACCTTTAGCATCTTGGCCGATTAGAAGCTCATAAATTGAGGGAATTAAGGTTGTATCAGTCCCGTTTTCTTCAATCGAGTCTAACACCATAGGAGTTAGCTGTTTAAGAAAAGCTGCCCAGTGGTAAAAAGTTATATTAAATAGCGTAAGCCCACCCCTATCTAGTGGAAGAGGCAGAAAGGAATGTGATCGCCTAATCTTTCCGTGCTGCCAAACAAATTTAGACATGAGTGCGTTGATCAGTGTGAGAGTTTTAGGATCAACAAATAGAGGAATAGCTTGAAATAGATATAGACATCTAGGCAGTACATTCATTTTCAAATAGTTGACCCTACCTATAATGAAGAGGTAAAGACCATTTACTCTATCCAGATCCGTCTTTATCTTGTCCAGGAGCGGATCAAAGTTATATTTCGCTACAATCTTAGTGTTAGAGCAGATGAACACTCCAAGATAAGTAGCTGTTTTGGCTCTTCTTTGATCAGGGCAAACAGTATTATCAGTACATAAGATAACAGTCTTTCCTCTATTAAGAGAATATCCAGAGCAATTACCATATTCTAAGGCCACTCGCTCAATTTCATGGATCGCCTCGATCGGGTCAGGTGTTAAAACCGCGATGTCATCGGCGTAAGCTAATACTTTTGTTTCAAATTGATTACAGAGCACTGGTTTAATAAGATTGCTTTCCAAAAACTTAAGAATTAAGGGATTGATATAGAGAGCGAAAAGAAGGGGCGAGCAAGGACACCCATGCCTTGTGCCTCTTGCAATATTAATATAACCAGACTCTGAACCTAACATTAGAAGTTTTGCTTTGGGACGTAGATACATTGATTTAATAGATTTCAAAAATTTGGGGCCGAAATTGATGTGTGCCATGGCAACCCACAAAAAGTTCCATGAAACACGATCAAAGGCTTTCTCAGCGTCAAGCAGGATCATTGACATCTGGTGGGTTTCCGGGTCTGGCTCCCAAATGATGTCTATCCAGTGTAGCATAGGTTTCTTCATTAATTTCAGGTGATTCGAGCGCCTGCCGGGCAGGAGTCAAATCCCTTAGACGTTGGCGTATAGCTTACTGCTCGGCCTAGGATGTCATGTCAGCCCCACAGCACTTCCAACATAGTTATTTAAAATAGGTGATAAGTTGGTAACGAGCAGACAGTGCAGAGGTCAGCAGCGAGTTCAATTTAAAAGCATACATTTAAAGACATTTCCATATAATTTTCACCATCTAGGATTTTAAGCATGCCCCAATGCATAAATAGAAGTACTCTATAACATGCTTAGGCAATATTTGGAACGCCATAATTTTGAAGTAGGGACCCCGAGCCGAGTTCCTCTCTTCTATAGGGCATCTTCTAGAACCCTAGGCTGGAGAAAGCAACTTTACCATACTAGGGGACTTCAATTTCCACCTGAAAAGCCCACAATGACCGCTTCACCTCAACCCTCTTAGCAGAACTAGAAGCAATGGGACTCTCTCAATTAGTAACAAAACCCACCCACTCAGCAGGCGACATTCTGGATGGTCTATTCACTAACAATAAGCAAATTACTCTAGGAAACATCCTCCCCTTCCCCTGGACAGATCACTGTGCGATCTTCTTCAATATTCACATAGCAAATCACACCTTCAATCAAATAATTCTCCCTCCCCCTCAAACAATTCAAGGCCTGAAAAAGCATTTCCCCTACTGCCCTCAAATTACATCTCCTATCCTCCCAACACGATCCTCCGTATGAACCCGAGGAGGCAGCTATGCAATACACTCAATGGCTCCACTCAGCCTTCAATACCTTAGTCCCGCAAAAAAACACCTCCAAAGACAGAAAAATACCATCAGCCCCATGGTTTTCAGAAGCACTCAGGCTCGAAAAATAAGCATGTAGAAACCTAGAAAGACAGTGGCGTTGGAACTATGACCAAACTGAGAAAACACGCTATAGGTTAACACTTACCAAATACAAACACCTCATAATCACTGAAAAACGTAAGTGCTATTTTAATCAAATCGAAACAGCACAAGATTCTACCAAACAGCTGTTTCAGGTTGTCACCAGACTATCTGGCCCCGAACCTGTCCCTTCCTTAAATCCCACTCAAACACACTGCGACTCCCTAGCCACATTCTTTCAAGAAAAAGTTAGTCATATCTATACTAACTTTGCCGCCCATTCCTCTACCAACAATCAGAAATGTGATCCTACCAATAACACCAACACATCAATCTCCTCTCAATCTGGCCTCACTTAGAATAGTACCCTCCCTACCCTTCAGGGAATTCGCCCAAGTCACGCCAGACCAAATCCTAGACCACATCGCCTCCATCAAATCAGGATCCCCCAATGGCCCATGCCCCCCACCATACTAAATATGATACCCGAGATCATTGCCCCAGTACTAGCCAATATCTGTAACTCTATGTTCACCAACGGAACTTATCCATCCATTTGGAAAAAAATAGTAATTAAGCCCGTAATAAAGAAACATTACCACGACCCTACAGAAACCAAAAACCATAGACCCATCGCCTGTCTCCCCTTCCCTACAAAAATCTTCGAAAAAGTAATCAATACTCACCTGTCACAGTTTATTAATGAAAACAATCTCCTAGACAACACCCAATTCGGATTCAGGAAGGGCCACGGTACCAAAACTGCCGTCATCAAAGCCTCCGACGAGATCAGAATGATACTTGATCAGGGAGGAGTCGCGGCTTTGGCGCTGCTAGATCTATCAGCAGCATTTGACACGGTCGATCACACCACACTTATCAACCGTGTCTCTACCATAGGTATTAAAAATAATGCCAAAGCCCTCCTAACATCCTTCCTCTCCAACCGCTCCCATTCAGTAATGCTAGGCGACTTCACATCCCCACCCTTCACCTTCCCTTGTGGTGTTCCTCAGGGATCCTCGCTAAGTCCGACCTTATTTAACATATATGTGTCCGACTTGGCGAGGGTCATCAAGCCTCATGGCATGCCTCTGACTACATACGCCGACGACACACAACTACTAATAGAGCCCCACAATGACGGAGAAAAGGTTGCAGCAAATTTCCAAACTGGAATGATCGCAATAAGCACATGGATGGCAAACAATTGCCTCAAATTAAACTCCGAAAAAACAGAGGTGATGATCTTTGGCAACTTCTCCCCCAGCTGGTCTCCATCCTGGTGGCCAGCGGAGTTGGGTCCACCCCCATAAAAAAAGTCAGAAGGTTAGGTGTCATCTTTGAAGAAAAGTTATCATTTTTGCAACACGCCAACAACCAAGCGCTGTAACAAACCTGTATGTATTATTACCGATACGTATGTTTACATTTACCAGTGTTGCCCTCGATCGGCTTACTCTGTACTGTTTTGTGAAAACTTCTTCTAATAAAATCTTTAAAATAAAAAAATAAAAAAATGATAAAGAAACTCCTATCTTATCTTCCTCCAAATGCCGGAAGAACTCTCATGCACGCTAGTCATATCCAGGGTAGACTATTGTAATGCCCTTTTCCTCAATGCCCAGGAAAGAGTTCTTAACAAACTGCAAATGGTCCAAAACGCAGCAGCAAGGATTCTGACCAACACTCCCAAATTCAAACCTACATCCAATCTAATACGTCAGCTCTACTGGCAGCCCATCAGAGGCGAACAAAGTTCAAGGCCCTATGCATCGCCTATAAGGCAGTATACAACACAGGACCCGAATTCCTAAAAAAATACTATGCCCCTATAAACCAACCAGACCCCTATGCTCCTCAGCAGCAAATCTGATAAATGTCCCTAGAACTAAAAAATCTTCCTGGGGCGACAGAAGATTCACAGTCACCACGCCAGACTATGGAACATACTTCCCCTTCACATCAAAAACACCCCCTCCCCCATGTCTTTCCATAAACAACTCAAAACCTGGTTATTCAACCAATAACTGACCAGCTCCGACTCTGTCCCATCCTCTCCCGTCCACAGCGGCGATACACCAAAGGGTATTTGCGCGCTTAATAAATTGCATAAATAAATAAATAATTTTTTGAATTACCATTTGTACATCTGAGTTATTTAATCATTTTCCTTTTTTGTAGAGCAGTACGGTGTCAGGGTACTACTGCTGTTGGTGAACTGTTGGGAGCTTTAGTTTGTTTCTGAGCAACATATTTGTTTTTATAGGTACAGATTAGAGAAATAACAGGGAGGGTTCATAAGAGGAAGTGCAAGGATTTTGAGCTGATGCAATTATTGAAGTTAGTTTGGGCAAAAACTTGGGGAGGACAGCAATTTAGAGTCTGCATCCAATGTCATGCTTGGTGGGGTCAAGTCCAGGACAGGTACTCATTTCGGAGGGGGCTTGGGTTTGCCTCCCAAGGTTGTTGGTGATATGCCCATGTGAATGATTGAATGGGGATGTGGAGTGTGTCTCTAGTGCTTGGAATTTACTACAATGAATATGTAATTATTGTAAGTGATGTCATGTTGATTTGAATTGTTGTTTTTTGTCAGGTTAGTATGAAATATTGTTTGTCGTTTTCTTGTATTATCTTATTGTTTTAATTACCCTGTGAATATTTTGCTTTCAAGTAATTTAATTATTTTGCTGTGTTGTATTTGGAATAAATATGGCCCTTGTGTTAAACCAAAGAGTGTGCATAAGAATTCTGTCCCTGTCTCGGCTGTGTAGAATGCAGGATGCAGTGTGTGCCTCTGATACCTACTAAAGAGGACCTGATGCTCTCTAGTCAATCTCTGCCAGGGGTACATTTGAAATAAATTATGGTGAAGCCTTTCAGTTTTTATTTTGATCCACTTCTTTGACCATGGCATTATACTTGATGAATTTAAATAAACCCAAGTAAGACCTATGTTGAATACAAACTGTTACTATTTGTGGGAACGTTTTCTGGAGCCCTAGGCCCAACAGGAGCTAATCGGCTTAAACTGTAACCATTATAGTGGAATTCCACTTTAATAACGACTCCAGAATGTCGTGCTACCAGAATATTGTGGACAAAATATCAACAAATCCAAATATTAACAAGCATTTGCATTGCAACGGTCTCGCCTTTGCAATCGTTAGAGCTATTGGCATTGTAAATGACAGAATTTTTATTTATGTGTTGGCTTTGAAAACAGATAAATAAATGGCATTGTCATTTACAATGCCAATAGCCTAATCTCTTGCAAATGCGACACCTATTGCATTTGGAGCCACACAAAACCGGAACACAAGCAGGCAACGAAGGCACACCAAAAGCGGATCACAAGCAGGCAACAGAGGCACACCAAAAGCGAAAAACAAGCAGGCAACAGAGGCACACCAAAAGCGGATCACAAGCAGGCAACAGAGGCACACCAAATCCGATCACAAGCAGGCAACAGAGGCACACGAAAACCCGATCAAAAGCAGGCAACAGTGGCACACGAAAACCCGATCACAAGCAGACAACAGAGGCGCACTAAAACCCGATCACAAGCAGGCAACAGAGGCGCACAAAAACCCGATCACAAGCAGGCAACAGAGGCGCACGAAAACCCGATCACAAGCAGGCAACAGTTGCACACAAAAACCCGATCACAAGCAGGCAACAGAGGTGCATGAAAACCCGATCACAAGCAGGCAACAGCGGCACACGAAAACAGCATATGGGTGCAGAGTATTATTTATAGGATTGAGCAAACGCACAGGCACTTGTGAGGGAGAGGCGAAATAACCAGAATGGGCGGAAACCTTAAAACAAAGGGGCGGCTTCGGTAACTGGGTTGGAAAACGCATTATTAATGTTATCAAAACCCTGCACCCTGAATGTCAGACCCCCTGAAGGTGATAACATACCAGGGAAACGCTAGTGAATAGGGTCATTTAAAGGAATCCTGTATAAACACTGTGTGAAGCACAACCATGTACAGGTGGATTTCCGTGAATAGGAGACATTAATTTTGTGAGGAGGTACAAAACATCATAAGCCCACGTAAGTACAACGTGTCCCACGACCATGAAACGTTGGGTATGTGTGTTGTGAAAAGAGAAAAGCACTGAATGCATGTGGGGTTACAGGAATAATGAGCCTTCAAGGCCAAGACCAATACCAATTGGTACGCAGGACACAAGCATAGCAGAAAGAGCAGGGAAGAGAGCAGTTTAAAAAAATCAAAACTTAGTCAATGGGCCGTGTGAATGTAAGTACTAATGCTGTGTTGTGTTTGTAATCTCGCGGTGTGACCCCTGGCAAATTAAGGTGGGAGTGCGGAGCTCGAGAACAGCTGGGCAAAATACCAGGAGGTCAGGGGACGTAGCAGATTGCCAAAACCATAAGCACTATGGAGGCCTAGCAGGAAAAATTAACTGAGGCCAGTGCACAAATCAAAAAGGCAATCGAGGTTGGAATTAGACTCACCAGAAGCATTGAGATGATGACTGAGTAAATCAAAAGAGACGCCGGCAAGCAAGAAGGCGGGCTTATATGGCTGACGTGCTGGAACAAGCCAGAGGAAAAAAATAAAATGACGACGAATCAGTCGGCGGCAGGTGAAGTTCTGACAGCACATCCTCGGTGAGTGCTGAGCACTAGTTGGCAGACTGCAAGGGACCTTCATGTTTGTCTATTATTGCGATAAACTAGTGTACGCATGAGTCCTTCTTCCATGGTTTTGACCATTGAAGATATTTTCAATAAAGTTTTTGTTTAAATAAAAAGTTCCGATGTGGGTGCACCCTTTGAGGTAGTTGCTTGCCATTTCTGTTTATTTGTTGGTGAAGGGAGGAAGTTTACCGAGCGGACGAGCGCATCAAGGGGCGAAAAAAACGCACATCAGAACAGGACGTTGGTTGGAGGCAATTTGAGCTACATTTTAGGAAGCATATGGTTATACCATGTGACTTTACGTAGTAGACACCTAATGCAGTGAGAACAAAGACATTTCTGTGAAAAAGAAAGCATTGTCCTTTTAAAAAAACCCTGGCGTTGATGAAACTGAAAGGTCTTCTGTGATGCCATTTAAAGGAAAAGGAATGATTTAAGAACTATTTCTGAGCATTCCATTTCTCTTAAAAAAGAGGAAGAGGAACAGGCTGCATTCCAATGAAAAGAAAGTCATTAAAACAGCATGCCGACAGGCACCCCACGCTGCTAAATAATAGCACCTCTCCCGCAAAGGATCTATAATTAATGTGGCAGGTCTTCCGGAAAGGAGCACTCAAATTGAATGAACGTGCAAAAGCTGTTCATGTGAAGCACGTTCACAGACCTGCTTGTGGGAAGCACGTTCACAGACCAAAGTCTGCTCGCGCACTGGTCTGCATTACTTGGAAGGTATCACAACAAGCCATATTTGTGTGTACACTTCCATGCAGGTGAAGTGGTGAGCCTTTTTGTTCGTACCGGCTCACACATTTTGCTACCTCTTACTTTTTGTTTGCTCTCGATACTTGCACAAATGCCACCTTTGCCTATGGAACGTTTGTTCTTGTGTTTGAGTGTCCTCCATTTATTGCAGTATTATACCTCTACTTGTACTTTGTACGCTTTTGTAACCTGCACAAATGTCACTTTTTCCTCCTGTAATGCACCGTTTGCTACCACATGTACTTTGTTCACTCACGATTGTCACTTTTGCCTCATGTAATGTAACTTTTGCAATTTGTTAACTTGTATTGTTCTCTTATATCAGTTCTGTTCCTTTTGTAAAATGCTCTGACACCTTCGGGTACAGTCCACCCTATATTAAAATGCATAAATAAAAAAATACAATGGGCAGCTTGCTGCTTGCATGGGGAGGGGTGGGAGAGACGTGCACGCATTGTGGGCGTGCACATTGCCATGGTCTGCCCCATCGCGGCGCCTGCAGGCTTCACCGTGCTCCGGTCGGTGGGTGCTGCGCAGCACGGCGGCACCTTCCTCATGTCGGCTCTGCAGCCCAACATGGACACCTCTTCCCTGGCGCTGCCCTCTGACCACCAGCTGGACCAGCGGGACCGTGAGCAGCTGAAGAACGCCCGCGTGCAGTAGCAGGTGCACGCCTGGGGCAGGGACAGCACTTCCCGGGGAGGGCCATGGCTGGGGGGGGACTGGGGCAGGGGTGGAAGGTGAGAAGCACCCGGGGTGGAGGGCTGCCTATTATCAAGCTGCTGGGGTTGGAGTAAATATTCTGTAATTGTGTTAAAGTTTATAGGGACACACGACACGTATGACAGGTGTCATGCACAGAATAACAGAGCAGTATTTAGTCAATTGTTTTGCATAGAGTGACATCATCCCAAAGCATGTTTAAGTGCTTTACACAGGAAAGCATTTGTATATCTCACGGGTTAGGCGACAAGTATATATAATGCATAGTAACTTAAAAAGGAGAGAAAAATACAATCATCTAAAAACGTCTAATTTGTATGTACAGTAATTTTTTCAGTACCAGCCAGTTAAAGGGTGAGGATAGTCAGACGGGCGTTATAGTTTATTGTTGTCAATTTAAACGTTAGTAGCTGTAAGGGAGAGTGAAGGATGGATTTGGTGGTGGTCTGGGCGGTGTAATTATATAATGTGACTAGACTGTCCACACAGCTTGACACATGATGTGTGGCTGGGGCGTGTTACACCACACAGCACCAGGTAGGCCACGAAGTTTTAAACGCAAAGGACTGTTTGGTTTCATGCTGCACTGCAATTTCGCGCGTTCACACTGTTGACTCGAGCCAGCTGTGCAAGCTTTGTGGCAGGCGCGTCTCATGTGCGCGTCCACAAACCAAATCGTTGCGAGTGCCCCGGTCTGTCTCCCTTGAGAGGCATCTCGACGACAATAGGTCTCGAGAGCGAGACCTAAAAAGCATTTGCAATGCAATAGGTCTCGCATTAGGAAACTTTGAGCTATTGGTATTGTAAAAATGACAATTTTTTTAATTTATGTGTTGGTTTTGAAAATAGCAAAATTAATAGCTTAGTCATTTACAATGCCAATACTTTTAACTTTTGCAAATGTGACACCTATAGCATTTATAATGCAATGTGTGTTGTATTTACGTGACTTAGATGTATTGATATTACAAATAACAATTGGTTTTAATTTTTTTAATAATACTTAAATAAAAGTTATTGTAATTTATAATGGCGATAGCTTAAACTTTTGTAAATAACTTTTGTTAAGATTATGTTCAGTGTATTATATTGTGACGAAAATCCAAGAACAGAACTGAAATATTAACATCTTTTTGTGACATATGTAATAAAGCTTGAAACATTGAGAGAAAATATTTGAACCAGTTGTTGTTGAATGGTTGTGCAGATTGATGCTGTTGTGGCGCTGAGTGATGTTGTGGTGGACACGAGTGATGCGGAGGCGTACAGTGATGCTGTGGTAGCGCATAGTGATATTGTGGTGCCCCTGAGTGATACTGTGGTGGTGCTGAGTGATGCTGTGGTGATGCGATAGATAGAGTATAATTATGTGGTGTGTAACTATGTGGCACTGAGTGGTATTTGGAGTGTATGTTGCATTGAGCGCAGTGCAACTATGTGGTGTGTAATTATGTGACATTGAGTGGTATTTGGAGTGTATGTTTCATTGAGTACAGTGTAATTATGTGGCACTGAGTGGGATTTGGAGTGTATGTTGCATTGAGTGCTGTGTAATTATGTGACGTGTAATTATGTGGTACTGAGTGGGATTTGGAGTGTATGTTGCATTGAGCGCTGTGTAATTATGTGGCGTGTAATTATGTGGCACTGAGTGGTATTTGGAGTGTATGTTGTATTGAGCGCTGTCTAATTATGTGGCGTGTAATTATGTGACACTGAATGGGATTTGGAGTGTATGTTGCATTGAGTGCTGTCTAACTATGTGGCGTGTAATTATGTGGCACTGAGTGGTATTTGGAGTGTATGTTGCATTGAGTGCTGTGTAATTATGTGGCACTGAGTGGGATTTGGAGCGTATGTTGTATTCAGTAGAGTGTAATTGTGTGGCGTGTAAATATGTGACACTGAGTGGGATTTGGAGTGTATGTTGCATTGTGCACAGTGTAATTATGTGGGGTGTTATTATGTGGTCCCCCCAAAACAGTATCCATAGCGATGTAATTCTCTTTCCAATGAATATTGCAGTGAAGTCAGAAGCAATACATTCGTTAATTTATACATATATGGGGAACTGTAACTTTAAAAAAAGAGGGTGCATATATTTTACGCAATAGATATAAATAAACAACTGGTTTTAACAAGACAGTTATCACCTATTCATTTAGAAGGATCAACCTACTGCATGTTTACATAATCTAACTCAATATACAAGGCATATCAAGAAAAAAAATTAATAAGAAGGAGGACACTTATTCTGAACCATGATAGATCAATTGATCATCAAGGAAGTGCGTGAGGGAGCGTGACCGCTCTAGACTGCGAATTAACCTTAGGCCGGAGAGGATGCAGAAAACAAAACCGTAATAGTCCGTATTTAAGCATGTTTGAGCATGGACTTGGTGTAAGCGTGCAAAAATGGTGCTAAAGTGAGCCTTTGTAACTCTATTGGCTGTAGAGCTAGTACGGAAGGCAATGTGGCCCAACTGTGTGCGTTTTTGGAAGCCGATAATATTACCTGGTCCTAGGCATGTGTAAAGCATACCATGCGATAATTTCAAAGGTGTAGGGTTAGGGAATATCAGTGAAGGGAAAATGGGCATGCCGGTTTTCTTCGTTAATCTCATACTTCTGTGCGTGCAAATATATGATGTGAAACATGCTGAGCGCTACAATAAATGTATGTGAATTGTGAAAAATAGCGAATGGTCATTTCCTTATGTCTATACTGGACTCTACGAAGTAACAAATCCAACATTTAAACTTCTTAACTACTTATCCCACTCTAATTTCAACTAATAACAATTATTACATAGTAAAACACCGCATGTGAGCCTTGAGATGTTTATGAGATGTGACCTGTGTATCCTGCTGGTACCATCAGCGTGTATGGCAAGGTGAAGTCTTCTCATTTTACAATCATGTCCCTGCAGCTACACTGACATGTGAGTCAACAACTGACCACCAAACTGCAGCCAGCCTTTTGGCTGCCTTGATGTGATTGTCCTGCTGCAACCTAATCACCTTATGAGCATCAAGGTGGAATGTCTAACTTTTTCCATCAGATCACTGAATATAAAAGATATTTCCGATGTCATGTGTACATCTAATGGTGATCCTGGCATGGAAGGATAAGAGGTGGGTTTGAATAGTTGGGGGACATTTTTGTTCGGAGAAAGAGAGTAAAGTTTAAGTTGGAGTCACACAATTAGCACCTGGCGAAGTAAGCAGAATCCCTTGAAACCAAACAGCTGTGTGGTTCTATCTCCGAATAAAAATCAGCATTCCCAAAACGTGCCCACCACGGATTATAAAAAACAACAATTCCCAACAGGTATCAGTTTAAGGCAGTTAAATGATGTATGCAGTCAGCATTACATGAACAAGAAACAAGCAGGCTCATATGGTTTAGAAGCTTGTTATTCACCAATTCAGAGGAGGGTGTTTCACATGGAAATACAGTTAGGCAGCACTGTACAGAGAGAATCATGTGACAACTCGAAGGCACTTGGTGAGTGGTGATATATACAATTGGTGAAAGGTGAAGATGCAAGTGCTGAACGTGAACAGCGTGAACGGCGCAAAGTGACAAAGAAATTATACAGTGATGGCTCTGCAGGATTAAGTTATAGTCACTTAAATCATGGAACAAACAATTTTACAGGAGCCAAAAACGTTAAATGCGCCATAAAATTGCGCTGTGATGTCGACGGGATCGTCATCAGGACAGGGTTGTCGAATTCAGGCAGTGTTATGCACGCAATGTCAATCGCGTGGTTAACTGGATACCCTGGCGGACGCAGCGGATGCGGCGTCTGCAATTAAATTTGCGCGCTCGGCCAATGCACACAAAATCAAGCAACGCTGCCTGCTCTCGGCCGCACCGCCCCCCTCGCGCGGCACCTCCCTCTCCCTGCGGGCTTGTGCTCCACCTGAACCGCGGACCCGTGCGCGAGGCCATCTTTCTGTGGCTCCAAGGTATTCCGGACTAGAGCGGACTGCTGCGACCCCGCGTGTCTCTTCGGAGCCAGGGGCGCCTGTCTGTTACAGACACAGAGGACGGCTGTCTCTCTGCCTGGGCACCAACGGTTCCGGCCGGGCAGTGCCGTGCCTTCTCCTGTGAGCCCCGCTACCTCTGCCCCGGGAGGCGCCCGCCGCAGCCAAGGACTTCCACCACGGGGCCCCAGCAGGTAGGATGGTCACTCCCAGGGACTCTCGGCTGCTGGGCACTCTTAGGACATGCCATCTGCGGGGGGCAGGGCATTACTGCAGCAGGTGGTCTGCGGGGCAGCACCTAGAGGCAGCTCGTGTGGGCGCTATGTGCTACCTGGGAATGTTCATGTAAACAGATGTTTCTGTATGTGCATATTGGGAAAACAGGTCTTAACAGCAGTGTTTACCAGTGAATGTTCGTTAACAGGTGTTCCTACCTGTAGAATAACTTTGCAATATTTTTTAATAGTGTGTTCTAATTACCCTCTAAATGTTCTGTTGAAAGAAATGGGGACAGGAGTTGCGTGTGTGTGTGTGTGTGTGTGTGTGTGCGCGCGCGCGCAAAAGAGAGAGCCAAGCGAAAGCAGGGGCTGTATGTATAAGCGCGTCCACAGACCAGAATCGCCGCGCGTGCCCCGTGAGAGGCATCTCGACGACAATAGCTCTCGAGAGCGAGACCTAAAAAGGTAAGTGTAAATATGGGGTTATGGTACATACGGAAACCTATATTTACCTATATGCACTTACCTGCTTCATATTTTAGTTAAAACATTTTGGTAGCACAATATTTCTGTAGTCTATATTTCAACATGCAGCTATGAGAGCCTTTTAACACTGGTGTCCTGGGGCTTTACCTTACCATTTTTCAATAACGGAGTACCAATTATTTAGCACTTAAAACTTAGGTGGGAAATTCAAACATCCAAGGCTAACTCAGGGAAGGGCCACAGGTTGGAAACGTAGAATTTCACAAGACACATAGGGCCATATGTAGGTAAAACATGAATACCGATTCCTTAATACCGAATTTTACCGATTCGGTATTAAGGAATCGAAAAATGCGATGTAGATAAAAAATCGGTAAATATTACCGATTCGTTAAAAATCGGTAAAAAATACCAAAAAAAAAAATACAGAAAAACCAATATCGAATCGGAATTATCGAATTCATTACCGAATGGATAAATACCGAATCGGTAATTCAAAAATTCGTAATTCGATGAATCAGCCAATCCTGTGTCACCCAATTACCTCCCAAACAGGAAGTGGCACACCCAGGCAGCTGCACAGAACCTGAAGCTTACTGTGAGGCAGGCAGGTGAGCTGAGGAGCCAGGAGCAACAGAGCCTCACAGCTACAAACCAGAAAAAAAAACTGCTTTGAAATGGCAAGCCAGGACAGGGAGAAGGAGGGAAGTGAGAGGAAAAGAAAGCTGAAGTTCAGCGAAAAGGAGCTGGAGGTACTGATCCAGGATGTGAGTCAGGACCATGACAGGATTTTTGGTAAGCAGTCCCTCCATGTGCCCGAGTCTCAAAAGAGACAGATCTGGATTGGCATACAGGACAAAATAAATGCCATAGGTGTGACCCAGCGTACCATTGAGGACATCAAGAAGAGGTGGTACGACCTCAGGAAGACGGCGAAAGAAAGGATGGCAGAGAGGCAGAGGCAGGCTGGCAAAACTGGTGGAGGAAAGAACAGAGCACAAGCACCAACACCACTGGAACTGATGGTGGAGTCCACCCTCCAGCCGGAGAGTGTGAGTGGCGTGGGAGACGCAGACAGCTCTGCCAGAGCAGCAAGGAAACAAGGTAAGATGCATGCCCAGCATGCTGTGCTACCCCCTCCCCAACCCCAATCCCCATAGTGGCATAGGGGCTCCCACTCTACTCCATGTCTTACTCATTACCTGCTATGCATTGTGGGAGATGTAGTTCGAGGGAACTGATGTATAGGACAGTCAGGCTAGCAAACACAATAGCATGTGAAAGTAATTGGCAATCTCAGGACAATCACTGTGATCTGTAGGCATGATGTTTAATGTAATTCAAATGCAGACAGAGCAGTGAGTATATCTACATTTGTTTCATTACAGGCGAGACATCTCGCAGTGCTGCAGAGGGGAGCAGAGCAAAGATAGCCAGGCCAGAGGGGAGGCAACATGAGGAAGAAAGCATGCCTGCAGGGACCACAAGCTCTGCGCAACCACCAACTCCTCCATCACAGGCATCACCACAGCGCCAGGGAACGCCGCCATACCCTCATACCCAGTCCCCACTGCGACGATCACCAACACCACCACAGTCAGGCAGGACGCATGCCGAGGCCACCCTCCAGCAGATGGAGGAGTCGTCGGAGGAGGGCACAGGGGGCCAACAGTCTCCAGTCCATGAGGGGGGCAACAGGGAGAGGGCTAGTACTCCATCTGAGGGCGCCCACAGTTCATCAAGACGCCGCAGGGCAAGGCCGGACAGTCCTGAAGCATCCAAACAGGGTGGAAGTGTGTTTGCTGGCCTGGAAGGCAACATGCTGAAGGTCCAGCGCCTGTAATGGAGGTAGATGAACTCACTGCACAGGGAGGTGGCACACATTAACAAACACATGCACAGGATGGAAAAGGGCATCAGTGGAATGGGAGACAACATGTGTGAGGGAATGCAGAGAGTTGCAACCTCTGTGGACAACCTCTGCAGCCAGTTGGAGCAGGACCGTCTTGGCAGGCGCAGGGAGAGGCAGAGGCTCCAGGCCTATACCAAGGCAGTGAACCGGCTGGCCACTGCAACATCACTTATGTGTCGCAGGTCAATCGCCATGCAGGAGGAGATTGTGCATAGTAGCAGGGATGTGGCCAGGGGCATGGTTTCAATCACCTCTGCATTAGAGCTCCTGCAGAATGCGAAGGTGGCCACAATGGAAGGGGGACAGTGAGGAGGCTACCAGCCGTGGTAGCATTACGCCCTCTCCCACCGAGGGCAGGAGGCGCAGCGAATGCCACGGCGCTGCGCAGGAACAGTCTGACACTACAGACAGTGTTGGAAGGGAACGTGCACATGCAGCGCGTGGACGCAGGAAGTAGGAACCACTGCCAATTGCCAAACATTAGATGGGTGATGTAACCCATGTCCAAATGGACACTGCTTACAATACTGGTGGTGTGCTTATTAAACACCATTACAAAAAACTGTTACTGGCTCTGTCTCGTTACCCACTCAGAAATAGTTTGACGTTATCTCTGCCCGTCTCTGTCTCCCATCATGTTCAACTGCAACACCAGCTGCGCAGGGCTCTGGCTGAGGGTTGTCCTCGTCCTCGTCCTTAGAGTCAGTTAGTTCCACTGCTGTTCCTTTTTTTGTGGCCAGATTGTGTAGCATTGCACATGTAGCAATAATTTTGCAACATTTGATGAGGCTGTACTGACGTGCACCTCCACTTTTGTGGAGGCAACAGAATATGCTTTTAAACAGTCCAAAGGTGCGCTCCACCACGTTGCGTGTGCTCTTATGTGCCACATTGTATCTTCTCTCCCTTGGGGTGGTTGGGTTGAGATATGGTGTGAGTAGGTAAGGCCGGAGGGCATATGCGCTGTGACCTAAATACAAAAGAAAGTGCCATTAATTTGTGTGACCAATAGCTTGAGCCAAGGTGTACATCAGGGTGTGTCACATTGATTTACCTAGTAGGTATCCTTCTCCAAATTCACCAGCAGCCAGACGTGTATGGATACCACTGTTCTGGAATATGTACTCCCTGGGAATTTGGCCACGATGTCAGTTATGATGAACTTGGCATCACATACCACCTGCACATTAATGGAGTGGGTGGATTTGCGGTTGCGGTAAATGTATTCTGTTGCTGCAGGTGGGCAGATTGGTATATGGGTCCCATCGATGCAGCCAATGACGTGTGGGAACTGCGCCAGTTGGTAGAAATCAGGCTTGCTCTGCGGCTCCACCTGTGTACTGGGGAAGGTAATGTAATGTTCCATTCTGTCCATCATGGCATCCAGGAAGGTGTTGAAAAAACTGGATAGACAGCTCTGTGACACACCACCTACTGCGGCTTTCACACCCAGGTAACTTCCTGATGCCAGGAGGTTCAGGCAACAGAGTACCTGGACATGGGTGGGTATTGCGTGCGCCCTTGGTGTCTGATGCTCAAGTTTGGGTTTGAGGTCCCGTATTAGGTCAAGGTGTGGGTGCAGCCTGTACCTTTCATGGATTTCTTGTTCAGTCAATTGAAACAATGTGATGCGTAGTCTGTACACCCGCTCTTCCTGTCTCCAGATCCTCACTCCTGCTGCTCTCAAGCGTAGCCGCCTTGCTATGAGGTAGAGGCCCGCCATTGTGTTCACACTGTTGCATTTTGGGGCTGTTTTTATGCACTGCACCTGATTACCACCTGCTCAGGATCAGTGGTAAATACTGATTCGTTATTACTGATTTTGGTCACCTTCGGTATGAAGTACTGGGTTTTAGAACCCAGCGGTGCCAGGGAACACACCCAAAGACTTCGAGTTCTTCCTGTTTCAGACTACAGAAACACAGAGTCTTCTTGGTGAAGTCAAAGATCGAATTTATTGGCTGCAGCCAGTAACAGGTATCCTAGAAGTACAACACGGTGTATATTCTCAGGAGACTGCTCAATCTTACAAAGTCAGCCTTCTTCTTTTATACAGAATATTACGCTTCAAGCAAACATTCCTTATTTTACAGTCGACCATTGACATATTTTCACTACAAAGGAAAAGCAGAGTCAAGATGACAAGCCCACATTTCAGTTTGTCCAGCCCATAATCAATTATCCGGCAAGGCCCAGTATTTTCATCAGATATCGACGAACCCCCAATAAAAACGGGCACCTCCTCCTCATAAAGCAGGTCATAAAGAAAGAAACAGGGACAGGTGTGTATAAGATTAGACATGGTTTGTGTGCGATGAAAGGTTTATGGCATGTTGCACCTTGATGCTAATCTCATTCGGCCACTGGGAAAAGAACTGGCCGAACAGGTTTGGCCTTGGGCAGTGGAGTCAGCTTGCCCAGGTCACAGAGGAGTCAGCAAAGGTATACGTGTCCTTCAGACTCGCTTCTGGCCTTAGTCATTTGCTTATGTGAGCGCAATCACAAAATGGCTGCCGCTCACAAAATGGAACCCGAGGGTTCAGGACGGAAACTCTCATTTCGGGGTGATTTCGTCACCCGAATATGACGAAAATGCTTGTGCATAGTATTCTAACCATTTGCGGTCTGCCGATACCAAAATCGTCATGCTACGACGAAGTTTATAACACGGGTCCAGAATTTTCAGTACCACAGGTAATACCGATTTTTGCTACTTCGCATTTTGGGATTTTTACCGATTCGTTATTTACTGATTCGGTATTCATTGTTTCGGTGTTCTTCGATCGGTAAATAAGGAATCTGTAATTATTTACCGATTCGTTATTACCGATGCCATTCGGTAATACGTACATCTCACAGGGCTAAATACCGGTCGGTAAAGCCGAAATTTACAGATTTTTGGCTTTACTGACCGGTATTTGGCCACCTACATATGGGCCATAGTAGTGATTAATAAAGTATTATTCATTGAGTGCCTTTATGTGAGGGAAAACAACTACTATACTCCCAAACACAGCATTTAATAGTGTACATAGGGATCATTGGACATATTTGCAGTACAGAACATTTTGGGCATGAGGGAACTACCTGGGTATGAGGGAATTTGCTGGTATGAGCAGAAGCTGTCCCCCTTGCTAAGGTAGCATATGATTTAGTCAATGCAAGCTAAGGACCAATTCACTCCTGGTAAAGTTGTAGGTGCTGGATTTCTGACACCATAGAGGCTCCTACCTATTCCTTTCACAGGAATATGGCTATATGTGTTATAATGTGTAATAGTCCTCAAAGTCACAGTGCTCCTTTAGTACGACTCTCTTGCACAGTACCATAGTCTTTTGGTCTATGGTGGGTCAGCCCATTTCTGCTGGTGAAGGGTGTGGCCAGCATAGGTTCCAGTCATGTGCTATCCTGAATAGCTCACCAGAACTGGTTGCCTGAATTGGTCCTGTTCTGCCCATGCTGTTGCTGACTGTGGCCCAATGTCTTGTGCACATGCACACGATCTGGCCGAGGAGGTGGGTGGTGCAAGCACAGGTTAGGCGAAGGCCACTGATTATGGGGTGGATCTTTTCTTGAGGTTCTACCTGGGCCCCAAATGCAAACTCAACACTTAAACATAGTGAAGAGCCCACCCAGAGTTGCAGCTGTGATCCAATGGAGGTTGATATAATCATCAGCTGTGATTTGAGATCTCATTGTAGTGCCAACCTTTTCAAGGCAGTTTTTCTTTCTCTGGTACAATTGCTAAAATTTGATTACAGTTGGCCAGCGTTGTCGGTTCTTCATGGTACAGCACCTCAACCTCCCTTCCTGAACTGTCAGTAAGCTCTTTCCCTCAACTCAAGACCAAGGCCATTCTTCTTGGCTGGTTGAAGAACTTCTAGTTTCCTGTTCCCAAACCTGTCAAAAGGGAGTTGGCAGTCAGCAGCCCCAACCTTTGAACATAAAAGAATTTATAGGTCTCCATTGGTGCAGGACCTCTGATTCTGGTTAATAAGAGTTCATGGTACAATGACTGGTGGCGTCTACCATATACTTATTCCAAGTTTGCAGATACAGTTTGTGTATTTCATAGGTGCCGGTCTGGGGCAGAGTTCAGGCAGTTCTTGACAATTGGGGGTTTTCTCTTGACTTGTCCACCAATAGACTTTGTCTCATTGGGCCCGATTCAGAAACTGCAGTTTGTAGTATGTTTAGTTAGGTTATAATAGAAATACTAACACACAAGAAAATATAATTCACAAACCTCTCTACGAAGACCTTTGCACTAAAATCTTTTCTCTATGGACTTGTATGCAGAGAACTCTACATACTTATCTCTCTGTTTTTGTAGTAAATGTGGGAGGGATAAAGGGGAGTAGCTGGAAAACTGGCAATGCTTTCTATAAATGGGCAGGGTTTAGCAAATGGGGATTAGTGGTTTAGAGAGTAGCATGTTAATACAAACACCTATTCACAAAAGAGCGAGTCCATAACTAATAACAAACTGCACTAAAGTTATTACTCCCTAAAAGGGCCAAAAACAGCAATAAATGTACTTCACATGGCACTGACAGGTACTGCAACACATGCAAGGCAGGGACTTAGGAAATCATGTTAATTAATCTAAAGTTATTTACACTATATATTTTTTAATTTTATAAAAGTTAACAATAAACTTCATAAAAAATGAAATACAATTAAACTTCAAAACTTTTGTTCCAAAGTTAAAAAGAAGCACAAATTAATTCTATACAACGTTTTTAACAGAATGTAATATAAATAAAAACAAAATTATTTCTGTGGATGCGATTTATAAATTATTATTTATAAATGTAATACATTTATTTTAAATAATGAATACATGCTAAATGTAATGTGTTAATGTTTGGTAATAATATATTTCCTTAGTTCTAGGTTTTTGATAAATATTTTAAATATTTATATATTTCTGTTATATATCAAATAATTTGTATTTTTTTAAATAGTTCAAATAAATAATATGTAATAAATAAAAATGAACAAAAAAAATGAACAAAATAGTAAATAACTTAAAAAAAATATTAAATAATAATAAGACTTTCCCATATGGAGATCTCAGTTGCGGTGCTGAAGTTCTCCACCTATGTGTGAAAAGCAACTAGTAGTGGCTTTACACTGGTAAACCTTGTAGTAGGAGGCTATGCCTAGAGGTGGAGACATGTAAGATTGCACGTCGGTGTAAATCCACACTCGAAATGGTAGAATTATAAAAAGTTGAGACTTATACATGGGTGCAGTAGTAGATTTACATGCAAGTAAATGTACAAAAGTAAATTTGCCTTTGTGAATTGAGACCATAGTGTCAGCAGGAAGGTGGGAGCCTCTTGTCATGGGAAATGAAAGCCAGGGCACAAAAGAGAAGAGACTACTCCTCTTATCTACCATTCAGTGTGCTGGGGGTAGCACTTCCAGGGAACAATGGAACAGGAAGAAGCCAGGGTTTTTCCCTACATTTTCAATGACCCTTCAATCTCTGACCCTCTGCACCCTAAAGGCTGGCCCTTTAGAAAGGTAGCATGAATGCTCTGGAGAAGCCCTGCATTTCACATTGCTGTTCAGACTATTGCCAGTCTCCATCTTATATACCTCATGAGTGCAGGGAATCAAATGAATTCCTGGGTGACCTCAAGCACATGTAGCACAGAAACTCAAGTCACAATCTGCCACACATGCATGAAATGCATACACAAGCATCACCCATATCCCACATGGGTGGAGCCAAGGATCCGGTTGCAGTAAACCAATTTAAGAAAGACAGGAAAGACCAGTAGTCTACTCTCCCAGGCATGATGCAGGTCAATGGCAAGCCCTGCCACATCAATCTGTTGCTGACACGATGGTCAGTCCTCTGCCTTCCAGTGAGCTGATGGTAGTCATGCTCAGTGAAGGAGGGTGCATATTCTTTGTCCCTCCAGCTGGCATAGCCCAGCTCCGGCACTCATCTCGGAGAGCCCTCGCTGCAAAGTTCTGGGACCTGAGATGAAAAAAAAAATAATCAAAAGACACCTTGGGGAACTAGAGGCAGGGCTAAACACACACTCTGCAGAGCCATGCAATTGATCTTTTCTTTCCCAACACCAGTACACTTTAATTATCTAATTTCTGTCATAATTATCTCCTTCTTGCACCTCCCAAGCTGTTGGGGGGCAAGTTGTTGGGCAACTATTTGAGTCTTTCATTGCCCAGCTAATCCAGCTGGTTTTCGTCAAGTATATTTCAGTGAGGTAGGTCTTTCAGCTGCTCTAAAAGGTAAACAATTGTGGTGTAATTGGCCTGATTTTGCTTGATATATCAGTGGCATTTTGTACAGTCAATGACTACCTCCTCATTGCTGGTCCTCAGATAATCTATGTTACTGACCCAGCATTGGATTGGTTCACATTGTTTCTCCTTGGCCAGATCCAATAACCAGAACCAACATGGTGGAATCAAACAGCCAACTAGATGGTGGCCAAGTGGAGTTCTGACCTCCAGAAGCAAGGTATCAGCCGTAGTTTCAATACGGGAAAAAATCAAAATGTAAGCAGGCAAGGATTGTGCTGCTATTCTCATACTTATAGACATATATGAATATTTCAACACCATTAACAACATTCTAGACCTTGTAGGAGGTGAGAGGCAAGATGGCGGCTATGCAGCTGCTGCAGGAGCCACCCATCTACCGCTCCGTGGAAATTATGAGATGAACAATCTACTTTAAGGGGGACTACTGACTATGTAACCTAGATGATCCCTTGTCAAAGAACCGGCGCCTGGAGGTCGAGGCAGTGGAGAACACAATTAAAAACTAACAAACTTGCCTACATGTTGATCCGAGCTGTGTGGAAAATTTTTGCGCGCTGGTGTGAAGGTGGACGCCGGCTTCGGAGGAACATCGTGCCGCCAAAACAGCTCAAGCCTTCCAGGGACCGTGTCAAGAATGGAGCTGCTGGAGCTGCACGAAACCTGCACAGCACCCTGACAGCCCGAAAGACACCAATCGGAAGGTAGGCAGGAGACGCTATTCCCTTGGTGGGACGTAAGAAGGGGGGAGGGGCAAATTGAAACCCAAAGATCAGAGTCCCAGCGAGGAGGCAATAACCACCAAACAGCGGGTTATCCCTGAGATTTCTGTAGAGAAAGGAAAGGCTGAAGAAAGGAAGGAGACTACGGTTGGTGAGATTCTGCCTGGAACAGCTACTGGCAGTGGCACTCTCCTTCCAATGGACACTGTAAACACAGGACTGTCACTATCTATTCAAGAGGAAGCAGCTCAGAGGGGAGCAAGCAGATTTGACATTGCTAGTATACCTGGTAATCAAAGTAATAAGGAGCGGGATCCATAGGGTGCCTCAGCAAATAATTATGAGCAGACACAATATAAGGTATGGGAGACCCCAGAGGGGGAAAAAAAAATATTTTCTCTGTATGATGACCCAGAGCTGTCCAACACCAGGGATAAAGATGTCTCAGATCTAGATAACACGGAGGTTGGCTTTGATAGTTCGTTCTCCAACCCTAGTCTTCAAAAGCTGCTTTCCTCCCAAACAAGAAGGAGGGGGAAGAAAGGCTGAAAGGAAGCTGAGATAAGACAATCAGAATCAGATTATAGTCGGTCTAGTCAACTAAAAAGGGACTACTCAACTACTAATTTTTTGATTGAAGATAGGGGGCCAGGAGAAGATACGCCACATGAGGCAATTAAAATATTTCGTTGGTCAAAGGCTGTGGTAGGGTCATCTCCCTCAATGGAACTCATATACTCTACTCTAAAACAGATGCAATTGAAATCAAGACAGGAACACAAGAGGGCCCACTCGGCAACAAAGAAGCTACAAGGAGCTATTCGGAAAGTTAGTAAAACATGCACGGAAATTGCGGAGCAGACAACGGCATTGGAAGAGCGAGTGGTAGCACTGGAGGCTGGATCTGAAGCTAATGTACAGCAAGTTGCAGAAAACAAGACCAGGATGACATACGTCATGTGGAAGTTGGAGGATTTCAAAAATCGCCAATGGTGAAATAACTTGAGACTCTTTGGTATACCAGAAAATGCTGAAGGAGGGGACATTAGAGGGTTCGTGATACGTTTTCTGAAAGAGGGTCTACCCAAACTGGCACACTGGGACTGGGACACAGACTTGCAGAGAGTTCACCGCTTTCCACTTATGCTGAAAAAGAGGAAGGAACAGAATGATTTCAATGAGAAGCCTAGAACCGTTTTAATATTTTTTGGGATCTTCCTCCTGAGACAAGCGTTATTTCATAAAGTGAGGCTTGAAGCGAGATGATCTGCCAAAGTGCACACCTTCTATGTTAGGCCCGATTTCTGCACATAACTGTGGAAAGAAGGTGGAGGCTTCGGCAGCTGATCATGCACCTTCAAAAGAAAGGGTGTGAGGTGTTTTTAGTAAGCCCGGCAGGGTTCAAGGTTATTCAAAAGGGAACTACAAGGGTAGTTTCCTCGGAAATACAGGCACAAGATTTCCTTCGAGAAATCTTGGAGACAGGGAAATAGAAAGAACCT
Organism: Lissotriton vulgaris; assembly: GCF_964263255.1. NCBI lineage: Eukaryota > Metazoa > Chordata > Amphibia > Caudata > Salamandridae > Lissotriton > Lissotriton vulgaris. The sequence goes on from NC_141699.1 coordinate 699,473,238, forward strand.
CGCAGGGATTTAGATTGGCTAAGAAATACAAGGATTGCTTGTTCTCTCTGCTCTCTATTTTTTTACCCATGTTGGTTTAATATATGAAAATAGTTAATCAACAGTTCATTCACATTCCTATGTAATATGAAATGTAATATGCAATCGTCTTTTAGGCCAATGTGTCAGAATTTTCTCTTTCCCCTCCCTTTCTCTCCCTCCCTTCCCATCTTCCTTCCTTATTCCATATAACATTGTAAAATAGCTTTTTTTCTTTTCCTCAATATGCTAGCCAACTCTTCTGTTATAATACTGCTTTGATATGTTAATTCTGTATTGTTGGTCTTTTATATATTTATCGACTCTCAAATAAAGCTTTTTTTAAAAAAAAAAGAAATACTATCATTGCAGTCATTTTTTTTGTTGGGCAAGTTTCTTTATTTTCCTCTGCTTTTACCTCTTTATTTTCCATAAAATAGCATGAATTGAGTTATCCACAGTGGGTGGCAGAGGGAAGCAGCACTATACAGGAGGCATCACAAGGGTCTATTTATTATTTTATTTTATTTTTTACATTTATACAGCGCGCAGCTACCCGGAGGTTTCCCGGCGCTAGAGAACACAAAAGGTCAGGATGAAAGGCTGGGCACAAAGGAATAGGGGGACTACTGATTAAAAAGCCAGGTCTTTAAGTCTTTGCAAAATCTAAGATAGTGTTGTTCAGTACGTAAGTGAGTGGGAAGAGAGTTCCAGAGGGATGGAGCTAGATAGGCAAAGGAGCGTCCACCCATTCTAACTCGTCTGATCCTTGGAATTCGTGTTCATTTGAGGATCAAAGAAGGCGAGGGGGACGATAATGGTGCACTAAAGCCTTTAGATAATGGGTTGCTACGCCGGAGTTAATTTTATGCATGTAGCATGGCTTTAAATTTGGCTCGACTGTCAATTTGCAACCAATGAAGGTCACGTAGTGAAGCTGATCTGGCAGTTCTATTGGAAAGTTTACAGAGCAATCTGGCAGCAGAGTTCTGTATTACCTGCAGTTTGCACAGCACTTCCTTGCTTGCTCCTAAATAAAGAACATTACCATAATCGAATCTGGATGCTATAAGGGCTTGAATGACAGTTTTTTGGGTAGACAAAGGGAGCATCCAGAGAATTTTCCTAAGCCATTTAAGAATGGTAAAGCTGGTGGAGGCCATTTTGACCACTTGTTGCTTCATTGTGAATAGGTCATCAATAATGACACCTAGATTGCGGGCAGATTGGTATGGGAGAGGAGGAGAACCCATTTGTGAAGGCCAATGGTGGGGGCCCCAGAGGGTTTTAATATTACCGAAAAGAAGGAGTTCAGTTTTTCCACCATTAAGTTTTAATTTATTGCATGCATCAAGTCAGCAATGTTTATTAGTCCAGACTGGAGCACTGATGTATTAGAGGTGTCTTTAGAAGAAAGTGAAATGATGAGCTGAGTGTCATCTGGCTAGGAGTATATAGTAAGCCCAGCTTGCTCAGCTTTCGTAGCCAGAAGGCTAACGTATATGTTAAAGAGCAAGGGGCTCAGTATGGAGCCTTGGGGGACTCAATACTGTAATACATGAGATTTGGAATGAGCGGCAGGGGAGAAAACTTGAAAGGTCCTGTTAGATAGGAAGCTGGATAGCCACTTGAGTGCTAGGCCAGTGATACCACTGGAATGGAGAGTATTTAGGAGAGCAGTATGAGAAACAGTGTCGAACGCGGCACTTAGATCCAACAAAATAAGTGCCACGGTTTCTCCTTTGTCGACCTGTTGATGAATGTTTTCAGTTAAACCCAACAGTGTTGATTCCGTAGAGAAGCCTCCCCTGAAACCAGACTGGGACGTGTGAAGGATATTTTGTGTCTCTGTGAAATTAGTGAGCTGGGAATTGATATGTTTCTCCAGAATCTTGGAAAAAACTGGAAGAAGGGAGATGGGTCCAAAGTTTGATGGTACCTCTGGATCGGAGTTAGCTTTTATCAGCAGAGGCACGATCATGGCATGCTTCCAAGCTGCAGGGACCCTAGCTTCAAATAAAGAGATATTAAGTAGTTCCATGATTAGATTAAGTATGGGATTGTCAAGTTTTTGAAGGACCGAGGGAGGAAGTGGATCCTTAGGGGACCCAGATTTAATACTGATAAGAATATCACGGAAGGAGGAGATGTCAAGTAGAGTCCATTTGTCTAAACAGGTGTCGCTGTTGGCTTGAATGAGTTCCTGAGAGAGACTTTGTTTTGAGAGATTATCAGATTGTGAATTTATTAAAGTAGACATCTGTTTATCAAAATCAGCGTAGATGTTCTCAATATTGTCGACAAAGAAATCTGCTAAAACATCACATTGCCTAGAGTCCAGGCATGGGGATTTGGGCTGACAGATGGCACCCGAAAGTTCCTTGACAACTTTGAAGAGTACTTTGGGGCAGTTTTGTGCACGTAAAACCGTTAGATTGGCGTGCTCTGCCCGAGCCGTATTACATAATGAATGATATTTGCTTAAGGCTGATTTATATAGTGATTTTGTTCTAGGATCGTAGTTTTTGCACCAATGTCTTTCTAAGTTTTTGCATTTAGTTTTTTCTTGTTTGAGTTTTTCAGAAAACCAAGGGGCTGGTGGGTGGTGGTGGTTATATTTCTTATTGGTCGCGGGTAGACATGCGTCAATAGATGAGCTGAGCCATTGATGAAGGACCACGTCATCATCCAGATTAGTAATGGAGGTAACTGACATAGTGTTTTCTAAAAAAAAGGTTACATTTGTTTATATCCAGATCTTTCCAGTTTCTGCCGTTCCTAGACCCTGAGCTGTATAAGGGGTTCTTGGAATGTTGCTCATGTTTAATTTGGAATTCAACCAAAAAATGATCGGACCAAAGGATTGGGATGGCAGGTTTGCATAAGGCGGTGTGAGGTTGGAAAAGATAGGATCAAGTAAGTTTCCTGCTTTATGGGTGGGGCCTGAGTTGTGAAGAGTAACGTTCAAAGCAGCCAGGTCAGCAATGAGATTGGTGCTAGTGGGGCAGGTGGTCTCATTAAGATGTATATTAAGATCGCCCACAATCAAGAAATTAGTGGCTTGAAGTAATAGAGGGGCAATGCGATCAGGGAGTGAGGTGGCCCAAGCACTGACTGGTCCCGGGGGCGATAGATTAAGGTTCCTGAGAGAGTGAAGTTAGGTGAAAGCAAAAGTTTAAAAAGACCGGCTTCACAGTCCTGGAAGTCTAGATCATCCCATTTACCCAAAGGTCTATGGACCTTTCTTGCCTGTATATTGGGGGCAGGGGGAGGGGAGTAGGGGGGGGCAGGATCGGGGGTGGAGGGGGGTCTTGGTGAATGGCTGGTCCAGTTGGCTGAACTTGATGAGATGGCATTGTTAGTTATAAGAAATAGGCAAAAATTGTTAACAACCATAAAAGGTAATGGTTAAATTAAGAATTCCATCCAATAGCATTTGTGGACTAAATAACCCCCTTAAAAAATGAAGGATTAATGAGGACATCCAATATCTGAAGGCAGACATAGTGTGTTTGCAGGAAACACATTTAGAGGCAGGTAGAGAGAAGGTGGCAGAAAGTACAGGATATCAGTTGGTCTCCAGTACACTTCAGGGAACACGTACCCGAGTGGTCGCTATTATGGCACTCAAAGGTGCAATCAGATTCTCGCACTCAAAGTCGGATCATATGGGCAGGTGGGTCATTACTCAATGCTGCATTGACAGCAATTTTTTTATGCTCTGCTCAGTGTATGGCTCTCAATTGGACGACCCTGCCTTGTTTACTTGGTTAAAATCAGAGCTAATCCACTGGCCACTTCCCTTAATAGTATGTGGGGATTTTAATATCAATATGAATTCCAATAATATTAAGCTAGGGGAAAGTTAATATCAATGCTATAAACCCAAAGTCTTTAAATCCCTAGGTAATTTATGTTTGACACATGGGTTAACAGACGTATGGGCCACGCAAGAACCCCAGGTCTCGGGATATACTTTCTTTTCCACCCCGCATCAGACCAAAGCCAGGCTACATTATTTTTTTGTGTCCCTAGGGGTACTGATAAAATGTAATATTTTCAAATTCTCTGGTATTATGTCTGACCATAACCCGCTGGTTTTAGAAATCTCAAACCAAATACCAAAGCCCCCGATATCACGTTGGACTTTTGATAGAGCACTCCACTATGACGAGGAATATATTGAACATATGAAGAACTGGATCGCAAGGTTTATAGCTGAGAATAGAGGAAGCGGGAGGTTGGACGTAGTTTGGGACGCCCTAAAAGCAGGGATGAGGAGGTAAACATCGAGATATGGATGGGCATCTCAGACGAAGTAAAAACAATATATGTAGGAGCTGTGTAGGACGTCACTAGAAGCAGAAACACAGCTGGTGGGGGTAATCAGGAATAGAGGAGACATTGACCAGGCGCAACAAAAGTGGCTTTACTAAAGTCAACAATATTTGATGTATCAGTGAAAAAAGCAGCAGTTAAAAATATGGGCTGGCATACTAAAATGTACAAATGTAATGAGAGAGTTGGACATCTTTTCTCGCTGTGTACAAGACAGCGGGTAATTCAGGGAGGAATTGATGAAATTGAGGATCCCTTGATTGGCTTAGTTTCTGAACCCTCGGATATACGGGCTGCATTTCAACAATTTTATCAATACCTATACACTGAAGAATTCCACTATAGGGGAAAAGGAAATAGAGGATTATTTGGTGTGATTACCTGGGGAGAACTAATCTCTAGAGGAAAGGGAAGCGCTACAAGCACCTATCACCGAGGAAGAAGTTAGGGGCACAATACAGCCCCTCGCGATAGGGAAGGCAGCAGGAACAAACTTTATCCCTGGGGAGATTTATAAGAAGCTTGCTCCCTGCCTACAGGAATTGATGAAGGAAGTTTTTTTTAGAGGTTCATGGGGAAAAGGGGGCACCAGACACTTGGAGATCAGCTAATATAGTTGTATTTCCCAAAAAAGGCAAGCTGGTTAAGGAGCTGGGGTCCTATCGACTAATCACGCTAATATATAGCAATGTCAAGGTATATGCTAAAATTCTAGCTAAGCGACTTGTGGGGGTGATAAAGAAACTGGTTTCCACAGTCCAACATGGGTTTGTCCCCAGCCGCAGCACTATCAATCATGTTCAACAGGCTATTATTTTCTTTGATGCTGCAGAGTTTGCCGGAGACCTTGTGGCGCTAATTCTGCTGGATGCGGAGAAAGCTTTTGATAGGGTCTCCTGGCCTTTCTTTTGGGCAACTTTAGAGAGCAGAGGGCTTTGAAAATGCTTTATCGATGCCATTGTAATAATGTACAATAACCCAGTGTCCAGAGTAGCGATAATGGGGGAGATGTTGGATCCAATTTTGATTGGTCGGGGACTCGTTGTTTCCCCCTACTGTTTGCTTTATACATTGATCTGCAAATCAGAAAGATCAAAGGTAATAACAATAGATTATCAATGCACAGTAACAGGGGGTATACAAAGATCCTGGCTTATGCCAACGATCTAGCAATTGTCACACCCAGCCCTGAGAATGCGTTAACTGAAATTGCAAAGGAAGCCGACGCCTTTGGGCATATCTCTATTGACCGGATTAACCAAAGTAAGACGCAAATTGTGATCAGTAATGGGCTACAGCTGATTAGCCTGTGGGTCAAACTTATGGCAGACATGACATAAATTGTTGAAACAAGCCTGGGCCAGCTACTACCAAAATTTAAAATGGATTTTGGTCGATTGACCAACCTGAAACTTACACTGGTTAGGAGAAACAACGTAATTAAAATACTATTTCTGCCCAAAAAATGTATATTTTTTAAGGTCATTCCATTGATTATAGACAATTGCTGGTTTAAATCCTTGAATCAATTGGTGTCTAGATTTCAATGGGCTAATTGTCGCCCTCAAAAAGCACTACCATTTCTGACTCTCCCAAGGGGTAGAGGAGGGTGGGCCATCCCTAATTTCCAGTTATATAACTGGGCTTCGATATTACATAAAATGGCTGTCTTACTCGATGGGGAAATGGGTAGGTCAGATGGGGCATCGTCCGCCTCAACATATGAGCTGGTATTAGGAAGGGAGGCTAGTGGATGTCTTTTGCGTCACACCAAATTCAACTATTATAAAAGGGTTACATTTAAGACTCTGATCTGTGCATTTAAGGTTTGGACTACGGGTCGGAAGAAACTTGGCTTGGGACGTATTAATGCCTATATACCCATGTGCAATCTTGAATCTTTCCCTGGTTTCTTTAATGACGGATATATGAAATGCTCGTATGGAAAAGGAGTGAGGATGATTGGTGATGTTATGGACGAGATGGGAGTAGTGCCGTTTGATCACATTAAGAATAGATATGGGCCGGAGAACAGACAATTCTTTAAATACCTCCAAATCAGAGATTTTTTAGCAAGAAAGGCTGGAAACAGCAGTTTATTCAAGGAGGGGGTGCAAAGCACGGAAAAGAGGGATGGAAATTTGGGTGCACGTGAGAAGGTGGTTCCGTGAGGGGTAGGAGGTGAGAAATAATGAGGCAGATGGGGAATAGGGTATGTTGGCAATCTTAAGATGGCAAAGATGGAAGAGGGGACCTTCTTGAGAATAGAAGAGCTATCTTCCAAAGGGGTGTAATATTATTAATATTATGAATACATTCTTAAACTATTACTGTCTGATGTATATAGTGATATGCAATGCAAATTTAATTGTATTTAATGGTGATGTGTAATGATAATATCATGGTTAATACCACACTTTTGTTAAAGAAAAATTTGTATATTTATGTCGGGAGACCTGGACCAGGGGGAGAGGGTGGAGGATGGGGGGGATAATTCTTCTGTTTCTTTTGTTGGCATATCTCGCCATGTTATGTTTATACAATGAAAACCATAGTAAATAAAATAAAAAAATAAATAAAAAACAACATTCCAATAAATAGACTCAGGGATTATTATTTGACACTAAAGTGGTTCCATTCATTCCTCTCCAATGGGAAACAGACGATGTCAACCGAATATTTACTTCAAGCCCCCAAACTATCTTCTGTGTATCCCAAGGTTGCCTCCCTTGTTCAAAATGTATTTCAGCGAATTGGCCATGCTCATTTGCCCATTCAATCACTCATGAAAAATAGGAAAGACACAACGTCCAAACACATAATCACATGCAACTGCATAACAGAAGTAAGTAATTGAATGAGAAATAGCTATAATAAGCTCAGGCTAGATAAAAGTGGAAAATTACAGTTGACAGTGCCTCCATCCTACCCTCCTCCTTCCATGGCTATTATCCCTGGACCAACACTTTCTCCTTAATGAATTCTAAAGAATTTAGGCAGCATCATTGACCCAATCCCAGTTTCGTTCTGAAAATAAAATAACCCAAACATGCTTTTCCCACCCAAAAATCAATAAAGGAATCCTTCTACAACTCTTATTCTTTCAATTAACCATGGCTGTACTAGCCATTATAAGGTCCGGGATTCTCCAGAGTCGGCTCTGGATGGCCGTATCCATGCCAGATTTTTAAGATAACTACATTTATATAAATGGGGATATTCTAAAGATCTGGCATGGATCTGACCCTCCAGGACTGACTTTGGAGCACCCTGGTAAAGTCCTTTGTGCGCTATGCCCACAGTCAATATTTAAACCTTCATGCTATCTAATCAAAAGGTTTCAAAGGCTACTCATCAACAGGAAAAAATATTCAAGTCACTCTGTAATTTACAATAGAGCAATAAATATAATAAGTCCAGAGGAAGCACAAATAATATTCTACAAGGTACCAATCATTGTGTTAATTTTTTTTGTTGAGTTTTATATAGCGCGAACTAGAGCCGAGACATCGGGTATCAGAGTGCTTTACATGAACACCAGTTTCGTTACAGATGGACACATTCATTTTTCTTAGGCACGGGGAGATTAAGTGATTTGCCCAGAATCACAGTATGTTGAGCATTGTTGCCCAGACTCATACCCGGTTCCCCAGCCGTTAACACAATCCTCAGAATTAAAGGTTTCACCCCCCCCCCCAAATCAGCAACATCAACTAATAGAGCATGTTTCATAGCCGAATGCAGATATTCAGATTTTGTGTCTAGGACGGCAACTTCCTTCTTGCTATTTTTGCCCATTTAGCCATTGGTCAATAAGATCCATGTACCTGACAACATACATAAACATCCAGCAAGGAATAGATGGTGTCTTGAAAAATAATTTTTTTTAAATGACAAACTCATGCCCACAGTGCAAAAGTAAAATATCTTTGCTCGAGATTCCTGCCACTGCACTAGCCAAAAACCTATGAGAACCAAATAACAATATACATCCCAACAACTCTCATCACGCTCAAGACTTACACAGGGCCCAACATTTTAAACCCTAAAATCTCTGAAATTCACTTACGGTGTGGCATGCTTGCAATTCCGTATATCTAGGCATGTTTGGATATAACAAAGCCTGTTGTTGAAGATGGCCAATGGGTGGGAGCAAGGGATGGTGTAGGTGGAAGCATCCCTCCAGAACTACCCATGGTAGATAACAAGCAATGGTGCCCTGGGAATGACACAGCTCATAATTGCAGTCCCTTCCACTTGTCAGCAGCCTAGTGAAGAACCGGGCGTTATGGGCCGGGCGGCGCAGGGCACGCCTTAATCCTCGAGTTAACCTGCCTTGTAAAAAACAGAGACACGAGACACTCCATTGAGCGTGGAAGCCAAGTTTATTAGCTGCAGCTAAGCACAGTTGTCCCAGAAGTTACACTCAAGGTGGATTCTAAGGAGACTGCCACTTCAATCCGTGGCAACAGTCTTTTATAGGAAACATATTTACAGTATCTCACTCTTTACACATATAAAACGAACCAATGAGAAAAGTTGGAAAACAAGCTATCAGGTGTCTCAAATACGCCCCTCTCTCAGACCCCGTGTGCTACCCCTCCTGACAAATTAATCAGTGATAGCGTCGACAATCCCCTCTTGCAGGTGGCAGGACGTATTTGTGTTCCTCAAAGGATGGCTGTGTAATAGGAGCATACAAGGAGAGAATAGCGAAGGTCAGTTGGATAAGATAGTAAAAGGAAAGAATAGGGGAGAGTAAATAGTCGGCCGAGACAGGGATCAATCGAGCCAGACATGGATTAACGAACTCAGCCAGACCCTGACATCGGGTTTCGTGAACAAGGGCAATGGAGGTATTTTTTAACTGAAAGGACACGTAGCAGCTGGAAAAGCAAAAACACATTGTTCGCCGTGCTGCCTGAGTGAGGGCAACACAAAATGGCGACAGGACACAAAATGACAGCTAGATACGGGACGAAATCCGAAATCGTAGCACCTCAGACCCTCCTTTTGCCATTACTCAGGCAATACACCAGAGACTCAAGTAAATCTGAGTCGATGTCAATGACCATGAGGTCATCGAGCTGTTGCTGTAGCATCATTCTAATATTCTCTGTTTTCTGTGAAACAGGCTTCGGGACACACATAGTGGCACAAAGACCACATATTGCAGGTCCACACTGCACACAAAGACAACAAGAGAAGATGATAGCCAAGATCATTCCAAGGAAAGTTAGTATCTTCCATCCCCATTTGGTCAGTAGTCCCCAAAACCACCCCATCACAGACCAATCTCCCGTGTCCTGATGTATAGACTCGGAGATGATATGTAACTTGGAGATAGCTTGGTATACTGTAGGGGCATTATCAGGAATGTAAACACTGCAGCTAGACTCGATCAATTTATAGACTCCACCACGATCTGCAAGGATAATATCTAAAACTCTCCGATTTAGTAACGTCATAAGACGATCCGCCTGAAGTTCGGCTGTCACATTATTCAAGGCTCCAGAAGTTTCATTTATGGTAGCCTCAACTACACAAGCTAAGTGTCTGATGTCTCTGCTATTGGCCATTGGGCCCCAGAAAGGAAGCAACCCTTTAATAAAGTCAGCTGCCTCCTGTCCTGCTGTGTCTTTCTGGTCAATAACTCCCCTACCATGACTTTTCCTGAAATGACCTGAAGGAGCAGTATACGTTGGGGGAAGAAGAAAAGCCACATAACAGGTTCCTGAGAAATAAGTAGGAAGCCATGTATAGGCTCTATCGTGACAGATAAAATATGTGCCTTGTGATGGCACTAGCGGTGAGGGAATCTGAGGTGTATAGACATAAGTATGAGAACAAATACTCTTCTCCTGCTGATTTTTAACATTCTGGCCATTAATTTGTAAACAGAAATTACCTCAATGAAGTACAGTCCACATTGGTGGAGAGCCCCTTCGTTTAGCCTTTTCTGTGAGGCTAGTAACATATTGTGTTATATTCCATCCATCATATGCTCTTTTCTCATCTATGGGAATCTTACTAATCCGAGCAATCTTAGCCATAGTCACTATTCCCTTAATCAAGGAACTGTGACTAAGGTCTGCTCCACCACCATATGGACTACCAGGAGGATACCGTAGCTGGTAAATGTTAGAGAACATAGCCAAATAAGCCCAGGCGGAACCTTCATAGGAGAATGGAAAAACTAAATACGGCATACCTCTCTTTATATTATGAGGCATGAGCCCACAAACCCAACAATCAGTAGTATTCATTACTAGTTGATGTTGATGCAATAACTGAATAAACAAATTATTGAAATATTCTGTTCTCCTAATCTGTTTGTGTTCTGAAAGTGTATAAAACCGATTTGGGGAGGCAGTAGTAGAAAAAGATAAAGAGACAGATGTAGGGACAGGTGATGGCTGTATAACATAAACAACCCAACTTCCACACGCTAATAAAGTACATAAACATATCAGAATACATAGGGTAATTCCACATGGACTAACCATTAGTTTCTTAAATCTATCTTTCATATTTACAGTCTGATCATTAATTTCCACTTTAGTACCCATTACTCTAAAGCGTTGCTCACAGCATTCTTCCTAGATCACTTAGCTGTGGTTGTTAGCCGTCCTATGACACTGCAAGTCCTGCAGACCTATGTCAATACTCAGGTCACAGCTTAAGACTCCTACCGTGACCCATCAACTTGATGGATAGTGGAAGAAAACACATTAATGTCTTTCAAAAAAAAGTATAATCAGAAAAATCGTAAAAAAGAAAAGTTCAATTGTCTTTGATCATTCTTGGTCGTAAATAATATTGAGTCTTTTTAGGGATCGTCTGGTCCTTAAACAAGGCTTCTGGATCCACCGTGTTCAAACACAGATGTGTTGGGATGGCCTCCTGTAACACGTCGTCGTCTTCTTTCTCAGAGTTCGTTTGTTCCAGGCATGCACTACTAAACGGTACAAATCTAGGCACTTATTCACTTTCGTTATCACCTATGCCCTCAGAAATCCATTGGTCAAAAGGCAAAGGCAAAAGTACCTTCTTATAGTGCACGCCATGGATCCAGTTCTTTTTTCCAACGACCTTCACTGCCGTATGTGTCGTCAACAGCACTTGTCGCGGTGGGCCCCAACGAGGTTCCAAATTCTTTTTCCGCGGAAAGTTTTTCACGCAGAACCAGTCGCCAGGTTGGATGGAATGACCTGGGTCTGCGGAGGCCTCTGGTAAAGCGTTTTGAACCTGTGATGAAGAACAAGTAATTTAGTGGTAAGGTCATGCAAATAGTCAATCAGCATTGGGTATGGAATATCAGAATACTTTTTAGGTCGAGGGACTCCCCAGACATTTGCTGGGCGCCCAAAAACGACCTCATACGGACTCAAACCTAAACGAGAATGCACAGTAGTTCACGTAGACAGAAGTGCTAATGGTAGGGCATCAGGCCAGGCGAGACCTGTGCTCGCCTGAATCTTTGCCAATTAAAGCTTGAGAGTACCATTATAGTACTCTACCAATCCTGCTGACTGAGGGTGGGTTGCCGCATGGAATTTCTGTTTAATACCAAGACCTGCACACACTTTCTGCATAATTTGGCCTACAAATTCACTCCCATTGTCAGACTAGACAATGCACGGCAAGCCAAACTTCGGGAAAAACTCCTTGAATAGGGCTTTGGAAGTAGACAAAGCAGTATTGTCCTTTAGGGGGTAGGCCTCTATCCATCTGGAAAAGGCACAAACAACCACCAGAACATATTTGAGGTTATTACAACGATCCATATGAAGATAATCAATTTGTAATACCTCAAAATAATATGTAGGGGGAGCAAAATGACCTGCTGGAGTTGGGGTTCCCTTTCCTGGATTATGCATTAAACAAACAATGCAATGCTTCACCACGTTTTCTGCACATTTAGGAATTCCTTCATTCTGCCATACTGGAGCCAAGATCTTGCATATGCCCTTTGCACTAATATGGGCTGGACCATGCGCCATAGTAACTACAGGTAGTACATAGGCGTCTGGTAACAGCCATCGTTGATGTTCTGACAATTCCGTCCAACACCCAGTCGCGTCCAACATTCCCGTACTCTCTCTCCACTTACTCAGTTCTTTCTCAGTAGCCTCTTCTTGAATCATTCTCACACTTTCTATTGTGTCCTCACACATTCCTCCTTCTCTGACCCATCTTGCAGGGCCCGCAACATACATACGACTTGTAACACCTCTCGCTGTCTCCTTTGCTACTTCATCCGCAAAAACATTCCCGCGACCCACATCATCAGTAATCTTTTTATGAGCGCTACACTGGATTATTGCTATTTGTGTAGGCAAGGCAAGTGAGTCGAGAAGATCAGTCACCAACTGGCCATGCTGTATTTTAGTGCATGGGAAGTAAAGAATCCTCTTTCCTTCCACAAGCGACCGAAACTATGAGCCACACTGAAAGCATATTGGCTATCAGTGTAGACGTTCACTCTTTTTCCTTTTGCCAAGACACATGCTCTCGTCAAAGCAATTAATTCAGCTGCTTGGGCTGAATTCTGTGCAATACGCGCTGTCTCTACTACCGTATGCAAAGTAGTAACAGCATAAGCTGCAGTTGCCTCGCCATTTGGAAGCTTGAAGCAAGATCCAACTACCCAAAGGATCCCGTCCGGATCCACAAGTGGTGTATCTTTTAGATCTATTCTGCCTTTCGTTTTCTCCTCTTCCGCAGAAAACAATCATGCTGTTCTTGAATGCCTTTCTCATCTGGTATGGGCAACAATGTTGCTGGGTTCAAAGTATTACACCGCTTGATATGTATATGGCTAGCCAAAAGCATCAGCTCATATCCAGACAAGCGAGCCCTCGTGAGGTGTTGTGTTTTTGTCCTATTCAAAATAGTATCTACTGTATGTGATACCATAACAACAAGAGTGTTTTCCAATACCAATCCAGCAGATTGTCGAATAGAAATTGCTGCCGTTGCTGTAGCTCTGAGACAACTAGGCAATGCCTTGGCTACTGGATCCAACGTAGCCGAAAAATAGGCACATGGCCGGTATTTTGTCTCCAAATTGTTGCATTAAAACGGACAACGCGCAACCTTCTCTTTCATGCACATAGAGTGTAAAAGGCTTACTGTAATCCGGAGTACCTAACACAGGTGCAGAACACAAAGCAGTACGTAAATCAGAAAAACTCTTTTGGCATTCGTCAGTCCAAGGGAGAGGTTGTGGCGTATCTTTCAACGTAAGCGCCAGCAAAGGTTTAGCTAACAAAGAAAAATTCGGAATCCATTGTCTACACTATGAGGTAATACCCAGAAAGGCACGTACCTCTCTCTGTGTGGTTGGCTCAGACATTTGTGCAATCGCTTGAATTCGTTCTGGGGTCAATCGTCTTCCCTCCTTCGACTAGAGATGACCTAAGTAGGTAACCTCTTGGCGGCAATATTGCAACTTAGAAGGGGACACTTTATGATGCAGGTCAGACAAATGACACAACAAAGAAACCGTCACATCTTTACACATCCTCCGAATCAGCAGCAATCAGCAAATCGTCAACGTATTGAATCAAAGTAGAACCTGCAGGCAAAATGAACGCATTAAGCTGAGATTTCAAAGCCTGACTGTAAATGGAGGGACTCTCACAATAACCTTGAGGAGCACACTTGAACCGGAAACTTCGGCCTCCGAGAGAGAAGCCAAAAATATCTCTACTTTCCTCAGCAATAGGAATACTAAAGAAAGCATTCTTCAGACGATAACAGAAAACCATGCCGCTGAGGCGGGTATCATAGTAAGCAAAGCAGTGATATCTGGGACAACAGGAAACTGGGGGACAACAATCTTGTTGACCTCCCAAAGATCAATCACAAAGCGATACACAGGTGGTTGAGAAGGATCGCTACATTTAAGAATGGGGAGAACAGGACTGTTACAAACATTACCTCTCGTTTCTTTGACCACACCCTTCTGGACCAGATCATAGATAATAGCCTTCAAAGCTCGTTCACCATCATTAGAAATCTTGTACTGTGGAATACATGCCACTTAACATCAGGCTTAATAGTAACCACATAAGGAGGAATCAGCAACAACCCAACATCATTCGGACCTGTAGCCCAAAGCGTAGCAGGAAGAGATTGCAACTCAGGCGGGAAACTATCCTTCGATAGATATATAGGAGAAACCAATTTCTCACCCAAAGTAAGACGCACACCAGAGGGGGGACAATACAACGTTGCATGAAGACGTTTCAACAGATCCAAACCCAACAAATTCTCTCCTCAACCAGTCGTTAAAATAAGTGGAGCTTCCACATCGTAAGGACCAATCGAAAGAGGCAAAGGACAAGAAACTGGGTTAGCAACTGGGGCGCCAGAAAATCCTACAGAAACATTCGTTAAGCCAAACAAAGGTGCCCCAGGGAGTTTTGAATGGATCATAGAACTTCTCATTGCACCAGTATCCAAAAGAAATGGCTTTGCAACACCCAAAGCAACTACCTCAACATAAGTTCCATGCCGATCCACTGGAACTGATACGACTCCCTTACTTTGTCCATGGCTGTCCTAACTAGAATAAAAATCCTGAACCTCACCTTCAACACAATAATCATCATTGTAATATTGTGCAGACTGAGTATTCTGTTGATCAAAATAATTCAAAGAATTCTGAGAGGGAAAGGAACGCTGCCCTTGAGGCAATGCACCTCGCCCTCTACCCCTAGGTGCTGATTGAAAACCACCACGGCCTCGCGGCCCTTGAAAGCCACCATTACGCTGCAATAAAACCGGACAGCTATTCTTAAAATGGCCTTCCTCTTTACAATAGGCACACTGATTAGGACCAAGCAAAGGTCGCGGAACAAAAGGCTCAGGTTTCTGTAGCAACCTCTAAGGCTGAATAGGTTGCTGGAACTGACGCTGGCCAGAACGAGGGGGATAAGCCTGCTGAAGAAGAACTTTCGTCTTTAAATCCTTAGTCTTCTTCTCAGCCTTATCTTTTTCTTCTTTGTCCCTATTCTCATAATACTGAGCAGTGGCCAATATTTGGGCAATCGAAGAAACAGCCCAAGAGCTTTCCGAATCTTTCAACTTATGGGACAATTCAGGAAGCAGATTAAAGACAAATTTATCTACAAATAATCGCTGTCCACCTTCAGTACTTAAATCCTGACCACTATGATCAATAAATGTCTCCTCAAACCGAGTAAAGAAATCAGAGACACTCTCATCTTTCTTCTGTTTACACGCAGCTAACTTATCCCAGTTAACGCGTAAGGCAGGCATCATCGTCTTCATTAAGGTGATTATTCTACCAGGCAACTGTGTAATCAAATCATCTGGCTTAGCACCACCCACTTGTGCTGCATCCGCAGCAGCTATAGCGGCCCAATTACCACCTAAAGCTTGGTCGTGGTCTTCTCTACAAATCCGAGCCCACAATGCTTGTGGAACTACATTCCCCGTCAACATATCAATATCAGCCAAATTCATAATACATGCATCAACAGTCTGGGACAACTCTTTATAATAACCAGCAGGATTTTTATGAGGGCCCGGCAAAGACTGCTTGAGTGCTAAAACTTCAGCTCATTTCCAAGGGACATGCACCCATATACACTGAAAATGAGCAGGGACACCTGGAACATTACCCGCTTGCGGAACTGCTTCTCTCCAGACTGGAGGAACTTCTCTCATAGGATAATTCTTCGTCCTCTGGCTAACTGCAGGATCAGGTTCGTGAATAGTCTGGGAAGAATATATGGACCTAAAAGTAACAAGTGTCTTTATAGCACCCTCAATGTCAGGACCCACAATAAGTCCTTTATCAAACCTGTCCTGTATATCCAATAGACCCTGAGGACTTAAATCCAACTCCATATCCTCCCATCCTTTAATAAGTGCGTCACACATGACATTAAAAACGTATCTCTGTGTAGGCGCATTCCACTAGAGAAAGGTACTCAATATATCGGGTACACTATACAGTGGGCCATTCATCATCCATTTATGAGCGAGGGAGTCAAATACAACTCGTTCCTCAGAATCTGGGATTTGGCTACAGGATTGCGTTCGAGAGAAAGCAGGAGTCCTATTAAACAGCCCAAAGAGTGGGGAGAAAAGACCAGAAACAGTATCAACTAACCGATTACGAATCGGCGAAGAAGTAGGGAGTAAAACTGAAGGCGCAGTATTAAGCAAAGGAAGAGAAGGACTACCCGTTATAAGAGAAACAGAAGGCAAAGGAGACTGAGGTACAGAAGTTGGTGGCATGGGAGGTACAGGCGGTAACACGGGAAGAGGCAATTGTGTAGGAGCCGGTGCTCCTGGCTGAATAACAGGTTGCTGCACAGGTGGCAATAATACAGGTGCATTAGCACCTGGCGCATAAGGCGGAGGTAATTTCAACAAATGGGACATTAAGGGATCTTCATCAAGATCTTTGCGCTGTGGAGGTAACACAGGATAGCACCTATCAATTGCCATCCGATGCTGTCTATCTGAGACCTCAATCGCACGGTCAGTCTCATCGTCTTTAAATTGCTGGTCAGCCTGTATAACCGTCATATCTTTCATTTTCCTATCTCTTTTTGCTTGTTTAATTTCTCTCTGTTTGGCTTCCTTACGCCAAAGGCGAAAAGAGTCAAACATTGCCGGACGTGCTTTTCTTTTAAACAGAATTGCTTCCAAATGATCTAATATGTCAGGCTCAAAACTACCATTTTGTGGCCACCGCAAAACAACATCTTTCTTCGTGTATTTGAATCCATGCCTCATTAAAGGCAATGGGACCAACACCATGCTTGGAATAGAGCTCATAAATGGGAGTTCCAACCGGAGGAATCGGACATGAATCCTCAAGCCGGGAATCCCTAGTACAGCAAAAACAACAACATTTCCTAAATCCGCTCAGACCAGGCATCTTAAGCACACTGATCCGTTTACTAACTTCAAGGAGTGAAACAAAGAACACAGTACAAAAGTACTCACCCCTTGGCTTCGACTATTGCAACAGAAGAATAACAAAAATCAAAAACAAAACAAAGAAGTGGGCGCTACCCACGAATACTTAGCTAAATGGTCTCCTCACGCCAACGGGAGTACGTCTAACGTCTCGCGATACCAATCATCACCAGAGGGTCCAAGGCAGGGCTGTAGTCAGGGCAGCAGTCATCAGCAGCCGTCAGAATGGAGTAGAAACACTGTAAAAGACCTTCGGTCCACTTCGACATACAGGGATCGCTTGACGTGGCTCGCGAATCCTCCGGAGTTTTCTTGCGGGGCTTCTCACAACCCTCGGGCTGAACCGCTACCACTGAAACCGCCCCACGTTGGGCGCCAGTTGGAGAACCGGGCCTTATGGGTGGGCGGCGCAGGGCACGCCTTAATCCCCGAGTTCACCTGCCTTGTAAAAAACAGAGACACAAGGCACTCCGTTGAGCGTGGAAGCCAGGTTTATTAGCTGCAGCTAAGCACAGTTGTCCCAGAAGTTACACTCAAGGTGGATTCTAAGGAGACTGCCACTTCAATCTGTGGCGCACAGTCTTTTATAGGGAACATACTTACAGTATCTCACTCTTTACACATATAAAACGAGCCAATGAGAAAAGTTGGAAAACAAGCTATCAGGTGTCTGAAATACGCCCCTCCCTCAGACCCAATGGGCTACCCCTCCTGACAAATTAATCAGTGATAGCATTGACAATCCCCTCTTGCAGGTGGCAGGACGTATTTGTGTGCCTCAAAGGATGGTTGTGTAATAGGAGCATACAAGAAGAGAATAGCCAAGGTCAGTCAGATAAGATAGTATAAGGAAAGAATAGGGTAGAGTAAATAGTCGGCCGAGACAGGGATCAATCGAGCCAGACATGGATTACGAACTCAGCCAGACCCCGACATCGGGTTTCGTGAACAAGGGCAATGGAGTTATTTTTTAACTGAAAGGACACGTAGCAGCTGGAAAAGCAAAACCACATTGTTCGCTGTGCTGCCTGAGTGAGGGAAACACAAAATGGCGACAGGACACAAAATGACGGCTAGATACGGGCCGAAATCCGAAATCGTAGAACCTCACTAGTGAAAGGCAAGAAAGGAGCCATGACTGTGTTAAAGTGTAGGGCAATTACATTTTCGGACACCAACAGAATCTTGGCTGTAGAGCAGTGCCAGTCTTTTCTGACATAGTTAATGCCTCAGTGAAAAAACGGCAAGAGCAATTCAAAAAGGATTTAGGGGTATGTGTGGTAGTACTTTGGTAGTACGATTTTTGGTCCTCGTAAATGCAACTCACATAACCACATGTATGGATCTACGCCTGCTATACCTCTCATGTGTGGGGTTCTACCCCGAAGAGTGAGCAGAACTAGAACTACAGATCCGTATTCCTACCTGTAGGTGTAAAAGTAGGGTTGGCCAAAGGGAATGGCAGAATATTGCTAAGTCGGAGGTCAAAAGTGGAAATTAAGGAGGGACATGAAAATACCAAACATGTATTTCTACAAAACAGTAAGTCAGATGCAATTCACAAAAGTTGCATCCATATTTACTACAGCAGTAGCCCAAAGTGGCTTAAAGTTACTCCAGCCTAGCCTTGGAGTAAGTGATGCACCACATGTGCTGAAAAGGAATCGGTTCGGTTCAGCAAGCTTTATTTGGTATGTATAACAACCAGAAAAGCAACAAATATGTATATTCAAACAGTTAAGTGCAATTACACAGAAGTAATCCAATTAATGCATTACATTAAAATCAGTGAAAAATAATCATACTTTTTCTCCCATAAATTGATATTATAATAAATTTCGCAACATAAAAACAAATCTCTGGGTCTTTTAGTGCAATTAATAAGTTCATAGCAGCGTTAGTTGTTCTTACAGTATATGTTTTAAACAATGGTTTTAAATAAGCAAGTCTAAGATGCAGATAAAAATCACAGAAAAGCAGAAAGTGCATGGTGCTCCGTTTGGAATACTCGTCACAGGGGCATAAAGTTATAGGCAGTGTTTTAATTTCAGGGAACACAAATATGTGATGAGCAATTCCCAGTCTCAGCCTGGTTAATACAAAACGATGCGAAGGCTTTGTAACTAAAGACAAATAATATTGAAAGTCATCAGTATCTACAATTGTTTGTTAAAACAGGTATGTAATTTGCTTCCCAACCATTCTCATACGGATCTCATTTTTATGTGCCAGGAATGTACCCTTTATTTCCTGCTTTGACAGGCCTGTCATATAGGTTAGGTTTTCCCAGATCTTAATCTCAAATAGATCATTATTTACATCTGTGATATATTTTAACCAAGGATTGGATAAACTATTGTTCAGTTGCAGGCAATCCCAGATAATTTTTGGGTGAATTTTGTCTCGTCCTTGGCCCAGATGGATCTCCAGAGTATTAAAGGTCGCATAGCAAACAGATCTGACAAATATCTTATTCCCACTTCTCGGTGTATTATCTCGGAGGATGCGGATGCTAGCAGTCATAAGAGATCTTGTAGGAAGGAATTTTCCTCTATTTGCAATGCCTGGCTATTATTATGGCCCCACACCCCAGCACCATATAATGCAATTGAAGTGCATCTAGCTTTATAGATATCTATCATGTCCTTAATACAATGGTCTCCCAATTTGGATGCAAATCGGAAGACCCCATGCACACTCTTTAGCATCTTTGCTCGGAGATTAGACAATTCATGTGACCAGTTACCCTTACCTGAAAAAGTTATCCCCAAATAGCAGAAATTATTAACAGTTTTCACTCTCGTACTATCTATAAAAAATGTTTTACGTTTCCTGGGTTTTAAGCCACATGCCATAGTAAATGTTTTTGCTTTGTTGATTAACAACTTCCTTCTATTGAAAAAATCTTTGAACGTATTTATTAGTCGCTGTAAGCCGATCGGAGTTCTAGATAAAAGCACAGCATTATCTGCATAAAGCAGAACCAGTACGACCTGGCCTGCAACTTGGGGTGCGTCCGCCTACACTAACTTAAGGGCTGTGTCAGCTTCATTTATAAATAAAATAAACAGCAATGGTGCTAAGACACAGCCTTGGCGGATGCCTCGTTTAACCCTAAAATTTGGTGTACACTCACCCCGTTGACAATACCGGACTCTGGTTGTTAATCTTTCGTACAACCTTGCGAGGAAATAGATGATGGACTCCGGAGCACCAAGGTTAAGTAGAGCTGGCCAAAGAATGGTATGGTCAACAAGGTCAAAAGCACTGCTGAGGTCTGCAAAACATAAATATAGACTCCCTTGTTTGGCGCATGTATATTTGCCAATTAAAATCTCTAAATTAATACACTGCTCTGTCGTACCTAGCCCTCTTCAAAAAACCATATTGTGCCCGCGATAAAATCTCGTTCTCTGTTACCCACACCTCCAATCTTGCTAATAAAACTCTACTCATCACTTTTACTGAGGAGTCTAAGAGGGAGATAGGGCCATAATTTTTAGCTTCTGATTTATTCCCTTTTTTATAAATGGGAACAATAACCGATTGACCCCAAGTGGGAGGTGTGCCCTCAGTTACTGCAGAGTTATAAACTCTAGTGAGTATTGGTCCCCATAGATCCGGTACTGTTTTATAGACATCTATTGGGACCCCATCGGGCCCCGAGCTTTTCATCCATTACTACCCCTTATTCCTAACTTGACTTCATCAAGCATGTTATTTAGGGGAATAATTGGCCACACTAGCAAGGCTAGGGGGTCTAAAAACATCCTGATCAGATGGATTGAAATACTGGAGAAATGTAGCACCCATTCTTCACAGCTAATATGGGACAGTAATTCCGGGAAAGATTCATTTTTAAGAAATGGGGAATTGACAGTTTCCCAGAAAAATTTATTAATTGATGTGTTAGCTGAGAGGGATAATTTATCCCACGCCTCTTCCTGAAGCTCCCTTTTCCTCGTCTTAAGGGCTAATTTATAATTAGTTCTTAGAGTTTGGACTAATTCCTTATTCCTAGATCTACTACTAAGGGCCTGTTTTAATTGGGTCAGGGCCTGGGTGAATGTATGGTTGAACCATCCCCTACTTTGGGTAGGTTTGCCTCTACAAGGTGCGGTCATTATCTTTTCGATAATTCCAGCTCGCCTGCCGGGAAAACGGGGTGCCGCCACATGCCCCATGGCTCACAGCCATCTGAACCCAGGCCGCAGCGCTGTCAGGTGTGACGTACAAAACAAGCACAATGTTTGAAAAAAAGTTACTAAAACTCAAACCCGGTTCCCGAGCCATTAACACAATCCTCAGAATTAAAGGTTTCAACCCCCCCAAATCAACAACGTCAACTAATAGAACATGTTTCATAGGGGAATGCAGATATTCTGATTTTTGTTCTATGACAGCAACTTCCTCCATGCTATTTTTGCCCATTTAGCCATTGGTCAATAAGAGCCATGTACCTGACAACATACATAAACATCCAGCAAGGAATAGATGGTGTCTTGACAAAGAATTATTAAAAAATGACAAACTCATGCCCACAGTGCAAAAGCAAAATATCTTTGCTCGAGATTCCTGCCACTGCATTAGCCAAACACCTATGAGAACCAAATCACAATATACATCCCAACAACTTCTATCACTCTCAAGACTTACACGGGAGCCCAAAATTGTAAACCCTAAAATCTCTGAAATTCACTTAAGGTGGGGCAGGCTTGCAATTCCGTACATCTAGGCATGTTTGGATATAACATAGCCTGTTGTTGAAGATGACCAATGAGTGGGAGCAAGGGATGATACCCTAAGAAACCAAGCAAACCAAGGCCACAAGGATTCAGTGCAGCCGCAAAGTGGAGTGGCCAGAAAATGAAGAAGGATAGATCGAGGCCTGGTGTAGGTGGAAGCATCCATCCAGAACTGGCCAAAATGGAAAACAAGCAATGGTGCCTTGGAAATTACACAGCTCATATTTGCAGTCCCTTCCACTTGTCAGCAGCCTAGGAAAAGGCAAGAAAGGAGCCATGACTGCGTTAAAGTGTAGTGTAATTACAGTTTCGGACACCAACAGAATCTTGGCTGTAGACCAGTGCCAGTCCTTTCATACAGTTAATGACTCAGTGAAAAAACTGCAAGATCAATTCACAGAAGTATTTATGGGTATGTGTGGTAGTACTTTTGTAGTACTATTTTAGGTCCTCGTAAATGCAACTCACATAACCACAGGTATGGATCTACGCCTGCTGTTCCTCTCATGTGTGGGGTTCTCCCCCGAAGGGTGACTAGAACTAGAACTATAGACCCGCATTCCCCGTTCAGATGTAAAAGTAGTGCTGGCCAAAGGGATGGCAAAAAGTTGCTAAATCGGAGGTCAACAGTTTAAATTAAGGATGGACATGAAAATACCAAACATGTACTTCTACAAAACAGTAAGTCAGATGCAATTCACAAAAGTTGCATCCATATTTACTACAGCAGTAGCCCAAAGAGGCTTAGAGTTACTCCAGTCGAGCCTCGGAGTAAGTTCTGCACCACGTGTACTGGAAAAGGAATCAAAGAGAAATCCATGGAGGCAGTAAATATACACCCAGTGCAAAGCACAGCACCTAAAAGACAGAAAACACAAATAAAGGACAAAAAATGGCTAACTAACATGATACATTGCAGACACACATAAACATGGTACAAAATAAAATAATACAAAGGTGTTTCAGGGAACTATTTTAGATCTAGTTATTGACATTGAGGGAGATTCACATTTTCTATTTACGTAAAGATTACTATATTTTTTGCTATTTTTTATTCGGTTGTTTTGGTAGAAGGTTGCTAGTCTTCTTTTTTAGTTTCACGTGTGCATGCGTTTTTCTAAAACTCACGAGAAACGTAAAATATGTTTACCATAAAAATACACAGTCAATCCATGTCCATTTTCCTTGTGTTCAGTGTATTATCTGCACATCCCTAAATAGCCCTTGGCTCTAATGCTGCACGTGCTCTTCGTTCCGCCATTTTAGGTCTCTGTCCTGACAGTGACTCTTCTGTACCCCACGTGATTTCTTCTTGACGTGCCTCTCCGTGTCCTTACATTCACTCTGCCCCTTCCTCGGGAATGCCCAGCCGCTCGCTATTCATCAAGATCACTCTTTCACCACTTTAAAGTCACAAAGGAAAGCCTGCCTCGGTGGCAAAGCCTCCAACCTTTAGCACCGGATTATCCTCTCATCCCCTTTGTCAGCCGTCAGTCACTCTTGTGGGGTTGCTGCACATGTGTTGAGAAAGGCGGGATATATTTAAAAGCCATCATCAAAAAACATAAACATTTTTCTACAAAATCTGGCGATGTTTAGACTGGAAGTCCGTTCTATATAATGACCTGCTATCAAAATCGATAGGTCAGCTATGTCCACTCTAGGTCCAGGAGCGCTGGATCCATCCAAGATATTATGGATAACCACTGTGAAATACTTTCAATGTAAGTTTACTGTATATACATTTATTTTGTATGGCTATCCTGAAAATCTGGCATGGCTCTGGCGCTCGGGGACCCATCAGAACACCCAAGTTATATATGATGTTAGGACAAACTATGCTTGATGCTACTACAGTAAAACATTTCAGTTTAATCACCACAATGCTGCATATCTACCACTCTGATAGTGGCTAAAATATATGCTAATGTTTGGCATTTGCTGACAGAACTGTGTTGTGGCTCAGGTGTTCTACCTATACTGATTGATTTTGTAATTCTTTTTTAAGTGACCACGTTCTGTGTCTTGTTGACTGGGATAACAGTCAAGCCTCTACTAGGAAGAAAGTTACATTTATTATTTATCTTATTTATTTATTTGCTATTTTTATGTTGCACAAACCTCTTCACAAGGGTAGTGGAGAAATACACATTAAACAAAAAGACAGACAGCCTTCTTAGAGCTTCCATACACGTTCCGGAAGACTTCACACAGAGGCAGTCAACAAAGGATATTAGAACATTGGAATGTTGAGCGCTTCACTGAAGACAATGGAGTGCTCCAGGCTTCTAATAGCTAGTAGAAGCCTGGAGCATCAACATTCCAATATTTGTTCACGTCTGTTGCTGTGAACGAAGGCCCATGGAGTCAGAGAGGATTTCAACCCCCTCAAGCTCCTTGTGCCCTTTGTTGTACAAATTTAAACATTCTGCCCTCTAGGCGTGGAATGTTCTAATAGCCGTAGAGCCCTCCATATCGGGCTCTACCGGCCATTATAGGCCCGCTCTCTTGTTAAAAGAGCTGGCCTTTAAAGGCCGGTAGATCCCGCTAAAGTTAGGTTCTAAGCCTATAGTAGAAAAGCATTGTACATACTTCAGGTAGCTTTCCTAGGATGGTAAGAATCAGAATACTCTGTCCTCAGTTCCTTAACATACTTCACACTTCCCTAGTAAACAGTTGAGATTACACAGATGTCATTCATACTGCTGGTGCAGGCATGAATTTCCCCACTTACTATTCTTTGGGGGCATCAACAAGGAAGGGAACAAAATACATTCCACTATATCACCTCGACCTTAATGGAACTATACCCACTGCCCTTCAAAATCTGCACCCTCTGCCAAACTAGCTCACTCACATACAATACTTCTAGTACCTGCACCGGTGTATATCTGACCAAGAAATTAATCATCTCAGGTGGCTAGCGACTCATGAGAATCCAGACATCACCAGACTGGAAACAAAAAAATCTGCAAAAAATAAATGAACAGAAGACATGCCTTCTCCATCCACACCCCCATACTTTGTAACAGCCTTGTGAACCTGAACACTTCCCTGATCCTCCTGCAGTTCAGACAGGATTGAAAAACTCATTTTTCCAGAGAATACACCATCTCTACAAGAACCACAATAATATTTCAGGGTTCATGCCCATGTTCATCGCCCCTTATTACCGATCTACACAAATATCTATCCATTGAACTGTAAAGGTGATGGTGGATGATGTTTATTTTATTTTAACATGGTTTAATTGAGATTTTGTACAGTGTAAATAGAGCAGTACCACTGCGCCCTCACCGGCCTGGTCGCCCCACGATCCTCGCTCCTGCTCCTGTGACCTCCTGCTGCCTGTGCCGCCCGATCTCCATCGACGCCTGCTCCCGGCGCCCCAGCCGCCGCAGGGCCGCCAGAGAAGCCCGCACCCGGCTTTCCCGCCGCCGCTGCCTGCCTGCCTGCCTGCAGACCCGCCCCCCCGCCAGCCGATTGGCTAAGACGCTCCCGCCTCCCAGCTGACCCTCCCTCACGGCTCCCCTCTTAAGGGGACCCTCTACTCCAGCTCAGGAGCAACCACTGCGCCCTCACCGGCCTGGTCGCCCCACGATCCTCGCTCCTGCTCCTGTGCCCTCCTGCTGCCTGTGCCACCCGATCTCCATCGACGCCTGCTCCCGGCGCCCCAGCCGCCGCAGGGCTGCCAGAGAAGCCTGCACCCGGGTTTCCCGCCGCCGCTGCCTGCCTGCCTGCAGACCCGCCCCCCTCCGCCAGCCGATTGGCTAAGACGCTCCCACCTCCCAGCTGACCCTCCCTCACGGCTCCCTTCTTATGACGCCCCCAGAGCGACCGCGCGCAGCGGGAGCACCGATTGAGCGCCGAAGGTACGCCAAAGGTACGCCAAAGGTAAGCCCGTCTGCTCCTGGACCGCGCCCAGTGCCAGGACCCCTGGGACCCGCAGACACCAGCCCACCCGCCGGACCTACGACGCCGCCACCCTCAACGCACTCAACACCGGCTGAATCCTGGGATGCTACCGAGCCACTCCGAGATGAACCCATGGACCCTTCAGCTGCCACGCCTACAAGTTCACCTGCATCCGGACCTGCCCCGCACCAGCAACCTGCCAAGCCGAACACCAGCAGCAACCACCTGAAGTGCATCCTCCCCAACACCCGCTCCGTCCACAGCCACGCCATTGAACTCTGGAACCTCCTCGACACCACAGCTCCTGATGTCGCCTTCCTCACGGAAACCTGGATGAACGACTCCTCAGCGCCCGACATCGCCATCGCCATCCCAGAGGATACAAGATCACCCGAAGAGACCGCGACAACCAGACTGGAGGAGGCATCGTCATCATCTACAGGGACACCATCCACATCAAGACCAACACTGACGACACCCTGACAACCGCCGAACACCTGCACTTCCAGATCCACACGGACCCCAAAACCACCCTCAGAGGCACCCTGATCTACCGACCCCCGGGACCACGCACACAATTCAGCGAGGACATCGCCGACTTCATCAGCCCGCATGCCCTCCCCTCCGCTGACTACATCCTCCTGGGGGACATCAACTTCCACCTGGAGAACAACAACGACCGCAACACCATCACCCTGCTCGCCAACCTCGCCAACCTCCGTCTCAAGCAGCTGGTGTCCACCCGCACCCACCTCGCCGGACTCACACTCGACGCCGTCTTCTCATCCAGCAAAGACATCGCCTTCAGCCACGCCACCGGACTCCACTGGACGGACCACAGCTGCGTGCACTTCACCTTCAAAAGAACGACGATCCACCACCACCAGCAACAGGTTGCTCGAAGAAGCTGGAACAAGATTACAGCCGACCAGCTCGCCGCTTCCCTGAGCCAGCACCCTCCCGCCAGCTCAGCGAACCCCAGCAGGCCGCCGACAACCTCACGAAGTGGATCAGCAACTGCGCGGACGAACACGCCCCACTGAGGACCCCGCCCAGCAGACCCGGCAGCAAGAAGGCCCCATGGTTCACCGACGAACTCAAGAGCTCCAAGAAGAACTGCCGAGCCCTCGAGAAAGCCTGGAGAAGGGAACCAACACCGGACAACATGACCACCCTCAAGCTTGCCACCCGGAAGCCCCACCAACTTATCCGCGCCACCAAGAAAACTGCATTCAAGGACCGGCTGGACAACAACGCACACAACTGCAAGGAACTCTTCAACATCGTGAAAGAGCTCTCCAACCCCAACGCCGGAAACAACGACATCACCCCATCGCAAGACCTCTGCAACTCCCTCGCCTCCTACTTCCACAACAAGATCGCGGACATACACAACAGCTTCAGCACTCAACCGACGCACGCCACGACCGAACCACCGCCCCCCACCACCACCCTCCGCGCCTGGACTCCGATCAGCACCGAAGACACCGTCCGCATGATGAACTCCATCCACTCCGGATCTCCAACCGACCCCTGCCCTCACCACGTCTTCAACAAGGCCGACGCTGTCATCGCACCCCACCTGCGGGACATCATCAACACCTCCTTCGACACCGCCACCTTCCCGGAGAGCTGGAAGCACGCCAAACTCAGCGCCCTACTCAAGAAACCTACAGCGGACCCCACCGAACTCAAGAATTACCGCCCCATCTCGCTCCTCCCGTTTCCAGCCAAAGTCATCGAGAAGACCGTCAACAAACAGCTGGCCACCTTCCTCGAGACGAATGGATTCCTCGACCGCTCACAGTCTGGCTTCCGAGCCAACCACAGCACCGAGACCGCCCTCATCGCTGCCACCGATGACATCCGAGCCCTGATGGACAACGGAGAAACAGCGGCCCTCATCCTCCTAGACCTCTCCGCGGCATTCGACACTGTCTGCCACTGCACCCTAGTGCAGTGCCTCAGCAACGTCGGAATCCAGGAGAAGGCACTGGAATAGATCATCTCCTTCCTCGATGGAAGAACTCAGAGAGTCCGTCTACCACTGTACAAGTCAGAGGCCAACAAAGTCATCTGCGGCGTCCCTCAAGGATCCTCGCTGAGCCCCACCCTCTTCAACGTCTACATGAGCCCCCTCGCGGCCATCGCACGCCAACACAACCTCAACATCATCTCCTACGCTGACGACACCGAGCTGATCCTCTCACTGACGAACGACCCCGCCGCCGCCAGAGCCGACCTTCACGAAGGGATGAAAAACGTAGCCAAGTGGATGACGACCAGCCGCCTGAAACTGAACTCAGACAAGACGGAAGTCCTTATCCTGAGCTCCTCGCCCTCCGCCTGGGACAACTCCTGGTGGCCCCCCGCCCTGGGCACCGCACCCAAACCGACAGACCACGCATGCAACCTGGGCTTCATCCTGGACTCCTCCCTCTCCATGACCAGACAAGTCAACGCCGTCTCCTCGTCGTGCTTCAACATCCTGCGCATGCTACGGAAGATCTTCCGGTGGATCCCCACCGAGACCAGGAAGACGGTCACCCAGGCCCTCGTCACCAGCCGACTGGACTACGGCAACGCCCTCTACGCCGGAACCACCGCCAAGCTCCAGAAGAGACTCCAGCGGATCCAGAACACCTCAGCCAGACTCATCCTCGACATCCCACGACACAGCCACATCTCCGGACATCTGAGAAACCTGCATTGGCTCCCCGTCAACAAAAGAATCACCTTCCGTCTCCTCACCCACGCATACAAAGCCCTACACGATCAAGGCCCGAGCTACCTCAACAACCGCATCAACTTCTACGCTCCCAAACGCCATCTCCGATCAGCCAGTCACGCCCTCGCCGCCGTCCCCCGCATCCGAAGAACGACAACAGGAGGAAGGTCCTTCTCCTACCTGGCCGCCAAGACCTGGAACTCCCTCCTGACAGACCTGCGCCTGACCCAAGACCACCTCTCCTTCAGGAAGAAGCTCAAGACCTGGCTGTTCGAGCAGTAGCAGCACCCCCCCCCCTCCCAAGCGCCTTGAGACCCTCCGGGTAAGTAGTGCGCTCTACAAATGTCTCGATTGATTGATTGATTGGCTCAGCCAACATTGATACATACATTGTTACCAACCGAGGGACACTCCCTTACAGGAGAGGGTACTGTTTTTCAGCCACCTCTGGAGTCCGGCAGCTTCTCTTCTCCCATTGCTGCTGTCAAGTGTCATAGTACCGGCTACTTTTAGTATTCAGCTCAGTATCAGACCGAGCCTTCACTAACATCTCCCCCTAAATAAACTGTGTAGAACGGTTACCAAACTAACCATATAATTCTATAAGATGCTGTTTATGTATGACATATAATCCATATCACGTTTATAAAAAGACATGTTCCCTCAGGTTGTAAGCTACCAAATAAATCTTGTCTGCTCTTTTGTATGTGTAGGTATTTGGAGTTTGGTAGAGGAAGCAGTTCCCCCAGATCTGCAATTTGGGTTGCCCATCTCTCAGGCCTACTTTTAATATTCTAATTGGGTGAACTCACTTTGTAGTCTGAAAGGTTGACTGCATTGCATCCATTGCTAGTTTTAGAAGCCTTCACTTGAGGGAAATGACTGTTAACTTTTCATTCAAACCTAAAGAATGTTAGAATCCCCTCCTGTGACAGCCCTCCACGTATGAATCAAAGTCAAAGCGGCCTTTAATGTCTTTATCCAGCTCATGAAGTAACGCTGCTTGCTCCTTCAAATATCTTGTATAAATGCCCCGTGTATATATTTTAAAACCTTTTCATTCCACACAAGAGTTGGCCTCATGGCTAGGGCGGTCGACCTCGAATCTGAGGAACGGACGTGTCTCGGCAAGGTCGAACAACATCCTCTGATTCTGGGCAAATCACTTAATCTTCCCGTGTCTAACAAAAATGAATGTGTCCTCATGTAAGGCAACTGGTGCTATGTAAAGCGCTTTGATACCCGATACCTTCGGGTCAAGTTCGCGCTATATAAAACTCTCTAAAAAAATAAAATAAAAAACTAGAATCCCCACATTGCATTCGATCTTACATCACTACTAGCTCCATTTCTAGATAGCCCATTTTTTAATGGAATTCCATTAGGACCATCCTGTGAGGAGGGGTGACATTTGTCCTAGAAGGGTGAGATGCGGGATGGAGTCATGCCTGGACATACCATTTTATGTTCAGCCTAGGGCTTCTGGGGTTTTTAGTTAGAGAGGTGTTGCCATTAAGACTCGCACATTACATCTAGGGAGCTTCCTGTCAAGGTTTTTATCGAACAGAGCAGAAGACACACCAGACAAGCCAGCCATACCTTGCACCGGAGAGTAAATATCTTTTGCTGCAAGTTATATCCTGTGCTGTTAGGACCCAGCCCCTCTTGAAGGACGTCTTGTGAGACACGACATATACAACTACTAACTTGGTCTGCAGCAACAAACATTCAACACAAATCATGTTCTTTGAACAAAAAAGAGAGAATATCTTTATTATAAGAAACTGATTTGAATCTAAAAGTGCTTGGATGGAATGATTCGTTTGACTGGGACTTTGCACCAAATGGGTTTCTGAACTGGCTCTACCTATGCAGAAACCTTTAACTATTAAATCAACTGCTCACAACCTTTCCATTTTTTTCAGTGCATGAAAACATTAGCAAATGTGAATCCTGCAGGGAGGCATCCAGAACAAGCACTGACAAAGCCAATGTATCTGGTTTGCACTATGTGAACAGTTGTGCGGAAACGTACCGTGAGAGAACTGGCTTTAGAGGGAGGAGTACTGGACAAGTGCAGCTGGCCAGCCTGTGACCTTCATGCATGAATAATAATAATACTGCCATTTGTAGAGCGCAAAGAGCTACCTCCGAAGAGGTGTCCCAGCGCTATAGCAACAGGTGGCGCGCAAGACAAAAGCATGCAGAGTTCAGAAAGTCCAGGAGACTAATCTTGATTAAAAAGCCAAGTTTTAGCTTCTTTCCTAAATTGTCTTTCCGAGGTAATCTGGCGTAGGGCGTTGGGCAAGGCGTTCCAAATCATGTAGGCCCTGAGCGTGAAAGATCTGCCGCCCATCCGTGCTCTCCTGACTCAGGGGGGGGAGTACATAGCAGGTGCTGAGAACTAGACCTGAGTGGCCGAGACTGCTAGTACGCACCTAGCCTCAGCTTCAAATAACTGGGGCAAGTTCCATAGAAAGCCCTAAAGGCTAGGTTTAAGGCCTTGAATTTAATTCTGTTAGCGACTGGCAACCAATGCAATTCTTTGAGATGCAGAGAGATGTGCTGTCTAAATGGAACACATTTGATCAATCTCGCAGCCGCATTCTGGACCATTTGCAATTTCTTTATCTGGTAAGCCGATAGGCCCAGATAAATGCTGTTCGCGTAGTCCAAGAAAGAAGTTACTGTGGCATGGACAACGACTTGCCGACAGTTTTCTGGCAAGAGGTGTAAGACTTTTCGTAGGTTTCTCAGCTTGCTAAAGCAAGCACCTGTCACCTGCTGAATTTGAGCCGAAAAAGATAACCCCGCCTGACATTTTACTGCCAAATTTTTTGCACACCCTGCCGGGGAGGGAGGACAGCCCATTTCCTCCGGCCACCAGAGGTCGGCAAGGGGGGCTGATTTTTACCAAAAAGCAACACCTCCGTTTTGTCTGCATTCAGCTTGAGTTTGTTGTTATTCATCCATTGAGCTATATCTTTTAAGTAACTCTTAAAGTTCTCAAAAGAGTCACTCAACATGTCTTTAAAAGGGAATACAAGCTGGGTATGGTCGACGTAGGAGATCGCCTTCACCCACCAGTTGGCAATCATCCAGAACTGAGGGGCCAAATAAATGTTAAAAAGCAGTGGGCTCAAGGCCGTCCCCTGCGGAACCCTACACCATAAGTGCTTGCAATTGGACTGATACTTTTGAAGCACCATCCTCTGTGTGGGGTTATGGAGGAAAGATTTTAGCCAATCCAGGACTGTGCCCTCCATCCCCATGTCCGCGAGGCACTGGACCAGTATGGAATGGTCCACTGTATCAAAAGCGGCTGAAAGATCGAGGAGTACCAGCATAGCTGATGCCCCTGAATCCAGCGCCATCCTGACTAAATCCGCCACCTCTACCAGCGCTGTCTCTGTGCTGAAACCAGCGCGAAAGCCAGATTGGGTGTCGTGCAGCATACCATGGCTCTCAGTAAAGTTTGTCAGTTGCCCCTGCATCATCTTTTCAAGCATCTTAGCTGGCGCAGGAAGCAGAGAAATCAGTCTGTAGTTATTCAATTCGCCAGCATCAACATTGGTTTTCTTCTTGAGGGGGAGGAGAGTGGCGTGCTTCCATAAGTCAGGAAAATGCCGGTAGTGAGTGAGGTGTTCCATATTTCAGACTGTACCTGGATGGAGGAGTCAGCCAGCTCTTTCCACAATTTCGGTGGGCAAGGGTCCTCCGATGAGCCTGACTTACAGCCTGGATCGCCACCAGTGCCTCCTTCTGTGAGATCTGAGTGAATACTGAGATGGAAGACCTAGGTACTTTCCTTATCATTGTGTCAGATTTGCCTGTTTCAACTATTGCCAAAAAGGAATTGTAGACCTTATGGATTTTGTTGTAAAAAAAATCTGAGATTTTCTCACATAGTCCCACCGAAGGCTGTGGGTCAGTCATCAACTCACAAGGTTTGAGGAAAGCGTTTACAACCTTAAAAACAGCCTTGCCAAGTTTATCAATGCTCCTAATACATTTAGCTATATAATATCTCCTAGCTCCTTCATTACTTTATGCATTTCTTTAAGCAATTTTTTATACATTGTTTTTGCTGTGCTATCATAGCCCACTCTCCACTGTCTCTCAAGGCACTTGCACTGCTTTTCGTAGTCCTTAGCAACTCCTAAAACCAAGGGGCAGAAGGTGATTTCCTTAAGGATTTCATGATTTTAGCTGGAGCAGTGGATTCAACTGCATCCGCAATCCAATTATGAAGGGTCGCAGAGTCTGCATTAGGGCCTTAGAAAGTACAGGTTGGCTGGCCAGCAGTACAGGGTCTAAAAACTCCTCTGTCAGCTTCTTCCAATTTCTTTTCACGAAATATCAAGAGCTATCCGGTAGATGGGGTTTGGCCAGGTTAAAGGAGAAAGGCACTACGTAATAGTCAGACCACCCCAACTGGTATGGGGTTTTGATTTTCAAAGATGGAATATTGGAAAAAAACAGATCCTGGGTATGCTATGCTCCCTCGCCCCATTTAAATGAGTACCTGCAATATTTTTTCCCCATTTAAAGCACTGCCTATTGTGAAAGTGTAAGAGCAACTAAAATCTTCACCCCTTGTCTCATGCCAGGCACATGTCAGGGTGGTTATAGGGGGTATCATAGTGTAGTATAACATATCCAGGCATGCTCTATGTTTTTGCTCGTCTGATACCAGGATGGTACAGTCCATTGGGGCTACTTTGAACAGTTGTTAGTGAAGCCTGCCTTCATATAAATGATCGCATTGTGACCGGGACCTTATTATCCTGCTCAATTGTAAGTGTGACATATAGGACTAGGAATGAAACAGGTAATATGACAAATGTGCTTGCACGCTTAGATGATATAATTCCAGATTACATGTTGCAAAGCCACCTTGATGGTACAGGAACGTTACAACTTCACACTTCAGACGCAGCTATTTGCCTCCCCAAGTTAGTTTTGTCATTATGGACCTCAAGTCTAAAAGTCTAAAGAATGGCCCTGGTGAGCCAAATAGAAATCCTGATGAAATAGCTAAGTAATTTTGGGAGCACTACCATTTTCATCAGCACAATGCATTGCGCCAAAGAACAGCAGGAGCTTTATCCACCGTCAATTTTATCTAGCTCTGTGATAGCTCTCAAAGTTCTCCCTCAAAATAATGTCCTTGTCCATGTTTACCCACATCCCCAAATATTATAAAGAGTGTTCATAACATTAGAGTAGAAACTGTGGCGCAACCCCCTTTGCGTTAGGTGCGAGAGGAAAATATTGGCTTTGTTCCAATTAATCAGGATGCCTGACAACTAACCCTGGGCGGAGTTAGCGTGGCCGCGCTATGAGGAATTCCGCAAAGTTCCCAAAAAATGCACGCAGAGTTGCTTGTTCGCAATGCATTTTTGACATTCGGGAACGCGTATTGAATGTTCTGGATTGCTTATTGCATGCTTGGTGGGAAATATCGCACAAACTTTACCACGTGGCCCCAAATGGGCGCGGCCGTCTTGTTTTTCATGTTTGCCATGGTTCTGGGCCTGTTTTTCTACCCTCCCTATATCTTTTCAATCCTTTGTTTCTAGAAACTTTTTTCTGATCTTATTTATTTATTATCTATCCCTCTCTATTTCTGATTGTATACGTATATTTTTTATCTACTTTATGTGTGTTTTAGTGCGTTTTTTACTCATTTTCTATTACTTGCTTTTTATTTGTTTTACTTCCTTTCTTACTTCCTACATTTTCCTTTCTGTCCCTCGCCCCCTCAGAACCACGGTGAAGAGTGTGAAAAAGACTTAGGGCCAGGGGAAGAGGTCAAAAAGCGAGAGCCGCGACCGCTGTCCCTGTGGAGGCATCGCCCAGAAGGGGTGCAGGCCCGGGCCTTGTTTTCTGAGGTGGAGGTGGCCACACTGATTTTTTTGTCCAGCACCAACTCCCCTCAACACTGGCAGGAGGCTGTAGACCTGGGTCCAGGTACGGGTTCCAGGAGTGTCCCCGGCAGTGGGAAGGGTGCACAGGGCAGTGTTTTGTTGCTCCAGCGCACCCATTACCAATTGACGCACCAGTGGTACGACATCCTGGACCAGAAGCAGGACCTTCTGGACAAGCTCGGTGTTGAGGTCCCAGTGCTTGGTGAGTAGCTAATTATATTGCTATTGTCTTCTTCTGTTCTGTGTTTTTGCGAATATTATTTTTTTCACAAATAGCTAACATGCTGCTGCTGCTTACATGCAGCTAGCTAATGTTTAAAAATCTTATATTATGTGATTGTTATTCTTCCAGACAGGTGCTTGGCGTTACTATACAAACTAATTGTACTTGTTTGCAACTTTGCGCTCTCTTGGGCTAGTTATGTAAGAGAGATTAGAGAATTTAAGTTAGGTAATGCAGATAGGAAAGGCTCCAGTCCTTTCCTTTGTCCTGTCAGGCTGTCCTGTCACTAAGAACTAGCCCAATTCTTTCGTAAAATTTGTCTGAACATTTTCTTCAGAGACCGAGTACAAGATACCATAGAGGAGACATATACCAACATTGGGCTTATGAACAAGTCCACCTTCAATCCTCCTATATAATACATATCACATTCCCCCGCAAGTATTGACTTTTGAGAAGGTTATCATAACTCAAGTCGACACCAATTACGAGGGTAAAGAGAGACAGTATCAGAATCTCATGAGACAAGAAAAACAGGCCATGAAAACACTGGTGAGTGACTTGATTACGATCAAGCCGAATGATAAGGGAGGTGCAATTGTCCTGATGGATACCTTGGCCATTCGAGCTGAATGTTTAAGACATCTGCTTCTATAAACCTTTGAAAGAAGATCCTACGAAGAAGATTCAAACCAAAATTAAGATTCTTGTAGATGAGGCAAGCTCTAACGGCTGGATTACCACACAAGAAGCATCCTTTTTAATCAAGGCCCATCAAGTTATTCCTTACTTTTATGCTTTGCCCAAAGTGCACAAGGAACAGAGACCCCCACGCGGTCGCCCCATAATCTCCAGGCTGGGATCCCTTTTAGAACCTCATCTACATTTGTGGATCATTTTCTTTTGGCCACTGGTATTGGAGATGCCAACATATCTCAACGACACCAAAGACATTCTCCGACTTGTGCAAGACACTCCGCTTGACGTTACCAGCGATTACCTGGTATCCTTTGATGTGGAGTCCTTGTACACCTATATTCCCCAAGATGAGACACTAGCAGCCGTACAGACACTTTTGGAGAATCGGGACTCAGATACCATTACTCTCATTCAATTCATCATGAGCTGTCCCTGCCTGGCAATGAAAGAAAATGTATTTCAATATGAAGACCAGCTATTTCTACAAATATCAGGAACTTCAATGGGCAGCATTTTGCCCCCAGCCTGGCTAATCTTTACGTGCACCTGTTTGAACATGATCATGTCTTTTGTGAGGTTAATCCATTTAAAGACCATATACTCTTATGGAAGGAAACGCTATATTGACGACGTTCAGGTTGTCAGGGGAGGCACATCAATTACCATTACTGAGTTCAAGATGTGGTTGAGCAGCCGAAATGATTTCCTCAAATTCACTTGTGAGTACAGCAACATTAGCTTACCTTTTTTGGATATCTGCATTTTTCCCACAGGGGCGCGTTTGGGCACCGAATTGTACTGGAAACCGATGGCCAGGAACTCACTTCTGTCGTACAAAAGCTACCACCCCAAATCCCTTCACAACAACTTGCAGTTTGGGCAATTCCTCCAAATGCCAAGAACATGCCCAAGATTTGGCTCTTCAACTTGACGCGAGGAATTACCAGAAGAAGCTGATCAAGAGGTTGATAAAACGTGCAGCCAACAACAACAGGGAAGCACTCATTGAGCCAAGTGGACCTAAAGAAGCTAGTCCCAGACTCACATGTGTCAATACTTTTTTGTAGTTTCTCTAACAGAATTAAAAAAGGATTCTTTCCAATTGGAAGATACTAAACATTGAAAACAATTCTTTACCTTTGCCCCTATTTGCGTTTAAATGGAGCATGAATATTAAAGATCAGCCAGTGCATACACGTCCACGCATTAATAAATCAAGGAACCAGAACACTCTGTGGCATTTACCTGCTGTCAAAGGCCATTTCCCTTGTGGTATGTGTGCAGCATGTCCACTAACAGAACACGCAGTCTCCTTTGACATTGGGACCACACAACTGTGGACATTGTCTCAGCACACAAATTGCAACAGTGAGAGGCTTATCTACCTGATCACCTGTCCATGCACTTTGCGGTATGTGGACATGACCACTCGGAAGGTGAAGACTAAGTATGGGCGAATTTTGCGAATCTCGCGTTCGCTAATTTTGCGGATTTGCGAACTCGCAATCCGCAAAATCCGCGAATTCCCGCGAATTTACGGATTTTTTTTTGTGTTCGCAAGCGTTTCTGCCAGTTCGCGAGGATTTGGTACTAGTTCGCAATTGCGAACTTACTTGTTGGCTCGCAACGGTCGCGACTATGTTGTTTCTACGTCTGGTTCATCATCACAGCCTCCCAGCACCCTCTGTTTCACCACTGCCACCCTCTCTTTGACCCATGCCACCCTCTGTTACATCAATGCCACCCTCTTGTTCATCATCACTGTAGAAGATGGGGGGAAAAGCAAGCCCACCTGCCCTGCTTGAACTGACATGAATTAATTTGGGGTTAGTTTATTAACAACACCTGCCCTGCCCCAACTGACAATAATGAATTAGGGGCTAATTAATGTGTCACTGAATTTGAAGTTCCAGCCTGGCACCTGCTTGTCTGCTCCCTTAGCTGTAAATAATTCAGGACCTTTGTGGCATACAGTTAAGGTCAGAGCAGGGTCACACAATAGTTGCAAGCAGGCAACCGAATTCTGGAGGGCCCCCTCAGGAAGCACTACAGGGAATTGTTACAAATCATGAGGTTGACCTTTTACACCTGCTCATTGCTTTTGCTTTTGCAAAAATCGTTTTTCGGTTTTTTCGCGCTATTCGCGGAGCGCGGCGTCGTGCGAAACCGACCGCGGAAGCCGCCAATTCGTGCGAATGAGCTTTATATTTTTTTGCGGCTTGTTGTTTCGCGAGTTTTTTTGCAGTATTCGCGAGCCGCTTGCAGCGCAACACGCGAATTTACCCCAAGGTCGAGTACGGGCACGGCCATTTTGTTTGCGTGACGTATTTCCGTTTCCGCCCGCTATGTATAATCTCGCGCAGTAAGCGCATTGCGAGTATAAGTTCGCACGAGATCGCGAGGAAAATCTCGTGCGAACTTACTTTCGCGCTCGTGAACGGGCGGCCATCTTGTTTTTCATTCATTTCCTGTGTCTGGGCATGGTGTTTAATCCTCTTGCTATCTTTGCCATCCTTTGCTTGTTTTCAGTTTTTTTTAACGATTTTGCTTCTTATCTATCCCTCTCTTTTCCTAGCTGTATATTTTTGTCTTTTCTGCTATTTTTCTTTACTTTTAAACTACTTTTTTAAACTCTTTTCTTTTCTTCTTCCCTATCCTATTCCTTCTTAATTTTCTACTTCCTACCTTACCTGCCCAGACCATGGTGAAGCCAGGCGCCGTGAAGCAGCCCAGGCACTTGAGGGCCGCAGAGGCGGCGGGGAGGAGGAGTCCTGGACCCCGTGCCAGGACAGCATGCGGTCGATTGAGGGGGGAGCAGGTGACGCGACGGGAGATCTTCAGCCCGGAGGAAGTGGGCGTGCTGGTCTACTTCGTCCAGCGCCGCCTGCCCAGGACCATCGCGGGAGGCGGCAGGATCGCGGCCGGCGGCTACAACATCCGGGAGCACCGGAAGCGGTGGGAGAAGGTGTGCTGGGCCATGTCCCACCTCTACGGGGTCCAGCGCACCTACAGCCAGGTCACCCACCGCTGGATGGACCTCCTGGACCGGGAGCGCGACCTGCTGGACCAGCTCGGCTTGGAGATCCCCGGGCTTGGTGAGTAGTACTAGCTATTTCATCACTCACTACTATGATGTTTTCTCCTGCTCTGTGTTGTTGTATTGCAAATATTTGTTTTTTACATGGAGCAAGCCTATAATGCCGCTGATGACGATTACATTGTAGTTAAATTATATTTCAAAATCTTCTGTGCATTTCAGGTGCACTGCTCTCCTTCTCTGTGGCGTTGCTACTATGCTTGTTTGTTTTCTATTTTGTGGTCTCATTGGCCTGAGTAACTATTATGTATGAGTGTACTTTACAGAACTGCGTAATGCTAGACACTAGGGGGCAGATTACATTTACAAGCCCCTTGCGCCACGTTTACGTTGCCTTGCGTGACGCAACAGCGGCGTAAACGTGGCGCATCCCTGCGAGTCATTTACAGCATGACGCATCTAGGGAGATGCGTCACGTTATAAAGCCATGTGCCTGCACCACAATGGGTGCGTTCCTAGTACGCAGGGTGGGCGGTCCGGCGGCTGTGCGCCTCGCAAAAGTGCCTGCGTGAAATCTACAAGATTTAACGCAGGCACTTCTGCGACGCAGCTACGTCAATTCAATTCCTTATGCCTGCTTGCAGCAGGCGTAAGGACTGACACAGCATGTTAAGTATTGGGTGGTCCTGAGCATTACTGGAGTTGCATTGCGTTGGCGACGTGACTCCAGCGATGCGCCGCTCTTACGTGACGAGATGCGTCACGTAAGTGCCTACCCTTGCGCCAGGGCGCGCCGCATTGTAAATGATATTTACAACAAGGGGTGGTGAGGGACAGAGTCTCTGAATTAAGCAGAAAGCTCTCACCCAGTCAAGAGATCAGGGCTAGATCCAACACCGTTTTTTAGCTCACTGCACCATCCCAGTTTCAGAACCTGGCTGTATGCAAATTAGTCTGTTCCTGTCCCAGTGCATGATGGGAACAGGGCAAACCAAACTACAAAAGCCAATTCTTACACTGGGAAGGAAACAAGCTCCCGGGGACCGGTTTCTGGCATTACAGCCATCTTCGGCCCGGTTTGCTTGAATCCTGATGGTGCAATGAGCAAGGGTCTCACATCTGAGAATACCCTTCCACGCTTAGGGTGGACAAAAATATTTACAACAAGGGGTGGTGAGGGACAGAGTCTCTGAATTAAGCAGAAAGCTCTCACCCAGTCAAGAGATCAGGGCTAGATCCAACACCGTTTTTTAGCTCACTGCACCATCCCAGTTTCAGAACCTGGTTGTATGCAAATTAGTCTGTTCCTGTCCCAGTGCATGATGGGAACAGGGCAAACCAAACTACAAAAGCCAATTCTTACACTGGGAAGGAAACAAGCTCCCGGGGACCGGTTTCTGGCATTACAGCCGTCTTCGGCCCGGTTTGCTTGAATCCTGATGGTGCAATGAGCAAGGGTCTCACATCTGAGAATACCCTTCCACGCTTAGGGTGGACAAAAATATTTACAACAAGGGGTGGTCGCATTGTAAATGAGGCGCATCTGCCGTGTCGCAAGGGTAGTTTTGCATGACGCATTTGATCTGGCGCATCTCTGGAGATGCGCCAGAACGCGTAAGTAAGTATGCCCCTAAGGGGCAGAATTGCAATTACCGTCGCATCCCTGCAAAGTAGCAGGGATGCGCCATTAATTGTGTGGCCCGCTACCACCACCAAACATGGTGCGCCGTATTTGCAATGCGGCGCACCATGGGCCCAAAACGTCACTGAAGCTTTACTACTGGAGTTGCGTCGCAACAATGGCGCAGCTCCAGCAATGCTCTGGGGTACCCTATCTCCCCAATGCTGGGTCAAGCCGTACGTCTGCTTCAAGCAGGTGCAGGGTTTGTGTGACGCATCATTGTCATAAAGGTGACTGATTGAAATTTTGTAGATTTCCCTCAGCCACTTTTAGGATGTGTTCCAGCGCAGGAATGCCCTCCCTTGCGCCGGAACGCCCCCTGATGGCGCAGGGCTTTATAACGGGATGCATCTCCCAAATGCGTCACGTTGTTATAATATTATACGCCGCACCATGGCGCCTCTTTTGTTTAGCTGCTGCGTCACAAAAGTCACGCAAGAAAAGAGCCGCAAGGGGCTTAAATCTGCCCCTTCCTTTGTACCCCTGGCAATAAGAAAAATAGAGGCGGTGGATTGATAGTTTGACTATTTAAATGACTGGTAATGTAGCAGGCAACTGTTAGTGTTGTCACTGATCTGACTGAAATCACAATGGAGTTTGTCTGTCACTTTGCGTCTTGCCTGCGGACTGCTGCCTGCCAGTCCTAGGTGAACCTTTCAGTACTTTAGTGAGTTATGTGACTTTCGAAGTCACAGGTCCGCAAATCAATGAAAACTAACCCTAATCAATATAATTTCGCGGAAATATTTTGTTATTGTTGTTTTGAAATGTTTGATTTGGTTGACATTGACAAGCAACAATCATCCATGTTTTCTGTTCTTTCTTTCATGTTGTACGTCAGCTCCCCCCAGGGGCGAGGGGAGGACACAGGAGCAGCAGGCGGCGGATGCTGTTGAACAGGGCCAGGATCGGGCAGGCGAGGGCTCCTTTGCTGGCCCCAGTAAGTTTTCATTTTAGACTAGTACCTATTTTTCCTAGCGTTCCTCATTTGATTTTTTCAAAATCGTCTTTGATCTTTTTGTAGACTGTATCTAAATTCTTATCCTGCCTCTACTATGACTCCCTGTGGTATTACTAGATTATTCTTATTAGTCTGTCTGTGTAGCTAACTAAGATTGCACGGTTGGCGAAACTCCCATTCTAGTCAGCAATAGCTCTATCAACTTAGTGCAGTCCTCTGGGATTGTCCATAATGTCTTTTGAAGTGTTCTATCTGCTTTGAAAATTCCCAACTATAAAATGTGAATGACCACCAAGAAAGAATAAGATACTACCTTTTGGTTTGGATAGGAGGACAATCCATACCACTACAGTGGCGCGGACAATTCTTCTACAGAAACAGAACTATGGACAATAAATAGTGAATTGCTTATCAATTATAATAGGCGCTGTTAGAGTTTCCACATACCTCTGTGATAACAGACTTTGAACCCCCAATGTCCTTACTGACTGACTAGACTACATAGTGTGGCACAGTCATTTACCTCCCGAATTCATCGCTGATTGATCCCCAATGATCCAATGTAGCTGAAGAGTACGGAGTCAGAGTCAAGAAGTGTCAGAGGCACGGACTCATGATTGTAAAAATTGCAAAACCTTTCGCTCAGTCACTCAAGTCTGGACCAAAAAACACAGAGTCTCTCTAAGTTTAAAAGCTTTATTAAAAGTAAACACATTTATTAAAATGAAGTCATAATAAAAAAACGAAACGTTTAACTGAGAATGGAAAAGTGGGTAGTGCTGACGATTAATTGAAGACATTTCTTGTGGTCGAGCCGAGCTCTCACCTTGTTTCAACTTGATCTTGTTGTTAGAAGTCCATCTTCTGTCTGTGTGGAAAAAAATGGTGCGTGTTAAAAAGCCAGCCTTCATCAGTTGTGCCAAAAAGTGCTGCATTACATTGTTTTCACATGTCTTCATTCCTAGACCAAATACTAGTGAGTGGTTTATTCTAACATTCTTAAATGTACTTTGTAGGTGGAACATCTGGTGACGGGGCCAACGCGGAGGTGGTGGTGCTCGACACAGAGGCGGAGGGCAATTCCTCAGGGGAGGATGCGGCGGTTCCAGTGCCGGCTGTGAGAGTTCAGACGGTGGTGGTGGCGGGCAGAGGTAAGCTCTTATATATGCCTTACTTATTGAGATTGAAGACGTGGCTGGGAAGGAAAGAATATGAGATGCATGGCTGGGTGAATGATGAAGCAATGATTGGTGGAAGGACAACAGCCTGGGTGGGTGACACAGAAACTGTATGTGTCCATATACCTGGATCATGCTACTATCTGACTCTTAGATAGCATATGTGTATCTAGAGCAGGGGTACTCATAGTACAGCCCACGGGCCGGTGGCGGCCCGGCAAGCCTTCCTTGGCGGTGCGCAGACCTTGCAGACAATCACTGCTCCCCCGGCCCCCACAGAGCAGAGTGGAGATGCAGGGCCACAAAGAGGTGAAATAGAACAAAGCCTCTGCTCTGTGGGGCCGGGCAAGCAGTGATTGTCAGGGTGTAGATGCAGGGGCGCTACAACAAACAAAGCCTCAATAATATGTTAATGGTCTTTTAAAGACCTGTTAAGTACTTTGGTGTGGCTGTCTGTGTGTGCGCGTTGAGGAAGCTGTCTCAGCCCGGGCTGAAGGCTGACACAGACAGACACACACACAGTGAGATGACAGAGGGGGAGGGAGAGGGAGGGCAAGAGGGAGAGAGAGATGGAGAGGGAGGGCAGGAGGGAGAGCATGAGGGAGAGAGATGTATGTAAATGCTGGGTCTGGTGGCTCAGTGGATGAAGCCATCTGCTGCAGGGACCTGTGTGCAACCTCATGGTCACAAGTTTTCGTTTTGCTTTAGCCCCGCCCCCTCTGACTCCGCCCCCACCAGTGCGGCCCTCGGCCACAAACTACACTGTAAATTTAGCCCCTGAGAGAAAGTTTGTGAGTATCCATGATCTAGAGAGAGTAGACGGTCAGTGGATGAACTAAGGGTAACTTTGAAGAGCATGTAACTCTGCACCCGCACGCCCGTTCCAGTGTAGGAAAGGCAAGGAAAAGAAGTTTTAATTTTGTCCAAATACTACCATCAATAGTAGCAGTAGTTTGTATTGCAAGCACAGCATAGATCCGGTTATTACGGTGGCCACTCCCTACCTCTCTTAATAAGTTTAGTAGTACTCATTCATGTGTCGATGTATCACTGGTCACTCAATAAAAAGCAAAGCACCTAAAGTCATCCCATATATAAGCAAAAACATCCCATGTGAAGTGATAGATAATCAGATTATTTATCTTCTTCAATTTTCCATTTCTAGTACTCATTTGCACTGTAGGGTGAAAGTTAAATTAATTAAGCAGTAGCCCTTGTAACAGAGTATTCTCAGTGCCACCCATAATAGAAAAGTAAGAGCTTCACCACCTGCATGTACTGGACCGGTACAGTAACGCAAGTCTGTCTCACTCACCATGGTGTGCGTCTGTTTTTTTCGGGTGCAAGTTCACTGCGCTGGCATTATGCCAGCTTGCAGAAGATAACGTACCAATTTTCCTAAACAAGAGACAAGAAGAAGAATAAGACTGGTGTACTTTCATAGTCGACTCCAATGGAAGTCCACAGTGCTCGTAGAATTTGTTCCTTAAACTCCCACTAATGTTAGAGCAAGGATGAAGAAGTGGGAGGTTAGATAGATACTGGCCTCAATAGTTATGTAATGCGCTTGCAAGTTGCTAGTTGTACTGCAACACAAATTTCTGCTGAATGATTGAGTTAATCTTAAAGAGCATTGGTTACAGACTATGTCTTTCTTTTTTCATATAGATGCTCCTTCCAAACCAACAAGGAGGAAGGAGCTGGCTAGAGCGACCCGGCAACGGAGGATCGATGCCACTGTTGCAGAATATCGGCGGCTGGTGGCCCTGGAGGACGAAGAAAGTGTGCAGTCGATCACAACAACAACGTCGTCTGAATCGGCCTCCGTGCCCCCACGGGCTGCCACCCAGCACAGTGGTCCACAGAGACTGAGCCGGGGGGAAGCCAAAGCCAAACGCCACCGCCGAGCAGCAAGGACAACAGCTGCCTCTCACAGCCATTGCACCTGCAAGGCAGTCAAGGCACGCCTGCGCCGCAGTACCCTGATGGTGTCCCGCCTTCAGCAGGAGCTCCACCACTTCACAAACATGTTGGAGGGGCTCCGCTTAGAGCACGCCTTGCTCCGCGAGGAGCATGATGCCCTGGCCCAAAAAGTAAACAGCATCCACCCATAGTG
Organism: Lissotriton vulgaris; assembly: GCF_964263255.1. NCBI lineage: Eukaryota > Metazoa > Chordata > Amphibia > Caudata > Salamandridae > Lissotriton > Lissotriton vulgaris. Next base: position 699,517,773 of record NC_141699.1, read on the forward strand.
TCCCTTGCCCCTTTTTTAGAGACTTTTGGGGGGTGGGAATTGGGAGTTGGGTTTTTGGGGACTTTTGAAGGACAATCGTTGGGGTTAGGGAGGGTCTTGCGGGAGATTATTTTGTTAGGGATATAAATATACTTTTTCAAACTTTATCTGAGCATACCTGTTTTTTACTGCTTGCCTGGTGGGTGGGGATTTAACAGTGACTTTGTTTTCCTGAAAGTTTAGTTCCATTTTCTTCCTTTAAGTGTAAATGCCCAAATGTTTTCAACACTAAGTGCCTCTCACAGAGTAAGTGAAGTGAATTCAAGAGTCCTAGGACTTTAGTAGTACTACCGTCAGTCTCTCGTCTCTCCTAATACTCCATTATACCCCCAAACCACCAAACGCTTATCTTACCTGTAATTTGTGTTTGAAAGTAGGGTTAGACCCAGGGCTGGCTCCACGGGAAACAGCGAATAAGGTTGGCAATCCTGGGCTGATAAAATTTCCTCATAGCGGTGGTACTAGTGGTGTGACACAGTGGCAGTTGCATGCCTATGAAAAAAAAGAAAATTAAATCTGGTTTGTCCTCCTGAGCAATTCAACGGTACAATAGAGAATATAGCAGGTGACAGAAGTACACTAGAACAGTGCCACATTGTAGCCTAACAAATGGTAAAGTATAACTACTAATTCAGTTGAAGTTCTTTGACATTAGCCATGGGTCTTTGTCAAGCAGAGTAAGAATATATCCTCGGATTTCTTCACCAGCCTGTTGCTATCACCTTATCCTCCCCAGCAAGAATGTGGATTTATTGCTGTAATTTAGTCACACATCAATCAAAACCACACAGCCCGGGGGAAGAGGGTTAGGGTTTGAAAAATGGATGGGTGCGGGGGTTTTTGGGAAAGGTTTTGGGAGACAAGAAAAAATAGCACAGCATGGACAAACAATTGTGAACATAAACAAATCTTTGGGTACAAACCTATCCATCAATCTTTGAAAGTGCATGCACTACTGCATGCATGTCAGTGAAAAGTAAGTAGTACTTTTGACAACTGTGGAAGAAAGAATGCGACAGTACAGGGCGTGTGTGGAATTATTGATAACTATATTCAACATAAGGTCTCTGTTGCCAGATACCTGAGAGCCTTGCTGGTCACTATAAATCCATTCACAAGACTCAATGGGGTTGGTCTGGAAGGTATAGTAGATAGAAAAGGAGAAATTGCTCTTTTTCTAGGTGTCCCCTCACTCACCAGGGTTGCCCCTTGGTGACATGCTTCATCATTGGGGCCATCCCAGTCCTCTACGGGCTGGGGCGTGCTGCGACTTGCGAATTACGTAGGAGCACTTACAAATGACTATGTGTGGTGCAGATGTGATAGTGGAGTGGACTAAGTGATGTGTTAAGGGATCAATTTAGAAGCAGAAAGAGATCCAAGAAATGCAGTCACAGTCAGAGAAAAAGACAAAGGATACTGTATCTGTATGTTGTTGTAGTTGTCCTGTTGAATTTGGTAAGTAAGTTGCCTGCAGAAAAAAAATCCTCTTATTAGCGGCACTCCTCCATTGCAGCCGACACTTCGTCCATCGATGTTGGTCACCACCAGAAGACACCCTGTAAAAAAAGCACAGCATGGACAAACAATTGAACATAAACAAATCTTTGGGTACAAACCTATCCATCAATCTTTGAAAGTGCATGCACTACTGGATGCATGTCAGTGAAAAGTAAGTAGTACTTTCGACAACTGTGGAAGAAAGAATGCGACAGTACAGGGCGTGTGTGGAATTATTGATAACTATATTCAACATAAGGTCTCTGTTGCCAGATACCTGAGAGCCTTGCTGGTCACTATAAATCCATTCACAACACTCAATGGGGTTGGTCTGGAAGGTATAGTAGATAGAAAAGGAGAAATTGCTCTTTTTCTAGGTGTCCCCTCACTCACCAGGGTTGCCCCTTGGTGACATGCTTCATCATTGGGGCCATCCCAGTCCTCTACGGGCTGGGGTGTGCTGCGACTTGCGAATTACGTAGGAGCACTTACAAATGACTATGTGTGGTGCAGATGTGATAGTGGAGTGGACTAAGTGATGTGTTAAGGGATCAATTTAGAAGCAGAGAGAGATCCAAGAAATGCAGTCACAGTCAGAGAAAAAGACAAAGGATACTGTATCTGTATGTTGTTGTAGTTGTCCTGTTGAATTTGGTAAGTAAGTTGCCTGCAGAAAAAAATCCTCTTATTAGTGGCACTCCTCCATTGCAGCTGACGCTTCGTCCATCGATGTTGGTGACCAGAAGACACCCTGTCCACTGCCTGCCTGATGCTGAATTGTGGCTCGCTAATGTGAAGCCTGACTCGATCCTTTTTTCCCCATTGCACAGACTGAAACCCGGCCTGTAATTATTCAACGAAAAACAGGAAGTGATATAATATTACAACACCACTGATAAATAAATATAAGGTATGTAGGCTGTGGAGTGCAAAAAGTCACACTTTGATTTTCCTAGTAGACAGTACAATATTTTTGAAAGTGCGTACTCTGTCAGAGTCACCTTTTGAAGGATAAATAAGTATGGGCAAATTAATGTAGCGGATCTTTCCCCTCAAGCTAAGTGTCCTGTAAACTGTGTTTTAGAACAAAATTAGATCTTCCCAGCAGTGCTCCCACCCAGACCCTTACTAAAGCCAGTCGCAAAAATGTAGAAGACCCCCAATCAAATCTCAAAAAACTAGGCCTAGCAGAAAACTGGTGACAAAACGTACTTTGAAAGTAAAAGTAGGCCCAAGTACCCCCTTACCCACCGTGGATTGCATTCAAACCACTTGCAAGCAACCAAGCAAAAGTATCCATAGCCAGCATCGCTCCAAGACTCGAAAACCCCCCCACCCAAACACATGCAATAGAAATACTGCTAACCCTAACGAACCCTAAGTTAAGAATAGTGGAAAAGGATTTCTTTAACTATGCCAAATCCCCCCTTTCCCACCATGGATTTTCTTCAAATGACTTGCAACCAAAATTACACATTCTCACGAGTGCTCTAAGACCCCAGAACTCAGTTGCAAAAATCTAGAACACCCCGAAACACATGCAATCCTGCTGCTAGGGCTAACCCTAACGAACCCTAAGTTACAAAAAGTGCCAAAAGGCTTTTCCCCGAGGATTTTGTCCCAACCACTTCTACCCGGTATTAAACCTTCCCAGGAATGCCCCAAGACCCGCCAACCCACCCGCCAAGAAGCATAACACCCCCAAACAGGCCAAAAGCAAAATCTCATACTTGCAATATTTCTCGGCCTTCGGTCCAAACGCGCTGCGTAGCTAGGCCATAAGTCGGGATTGCCACCACGGATTTCCTGAAAAGCAAATGCAATCAAGATTAGAGTGTCCCAGCAGTGCTCCCAGACCCCGAAACTCACCCACAAACACCAGGAAGCCCCACAAACAGGCCCCCGAAACGCTACATTGAGCAAAATGTCAGAAATAGCAACAAAAAAAATCGACGTGGATTTTGTCCCAACCACTTTTATCCGGTATTAGAGCTTCCCAGCAATGGCCCCAGAGCCGTCAACCCAGGAGAAAACGAGTAGAAGACCCCCAAACAGCCAAAGAGCAAAAGTACAAAAATGGGGACTTAGTTATTTTTTTCCAAATTTCCCAAATCACTCCGCGCGCGCTCTGCAGCTAGGCCCTAACTCTAAGCATGGGCGAATTTTGCGAATCTCGCGTTCGCGAATTTTGCGGATTTGCGAACTCGCAATCTGCAAAATCCGCGAATTTGCGGGTTTTTTTTTTTTGTGTTTGCGCGGGTTTCTGCCAGTTCGCGAGGGTTTTGTACAATGTCGCAAATTGCGAACTTACCTGTCGGGTCGCAAGTTTCGCGAACTTGTTGTTTCTACGTGTCCAGCCTGTTTGGGACACTCTTCTTCATCACTGCCACTCTCTGTCACCACTGCCACTCTCTGACTACTCATGCCACCCTCTGGCCCACCCATGCCACCCTCTGTTTCATCACAGCACCCTCTGGTTGTCCAGTCAGTGTACTTTATTGTGGCAACGCAAGCACACCTTCCCTGCCTCAAGTGACCTGAATTAATTTGGGGCTGATTAATGTGTCACAGAATATTTTTTTAGCTGGCACCTGCTTCCTTAGTGCTTCCTGATTAGTGATCTTTTGCACTTGCTAAGTGCTTTCATTGTTGCAAAATTAGTTACAACACCTGCCCTGCCCCAACTGACAATAATGAATTAGGGGCTGATTAATGGATTTGAACTTCCAGCCTGGCTCCTGCTTGTCTCCCTTAGCTGTAATTCAGGACCTTTGTGGCATATGTGTAACTATTCTGAGGTTCAGAGCAGGGTCACATAATAGTTTCAACTGGCAACTGAACTCTGGAGGGGCCCCTCAGGAAGCACTACAGGAAATGGCTACTAATGATGAGCCTGAACTTTTGAACCTGGTAAGTAGTTTCAGTTTTGCTAAGATCGTATTTCTGCAATTTTGCACTTATTCGCGGGGCGCGAACTCACGCGAACAGTGCGAGCAAAATCCGCTGCTCGCGGATTTGCGGATTTTGCGGGAGATTCGCAAATCTCGCGGATTGCGAATTTACCGAAAATCCGCAAAATCCGCGAGCGAAACGGATTTTCCGCCCATGCTTACCTAACTCCCCTCTGCCACCATGGATTTGCTTCAAACCTCTTGCAAAGTAAAGTATATATAGCCAGCAGTGCGCCCAGACCCCGAAACCCACCCACAAACACCAGGAAGCCCCCCAAACAGGCCCCCGAAAACGCTACATTGAGCAAAATGTCAGAAATAGCAACAAAAAAAATCGGCCTGGATTTTGTCCCAACTACTTCTACCCAGTATTAGACCTTCCCAGGAATGCCCCAAGACCTGCCAACCCACCCGCCAAGAAGCATAACACCCCCAAACAGGCCAAAAGCAAAATCTCATACTTGCAATAGTTCTCGGCCTTCGGTCCAAACGCGCTGCGTAGCTAGGCCATGAGTCGGGGTTGCCACCACGGATTTCCTGAAAAGCAAATGCAATCAAGATTAGAGTGTCCCAGAAGTGCTCCCAGACCCCGAAACTCACCCACAAACACCAGGAAGCCCCACAAACAGGCCCCCGAAAACGCTACATTGAGCAAAATGTCAGAAATAGCAACAAAAAAAAATCGGCCTGGATTTTGTCCCAACCACTTCTACCTGGTATCAGACCTTCCCAGGAATGCCCCAAGACCCGCCAACCCACCCGCCAAGAAGCATAACACCCCCAAACAGGCCAAAAGCAAAATCTCATACTTGCAATATTTCTCGGCCTTCGGTCCAAACGCTCTGCGTAGCTAAGCCATAAGTCGGGGTTGCCACCACGGATTTCCTGAAAAGCAAATGCAATCAAGATTAGAGTGTCCCAGCAGTGCTCCCAGACCCCGAAACTCACCCACAAACACCAGGAAGCCCCACAAACAGGCCCCCGAAAATGCTACATTGAGCAAAATGTCAGAAATAGCAAAAAAAAATCGACGTGGATTTTGTCCCAACCACTTTTATCCGGTATTAGAGCTTCCCAGCAATGGCCCCAGAGCCGTCAACCCAGGAGGAAACGAGTAGAAGACCCCCAAACAGCCAAAGAGCAAAAGTACAAAAATGGGGACTTTGTCATTTTTTTCCAAATTTCCCAAATCACTCCGCGCGTGCTCTGCAGCTAGGCCCTAACTCCCCTCTTCCACCATGGATTTGCTTCAAACCTCTTGCAAAGTAAAGTATATATAGCCAGCAGTGCGCCCAGACCCCGAAACCCACCCACAAACACCAGGAAGCCCCCCAAACAGGCCCCCGAAAACGCTACATTGAGCAAAATGTCAGAAATAGCAACAACAACAAAATCGGCCTGGATTTTGTCCCAACCACTTCTACCCGGTAATAGACCTTCCCAGGAATGCCCCAAGACCCGCCAACCCACCCACCAAGAAGCATAACACCCCCAAACAGGCCAAAAGCAAAATCTCATACTTGCAATATTTCTCGGCCTTCGGTCCAAACGCGCTGCGTAGCTAGGCCATAAGTCGGGGTTGCCACCACGGATTTCCTGAAAAGCAAATGCAATCAGGATTAGAGTGTCCCAGCAGTGCTCCCAGACCCCGAAACTCACCCACAAACAGACGGAACCCCCCCTAAGAGCACCTCAAAGGCAAGCAAGTCAGCAAAAACACTAAAAAATTTGCGCCTTGGATTTGGTCCAAACCACTTTTATCCGGTATTAGAGCTTCCCAACAATGGTCCCAGAGCCGTCAACTCACCTGCAAAGAGGTAGAACAACACCCCCACAAGTGCTGAGTCTTTCTCATTGGGCGTAAACCAGCCCTCTGGTTTGATGGAAATAGGAGTCTGGAGGAGGAGGAGAGAGGAGCATGTTCTTCTGAACTTGTGAACCTGAGGAATGCAGACTGCGGCAACTTCAAATCAATTAGCAAACCAGTGAAGACAGTTCTGCTGATGGGCTTGTTTTTGTGATTATCTGATTAAAGTTTGAAATATATTAACTGTGCACAACAAAGAAAGACAGACACACAGGAATAAAAGTGAATAAGGAGGAAAAAGAAAGTTATTGATTCGTTGTCTCATTTTCAGGGCTCGGTATCACGGTCCAGGAATGAGAATAAGGCTTCGTCATCATACTCTGCGAATTCAGGCAGGGTGAGCTCAGTGTCACCTGACAGAGTAGAAATTCCCTCATCTATGTTGCTGGCCACCTCGTCTTCATCCGGCGCGCTTTCTCGTACTCTGAAATCTGGTGGTATGAGGTGCTGATTCATCTTGATCATTGTTAACCTCTCCACATTTTTGGGCGAGAAGCGGCTCCGTTTGGGAGTTACAATGCCACCAGCAGCACTGAAAACACGTTCAGAAGACACGCTTGCGAGTGGGTAAGACAAGTAGTTTAAAGCCAGGTTGGTGAGCTGTGGCCACAATTCTTTTTTCCCATGCCAATACGCCAATGGGTCAGAATTAACATAGACCTCTGTTGAGTCATTCAGATAGTCCTTCACCATCGGCTCAAGGTCCTCATCCAAGTTTCCTCCACTTTGCTTAGCTCTTGCTGTGCCTCTGACCTTTTGAGAACCAAACCCACGCAGAGCTAGCCAATCCTCTTCAGCCTCCAATGTTTCTGTTGTGTCTGGTGCAGATGATCCGGTTGCCGGTGTCTTTAACGGCTGAGAGGTCACTTGTGCCACAGCCACAGGTGCAGAAGTGGATTGTTTTGACTGGGGATGGCCTGCTGATGTACTGCCATTTATTTCAATTTTCAGCCGTTCGCTTTCAAACCTCTTGGCTGACAAGGCTAGCCAACGTTTGTACTTTGGAACATGTTCATCATCAAAAGGAAAGAATGCTTGGCCTGCCAGCGCCTTTTTGTAGCGTGGATCCAGAATAGTAGCACAAATGTAATGCTCTTCTGAGTGGATCATTTGAAGACGTTCATCACCTTGTAGGAGCTCTAATAATTTCTCAGCCAGAACAAAAGAGTCTTGGTTTTTTACATCTTTTTCAAACACAGAACACACCTCCTTCAGTTGGTCCTCCAGCATGTACAACAATGGGATAGCTTTTCCCAAATTACAGTCCTCCTTGCTGACTGCACGCGTGAAGAACTCAAAAGGACGAAGCATGCGTGTCAGGCTTTGAACTATGTTCCATTGCGCCGCACCCATCCTCAGGTCATCCTGAGCTGTACCCTCTGTTAAGAAATATTGATCGAGTACCGTATACTGCTCATACAGACGCTCAAGCATGTAGAAGGTTGAGTTCCAACGTGTTACCACCTCCTGGATGAGTGCTTTCACTGGCATTTGACGTTGATATAGCAGGCTCCTCAGCTGCTTCCGGGCCTTAAAAGAATGGCTGAAATGCTTGCACATTTTTCGGCAGGTGTCCAATACTCTGTACGCTGCACTGCCTTTATTACCCAAGAATTTTTGGACAACCAGGTTTATACAGTGCGCCAAACACGGCACTCTGAAATAGTTACCCAGCCTCATGGCCTTAACTATATTGGCGCCATTGTCCGTGGAAACATAACCAACCTGGCGTTTTAGTGGGGACAGCCAGTTAAGGACCTTTGTGTTAAAGACATCCAAAATGTTTTCTGCTGTGTGACGTTTCTCCAAACCAAACATGGCTAGTGTTGCATGTTTCCGAGCAGCTTTAAAAACAATGTCCGTGTCAACACCTGTGTTTAGCTTTGCTTTAGCCCCTGAAAAAGAGACCCAGTGTGCAGTGATGCACATGTAATCAGCGCCTGCGCCACTGGTCCACATGTCTGTTGTCAGATGTATAGTGTGAACAGCACTCTTCTGCAAAGCTGCCCCAATCACCTTTAGAACATCTTCATGTAGTGCTGGAACCGCAACTCGGGCAAAATAGAACCGGCTAGGAACCTTCCATTTAAGGCAGAGCGCTGCCACTAATTCTAGAAAACCAACCCCTTCTACAAAAGAAAAAGGGAGAAGGTCCAGAGCTAGCATTTTAGCCAGCTTAGTGTTATACAGACGCGTCAGTGGGTGGTTACGTTCATATTGCGCTTCTGTAAACAACATCTTTTTAATGTTGCCCTGGACCAAGGATTTACGGGATGATGATGATATCTTCGACCCAGTTACGCTTGCTGATGAACTTTTCTGCATTGATGTCTCACTCTCTCCCACACTCTTAGTGTGCCTCACATGGGGTGTGCTGCTGACAGGGGTACTGGGTGTAAGTGAAGTGTTTGAATCGTCTTCTTCCTCCTCATCATCATCAGATGAAAAATCAATGTTTTCATTACGTGCAATTCGGGCTTCCTTGACCACCTCTAGGTGCGCAAACCATTGGACAGGGTGCGCTCTCTTAAGATGACCTCTCTGGCCTCCGGTACCATAGTTGGTACCAAGCTTACCACGACTAACTCGAAACTTACACATGCTACAAATGGCTACGTTTTCCATTCTTGGGCAAACACTAAAGAAGTCCCAAACTGGAGACTTGAAATGTCTTTGGGGGCCGGAGGAGGCGGCGATACTGGTGGTGGTGGTCCTGCTGCTAATGCCAGATGAAGTGGAGGATGTGGATTGCCGAACTTCAGTACGTTTTGCACTTTCACCACCACGAATTGAGGTCGAGGTGGATGGAGGTCCCTTGTTGCGAGGAAGAAATATGGAAGCAGTAGGTGTTGGTGTACTAGTTAACTCCAAATCTAATGATTGTTGTGTTTCCATTTCCATTGCCTCCTCGTCGACATCATCATCACGCTCAGCAGCTTCCCGGGATAGGGTCAAAATGTTTCTTTGCTGCATGCCCGCTGGGGCTGCAGTGACTTTTATGATGACTGGCTCGTCGTCATCGTGAGAGGCTTCACCAGCAGCAGTATGCGTCACTTCTTGTTATGCCTCATCACACTCCATAGCTATGAGTTTTTCGACGACTTTCCTTTTTCGCTTAGGTATCTTTGTCAGATCATGGTGTGCCTCACTCTCAGGCTGCCGTGGTGGTACCCATTCGTCATCCAGATCATCAGAAGGCGGTGGGCTTGAAGAAGATGTAGACACCAACCTTGATCTTTTCCTTGCTAGGGATGTGGAAGACAATGAATAATCATCAGGGGGAGTGGCTTCCAATGATACCTCGGCTTGACTGTCGATTTCCTGATGTGCCCCTACTTCGGGAGGGACAACTATTGTGGGAACTTGTTGTGACCCTCCATGCACCTCTGCTTGCGCATCTCCTTGCGCTGCCTCACCTTCCACATGTACTTGGGCTTGTACTACTTGCACATGTTGTTGTTGCGGCTGTGGTTGTTCAACACTTGTCAGATGAGTTACAACAACCTGTGTTGATTCAGGGACATTGCTGCTACTTTCTTGCGATGAGCCAACATCACTGGTCGATGGTGATTGGAGAAGTACACTGACTGCCTCTGAAGCACTCAAGGGCTTTGACTTAAGTTGGCGTGGTGGTGGAGGCACTGAACCCAATGGAGCGGGGGTGCTGCTCCCAGCTTGGTCCCCAGCAGATCCTGCTGCTGCAGGCGTACTTTTTTTTTTGCTCCCAAAAAACGTGGCGGTTGGCACACCAGCCTCCTTGGTAACTTGCTTCTTCTGCTCCTTACTAGCAACTTTCTTGCTTGAGGAGCTACGGAGACCTTTTTTTGGGGCCATCTTCTTCAGAGCAGGTCAGACAGCAGGCCGCAGTTGCACGAATTGTAGAGTTGTCTGAGGCCAGACGTGACGTCGCGTGACGTTATGCTGCACACACACACCGCTGCAGGACTTCTTCCTGGCACTGGTGGTTCTCTTGAGTCTTGTGCACCTAAAAACAATGGACGACAGAGAACATCAGTTCAGTTATACACCCCAAAAAAATCGAAAAAAAACCCAGAAAAATCAGCACAATCCCATTCCATCCATGCCCTCCATGATGTTTAAGTTCAAGACACCCCACAGAAAGACTAGGCCCATGCAAGACTCAATACCCCTGGTGAAAAGGCCACAAGTACAGCCCCAAAAAACGAAAATCACTGAAAAATCAGCACAATCCCATTTCATCCATGCCCTCCATGATGTTTAAATTCAAGACAACCCACAGAAAGACTAGGCCCATGCAAGACTCACTACCCCTGGGCATAAAGGTTGAAAAGTAGGCAAAATGGTTGCAGGCCTAACAACAATGCCTACATTCAAAATGGCCACTTGCCTCCCAGCACATGGCCAGGGCCTGTAGCAGCACTCAAAATGGCCCCCAGCCACATGGCCTGTCCCTCCCCATGAACACCCCCAAAAATCGAAAAACACTGCAAAATCAGCACAATCCCATTCCATCCATGCCCTCCATGATGTTTAAGTTCAAGACACCCCACAGAAAGACTAGGCCCATGCAAGACTCAATACCCCTGGTGAAAAGGCCACAAGTACAGCCCCAAAAAACGAAAATCACTGAAAAATCAGCACAATCCCATTCCATCCATGCCCTCCATGATGTTTAAGTTCAAGACACCCCACAGAAAGACTAGGCCCATGCAAGACTCAAATACCCCTGGTGAAAAGGCCACAAGTACAGCCCCAAAAAACGAAAATCACTGAAAAATCAGCACAACCCCATTCCATCCATGCCCTCCATGATGTTTAAGTACAAGACACCCCACAGACAGACTAGGCCCATGCTAGACTCAAATACCCCTGGTGAAAAGGCCACAAGTACAGCCCCAAAAAACGAAAATCACTGAAAAATAAGCACAATCCCATTCCATCCATGCCCTCCATGATGTTTAAGTTCAAGACACCCCACAGAAAGACTAGGCCCATGCTAGACTCAAATATGCTGCTGGGTATCAGTAAGGTGGCTGAGAAGCTGGTGAATAGCCGCCTTTCCAACTTCTTGGAAGCCAATTCCCTCCTGGGCGACTCCCAAACGGGTTTTCGCCCCGGTCAGGGGACCGACACCGCCCTGCTGGCGGTCGTGGAGAATGCGAGGAGCATGCTGGATTCGGGGGGATCAGTGGCAGTGATCCTCCTGGACCTCAGCGCTGCTTTTGACACCGTGGACCATCAGGTGCTTCTCCAACGGCTGTCGGGGGTGGGGGTCACGGGTTTGGCCCTCAAATGGTTCGCCTCCTTCCTGGAAGGTCGTACATTTGAGGTGTGGGAAGGCCAGGAAAAATCATCTTCTACCCCTCTCCAGTGTGGTGTGCCACAGGGCTCTTCATTGAGCCCTACCTTATTCAACGTTTACATGGCCCCCCTGGAGAATGTGGTACGACCGCTGGGTATCAAAATCATCAGTTACGCTGATGATACTCAGCTGGTGGTAGGCCTTTCCCAGTCGGCGTACCATCCCGACCGGCTGCACACGTGTCTTGAAAAGATCTACACGTGGATGTGCAGCTCAGCCCTGAAGTTAAATGGCTCCAAAACGGAACTGATGCTGCTGGGGAACTCCTCTCCATCTTTGCCCCCCAGCAGCTGGCCAGACTGTTTGGGACCGATGCCCCCCCCCAAGCAGGAGATCGAGAGCTTGGGGGTATGGCTGGAACAGGACCTATCATTTAAAACCCATGCCAAAAAGACTGCTGGCGTGTGCTTTGGCCTGCTCCGTTCAGCCCAGAAGATTCTGCCCTTGCTCCCAGTGGCCACTCGAAGGCTTCTCATCCAGGGACTTATCATCTCGCTGCTGGATTTCAGCAATGCGCTATTCCTGGGCGCACCCGAATCCACCCTGAACAGACTGCAGCAAGTGCAGAACGCGGCTGCCAGGCTTTTGACGGGTCTCCCTAGGCGTCAATCTGCCCGCCCGGCGTTGAGGGCACTGCACTGGCTCCCTGTGAGGGACAGGGTGAAATTCAAGTCACTCTGCATCGCCCACAAAGTTCTGCACGGGGTGGGTCCACCTATTCTGGAGGAGATGGTCCAGCCCTATAAGGCCTCTCGCTCCCTTCGCTCTGACCACCAACATCTCCTTCAGGTTGGCAGGGTGAAAAAGGCAAGAACTGGTGGCAGAAGGTTTTCAATAAATGTGGCCTCCTTGTGGAACTCACTGCCCTTACAACTGCGCTCCGAAGCCAGTCTTCTCAGGTTCCGTAAACTTTTTAAAACTTTTTTGTTCTCTGTTTAATCTTTGCATTCTTTTAGCAGTGTTATGTTCTGATAAGCGCGGGGATGCCTATTGGTAACCAGGCGCTATACAAAACTCAGAATAATAATAATAATAATAAATACCCCCGGTGAAAAGGCCACAAGTACAGCCCCCAAAAACGAAAATCACTGAAAAATCAGCACAATCCCATTCCATCCATGCCCTCCATGATGTTTAAATTCAAGACAACCCACAGAAAGACTAGGCCCATGCAAGACTCACTACCCCTGGGCATAAAGGTTGAAAAGTAGGCAAAATGGTTGCAGGCCTAACAACAATGCCTGCATTCAAAATGGCCACTTGCCTCCCAGCACATGGCCAGGGCCTGTAGCAGCACTCAAAATGGCCCCCAGCCACATGGCCTGTCCCTCCCCATGAACACCCCCAAAAATCGAAAAACACTGCAAAATCAGCACAATCCCATTCCATCCATGCCCTCCATGATGTTTAAGTTCAAGACACCCCACAGAAAGACTAGGCCCATGCTAGACTCAAATACCCCTGGTGAAAAGGCCACAAGTACAGCACCAAAAAACGAAAATCACTGAAAAATCAGCACAATCCCATTCCATCCATGCCCTCCATGATGTTTAAGTTCAAGACACCCCCACAGAAAGACTAGGCCCATGCTAGACTCAAATACCCTTGGTGAAAAGGCCACAAGTACAGCCCCAAAAAACGAAAATCACTGAAAAATCAGCACAATCCCATTCCATCCATGCCCTCCATGATGTTTAAATTCAAGACAACCCACAGAAAGACTAGGCCCATGCAAGACTCACTACCCCTGGGCATAAAGGTTGAAAAGTAGGCAAAATGGTTGCAGGCCTAACAACAATGCCTGCATTCAAAATGGCCACTTGCCTCCCAGCACATGGCCAGGGCCTGTAGCAGCACTCAAAATGGCCCCCAGCCACATGGCCTGTCCCTCCCCATGAACACCCCCAAAAATCGAAAAACACTGCAAAATCAGCACAATCCCATTCCATCCATGCCCTCCATGATGTTTAAGTTCAAGACACCCCACAGAAAGACTAGGCCCATGCAAGACTCAATACCCCAGGTGAAAAGGCCACAAGTACAGCCCCAAAAAACGAAAATCACTGAAAAATCAGCACAATCCCATTCCATCCATGCCCTCCATGATGTTTAAATTCAAGACAACCCACAGAAAGACTAGGCCCATGCAAGACTCACTACCCCTGGGCATAAAGATTGAAAAGTAGGCAAAATGGTTGCAGGCCTAACAACAATGCCTACATTCAAAATGGCCACTTGCCTCCCTGCACATGGCCAGGGCCTGTAGCAGCACTCAAAATGGCCCCCAGCCACATGGCCTGTCCCTACTCATGAACAGCCCCAAAAATCGAAAATCACTGAAAAATCAGCACAATCCCATTCCATCCATGCCCTCCATGATGTTTAAGTTCAAGACACCCCACAAAAACACTAGGCCCATGCTAGACTCAATACCCCTGGTGAAAAGGCCACAAGTACAGCCCCAAAAAACGAAAATCACAGAAAAATCAGCACAATCCCATTCCATCCATGCCCTCCATGATGTTTAAGTTCAAGACACCCCACAAAAACACTAGGCCCATGCTAGACTCAAATACCCCTGGTGAAAAGGCCACAAGTACAGCCCCAAAAAACGAAAATCACTGAAAAATCAGCACAATCCCAATCCATCCATGCCCTCCATGATGTTTAAGTTCAAGACAACCCACAGAAAGACTCAGTCCACCCACCACTGAGTACCCCTGGGCAAAAGGCCCCAAAACAGCCCAAAAATCGAAAATTCCAAAATTGTAGTTGCAGCAATGTAATGCCCCAAACAAACTTACTTGTAAAATTTCTAATCCAACAGTGATCCAAAGAAAGTCAAAAAGGCCTCAAATCCAAATATCCAGCAGCACCCACAAAAAGTAATCCTTCCAGCTCCAGATCCAAATGAAAAGTGACCAGGAGATGGACAAAGCACTGGGAGGAGCCTGCTGTACAGGAACAGGAAGTTGAAGACTCTGGGGCACTTCCTTCCTCCCACCCCCCCCCCCCCTCCCCAAAATGGACTCCTCGCTAAAAAAGTGCAGGCAAATGTCAACCTAAGGAGTTATTCAGATAAAAATCATCATTTCAAGAAGGTTTATGCTGCTTGCTGGTGGATTTCTTGTGCAGAATTGCAAATTTTATATTTTCGCTTGTGTGAGATTGTTGCTGCTCGCCGCATCTCAAATCTCGCAATTGCGAAGTACCGCGAGGCGTGATCTCGCCGTACTCGCGTTGACAAACTCTCGCTGTGCAAGTTGGCCAGCCGCGATGACGTAATCGCGCTCGCCAAATTCCCGCGGGATCACACAGCAAGATCCAAAATGGCGCAGCACTTGCAAAATATCGAGAAAAACAACTCGGCAAACGATGATAAACGCCGCGCGCCGCAAAAATTGTATCACCAACGCCGCGCGCCGCAAAAAAAATCCGCTGCGTGCGAATTTGCGGATTTTGCGGGAAATTCGTAAATCTCGCGGATTGCGAATTTAACGAAAATCCGCAAAATCCGCGAGCGTAACGGATTTTCCGCCCATACTTAGTGAAGACTCGTATTTTAGAACATAAAAGCACCATCCTGCGTCCTCACCTAGGGAGGTTGCAATTCCAGCTCGCCTCCGACTGGTGAACTCAAGATTTTACATAGAATTTACCTTAAGGGTTCCAAAATGATACACATGGGGCTTTCAGATGCGTGACTATGTAAAAGGCAGTGTGGTCTGGTCAGTACCTTCATGCACATTATTTAGGAGTGTGAGTGGGTAGCAACCTATTGGAGGAACATACATAACATCATACACGAAGTACTTGGAGTCTCCCTGTCTCCCGAGGCAAGGAGATGTTTGCTTAACATATGGGAACATATGGGAACCCACTGATTTAAACACTTCGCAGACACAATGGGTCACTCTATGCTATATGATTGCCAAGCGAAATATTGCCCAGTTGTGGGGAGCAGAGCAGCCCCTTTCTGGGGAGGGGTGGGAAAGCGATTTGGATTGCTCTATGTTTAGGGAAAAAACCACATATCTGGCTAGGGGACGCCCTCGGAAGTGGTCATTGGTGTGGGGGCCTTGGAACAGTTACAGGGGAGAGATTTGTACACCGCCCAGTATTGCTGTACTGGAGGATTCCCCCTCCCCGTGAGGTTCCAATGTAACTATGCGTTGTATCTCCTGTATCCCACGATGTATGCTCAACTGCTGTGATTGACCCTCTGTAATGTATACTATTATTGGTGTTTGTGTTAATAAAAAGAAATATAAAAAATAAATAAAAGCACCATCCGGTGTAGAAAGGCTGCCACTATACTTACCAGTGATTTTTTATAAACCAACCATTCCCCGGAAGACCTAAAATGGATGGTATTAGAGAAACCATATGTTCCTGCACATATCACTGATATCTCGACATACCTGTTTAGGTGCGAGTAATGGTGGGTGCATAAGCGCAACAGTGCTAATGTGGGCTTAAATAATGAAATTCCATGCGTTTCACTATAGGCTCCTGTTACATTTTAGGAGCTCCAGATGCCTCTGGCTTCATTTCTCTGATACCAATCACCAGCATGACATATGAAAGGAGATTAGTTGCGTTTAAGATTCTATTTAACTTCTACTTTCCTCCGCACATACAACGCACTGTCATGATAACCTTGAGAAAGTAGTTTGCAGTCTTTCCTACCCAATCCAGAGAGATGTGACTGATTTCTTGGAACTAACATTTGCCGCTTTGGCAGGGTTGTGTCACTCCTTGATGACAGGCGACTGCTACATGCAGATTGACCCATTTCACTTATCAACTTTTTGCAAACAATGCATTTTGTGAGCGCGCTGCTCATTCACATGACTTGCATCATCACCTGTGATATGGTCCCAACAGTAATCTCTAAGATAGGACCTAATGAATACTTTTTTGACTCTTTTTTAATGCCACAGCATATTAGCATTTATAACTACATTTCCCAGCAGACATTGAGCACTGCACGTAGGCGCTGTTGATTAGTGTCACCTTGTCCTGCGCATGCGCATTAGGGTCGTAATCCAGTAGGAAGAAACAGCGGGTCCAAAAAAAACTCAATTGCAGTTCGAACTTGAAGACAGACCGTTACAGACGTCTCCCACCTCTGGTTGCAGACTCTACCCGCCTGGGGTACCGACGGAGAGATGAGTGTTGTGTCGGGTCTATGCCACTTCTTGTGTTGAGAGTACTGTTAGAGACTCCTTTTTGACATACAACTAAGTCTGACAGTGCCTTTTTCTGTCTCGATACCGTAAGCAGATAACGTGTAGTCGTTGGCTTAAAGGTTGAGAACCCTGTTAATTGTTTTTCCCTGGGAAGTGTTGCATGCGGGACAATACTTGGTGATTGCATATGAGTTTGACTGCTTTACACAGCCTACGTATCAACTAATATGCCACACTATGATAATGTAAACCTGCTACATCCCAAAACTCCTTGTTAACTGGCCAGATTGTTTATGTTCAGTTTAGCCATTCTGTCATGGTCTCTAGCATCAGGTTCCATGTCAACTGGCCAGAATGTGCATGTCCAGTTTAGCTATTCTGTCATGGTCATCAGCATCTTGGTCTATTGATTCTCATTTTTTTAATAAACCATGGGCTTTCCCTCTGCACAAGCTCACTCTGATGAACAAGCATGAGTGTTGTTGTTGAGTCTGTATATAGACCTAAGTTTTAACAGACCCTGGGTTTCTATTCGAATAGAGCCTTCTTCTCTTTGTGATTCCTGCCTGCCCTTTCTATATTTGGTATGTGATTTTGAGATGTTGTGAATATGTTGTTATTGACACAAGCCCCCTCAATACTTTTTTATAGAGCAGTGCCCCCTTCCCTGAGCTGTTGCCAGGTTGATGTGAAGCAATTTACCCAGTCGTTATGTGTAAGCATCAAGTGTTATTCTTTCTGATTTACACATATGAGGTGTATGTAGGGAGAGGAATTTGCTGATCCCACCTATAGTGTTTAATCATGTTTTTGTCTGTTTGCTGAAAGCCATTGACGTTATGTCATGTGTCTATGTTTCTGTTCCTATAAGGTACAATCACCTTCAGAAGAATAAGAACCGGAAGTACCATTGGTTCTGTATTTTTCCAAGTTTTCTACATATTCTTTTGCAACACATTTCACTTAGCAGAAGCATCTTTGAGGTCCTGACGAAAGCCTTGCCCGAATGCGGGGTATCCCGGCTGAATCATGTTGACCACAATTTCTCACCTCACACATGCGGTATAAATCCATACTGCGGGTGGACTGTTTTTAATCCTGGCAGCAAGAGCATCCAAAAAAAGCATGTATTGTGTTCTCTCTGGCTGGTTTTATCATCACTTTCCTCATGGTATATTATTATCTGGGCTGCGCCCTCACCTACACTATATGTCTCATTTGGTGGATTTTGAATATCCGTGTAGAGTAGACATCAAAACTTCCCTGTGCTCCTCCCTCTCAGAGAGGGGGTTGGAGACCTCATAGGAACTGGGTCTTCCTCTGAGAGGAGAATCCCAAATGATGAAGCATGCCATCTTTGATCGGTGAGGGATTTTGTCCTGAAAGAGATTATCCCACAGTTAGGTTTGTGTGAAATTGTCAGTGTCTTCTTCTTGTTCATTTAACTTAGACACAAGGATTTTGTTTGGTTTATTATATTATAGTAATGGTGATGCAATCCTTTGCAGGTCTTTAAAATATTCCCTAGGACCCTCCCTCAAAATTCTCTTGTTTGTAGTGTCCTGTCACTAAGACAGTGGTAGTCAGTTAGTTAGTATAATTTGGTAATTTAGCAGCCTGCGTGACGCGTCCTCTCACATGACTTCCGTCCTAGTAGAACTTTTTGTAGTTCGTAAAGTGAGTTATTAGCAACCGACTGATTTGGTGTATGCAATATGCATGCATCCGTCTATGTATTAAGAAGAATAAATGCAGACTTAGTAATTGGCCCATCAAAGGGGGTTAAAGTTGAGACTGAGAGATGATTGGGAATGAGACCGGAACTTAGAAGCAAATATAAATTACTTTCACTTCATTCAAAAGTCTGGAATAGGCGGGCTAGGTATGGATGCTTAGGATTCTGGAATAGGAATGAAACTGTGGAATAATAAAGATAGCATGGTGTGCAACTGCGATACTAGTCTACTACTATTCGCTCTGATTTAGGATAGGTCAATGTTATTGCAATTGCCGTTTCCTGTCAAAAAATATATTTTAGAGCGATTATTTAATATTTATTTAACACAAATCATTTTTTTGTCTCTTTAATTATATCTTACATGATCAGCATCCAGGGGCAAGAAGACTGGGTATGCTGGCAGTGCTGAGGCAGGTGCGGGAGCCGTAGGGGCCACCCAGGAGCAGCAGGAAGCGGCCCCAGGTGTAGATGGCTCTGCTGCTGGCCCCAGTAAGTCTTCTTGGTACTGTTATATTATTATTTCCCTAACTTATACCCCTCTATTATTTCCATTTCCTAATTTTAAAATCAAATCTTCCAAATCCTCTTCAATCTGTTTCTAAATTCTTGGTTTTGCTCCATTACCTACTAACATTGTTTCTAGTGTGTTTTTGTTTTACATCAAATCAAACTGCCTCGGACTAACCTCTGACTGTATTAATTTGTCTGCAGCTTGCTTTCTTCTGGGTTTCCACTCAGCTTTCCTTCTCCCCTTATATGTGGATTGCCTAGTAGTGGTACTGTAAGTCTCAGAGAACCCATTGGTCCTAGGCTACTACTAGTAAATTGTAGTAAAGACTACTTACTACTGCTAGTACTAGTAGCACTAATCTGCTGTGCTGATTGCATGTCCAAGTAAGGTATTCTACGAAGGTTTGTTAAGATGAGAAAGCTTTATTTTACTGTCTCATGCTCAATCAGTAAATGGTGGCAACTCACGTTGAACACCCCAAAGTGGTGTATTTTACTTTAATCCAGGCCAAGTACGTTTTTTATTAGCAGCAGTTTATGGTGTACACTGAACAACTGATTACCGTGCACCATGGCTGGAAGGCAGTATGAGGAGGAGCGCAGCACCATTATTTTCAAACTATGAGAGACCTCATGTCCGCCCAGTTGGCCACTCTTTCTTCTTTTCAAAAAATTGGATGCACCAATAACTCTAGCCACTGAGTCCAGTCCTTTGGGTTGTCCTCTTCTTGAGAGGCATTTTTTTTTTTTACAATTTCTTTTTTCCTCATAAACCAATGATGGGTATTCTAGATAGGGTATCCTCTCCTTTCCATATTGCGATGTAACGGCCTCAAGGATTCCATCCAAGGGATACAATACAGATTGGGCAAGGAGAGAGAAAAACCCCTCTAGATTTAGCTGTTTGCTAGGTCCGCTCCATACCCTTTATACTGGAAGGCCCTTAG
Organism: Lissotriton vulgaris; assembly: GCF_964263255.1. Lineage (NCBI taxonomy): Eukaryota > Metazoa > Chordata > Amphibia > Caudata > Salamandridae > Lissotriton > Lissotriton vulgaris. The sequence continues at coordinate 699,537,861 of NC_141699.1, forward strand.
TTGGGTTGGAGACCAAGCACCAACAGTACCCAGGTGAAATCATAGGAATACTCTCATCTGTTCCGCCAAGCCTCTAGGGCCGCCCAGATCTTAGTGAGGCTAGAGCTATCACATGCAACATCAGACTCACTAACATATATGATATATTTAAGGTATTCGGCAAAGGTAGGAGCGCTCTCTGCCTTCCAGCCCTTGCAGATTTCGCGCCTAGCTAGGATCATTATATAAAATATGAATTTAGCCCTCATATCTTTAAGCTGGTAGTCTTCCCCTAGGCCAAAAAGAATAGTTTTGGGAGTGATGGTAAATTGAACATCAAAGACTTCTGTTATAAACTCTTCAACTTTGGATCAGAAAAGTGACAATCTTGGGCACTCAACAAACATATGTAAGTCATCTGCTGCGATGGCCTTGCAGCGAGGGCAACAATGTTCAAGGTTCGTAAATTTTAGCAGTTTTTTGGGGGATATATACACTCTATAAAGGGTAAACAGATGATTTTGTTTCAAGGGGCCGATTTCACCACTGTGTTTAACAATCTAAAAGAATCTCCCCAAAGAGCAAATATGTTATCACATTGTAAAACTGCCACTTTTCCCCACAACTTATTCAGTTGTTCTAGTTCTGTTATATCATCTTTCTCGTTGAGTGCTTCATACCAAAAAGATATTTCTTTTTTTCAGATCTTTTTTTTCTTGACCAGTTCAAATTTCGGGTTAGTTGTTATATTCCAGGGTATGGTAGTCCACCAGCTGGATATCTGATAAAATTTTAATCTTGTAAGAGATCCATTTGTCAGCCTACAAAGTGTTTCCCACCCCAATAACATTGAACCATCAAGAAGATCCTGCCGCTGCATGATGCCAGGTGTTTTAAGAGGAAGAGATAATTGATCTCTGAGGCATTCTGGTGTTCCAGGGGAATCCCATATTGGGGCAAGAGGTGTATAATAGGAGAGGCCCAGTTTTTTTCTGACAAAAACCCAATTTTTCAGAGCTGTGCCCAAAATCTTTAGTCTGAACTTTTTGTAAAATTTTGGGTCTCCAAATTTAAATAAAAAAGATTCATGGCCTAAGGGGATGTCATGTAGTAATGTCTGAAATAGTGGACCCAAGCAAGATGTATCATCTTTATCAGCCATCATCCTAAAGTTTTTGAAATGGAAAGAATGGCAATAGTGAAGGATGTCTGGCATAGCGAGTCCACCTCTTTTCATTTTCCTTCGTAGTTTTTTCAGGGAAATTCTAGGCGATTTAGAGTTCCATATAAAGGATCCTATTTTTCCCTGTAGTTTGGCAATATCCTTGGGATTGAATGTCAAGGGTATCGAGTTAAACAGGAAAGTAATCTTCGGCAAAATAACCATTTTTATTAAGTTTACCCTCCCAAAGATATTCAATGGCAGTCCCGACCAACGATGCAAGAGTCCACAGATGTCCTTGTAGACTCTATCTAAATTTACCTTGGATATCTCGGAGATGTTCTGAACCAGGTGAATTCCTAAGTATCTCATCCTGGGTTTCGTTTCAGGGAGTGAGTCCTCCTGACTCCACTGCATGATCTCTGTTTTCTCTTTGTTAATTCTATATCCAGAGGCCTCTCCGAAGGCTTCTGCCTGGTGAAATAGTCGACGGATTGATAACTCTGGATTGGAAGTGTACATTAAGAGATCATCCGCATATAGAGAACATTTTAGTTCTAGTTCATTCATGTAGAAAGGCTTAATTAAAACATCCGATCTTAACTGGATAGCTAGGGGCTCTATATATAGGTTAAACAGTAAGGGAGAGAGAGGGCATCCCTGTCTAGTACCTCGTGTTATTTGGACCCAGTCTGTAAGTGAGTTATTGACAAGGAACCTAGCCCTTGGATGGAGATATAACGCTTTCAAAGATGTTATCAAATTAGTTGGAATTCTGAACTTTAATAATGCTTCCCACAATTACAGCCAATCGACCTGGTCAAAGGCCTTAGCGGCATCTATTGCTACGATGGTTAGTGGAGTTTTTTTCTCTGTAGCAAAGTCGATAGCTGCAATAGCCTGGAAGGTCAGCTCATTCAGCTGCCTGCCAGGCATGAAACCCCTCTGATCTTCGAGTACCACAGACTTGATTACTTTGGCCAATCTTGCTGCCAAAATACCAGCAAAGATTTTATAGTCCCTGTTAAGCAGCGAGATTGGCCTATAGGACTCAACCCTCCTGGGGTCCTTATTAGGCTTCAAAACCAATGTGACCGTAGCCTCTAACCATGTTGGAGGGATAGACTCTGCACCTTGATGTATTTTATTAAGTAATGACATAAGAATGGGGACTAGGATAGCAGATCCTAGTTGATATACTTTTACTGGAAGCCCGTCTGGGCCAGATGCCTTCCTCCTGGCCATTCTTTTTAGTTGATCATATATCTCTCCCTCTTTGATTATAGAACCCAAGAACAGGCTATCTGCCTCAGTTAAATGTGAAATGCATAGCCTCTCTAACCAGTGCACTGCACCATCAGTAGAAGTTTCATCGTTTCCCAGGTACAGATTCTGCATGTAAGTTTTAACTTCTCCCAATATTTCGTCATTATCAAATGATATATCCCCAGTACTCTGTATCTCTAAGCTACTTATCTGGTTCCTGACTCGATCGGATCTTACTTTCCACGCAAGAATACGACCACATTTCTCCCCATAAGAGAAGTTCTGTAATCTGCTTGCGTCCCATTTATCTTTTATAGTTTTATCCAATTTGGCCTGGTACTTGGCCTTTAAGCTCTCTAAGTCTTTCTGTATGGAAGTTAAGTTAGACTGCTGTTCCAAGGAGGCCTTCTGTAACTCTTGCTCTTCTTGTTTTATTTCAAATAGAGATTCATCCTCTGCCTTCTTCCTGCTTTTGTTCCTATGCACCATTATAGATGTAAATGTCCCCCTCAGGTAAGACTTAAAGGCATCCCATATTATTTGCTCAGATGCTGAGTCTTTATTAAACTGGAAGTGTTCCGCCATGTCCTTCAATAGAAAGTTTTTTAGTTCTTCCTGTAGCAGTAGGGATCTATCCATGGTCCAGCGTCTGACTTGGGTATCCTGTGGAAGTTTAACTATTAGTTCTACCATAGAATGGTCAGATAAAATGGCGGGGATATAAGAGACAGACACAGTTTCAGGGAGTAGGACCTGGTCAATAAGGAAGAAGTCAATGCGCGAGTGATGTCTATGTCTGTGACTGTAAAATGAGTAATCTCTATTTTTCTGGTTCTTAACCCTCCAAACATCTAGTAAGTTATAGTCTCTCATCATATTTTTAAGTTTTCTTTTAGATTTAGAAAGAGGGGGGAGACAGCCCTAGAGGTGCGATCTAACCTGGTATCAAATACCAGATTAAAGTCCCCACCTAAAATAATAGGGACATTTAATTCAAGGAAGCTATTTTTTAAGGTAATCAGAGCCTCTGGAGAGTCCTGATTTGGTCCATAAAATACTGCACATGTTAGCTTTATGTTTTTTATAACTTGAGATGCAGTCAGCCATCTACCTGTGTGGTCAGTTTCATACTTCTCGACTCTTATTCCACTATTGGATCTGATAATTATCTTGCGACACCTCTTCTTGAGAGGCATGTCAAAAATGTCCATCAACGAAATGCCAAACTGGATATTATTTTTATTTTTGATAGGACACACTGTCTACTCTACTCTATTATCCGAATTGTAGATAGTGATGTGTGTGGTGTATGTATTATTAATTATATATTTTCAATCTTGCTTATGAAAAAATAAACAGGGGAGGCATATATGGCATCTAAAAAATTTGAAATGTTTTTCCAGGCATACCGACATCCAGTGCGGGGGCCAGCAGTAAGGGCGGGCTGTGGTAAGTCATATTCCTTACTTATTGACAATGATCACCTCACTGCAAGGGTGTACAGTGAGTACACTGTACTTCTGCTGAGATTAAGTTCTTGTGTACACTGAACAGTTGAAGAAGACACCCTCCTGAAAAAAAATTGAATAGCGAATACTGAGCATGGGTGGGCAATCTAATCTATATGTTGCCAGTGTGGACAATATATGTACATATGTCATGTGATCAAAGCCTGCAAAGGCCAAAACGCGTCATGGCGGAGCAATGAGGAAATAAAATCACATGCACAAGCCAAATTGGAGAATTGGAGTCCTTTGCTGCTCTTTCCACAACTCAATGGATTTCCAAAACAACAAAGCACATAAGGACATAAAATATATGTATATGATCGGTTGGTGGGAGAAGCAAGTGCTCTGGAATGAACAAACAGAAAAATGGGCATTGAATGTTACCAAATGGCTAAGATATATTGATGATATCTTTTTTGTATGACGAGGATCAGAAACAGGGCTGAACATGTTCATCGACTGTCTGAATTGTAACAATGTGAACCTGCGATTCACTAGACACTATAGCCAAGCATCCATTGATTTTCTTGACCTAAAACTGATGGTAGAAAAAGGAAAAATAAGCACCAATCTTTTCCGCAAAGCTACTGCAGGGAACTCCATCCTACATTCTACTAGCACACATCCCCCTAGTTTCAGATGGGGTATCCCGTACAGCGAGTTTCTTAGAGCCAAACGCAACTGTAGCTCTGAAGAGGCCTACAGGCAAACCAAGAATGACATGAAACTCAGGTTCAAGGAAAGAAGGTATTCAAGAAAGGCTATACATCAGGCAGAAATCAGAGTAGAAGCAAAATGCAGGGAGGAGATACTAGGAGAGAGTAGATCAGCCAACAAGAACAGTCACATAAATAGGACACAACAGATCAGGTTCATAACTAAATTGTGTAGCCACTCGAATCAGAGCCGCAACATTCTGAAAAACAGTTGGGACATTTTAAGACAAAACCCCATCCTGAGAAACACGATAGGGACTACACCAGCAGTCACATACGAAAGGAACACATCCCTCAGAGACATCCTAGTACAGAGCCACTTTCAGACCAACAAAAGCAGCTGGCTACAACAGACCAAGGGGTTCCGGAAATGCGGGAACTGCAGGCCTGTAAGCACAGCAACAATGTCACAGACGTCACTCTGGAAAGAACTAGAACCAAATGGAAAATACCGCAATTGATTAATTGCAACACAGAGTTTGTTGTGTATGCGATAGTATGTCCGTGTGGCCTCTGGTACATAGGGTCCACAACCTTTGCCGTAAAGAAGCGCATCCTCGAACACTGGCGTGCCATTACCAACAGGGACAATAGCTACAGCACAGCCAGACACTTTGCCAAGGAACATGGGGAAGACTGGACCAAAGCAAGATTCTTTGCTCTGGATACCGTCAATGCCAATCCCAGAGGAGGCAACTGTCTTGCTGCACTCCGCAAACGTGAGTCACGGTTCATCCTCCAGGCAGGTACCAAGTTCCCATTTGGCATGAACCAGGATGAGGAACTGTACAGTCATCTTTAACGATTTCTGTGCTATGATTAATACATTCAACATAGCCTCTCTGTCGCAAATTACCTCCTCCTTTCTCTAATCCACTGTAACTACTTACACCCCCCCCCCCCTCCACTCCTCTACTCCTTCACCGCACATTCAGAGCCTTATCCAGTCCTTTTAAATTCCTAGGGAACTGCTTACCTGGGCATGATTCAGAGCATGGTCAGAACATAGGGGACAGAACTTATACATATCATGTAATATAATTAACGTTGAATGTATCCATGTTGATTTTCATGCATTAATTGTATGTTTTCATCTTGCAGGAGAGTGCTTTACAGCTTGCATCGTGATGTCACAACTACGATAGAGATATGAGCACCGGAGTCCATGGCTATTGCCGAAACTCCAAGTCACCTCTGATTAACGAGCACACCCAGGTACTATACCTGCACTAGGAGTAACTATTCCTTATCACGTTAGCACTCCCGCACTGAGAACTTGTGTTGCACTTTGACTTATGGGTCAGAGAAACGTTTGTGCAATGAAAATACATATAGTGCAGTTAATTAGATTTGGTACTACCAGAACTAGAAGGCCACAAGAAGAGGCCCCGCCCACTTGGGCATTCCGGGACATAAACTGATGCACGAAAGGCTGCTCTTTGTGAAGCGGACCATGCCTTTGACCTAGGGAATAGGATCATGAAACGCTTAGGCATTGCTTGAATGTTAAGATGACCTTGCCATATCCATCACAGCACTCCATTCTCTCGAACAGACGTACCCGACTCTCAAAGGTTGCTGTGCACGCAATTTTATTCAGCAGCAAGAAAGTTTTCCTGCTGCTCAATAAAATTGCGTGCACAGCAACCTTTGAGAGTCGGGTACGTCTGTTCGAGAGAATGGAGTGCTGTGATGGATAAAGATGGGTGTCCGGGAGCCCTAACCCGACCCACTCGCGAATGTGACTGGTGAATTACCGGAACTTTGGTTTGTCATATATATATATATATATATCCAGGTTTTTACCTGGATATACATTGTTCGCTCCCCAATCTTTGGGATTATGCACCCTGCACTTTACTTCTTGCACTATAACTTTATTTGTGGTTTTTACATCTTTTTACTGGTTTATCAACATGTCCCCCGACATAAGTTTATATTGCTCAGTCACAATGTATATTTTAAGACTGTGGTCATCCATTGGGCACTGGCCCAACATGTTTCCAAAAAATTATTTTAATTTGTTTGAATTGCATATTGAATATTTTTTGCATTTGATGCACTAATTTGCACTTTAAACTGTGTTCTGGTTGACCGTCTTGTATGTTGAAGGATATTTCCTTTATGTCTGTTAATTTGTGGGAGGAGTTTCATTTACTACCAGTATTTAACCACTTATGTCTCTGGGTCTTGTCATGTGATCAAGTCCGGGTTTCCCGGACGAAACGCGTCATGTTGCCGTCCCCATTGATGGAATAAAGCACACCATTCATCTATAAATCCTTGCCTTGTGGTCTGTACCTGGTGGTGTCCGTTTGCTGTTTTCGGCGCTTCAGGACTGTGGATTCTTATATATATATATATATATATATATATATATATATATATATATATATATATATATATATATATAAGCCACATAAACCCACCAGAGGGTATAAAACATTAAAATATAACAAGAACACCAAAAGTGGGACATTGTCATAAAAAGAGACTCCGACACCAGAAAAATAATGAGTAACTAGTTAAATTGTTTGGTATAAATTCATTTTGGTGGTTTTATTTAAAAACTATAATATCCACAATGCAATGCAATCAGGAAACAGGAAGTGATGCAATACACATTTTTGAATGCTTTTAAACGAGTTGAAAAAAAGTGTAAAGTTGATCGTGAGCAAGATGCTTGTAGCATCGAAACGCTTAGATCAATCGCTTTCATGTTTAAAAGATCGCAATAAACATCCTGCTGTGGAAATTCTGAAGAAGTGCGCCCCAATTCTTTTGTGAAACGAAGGAAGTGTTGGGATACGTAACGGCGTGGTTCTGCCGTAGGGAGAAGCACCCATAACGAGCGCTTAACTGTCCGGGAAACTTGAACCGCTGTGTTGACATTGCACTACCCGGCTGAAGTGAACGCTGACAAGAAAAAGGTGGTGGGAGTATTTTGAGACGCACACACCGCTCGGAGGGAGATAAGAGTGTAATTGTGTCTGAAGAAAGAAGTGAACTGCAGAACTTGTTATTGCATTAATGGGCGAAATTCGTCAGCTTTATGTCGGAAACGCAAAATGCATTGGCCATTGAAAACGCGATTAAACTTCATTGAAGAAGAAAACGCGCAAAGAAACCAATTAGGAGAGCGTTTTTCAAAGTACGGCTTTGGATATCCACACAAAATCGAGATAATTTGCACAAAAAACAACAAATCATTGAAAGCACAATGGAACAGAGAGAAGCAAAACGAAGTGAATTATTAACAACGATGTTTGTGAAGGGAAATACGGACAGAGACAGAACAGAAAAGAGTACGAACTCTGAAACAACCAAATCAGATGCAAAGAGCAAAATAAGAATGTGGGAAAAACTAAGTCGGAAAGAAATAAATAAATCATGGGAACTGATAACATTGAAAAAATATTTAGAGGTACAAAGGGTACCCAGAGGATTGTGAATAATGTTTATGCTGAGCCATCAAGACACATCAAATGAATTACTGGAAGAATGGGGAGAATTTATTCTCAAATCATCTTGGGGATTAATAGAAATCCTAGTAAAACACATTGAAATCGGACTACATAAGATTAAGGAAGAACTTAATGAAACGGAGAAAGAAATTGCACAATTGAAACTAAATAATGACATGACCAAATTCAAGGAAGATCTGGAAATCCAAATCGAAAAACACGAAGACACAGTAAGAGAACGTAAACATACACATTTATACGTGATACTGTAGATTATGAGGAAGGAAGCATCTTCACGTTCTCAAAAAAAATTGATTATTTTAAACAACTAACCCCAATGAATCGGTCAGGAAATATGTCCAGCAGTTTTTCCTCCATAGCATCATCACTGTTATCCACAGAGGCGAGCGATGGTGAACAAGGCACATCAATGAATCCCGCAAAAACGTCTTTTTTAGAGGACATGCGCCTCGTGCTGCAACAACGACAGTGGGAACAGAATCGCAGCACACAACATCAAACAAGAGGAAGAGGACGAGGTCGCCAATGGCCAGCAACAAAAAACCAACAAGAAGGGGCAAAAGGAACAAACAAAAATACGGAAAAAGTGGGGACGGAAACACGGAGCATGCTTAAGGAGGGGGAAACAATAGATGAACTACAGATTGTTAACCTATCAAAAAGAACAATCACTGAAACGGAAACATTGTTATTAAAGAGGGGCATCAATTTTTGTCCAAAAAAGAAAATGAACTTGGCACAAGTCAGAATAGACTTTTATCTATCCATAAGGAAAATCAAACTGGCTAAATTCTTTGCGGGAAACAAAATGAAAAACAAAAAGGATCAAGCAGAGGAAGAAATAACATCGGACATAACAGCAAAAGATGCTAACGCCTATACAACCCTGCTAAATTTGGATGTCATGGATGAGAATGAAACATCTCTCAGCCAAGCGATTATACAAACAGGGGCTGGCCTTAGTAAGAAAAAACCGAAGTCAAAATTCTATCCCCAGTTACCACCCGGAAATAAGGTGGACATCTTTCAGGATGCGGTAATTCAGGATTTATACAAAATCAAAGGCACAAATTATAGTGACAATCTAACATCACAAGAGAGAGACGCCCTAAAGAATTTGACAAATGACGACCAGATTGAAATAAAAATGGTGGATAAAGGGGGAAACATAGTGATTTGGGACAAGAGTGCCTACATCATAGAAGCTCATCGCCAACTAAAAGACACCAAATACTATGAGAGACTAAAAATCAATCCCACGTCTGAAATAAAAAATAAATTGGATAAAAAACTAAAAGAATGGAAATTGAAAAATCTGATTGATGATGATGAACAAAAATATTTGACAGTAACCCATCCAATATCAGCCACTATTTATTTCCTGCCAAAGGTACATAAAGATCAGCAAAAGCCCCCTGGAAGACCAATTCTATCGGCAAAGGGTTCTTTATTAGAACCCATATCCAACTACATAGATTACTTCCTAAAACCATATGTGACGCAATTAAGCTCATACATACAAGACACCTACGATCTGCTGCGAAGACTGGAAAATACACCATGGCAGGAGAACTACCAACTGATCACAATGGATGTTGTATCCCTATATACGAACATTGGCAATGATATAGGGATAAAGGCATGCAACTACTTCCTACAAGATCGGAACATCAATTACAAAAACCACAATCAAATCCTCCAGGCCATGATCTCATTATGCCTCACACAAAACATCTTCCTATTTGGTGAGGAACTATATCGACAAAGCAATGGAACCGCAATAGGTTTTTCTTTTAGCCTGAACTACGCATGCCTAACAATGGGCTACTGGGAAAAAGAAATCGCTTGGGCAACTGAAAATGACCATATGACAAATAAAATCGCCAGTTGGATACGATTCATATATGATTTACTCATCATCTGCGATGGGTCTCCGGATGAATTTGACAACTACTACAAAATCATCAATGACGTGACAAGAAGTAATCTTTTTGATTGCAGCCACATCTGATCTCAATCCCATGCCAACAGGAACAACTCTACCTCTACCCTGTTGTTAAAGATTGCAGGAATCGCTGTTAGCATGAGCTGAAAGCCATTTTGTACTTGACAGCCATCTTAGTTAGCCATGTGCTTGCCGTGTGCTTTCTCCCTCTTCCAGAGCCTTGCACATGCTCAGAAAGGCCTAGCTATTAGAATGCACCTGCTCCTAGTATAGAACTGTCAGGGTATTCTTGCTGATGTAAGGAGAAATGTCTCTCCTCCCACTTGGTTGAGCAAGCACATTTTGTATACCCATATTAGTTAATTTGCATGCTGGTATGTGCCAGGACCTCCCCTTGGTTGAATACTGACTAATGTAACCTATGCATATATAAGACCCCTGTTCTCTGTACTCCTTAGACTGGCTCCTACAGTGGCCTGAGGGTACCGTATAATGCAGTCGCCCTCATCTGAGGTTAATAAAAATGTTGTTTTTATATTACAGCTTCTGTGCCAATCTCTTCTTTGTTGGTTTAAAAGGACCAGGTGTATCAGTGAACCCCTTAGGAGGTTTATATTTCTTCAAAGTGATGCGTTCATTCCTCCTTGGTTTTCCTGAAAACACCAACTGTTTGTATGTTTCCCTGATTTTCTACAAATGGAGGATTCTGAATTCCTTTCTGAGCTAGCTTAGCCTGGGCCAACATGAACTTTTCTTGAAGCTTTTTTTGCTTCAAATCCAATTCATCACTACAGTATTTTGCGTATCACAGGATCTCATAAAGAGATTTATTTTTCCAACAGATCACACTTTGTGTTATCTGTGCACAAATCTCAGGCTTATGTCCTAAAACAAATTGGGATACAAAAATCCCCATGTCCCTCTCCTTAGGATACTCAAGTCCACTGTGCTGCTGAAACGCCTGCAATAATCTCTAAGAATACTCATGTGTAGTTCTTTCCGTTTTTAGCTGAACCATGTCTGTGGGAAGTACTCTGTCTTTCAGAAAGGTAACAACTGCTTCATATTTTTTCATTACTATAGGTTATGGTGCATTCGCCCCTTTCTCTCTAGATGGTTCCTCTTTTGGTCATTGAATCGCTGTCTTACATTCAGCTTATAAATCATGAGGCACCACAATGTCAAAGATTATATTTAAATCAAGCAAATGTACTGTCAAAAGTTTATGAATCTTTTTTTACTTTTTTTGTTTTTTAAATATATCTTTATTAAAGTTTGTGGCAGACATTTACAAAATCAGTATGTATCATTCATCTTCATGCATTGATGAGTAACAAATCTGCGTACACATTAGGGTTAATAACCCAATCACTTTACAGGTATATACAGCAATCCAATTAACATATATAATTGTTCCATCTTCATGTATGTTTCTTTGTTGCAGTCCAACCCCACGGGTGCCTACCATGATACATTGGTGTCTACCAGTTCCACCTATTAACCCTCCCCCCTCTCAACTAAAACTCCCCCTCACCCCCTTCCATGTTCGGTGTACGGTCTCAGGTTGTGTATGCTGTCATTTAACCTCCCATTTCGTTTCCATTTAATGCCCATTATGTCATTGATGGCCAGCCCCTCCTGTCTCTTGAGTACCATCCGGTCCACTACCTGACTGTGTGCTTCCCCCAGTATCTTCTCGGTCTGCATCTTCATTTTCCGCCTCCCCACTCGCCAATTCTCCCATCATTGCCCTCCAGGCCTGTAAGTCGTCTTCTAACTTTTCATCTCGTCTAGTCTGCTGCATTCGAATCATCTCAGCTGTTGCCCATTCCTTCATGTCTCTTACCCATTGTTTCAGTTTATGAGGTCTGCGGCTCAGCCACGAGATGGCAATCCGTCGCTTCTCTAGCACTAGTCCCAGGAGGACAAACTTTCTGCTAAGGTTCCTATTCTTAGGTCAGGGCAGAAAACCCAGCAACACTACCCAGATCTTTCCTGCTATCTCCCAACCTGGACTCCCAGCAACGCAGTGAGGACTTCGGTCCAATTTCCCAAATGCGTCAGGCAAGCCCTGACCATGTGGATGAATGTAGCTTCCATCTCCCCACATGTAGGACTTTGCCCCTGTCGTTCCGAGTAAATCTTATGCAGTAGCTTGGGAGTCAGATACGTCTGATGTACGTAGTTAAAATTAATCTTTCTAGTTGTGCATACCATTGCACTGTCTTGCTTGCTATTTTGGAAAATTGTTCGAAAATGCTGCCAAATCACCTCTGCTCCAGGGAACATGTACATATGTTCCTCCTGCTATTTCTCTAAGTAGACATACTGTAATTTCATCCTTTTCATGCTTCCTTGCCCATCTAACTTCCAATTTTCATGTGTCCCTCAACCTGTGAATGCTTTTAATTAATTCTATGGCAGGACTGGAGGCTTTGTATTATGCCTTCTTCCTTCGCTTTATTACCACACAGCAGCAAGAAAGATAGTAACAAAAAACTACATTTCCCATGAACACTTGGGAAAGCAAACAGTCTTATTAGGAGTCCTTCGCCTCTGTCTGCACTCCGGCCGGCTCCCATCATGCCCTGCTGCTGTTTCCTCTTCCTCTTTCTTCGCTGCTCAGCAGCAAGATAAGTGTTTTTTCTCTTCTCTCCTGGGTTTTTGGGGTGATTCTGGTATTGTTGGTAGCGAGTTTTGGCAGCGCTTAGCGTTTTCTTTCAGCAGATTCCCCCTGGTAATCGTTGGACGCTCTAGAGCTCCTGATGTGATTTTCTTCCCAGTAGAAGGTGCAGTGAGGTCCTCCTGCCACTTGGGGGCGAGTTCTCCTCTCTGTGGTCAGCGCGAAATTGAAGCATTTTCCACAGCGTTTTTTCGCACGCTGCCCACAGAGCCTGTCCTGCCTCCTACCACCCGGTCAGACACCCTGAGGGGTTGATCTTCCTCCCTTTCTGATTCCTGAACGCCCTGGTGGGTCAGTATTTGTGTGACTGAACACCCTGAGGGGTTGCAATTTGCCCCATTCTTTTGTGGTGCGGTGGGGCGCTTTACCGGGTGGTGCCCCGTGACAGTGAGGGCTGAAGCATCCCCAGGGCTTGTCTCTGTCATTGTGTGCCTGCGTGCCACCCACATTTGTCTGGGCCCCCTCCCATCCTAAATTGGTACCCGTGAGGGTTACACTTGGATTTCTACTGCCTCCAGCTCTTGTGCCTGCAGAGCCTAACTTAACTCATAATGCAGGGGGAGCAAGACCAGTACCCAGAAGAGGACCCCCTTAACTATGTTCCCTGGGATGACGACTTTTATCAGGCAGTGGATAATTCTATCTACAAGGCTGTAGATCAGGCCATGATTCCCCAAGAGCAGTGCCTGTCGGCACGGTTAGATGAGGCCTATGCGAAGCTGGCAGCCCTTATTCCCACGCAGACACCGGCCCCTGCGCCCTCTCCTTCACCTCCCCCCAGTAAGAAGCCATGCACTGAGGGGGTAGATTCAGAGGCTTTTGTGCGACTTAAAAGCGCATTTTTGGTGCATGAGGCTCCCCAGCCTGTCCCAGTGCCCCAAGCGGAAAATTTTCCGCCGACCCCTCGGACTGCGTCCCCGGAGCCTCGGGATGATGGGGATTCTCCGGACACTGATGAGGAGGCATGCTCCTCTAGGTCCTGGCTCCCGTCCCAGGTTTCAACCTCTGCTGGGACATCTGACATGCTAGACCTGGACGATATCATCCATCCTCGGTCTTCAGACAGGGGGCCCGGGACAAGATTGCACAGTATGTTGTGAGCCGTTTGCGCAAGCCAGTCGATAAGGACGCCCGCAGCCGCCTTAGGGAGGAGTGCCCACGCCCCACCTTAGAAGGTAAGGTGGCTTTGACTCCCGATATTGACCCGAAAACGGCAACATTCTTAGCGAAGTTTGTTAGGGACCCTAGGAAAGGTATACACCGATCATGGCGTATCTGCCAAGACAAACTGCTGGATGCGAAAGGGCCCATGGCCAAAATTTTGGATATGGCCGAGGAGGCCAAGGTTTCGGGGGACCTTATTTCCCCAGAGGTTCTCTTCAATTGGGCGCAGCGGGCAATTCCTAGGGAACGCCAACTGCGCACTCTCTACTGAGAGTCGGAGGTCGCTCCTTATCAAGATTGACCCTAAACTGGGTGATATTGCCTCTACGGAGGCTGGGGCTGTGGCGCAAGGGGGCTTGTTCGGGGACCCTTTCGCCAAGGAGTTCTGCAAGTTTGTGGCTATGTTTAATTCCCTGGACAGGACACAGTCCAAAATCAAAAAGCTTTTTGCCCCACAGATTTTTGACAGGTCTGGACGTGGCAGGGGCCGCTCGTTCGGTCGTGGCAATAGCTGGGATCGGGGGCAAGGCTCCGGCCGTGGGCAGTTCCAGGACAATGCCCGCTTCAACATCTTCTACCCGACTCGAGGACAGCGGTTCTGTGGGGGTTTCACTGCAATCTCTTTTTGGTTGACAAAGTCGACGATGGCCGGTGGCCAGTCATCAACTTGAAAGAATTCAACGAGTGGCTGGTCTAACGCCATTTCAAGATGGAGGGCATTCACCTCCTGCGGGATGTGTTGCGTCCGTCAGATTGGATGGTCAGGCTAGACCTGAAGGATGCGTACCTCACAGTACCAATTTTCCCACCTCACAGGCGTTTCCTCCAGTTCAGGTGGGAGGGTCAGGTTTACAAATTCACCACACTCCCTTTCGGGCTTTACTCCGCTCTGTGGTGCTTCACAAAGGTTCTTCGGCCGGTGGTGGAGTTCCTGCGGGCGCAAGATTTGGGAATGATCATCTACCTGGACAATATGCTGTTCATGGACCAGTGTCCTTAGCGGCTGTTGTCCCAGCTGCAAGTGGCAGTCAACCTCCTTCAGGGGCTGGGCTTCGTTATCAACGAGAAGAAGTCCCTTTTGGTTCCCGTTCAACGTGCAACCTTTTTGGGGTTCAGCATAGACTCAGTGTCTTCCACCTTAAGTCTCCCTGCCAAAAAGATGGCGAAGATCAGACATGAGCTGCGCCAGACTTTGGCGAAATCGGGGATATCTCTCAGGCAGTTGGCATGGTTGGTAGGTCTTCTGTTGTCTTCAATTCAGGCCATATTTCCTGGACCCCTTCATTATCGGGCCATGCAGCGTCTAAAAGCGTTTCACCTCAGGAAAGGCCCCACATACTCTCAATTGATTCCGTTGTCAGCAGAAGTGCGAGACGAAATGCAGTGGTGGCTCACGCACATGGAGGCTTGACATGCCAGTGCGATTTTCGGGTCAGCCACGGATATAGTCATCGAGTCGGACGCCAGTCGATCTGGCTGGGGGCCAGGTGCGGGGATTTTTCCACAGGTGGCGCCTGGTCTGCTCACGAGCAGTCGTTGCACATCAACTGCTTGGAATTGCTAGCAGGAACTTTTGCTGTGCAGTGCTGGATGAAGGACAGAGTGCAGTTGTGTGTCCTCCTCAGGATGGACAACGTCTTGGCGGTCTGGTATATCAACAACCTGGGGGTACCAGATCCAAGATGCTAGCAGACCTTGCGAGGGACTTCTGGCACTTTTGCCTGGACCATCAGGTGTCGGTCACAGCGGAGTATCTGCCGGGCCAGCAGAACGAGGTGGCTGATTGGAACTCCAAGCACCTTCTGGATGCCAGCGTGTGGAAGCTGGACCCTCATATTTTCTCCCTGCTATTGGAGAAGTGGGGTTCTTTCTCGTGGATCTGTTCATGTCATGTTTGGAGCACCAACTCCCGAGATTCTTCAGTTGGCACCCGGATCCATTGACGGAAGCACCGGATGGTTTTCTTCAGAATTGGTCGGGCGAGCAGGGGTATGCCTTTCCCCCGTTTTCCATGATAACGCGAGTATCGGCGCTGCTGTGGCATCAGTTGGCGGAGGTAGTGTTGATCACGCCATGGTGGAGATCTCAAGTGTGGTTTCCGGTTCTACTGGAAGTTTCTTGGGATTTTCCAATCCTACTCCCCCACTCTCCTCACGTTCTGCTCAATCCAGACCTAGTTCCCCACTGGCTAGTCCAGGAGGGGTCGCTGAGGCTGATGGCCTAGAGGATCTCCGGCGTCGCTGGTCGCTCCCAGGCCTTACAGGAAAGGCTGAGGACCTGCTCTCCAAGGCATGGGCAGATAGCACAATGAAGAGGTACAGGTCAGCCTGGCATAGATGGCGTAGTTGGTGTGTGCGAAGGGGTTTCGATCCCATGGGGGCAGATGTAGTCCACATGCTTAATTTTTTGGCAAGTTTGGCTGAGAAGGGTTTGGCCTATCTGTCAATCAATACCTTCCGTTTGGCAATCTCAGCTGGTCATGTGTTGGTGCAGGGTTCCCCGGTGGGGGAGCACCCTTTGGTGTGCAGGCTCCTGAGAGAAATACGCCTCTCTTTGCCCCCGGAGCCACGCTACTCGGTCCTGTGGGACGTAAACAGAGTTTTGAACCTCTTTCTCTCCTGGCAGCCGAATAGGTTTCTTTCTCGCAAGGAAGTGACTGCCAAATTGGCTATGCTTTTGTGCTTAGTTTCCTGTCAGCTAGTGTCGGATGTGCGAGCCCTAGACATTTCTGCTAGAGTTTTTTCCACAGAAGGGGTGCCTTTCACAGTGAGTAGACGGACTAAGTCCAACACAAGAGTTATTTCATACCCGGCTTTTCCGGATTCCCCTAAACTGTGCGTTGTACAGTGCCTCCGTGCTTACGAGGATATTACTGATGATACCCGAGCTCCGGGTGAGAGACAACTTCTAATTGCCTTACGTAAACCGTACAAGGCAGTTTTTTCCCGAACTATTGCCAGATGGGTGCGGTGGGTAATGCAGGAGGCGGGGATTGATACTAAGCAGTTTGGTTCTCATTCAGCGAGAGGGGCGATGGCCTCTAAAGCGTTCACCCTTGGGGCAAGATTGGAGGATCTAATGCGTGCGGCCGATTGTTTTTTTTTACTATCTTTCTTGCTGCTGTGTGGTAATAAAGCGAAGGAAGAAGGCATAATCCTCGCCTCCGAGTCCTTAATAGAATTGAAACTTGCCAGCACGAAGGCTAGGCAAATTTTCATTCCACAATATGCAAGCTCATTCATGTAATCCTCATGTTTTATATGGATGGATCATCTATTTTTATAATGTACCTTAACTGTAGATTGATTTAAACTTTCCTCTGGTATTTATTTAAATGTTCGAATTCTAGACATCTCTATTCAATTCTTCCAGCTCTACTTTTAAATCCAGTTTATATCTAAAGGTCTCTGTATTTCTATCTCTGGTTTCTCTGGTTATTCTACCGATTTCGTTTTCTTCTCTCCTATAGCTTCTTCAAGCCTGCTGGTATGTACCCTTCACTAGTAACATTTAAATCACTAGAAGCCACAGGGGTTGTAAAGACCAAAGTCCTTCCTCCATCTAAAAAAGCTTGCAGCATTTGTGGGAGCTTTCACAAACCTATCTGTGAACTTTGTGAAGTCGGAACAAATCCAGACATAGTCAGTGTCTGTATTTCTGGCCTTGCCTCTGCTGAGACAGAAGCACTTGTAACTACAGATACTAGTGCTGTGGTAGGCACAGCAGCTGCAGCAGTCTACAACTGGTGATGGAGTCATAACTGGTGGAATAATCTGCAAGACTTGGGAGGGTCTATCAATTGGTGTTAAACTTGAATCCAGAGGGCA
Organism: Lissotriton vulgaris; assembly: GCF_964263255.1. NCBI lineage: Eukaryota > Metazoa > Chordata > Amphibia > Caudata > Salamandridae > Lissotriton > Lissotriton vulgaris. The sequence continues at coordinate 699,555,596 of NC_141699.1, forward strand.
AGAGCCACTGTTTCACTAGTACTGGAACTCAGATCTCCTTGCTCAGCAAGTGTAGTATGCAATGGTGGGGGTCTGGAATTCAACATCTGTTCTAATATCTCATCCGCGAATCAGTATCTGACTTGTTCCCTTGTTTTTTCATGACAGGCTGATTCTTTTCCTAGTTAGCAGCATCACAAGTAAGTACTGGATAGAACCTAGTTCTCCAAATAATAGCTTTCCTCCATCTATGCTGTTCTTCATCCCACCAAGCATTTGCATAATTCTGCACTGCTCGCCCAATTCTCCTCTGGTATTTTCCCTCTTTTTTCCCTTACAACTTTCTCCCAAACATTAAATGCTTCATATTAAATAGGTAGAGGTGTGCTATACCCTAATTGTTGTTGGTTGGTGCTGTAGGAGAGTAGGGTCTGCTCCCTATGGTTACCCCCACTTTTTGCTGTGATTCTCTGGTTTTTCGACTTTAGTGTGGCATTGGACCTGCTAATCAGGCCCACAACCCAGCTGTTCTCTCTCTAAATTGATACCATGTACTTTAGGTACATACCAGATTGGTTACTGGGTCACCCTTGTGAGCCCCTGTATAGTGTACCATAGGTACCCAGGGCATAGGTGCACCCTAGGCCTACCAGGGGCTCCAGCATGTATTGTGCCACCCCTGGTTTGCCTTCCAAACTGACACCACAGGTCTGTTCACACAGCCTGAGTAAGGTGGTGTAATCACCCCTTACTTAGATATAGTATACCTATATCTATATATACATATAGACACATATACACTTACAAGTCACTCCTATGGCAGGCCTTGACAATCCTGGAGGCAGTGTGCTTGGTTGTATGTGAGAGGGTGCCCTAGCATGAGCTGAGCCCCTCTGCAGCTTTCGGAACCATCTCCTTATAGCTGTTCTATGATATAGCCTTACCATATACTCTTAAGTGCATTATAATCCTCATGGTTAATGCTAACTTTGGTTTGGCTTTATCAAAACATGTTGTGTAAGGTGTCAAACACTTTGGAATACTACCCCCGCCAGTCCTGGCGACGGGAGTAGCATTCCACCCTTCTAGAGGGAGAAGACATGTAGTTACTGGTTTACCCGGTTAAAATTAAGCAGAGCCCCAGCATCACAAAATGGATGCTGATGCCACAGACATGAGTCTGCCCTCCTGCTGCTGGATGAAATTCAGGCAGGGGAGGCTGTAACAAGGTTTCCTGTCCAGGGAGGTGCTGGCACCTCCCCAGACAGGCTTTAGTGTATTGGGCAGGGAGGGTTGCATTAAGTGAATGCTTTCCAGACACTTCTGGGGCACAATAGGTGCTCCCTGCATTTCCCAGTTCAAACCGGTTGCTGGGGCACTCAGCCTCGGCTCTGGTGCGAAACTGGACAAAGGGGAAGGGGTGTAACCACCCCCACCTCAGGTCCACCTATAGGAGGGACCTTAAAGTTAGTCCAACCCCTAAACTTAGTATAAGTATATGATCCCAGTCTCTAGGACTTTAGATTACCCTGGACGAAACTCTGAAGCATATATCCTGGACCTTCGACATTCCATTTTGACTGGAACACTGAAGACATCTCCCTTGTGGTCAAGAAGTGACCACCCTGTTCAAACAGGCACCAAAAGCATCTTTGCCAGTCTGCATTTTCTAGGCTCCCGCCGAATCCCAAAGAATCTGTGACACAGGACACAGACATCTCTGAGCCCTAGCTTTCGTCACAGCAAAGCTGAGACCCATGGCAGGCACGAGAGACGTGGGACTGGAACTCCTGGACCTCCTGGACCTCCTGCATTTTCCTACCTGCATCAACTTCCCGGGGTATCCTGAAGTTGTGCATTGGGTTGCTTGAAGCCCCAGACCCGAGTACCTTTTGTACCGAAGCTCAGAGCTCCACACTCCACAAGTGGCCTGTGGGCTTGCTTTGTGCATTTCCGCTCAACGTGTCTTTGCGGTTCCTAGTCCATTGGCTAGTGAGCCCCCAAGAAGACAATCCATTAAAACAACTTGTTTTCCAGGTTGCTCCAGGCTTCTTCCAACTTCCCTGCAAAGGAGAAGTTCCACAGACCTTGCTGGTTTGCACCAAAGCTCATCTTGACATCCTGCACGGGTTGCGTTTGCCAAGGCTTGTTGGGTCCAATCCGGATACCAACACCGCAGTCAACTAGATCCTTTGTAGGACAGCTCGAATCCAGCTCCTGGTTGTCGTCGATTCCTCCTGGTCCTCGTGACTGAAGAGACAAACTTCACCTTTTCACCTGAAATCAGCCGACATTTGGTGGCATCTTTCTATTGCCGCCCTGGTTACTGGCAAGTGACCCAGACTCTGTCCCCTTTGCTTTTAGGTTCTACAGATCTTTGATCCACAATTGGATCCACCCGGACACTTTTCCTCTGGTCGCCTGCAGCACTTCTTTGCAGATCTCCATTGAAATCGACGACGAAACTCGACACCAAAAGAGACCTATGCACCCGGCTTCCGTGGGTGAGGTAACACGAGTAGTCTGGTAGTCTCAAGGGTATTGCCCCTCCTAGTGTCTAAGTCTAAAAGGGCTCCACAGTAGTTCATTTAGAAGTATCCTTAAATTGGAAATTTGTAACTTGTTAGTTTCCCATTGAAAGTCAATGGTAGCCCGCGGTTGTGTTTAGACACTGCACGCACCTCCCGTGGGCCTCCTACATCCTAACCTTTGGTTGTTTAGAGTAGCCTAAGCGATTCCACAGGCCCCAGGCCGGCTTTCTAATTCTCACATGGTTCTTATACCACTATTTTAGTATATGGTTTGTGAGGCCCCTAGGGCAAAACTTATACTGTGCAACTTATTGTTTGCTAAGTAAGTAAATAAAGAGTGCAGGGGGGTTGTGTTTAGAATAAATACATATATATTTGATATATACCTTGTGTGGTGTGCTTTTATTTGGTACTCAAGGGATTATAATTGGTAAAACAACTTGCTTAATTTGCTCTCTGAAGTCTTAGCCTGAAGACTGCTCGCCATTGCTACCCCTAGGATAGCTTTCTATAAGGTTGACTTTACAACCACCATCAATAAGGGTCGATTAGACTGGTGCAAGGTGTCTACTAGAACTAGGGACATCATATGCCAGGCTAACTTCTCACAGATGCATTTTCCCTATTCTTGTTTTTTGCCTTGCTGCTCAGTCTATGGTGATGTCATTTGGAATGTTGAGTATGTGCACCTTGAGGAGATGTCAGTTGGAGCAGATGGGCTGAGCGGCAAGGAGGCTGCTCCTGGTGGGGCATTACATAGATTCTACCATCTTCCAGTTACCTTTATCTGAAGCTGTTACCTTATGAATAAACCTCCTACTTGTTTCTACACAACCTGACTATGAAGTCTACTTGATTTTAACATGGTGATGGCTTCATTTCATACAATTTTCCCTTCAAATGATCCAGGAGTCTGTCCGATATCTAGGAAAACTCAATGCATCCGCATTTTCAGTAATCCTACTCCGCTGTTGGATCCAAAGGCATGTGTTTAAACTATGCTCAGTAGTCATAATGTATGCTATAGTGCCTCCTCTCCCTTATGACTGGAATAGAAACATCCCCTCTCAACAATTTCAGTAAATTCTTAAAACATTTCATGTTAACAATATCATTTAGACAATTCAATCAAGCATATGTTATGATTATGTTCCAAATTCGTCAAATTTCAACAACCCAAAAAAATATCAGCTATTATTTCTCATGAAACCTATCACCAATCCAAAGATCACATTCATTTTTTAAATCTCCAATCCCAGTGCAACACTGTGATTTTACCAGCCAATCCCAGTGTAAAATCACACCAACTGCCCAATCTTAGCGCAAAAAACAGATGTACAATCTCACTCCTTGCAAAGCTCTCAATTCTTTACAAATGTCCTCCAAATTCACACAGCTCCGTTAAATAACTTCTTGATTGCTTTGCTAAAAGAATCGAAGTTTTACAACCACTCTAGAAATTTTCCACACTCTTAACTGAGTTTTCAACCAGCGGGAAATCCCCCAAATCAATGCAGTGTTCCCCGTTTGCGCTGTTAAGTTCCACTGACATCAATTAGTATTAGTCAATCACAAACAAATCTTGAACAACTATATTACAGATGTAGGTGATAGTACCTAACACTCTGAACCTAAATCCTGCAAACAACTTTAAATTGTATCTTATCCCAGGATCTTTCGGCCATTATGAGTCTGAAATCTTCAATCTCCTCTTTTTCTTCAATTTCTTTTCCATACTCTTACCATTCAGTCGCACACTCCAAAGAAACAGAGTACAACACACTCACAACCATCACATTTGCCCTATTGATACTCAAGCCTTCTAAACCACAATCGACTTCAAGTACTGCTGAGTACAGCATTGTCAAATCTTCAAGCTCTGGACATCTAGAATCAGGAATTAGGACTTTTAACTAAGGTTTGAGATTTATTTTAAAGCTCCATTCAGCATGTAAACCCTGACTCTGCTACCAGAAGTGTTAGTTCCAAAGATTTGGGAGGGAAATTTGATGACTAGTGCAGACTGAAAGCACTTACAGCAAAAGCCTCCTATCCTTGGCATTCGTCCATCATCAGGCAAATGGATCTTGGCCACGGTGGGAGAATGGATCTGTAACAAATTGCATTTCAAATATAATCATCAACTTTCTGAAACGTAATGTTCAATCAATGATGAGAGGTTTTGATTAGTTTAAAAGCTTTATTTCTCATTAAGAAATTAGTATTGTTTTTGTCATTTTTATTTGGATTAGTCAATTTACAGAAATCTCGAGAAAAGGTATCATTAGAATCAGCATAAAATAGAAAGCTTACAGAAAATAATCTATATCTTAGTTTAAGAGTCCTAACGTAAATAAGAACCCATATAGATTCTTTTGGAAAATAGCAAGATTCTGGAGCATTCAGTTAGTTATAGAACAAACTCCACTAAAAGAGTAGTTCAGAAAACTCAGCTGAGTTCCCTAACAGGCTGCAGTCGCAACTGTTAATTAAATCAAAGAGAAGTAATCACAGCAATAGCTATGATTAACTGTTTGAGAAAGCTTTGCCGCAAAAAAGATCAGGATAATAGAAAATCACTGTTAGCAGTAGCACACAGCAATCTGGCCACAAATTAGGGGAAAAATGCATAAAGCATTGAGGGTAAGGTGGCATGAAAAAGGAAGAATGGCATTAGGAACACGCCTATATGAAAACATAATACATTTGCAACATTCAGGTGGGTTCATCCAATGGAAACGGGTCTTCCAATGGTCTGTGGTCTCTCCTCCCATTTCCCACAGTAAACGTTCATGCCCATGAGCAGCTATCAAAAAGTTTCTAATATGTCTTGCACTAGCTACATGAGGGAAGGTTCTCATGAGAACCTTTGCAGGCCTCTTCTGTTTGCTGTCATCAGTATCCCATTGTGTGGACAAAGGGCTAGTCTAAAGCAATGAAATATTTCTATCAGTAAGTCTTGATGAGACCATGCTAACAAATGTCTTCATAAAGTTCAACTTTGCAATAATCGTTTCATTATAGAATATAGCAGAACACATTGTTTAGTGAAATGAGGAAATCATATGGTGTGAGGAAGAAAATAAATGCATTTCTCTTAGAGCAGCACATTTTAAAGTGATGAATGATTTTATAGTTAGAGAATCAGATCAGCAGTTTCTACGAGGCATTTTATTTTAATGGCAAGAAGAAGTTGACAAATTATTTTTCAGGCCTAGTCGTAGAAGCACATTAGGTTTGAGCCGATACTACTTATTTAAGCCGCACATTTATTTTTATATGTTTAAGAAACCATATTCTCCTGTGGTGAAAGCTAAATGATTTATTTATCACATTCTAAAGAATCATTTTCTATGTTTCCTGTTTTCTCTTTTACGGATAGAATAAAGTTAACCGCACCCCCTATGTCAGGCACATTTTCATCATTGTTAACCAAGGAACATTTTATGAAAAATATAGACTTTAACATACATTATAGAGATTGTTATATGAACCTTTAAATTCTCCAATTTCATATTTTTAAATATGTTACACTTTTGTTAAGTTTGAAAATTTATTAAATTCTTATTTTTCATTTGAATGTCACAATCCTGACATTCGTAATTGCTTTACGATTCTGACTGTTCAAAGAAGCAACAAATAGCAGTAGGAATCAACGGTTGCACTACCCTGATATATACACAACAGTCAAAGCAAAACCTTATTTGCCAAAGTTGCCCACCTCTTAGGTCCACTGCTATAGAACCTTAATTAAACAGACAAAATAGAGAGCTGAGAGGCAACAATATACAGTACAGTACATAAACCAAGCAGTTTTCAAAGGGTATTCATATATGTTCACAAAAAAGAGTAGCGGTCCTTCAGATTATTCTTCAAATAATTTTTTATTGCAGTCTTCAAACACAATCTTGACAGAGATGACAGCCAACGCGTTTTGCGCAGATTGGTCTTCCTCAGGGCAAAATAGTATTATAATGTCAACGGGACTTCAGTGTGATGTCACACGGAGGGCGAGCCTGGTTTTCGAGTGTCGAATTAACGATGTCTAAAAGAGAAGAGGTCCACACGCTTTCTATTTTTCCTTGCAAGACCGACCAATACGAAGACTCGGAACCGGGTGCTGGATGGCTCCATCGCGCTCTGCAACTTAACTTGTTACATCCAGTGACACCTATCAAAGTGTCCACCCGAAAATTATGCATTACTGATTCAGACCTGAACATTATACGCATTAGAGGAAGATTCATCAGAAAGCAAATTTTTGCGCCAGCACCGTGTTCATGTTCAATGTATACTGGCATCCATCTTTAAATAGAAAGCGTGTGGACCTCTTCTCTTTTAGACAGCGTTAATTCGACACTTGAAAACCAGGCTTGCCCTCCATGTGACATCACACTGAAGTTCCGTTGACATTTATAATACTATTTTGCCCTGAGGAAGCCCAATCTGGGCGAAACGCGTTGGCTGTCATCTCTGTCAAGATTGTGTTTGAAGACTGCAATAAAAAATTATTTGAAGAATAATCTGAAGGACTGCTACTCTTTTTTGTGAACATATATGAATACCCTTTGAAAACCGCTTGGTTTATGTACTTTACTGTATATTGTTGCCTCTCAGCTTTCTATTTTGACGATTCTGACTGTATTACCTTTACAAATGAGCTGCCCTGTCTTCTTCATGAGAGAAGGCAAAATAAATATTTGTAGCAAATATGCTCGAACTTAAGGTCTCCTGGAACTACTGACAGATAACAGATGCTTTCTGTTACATAACACAACGTTATTCATGTAATTGACACATAAGGCCATTTTGATGATAAACCGAAAAACCAAGGCACTAGCAAAAATCCTAGCGAATAGACTGACTTTGACTGTATTTATATTTATTCCACCAATCAATGAATCAATCAGAATCCTACAAAGCGCTACTATTCACCAGTGATGGTCTCAAGGTGCTGGTGTGCTGTGTCTGTCGATCATTCGAAGGGCCAGGTCTTGAGGTCCTTCCTGAATTGGGGCAGCGATGGAGATTGCCTGAAATGCAGTGGCAGGGAGTTCCAGGTCTTCGAAGCAAGGTAGGAGAATGATCTTCTTCCAGCTGTGGTCTTGCAGATCTGTGGGCCGTGGCAGAGCCGAGATGTCTGGTGGGAGTGTTGAAGGAGAGGCGGTGGTTCAGGTACGCAGGTCTGGTGTTGTGGTTGTAGGAGTGAGTGAGAAGCTTGAAGGTGATTCTTTTGTTGACAGGTAGCCAGTGAAGAGCTCTCAGGTGGCTGGTGATGTAGTTGCAGCGTGAGATGTTCAGGATGAGTCCGGCAGAGGCATTCTGGACGGTCTGCAGCTTTTCTTGGATTTCAGGGTGGTGCCGGCATAGAGTGATTTGCCGTAGTCAAGTCTGCTGCCGATGAGTGCATGGGTGACTGTTCTCCTGGACTCAGTGGGGATGCAATTGAAGATCTTATGAAGGAGGTGGAGTGTGGAAGCAGGAGGATGAGACAGCATTGATTTCACAGTTCATTAAGAGCGAGGAGTCCAGAATGATGCCAAGGTTTTGTGCGTGGTCCATGGGAGTGGGGGGATTCCAAGCACTGTGGGCCACCAAGAGTAGCCCCAGGCAGAGGGGGAGGAGCCCAGGATGAGGACTTTGATCTTGTCTGAGTTAAGCGTGCGGCAGCTGTCCTTCATCCAGTTGGCGACTGCCTTCATCTCATCGTGGAAGTTGCTCTTGGTTGTGTGTATTATTCTGTGAGTGAGAGAATTAGCTGGGTGTTGTCGGCATAGGGGACAATATAGAGTTGTGGTTTCTGACAATGGCTACAAGTGGTCTGTGCAGATGTTGAAGTTTATGGGGCTCAGGAAGGATTCCTGAGGCACTCTGCAGCTGATCGCTGTGTGTTCTGATTTGAATGGTGGAAGTCTGCCTCTCTGTGTTCGGCCGGTGAAGATGGAGTGGATCCATTTTAGGGCTTTGTCACAGATGCCGGTGTCAAGGAAACTTACACAGATGATGTGGTGGAAGACGGTGTCGAAAGCGGCTGAGATATCCAGGAGGATGAGGGCTGCAGTCTTGCTTCGGTCGAGGAGGGTGTGGATGTTGCCTGTAGCGGTGAGGAGAGTGGCCTCAGTGCTGTGGTTGCTTCTGAAGTCCAATTGGGAGAGGTACCGGATGTTGTTCATTTTGACGAACTCGGAGAGTTGGGGGTTGATGACTAAATCTGGGTTTGTCAAAATAAATAGAGAAAGGGATAGATCTGCCCCGTATTTAATCAAAGATAGGCTCTTGTAGAGTCCGGTTTCTTTCAGTAGTCACCCATATTTCAGCGCTCACCAAAGAGTCAGTGCCAGATTAGATTCAGACAGAAGCAGATTTATAAAGAATATATCATTTTTATTATTTTCTCCATATTTTTAAAGCACATATAAGCATAATCATTAATTAGAACATTTCACAATAGCAAGATAAAAAATACATGTACACCCTATCAACCTTCCAGCATTCGAACTTCAACATATTCATACATCACAAACAATCATACTCGTACAGAATTCATTCATGCATTCAACTCAGATAAGATTTAAGAAAAGTTGCTCTGAGAACATCCTGAACATTCCTCTCAGCCTTAGGCCGGGGATAGGTGATTATAGGGTGTACATATATTTTTTATCTTGCTATTGTGAAATGTTCTAATTGATGATTATGCTTATATGTGCTTTAAAAATATGGAGAAAATAATAATAAAAATGATATATTCTTTATAAATCTGCTTCCGTCTGAATCTAATCTGGCACTGACTCTTTGGTGAGCGCTGAAATGGGTGACTACTGAAAGAAACCGGACTCTACAAGAGCCTATCTTTGATTAAATACGGGGCAGATCTATCCCTTTCTCTATTTATTTTGACTATTTCCCCAAGCAGATCTGACTCACATCCCACTCGGGCAGCCCCTCACTTTGTGACTTATTGGATAAATCTGGGTTTGTGTCCATCAGATCCACCAGATTTAATCAGTGTTGATTGTATAACACTTTGTCACTAACTGAAGGAGGCAGAGAATGATGGCTGGATGTGGGCAAAGTCTTTTTTTTTGGTGAATGGCCCTTCCTGTTACACATCATATAGTACATGCACGTTGGACCCTACTTTCTCCTCCAGTTGCAACTTTTATATATTGAGCCACAAGCTCCAGCATGAATGAAAGACACAAAATCGAAAGTGTTCCCTGCTTGTAAGTGAACTAGACAAGGTGTATGTTATTGACCATACTATTTGTATGAGTGACTGAACCACTAGCCCAATGGATACAAAATGAAACATTTGTTATAGGTTGGAACTGGTATGTAGAATGGACAAGAGAATATAGCTAGCTAGCATATTGCTGTATTTTGGGACCACATGCATTTCCTCCATGGATTGTGATTCATAGCCAAAATATACGTGACATACTATGGCTTCCGTACGAACTGGGTAAATTCTGGTCTATATCCCCTTAGACTATGGGTACCATAGACAAACCTACCCATGAAGCTTAGGACAGAACATAAAAATGTAACTGCCTATAATTGTGGACTGTAATGTACTGTGAGGTTCTTGGTTCAGTCAACCTGAATTCATAGCTGCGAGATATGGATCTGCAGTCTCCCACTATCTTTAATGGAGAGACCAACTAATTAAAGTGGTTATTTTGCCAAAATACTTTTATATATTTCAGAATGCACAACATACTAAACCGGCAAATTTCTGCAGATGACTGGATGGCCTCATAAGATCATTACAATGGCAAGGTGCACACCTAGAATAGTGTTGAGTGCACCAGAGAAATCCACATAAGAGGAGGAATAATACCAGTGGTGTAACTTATAATGATTCCCCCCCCTGCAGAATGTGATGAGGCACCCTGGAGTCTCCCATATCTTACAGATATTCAGTGTCATTTGACTGAATGGGGCCCGCCTTGACTGTTTGGGGGTCTGATGGAGTGCATGGTGTCCCCCCGTGCCCTGTGTTATGCCCCTGTTTCCTAATAAGAAAGTATAATAAGCCTGAGACGCTCGAGTTAACCCGTCCGGCGCTTATGACGGAACCGTTCCGTCACGCGCCTCGAGTGAGCTGTGCTAGTGACGGAACGGTTCCGTCACGGCCTGCTCGACGCGCCTGCGCGGCCCTGATTTCGCGCCTGCGCGGCACGTTCTATTGAGCGGGCGCGTTCGTGACGGAACCATTCCGTCACTAGCACAGCTCACCCAAAGCGCGTGATGGAGCGGTTCCGTCACAAGCGCACGTGAGCCGTGCGACCCCCCCACCCCCACCCCCTAGCACTGCGGCGGAATTGCCGCCGCAGTGAAGGGGTTAATAAACGAATGAGCATTCACGTAACGTATTGTGCATTTGAAAAGGCTGCATTCATCCATAGGTATCTTGGCTCTGAATAAAAGAGCTTCATTGTTACTCAACTCAAGGGTACTCATTTTATTCACCTCAGAAAGATGAAAGGCTGAGTGGACCTGCAAGGATTTGAACCAGTGACCATGAGGTCGAACACAGGCCCCTACAGTAGGCACATTAGTCCACTAAGCCACCAGAGTGTCACAGATGAAACTTTTAGAGTAAATAGGCATGTGCTAGATAGAAGGGGATCATGCATGTTTTGTATGATGGCTGATCATCCAATGGCCTCAGCTACGGACCTGGCAGTGAAATTCTGGACACTGCTGTTTACGGAAATTGGCTTGAAATGAAAACTGAGACTCAGAACACAACTATGGGTGGGAACTAGACTAAAAGTCCCTCCTTCCTCCTACTATGGATTCAAGGCATGAGACACGAATCGGGATATATACACTAGGTCATATATACTTGGAGGATGGTATTACACTGTTTGAGAAATTACCAACTGAGTATGAGCTGCACGACTGTGCACATATTTGCAGCTAAAACATGCCCTGACTGCAGGTAGTAAGAGGATGTTAGAAACACTGGAGGAAACACCACCTGAGATCAGAATCCCAGAGACCAAAATGCAAAAAGGGCAGTATCCAGAGGGATTCATGGTGTTAATGAGATCTTAAGTGTAAGTAGAAAAAGGATGCAGACCTGCTTGAGCATGGACTGTGGAATGAAGTGCTAATGTACTCAAGGGACATATCCATAAGATCTGGGTTTTACCTTGTGCAGCTGCAAACCTTCTAAAAAGTGCCCAAATAGGGCTCAGTTATAGAAGCTCAGGCAAATACTTAATTAGCAAGATTTACATAGTTTAAACGGAAAGCAACCTTTACGCATACTATTTGGAGATGCCCTATATAAAAAGATACACAGGAGAGGGTGGGCAGGAAATTGGAACCAGTAGTGGGCTTTTCCCCTGACATGAAGGCAACCACTGTATTACTGAGTATCTGGGATGGTCATTATGCATCTAGGTATTGGAGGATGTTCAGAAGTCATGGCCAGATTGTTACAAAGAGGGACATTGCTTAGCGGTGGGGTGGCCGAAACCCATCAACAATGCAAGACTGGTCCCTTCATGTATACTGGTGTATGGCAGCAGAGAGAATGGTACACAAGAGCAGAGGGTGCCTAAAGAAGCAAATAAAATATTAGGAGTGTTGTTGAAATGTAATGAGTTCTGTCAGTAATGAGTGGAGACTCTTGATGAAGCTGATACAAGCGCTTAATTAGCTGTTTTTTTAACCATGCCAGTTCATAGAACCTCTAAACTCTAAACTTAATGGATGTTATGAAAACTGGGGATGATCATAGAGTGTAATTGTTTGGTGCTTGGGTTCAATTTATGCTCTACCTGCATAGAGATAAAGCCTACTGTGCCTCCGCACACGCCTTTTTCTATGCATCACTAAAACCCCCAAACATTTGTAAAGAAAAACTTTAAAGCAAGAAACATGAGATTGTGCAGCGTGAATTCATAATTTCTGAAATAAGTGAAATAGAGGAAGGCAGGAAGAATTCAGGTTTGAAATGCATGCAGGTTGTAATAGTACAAAATGGCGCGATAAAACAAAATGGCGGGATATTGGTATGAAAAGAGACAGGCTGAGTAAGTCTGCAGTGTATAAAGCCCGTTTCCCTGGCTGACTTTGACACATAATAACTTTAGAGTGGTTTGAAATTTCCATCTGTTCAATAAACTCTTCCAGCTTTGCGCTTTGCCCCGCGCATGCCCCTGTCACGAGGGCGGCGTGGTTGCTGTTTTCTCCTCCAGCCCAAGCATCCGTCTCGAAACTCATTAACACTGGCGTTCAAAAATACATTAATCCACGTGGATAAGCAAAAAAGTAAAAGTTATTTAGTGTTGCTACATTGCATAAAGCTTCTGAAAGGTCACTGTCGGCATTAATTCTCCACTGATACTGTACCGGGGTCTAATTTAAGATGTGCAGCTTGTGCTGACAGCAGTGCTTTTCAACACAGCTAAAGCCTGCGAGGAAATATGGCTGTGGCTTAGGGAGGCCAGAGCTGGCTAGAGCCGGTGCATTTGCACCTCTCCGCTGGAGTCGCGGGGACTGTGCTGAAAGGAGGGTAGACAGAGTGTTGAGTGGTTTACAAAGGGGGTGCTGGATGATTTACAGGAGTGATGCATAGATCAAGAGACATTGCACGTATAACCAAGGGAGTTACTTATTAAGGTTTTGCTCTGGCGCTTGCGTGGCGCCAAGCAGCGCGATGCAAATTATTGCGTCGATTTACTTACCACTTTTGAAACAGCTCGATGCACAGTCTTGCATCCATTTACTTACCTTTAAAAAAGCCCATTGCCACAGCGAAAAGTTGTGCAATGCCGCATGAAAACTCGCGCAACCCTTTAATGGGATTTACAAATACTCCTGCACCCTCACAGAGTAAGAAACTTTCTCTCGCTTCTCATTAAACACCTGGTTACACCACACCACTATATAAAGGCACCTAATGAAACAAACACACCATAACACACACAGCAGATAAACAACACCAAGTCAATTTGTTGTGACCATTTCCCCTGTGACTGAAACAAGGTCGTTGGGTTGGTCTCCAGCTCTGTCTTTCCTCTTCTTGTGTGATTACTCCTCTTTGCCCAGTGTTATCCTGATTATGTGCACCGTGTGGTGCCTGCTCTCAATGCAGTTGCCATCCTTACCCCAAGCCTTATTCCTGAGCCTTCCCCGACAAGTGAGATTTTGGGATTGTTTGCCCTAGAAACACACCTCTAGTAAAAAATGCTTGCCTCTCTTACTGTGTGACAGTATATGTATATCTTCAGAGTATTTAACTCTCTACCATATTCCCATCTCTCACTGCCATTGCAGGCTGCTTACTTGCAAGCATCTGCATCTCTGTTTGTAATATATCTGTTGGAGACCTGCAGTATGTTGGTAAAGCTCTACTTTCATCTCCAACCATCTTTGTTTTTAAAAAGATGGTGACTTCCAATACAGGCACAAGTTTTGAGGAGACCAGACCTCACAAATGAGGAGGATTTTTTGCTGGGGATTCTTTGTTATCATTATCCCCTGCAGTAGAGGTAAACAAGGAGCTCTTTAATGTCTCCCAAACATGTCAGCTGAGTGCTCAGGTCAATAACCCTGAGCCTACCTCCAAGTGCTCCAAAGAAATAAATTCTGCTTATTTTCTATGCTACAATAGAATTTCGTTGTTTTTGTTAGGTATGACAGTGCAAACACATTGGTCCTGATTCTTAAAGAATGTGATGAGAGTAGCCCTCTGGAGTATTTTCTTTTACTTTCTTTCTGTTGGATGTATGGACAAATCCTTCAACATCTAGTGGAAGACGTACGCAACTGTTTTACATTTGAAAAGAACACTTGCGAATTACAAAGGCAATTTTTGTCTCTCATGCCTGCATGCATTGTACACACAAATTACTCCTTTTAGGTCTCACCTACCAGACAACACAAGCTACATTTCTGCATCAAGACCTATTATCAGCTTCAAATGGCTTAGTACCTGTACGTTGCTTACAAGTAATTGGCTTTATTCACTCTAATTTGATTGATTTTTTTGTTAGCCTGTGTAGGCTTTTCTTCCTTTTCTAGTGTTTGTCATTTTCCTGGAGCAGCACTTATTATTTGTGTCCTTTCGCCTCTTACTTTTCAGACACTATTTTTTATTTAGTCTAAGCAATCCATGAGAGTAGATGTGTTTTCCAGCTGTCTCCCTCTTCTCCCTCTATTTCCACTTCTGCCATGCTCCATGTTGCTCTTTCTCACCCAGTTGCTTCTCTTCCCCTCTGTCCCCTCTGTGTCTTAAAGTTTAGAAACAGAGAACGATCCATCTCAGAACGTCCTCAGACTCCCAACTTATTATCTCTTACTAAAAACTCAACAAACCTGTTTCTCCCCTTCTCTCGTTCGTTGGGTTGAATGGGTTATGTGCTTTGCAGGGATCGATACCACCATATTTGGTGCCCATGCTTCCCGGGAAGCCATGGCATCTTAGTCTTATTGGGTGGGTTCCTGTTTTTGGGCCATTCTGAATTCGGCTGATTGGTCTAATGACAATGTTGTTCATACTTTCTATTGCAAATCAGTTTATATAGCATCTTCTGAGGTAATTAACATGCTTTAAACAAGCATAAAAGGAGCCTCCAGACTTGACATAAAATGTAGAGCTTACATGTAAATTATGAAGGAAAGTCCTAATTTTATTGAAGACACAGAGGCGAGTATTATCCCACCTCAACATAGTATTAACCATGTGTTTTCCTGCCCTAACAGTTACTACTACTCCAACATCCTCTTCAGCATAATACATTTCGGATGGATCTCCATTTATCTACCTTGGATAACTTGGATGTGGAGTCTTCCTCCTTCGGCCATCCTCCTTCCTTGCTGCCAGTGGGATCCAGTTGTCTGGACTTTTTTTCAAGAATTGCGTCTTTCATCTTTCGTTTATTTAATACTTATATATAACTTCTCACTATAAGAAAAGGGGACTGTTTGAAGTCAAGATGGGTAATATAGGGCATCCTGGTCCCTGATTCACTGCATAATGGACTGTTTGTATTTACCCTTTAGCTTTTTTTTCTAAGCCTTCTGGGTACTGTAGTTTCTTTAAAAATTCTTGACTGCTGCTATTTAATAAGATGCAAGATTAGAGAAGCATAATAGGAGCCTCCGGTCTTGACATAAAATTTAGACCCTGAAGGAAACACAAAGCATTGCCCTTTGGTGTTAAATGGGAGAAGGAAGGCATTAACAGTGTTTGAATTCCAAAAGGTATAGCCAGGACACTTAGGAACAATCCCTGGCTTCCACAGTAGACCAACTTATGTGATCCTACATAATATCAACTTTCTTTGCTGTGCCTCATATTAATTAAGATTCAAATCTGAGGGAGGAGCTTCGCGGGCACCCAAGATGGCCGCGTGAGCTCGGAGCTCCGAAGACCCTCTGATCCTCCACATCAATCCTGTCACTTATCCTGGTCCACGTTTGTGGAATATTGACCGTGAACCGACGCTGACACGGGACCCGTTGTCCGAATTAAAATCCGACGTTCCTTGGCGCAGCTACACCATGTGGAAGTTTGAAGGCGGTAGTGGGTCCAGGGCCCAGGCTGGGGCTGGCGTATGAGACACCGTCGGACAGAGGTGACGAGGTGCACGGTTGGCTGATCCGTCTCCTAGCGGAGCCAGCGGAGTTGCGGAGTGCGCGTGTACCAGACGGAGTGCAGCGGCTGAGGCGGCAGCTTCCGAGCATCGGTGGGCCGGTGAGGCCCGGTGTGTGGACGGAAAAAGTGTCCTGGTGCCTGGCCATGGCTGGCAGAGGAGACCCTGATAGATCGAAGCCTCGGATAGCAAAAAATCCACGTATTCGCAGTCCAACAATATGGAGCGGTACGCCCAGCTGAAGGGCTCGCCTGGAGTCTCCGCGAGACCCAAAGACTTGCATCGAGAAGTGTCGCCTGAGGCTCAGGACCCTACGCTCCGCGACGTGATGGGCGCCATTGAAGGCATGAAGGCCGATATGCACCAACAACATGAGGTGATGGCACTCAAGGTGGACACCCTGGCAATCGAAGTGAATTTGATTAGAGCGGACTTGGGCAAAACGAATGAGCGAGTCAAGTCGCTTGACATCAAGACCTCGAGCCTCACCACGGACGTCTCGGACCTGCAGACCGAGGTCCGGAACCTGAAGTCGGCTAACAACCTCTTTGCATGGAGGCTTGAGGACTTTGAGGGCCGTGCCAGGCGGCAAAACGTCCGCATTATTGGTCTGCCGGAAGGGGCCGAAGAGTCGGCCATGGACCTCTTTGTAGAGGATCTAGTCCAGAACCATCTAGCCCCCAAGGGGCATAGCAAGTTCTTCTCTGTGGAACGCGCGCACAGGCTGCCTGGGGGCCGACCAAAGGAGGGGGCCCCTCCGAGGCCCTTCATCGCCCGGGTGTTAAATTTCAGGGACCGTGATTCCATTTTGCAGGCCTCGAGGAGTGGTGGGCCGTTGAAGTTCCAGAACGCTGACATTAACTTTTACCCGGACTTTACTCAGACCGTGCAGAGACGGAGACAAAGCTTCATGGGAGTGAAACGGCGTTTGCGAGACATGGGCATGAAATATGCTATGCTGTTTCCTACAAAACTGAGAATCGAACATAACGGCCGGGCACTGTTTTTCGACCTGCCTGAGGTGGCGGGGGACTGGCTCGACACCTTGCCTCAACAGCGTGACGAACACGAGGATCGGTCGGAAGGGGCTACAGGCGGCCGCGACCAGCAGGAGTGATGGGTGACTACAGAACTCTTTGGACAATGGGTCTACCTTAAGCAGCTCGGTTTGGTAATCCTGTGACTTGTTGGGGCTTTCCCCGATAACTTTCTATCTGGAGGTTGGGGGGGGGGGATAGGGTCACCTCCTTTCTCCTCAGGGGCTTCTTGTAGGTTAGTTTTTTCTTCTAGGGGGCGACAGGCACACTGCGAGTTGGGGGGCTTCTTAGTCTAATGCAGGGGTGCAGGGGGGGGGGGGGGGGGGTGGCTTCTTTGTTCCTGTTTTTCGTTGGATTCCTTTTTCTCTTTTTTCCCTTTTTGGCAAGGCGATTGGTGGTTGGACACTTCTAATGTAGCAACTGTGCCCGCTGGGGACGGACTGGGTTTACATTTCGATGATGGGGGGGAAGGAAACTGAATGTTTTAAGCTGGAATGTCAATGGGCTGGGGGATCGTATTAAGAGGGGTATTGTATTGCAAATGTTCAAGAGGTGTGTACCTGATGTGATACTGTTACAAGAAACGCATTTGGTTGGAAACACGTGTCACGCACTCAATAGGAAGGGCTTCAAAATGGTGGCACACTCGGGGTTCTCTTCGGGCTCCCGGGGGGTGGGGATTATGGTGCGTTCAACCCTCCCCTTGGAGATAGATTCAAGAGTGGTCGATAAGAGAGGACGCTACGTCGCTGTCACGGGGAGGTGGGAGGGGCGTATCCTAGTTTTAGTTTCGATCTATGGCCCCCTGGGCTGCAGACGGCCACTTTCTAGGACCTTGGGGGCGCCATTTTGGGTCTTCCAGAGGGGCTGCTTATCATGGGTGGAGACTTTAACGCTGTAGGTTCAGGGATGTTAGATAGGTATCCATCCAGAGATCGTCGAGGCTCGCAGACCTGGCTTCCCGACTTTTTGGACACAATGGGACTTATTGACTGCTGGAGGCTCTTGCATCCTGCCCAGCGCCAATACTCCTTTCACTCAGGGGCTCACGGTAGTCTCTCCAGAATTGATTATGTTCTGGTTCTGGCGGCCCACGCATCGGTGGTTTCTGAGGCCAGACTGATGGCGAGGGGCATCTCGGACCACTCTCCGGTCTGGGTGTCCTTCGACTTCGATATCGTGGTAGCCGAGAGGATGGCGCCGATTAACCCGTGGTACTTCCGTGATCCCAAGACTCGTGGACTCTTGGCCAAAGCCATTGAGCTTTACTTCTCTGAAAACTCAGGCTTGGTCACATCCGCTGTATCCTTATGGGAGGCCTTTAAAACTGTCCTGAAGGGGGAGGCGTTCTCCTTAATAGCTGAAGTACGGAGGCGCAGGGACGCGGATGTGGTGATGATTGAGTCAGATATAACGGAGATAGACTCTCAGTTGGAGGTCGACCCGACGCCGGACCTACTACATGCTCTCTCCCTTAAACAGTCGGAGTACCGGGCCATTGTCACGGACGCTATGGGTAGAGAACAGCAAGGGCGAATCTACGACGTCGGGGACAAGGCGGGCAAGCTTATTGCCTGGCTTGATAAGAAGGAGAGAGCCAGCCGCGTGGTCCCGGAGGTGCTGGGGGAGGACGGCATTGCTGTTACCGACCCCAGTGCTATCGTCGTGGTCTTTGCTGAATACTTTGAGTCCGTCTATGCCTCGGTCTCCGAGATATCGGAGGAAGACTCTAGCGTCTTGCTTCGAGACATAGAGGTACCGTGCTTGTCGGAGACCGAAAGAGAGGACATGGATAGGGACATCACGGTGGACGAGATCGCTGTAGCGATACACTCCCTGCGATCTGGCGAGGCTCCAGGCCCCAACGGCATCCCTGTGGAGCTGTATAAGATTAAGCCGGATGTCGTTGCCCCGCCCTTGCGGGATATGTTCCTTGAGGCGCGGGAGACGGGTATACTACCCCCAGACCAGAGGCTGGCCACCATTGTGGTCATTCACAAGGAAGGGAAGCCCAGAGACTTGTGCCGATTGTATCATCCTATCTCCTTGCTCAACGCTGAGCCCAAGATCTTGGCTAAATTGCTCGCTAACCGGCTGGTTGGAGCGATTAGCGACTTAGTGCACCCGGATCAGTCCGGCTTTATCCCGCATCGTAATACCGCCCTCAACCTGAGAAGACTTGACGGAGCCCTTGCGAAGGGCCACACCCTCCAAGAGCCGGCCATCTTGGCGTCCTTGGATGCCATTGTGGCCTTCGATTCCCTTGAGTGGTCATACTTGTGGGCGGTGCTGGCGAAGTTTGGATTTGGTCCGGGTTTCATAGGGTGGGTCAAGCTTTTATATGCCAGCCCGCTTGCCAACGTGGCGGTTAACGGCCGCGCATCGGCCTCGTTTACTCTCGGTAGGGGTACCAGGCCGGGATGCCCCCTGTCGCCCCTATTGTTTGCACTGGCATTGGAACCACTGGCGGCATGGCTAAGAGGGCATCCAGACATCAGTGGGATCAAATGGTCCCCGGGTTTCGAGGATAGAGTGTCTCTGTACGCAGATGACATTCTCCTCTACCTCACCTCGCCGTGTAAGTCCCTTATTGTTGTTTGCGATGTACTGCGCACTTTCGGCAGACATTCTGGCCTTGTCATCAATTGGTTGAAGTCCCACCTGTATGTCCTGAGGGGTGAGGTCCAGAGGCTCCCGCGGGACTGTAATATACAGGTCGCGAGGCAGGGGTTTAAATACCTGGGTATCTACATTTTGGTCGATTCCAAAATACGTTACGCGAACAATTTGCTTCCCCCTCTTGCGCGCCTTCGGCGTGATGTGGAGGGGTGGCGGAAGCTGCCGCTTTCTCTGCTTGGACGTGCGGCTTTGTTCAAAATGATGTCCCTGCCCCGGTTCCTGTACGCGCTTCAGAACACCCAGGATCCGGTCCCGTCTGGGTATTTTAGAGAGGTCGAGGGCCTACAGCGGACCCTGCTCTGGGATGGCAGGCCGCGCATAGCCATTACTAAACTGACCCTTACGTGGTACGACGGAGGGATTGCGCTGCCCGACATTCGGAGGTATTATTGGGCGTCGCAGCTGGCTGCCCTTAACCACGGCCTCTATGGTCCAGCCATAAGTCCGGGATATGCCATGGATTGGTGGCTCCTGGACGACGGGAAATACTATAGGGCTCTGTATTCGAGGTCTCTGGATGGAGGAATGACAGGTCCCACTAAGACAGCGGTTCACATCTGGAGAGCAGTGACGAAGGCACAAGGCTGGAAAGGCAGACTCACGATGGCAACTCCACTTTATGACTCTGAATTGTTGGGCAAACTGTGGCATACCAAGAGGTTTGACCGCTGGGACTTGATAGGCATCTCCAGGGTGGAAGACATGATAGCTAAGGGGCAGGTAAAATCCTTTGAAGTGTTACAAGGGGAGTTTCAGTTGGGGGGAACGGAATTTTTCAGATATGCCCAGTTGAAACATGCCCTCCTAGCAGTAATGCCGGAGGGTGGAAAGATCCCTGAATCTTCCCCGCTGGAGGATAGGTTGTTGGACGGCCATATGCCAGACAGTGCTATCTCATTGACCTATAAAAATTGATTAATGTCCTTGCTGACATGCAGTGATGGGTGAAGTAACCGGGGTGGACCTGCTGGCCGAAGCCCGGCGCTGCCTGTTAAATGTGTGGGGCCCCACGGATTATAACAGTTCACAGACTCAATGGGTCACTCTAGGTAACATGGTAGCTAAGAGGGACATTGCTCAGAAATGGGGAGCGGCTTTGCCCCCAACAGTTGAGATGTGGAAGCCTAACATGGACTGGTGCATGTTCCCGGAGAAGACAGTGTATGTTGCCAGAGGTAGGCCCAAGAAATGGAATAAGATTTGGGGAATAAGATTTGGGGGCCCTGGAATGAGTATAGTGGTGACATCTGCCTTCCGCCTGATACAACGCCCTTGGAGGAGCGCTTATCCCCTTAGCTCTTGACTCCGGCCGAATGATTTGCTCGTATGGTCTACTACTCAAGATACTAACCCAGCCTTCCCCTGGAACGGGGCGATGTCACACTCATGTTCTTTTGCCTTGCCTTCTTGCACTAGCTAGGGGCCTTCTTTTTATTACATTGTTTTTTCTTTTATATAAAATAAAATAAACCTTATACGAATTTGCATTCTATTCTGTGTGCACCATTCAAGCTGCATAATGCCTTGCTGCCTAGCCTCCGGGATGTATGGCTGAATAGCTGTGTACTACTGTGTTGTAAATAAAGGTTTTCCTTTATCCTGCACGAATCTGCGTAACATGATGTTTTCGCTCCAGAAACTTTCTGTGTCTGCGAGGTAGATACACACTGGACCAGAACCTCTGGTTTTGCGATGACGCAATATACTGGATATAACAAGAGGAGGCAATTACCATCAGTACACAAAAAGGCCCCATTAAACAATGGCTATGTGTTAACATCTGTTACATATACTTACACGTTTTCTTCTAATCACAACACTCGGAACATAGGTTGTAGTTAATTGTGCTCCCTAAGTAAACTCTGAACACAGGTTGGAGTTAATAGCACTCCTAAGGTAAACTCACTGCATAGGTTTAGGTACAAGGTTCATACAAATATCAAACACTCAGAAATGCCTTCTCTTGGAGAAACATGGAATTAAGTCTTTAAACTCTGAGCAATCAGTTCAAGTGCCAAGGTTGAATGAAAGGGTCCAGAGTAAGAATACACAAGAAGCACTGAAGAAAATCGCAGAAAGGGCAAGGAAGAAACGTCTATAGTCTTTCAAAAAGCTGGTGCTAGGTCCCACTAGCTACAATAGGAGGATTAGTGCGCAATGACCTGATATCAAGTACTTGGCCTAGTTCTTCCACTGGACTGATGTTCGTAGAAGATCTTGGAGCCTTGACTAGGGAGTTGCAGGGCGTCCAGAGTAGCTGTGCAGGGGGAAGACATCGAGGAAGCTGGAGCCACGGAACTACTAGTTCAATATGAACTTGAAGGAGCCTGGAGTGCTTCTTTGTTCCAGCGGGAGTCTTCAGGTGAGTGGGAAGAGTGAAGCTTGTTCCACAGGAATGGTAGGTTAAGCAAAGACTCAGGGCTGGGAGGGGGTTTATATACGATTTCAAGGCTCAAAGGAAGCAGTTAGGTCATGTTTGGCAAGTGAGGGCATGTGGGGCACATGGCCTTCTGGAGAGTTCTCGCACCCAGGAGAAAAACACTTGTTAGTGCACTCGCATTTGCCCTTACAGGAAGGCCAGGTGCAAGGTGAACATTGAACCAAAAACAGTAAACGAATGTATCATTCTTGCTTGAATGCGCATGATGGAAAACAACACCTGGCCGTAGTAACAGCGAGTGCAAGGCATTCTATTGGCTTATGGGATGCTGGGGTAAGATTGCAAAGACTCATAGGGAAAACACACCAGGTCCCGAATAAACAACGGGTGCAAGGAGCACTACGGGTGCACAGGTCCTGGGGTGGGGAATCAAGTGCACGGGCATCACAGGGTTATGAGGGGACATGTGCAGGGTTGCAAATGCAATTGAATCACGGGCACTGAGGGACATCACAGCATGTCATACAACGTCACAGGGGTAATGCAGCATGAGCCCTGCGCGCTAGGCCCAATACACATAAGGCTCATGTAGGTGTTGTGACAGTGGAGGTGGAAGAATTCTAGTCCAGGAGGCTGTTGCCATCACCCTTATCTACTTAGGAGAAGAACTATTCAATCTATTGCAATTATTGCAAGGCACTCAGTCTTACAGGCAAATAGAGCAAACCTTTTCCCTGGATTAAGTAAGTAATTATTGGCTTCCACCTTTTCTCAAAAAAGCATCCCTTCTTGTTGCAAATGATTTGTCTTGCATTATGATGCGTGCCTAAAACATTAAAACAAATACTTCTGCAGTGAAAACAATCCTGAATACTTTATCATTAAAATGCAATGCACCTGTGTGCTGAAGCATTTAATAAGCTGTGTTTCAGTGTACTTTTGAAATATAATAGAGTCCTATTCAATTCAATTCAATTGATTTATATAGCGCGCTACATACCCAGAGGGTCTCAAGGCGCTTAGAGAGGGGTGGGGAATTACAGGTCGCAAATCCATGTTTTAAGTTGCTTTCTGAATGCTAGGTGGTTCTGAGTGAGGCGAAGGTGAATGGGAAGTGAGTTCCAGGTTTTAGCCACCAGGTAGGAGAAGGATCTTCTTCCCATGGTGGTTTTGTTGATGCGAGGTACAGCAGCAAGGGCTTGGTTGGAAGAGCGTAGCTGGCGGGAGGGGGTGTAGAAGGAAAGTCGTGTGTTGAGGCATTCGGGACCAAGTTCGTAGAGTGCTTTGTGTGCGTGGGTTAGGAGGCGGAATGTTATCCTCTTATTGACGGGGAGCCAGTGGAGGTTTTTCAGGTGACCAGAAATGTGGTCTTTACGCGGGATGTCTAGTATGAGTCTGGCTGATGCGTTCTGGATGTGTTGGAGTTTTTTCTGAAGTTTTGCGGTGGTAACGGCGTATAGGGTGTTTCCGTAGTCCAGTCGGCTTGTAACCAGTGCGTGGGTGACTGTTTTCCTAGTTTCGGTGGGGATCCAGCGGAATGTTTTTTTGAGCATGCGAAGAATGTTGAAGCAAGATGATGAAACGGCGTTGACTTGTCTGGTCATCGAAAGTGAGGAGTCCAGGATGACGCCCAGGTTCTGTGTGTGGTCCGTCGGGATGGGTGCTTTTCCAAGGGCCTCTGGCCACCAAGAGTCGTCCCAGGCGGAGGGGGAGGTACCCAGGATAAGGACTTCTGTTTTGTCTGAATTCAGTTTCAGACGGCTGTGCTTCATCCACTTGGCTACTTCTTTCATCCCTTCATGTAGGTTGGTTTTGGCGGTGTTAGGGTCTTTGGTGAGTGAGAGGATCAGTTGAGTGTCATCCGCATAGGAGATGATGTTGAGGTTGTGTTGGCGTGCGATGGCCGCGAGGGGGCTCATGTATACGTTGAAGAGGGTGGGGCTGAGAGATGATCCTTGTGGTACTCCGCAGATGACTTCAGTGGCCTCTGACTTGAATGGTGGGAGGCGGACTCTCTGAGTTCTACCGGCAAGGAACGAGGTAATCCATTCCAGTGCTTTTCCTTGGATTCCAATGTTTCTGAGGCGTTGTATAAGGGTGCTATGACAGACTGTGTCGAAGGCTGCGGAGAGGTCGAGGAGGATGAGGGCGACTGTATCTCCATTGTCCAGTAAAGTTCGAATGTCGTCTGTTGCTGCGATGAGTGCGGTCTCAGTGCTGTGTTTGGCTCGGAAGCCGGACTGTGAGGAGTCGAGGGATTTGTTGGTTTCGAGGAAGGCGGCGAGCTGGTTGTTGACAGCTTTCTCGATGACTTTGGCCGGGAATGGAAGGAGCGAGATGGGGCGGTAGTTTTTGAGTTTGGTGGGGTCAGCTGTGGGTTTTTTCAGAAGGGCGCTGAGTTCGGCGTGTTTCCAGCTTTCCGTGAAGGTGGCGGAGTTGAGGGAGCAGTTGATGGCGTCTCGGAGGTGTGGTGCTATGATGGAGTCTGCTTTGTTGAAGATGTGGTGAGGGCATGGGTCTGTTGGGGATCCTGAGTGGATGGAGTTCATCAGGCGGATTGTGTCCTCAGTGGAGATTGGGTTCCAGTCATTAAGGATGTTCAAGGGGGGTGACGGTACGGCAGCAGGTTGGGTGGGTTGGTCTCCGGGTTGGTTGTCGAAGCTGTTGTGGATGTCTGCGATTTTGTCGTGGAAGAACGAGGCTAGGGAGTCGCAAAGGGTTTGCGAGGGAGTGATGTCGTTGGAGTTGGCGGTAGGGTTGGTAAACTCTTTGACGATGTTGAATAATTCCTTGCTGTTGTGGGCGTTGTTGTCTAGTCGGTCTTTGAATGCGGCTTTCTTGGCAGCCGGATCAGTTGGTGGTGTATGCGGATGGCGTTTTTGAAGGCGTCCTTGGAGCTGGTGTTAGGGTCTTTTTTCCAGGCCTTCTCGAAGGAGCGACGGAGTTTCTTGGATTTCTTAAGATCATCGTTGAACCAGGGGGCGTTTTTGCTGCCTAGTTTGATTTGACGTTTTTTCAGAGGTGCTAGGTGATCGGCGCTGTTGGTTAGCCATTGAGTGAGGTTAATGGCTGCTTGGTTGGGAATCGAAGAGTGGGCAGGGGGGTTTTGAAGAAGTGATGAGGAGATCTGGTCGATGGTGATTTTCTTCCAGTTTCTTCGCAGAGTAGGTTGAGGATGGTTGTGTGTTGTGGTCTTTTTGTAGACAAAGTGAACGCAGTTGTGGTCCGTCCAGTGGAGAACTGTAGTGTGACTGAAGGAGATATGTTTGCTGGAGGTGAAGATACGGTCGAGTGTGTGACCTGTGTGGTGAGTGGGGGTATTAACAAGTTGTTTGAGTCCGAGGTTGGCGAGATTGTCCAGGAGGGTGGTGGTGTTGCTGTCGTTGCTCTTTTCCAGGTGGAAATTGAGGTCTCCCAATAGAATGTAGTCTTCGGAGGGGATGGCGTGTGGGGTGATGAAGTCAGTGATGTCTTCACTGAATTGTGTACGGGGTCCTGGTGGCCTGTAGAGGAGGGTGCCTCTGAGTGTGGTCTTGGGGTCGGTGTGGATTTGGAAGTGAAGGTGTTCGGCGCTAGGGAGGTTGACGTCTGAGCTGGTTGAGATGCGGATGGAATTCTTATGGACGATAGCGATGCCTCCTCCTGTTTGGATGGTGCTGTCCTTACGAATGATTTTGTAGCCTTCCGGGATGGCGATGGTGATGTCTGGGGCTGAGGAGGCGTTCATCCATGTTTCTGTTAGGAAGGCGACGTCCGGAGAGATGGTGTCTAGTAGATTCCAAAGGTCGATGGCGTGTCTGTGGACCGAGCGGGTGTTGAGCAGGATGCATTTTAGGTGGTTGGTGTCAGATCTCTGTTTGGTGTTCGTGGTGAGGAGATGGTCTTGGTGCCGTCATACTTGCAGGAGTTGCATGTGAAGGGTCCATGGGTGTGTCCAGGAGCGGCTTGTGTGCAGTTTGGGAGTCGACCGGGGTTTAGGGCTAAGAGGGTGGAGGCGTCGTATGTAATGCGGGTGGGGTGGGTGGGACGGGGGCCAGGGGGTATGGCGCTGGGCGCGGTCCAGGCGCGGACGGGCGTGGACGGGCTTACCTTTGGCGCACCTTTGGCGCAACCGCTGCGCGTGATTGCTGCGCGCAAATGCATCTGTCATGTATGGATAGTGGAGGGGGAGGGGCAAGGCAGGGTCAGCTGGGAGGCGGGCGCGGGGTGGAGCTACGGCCAAGTAGGCACAACAAACAACAATAAAATGGCTGCAGGAAGGGGAGAGATGAAACTGGGTGAGCCTGGGGGTAAACAGAGGCACAATCGTGATACAGTACTACAATGCTCTTAGCCACCAATGCGCAGCCTTACCAGCGCACTACCGATAAGATAACAATCAAGGAATCACAATGCAGCAATTACACACGATAGGATGGGAGCGAGCAGTGCAGGCTATGGCAGTAATGTGGGGGAAGGTCGCGCTGGGATTGAGCCTCTAGGCGCTACGATACTGCAGGTCAGCAAACAGCAATCAGGCGCTATATTTCTTCAAAGCCAGCAAGCCTTGGGAGCGTGGTGGGAGCGACCTCTTCTGCAGCAGGTCAGGATCCCTAAGGAGACTGGATGACACACAAACAGCATAAGGTGAAAGAGAAATACTCCTCTTGGTGGAGACAAAGCCCACTCTATGTATATTTTAAAGACTTCCTAATAATAGGTCATTCAGACAGCTCCATTTCCAAGCCATTCTTAGTAAACCACTTACCAGGAGATCCCTTTTGGGATCAAATAAGTGATTGATTCTCGTTTTTCGAGAAAAGGACTGATAACTGGAATACGGCCAATCTGATAAAGCCATTAAAACATTCGGTAGGTGTGCTGACACCCTTGAACTTCTGGGTTCCGGACATGGAGTGATACAATTTGTGGTAAAATGGAGTGGAACAAGTAAGAGTAGTATCTGCTTTAACCCTTCGTTACCAAGGGCCTGATTCACAGAGAACTGGCTGTTGGAATGATTTACTGTTGGTAGTTCCCATGGCTTACTCCTAAATTCCTGAAGTAAGCTAGACGTACTACAGGAATTTAGGAGTAAGTGAGGAGTACTACAAAGGTAAGTTCCACCAACTCATAGGACAATCTATGTGAATCATAGAGCAAAGTCCACATGGAAATCTGCACCGAGTCCTGTGTCAGGGCAACATGCTAATAATAGCAGGGCCCTAGTACTTACCTCCATTGTATGACACAGTATTAGGGTTTCCTGCAGTGATGATGGCCTACATACCTGAGAAAATACAAGTCATTGCAATCTCAAGTGCAAGCATTGAAGATGTCACTATTTCCCCAGTACACATGTACAGCCACAGTTGTAGTGAGCATGTCCATATGTGAATGAGTTGAACCCATGCTTGTTTTTCTAAAGAATGGGACTTGTTTATCGCCTGCTTATGGCTGGCTGGATCTTCATGTAGTTTTGAGGTGTAGAGTGCTGCTGAATGACTTCAAATACTGAAGCTTTATCTCATAGGTTAATATTACGTTTGGGGTATTCCCAGATATGTCATGTCTGTCTTTTTCCTAGATCCTTAATGTTGTAGGGACGACCTAGCAGAGACATAGGTGCAGGGCTTAAACTATTTTTATTAAATAGGTGCAGGTATTCAAAACAGTGGCATAACGAAATGTTAGTCTACCCCCACACAAAGTACAGTGTGCCCTCATACCCATTATGCCCCATAGCCTGCATTTGCCAAGCCTCATAGAGCCAGTTTTAGTGGTGAAAACAGGCCTTGTAATTACGGGGACGAGGGAATCCGACATATGTTGTTCGCCCTCAGCTGGAAAAACTAGGAATAAGTGCTATTTATTGTGGTAAACATCCTTTATAACGCTGTGCCTTTACAATGCGGACACTACAATGACTGTGACGTTACCACGCGTTCCTTTAGCATGCAAGTAATTACAACAACTTGCTTTAGGTAACGTGGGGTTGGATTAGTTTTGGATTATAAATCCAAAACCATACCTACTGATACACAGACTGGAGTTGGAATAGTAATTTCTACTATTCCAAAGTCCAGCGATTTCCTAAAGTAATTTGTTGTAATGGTTTGTTTGCTAAAGGAACGCATGGTAACGACGCAGTCGTTGTGTTGTTAAGCCAAGCATGGTTTAGGCTTGCGTGATTCTGTCATAAACCATGTATTGCACCTGATAAATTCTAAACCTAGGTATATTGTACTTTACAATACTAATAAATACACAGTACACACCTGGAGCACTTTTAACCAGGTCCTCAGTGCTGTATTTCTCAGAGAATTTCTTTTCTTTCACTTACTACCCGGTCTCTTTTCCCACATCACTTTATCCCTCCTCGCGTTCTCTTACTTTCTCCTGTCTCTCTCTCGCTCTCTCTCTCTCTCTCTCTCTCTCTGTTGTTTAGTTGTATGTTACTCATCTGTGGTTTTTTATATCCTGTCAGTTTCACTCTCCCTATGTCTCTCTTTTCTCTGTCTGTAGTCTCCCTCTTTTCTCTCAAATCTCTTTTTTGTGCTGAAAGCTACTTTTCCCAAATATCTCTTCACTACCTTGCTCTCACTCTTTCTTTCTCTGTCTCTTATTCAGATTATCTTGTTTACTTGAACCTTTTTGGCTTGCATCCCTCTCTCTCTCGCTCTCTCTGAATCAAAGAGCAACTTTTCACTGGTGTCTTCTAATTTGTAACAATAAATAAATAATAGTTGCAATGTTGTTACTTTCAAAAAAACTTCCAAGCACAACCCACCGAGCAGGATTAGATATGCAGGAGTATCTGTTGTTCTTTACTTTTTCATACCATATTGATGCTGTATGGGTGCTTGAGGGGCCCTCTCCAATGCCTGGAGCCCCACAACACTGCAAGGGCTGCAGGGCAATGCGTTACACCCCTTATTCAATGTTTTTCATAGTCGAGTCCCGCCAGCAGTCACGGCTACTTCCTAGAAGCAGCAGTGGGGTTGGTGAGGGCGAAGGGGGGGAGGTTTATCGGGGAAAAAACACACTTACCTCCTAGCCGCCACCTCTCCTGGTTCCCGTCCCGTCCTCTTCCTGGCTTCTTGTTAGGAAGCACCAGGGCTCCCACACTCCCCGCAGCCAGTCACCAGCGCTGTAATGCAGCGTTGTAATTAGTCTGAGTGCCGTGACATAGCGCTCAGCCAGGGACTGGAGGGGTGGGCATGTTCTCCATGCAGGCTGTAATGCAGCCTGCATGGAGAACAGGGAAGTGCGCATGACAGTTTTGGACGGTCCGAGAGGGCCAACCAAACAGTCATTGCGCACACAAAAAAAACGATAATAACATGACGTTATTATCATTTTATTTTTTCCCTTCTTTTGCTGCTTACTGGCAGTTGGGTGAGTTTACTCCGCCTTAGCGGAGGAGCCGCCACTGACCGCCAATGCTGACATATCTCACAGTTGCTGAATACGAATCATGCCTATTCGTAATTCCACCTTTTGCCTCTTTCTCCCTCCATCCTACACTTCCTGTCTCTTAATCTCATTGTCATTGGTGCAAGCTCTTTTTCACACCTTCTTTCGCTTCTTTGTCACCGTTTTACTATATTTATCTTCCTCCTTCTTTTTCCCATTTTGGCCTTTCTCTCTCTTGCCCAGGGTTATGATCTAGGTATGAATAATAAATACCTATCCCCAAAAAGAGTACCATTGCCCACCAGCCCAAATTAAGCATTCCATATTCACAAAGATGCTTGGAACTGCACCTTGGATGGGATTAGACCTCCAAGGCCATCTTGACTGGGTTTTTATTTTATTTATTGCAGTTTTGTTTAGGCATTAGAAAACATTCCATGAGAGTCAGAATATGCTACACATTTTTTAGGCACAGGGAGACTAAGTGATTTGTCCAGAATCAGAGGATTATGAGCCAAGGCTGGTATTCGAAAGTGGTTCCTCAGGTCCAAAGTCAGCCTCCTTGGTAGCTTGTTTGAGCAGTAAGGCATCCCTAGCAAGGTGGTGTGAAGGTTGATAGAGATATTATTTTTAAATCAGTAAGAAAGGTAGTAATCTGATGTTTGATGCCTCAACCGTTCAAAGATTATAGTCTATGACTACTGTGAGATAAGCCTTGTTCTGCTGTTTGTGGACCAATAATGTTGTGCAGTTCTATTCTGTGAAACACCTCTTATAATATTTAAAGGGTTAATTTTAGCCCATTTATTTACTTTCTCACGATTTGTTGTAAATCACTATAATATAATATTATACCACTATAATATAACCTACGAAGTACTGGATAGCATAACCTGATATGAGGGAAGGGGCATGTTCTCAGTTTTATGAGTCTGAGAATTCACATTTGTAGTGATGCTGGGATGATAAAGAACCATTAGATAGATCTTGTGAGTGTGTGCCTCTGCCTTGAGTTCCCCATAGCAAGTTCTGTAGGTTTTTGACTTTCTCCTCAACACACATGACAACTATGCATGTGTGCTGCGGACTTACTGTGACACAGAATGCAACTCTGAACAGGACTTTGTAGTTTGAAGGGGCACACCATGTGTAACCTCCATTGCCGAGAATGCTGTCACCTCATCATCAGCGCTTAATTTGAGCCAGTGGTTTCCAGTGGTTGGCACTTAATTTTCAGCTCTGTGACCTATGACAGTCATCCATACTGTGGTTTTGTATATCTAATTTAGAGATGAGGACAACAACAGTTGTTTATACATTCAAATTATAGTAAAATTTACTAATACCTGCCACGCAAACCAGTCTCATAGCACTGGGGACATGGAATAGTCTGAATCGTCACACTTGTAGGAGTGTGATTGTTAGTAGTTACGTTGGTACTGTCATTGACAGCACTGGCAAGGGCAATAGGTGTCGCAAGCTGCAGTTGCCTCCTTTCGAGGGCCCTGACATTTTATTTTTTACAAATGAAGGTCTGCCCATCAGGCTGTAAAGGTCTGACAGTAGTGGCAGAAATGGAGTCTAGTGGCAGGCCAGGCTTTATTGCTTCTTTTTGGCCGGGAGGAGTAACCCGCTCTGTCCTCCACTGCGATTTTAAATTGTTAGATCAGTCCCCTGCAACCAGGTCCTTTACTCCATCCATGTGGGACATAGGTGATGCATTTGTATGTATGCCTTCGGTGTGTAGAGGATGTATTTCAAACAGGTAGCTGCAACCAAAACCAGAATCCATTTACATTTTCTCCTATTACAATGGTACATCAGATGGAGGGTGGAGAGAGCTCAAGAAAGCACTGTGAATTGCAGAACTCCTCCAGGAAATTTTGTATATCCTTTGAAGTTGGTCAGATTTTAGGAGATGGAGGAAAGGACATATGGGATCCCTTGGAAACTTTATCTGCCCCTTTCTGATTCATTGTTCACTGGAAGGACTTCCCATCACATATTGGCAGATAGAGTTCCAGCTCCTCCCCCTTTGTGCCCTTGTTTTGGGTCTCCTGTGGTAGGAGACTCCCAACTCCACCACACCTTTCTGTTGACACCTGAAGACAAAGACTAGGACTGAACTAGTGTGTGAGGAATAAGCAAAAGGCAGTAAATGCCTTGGGTTGGGATGGAGTAACGTTTTCAGGACTGCATTGAAGCAGTAGTCAACTGGATGGGGGACAATTGTCTAAAACTTAACTCTGACAAAACAGAGGTAATTCTATTCGGTAATGACCTTAACTTCTGGACCCCCTAACTGGTGGCCGTCATCCATGGGCTCCCTTCCTGTATCTGCGAAGAAGGCAAAGAACCTAGGTGTAGTTGTTGATGACAAACTTAACTTCGGAGACCAAATAAATGCAGTTTCATCTAAAACCACATTTGTCCTCAAAACAAAAAAACAAACATTTTGCCTTTTCTGCCATTGGGCAGTCGACAGACGGTTGTTACCGCTTTGGTCCTATCAAAGCTTGATTATTGTAACAGCTTGTACTTAAACACTTCATGAATAAGCTCCAAACGCTGCAAAATGCTGCAGCTAGGCTTATTACCGGTATACCAAAGTTTGACTCAATTTCTAGAGGAATAAAAAAACTTCATTGGCTCTCAGTGAGAAATAGAGTTCACTTCAAGGCGTTGTGTACGGTTTACAAAGCTATACATGTAATTGGATCCGGATTATCTGATGAAACAATTCACATGGTATACACTGAAAAGGAATCTTCGCTCTTCTGGAGCCAAGCTGATTACAGTGCCAGCCATTAAAAAAGCCACTTGGGGAGGTCGAAGCTTCGTACTCGGGGCAGCGAAAGCCTGGGATGACCTCCCTGACTATCTCAGACATTCCACTGATTTATTATCTTTTAGGAAAAGTCTGAAAACATGGCTTTTTGACAAATAGTTCTGTTAAGTAATGACACAATTATCTCCCATTACGTCTGCTGTTTTGTGTAATGGAAAGGTACCTAGCGCCAGGACACCCCCGGGTAATCGAACGCTATATAAGCTGCCATAACATAAGCTGCCATAACATAAATGCCTAAAACCAAACCTATCCTACAGCGAAAAACATGGAATACACAAACACTGTCAGCAACTTTAATATAGAGATGGGGCAAAAACTTACAGCCCATGTGTCAAGATTTCTCTACCAGAACCCTGGGTCTAACACTAGAATCGATTGGGAAACTCTTTTGTGCTCCAAGATTAGGATATCAATCAGTCAATCAATCATAACACTTGTATAGCGCGCTACTCACCCAGAAGGGTCTCAAGGCGCTTGGGGGAAGGGGGCCGCTACTGCTCGAACAGCCAGGTCTTGAGTTGTCTCCTGAAGGCGAGGTGGTCCTGGGTCAGCCGAAGGTGGATGGGGAGGGAGTTCCATGTCTTGGCCGCCAGGTAGGAGAAGGATCTGCCTCCGGCGGTGGCTCTTCAGATGCGTGGTACTGCAGCGAGGGCGAGGCTAGCGGACCGTAGCTGGCGGGTGGGCGTGTGAAAGGTCAGGCGGTCGTTGAGGTACTTGGGGCCCAGGTTGTGGAGAGACTTGTGTGCGTGGGTGAGGAGCCTGAACGTGATCCTCTAGTTGACGGGGAGCCAGTGCAGGGTCCTCAGGTGGCCGGAGATGTGGCTGCGTCGAGGGATGTCCAGGATGAGTCGGGCGGAAGCGTTCTGGATGCGTTGGAGTCTTTTCTGTAGCTTGGCTGTGGTTCCGGCGTAGAGGGTGTTTCCGTAGTCCAGACGGCTGGTGACGAGGGCCTGGGTGACCATCTTCCTGGTTTCGATTGGGATCCATCGGAAGATCTTGCGGAGCATGCGGAGGGTGTGAAAGCATGAAGAGGAGACGGTGTTGACTTGTCTGGTCATCGAGAGGGAGGAGTCCAGGATGAAGCCCAGGTTGCGTGCGTGGTCTGTTGGCTTGGGGGCGGTGCCCAGGGCTGGGGGCCACCGGGAGTCGTCCCAGGCGGAGGGTGATGGTCCTAGGATGAGGACTTCCGTCTTGTCTGTGTTCAGTTTCAGGCGGCTGTTCTTCATCCACTCGGCGACGTCTTTCATCCCTTCGTGGAGGCTGGTTCTGGCGGTGTCGGGGTCTCTGGTGAGGGAGAGGATCAGCTGGGTGTCGTCGGCGTTGGAGATGATGTTGAGGTTGTGTTGGCGTGCAATGGCTGCGAGAGGTCTCATGTAGACGTTGAAGAGGGTGGGGCTGAGTGAAGATCCTTGCGGGATGCCGCAGATGACTTCGTTGGCCTCGGAACGAAACGGGGGGAGGCGGACTCTCTGTGTTCTTCCAGCGTGGAACGAGATGATCCACTTCAATGCCTTCTCTTGGATGCCGGTGTTGCTGAGGCGTTGCTGTCATCTTCAGTTGCCTGGGTTGGGGCCAGAATCTGGGCAAGTTAGTGCTACAGCCTCCCATAAGAGGCTTCTTCAGGGTTGGTACTGGAGTAAAGAGCTGTTTGAATGTTTATGAGGGGGATTAGAGATACCCTTGAACATGACAAATGCTGTCTTGAAGATAGAAGGAGTTGAAGTGGCAATGATCTATGAAGGCTGCTGCAACCCGGAGAGGACCTGCACCACTCATGATGACAGGTGAGGTCTGGGTGACAAGAGTGTCCCTGCTGTGTGGCTATCCCATGGAAGTGCCCGTTATAGAGGGGACTTCCCTGGATATTAATAACATGGGGTACTATAAACAAAGGTAAATGTATATTAGTACATTTACTTACATTTACACTTTTGTATACATGTAGACTTACATGTCTCCATCCCCTCAGTTTAGGGGGTGAAGACATCTAAAGACCTGATTTAGATCTTGGCGGGACTACCACGGCTCGCAGCGGTTCTAAGTACTTCGTCAAGCTGATGGTGTCTACTTGCCATATTTAGATATTGCAGCAATAAACAGGAGATGTGGAGGTCTTCTCTGCTGGCCAACAGTACTCTGTTGCTCACAGAAGAATACAAAGTTCCCCGGGGAGAGTGCTACAGTGTGGAGAAGGGAGTAGATGTAAAGGGTCAAGGAACTGGAAAGGTTCCCTTGTCGGAACTAGAGAGCCTCACACACCCAGAGCGTTAGGTGTGAAACACACCCTCACTGAAGGATGTCCAGTATCATCATCGGCTCACTGCTCCTCGTCAGACCGGCACTGCAATGTCTGACGGAGTGCCCAAAGGCACTCTTTTGGCGGAGTTCTTTTGTTCCTTGCCGATGGTGAGTGTGAGTGAGGAAGAGAGATAGTGTAGTCGGTGCAAAGTGAGTGAATATTAAAAAGGGTAGTCAGTCCACAATGGATTTTATTGACGTGGCTGATTCCCTAATTAAAAGGGGTGAGAGGGGAGCTAGAAACTGTGGAAATATACAGAAAACAAGCTCAACCCCCTGGTGTGGTCAACATGTTTCTCGCCAACCGGCGATTCGTCAGGACCTAAACAAAGGACTTCACAACAAGACAAATGATTAAATGCTCATTCATGTAGTAAAAAGCAAATACAACCTCTCTGGGTCGGGTACAAGGAGGGCCACGGGGTCCTGCTCTAATTAGGCGACCCTAAGGGAGAGTAACACAGGCCTCGCAGCATGCTCCCGTGAGGCCAGCGCTGTCTGGTGGATGAACCTTAGATCAGGCGCTGGAAAGGCGGAACACCTACCCCTCACGCTCACGGCACCTGGTCAGGGTGCGGAGCAACTGCACCACTCATGATGACAGGTGAGGTCTGGGTGACAAGAGTGTCCCTGCTGTGTGGCTATCCCATGGAAGTGCCCCTTATATAGGGGACTTCCCTGGATATTAATAACATGGGGTACTATAAACAAAGGTAAATTTATATTAGTACATTTACTTACATTTACACTTTTGTATACATGTAGACTTACATGTCTCCATCCCCTCAGTTTAGGGGGTGAAGACATCTAAAGACCTGATTTAGATCTTGGCGGGACTACCACGGCCCGCAGCGGTTCCAAGTACTTCGTCAAGCTGATGGTGTCTACTTGCCATATTTAGATATTGCAGCAATAAACAGGAGATGTGGAGGTCTACTCTGTTGCCATCATGCCAGTGGGATTGTGCCAAGCTGATTTAGATGTTTCCATTGTGTTGGTGTTGTCCTGGCTTTGTAACAAAGACACTTAGCCTGGTGCATTGGTTTAACTGTAGAGCTGTTTATTGGCAGGTGTATGTTTACAAATTCATAATTTCTGTACCGCCAATGTTGTTTTTGTCAAAATAAGGACTGGTCATATGTTCTGTATTGTGTTGTCAATTGTAGCATTTGTTTAATGTTGTAAAGTACCATTATAATTTCATGTTGTATTTAATGTTCCACTAAGTTCCTCTCCAAGACATTAATTAAATGTTTTTGTGTGATTGTTCTAAAAAGTAAATGAATTAAAAAGTGTATTTATAACACTAAACAACTCGAATACTAAAGGTGGTTATTTTTCCTAAAAAATTATATGAACACATACGTCCAAACATCTTTGCGGTTTTTGATTATTGGCGTTGTCCTGGCGGCAAAGTCCTGATGGCGTGAGGCCATGGAGGTGTGTCGACAGGTAAGTACTACTTATTTTCACTACTTATTTTCATCTCAATACATATATATGTTGTGAATCTGTCAAAATGTACATGTAGGTAATGTGTACTGCCCATTTTTGTTACAAATCGCGTTGCACACCAACAACATCCAAACACTATTGAATGTACACCCACACCCAACACAAAAGACTACCATAGATTCTGGCAACAACGGGGTGGCTGAGCGTTGTGGCCAAGTAGCAGCAGCACAGAAAGGACCGGGTCAATGCTGTTCAAGACAGATTCGATGGTGGAACTCCAACAAAAAGGTGCGTTTTCACCTATTTTTCAGCGATTCAGCCAACTTGTGCTTGGAGGTTTACCCGCCACAGTTGTCTCGAAGGAAAGGCGAATCGTAATATAGATGGCGCAAATCTTGGCAGGACTCCCTCTGACAGCAGCTTCTGCCTCTGAGACCGTCGAAGCTGGAGAAAGATTCTGGAGGAGGTGGCGGGACTGCAGCAGTTTTCCCTCAAGTGACCAGCCAACAACTTATTTTGGGGGGCGGAATGCCAAGGCGGTGGGTGGGAAGACTGCCTTAAAAGTGACGGCAGGACCAATTCCGCTAACATGTAAATCGGGCCCTAAGACTGAATTTACAAGTGGAAAGTTACTGCTGGTAACTGTTCACACATCAGTAGAGTTCTTCGCCACTATGGTGGAGATCTCTCTATAGCAAAATATATGGAAAATTATAAAAGTTTATTATTCTTTAAAATAAATTCTAAAAATATTATTATATGAAAAATAAATGTTTAATATTTTTAAAATACTTGACTAACATAGAACTAATACAAATTTACAGTGGATTCTCATTAATTTAAATGTGTATTAAATAACCAATTAATATAAATATATGCATTTAATTTATACATAATATTTCCAAAAGACTAATAAAAAATATCCAATCTACAGTAGTATTTTTATTTAATTAAATATTTATTAAATTGTGGTAAATGTTATGTGTTGAATAAAATATTCAACTATCAATAACTCATTATTCAAAACTACTTATTTTAAATAGTTTTAACAAGAGTTTTAAAGTTTACTTTAATTTTTAAATTAAGGCTATTATTAAACTTTAAAATAAGAAAATAGCTATTGAATAATTATATACATATATTTAACATTAAATAAAATGCATACATATATTTTAAAAGTCACATTAGTTTTATTTAATTAATAATATTTCCTATGGGGTGTTATTTTACGTCCCTTTCTACATTATTTTCAATCAGAGTGTGTTGCAGTATCTGTGAGAGGCCATGTGTGGTGCTTGATGTACTCCAAGGCTTGGCTGGCGCACATTTTCTACTGTTTTGTCACCTTTGGGGCTATACTACAGAAGTGTAGTTTGTGAATTGGAATGGGTTTACTCTTGTGTGGGCAGGTGTTTTTATAATGTTGTTAAATGTATAATAAAAAGAAGAATAAAACGTTTAAAGGTGAAAGGTGGGTTTATTAAAACCTCATCCTAAAGCAGCCAACAGCAACTGATGAAATCAGAATACTTAACAGAAAACATTCTAAGATCTAAGAACATTAGTGAAGACTCTTGAGTCTTAAAGGGGAAAGGGAGAGAACATCACATATCTCCCTTCCTTTCATTTAAATAAACAAAAGAAAAAGTGAAATCACATTACTAAGCATAAGCAAGTTGGAACCAAGCAAACAAAAGATAAACATAAGAGAGACCATGAAGAACAAGGAAAAGAAAGAACATGTTCAAACATAATCTTTTAAATAACAAGGAGCTCTACGAGTTCTTTGACTTCTCTTGAAAGAAGACGATGACCTGTCAAAGGAAGAGTTAGGAACAAAATGGAAATTATTGCACAAATCACCATTATGGGCAGAGTCACTTGGAAGAGACAAATTAGGATCAACAACAACTACACGACTCTTATTCCAAATTCTTCCATCTTCAGTCTTAACAGCATTTTTGAAAATCTTAACAACTGCTCTAATGTCAGTGTATTTGGACCACGGCTTGCGTCCTACCGGAGTCTTTATTTTTACAAAATCCCCCACTTTGACTTCCTGAAAACACACACTTTTCTTTTTATCAAAGTATGTCTTGCGGGCATCTTGTTTAAGTAATTCCTTAGTTCTCCAATCACCAATATCATTGTTAACAAGACCTTTATTCAAACACATCCACCCAGGACACAACAACGTGTTAGGAACCCTCCCTTTGAACAATTCAAATGGGGACCTGCCAGTAGAGGAATGAGGGGCAAAACGATAAGTGTTAATCCTGTCTTGAAGAGTGGTCTTCCAATTTAATCCGGAAGAGCGAGCAAGTTGTATGGACTCTTTCAGTGTCTTATTAACCCTCTCAACA
Source organism: Lissotriton vulgaris (assembly GCF_964263255.1). Taxonomy (NCBI): domain Eukaryota; kingdom Metazoa; phylum Chordata; class Amphibia; order Caudata; family Salamandridae; genus Lissotriton; species Lissotriton vulgaris. The sequence continues at coordinate 699,594,180 of NC_141699.1, forward strand.
GCACCATTGGTTTCAGGATGGTATAGTGAACACCTTTTATGAACCACCCCACATTTCTTCAGAAAATCAACAAACAAACAGAATTGAGGACCATTGTCGGATAATAAACTATTAGGAAAACTTTCCTTATTAAACAAGGGTTCCAAAAACGTAATGATAGAATCAGAAGTGATTTCTCTGACAGCGCAAACTTCGATCCACCTAGAGTAGAGATCAATCAACACTATGAGGTAAGGAGTATCAGAAACGCCAGAATGAGGACTTAAAATGTCAATAGCAACCTCATCCCAAGGATGTCCTGGTAAAACTCTCTTGACCATTGGCATTTGCTTTGTTTTCAAAATCTTGTCACTAGAACAACAATCAGGGCATTCTCTGACCATCCTCTCAATTTCTAGGTCCATCCCAGGCCACCAAAACTGCAATTGTAGAAACTCTTTAGTTTTTACAATGCCCAAATGTCCGCAATGAGCAAGAGCCAACAATTTCTTCCTTAAAGTACTGGGAGGAACAAGTTTAGTACCTCGAGTCAAAAGACCATCATTAACAGAAAGTTCATCAGAAACCAATAACCAAGGTTTATTCAAACGAGTATTACTCTTCAAGGAAAGAATGACCCTAGAAATTTCTTCATTCTTCTCCAACTCTAATCTCCATTCAGATTCATCAATGGCACCATCAGTCACCTCACACACATTTGTAAATTCTTCCATCTCACATGAATCATCCAACTCAGAATTATCACAGTCAACCAATCTTGATAAGCAATCTGCTGACTTGTTAGCCATCCCAGGAATATATTCAACCTCAAACTCAAATTCTTGCAAAGAAACAATCCATTTTCTAATCCTAGAGGATATGGCATCTAGTCCTTTTTTTTAAAACACCTCTCTCAAAGGCTTATGATCAGACAAAACGCAAACTCTTGTGCCCCAAATTAAGTTTTTAAACTTTCTTAAAGCCCAAAAAATTGCTAAAGACTCCTTCTCTATTACAGAGTAATTACACTCTGAACCTCTGAGACAACGAGAAGAACAGCAGATCAAGAAATCTTTACTATCCTTCTTCTGAACTAAAACTGCACCTAGTCCCTTATCACTAGCGTCAGTAAACATAACGGTGGGAAGACCAGGAACAAATGCATGGAGGGAAGGTGCTTTATTCAACTCCTTTTTAATACTTAAGAATTCTGCCTTGCACTCACTAGACCAGTCAAAAACAGCATTTTTTACAGTCAACTTTCTTAAATTATGCGTTTTGTCAGCAAAATTAAAAATAAATTTACCATAGAACTCCACCATACCCAAAAATGAGAGAAGTTCATCTTTGCAAGTGGGTTCTTTCACTTTGTCAATGGCCTCAATTAACTCTTTTTTAGGAAAGACCCCATTACCGGTGATGCGGTGTCCTAAATAATTTACCTCTTGTACTCTGAATTTGCACTTAGACCTTTTTAAAGTCATACCTGCACTATCAAAACGTTTCAAAACCAAAGACACACGTGTATCATGCTCACAAATGTTGCTACCATACATTAATAAATATAAAGTAGCTTCTCCCTTCCTAAACTCCTCCTTACTTTTCCCTAAACCCATCCCATTTTGTAGTAGATATTCCCCATTTTCCCACCACCCTCCAGCACCCTCCCATATTTATTACTAAGTAGTAACCTTACAGGCTATAAAAGATAGAAGAAATGGTGATGCAGACCTCGTAACCACTGCGGAATCTATCGGACAGGCAGGAAGGCCACAGTAGAATTCATGTCATTTCCCAGGTTAAGTGAATCAGACATATTAGAAGTCAGCAAATAAAATAAAATCTGGATCTCCTCTTGACCCTGCCCCAATGTTTGCTGAAAGGAGGTGAGGCTATAGGTGCTGCCTTGACAGCCCTATACAATTCATCTTTGGAGGTGGGTTGTGTCGCCGATGCATGGAAGCATGTAATCATTCGGCCTCTATTGAAAAAAAATGTCCTTGGATCCTGATAAACTGGAAAACTATAGGCCTCCTTGCTTCTGGGGATAAACAACATTTTAGAGAAGCTCCTAAATGGCTTTCTCTCAAAATTTCTGAAGACCAATAATCTGCTACATCATACACAAACGGGCTTTCTTCAAGGCTGCAGCATGGAGACTGCTCTCCTGTTGGCCACTGCGAACCTAAAAAGTACTCTTGACCAGGGAGGGTCTGCTACACTCATTCTCCTTGACTTGAGTGCAGCTATCAACACCTTGTCACACGCAGCCTTGAGGGGAAAGGTTGGAAGCTGTAGGGATCACAGGGGTAGCTTTAAAATGGCTAATGTCATTTTTGGCAGACAGAAGTTTTCAAGTGAATGAAGGGCCATTTTTGTCAGAAATGTATAAACTGGAGTGTGGAGTACCACAGGGCTCTTCTTTGAGCCCTACACTCTTTAATATATATATATCCGTCCTCTTTGGGGCATCATCTGTGCCCATGGCTTTTCAATGGTATCCTAGGCAGACGATATGCAGATGGTCATGTTGTCACCTGATTATTTTCTACCTCTATAAAGCTTGCTACATGCATGGGACAGGTGGCCAGTTGAATGTCAGCAAGCCATTTTAAATTGAACTGTGACAAAACAAATATGTTGGTGGTGGGCAACTACCCCTAACTTTGGGATCAACTCCTCAGGCCTCCTTGCTTGGAGAGACCCCCTTCCTAAACCTGAAGTTAGCAGCCTTGGCACCATCTTGGGTAAAGACATAACCATGGTCTCCCAATCTAAGAAAGTATCAGGCACATGCTTTGGGTTGTTAAGATTTTTTAGGAAAACTCTTAAATGGCTTCCCTTGGATTGTAAGAGGACAGTGGTCCAAGGCTTAATCCTATCATGCCTTGACTATGGGAACTCCCTGTATTTGGGTAGCCCAGCATATGTGAAAAAAACTGCAGGTTATTCAAAATGTAGCAGCACAAACAATACTAAGAGTGCTGAAATGGGACTCCGCCCGTATGGCGCTCGCACAACATTCTTGTCTGCCACTTAGACAAGAATTTAATTTAAATCCCTTTGTATTGCCAATAGGCTGAAATATGCCCCAGGCACAAATATTCTTCTGCATCTCACACTCCACACATAGCCCCAGATCATGGAGATCAAATAGTATTGCCTCTCTTGATGTGCCAGAATTAAGAGAGCAAGAGGAGGAAGTTGTTCATTTGCCTACCTCACTGCCAAATTGTGGAATATGCTCCGTGTTCTGTTTAGGTCAGACAACAATCTGCTAAGTTTTAGGAAGACGCTCAGAACTCACCTTTTTACATAATTTTGAATAACATTAAGACATATCTGTGAATCAGTTGGCTCTTTCTATCAGCGCTGAGAAGCTCATTGCTGGGTAGTTGAGCTTTATAAGACAATCTAACTAACTAACATACATACAAAGTCATGTTTAAACATGTAAGCTCACGTACTGCCTCAAACAAACATTGCATTGCAGTGAAAGGATTGTCTGTGTCTACGATCTGTGGCAAGGTGCAGTGTTTGTTTATATTTCTGTGACACCTCTTGGCGCAGGGTGACATTCTACAACTGTGGTGGTGGAGTACAATGTGCGGGGAGGACTAATGAAGCTCAGGAAGGGGCCCATCAGGCCCCACTCCCAGAGATGCCAGAAAACTACAAGTCCTCCACTTTAAGTTTTGACTCCACATAGGGTAATTTTTTGAAATAATACAAACTACATTTGAAATCTGTCAGTGTTAATCAAAATTTAATTTAAGTATGATTAATGCCAGTTACTTTGATTTCTATCTATGCTGAGCAATGCAAACATTCATCCCCAGTCAACAGATCAGTGTTTAATCCATCATTTGTTTGCCCACCACGCCACCCGTTTGGACCCAGCCATATGCAAATTAGTCCTGAACCTGTACCTCATGGGAACAGACCATCCCGAAATTCCAAGCCAGGTCCTCCCTAGACCAAATACAAACAGCCTGGGACCGGTTTTGGAGCATCACCCCTCATCAGTCAAGCTAGCTTCAATCCAGTGGTGCAGCGAGCACTGGACCAACGTCTGGGCATACCCTACCCACTTAGGGCAACTAATGCAAAAAGAACAGATGATGGACAGAAAGCTGAACAAGGGAAGCATTCACCTCCAGTCAACAGATCTGATTTTAATCCATTTTTTTTAACTGCCACACCACCCAAGTTTAGACCCAGCCTTTTGCTAGTCAGAACTTAAGGGGTGACCCACAAGGTCAGAAAGCAAAGTTTATGCAGGGGATCATTCACGTCATGCAAAGTCACTGCTCATGGACTTGAGTGGCTTTTCTGCACTTTAGAACAATGCCCTCCAACAAGTCTCAGTTTGATTGTGCTTGAAATCATTAAAGCGGTACAAAAGGGGGTGGTTATGGACGGAGCATCTGAACCAATCAAACACTCACACCCAGTCAAAAGATCTGTGTTTAATCCATCACCGTTCTTTAGCCCACTCTGCCACCCCAGTTCAGACATGGCTATATGCAAACATGTCTGACCCTGTGCCTCATGGGAACAGTCCAGCCCGAACTGCCAAGCCATGCCTTCCCCTTTGACTGGGTGTGAGTGTTTGATTGGTTCAGATGCTCCGTCCATTACCACCCCCTTTTGCACCGCTTTTGGCCGCCATAAGTGTGGCAGGGTATGCTCAGACGTGAGTCCCTTGCTCACTTTGCCACTGGATTCAAGCAAGCCGGGCTGAAGACGGCTGGAATGCCAGAAACCGGTCCTCGGAAGCTTGTTTCCGGTCCAGGGAAGACATGGCTTGGCAGTTCGGGCTGGACTGTTCCCATGAGGCACAGGGTCAGACTGATTTGCATATAGCCATGTCTGAACTGGGGTGGCAGAGTGGGCTAAAGAACGGTGATGGGTTAAACCCAGATCTTTTGACTGGGTGTGAGTGTTTGATTGATTCAGATGCTCCGTCCATCACCAATCCCTTTTGTACTGAAATCATTAAAGGGCATTGCATCAGTTCTTTGGATGTCCTGGTCTGGAAGAGGGAGCTCTATGTTTCAAGATAAAGAGGGTTTATCATCATTCAACTCCAGATAACAGGCAAGTAGCAGGGTGCGTAGGCACATGTCTTGTTACAGTGAGTTTCTTCTGAAAGCTTACATAAGACTAGTTTGTATCCATTGTCCATGACAGTTCGACCAGCAGCCTATTGCCAATAATGGTTAAAGTCATGTTCAAAATGTGTGCAGCAGCCAGTCAGACTATGGGTACTTTGAGTGATTTATTCCACTCTGGAGTTTAAGGGTGTGGGTTCTAGGCTGCTTCCCAGATAACCTGAATATTGAGATATATTGTTGCTAAACAGAACAGGCTTAGCCTGCACCCAGCTAGCATTTTGGATGCTGTGGCTGCTTGCTAACAAGTAGGTAAAAGTCCAAGGGATCTGCTTCTTGGGAAAGAAGAAGAGGAGGATATACTGGCCTTGACTTTTCTGTGGGCTGACTCATGAACACAGACACACACACAAACACACAAACAATGCACGGGATCTCACACACACAGGTTGAGGAACACAATGCTCATTGGGGACTTTAAGAGGCTCTCCGCTGCAGTGCAGCCAGGCTTGCTCCTTTAAAATGCAAGCACAATCACCAACCAGCACCCAGACAGGAGAATGATCATAGAGAGTGTCCCTTGAGAGCATCTGTGGTGGGGAGAATATTTTGGATTTCTTCTATTCTGCAAGTCAACAAAGTTACTGCTGGGAGCGTCTGAGTTGAGGACAATGTGACAGGATTAGACATCAAGGACAAACAACTGTGTGGACCTTCTTCCTCACGGGGGGGGGGTACTACTACAAACGGTAAATATGCAGATGGGTTCATTTCCAATGACAATTCTAATTCTACTGAATTCCAGAGTTACCACCATACTCTAAAAAATAAAGGCTTAAGTGAGCTAAATGTTTATTTCAATTAATGTGAGGTGTACATCAAATGATGGACTGGGCCACCTTGTGGGCAATTGCAAAGCAAAACTTTTCTTTAGTGCTACCCAACACAAGCACCACTAATGCGAGGTTCGCATACTTAAGGTAGTTGGCATGCATCTATGCACTTGTTGAATTCACCTCTCTTGTCCATTTTACATACAGGACCACAACAGTATGTGCAAAAACATTCTCCCCAGTTTTTCAATTCAGATCCGCCCATATATTGTTTATGCATAACCCCAAAGAGGGACAAAAGGGAAGCAGACAATCACCATCTATGATGCAAAAAGCCAGGTCTTTAACATCTTCTTAAAGGAAGCAAGTGAATTAGCCGTGGTGATATAGAGAGGGAGAGTGTTCCAGAGTTTGGCAGCCGCCACAGAAAAAGAACGACCCCCATCTGGAATGATAAAATCTAGGCGAGACAAGCTTTTTCTGGGTGGAGGACCTCAAGGATCTGCCTGAGGTGTACCGATGGAATAAGGTTGCAAGGTGACAAGATTCAATACCATGCATGCCTTGTACACCAGATTCAGAGCCTTAAAGGTGATGCGCTTCCTAATTGGAAGCCAATGTAAATTACGAATTCCTTCACTAATGGATTGATATTTGGGGATGTTCAGTATAAGTCTTGCCGCAGTGTTTTGAACAACCTGCAGCTTGATCAATGAACCTTTACTGATATTAAGGTATAAGGCATTGCAGTAGTCAAGCCGTGAGGTGACTAAGGCAATGATAGTGGGTCGATGAAGATCTTGGGGAATATAAGACAACACTTTCTTAAGCATTTTAAGAATATAAAAACAGGTACTAACCGTACGGTTCACCTGGGCGTCGAAAGTAAGCCCCTTGTCAAAAATGACACCCACGTTTTTGGCAGTTGTCACCGGGACAGGAAGAGGGCCACAGGTATCAGGCCACCAGGTGGCAGACCAAAGAAGGGGCTGAGTGGCGAAAACCAGAACTTCAGTTTTCTCCGTGTTGATTTTTAGAGAATTGTCCTGAATCCAGTGTATTATGCTGGTCATGCAGGTGTTAAACCTTTGAGCGACTAGCTGCAAATCATCAGAGATTGAAATAATGATTTGCGTGTCATCCACATAGGAGAGGACTTGGAAGCCAATAGATCTCACCAATGAAGCCAAGGGGGTCACATAAACATTAAAAAGAGTAGGGCTGAACGAAGAGCCCTGGGGGACCCCACAAGGAAGACTGAAAGATTTGGCTTTGAACACTCCGTAGCTGACTACATTAGTCCTGTCGTACATAAAAGATTGAAGGAGCTGTAAGGCCTTTCCCGTGACACCAACATCCCGCAGTCACTGAATCATGTGAACTAGGGATATGGTGTCAATCGCCGCCGAACGGTCGAGCAGGACCTGCACCGCTGACCCACCCCGATCGACCTGCATGCGGATACAGTCAGAAGCTGCAATCAAGGCGGACTCAGTGCTGTGTCCTGCCCGGAACCCATCTGGGAGCTATCCAGAATGTCGTGTGTTTCGACAAATTTCATGAGTTCAGAATTAATACATTTTTCCAACATTTTGGCACTGGTGGGGAGAAGAGAAATAGGCCTATAGTTCTTTAATTCTGAAGGATCGGCATTAGGTTTCTTAAGAAGGAGTGAGACAGTGGCTTCCTTCCATATGACTGGATAATGTCCAGATAGAAGAATAATATTACAACTTTTGCACAAAGACTCTCCTATAAGATCGGGCACCAGCTTAAGTGTGGAGACTCTACAAGGATCAGTAGGGGACCCAGATTTGAGACCAAGTAGGAGGACCATAGTACGTGGAACTGTAATAGCTGGAAATAATGCCGGATTAGGCGTAGTAGGCAGGACTGCCAAAGTGCAACCCATAGCAGGCTTAATTTCCTCAGAAGAGGAAAATTCGTGAAAAATTTTCAGAACTTTCTGCTGAAAATGGAGAGCTATGTCATCACAAAAGTCTTGGGTAGGATTAAGGAGTAGAGCTCCTGGGGGTTCGGTAATTTCTTGAATGATTTTAAAAAGCATGCTAGATGAGTTATCGGCTGACCTAATTTTATAAGTAAAATACTAGGATTTCTCCTGGAAGATGGCATGCTTATAATCCTTCAGCAAGGACCTCTGGGTCAATTTTTCCTGTAAACAGGGGGCTGCCCGCCACTTCCGTTCTTGCTTGCGACAGAACTGCCTAAGAGTTCTAAGTTCATTTGAGAACCACAGGGCTGAGGGTTTGGGTCTCTTAGTAGTACAACATTTAATAGGAACGGCAGTGTCCAGTGCGTTGGTAATCCAATCACAGAAGCCCTTAGCCATTATAGGATAAACAGTAGGACTACTGGCCGAGGTTAAAATCTGAGCCTTCCTCCAGTCCATGGACGTAACCTTTTGCATTTTTCTACTGAAGATATTTTTAGGAGGCAAATCAGATGTGGTTTTAGTACAGGCGGGAAAGGTAATAACGAACTCAACCAGCCCCTGGTCAGCCCAGCTAAGAGGCAAAACGGTTTTAAACTTAAGATAGCTCTGATTGACAAAAAAGCCGTCCAGAGTATGGCCGGCCCTATGTGTGGGGAAGTGAATAAGTTGCTCAAAACCCATGCACTTCATGAGGTCAAGAAGGTATACTGAATCGGTGTTCAGGTTACAATCAAGATGGAAATTGAAATCCCCAAGAATTGTATAATGTGTCATAATAGCATAGGGTTCTAAAATCTGACCCCATGTTTCAAGAAAATTTGCCCTAGACCTGGAGGGCGATAGACCAAATGGCCTGCGAAGCTTCCGTCTCCTCCGGATTTAATGCAAAAAGTGGCCGCTTCAAGAAGTGAACCCGGAGCTCCCACCAACGGGGTGAGGGTACATTTAGGAAAATCTTTAGCCACAAGTGCTAGGCCGCCACCCATTCTGCGGGGACGGTCATGTCTAAGAATGGTGTAGCCTGGGGGAACAGCATCAGTCAAGTCATGCCCGAGTGTTCTAAAGCCCAGGTTTTAGTAATAAAAAGTCAGTTCAGATCAAGCGTAGTGATAATTAAAGCAATTTCTGACTTATGCTTGATTATTGAGTGCATTAATAAGTTCCCCCTTAAGAGCAAGAGATCTGTTGGTTGTCAGAGATCCATGAGTATGCATCTCTGCAGCTCCCAACACCTGCGGCCAATCTAAAGGAGCCAGAGAGGAGGCCAAACCATTAATGGGATGAAAATTGCACAATTGGCAATGGTCAGCCTCAGCATTAATTAAGTTTATATTAGGTTCACACTTCCTAAGTGGGGATTTCGGTCGTAGTGCAAGTAATTGAGCCATCGAATACCTAATTACCTGGTAGTTACTATTTTTAGAGGAACTAACAGAATGCCTGGCCCCTGGCGTGGATGGGCGCAGACCGCTTGCCTCTGGCGCGCCTTCGGCGCGCAAGGGTCGCGTCCATTACTCGCTCGGGGAAGCATCAGATTAATATACCCCCTTCACTGGAACCGGAAGGGTGTAAGAGTGGTGGAAAACTAGACTTCCAACCCAGACATGGTGACTAGGCAAAGTTAGAGCGACAGACGAAACTCTTTCCAGGGCTCTTACCACTTAAACGGGGAGCCCGGAGGCGGACCGAAGAGTCAGGGAAAGTGAGGAGGAGCAAAGAATGTCACAGCAACAAGATGAGTAAAAAATGTCAATACAGTTAAATCGGATAAATACGTTAAAAGAATGGCTCAAAATAGCACCCAAATAAGGCAGGAGCAGAGCAGCAGGTAGACTCAAAAGCAATACATTAAAAACACAACAGAGGTGCAGGGTAGTAGGCAAAATAGAACTTACTCCCCACGTCTGCTGCGCGCTCAGGGAAGCATCAGATTAATATGCCCCCTTCACTGGAACCAGAACGGGGTAAGAGCGGTGGAAAACTAGACTGCCAACCCAGAAATGGCATCTAGGCAAAGTTAGAGCGACAGAAGAAACTCCTTCCAGGGCTCGTTACGCTCAAACGGGGAGCCCCGCGGCGGACCGAAGAGTCAGGGAAAGTGAGGAGGAGCAAAGAACTTCACAGCAACAAGGAGAGTAAAAAATGTCAATACAGTTAAATCGGATAAAAACGTTAAAAGAATGGCGCGAAATAGCACCCAAATAAGGCAGGAGCAGAGCAGCAGGTAGCGTCAAAAGCAATATATTAAAAACACAACAGAGGTGCAGGGTAGTAGGCAAAATAGAACTTACTCCCCACGTCGGCTCATAGGAAGTAATGTCATAACTTATATTATCTCCTACTTAAAAGGGAATGGGCGATACTGACAGCATGCGAGATAAAGATGGTGTTTGCATCATGCAAACTTGGTGCAAACTCAAATCTCCCCTACGTCCACCGGGATGGACCTTTATCTTGAACTGAGTGTAAAATCATAAATTCAGCACCATATCAATGACAGGGAGGCTGAATTTAACCCAAAAGAATAGCAAAGGGGAATAAGGTTGCAAACCATGAAGGTGTAGTAACAAATTAGTAAGGTCACAATCTCAAATCGAATCAGTTGAATCAAACATAAATCACCTGAATGAATGAATGAGTGTGCACTTGTAGAGTGCCTGGCTACCCTAAGGCACCCCCGCGCTGAATGTAGCATATGTGAATATAGTTCAGGCAAGTAAATTGACAAATGCGAGTGCATGTTATTAAAGACAGCATATGGAAAGATAAAATTCTGTTCTGTTAACAATGTGCTGGGGAGTACAAGAGTGCCACATAGACAAGGCTTTCTTGGAGATTTGGTGCCCTGCAAAAAACAATGTGAACTTTATGTACAGCTACAGCCCCCGCCTTCCCGGCCAAGAGACATCTGGGAACACCTGACAACTTATTTGGCTTCAACTAGGGACTCCGATACCCACCCAGCTACAAACGTTGATGAGTAGGAGACGGCCCTTCACTCACCCTCAGATCCATATAGATAAACTGCTGGTGTGGGTACCTTTGTAGAACGCCTACACTTGTGCACTTTGTTCATTCCCTATTCCCTGCTCATCCTGAAAGGAAGTGAAGAACCGGGATTTAAACCCAGCAGCGCCAGGGGCACGCCCAAAGTCTTCGGATTCTCCTGTCTTGGCAAACAGAGACACGGGATACTTCTTGGTGGCGTCAAAGATCAAATTTATTAGCTGCAGCCAGTAACAGAGGTCCTAGAAGTACAACACGGTGTATGTTCTCAGGAGACTGCTCAACCTTACAAAGCAAGCCATCCCTTTTTATACAAAATATTGTGCTTCAGGCAAACATTCCTTATTTACAGTTTGACCACTCACATGTTTCCACGACAAAAAGCATTGCATGATGACAAACCCATTTTTCAGTTTGTCCAGCCCATAATTAATCATTAAACAAACCCAAGATAAACATTCCTCTTTAGACAAGCTGGACAAAACCCATAATAAAAAGGCCCGCAGCCCACATCATAAATAGACCATAAAGATGGAAACAGTAACAGATTAGAAGCAAGATAAAGGGGTGTGTGCATGTACAATAAACTCAACAATGTCCTGCTCTTTGATCCTAATCTTGATCAGCTAAAGGGCAAGAACTGGTTTGGCAAGGTCAGCTTCAGGCAACAGGGTCAGTTCGCTCAGGTCAAACAGGAGTCAGCACAAACTCAAGCTAAGGTGTATGTGTCCTAAAGACTGCTTGGCCACAGTGGTCAGCCTATGTGAGGGCAATCCAGAAAATGGCTGCCATGCACAAAATGGAACCCAAGGGTTTCAGAACGAAATCGTCAAATACACAGTGAATCCATTGGTGTAACATGACGAAAACAATCATGCTTGCTGAGCTCACTGTTTACGGTTCGCTGTTACCAAAATCGTAACGGAACCATAACCTTTATGACCCAGGTTCAGAATTCACGGAACCTCAGAAGGCTCTTTCACAACTACCAGTATAGTATTACTTGCATACATGTATTCATGTCTCTTAACCATTCCACAGTATAGTGGAATGTGACCCGAATATACTGTGTTATATACTTGTTTGTAAACACAATAAAATCTTATCAATAAAAAGAAAATTCTGTTTCCATAAAGGTAAACTTTCTAATGTTAAGCTAAGGTTGTAGATAAGTCAGATAATTTGACACAGCTGGTGTCAGCAAATAAAGCACCGAAAAAAGAACCAAATGAAGGTTCCCACCAAGAAAAGGAAAAAATGCATGTGCTCAAGAACGTAAGTCTATGAGCAGAAGCATTAGGAACATAGGGTCTCAAGGAAGGGAAAGGGATGTCAGCCTATAAGGCTGGACAGGCGCAAATCTTCTGCCTAACTAAATCAGCTTTTCACACTTAAAACATGAAATTATGTCAAAAGATACTTTCCGCAGGTTAGAACCAATGAAAAATCATGTTCTAGCTGTACTTGGAGTCAGTCTCCAGAATACTAGATTATTTCATCATTGCGGCCTTCAGGATATCTCACAAAGCAGTATCCATGTCCTCTGCCTTCCATCCTGAGCAGATGCTGAGAATCATGACCTTCACGCAGTAAGCTAACAGAAAATAATACTTATATTGAAAACACTGTGGGGCATATTATCAAGGGGCTGCGATAAAATTATTGCCGCTTTAGCGTCCGTTTTCGGGCAAAAAGCGGCGATAATTTTATCGCATTATCATCAAGGACACTCTAGCGCGTGATTTCTTGCCTTAGCGCCCGTTTTCTAAACGCCCAGCATCGCAACGCTAATGATATGCAAAGGAGGAGTGCCTGACAAAACTACATGGGAGAATATCGCTAACCGGGTTCGCGATATTTACAACAAGCCCCGGCCGCTGTAGCGATACACAAAATCGTGCTAACTGCCCAATAACGCTGGATTATAACTATAATGTCTGCTAAAATTCAGACTTGGGCATACTTTGCATGGTAGGTGAATTCCAGGGTTACGACCACAGGGTCGTATCAGCAAGGTTTTCGCCGTGTTTAGGTGAACATCGCTAGATTTCCAGCGGTGTTCACCCTTTTTCCCGCCATTGCTGGAATTTTTATCGCCAATGCAATCAGCGTCGTTAATACAGCGCTAAGTTGGCGATAAGTTCCAGCGATAGGCTGCGATGAAAAAAAAACGCGCTAAGCGCGGTCAGCGATAATTAGCGCTGCCTCTTGTTAATATGCCCCTGTGACTCTGGTGCCCTGGAAAAGGAAGAGAGTTATGCACAGCAAGCAAAATGCAACGTTTACTTTAAAATGGAGGGGGGCACCTGGGCCCACGCATGTCAATGTTAAGATGAACATATAACGTGGTTGGATCATAACATTGTACATTTTATAGCATATACTCTGTATGGACACCTTGATTTTCTTCAATAAAAATGATTTGAACTGAAAAGATGAACATATTCAAATATAGTGAATGGAAAACATATAAATCGCTTGTTTTAATAAATCTAATGTAAAAATAATAAGTGCACACATATAAGTAATGGTTATGCGTGTTACAGGTTAGCATCTCATTAAGCACAAATAAATGACGGTGACACTGCCTCACTGATATCCCATGCCGCCTCTGCAGTGCAGGCGTGCTCTCAACCCTTCTGGGGCCCCAACCATTCCGGGGGCCCCTTGTCAGCTAAGAGAGACTCGTGGGCCGCTATTCACGTTCTGCAGCAGGGCCCGGTCATATTGCTTTCTGCCTCTGTTCCAATTCTCTGTAGGCCTCTGACCAGGGGCGGCCTTAGGCATGTGCAAGCTGTGCACCTGCACAGGGCCACCAAACCCCAGGGGCCACCACACCAATATATATCCTTAATATAATAAACTTCTGAGGATGGATACATATTTGCGTGGCGGCCCCTGGCAGGGATTTGGCGGCTTCCGGCTCTGTTCCACTTCCAATTACCCTGACCCCCCCCCCCTTTTTCACTGGCCTCCACGCTCCACCCCGCCCGGACCCCCTCTTCCGGGGCCCCCTACCTACGCTCCCTGCCCAGGGCCGCCATGAGCCTAGAGCCGCCCCTGCTCTGACTAAGGGGAACAGTGGGAGAACTTAAGCCACCTGAGGCACCAACGACTCCCTCTCTACCGCCCCCCCCCCATACACACACACACAACACACACCTGTGCCCTGACAGAAAATAAATAAATAATTGAGGATGTATTGGCCGGACTCGTTTTGTTTTCAGTTTGTCTTCGAGGCGCTGTGTCCACTTTTTTGTCGTGAAAGGCCAGATGGCCATTTGTCTCAGAAATGGGGCTCGGTTTTACACTTGAAACCAAGGATGTGTTGCAGGTTGAAGCTACTCAGCACCAGCCCCATTTAAATAAAAAACAATCTTGAAGTTGCAGGATGCTGCCTCCTCCCATGCCCCCCTCTTCAAGTAACTCCTTCCTCGGACTCCTGCTTGCGTTTTATCTCTGGGAGAAATTTCTGTGTTTTAAGGAGAAAAAAAACGTTCTTTCTAGACGCATGTTTCTTGTCCTTTTGTTTGGTACAGATGGCTTCTGTTTGTCATTACCCATCCCAGAGGACCTCATCTGCGCACAACTTCCCATGAATGTTTGGGCAGCGTTGCTTTCTTTCCCTCTGAATGAGCTGCGATTTCTAGGTGCCATTAATCATCCTCCTTGGTAAACGGGGCAGCACTGAAAACATTAGTTCTTTATTTACTGAGAAAATGACCTGCCACGTTGGCAGCCATCCATGGACCCGCGGTGGTGTCTAGTGGGAGCCGGATCTCACTGCTCGCCCCCTGGGCAGATCGACGAGCTTCAGGGAGGTTCGCGGTTTTCTGATGGACGCAGAGATTGTGGGCTGTTTCCCACGCAGAGCTTTTGAGTGAGGACATGTGTGACCGAGCAGAGGCAGAAATCTGGAGGTTATGCAGGAAGTGGCCTGCTCCAAAATTGACAACTTACTTCAATGCTTAATTTGTTTAAAAAAACAACAAGTGAGTAAAGGCCCAAAGTTTTTCTTAGGCGCCCGCCACCAGCGCTGCCGAATGTCAAGGATGACGAATATTAAGCGTGCTTCGAATTGATTCCACCTCATGCGTCTTTCTTCCACTCCCCTACATTTTCAGTCTCTTTTTTCCCAGTCGTGGGGGTGTTTTTCATTCCTTCTTTCTCCCATTGTCACTTTCCTCCCTTTGTCTTTCTTGCGCTCTTTTTGATGAATCAAAATACACCAAAAAAAGACATGCCCACCACCTACAGTCCATTGGTCCAAGTTAAGATCCAGTTCATATACAGGTTTTATTTCATGCTTAAAAGACATTTGGCCTGACTCAGTGGCAAGGGCACTATTTAGAGATTAAAGGAGAATAGACAGATAAGTTGGATGTTAATTTCAGGACCACTCCTTGCCTCCAAGCGTCAGCATCTTTTTGTTTTTTTAAGAGAACACTGGAGAAGAAAAAAACAGGAGTCAGTTTCATTTTCTGCCACCCTGCCTCCACGCTGGAGACAAAAAAAAGACTTTGATTCAGGAATCGAAAAATGTTATTTCAAGTATCTTTTTCTTTTCTGTAGAAATAGAGCCGCTCATTAAAATCCCACACGCCCTTCCATTAATCCTAAAGTGTTCATTCACCTCTTACTCTACCGTCAGGAGCGTAGCCATCATAGGTAAGGCAGAGGAGGAGGCCAAAGTCTCTAATGACCCTCTGCGCCTCATATATGACTGGTCTTTCACTCTAACAGGAAGGCTAGAGTGCGCTTTCCTTGCTTCCATTAGGGCCCGCGACACCCATGCCACCTCACTGACTGCCAACCTACCGTGAAACCCATGAAACCCCACATGACGTGGGTGGGCGATCACTGAATGATGTCCCCATGGGGTGCAGGAATGTGTTATGAGTCAGTTACAGATGGTGGGAGGATGACACTGAAATGTGTATTAGCCGGTGCTATGAATCGCTGGAATTAAAAGGCTAAAGTCATGTATATGGAGCTGGAGGTCTCTGGTTTGAATCTATACAGGACCAACTCAGCATTTTAGCTCTCAATAAAATGAGTAACACTGAAGAAGTATTTTAAGCACAAACACATCTAGGAAGCAACAGAGCGAGGCATACAAGTTTTTTAATTTAATATTTGTTTAATAGTGGATAAAGATGAAAGTGGGAGAGTGTTGCTGTGAATGGTGGCAGGTGGATTTTCGTTTTTCACATAGTTGATACTGCTTTCTCATTGTGTTATAGATTGCAAAGGAAAGAAGAGGTGGTCTACAGACTAAATAGTTGACTTTGTAATGTAGAGAGCAAGGGGATCATTAGGATGGCATCCTTTCGTGGAACGCGACTGCCCGCCATTAGTGCGGGGTCCCGTTGGTGACATTAGGATACGCCCGCCACACTGGGGGCCGCGTCCTGCATTCTTGACATTGTGGTGGGCGGTGCTCCCAGCACCGCCCGCCGAATGCCAAGAAGACATGTTGTGCACTTCCGCGCGGTGCCTGCCATGATGTGCATGGAACTGCAGGGGGGTACCATAGGTATCCCTCATGTGCACCCCCACCCCTCAGAATCCCTGGGGGCCCGCTACAGGCCCCCAATGGCAAAAGCCGCCTGCCTTTCCGTGGCGGCAAGGCAACACCGCGCCTGCATAATAATATGGATGGTGGTGTCTACCAGACATCGCCACCATATAAACTGCTTTTCCGCCCAGTAGGCAATCGGGCGGATTGCCTACCGGCAGAAAACCAGCAGCCGGTCTTACTAACTTAAGACAAAATCTTAAACTTAGTACCATTTTGGTATTCACTGAAGACACTTACTCATTTCGGTATTCACAGAAGTTAGAAGTCCTAACTTTAGGACTCCTAAAGGCCTCCTGTGAATACCGAAAGTCTTAAAGTTAGGATTTTTCTCAGTTTAGGAGTCCTAACTTTACTACTCCTAAACTGAGAAAAATCCTAACTTTAAGACTTTCAGTATTCACAGAAGGTATTTAGGAGTCCTAAAGTTAGGAGTCCTAACTTTACTACTCCTAAACTGAGCAAAATTCTAACTTTAAGACTTTCTGTATTCACAGTAGGCATTTAGGAACCCTAAAGTTAGGAGTCCTAACGTTACTACTCCTAAACTGAGAAAAATCCAAACTTTAAAACTTTCGGTTTTCACAGAAGGCATTTAGGAGTCCTAAAGTTAGGACTCCTAACTTCTGTGAATACCGAAATGAGTAAGTGCCTTCTGTGAATACCAAAATGAGTAAGTGCCTTCTGTGAATACCAAAATGGTAGTAAGTTTAGGATTTTGTCTTAAGTTAGTTCTGTGAATCGGGCCCTACATTTATTAGCCATGTTTATTGCTTAAATAGTCATGACATTTGGTCAGATGCAAAATCCTGTGTTCTCCTCTCTTTGTTGCCTTTGCCACTGCTCTTTTTACTGCTATGTAACCCCCATCGCACCCCACCACCTCCCCTCCGGGAATGTGGACCGCACCCAAAATGTTTAAGACCCCACTAGCCACGCTAGCCACATCTCAGCCCCCCGCCCTGCTTCCCTGATGGGTGTCATGGAACTATACCCTGGGTGACCCTCCTCCCCCCGGCAATGGAACACTTTAACATCGTGCTATATACACATATGGTTTCAAATTGATCTCTTTCAATAAGCCCTGGGCATCTTCTAAATTTGAACACATATGAAATTTCCCCCTCACTAGAACACAAAGCTTGGATTGATGCGCTATTGAGGCCTGTGCCCCCTGAGTTTTAAAAAGATATAGCAGCTTAACAAATTCCTTTTTTTTTTTTTAAATATCTTTTTATTTTTCCAAATTGTGCACATTGTACATTTAAACATTTTATATCATTCATACGCTACAAAATATCATTATTTATATACAGTACAGTTTTTATCTATACATTATTATAAAGAGTCTTAATGTGGGCCCACGTTGTCTTTCCACTTAGCTATAGGTTCCCAAATTCTTAATCCTCGCATCTTACCCCTCATACCTTTCCGAGCATATATAGGTTTCTCCAAATTATAAGCCGCTAATAAATTAGCCAACCAATTTTGCATAGCTGGTGGATTTCTATCAAGCCATGCCCTGGCTATTGTTAATCTATATACTGCGACAGCCATAAAAAAAAATTCTCTCTGTGTATTTCCCCCATCTGGGCCTACCCCCAGCAATAGCCAGGAGGGGGTTAGGGTTATTTGAATATCTAATGACCTATCTAAAAAGCCTTCGATATTTCTAATCAAGGTATGCAATTGGGGGCAGGTAGCAAATACGTGTACAATATCTGCCTCAAGAGAGTTACAGCGCGGGCAGGTGATACCTGTAGTACCTCCCCATTTGGCTATTCTCGCTGGGGTGAAATATAATGAATACAAGGTTTTATAATGCTGGGATTGAAGGGGAGCAGAGCACAAAACAGTATGACCCAATTCAAGTGACTCCTGAAATCTTTCTGGTGCAATGCCCAACTTCTCTACCCATTTATTACAATGCCTCTCCATATCATCCATTTTCCCCTTCATCAGACATGCATAAAAAGATCTAATTGTGCAATCCGCACATACCTGTATTTTCTCCATAATTTCATTACTATCATACCCTGAAGGCCCTCCTTGTTTGTTACTCAGGAAGCTCCTAATCTGCAGGTATTTAAAAAAAGACCTTCTATCAATACCATATTTCACCGTAAGATCTGTAAACTGTACTATCCCTTCTGAATCCCTCAAATCGCCGATCTGTAATATTCCCTTTTCGGCCCATCTAGCAATTGTTCCATCAGCGAAAACTGCCACCGGGAATGACCTGTTCTTATACAGCCTGGTATATCTGTTGTATCTTCCCAGTCCTGCTTTTTTCAAAAAGGCATTCCAAATCCTAACTGCTGCGTTAAGCGTTTTAAATCTGGTCCTCTTATAGTAACCATACTCCGCGCAGTTTAAGAAGCAGTTTTCTGCTTCCTCTCCTAAAACAGCTGCATACACTTCTGTAGACATAGTTGTCACTTTTTGCTCATTACCACCCCCACCTAAAAAGTGGGATAGATCTAAAGAGATAGAGAAACTTGGGCAGGATCAGCATTTTAATAACATTAGTAGTGCCTACCAAGGACAGATGTAGATTATTCAGTCTTTCCAGATCAGACTTTACCCTAGAGATTAGGGGGGAGATATTATTTTCTACAACCTTATCCAAATCTGATGAAATTGCCACCCCTAGATAAGCTGCAGAGGAGACCACCCGTGCGTCATTGCAGCTAGAGTAAACATTTTCTACAATCTGTGTCTTGGATCTATTAAGACTATATCCGGAGACCTGTCCAAACACCTCAGCTTCGGCTTCCACCTCTCTAATTGTCAATAGAGGAACTGGAGTAAGTATTGCCACGTCGTCGGCATATGCAAGTGTTTTGACCGTACAGCCATTCACACTCATAGGAGAAATATGTGGATTGGATTCAAACCTACGTAGGAGTGGCTCTAAATACAGTGCAAACAACAGTGGGGATGAGGGGCACCCTTGCCTCGTCCCTCTTCCGATTTTAACTGCTGCCGAATGCCCCCGGTTAACTCTAATTTTAGCAGTAGGTTCGTTATATAAAGCCTGTATAGCCTTAATAAATCCTTCTCCAATACCACACCACCTCAGAGTCTGCCATAGGTAATCCCAGGAGACCCTGTCGAACGCCTTTTCGGCATCTAGAAAAAGCGCTGCCATGGGGTCTCCCAGGACACCTGCCGCATCAAACATTGTAACCACCGTCCTAATATGCTGTGTTGTCCCTTTACCGGGTATAAATCTGTGTTGTGCAGGACTTACCAAGTTCTCAATAATCCCTGACAACCTCATAGCTAATATTTTAGAATATAATTTAACATCGGCGTTCATCAATGTTATCGGCCTATATGACCCCGGGACTGTTGGATCCTTCCCCTTTTTCAGAATTACAATAATATCAGCCCCACCCCATGACTCGGGGATCGACTCCCCTTTTTGTGCCTTACCCATGATGTTAAACATATCTATCAGCAGTGAACCTTTAAATACTTTATAAAACTCTGTAGGAATCTGATCCGGCCCCGCTGCCTTACCCGATGGTAAGCTGCTCAATGCAACATTAAGTTCGTCGAATTGTAATGCGGCTTCTAAAACTTCACTTCCTTCATCAGACAAGGTTGGGGGGATGATTTCCCTAAGGTAGCTTGCTATACCTTCAATATTTCTTTCCTTTTCGGGAGTATACAAGACTGTGTAGTAATTCCTAAATACTTCTCTAACTAAATCAACCTCTCCAACTAGATTACCCTGTGAGACCTTAATCTCTTTAATGTCTGATGTAGCTAATCTCTGTCTGGTGCGTACAGCCAAAATGTGCCCTACCCTTTCGCTCAGTTCATACGCATTTTCTTTCTTAGTCAGGTAATTATTTGCTGCTTTCTCGGCAATGCCTTCTATGGCTTCTGCTTTAAATGCTATAATTCTGAATAAGTGTGTTTCTAAAGAACGATTCTGTAGTATAGCAGTGGCCAATTCTTCTTCCTCTTTTATCAACTTCTGCCTTACTTCCTCCAGCCTTACTCTCTCTTTCTTCTGTCTTGCTAAAACAAAGCTTATAGTCTCACCCCGTATCCAAGCCTTAAAGGCATCCCACACTACCCTTGGTGGTGCAGTTCCTCTATTGATCTCCCAAAAAATGTAATCCACTCCTCCATATGTTCCCTATAGGTAGAATCTTTTAACAAAGCTCTTTCAAATGTCCACTGTGTGCTACTGCTTTGTACTTGCCCCATTTTCAAGGTTAATACCAAAGGGCTATGATCTGACACTATCCGAGGTTGCTTCTCTATTTGCGAGCCCTGGATTAGCGAATTAGAGATTAAAAAATAATCTAACCTGACAAGTGTTTTATGTGGAGCTGAAAAAAATGTACTGCCATCTAAGTGTGGATGTAACTTGACCCATGGGTCCGCCAAAGAGTTGTGAAACACCATATCTACCAGAGCCTTATACACTTTCTTTTTCCTCCCCACGTATTTTCTTCCCAGCTGCATAAAAGAGCTATCCGGAACATGGATGTTTAAATCCCCACAACATACAATAGGCTCTGGCCATTGAGTCAATTCAACATCCAAGAATTGCAGGACATCTGGTTCATCCTCAGTGGAGCCATATATTGTGACCAACGTTAAAATTTCCCCTTTAAAGCAAATTTCAAAAATCACCCATCTACCCCATTGGTCCTCCTTCTTTCTTCTTACTACTATATCTCTATTTCTGCCCAGTACTGCAACTCCTCTTGTTTTTGTCCCTTGTCTAGTATTTGTTAAAACTTTAAACCCCAGCTGTTCCAATAGATATGCTCTTGTTCCTTCTATATGTGTCTCTTGTAGACATACCAAATCTAACTTTAAAGATTTTAACAATGCCGCCACTCTCACTCTCTTGTTAACCTCATTAAGCCCACAAATATTAATAGAAGCAATTTTACATGTCATCATAATACAACAAAATTCTTATGAGAAAACCAAATATTTTTGTGTACCATATATCTCTAAACCTACACCCTGTGACAATGTGCTGAATCAAACAATGAATACCAAAGATTTGTACCTTTCCCACCCCCTCCCACCCCCCTTAACTCCCTATCCTCCCCTCCCAGCCCCACCCTCCCCCCAATACTGGCAAATAGGTAAAAAATGACCTATGTGTGACCGCTTATGAATTGCGCCAATCGCATCCCCCCTCAGCCTACATACCCGCAAACTGAGATACTCTCTGAACTCTGCCATCTTCATCAAACGGTTCTACTAAAGGCCAATTACACATCAGTTTCAATCCATCATGTACATTATTTTAGCCCTCTTTCATGTTTCTAAGTTCTTCGAGAAACTGCTGAGCTTTAATTTCTGAACTAAACATTCCTATTTTCCCTTTTGTTACCACTTTTAGTTTAGCAGGGAAAAGGAGGAACGCTTCTGACCCTAGTGACTGTAACGGTGCGATCAGCTGCCTGAGCCTCCACCTTCTCTCTACCGTTACATGACAAAAATCAGGCCTGGCGAAAAATGTAGTACCTTCAAAGGCTCTCTTGCTATCAGGTCTAGCTTTAGCAATAATTTCCTCTCTTAGCAAGAAATTCCCCACATTTACTAGGATCGCTCTGGGAAAGGAGCCCTGCCCATCCTTTCTCGCCCCCTGCTTCACTGTGAATGGGAACCTATGTGCCCGTTGTATCTCTTTCTCCCATTGCCATTCTGACTCAGGAAAAGCCCCCTTCTTCAAATTCACAACAAATCGTCTCATGTCTTGTCCTTCGATCCCCTCTGCCACACCCAGGAGTCTAATGTTATTTCGTCGCTGTCGATTTTCAAAATCTTCCAGTTTCCATTGGAAATCTTCTGAGAGTTTTTCCTGGTCTGTCTTGAAGGTCTTGAAGCTTCCAACGTCGTCTTCCAGCTTGCCTGTTCGTTCTTCCACTTCAGTTACCCTTTCTGCCAGTTCATCATATAGTTTGTTCATTTTCCTCATTGTGTTCTGGATCTTTTTTGCATCTTGCCTTGTTCTCCGGCTTTCAGCCCTGGCCTCCGTTTGCATTTTTTAAGGGTATTAAACAAGAGATCCACAGGAATCTGTTGCGTTGAGCCCCCAGGCGGTATTTCCGAGTTGTTGCCATCCTCCTCCCGGTACGACTGTGAAGTTGCAGAGTAGTCCCAGACTAACCGTCTTTGGGTCCCCTCCATTCCCCCAGAAAGCTGTCTGGTTAATTTTAGTGATTTCCTCTTCTGGATAGTGTCTTTATCCGTGCTAGACTCGGAGCCTGTGGTCCCCTCTGAGCTCCCCACACTGGTTTGATCTAGCTCAGACTCCTCATTAAGGGAGTAGAAACAATCTCCCTCAACAGACCCTCCTTCAGCCTTTTCCATTCCTTCTCCCACGGCATCTGTGCTTGTGAGGCTAAGGGTACTACCCCATGTATTAGAGGATTCCCCCCCCTTTGCTGATTTCATCTCCTCCTCCAGCAACATTAAGGCTCCCAACATATCAGCATTGCCAAATTCAACCTGGCTCGAGCCCCCACCAGTTTTGTCTCTGCAGCTCACCGTGGAAGTAGGATTGAGCTCCCTGCCGTCTATCCGTTCTGCCTGTTCTGACGATGCTGTAACAGAGACCTCCGCGAGTGAGTCAGGCTCATGCTCCGGATCAGGTCTGCGGCGTTGCCTAGCAACCTCAGACTCTGCGTTCTCAGCGTCCTCGAGGGCGTTCTCCTGGAGATCTGAATTTTCGCCGGCTTTTCCACCTCCGCTGATGCCGCTGTCTCGACTGACTCTACCGCTTATCGTGTCCTCGATGTGCTGTGGGAATGTTTTCGGAGAGAAAGCCTCTGTTACGGTAGGCTGGCGCAGTGTCGTCTCTTTACCCTTCAGCTTCTCGCCGTTTCTTCCCGCTTTACTTGTTGCCGCCGCTCGTAGTGCTGCGGGAGTGTCCTGCACATTAGGGCCCGCTTTGGCCTTTTGCTCAGTTTTCTTTTTTCCCCCTGCTGGGGCTCCCGTCTTTGGAATCGCACCAAGGTTACGTGGGGGTTTGTTCATATCCTCAATGCCCGCAGTCTCTATTCCCGTCATCGTTTTTTCCTTTTCCCTTTCTTGCTTCGTAGTCCGTACGGGCATTTTGATCGCTTGTGTCTGCTGTTTCTTCTTGAGCCCAATCGCGCTCATCAGGACTCTAGCTCCTCTCTTAAGCCAAATTATAGCCAGAAAACACCTCTCAGTATATTTTATGGCGTGTTCGTGGGTCCTCACGCCAAATGAGCCTACCAGCCTATATCCAGCATTCAGTGTTGATTCAGGAGCCATTCAGGGGTATTCAGCATCTCAAAATCATATGTCTAGAATCTTTAAGGCTGGAGAGGGGATGTATGCGACTGCTCACCGCAATCCAGCGTCGGCCATCTTGCCCTTCGCAGCTTAAAAAATTCCTTACGTCTGCGTGCGGCCTCAGCTGACATTTGGTAACTTCATTGATAGAAAATTGTCTTTGCTGTTTCGCCTTAGCCAAAGATCCTCTCCTTAATACGGAAATCAACAAAGTTAATCAGGATGGTACATGGTATCTTTGAATTGGGCAACAGGTTTGAGGGGACTCGATGTGGTCTTGTAATAGTTAGATGTCCAGCAAATTCAGGAAGGACCTTTTGCTTAATAAACGAGTCGGCCCATTGAAAAGTTTGGGATCCCTCACTCCCTTAGGGAACCCCCTCTATTCGTAGATTCGACCGTCGGGAATTATTCTCAATTTCCTCAAGTTTGTTCTCCAAGAAGGTTTTATTTTCCGCCGTTTCGTTTACCTTCAGAAGCATATCACTCATCTGATCTTCTAACAGAGCAATCCTTGATTAAGCTTCCTGTAGTTTTGCTGGAAAACAGGCCACTGCCTCCTCAATTTTCCCTAGACTCAGATGGAGGGAGGCGATCTCATACTCTTGGGATTTCTTCATCTCCCTTAACTCCTCCAAGATACGGTTCAACATGGCCTTTATATCGATCTGTTGCGTGGTAGATCCTTGTATCATGGAGTCTGGGTTGTCTTGTGAAGTCTTCCTGTCTGTCTTTTGGTTCCCAGCAGACTGTCCCGCAGATTCCAAGCCAACTCTACCAGACATCTGCGACTGAGACTCGGACTGCGACTGCCTTTGAGCCTCTGGCAGCAACATTATGGTATCTTCGGGAAATGACAACCTAAGCTGCTTCTGATTCTGTGCCATTGATGGTATTGGGATTGTAGATGTAGCCTGACCATCCAAGGATTTGCCAGAGCAGCCATAGAAGGAGATGGAGCCTTCCCATGAGTCCTGGTTTGAGGTGATAAAGACGACACCTTTAAAGAACCAATTACTGCTTCTTCCGGCCCTGCCTCCGTTAATAGCTGTGGTTTTGCTGTTGGTTTCGGTGGAGCCAGCTGAGATGCTTTTTTGAAAAATAGGGGAAAGTCCTTGAAGCTTTTCTTCTTATCCTTGACATCCCCAGTTGTAAGTTCATCTTCTTGTTCCTTAGCTATGCTTAGCGGTCCTTCCATTAGTTTTTTGTGGCGGGCATCCCCCCTTCTTGCTGTACCACTGATTCGGGCTGCTCTTCTTCTGAACTCTCAAAGCTAGAGTTAAGGCCGGACGATTTGATGTGTGTTCAGTTCTGGCTGCAGAAAAATTTGCCTTTGCCTGGGCTAAGTGGGTTTTAGCTTTTAGCCTGGCCGCTGAGTCAACCTTGGCAACAGCATTAGTCTGTTTTAAATGCTTTACCATTTTTTCCCTTCTTTTCCTTTTTTCTTTCCCCCAAGTTAGGGCAGATTTCGCAGAGTTTACTTAAAGCACTAAAAGGGCACTGGAGCTGCGCGTTTGAAGCTTGTTGTCGAGCACTCGCTCACCCCTCCAAATGTTTTACAACAATATATTATCTATTGAAAAATTACAGTTACAGTCTCAGTTTCTCAGCATCTCACAGAGTGCTCGCAGGCTGCTTCGAGTGTCCCGGACACCACTTTAAATAATTGATTGCTTGCCTTTTCCCCTGTTATTCCTTTCCAAAAATGCTGCTCCTTAGGCACCGAGATCAAAGAGGCGGCCGTTTACATTTGGCTGCCGTGGAGAAAATCCTCCTACCTCCTGCTCTGGACTCTGAACCCCCTGACAAACAGCCTCCGTTGTTTTCCCGGCGTCTTCAGCAGGGGTCACCTCAGGTCCCCAAACATCGCTTCATGCCGGCCAAGAAGAAAGAAGAGGCCGCCTCAAACACCAGCCACAAAACGCCGGCCGAGAAGGAAAGAGAAAACCGCCAGTAGGACCTCCGTTTTCCACAGCGCGCCCGCTAAGGTACGCCAAAAATCCATTACAGGGGGCGGGGCAGCATCACCGGTGGCTACTCGGAGGCGTGGTTCTCTACAGCCATCCCTGCCTTAGTTGAGCACCTATATTATTCTGGAAAGCACTGACGAAGGACCTAGGCCTAGATGCCGGTAATTTTATTTTACCACTTCTTAAATACCGAATTTTACCGATTCGGTATTTAAGAAGTGGTAAAATAGAGGGGGGGATGTAGGTATTACAGAATCGGTAAATACCGAATTGTTAAGATTCGGTATTTACCGATTCTGTAAATACCGATTCCAGCAAGGGTGCAGGGGTTGTCACTTTGACACCCTCTAGCACCCCAAATACAGGCATGTGTGCCATGTGGCACACAGAAATGCCCTAAGGGCATGTCTGTGTGTCACATTGCACAGGTGTGCATGCACAGATGTGCATGCACACCTGAATTCGGTATTTTACCACACAATAGGATTGTGTGGTAAAATACAGACTCTTTAGGGCCTGTGGCACTCTTAGGAGTGTCACCTACATATGGATTTACCGATTCAGTAAATATACCGATTCGGTATTTTACAGAATCGGTATATTTACTGAATCGGTAAAATTACCGATTCTTAAAATAACATGCCCCTACATCTGAAAACCATAATACCGGTCGGAAACGGCTGAAATCGGCCGTTTCCGACCGGTATTAGGGCTCCTACATCTGGCCCCAAGGCCTAGATGTAGGTAATTTTATTTTACCACTTCTTAAATACCGAATTTTACCGATTCGGTATTTAAGAAGTGGTAAAATAGAGGGGGGGATGTAGGTATTACAGAATCGTTAAGATTCGGTATTTACCGATTCTGTAAATACAGATTCGGTATTGAAGCCCATAGGAATCAATGGGCATTACCGAATCAGTATTTATCGATTCGGTAAATACCAATTCCAGCAAGGGTGCAGGGGGTGTCACTTTGACATCCTCTAGCACCCCAAATACAGACATGTGTGCCATGTGGCACACAGACATGCCCTAAAGGCATGTATGTCTGTCACATGGCATAGGTGTGCATGCACACATGTGCATGCACACCTGGATCCGGTATTTTACCACCCAATTGGATTGGGTGGTAAAATACCGAATCTGAAAGGCCTTTGGGACTCAGAAGAGTCCCACCTACATCTAGAAGTTACCGAATCGGTAAAAATACCGATTCGTTATTTTACCGATTTGGTAAATTTACTGATTCTGTAAAATTGGCCCCCTACATCCCAAAAACCCATTTACCGGCCGGTAAATGGCCACCTACATCTGGCCCCTAGTGTCTAATCTCAGTGTTGACATTTGATCACCTATAGTGTGTGATTATAGGTAAATCACTTGGTTGTGTTGTTTGTATAAGTGTTTATTGTAAGTGTAACATGTAAAAGACTACTTACTTATCTGGGAGTTGCATAGTGCTTTCCCCAATGCATGACCCTTACCAACCCTCTCCATCCGATTCTAGTGTCTGAAATCTGGTCTTAACCAGATCCACCATACCACACTGTTCAATGGAAGCAATTCATTATGATGTTACTCCTCATAAAGTAAGATGTTATTTCAGACTTGAAACTAAACACAAATACGTTTCAAAAATAAGTGGCCCACATAGTTTGCAGCATAAGGTGAAGATCTGACCGCAAATCCTGAATTCTGCACCTGACCAAATTGTGTGATTCTGCTGGAAATAATTGTATCCCCATATGCTTATTGCTGTTATTTTCATAACGTCTGGGCCACTGGAATTTAAAATGACAGAAGAGGCCTAAATCGTGCAATAGACCTGACTGAATTATACAGCAAGAAAATACAAAATATGCGGAAAAATGCTGCATATTTTGTGAAGCTATTGCTTCATTATTTTGTCATTTTTTACACATGTTAACACAGCAATGGTTTCACCTTATCAGTACACGTGTAATATTCAAATAAAACAGTAAACATCGGAAAGGGGACCAACTACTGTTGCAAAGGGCCTTCTATTGCGAGGCAACACCTGTAGCTTTTTTTCATAGTAACTTTTCATCCCTTGGAACTGCGGAAAAAATTTAATTTGTTAAAATCTGCAAGTTATACTGCAGGTGATGCATTATGTGGCACATGTCACAAATCCATAATTATGCGGAAAACCCCACAGTTACAAGATCCCACTACTCCAGTGGCTCTGCCTATACTAAGTCTCGATAATAGCGTTTTCCTCTTAATGCCGATGGGGCGGGTAACACCATCTACTGGCCCCATCAGAATTTCTGCTGAAAAACCACTGTCGCGTTTGTTTCATGAATCTGTCCACACGTTTGGGTGAAATTTAGGAGGGATAAAGAGGAATTACCAAGAGAACAGGACCTGTTAGTGGTTTTCATGGTAATTCCTCATTTTCAAGGGATCATCTAGGTCCTGCTTGTAACCCCGCAATAGTTTTCCAGTAGTCCTGGTACGGATAAACCTTGGGAGTAGAGTTACTGGCCGGGATACTAAGGGGCACAGAATTGGACCCTATTTGTTATATTTATTTATGCTTTTTTATATAGCAAGAACTTTTCCCAGAGGTGTCAGAGCGCTTTACAACAGAACGAAGTAAATTCCATAAGGAAAGAGAGTAGCATCGAAGTAGGTAACACTACTTATCAGTACTCGTAGTGTGATTTACATATTAACAAGTTACAGATACATTCACGATTATAAAAACGACAGTTATAAAAGTACAGAAAACATATTTCCAAAATTAAGCTCTAGTGACTGTCATGTGGCAATCAAATCATGAACTGGGTTGAGGAGAATTATTCGAAGACATGTCTTCGGAACAGTAGTTTTTTAGGATCTGTTTTGGAAGTGATAAAACTGGATATTTGTCTCTGACCTCTGCTCGGTGGGTATGGTTTTTCCATGATGTTTAAACCCGGTTCTATGTTTTCAGGTACATGTAACCCAGTAAGAACCAATAAAGCAGATATCTATCTCCTAGTCGAGGAGGGCACAGACAGGAAGGAGTATTCGTCTCAGAAGCCTGCCAGGGGGGTGGGAGGGGCGGCAGTGCCCTGTCTGAGAGAGTGATGGATGCGAGGTCTGTTGGTGTGGAGAGTTACCCATGCAGGGAGCCCACTGCCCAGTGAGATACTGATCAGGAAGTGAAAGCCAACATCCTACCCTCGATCAAGGAAGGAACTTCAAATAATTAGATCCCTGGAGGAATGAGCATTAAAGAACAGAAGGAAGTAGCCATGAGACAGGAAATGGAACGACTGACCGTAGGAGGCTCACTTGTTTGATCTCGAGTGGTCATTTGGTTTCACAGCCCTCAAGCTGTCTTTGGCAGGCCTTTGGTGAGGGACATGTCTTCCACGTGGTAAAAAAACAATAATAGTAATAATAATAGCTTGTTTTTTTAATAGCACCTAGTGGACCCCTTCAGCAATGTCTAAGGGCAGGAAAGAGGAGGCTTTTTTGTCACCGGATGTTATAGTACCCAATTTACAGACTTTGGAAGGATGGATGTCTGAGCCACCCTTGCAGGGAATTGGTTAGTGCTCGGGATGAATGTCAATAACAAATTCATTGTGTGTTTTTTCCAGAAATTACTGGCCAGTACTTATCAAAATGTGGTAAAAAGAACTGACACAGAGAACTGTTGACATAGACTGTAAGAGGCATATTTATGAGAAACTCGCGCTCCTGTTGTGTCACTCATTTTGACTCGGCAGCGGTGCAAGCATTACTCCACATCTACAAGCTGATGCATGTGGTCAAATGTGTCAGTTTTGGAAGGCCTGTGTCAAAAGATACCTGTGCCAAAACTGGCTGCACCACGCAGAGTAAAATATGCAAGGTAGGCGTTCCCCCGCAAATTCTATTGCAAAACGAAAGCAATGTTATTTATGATTTTGTCAATGTGTGACGCATCGTCAGCAAGCAGTGCGCCAAGCCTGTCATGCTTTCCAAATACCTGTGCATCAGAAAGGTAGACATAGAAAATGAAGCAGTGGCTGTGGTACAGAAAGAAAAGCCACACAAAAGATTTTGCCAAGCACAACTACCCCATGGAGATGGTCATTCTGCAGCTGGGAGTTGCAAGACCACCACATAGCGCAGGAGAAGATGGTATGTTTTTCACCTGCGGCTTTCCCTCATTGACCTCAGGGAGGATGAAGTTATAAGATATTACAGACTCAGGAGGGACTCCATGTTTGAATTGCTGAACAAGATAGCGCCAAGACTGCAGCCAAATTCTGGAACTCCCTTCCCTTGGCCTTAAGGAGTGCTGTTGAACTCACCTCCTTTAAGAAAGGATTGAAATCCTATCTCTTTCCTAGGGCAGTATAACTTGCTCTCGTGTGTCAGGCCAGGAAGAGTCAAAGCGCCAGGATACCCTCAGGGTGGCAGTTGCGCTATAAAAGTATGGTTACAATTACAAGACTCCAGCCACTAACTGCCAGCCCCACTAACATCCCTCCGTAAGTCAAGCTAATGGCAGTCCTCCACATGCTGGCATCTGGTTCCTTCCAGATCACAACAGCCAGAGTGGTAGGAATATCGTAACCATCATTTTCTGCCTTCCTACCCTTTGTGCTGGATCCCATCATCAGCCTCACACCACAGTACCTATTCTTCCCCAAGCACCCAAAAACAGAGACCAAGTGCGGTTTCTATGCCATTGAGGGAATTCCCCATGTACTAGGTGCTATGGACTGCAAGCATGTGCAACTCGTTCCCCCTGCTGAAACCTCACACGTGTACAGGAAGGGAATGACACCTACTCCATTAATGCCCAAGCCATCGTGGACCATCTGGGGATGTTCATCAATGTGCTAGAAAAATACCCAGGAAGTGCACATGATGCCTATATCTACATATTTTCACGCAACGATCCTGCCACTTGATGGCTCCTGGAGAGAATGGAGCATTGTCTCCTTCTCTCTGCATCCTCCAGCCTACTACGGCCGCCGAGTTCCATTATTCATCAGAGAAAGTGCATCAGGCCTCAGCTGACGGCAATTCACACTGATAATTTTGTATCAAAAGCCAACATTTGGGATCCTAGCTAATTACGGCAGCCACGTATATTGGGAAGAGATGAAGTCTCTTCAATTTGGATGGTACCCCTAGAGATAATCCTTAATTCAATTGGGATTTGGCCACTGCAAATCATATACAACAAGCATTGGCATAGCCAATAGGTCTCGCTTTTGGGACCTTATAAGTATTTAGTTATGCCGCACAATATCCTTGGTGCAACAACATCAACCGTTGCATGGCTAAACACTTATAAGGTCCCCAAGGCGAGACCTATTGGCTATGCCAATGCTTGTTTTCTTTTTGCCTACAATAACACTAAAATAATAAGTAAAGGACAATCTTGTTGTTTGAAACATATCTGAAACTAAGGGAACTGTTTATGTGTACATGTGCAGTAGCAATACCCTGCTCTGACTCTTAGGGAATCTGTTTCCAGAGAGCTGTGGTTTTTGTAGGCCACTATACTCCGCCTCACACAAGAATGCAAGAATCTATCTTTCGTTGGTTCCTTTCTGCACCTTTGCAAACTAGACTGAATGAATTGAAAATTGCCTGCAAAGTATAAAAAAGCAAGCAGCACCAGTGACTGAATACATTTTGCAGGTGCATACTTGGAGGCAATGGAGGTACTGCACGAAGATGTTGATAAACTGATTAGGAGTATTGTTTTTCACTACTTCGAATTCAAACCCGAAAAGCCACCCCTAAAGTAAACTTGTCCCTGTGCTTAATTTACAACGCCAACAGCTCTCACTCAAGGAAATGCGAGACCAATTGCATTTCCAATGCTTTTTTTCTTTGATTAAGCAACAGCTGCTTGGTAAGAATAGGCTGCATGAAGGCAAAATGACTGCAAAATTACTATTACTGCACAACAGCACAATATGAGTCATCAGCAGGGCCGAGATAAAGTGGATGTAACATAAGTATGGTGGCTCACGAAGATGACAACAATAGGCAGTAGCAGGGCCAGGGTACGGAGAGAGTAAGGGAAACAAGACGAATCGGCAAGATCACACTCGCGATTGTAGAAGCATCTGGGAAAGAATTAGACAAAGAGAATTAAATGGCCAAAATAAGAGCCTGTGTGCCCAAGTAAGAATGGGGGATAGAGAAGTAACGGTCACACGAGGAGTCAGCAGCAGTACGTTGGTGAGACTAAGGCCCACATGCCTCATTGTTACATTTTGCGATTTCTTAATTGCGAAAATTAAGGAATCGCAATTAAGAAATCGCAAAATGCTATGCATGAACAATTCACATTTATTTTTGCGATTCAGTATTTTTCCATAATTGCGATTCACAATTTGCGAATAGCAATTAAGGAAAACCCTTCCCATTGATTCCTATGGGCCAAAAGGCCCATAGGAATGAATGGGAAGGCATTCACATTTTGCGAATTTCAAATTGCGATTCGCAAAATGTGAATGCAATTTAAGGGTGCAGGGGGGTCCAAAGAACCCCTCCCTGCACCCCTGAAATGTAACTTTAAATGCAATTTTCACACACACATGCCCCAAGGGCATGTGTGTGTGTAAATTAAAAGTTTCAAAAATGCAATTTGTGCATATTTGTAAGTTTTCGGTAAATTAGCATGAAGTTCAACTTCATGCTAATTTACCACTTCCAAATTGCGAATTCGCAATTAAAAAATGATCATGCATTGCATTTAAGAAATCTGAAATTGCGATTTCTTAAATGCAATCGCAATTTTAGAAATCGCAACATGGTTGCGATTCCTAAATTTGCGAAATGCATGATGCATTCCAAATTAGTCAATTGCATTCGCAAACGGCCGAAAATTGCGATTCGCACCGTTTGCGAATGCAATTGACTTTGATGCATGTGGGCGTAAGTTGCATGAAAGTACAGCTATTCAGCAACATTACTCTAGTACGAGTCAATAAAAGCAAAATGGTATGAATGGGAGTGAGAGCCGTAAAGTGTCTCACTAGGGTCTCAGTAGGAATCAGTAGCAGGGCCTGTGTAAGAATTGGAATTACTCAAAGATAACACCCAGAGTCAATAGTAATAACAGGGTAACAATGAAAGTAGGAACAGTAAAGCAGTTTGCCGACTTGGGCAAGAATTGGAGTAAGATCATTAAAGCAGCTAAGAGAACATCTAGAGTTAGTAGCAAACTTGGGAAAAGATGGGCGTAAGGAAATAAAAAGCCACAGCAAGATCAATCACACCCAAAGTCAGTAAAACACTGGAGTGAGAATTCCATTTAGAAGTGTCCTCTCTACAGCAAATGTTGTGAGTAGAATGAGAGAAAGGAAATTAAGTGACCATATCAAGAGTGTGTAGCTGTTGCCAAGGAAACAAAAAAAAGAGACTCAGGAAGTAATACAAACCACTGTCAATATATAAAGAATGAGTGGTGGCACCAGGATAACAAGGAGGGAAGTGAAGTGACTCACAAACATTGTGCAGTAGAGCCAGCTTTTCAATGGGTTTAAGGAATGTGTCCTGCCAAGAGCACACTAAGTCAATTCCAGTCAAGTCTACTTTTTCCTTATGCTTGTTTATGACTGTGTACCAGTTGCAGGCATGTGTGGAAAGGTGATTGTTGGTGGAGATGTGCTGAATCACTAGTAATAAATGAGTTCTATTAGACCGCTCCACAACGGATCAATTTGGCTGCTTTGCACCTGCACTTTAGTGAGAGCCCCTGCCTAGGCTACCGGCATGCAGTTCTTTCAGCCCGGCCCCTGCAGCAACCTATTTGAATCGGAGTCGGTCACAGGAGGTGGAAGACCGCTCCACAAATGATCAATTTGGCTGCTTTGCACCTGCACTTTAGTGAGAGCCCTTGCCTAGGCTACCGGCATGCCACACTTTCTGCCCGGCCCCTACAGCACCTTGCTTAAGACAAACCCAGTCTCGTAACACGGGAGGCACGCATACGGTGCCCGGCTAAGACCGGGCCAAGACGGGCTCGTCTGAGCCGTCACAGACAGGGCTGGGCCACGGCCCTGGTCCGCATCTAAAGGTACTGTGATATTGACTTTTTGCCTGGATATAACCTGCCCTGCAGACATCATAATTTGTAGTATAGTTTTATGTAATTATTTGTCCAGTTAGTTTGCCTCCTCTGATCTAAGAGTTTACAAATAATATTGCTCTGTGAGATTGTTTCACACTTAGACTGACACTGGTTGTCTTTTGGTGTTTTTTTGGAACCTGCGAGTTGTGTCTTGCTACACTAACAATCTGAAATGGGAAAGAGAAAAACTCCAAGTACTAAGAACAAAAGTCAGCCCACCTCAGAGGTGCGCACATGTCAGACTTTACATAACTACTTAACGGAAACCATGGGCACTATCGAACAGCAGACAAAGACGGTAGAAGAGACACTGAGTTTGGGTACGGGTAATACTATCTCAGTCGGGGATATATCTATAGTTGATAAAACTCAAAGACGGGCGGCCCCACCCATAGAGGTATCAGAAACACTAGAAGCATGTCAGCGAAGTTTGAATGGCTGTATTATAGATTCCTCAGGGCATATATCAGGATGTGACCTGGAACATGACAGTCATGATAGTCAACCACCCCCTAAGCTGGCAAGAAATCTTGAAAAAACGCCCAACAAAGTTGGGGGGAAAGGTACTACGGCTAAGGCAACTCCTCTAAACCCGTGAAAAACGGTCTCTAAAAAGGGCAAATCCCTAGTAGCACAAAAATCAGGTAGTAAGGAAAAAACCAAAGATAGCCCCAATACATGTGCTCAGAATGAGGTAGCCCAGCTTAAAGCCAAATTAGACTCCCTTGATGCCTTTCTTAGAGGTACACTAGATAATATATTGGGAAGAATTGAAAAAATGGAGGTAGTACTTTCTAAATATCCATTCAATGCTCAGGACCCAGTACAGGAAATTATATCCGTACATGGAAACACTCATGTTCAACAAAGTAATACTATGAGATGTCCTGCTTCTCATATTACCCTTGATAGTAATAGGGATTCTGTGCGTGCATTGTCACATACTGCCAATCAAGGGGAGCGCACTACCATATCACCGGTGGATCCACCTATTGCCACTCAAGCCCCAAAACCCCAGTCGCATTAACATTAGCGCCCTGTATGAGACAGGAGACGAGTGGCAAAAAAATACACCTGGACTTACCACCAGCTGCTACACCTTAAATGGAGGTACTAGCAAAATGTCCTGAGAATACAGACTGGTGCGATAGAATCCTTGGACCTTTTACGAAATAAAGCATTGCATTGGTTAGGCACAAGGTCAGGCCTAACCGAAAGACTCTTTGAGGAATTAAAGATGGTGAGGAGAGTATCATGGGTAGGCAGAGGCTGAAAAAAGCTGACTGGGGACTGTGTAATGTTGACATTTAAAACACCACAATTGGTACAATTCATTCTGAGGTGAGTTGGAAACCAAATAATTACAAGGCATTGAGTCAATTTGGCACCACTAGGTTATTTCTACCAACCAACGAGTAAGAATAATGCTCCCATACTTAGGGATCCCTATCGTTCAGGTCCGAGCCACCAGTTTAATGTGCCTACTTTTAATCGTTTTGAGACATTTAGTAACCTCAATTTAGTTGACTGACTACGATTGGGGGAACATTGCAACTATGTAACATCAAGCAGTTCAGACTCGTTGGATAGTGAGGGTACACTGGCATTGTTGAATAGTAATAATACAATCTCTCAACATGGACCCACCCTGACAGTAAGTGCAAGTACAGTAATAGACCCACTGATAAACACATTGAACGATTCTACTCCACTCCCCCACATGTTAATCTTACTTCTATTATACCAATTTCTGGTAGGGGTTTTGACTGTGGAAAGGGCCAAGGAGATAATTGTCAGCTCTTGTTCTGGAACATCACAGGATTAAAACCTAAGGTTACTAATGCCTTATGGTTTGAGTTTGTGAGAAAATCTAACATTATCAGCTTGCAGGAAACATGGGCGATAGACCCCATACATATAAGTGGCTACAAGACCTTCCATTCCCCAGCTATTACTTCGTCGAGCTAAAGGGGGGTTGTGCATATATATATCAAATTACCTAAACATAGGGACAATTGATCTAGTTGCAACTGAATCTCAATACCAAATAATAAATTTGCATATAGATAGTACATCCTACCTGGTGATATTGAACTTCTATAATAATGCTACCTCAGACACGATTAAAGAAGTATTGAAATCTATGAGCCACCATTTACATGATTTGCATACTCGTTTAAAGAAGGAGATATCCGTGGTATGGGGTGGGGATTTTAACTAATTTTTATGTAAACATATTGACAATGAGGTATGTTGCCTGGCATTTGAAAAAGACATTAACTTTGCATATTTTCCATACACAATGTATGGTGACGCACTAAATGAAATTATGTTCATGTTTGATTTGGGGGTTTGCTAATAACCTGTGTTCACCCACGGTGCTGTTTAGTCCCACCTTTAATGGCCGAGGTACATTTTCTACTATTGACTTCATCCTATTTTCTAGTAGATATTCCTCACATGTTAGTAATTTTAAGACACATGAGATTGCTTTAAGCGGCCATTTCCCCCTAAGTGTGGACGTAAAGATGTATAGCCGGTGCATTAATGCTAGAACTAATTCTGCTGACATTGTTGAGAACATTGCTCTGACTAGGCAAAATGGATTTGCACTTAAATGGACAAGGGTGGATTCTGAGGAATTTGTTACCAAAGTTGTGTCAAATTGTAAAAGTATGTTTTTAACATGCCTAGATGAAAGGTCCCCCAGAGAAGCTATTATAGAAACCTTTATGGCTATCTCTAAATATGTGAAGAAAGCACTCACAGTCGAAACTAAAAGGAGGCATGCTAAGAAACAGGGATGGTTCGACACTGAGTGCACAAAGCCATATAGTAAACTTAAACATTTCCTCCACACGATAGTGAAAAATAGAGAAGATATAAGAGAGGCGAACTATAGAACAGCTCTAAAAGCAAGAACGACTGCATTAAAGGAGGAGGCATGGTGCGCTTTGCGCGACGCCTCTGAGTTACGGGATTCTTCTGCCTTTTGGGAGGCTGTGAATGCGCCTTTTTTAGCTGAGAAGGATATGGCCTCTATAGAGATTGCCATTACTGAGCCGGAGTGGATACAACATTACTCGACCCTGTATAGTAATTCCGTAATAGACCCACAGGAGACCCTACTTAACATGGAGACCCTGGAACAAGAACTACCAATGGACTTTACATTTAGTGAAGTTATAGCAGCAATTAACTCAAGCCTGGGTGGTAAGGCTCCAGGGCCTGATGGTATACCTGTAGATCTTTTTAAATCAAATGTAGTTTTATGGGGACCACTTTTAACACAGGTTTTAAATGCATGTAGTGTACATGGTACGAATCTATGATCGTGCCAATTTTGCAAAAAGGGAGATAGGGCGAACCCAGCCTGCTACCGCCCGATCTCACTGTTGGACTCAACAGTCAAGATCATTGGGTGGATTTTACTAGATAGAATGCAGATATGGGCGGAGGAAAAGAATGTGATATGTGATTTCCAGTATAGGTTCCGTAAGGGCTTGGGTACAGTTGAACAGGGTCTTAATCCATATAATATATTGGATAAATATACAAGGGCCAAAAAGGAAAGATTATTTATGATTTTTGTTGACCTGACGGCAGCTTTTGACTGCGTGCCACATGATAAATTGTGGTCAATTTTAGAAAGTCTGGGGGTAGATATTTTAATAATTACTTTTTTAAAGCAGCTCTATTCAGGGGCACAGGCTAAAATACGTTATGGGCTGGGTGGAGAATGCACTAGTCACTTTAGTGTAAGGAGAGGTGTGAGGCAAGGCTGTGTCCTTGCCCCATTCCTCTTCACCCTGTATATAAACAATCAGGAAACTGTTTTAGTTAAAGATGGCCGGGATCTACAGATGTTAGCGAAGCGTCCAATCCCTGCACTCTTATTTACAGAGGAAGCATTTTTAATGGCCCGTATACCTTTTGCACTCCAAAGGGTTGTGAATTTGTTTTCTAATTTTGTCACAGCTTGGGCTCTTGA
Organism: Lissotriton vulgaris; assembly: GCF_964263255.1. NCBI lineage: Eukaryota > Metazoa > Chordata > Amphibia > Caudata > Salamandridae > Lissotriton > Lissotriton vulgaris. The sequence continues at coordinate 699,632,022 of NC_141699.1, forward strand.
TTAATTGCTCTAAAACATTCACAATGACTTTTGGGGCGGGGTCAAATAAGAGGATTAAATCTATCGCTATTGATTCTAGGCCTATAGAGTGTACAAAAACCTTTTCTTATTTAGGGATTGTATTTGACGGGTCTGCTTCTTGGTCTGAGGCAGTGAAGATTAGACGCCTATTGTTTGTTAAGTCACTAATGGCACTATCAAAATTTAGCCGTAAACTAGACAGACGCCAAACGAGGGAATTATTACACATCTATAGGGCCAAATGTGTGGCAATAGCCACCTATGGAGCGGCAATATGGGGCTACGCAGAAGTACATACACTGACAATGGCGGAAAACACATCTTTTAACTTTCTCCTTCCCCTTTCTGATAGTACCTCAAATGACATCTGCCATCAGGAATTGGGTATGCCATATTTGGAGGACACGATTAAGATCCAACCGGTCCTCCTTTGGCAAAAAATTTGGACATTAGATGAGACTGGCTTTAATCAGGATATACTAACAAATGCGCTGGGGATAGATGGTGCCAAACAAATGAGATGGCTAGAATATGTAAAAACATTCCTTTTAAAGTTAGGACATCTGGAATATTTCACTGAGCCACATTTAATGTGCAGTGTCTTAAGAAAATCCCGGAAGGACAGTTGTATGAGTTTTTTGGGCGAACGCAGAGCTACTACAGAATTGAGGAAATCTACAGTACAAGCCCATCAGTTAACTCTGCCGACCCCAACGATACAGCTGAACTTATTATTAATAGTTGGTGATTTTGATCATCTCCTTTTGACATGTTTTAGGGTAAATATTTTATATAGATTTTTAAGTTTTCCTAAGGTAAATGACTGGGCTAGAGTTTTGTGTAAGTGCCCATGTGATGACATTTCTGTACAATCACTATTCACTTGTTGCTATTCTGTAGATATTATGATACACCAAGAAGAAGATGGATCATCCCCGTCGTAAAGAAATTTGGGCTGAAACAGTGTCGACCTGCATTTTTAGCAATGCAATACCTAGAAAATGAATATGTTATTGCATCAGTTATTGCGTTTAAAAAAATGTTTTACATTTACGGAAAACACTACTATTGTAAATTGTAAATATGAATTCAAATGCCCCTGAAACTCCTTCGTTGTATGAATTGTATTGTGTTTTTTATGATTATTACTTGCAACCATTATGTATTTAAGTAGCAAAGATTTGTGTGAATTCTTGCTTTTATGGTTATTTGTACTATAACCGAATAAAGACATTTGAATTGTTGAATTGAGTTTAATTGAGTTCTATAACTGACTGTTCTGGATGCATTGTGTGTCTGCTTTTATGTTTGTGCTGTGGGGGCAATGGTTGGTATTTAGGTCACGTTGTGTTCTTTACACCCATTGCTTCTTCTGACAGAATGACTGTGTTTTACCACACGACTCTGGCATACATGCAGTCCAGGGTCTGGCAGCATGGTCACTTGGCTCTGGGTGTTCCGCGCTCTATTTTAAATGTTGTACCAATTGTCTGCGACAGCTTGTCATGTGGTTTGCTGGGGGTGGGGGTAGGGGTCTCTTGGGTCATTTGTCGCTACTTCCTGTGCTTCCGGGTGGTTACGGGTGATCTATCCGCTCTGTGTGAGATCCTGCCTGTGGTTGGGCACAGCTGGCAGTGGCACAGGGCACTAAGGTGCATCTGCTAGCGGTGCCATCATTAAAGAGGCAGCAGACTGCCCGCCCTCGCAACAAAAGTGATCCCCGTCGTCACGGCTGGGACTGGACAGGAAAAAATCAGTGTTCTGGACTTTTTCTAGTTTTGAGCAAGACAGACTGCCCGAGTTTATTTTCTTCGTCACCCTTAAAAATCTAATCAGACCAGTGTATGGGTTAGGAAGATGGGCGGTCTGAAAGTGGCTCCCTCGTATTTGTCCCCCGGTTGGGAGAAGGGCAAGGGAGGCACATGATGTAACCACAACGAATCCCCAGCATTACAGAAGACGAGCCAGGTGCGGACCGGAGAGCATAAGGCCACTGCAGGAGTATGTAGCAGATTGGGGGTCAAACCAGGCTTTACTGCAGCCCGGCAGAACACAAAGCGTGTCCATTGAGCAATGGCCGTGAGTTTCATATACTTGCCCGATGTCACTGTTTATGTGGACTTTAAAATGACTGATTCATAGTAAGGTGAAAGAGTAATTGCATTATTTTGTTTACTGGTGACAATAAATGGAGTACCCCATGGCACTTGGAAGCCCTTCTGGTGAAGGTGTCCAACGCAGGCCGAAGGGGACGGATCTATGCCAGTTTTCTAGCTAACCACTGAACTGTGTAAATCTTTCATATTAGATAAATTTTCCAGCCTCGAAAGTAAAAGTGATCGCGATCAAGTGCAGCGAGCGATGCGCTTAATGAGCATGACGAGGAAAGCCATATGGCGCTTCTGCTCATAAGCGCGCGCCCGCGCACATGTACGCAAGCTGTCGGTAGCATGGTAGCATTTTTTTAAGCCCTTACTAAAAGTCTCGCCAGACCTGCGCAAGCGCTGGGTCAGGCGAGACCTAAAAAGGACTGTCAGTTCCTTCCCTCTCACATTGGGCGCCTGGCTGGCCCACATGTGAGTACACTCTTCTCTTCTATTACACTTTGTCTTGTGCACTTTTCACTCTGACAGCCAATCGTTCTTGCTTTTTTTTAATATATATTTTTATTGGGAATCAAAATGCATCACATAAGTAAAATACATTATTAGATTAATCCGGACATAAAAACAACAATTGATCGACAGGTTCATTAAATAAATACTTAAAGCCAATAATTGACAAAGTGCATAAGACCATCAATATTCAGTTATAAAAAGCCTATTTCCAATAAATATATCAAATATTGATTGTGCGAGGTAACAATTCATACATTTGCTGCATTAATCTGCCTCCAATTAGTAACCGGGGCCCAAAGCCTTCTTCCAAAGTCCTGTGTTTTCACCCCCTTTCGCATCACTGTAGAGGGAAAGTTCCTTCAATGGCCATGCATTACAAAAGCAATATACATCCTATTATTAAAGCTTGGTGACAAAATTTTTTTTTCTGAACAACCATTATTCAAAAAATATATATACTTTATTTCTCCTTTTTCATTTCGTATAGTTTGTTATTTGAAAAATTATTTCATAGAAAGTGCATTTTTTTGGGAGAAAATATTTTTTTCTTAATATAAATAAACAATTATAACAAAATATGCTATAAATCTATACCAAATCAATAAACACAACATATATATTAGAACAACATCACCTGATATCATACATACAATTCAACATGCTCACATACTCACACCCATACCACAGTCAAACCACATCCACAGGGAAAAAGGAAAAGCTGAGTAATAGTTGGCAAGGTTTCACTGCCAATTCTAGGGCCTCAAGATGTAATTATAGGCCCCTGCACCAGGTCGGTCGACGCGCGTTTCGGTGGCAAGGCCACCTTCCTCAGGACCTTTTTCTTCACGCTAATTTATCAGATATCAGGGGATCTACACAAAACATCTATAGAAAAAAAGGAAAAAATCTGTCACCAACACAACACAATCACATTGTGATTAATTGACACACTTGTTTAGATTAAACACAGGGGCTCATCAACGTGACCATAGGTTGCTTGGGGAAAGTTCTATATACATAACCATCTCTACATCCCAGCATCACACCAAAGATGATTTGTCAGTGTCAAGTTTGTCATTTTTTTTAAAAAAAGGACAACCAACAGAATTCACAACAGTCCTGTTCTTGTGAGGAAAGCCATTACATAAAAACACATAAAAACACGGATACAGAAGTGTAAAACTACTTACAAAAGGCAGATATGTCCTATCGCTTTAAGATCATGTAAGTAGGTTTATTTATAAGGATACGAACTGCATACGGTACCTAAGTAGGAAAAACAATAAACCTTCACTATACGTGCTCAACAGGGCTTAACTTCAGCTAGCTTATACTCCAGAATGGAAGGCTTACCAGTAAAAAGGGTTTAATCTGAAATCCAATAAAGGTGATGGCTCAGGACTCCATACTAGTATATAAGGGTTCTCCCTACAATCCGAGTAACTGAAACAGAAGTGCAATGATGTGGTAAGCGAGACAGTACTTCTAAAAAGTAACCACCTGATGAATATAAGTAACAAAAGGTTGATGGGTAGAGCACGCACCTCTTATGTGGATATAGAAGTTGTCAATTCAATTCGATTCGACGATACAACATTTGTGAGTGGAGAGGGGGCTAAGTCTAGTTCTCAATAATCTAAACATAAGAGGAAACACAAAGACAAGAGATAAGTTCCTTATGACAGACCAAGCCCTATTAGGGACTTAAAATTGTACCGCAATGAGAATTACGACATAGGTCTAATAAAGCAGGATCTTACTTGTGTCAGTGCTGTGTATAATTTCGACTGCGGGCGAGGTGCAGATATTTCAATATTCTAAGTACAATTCAAACACCTGAAATGTGAGAGTAATATAGATATCCTAAGTCAAGAGCGCACGAGTAGTATAATATAATATAACATGGACTAAATCTTGTAATTTCAAGATGGGTAACACAAGAATAATTATGGTTACCCAAACATAGAAAACATGCACGATTAAGCATGCACTGGATACAGCGGTTACAAGATGGATAAGTAAACCTTACACATATCAGAGATATTTAAACTAACTCAAAGGTTCGTTTACGGCTTGTACATAAGCTGAGAGCAACCTAAAAGCAACCCGCAATAACGTATTCCGGCTACATTCAGACTAGCAAAGTTACGTACGGTCTATAGTACAGACTTACCAAGCGTGTCGCAAAAACGCATCGATTCCCCTCACCACTGCAGATCGTCACGGAAAGCGCCATGATTAATTCAAAATCCGGTTTTAAGCTCCTACACCGGGGCGCGTGATCTCGCGATAACAACCAAATTGCGGATGTGATGCACGGCGTCACCCGTGATTAACATAGAGGATGGACTACGCGGTGGTTTCCATCTTACTAGAGGTAAAACGCTATAATTAAGCACTTCCTGAGTTAAACGGCGTAATATTCAAAACTACGGACGAAAAATCCTCAACAGGGGAGCACAACGCACAGATTATGGGATCTCTAAATAATTCACAGATAGCGAGAAATCCCCCATTTATGTGTGGTGCACACTAGGAAAGGGAGCCGTCTAAGTAGGCATGTTCTCTACATGCCTCAGATGATGATACACTATCTAGCCAACCATTGGTGGCATTATCAGATAATCGACAAATGGGGTCCAAGAATGAATCGGGTCCAAGAATGAATCCCTAAAATAGGAAAAAAAATGGAGCAAAAAACACACAATAGAAAAGCATATTTACAAGAGTTGATGATAAAAAAGAAGATTCAGTTGTTGAGTAAAGCGAATGGAAGTACAATTACTTAGTAACATACCAGGATATTTCCTCATTCAAACCTCGTTTGACACTATCCAGAAGGTAAATCCAAAAGGTTTCACGCTTCTTACGGGTGATTTCATTCAGTTGGCCCATTTTAGTCATGACCTTTTCCAAGATGGACCACTTAATTTCATTTTCCGTGTGGGATTTATCTAGACAGTGTTGGACCAAAGGAGCTGATAACTTTTTAGTCCTGATGGCAGACTTATTTTCACTGAAGCGGACACGAAATTCGCGACCCGTTTCACCCACATAAGCCAAACCACAACTACAGAACAGAATATAAACGATGTTACTACTGCGACAATTTGTAAGATATCGCAATTTGATCTGTTTTTCATTATATGTGATCACTTCAGATGTAATAGCTGAATCACAGGCGTGACAAGAGCCACATCTATGATTGCCTAAAACCACTGGTAGGCCTGTGATAGAACGCTGGTTGTTAGTAGAGAAGTTTTTTATTTGTCTGGTATGTACCAGCATATCCCTAAGATTTTTATTCCTTCTATAGGCTAGTAGAGGGAGTGGCAAAGGAGGAACATTGTCATCAGAGTTCAGAATCCTCCAGTTTTTATTGATAATATTCCTGATCTTGAAATTCAAAGTGGAGTGGTTAGTCACACATGTTATCCGATTTTGTTTTGCACGTGTATTACCTTGAAGTAGTGCAGTTCTGTCGTAGTATTTGGCTCTTTTGTAGGCATGTCGCACAAGGCGATGGGGATAACCTCTTTTACACAACCTATCTTGAAGAGCATCTCCATGTTTGTGGAAGGAGTTCATATCTGTGCAATTACGACGAATTCGTAAGAATTCACCAAAGGGGATGGATTCCCTTTGGCAATTCGGATGATAACTATTGAACTCTAGAATGGTATTCTTGGCAGTGCTTTTCCTAAACAGACTTACTTTTAGATGCCCATCGGTACCTTCAATGCTGATATCTAGGAAATCTACTTTATGGTTACTGAAGTTCATGGTGAACCTAAGGTTGGTGTCACTAGCATTCAGCCAAAGGATGAATGTCTGTAAAAGATCCTCCGGACCACTCCAAATAAAAAAAATATCATCAATAAAACGTTTCCAAACTGAAATATTCTCAAAAAATGGGGCCAGTTCATTATAGATATTTTTGAGCTCCCACTCTCCCATAAAGGTATTAGCCACACTGGGGGCACAAGAAGCCCCCATTGAAGTACCCTTAATTTGTTTGAAGAGACCACCATTGTACTCAAAGAAATTGTTGAGCAAGACAATCTCCAAACACTGGAGAATAAAAACATCTGGGCGATCTGAGGGATATCTCAACAGCAGATCCGAGACCGCCTGTAACGCTCGACATTGAGGAATGTTGGTGTATAATGCCTCAATGTCGAGCGTCACAAGGATGTCTACGTCAGAGTTGAATGGCAGGCCCTCTATCTTATTAATTATATCCCCGGTGTCGCGGATATAAGAGGCGTATTTTTGGGTAAGCGGACACAAAAATCTATCCACATACTTCGATAGAGGTTCCGTGCAAGACCCAATGGTGGAGATTATGGGTCGCATTGGTGGATTCGTTTCTGACTTATGCGTCTTAGGAAGACCATAGAGGGCAGAGATTGTAGGGGAGGCTTTATTGAGAAAAACATATTCATCTTCGCAGATATAACCATCTGTGAATGCCACTTGGGTGATTTCTTGGATGTGTCTATTCAGCCTTTCCAATTCCTTCCGTTGTGCTGGTCTGTAATGCTCGGTCACAGCCAGCATTTCGAACATTTTGTCGTCATAACTGACCTTGTCAAAAACAGTAATACCCCCGCCTTTGTCACAAGGCTTAATGACTATTGAGGGGTTCAATTTCAATTCATTCAAAGATGTTTTTTCCCCACTGGAAAGATTGGACTGGGGTTTGTAGGGATTTTTGATAACTCATGCAATGTCCCGAAGGACGTTCTGTTCAAAGATACGCACTTCTGTGCCCACCATGTCCAATGTCGGGGTGAAGGTAGATGGTGGTTTGCACCTGGACAAATTATTCTCTTCCTCATTTGGTGGACGATCAATAAAAAATGTATTAAGTCTCACCTTACGGAAAAAAGCAAACAGGTCCTCATGTAATTTGAATTTGTTTAAATGTATAGTTGGAACAAATGATAAGCCCTTACTAAGTACTTTTATGTCCTCAGGTTTGAGTGTCATGGAGGAGAGGTTGTAGATAGGTAAATTTTCTTCAATTACAGAGGTGGAAACCTCTGAACATCCTACCACCAGTACTGCTGGTTGCGTGTCCTCACATACTGTTGTGGAGGTTGAGGGCTCATTTGGGCTTGGGCTCCTTGATCTTGCCATCGTACATTCCTCCCTCTGTATTGGCCCCGGGGTAAAAAACCCCTTCCATTAAATGGACGTTGACTGGGTCTACCTCTGAATGGTCTGGAATTGTATTGGCCATAGTTCATATCTGGATTATTTTCTACCTCTGATCCAGAGGAACCAGAGTCAGAAAAGTTGGTGTACCTTCTCCCAGAATAGCCATTAAAATTGGGATTATAATTACCTGGTGACCCCTCCTGATAATAACTGGGGGTGAGGTATGGATAGATCTTTTCTTTAGTGAACCACCTTACATCTTTTCTTAATTTATCCATCTTTTTATTGGTAAGGTAGGTATCAAAATCCTTCATTTCCGTTTGAATTTTTCAAGGCTACTCTTTGCTTCATCCACAGCCGTGGATGCATTAAGCTTTGCTTCAAGATCATTTATTTCCTGTAACAGTGTGGATGCTATGTCGTTGGCAGTCTCTATAATCAGCATCATCCAGTCTCTGGAGCAGCGGTTAGAAATAAGGGACCACCGCTCCAGAAACTTTCTGATGTCGACAAAGAGCGCCGGAGCATTCCGGACTCTCAGTCCCGAAGGAATTACACCAGCCTTTAAGTACTCAAACATGTAAAATGCATGAGATTCTATTCTTTTTAATTTCTTCCGCATATTAAGAAGATTTTGCCAATCGCTGTTGCCCAACTGGTGGGAGGGACCAGAACCACTATCACCCGTTACTTTGCCCATCAGGGTATTAAAGTCATCGTCTGAAAAACCAAATGTCTGAAAGTTGTCCATTTTTATAGAGAGGAAACTAAGTACCTATACTAAGATGATGCAAAAACAAATTCTTTTCTTTAATATAGGAGTCAATACCTGGAAAGAAATCAGTATTTCTCAACAACCTTCATAGACACTGAAAGAAATCCTTATTTTCCTCAAGGAAAAGTGATGCTACAAGAAAGAGAAAGCCAAATAGTCACGTGAGAGAAGCCTGTGTTAAGCAAAACAGTGAAATTTTTTTTATACAAACAACACTTACATATAACCAAGGAACAGCAAAATCAAACGGTTAAAGAACCGCGAATGCTAGCAGCATGAAAAATGGGACCCCCTCAAAGAATTAAGTTGTGGCCAAGGAACAGAGGGGAATGAAAACACATCACTGTAGAGGGAAAGTTCCTTCAATGGCCATGCATTACAAAAGCAATATACATCCTATTATTAAAGCTTGGTGACAACATTTTTTTTTCTGAACAATCATTATTCAAAAAATATATATACTTTATTTCTCTTTTTTCATTTCGTATAGTTTGTTATTTGAAAAATTATTTCATAGAAAGTGCATTTTTTTGGGAGAAAATATTTTTTTCTTAATATAAATAAACAATTATAACAAAATATGCTATAAATCTATACAAAATCAATAAACACAACATATATATTAGAACAACATCACCTGATATCATACATACAATTCAACATGCTCACATACTCACACCCATACCACAGTCAAACCACATCCACAGGGAAAAAGGAAAAGCTAAGTAATAGTTGGCAAGGTTTCAGTGCCAATTCTAGGGCTTCAAGATGTAATTATAGGCCCCTGCACCAGGTCGGTCGACGCGCGTTTCGGTGGCAAGGCCACCTTCCTCAGGACCTTTTTCTTCACGCTAATTTATCAGATATCAGGGGATCTACACAAAACATCTATAGAAAAAAAGGAAAAAATCTGTCACCAACACAACACAATCACATTGTGATTAATTGACACACTTGTTTAGATTAAACACAGGGGCTCATCAACGTGACCATAGGTTGCTTGGGGAAAGTTCTATATACATAACCATCTCTACATCCCAGCATCACACCAAAGATGATTTGTCAGTGTCAAGTTTGTCATTTTTAAAAAAAAAAAGGAAAACCAGCAGAATTCACAACAGTCCTGTTCTTGTGAGGAAAGCCATTACATAAAAACACATAAAAACACGGATACAGAAGTGTAAAACTACTTAAAAAAGGCAGATATGTCCTATCGCTTTAAGATCATGTAAGTAGGTTTATTTATAAGGATACGAACTGCATACGGTACCTAAGTAGGAAAAACAATAAACCTTCACTATACGTGCTCAACAGGGCTTAACTTCAGCTAGTTTATACTCCAGAATGGAAGGCTTACCAGTAAAAAGGGTTTAATCTGAAATCCAATAAAGGTGATGGCTCAGGACTCCATACTAGTATATAAGGGTTCTCCCTACAATCCGAGTAACTGAAACAGAAGTGCAATGATGTGGTAAGCGAGACAGTACTTCTAAAAAGTAACCACCTGATGAATATAAGTAACAAAAGGTTGATGGGAAGAGCACGCACCTCTTATGTGGATATAGGAGTTGTCAATTCAATTCGATTCGACGATACAACATTCGTGAGTGGAGAGGGGGCTAAGTCTAGTTCTCAATAATCTAAACATAAGAGGAAACACAAAGACAAGAGATACGTTCCTTATGACAGACCAAGCCCTATTAGGGACTTAAAATTGTACCGCAATGAGAATTACGACATAGGTCTAATAAAGCAGGATCTTACTTGTGTCAGTGCTGTGTATAATTTCGACTGCGGGCGAGGTGCAGATATTTCAATATTCTAAGTACAATTCAAACACCTGAAATGTGAGAGTAATATAGATATCCTAAGTCAAGAGCGCACGAGTAGTATAATATAATATAACATGGACTAAATCTTGTAATTTCAAGATGGGTAACACAAGAATAATTATGGTTACCCAAACATAGAAAACATGCACGATTGAGCATGCACTGGATACAGCGGTTACAAGATGGATAAGTAAACCTTACACATATCAGAGATATTTAAACTAACTCAAAGGTTCGTTTACGGCTTGTACATAAGCTGAGAGCAACCTAAAAGCAACCCGCAATAACGTATTCCGGCTACATTCAGACTAGCAAAGTTACGTACGGTCTATAGTACAGACTTACCAAGCGTGTCGCAAAAACGCATCGATTCCCCTCACCACTGCAGATCGTCACGGAAAGCGCCATGATTAATTCAAAATCCGGTTTTAAGCTCCTACACCGGGGCGCGTGATCTGGCGATAACAACCAAATTGCGGATGTGATGCACGGCGTCACCCGTGATTAACATAGAGGATGGACTACGCGGTGGTTTCCATCTTACTAGAGGTAAAACGCTATAATTAAGCACTTCCTGAGTTAAACGGCGTAATATTCAAAACTACGGACGAAAAATCCTCAACAGGGGAGCACAACGCACAGATTATGGGATCTCTAAATAATTCACAGATAGCGAGAAATCCCCCATTTATGTGTGGTGCACACTAGGAAAGGGAGCCGTCTAAGTAGGCATGTTCTCTACATGCCTCAGATGATGATACACTATCTAGCCAACCATTGGTGACATTATCAGATAATCGACAAATGGGGTCCAAGAATGAATCGGGTCCAAGAATGAATCCCTAAAATAGGAAAAAAAATGGAGCAAAAAACACACATTAGAAAAGCATATTTACAAGAGTTGATGATAAAAAATAAGATTCAGTTGTTGAGTAAAGCGAATGGAAGTACAATTACTTAGTAACATACCAGGATATTTCCTCATTCAAACCTCGTTTGACACTATCCAGAAGGTAAATCCAAAAGGTTTCACGCTTCTTACGGGTGATTTCATTCAGTTGGCCCATTTTAGGCATGACCTTTTCTAAGATGGACCACTTAATTTCATTTTCCGTGTGGGATTTATCTAGACAGTGTTAGACCAAAGGAGCTGATAACTTTTTAGTCCTGATGGCAGACTTATGTTCACTGAAGCGGACACGAAATTCGCGACCCGTTTCACCCACATAAGCCAAACCACAACTACAGAACAGAATATAAACGATGTTACTACTGCGACAATTTGTAAGATATCGCAATTTGATCTGTTTTTCATTATATGTGATCACTTCAGATGTAATAGCTGAATCACAGGCGTGACAAGAGCCACATCTATGATTGCCTAAAACCACTGGTAGGCCTGTGATAGAACGCTGGTTGTTAGTAGAGAAGTTTTTTATTTGTCTGGTATGTACCAGCATATCCCTAAGATTTTTATTCCTTCTATAGGCTAGTAGAGGGAGGTTATCCCCATCGCCTTGTGCGACATGCCTACAAAAGAGCCAAATACTACGACAGAACTGCACTACTTCAAGGTAATACACGTGCAAAACAAAATCGGATAACATGTGTGATTAACCACTCCACTTTGAATTTCAAGATCAGGAATATTATCAATAAAAACTGGAGGATTCTGAACTCTGATGACAATGTTCCTCCTTTGCCACTCCCTCTTCTAGCCTATAGAAGGAATAAAAATCTTAGGGATATGCTGGTACATACCAGACAAATAAAAAACTTCTCTACTAAAAACTGAAAAACAGATCAAATTGCGATATCTTACAAATTGTCGCAGTAGTAACATCGTTTATATTCTGTTCTGTAGTTGTGGTTTGGCTTATGTGGGTGAAACGGGTCGCAAATTTCGTGTCCGCTTCAGTGAACATAAGTCTGCCATCAGGACTAAAAAGTTATCAGCTCCTTTGGTCCAACACTGTCTAGATAAATCCCACACGGAAAATGAAATTAAGTGGTCCATCTTGGAAAAGGTCATGCCTAAAATGGGCCAACTGAATGAAATCACCCGTAAGAAGCGTGAAACCTTTTGGATTTACCTTCTGGATAGTGTCAAACGAGGTTTGAATGAGGAAATATCCTGGTATGTTACTAAGTAATTGTACTTCCATTCGCTTTACTCAACAACTGAATCTTCTTTTTTATCATCAACTCTTGTAAATATGCTTTTCTATTGTGTGTTTTTTGCTCCATTTTTTTTCCTATTTTAGGGATTCATTCTTGCACCCGATTCATTCTTGGACCCCATTTGTCGATTATCTGATAATGCCACCAATGGTTGGCTAGATTGTGTATCATCATCTGAGGCATGTAGAGAACATGCCTACTTAGACGGCTCCCTTTCCTAGTGTGCACCACACATAAATGGGGGATTTCTCGCTATCTGTGAATTATTTAGAGATCCCATAATCTGTGCGTTGTGCTCCCCTGTTGAGGATTTTTCGTCCGTAGTTTTGAATATTACGCCGTTTAACTCAGGAAGTGCTTAATTATAGCGTTTTACCTCTAGTAAGATGGAAACCACCGCGTAGTCCATCCTCTATGTTAATCACGGGTGACGCCGTGCAACACATCCGCAATTTGGTTGTTATCGCGAGATCACGCGCCCCGGTGTAGGAGCTTAAAACCGGATTTTGAATTAATCATGGCGCTTTCCGTGACGATCTACAGTGGTGAGGGGAATCGATGCGTTTTTGCGACACGCTTGGTAAGTCTGTACTATAGACCGTACGTAACTTTGCTAGTCTGAATGTAGCCGGAATACGTTATTGCGGGTTGCTTTTAGGTTGCTCTCAGCTTATGTACAAGCCGTAAACGAACCTTTGAGTTAGTTTAAATATCTCTGATATGTGTAAGGTTTACTTATCCATCTTGTAACCACTGTATCCAGTGCATGCTTAATCGTGCATGTTTTCTATGTTTGGGTAACCATAATTATTCTTGTGTTACCCATCTTGAAATTACAAGATTTAGTCCATGTTATATTATATTATACTACTCGTGCGCTCTTGACTTAGGATATCTATATTACTCTCACATTTCAGGTGTTTGAATTGTACTTAGAATATTGAAATATCTGCACCTCGCCCGCAGTCGAAATTATACACAGCACTGACACAAGTAAGATCCTGCTTTATTAGACCTATGTCGTAATTCTCATTGCGGTACAATTTTAAGTCCCTAATTGGGCTTGGTCTGTCATAAGGAACTTATCTCTTGTCTTTGTGTTTCCTCTTATGTTTAGATTATTGAGAACTAGACTTAGCCCCCTCTCCACTCACGAATGTTGTATCGTCGAATCAAATTGAATTGACAACTCCTATATCCACATAAGAGGTGCGTGCTCTACCCATCAACCTTTTGTTACTTATATTCATCAGGTGGTTACTTTTTAGAAGTACTGTCTCGCTTACCACATCATTGCACTTCTGTTTCAGTTACTCGGATTGTAGGGAGAACCCTTATATACTAGTATGGAGTCCTGAGCCATCACCTTTATTGGATTTCAGATTAAACCCTTTTTACTGGTAAGCCTTCCATTCTGGAGTATAAACTAGCTGAAGTTAAGCCCTGTTGAGCACGTATAGTGAAGGTTTATTGTTTTTCCTACTTAGGTACCGTATGCAGTTCGTATCCTTATAAATAAACCTACTTACATGATCTTAAAGCGATAGGACATATCTGCCTTTTGGAAGTAGTTTTACACTTCTGTATCTGTGTTTTTATGTGTTTTTATGTAATGGCTTTCCTCACAAGAACAGGACTGTTGTGAATTCTGTTGGTTTTCCTTTTTTTTCAAAAAATGACAAACTTGACACTAACAAATCATCTTTGGTGTGATGCTGGGATGTAGAGATGGTTATGTATATAGAACTTTCCCCAAGCAACCTATGGTCACGTTGATGAGCCCCTGTGTTTAATCTAAACAAGTGTGTCAATTAATCACAATGTGATTGTGTTGTGTTGGTGACTGATTTTTTCCTTTTTTTCTATAGATGTTTTGTGTAGATCCCCTGATATCTGATAAATTAGCGTGAAGAAAAAGGTCCTGAGGAAGGTGGCCTTGCCACCGAAACGCGCGTCGACCGACCTGGTGCAGGGGCCTATAATTACATCTTGAGGCCCTAGAATTGGCACTGAAACCTTGCCAACTATTACTCAGCTTTTCCTTTTTCCCTGTGGATGTGGTTTGACTGTGGTATGGGTGTGAGTATGTGAGCATGTTGAATTTTATGTATGATATCAGGTGATGTTGTTCTAATATATATGTTGTGTTTATTGATTTTGTATAGATTTATAGCATATTTTGTTATAATTGTTTATTTATATTAAGAAAAAAATATTTTCTCCCAAAAAAATGCACTTTCTATGAAATAATTTTTCAAATAACAAACTATACGTAATGAAAAAAGAGAAATAAAGTATATATTTTTTTTGAATAATGGTTGTTCAGGAAAAAAAAAATTGTCACCAAGCTTTAATAATAGGATGTATATTGCTTTTGTAATGCATGGCCATTGAAGGAACTTTCCCTCTACAGTGATGTGTTTTCATTCCCCTCTGTTCCTTGGCCACAACTTAATTCTTTGAGGGGGTCCCATTTTTCATGCTGTTCACCCCCTTACGCTCATATAAGCATGTCTCAATATTATGTATTCCAAGAAACTTGGATAGCCACATTTGGAAAGACGGTGCAGCAGTATCCTTCCACACAGCTGATATCAGAATCCTAAGCACAGCCACAGATATAAAGGCCAGAGCTTCTTCCTCCTTGCCCAAATTTAGATTAGAATTGGTGCCCAAGATCATCAGGGTAGGATATAGATCGATCTTGTGACCTAGCAGCCCCTCCCAAAACTTTTCGATCTCATTCTTCACTGGGGTCAGGAGTCTACAATTGAAAAACATGTGCAGTAAGTCTGCTTGTGCCCCCCCACATCTTGGGCAGGTATCATCTGCTCTTGCCCCTCATGCAAATAATTTATCTGGGGTATAGTACAGGTTAAACACAGTTTTATAATGCTGGGCTCTTAAATTTGTGGCTCTAAATATCTTTTTATTCAAAACCAAGTCCAGGTCAACATCTACATTTGGGTTTCCAAGTTTATTGGACCATGCTACCTCGGTCTTGTCAACAACGTCATGGATCTCTAAAATAAGGACGTTATATATAGACTTAATTTTTTTACACCCATTAGTCAATGCGTCCAAGAGGGGACTGTTACCTGGAGGTGGCGGTTTTGGTTTAATAGCCTTCAGGGATTGAGCCAGTTAGGCATATACAAACCAATGATTATCTGGGATTCCAAAGCCCTTTTGTAAGGCCTCAAAGCTTATAATCCCATCCCCATCCATTAATTCCCGTAGAGTCTTAATTTCCATCCCCCTCCAAATTTTTAAGGTCCTCTCTATCCCTAATCTTGAAAAAAGACAAAAATTACAAATATAAATATATGGATTAATTTTGGGGATATTACACAGATTTCTACTAGACCTCCATACCCTCCAGACACTGTCAATGATCTTATATCTCGCTTTTTTATAAAATCTTCGATCTACCTCACAGAGCATTATGCCCAGCGCCTTTCTTCCTAGCAATAACTCATAAATAGAGGGGGGTTGGTAAACTTCGGGACTTACATTATTGTTGGGGGCGCCTGGCTGGAAGAGTACAGTCATTTGAGTTAAAAGACAGGTCCAATGGTATAGTCTTAAGTTAGGAAGAGCTAGTCCCCCCTTTCCCTTGGGAGAGAGAGGAGGTTTGTAGACCGCCTAATCTTACCGTATTGCCAAATAAATTTAATAAACACAGATTCCATATGCAGCATTATATTTTCCTCGACGAATAGTGGTATGGCCCGGAAGAGATATAATATCTTGGGGAACATTGACATCTTGACCGCATTTATCCTTCCAATCAATGAGAGATGCAGACCATCCCGTCTTCTCAGGTCAGTCTCTATTGATTTAATAAGTTGTACATAATTTCCTTCCACTATTTTCACGACTTCAGCATTAATTGTTACCCCCAAGTACACTGCAGCATCCACATATCTGGAATCTGTCTTTACTATATTCTTTGTGCATATAATCTGAGTCTTTGCTTCATTCAGTAAATACCCTGAATTGGCACCAAATTGTTTTGTCAGATCAACCAGAATTGCCATTGCCTGCTGGGGGTCAGAAGAAAATACAGCCAGATCGTCTGCATAGGCTAATATTTTGTTTTCAAAACCGTTAATTATCATCGGCTTTAGCCTAGGACACCCCATTATAGCCTGAATAAGAGGATCAATATATAGGGAGAAAAGAATTGGAGAGCACGGGCATCCTTGACGTGTTCCCCTTTTTATAGAAAACATATTAGATTTCTCACCCATGACCGTGACTCTGGCTACAGGATCTTGATACATTGCATTCAGTGCTCCAATAGTTTTGTGCCCAAAACCTCTTCCTAGCAGAATGTCCCAGAGATAGCTCCAGACCACACGGTGGAAAGCCTTCTCCGCGTCGAGTAGGATCATGGCGACCTCGCCTCCCATGGCAGCATGGGCGCCGAATATAGCTATTGCTCTGTTGGTATGATCCGTCGTGCCACGTCCGGGAACAAACCCATGCTGCCAGGGGGAGACAAGGCCGCCAATAATCCTGCCCAGTCTCGAGGCCCATATCTTGGAGTATAACTTGGTGTCAGAGTTAATCAAAGAGATCGGTCTATAAGACCCCGGATTCTCGCTAGGTTTCCCTTTTTTATGAAAGATGATGATGTTTGTCTCTTTCCATGAATTCAGGGTCTGTCCCTTATATACTATCCCATTGAAAAGGTCTACTAACAGATCTACAATTTCTGATTCAATGCATTTATAAACCTCCAGGGGGAAGCCGTCAGGACCGGCGGCCTTCCCTGGGGCTAGCTCCTGGAGGGCAGCCTTAACCTCCAATTCAGTAATGTCCCTATCTAATTCCTCTTGGAGAGAGGCATCAAGGCGTGGGCCTGAATCCTCTAAGTTTATCTGTTGTTCTCATCCCTTATTTCCTCATCGTATAGACGTTGATAAAAGTCTCTAAAACATGCAGAATGTCTTTGGTTTCTGTATATTCTCTGCCCCTTTCTACTATCTTCTTAATAGTGTTTTTAGATCGCTCTTGCCGAAGTCGGAGGGCCAGGGCTCTACCAGCATGTTCGCCAGTTTCATATTGATTAGTTCTTGTAGCCTAGTATTCCCCCATCGCCTTCTGAGTGGTCATTTTCTGAAGATCTGCCTTAATGGTCATAAGTGCTTTATGACCATTATTACCATCCCCGCCCGAAGCAATAACCTTGACATGTTCTTCTTCTATAGTTGTAAGTTTCTCTAATAGTTTTAATTCGGCCATCCTGACTTCGTTCCTTAGTTTTGCCGAATAGCTGATGGTTTCTCCTCTCGGAGCGGCTTTAAAGGAGTCCCATACTATATTACGGGAGGAACTATATCTATTAGCAGAGAAAAAATCATCGGACCAGCTCTTGATGTGGGAAATAAATCTAGCATCCTCCAGTAGTTTCCTCTCAAAAGACCATGGGGGTCTAGCTCTTCTACTGTAGCTCCTCTGATATGTAATTACTAAGGGATTATGATCCGAGAGCACCCTCGGTAGTTTAGATATATCTACTCTATTAATCTCTGAAGAGGAAATAAACAAATAATCCAACTTAGAGTACTTCTGAGCTGGGTTTGAGAAGTAGGTGAAACCAGAATTAAGGGGCTCCTTGGCACCCCAAATATCCACTAAGTCTATTGATTCCATCAAAGCTTTGATTGCCCTTTAGACCCGCGGCTTCCGACCAATATAGTTTGCGTTCTCCTCCCAATTGGCTGAGATATTTAAGTCTCCACAAACTATTACGGGTGCCAACCAGCCCACCAATTCTATCTCTAAGAAATCAAAGATCTCTGGATCATCGCCATTCGAGCCATATATTACGCAAATGGTAAAGCCCATTTCCAGCTCTGCAATCACCCATCTACCGCAATTATCTGCTTTCACCTTGTTAACACCTCCCAAAGACTTACTTACCAGAATGGCAACCCCTCTAATCATTGAAGATTGTAGTGAACAGGCGACCAAGTCAAACCCATTCACTAACAAAAGGTTCCTCTTTGCCCATGGGAGGTGTGTCTCTTGGAGACATAAAACATCAATTTTATTAAACTTAACAAAGTAAGCCAGTCTTTGTCTCTTCCTCCAATCATTTAATCCCCCCGCGTTCACTGTACATATTTTAATGTCTGACATCCTGGCTTATAGTTTGACATACCATCCTGTTCTGCCACTTGATCCTGTTATTCATTCTTAACTGCTCCCTATGTCCGAATATGCTCAAAACCGTGGTGATGCACTTTGAGCTCCCTTTTCCATTTTTCCACCCACCCTCCCTTCCCTCCACCCAACGCCCCTGCTCGCCCACCCACACTGTGAGGCGCACAACTCTAGTTTGTGCATGTGATGGACATGCAGTTGCGATGAGGACATCAAACAACTTTACTCAATTACAAAACAACCCAGAAAAAAAATGGATAATGAAAACAAAAATTAAGCAACAGTAATCTAAGCATTCGCGCACTTGAGGGCTCTGTCCATTACCCTATAGGAGTATAAATACTATATGTGTCTATTTATCAAGGCTATCCAGATACTCCTTGGCCTTAATTTCAGATGAGAAGTATATTGTTTTCCCTTCGTTAATGATTTTTAGCTGGGCTGGGTTTATTAAATACGCTTGGAGTTTCCTATCTTGAAAGGGCTTTATCAGCCCCCTTAAACGCCAGCGTCTTTCTACTGTCACATGGCAGAAGTCCGGGCGAACAAAAAAGAATACCCCATCACAGTTCATCCTGGCATCAGGTCTAGCCCTTTCCGCGATTGCCTGGCGAAGTATAAAATTGCCCAGCAATATTAACACCGCCCTAGGTTTATCCCCCTCTTTAGCATTTCTTCTTAGTTTGAAGGGGGTGCGATGCACTCTTTGTATCTCCTTTGACCAGTCCCAACAGGGCAATTCGGGGAAAGCCTGCTGGAAGAGTTTGATAGTATAGGCTCTGATATCTGACCCTTCTGTTCCCTCGGGAATTCCTAAGACTCTCAGATTGTTTCTCCGGAGCCTATTCTCCATTTCCTCCAGCTTCCATTGCATATCTATCACTTGGGAGCTCTGAGCATCTACCTTGGATGTGGTTGCTGCCATCTCAGTCTCCCACCCTCTCTTCTAGATTTGACACTCTGTACCTGGTGGCAGCACATGCCTTAGAAAGGTTGCGGGTCAAACCAGGCTTTACTGCAGCCTGGCAGAACACAAAGCGTGTCTATAGAGCAATGGCCGTGAGGTTCATATACTTGCCCGATGTCACTGTTTATGTGGACTTTAAAAGGACTGATTCATAGTAAGGGGGAAGAGTAATTGGATTTTTTTGTTTACTGGTGACAATAAATGGAGTACCCCATGGCACTTGGAAGCCCTTCTGGTGAAGGTGTCCAATGCAGGCCGAAGGGGAAGGATCTATGCCAATTTTCTACCTAACCACTGAACTGTGTAAATTAGTTTCATATTAGATACATTTTCCGGCCTCGAAAGTAAAAGTGATCGCGATCAAGTGCAGCGAGCGATGCGCTTAATGAGCATGACGAGGAAAAACATATGGCGCCTCTCCTCATAAGCGGGCGCCGCGCACATGTACGCAAGCTGTAGGCAGCATTTTTTTAAGCCCTTACTAAAAGTCTCGCCAGGCCTGCGCATGCGCTCGGTCAGGCGAGACCTAAAAAGGACTGTCAGTTCCTTCCCTCTCACATTGGGCGCCTGGCTGGGCCACATGTGAGTACACTCTTCTCTTCTATTACACTTTGTCTTGTGCACATTTCACTCTGACAGCCAATCGTTCTTGCTTCAGGTGTCCTGCATTGTTTGGTCCCGATGTGACCCCCCATTTACTTTTGGGGTCAAAACACCGTCAACACCTAATTTAACAACCCACTTTCAAACCCCTATTATTGTGTTAGAAGGCTGTTGATATTTTGTTTATTTATGCTTGTGGTCATTTTTGTACGACTGAAACCTACTGTATGTTACAAATTGTCAACTCCCCTTTTTTAGTTTTTAGTTCACTTAGGACACTGAGCACATTGTTTTTATTATATTTTACTACACAAAGTGCAAAAATAAGAAAAAATCCTTGAAACTTCTGCTGTCTGGTGTGTATGATTGTGATTCTCCCTCTGACAATCCATTCACATAAAAAATATATGCCATTGAGCATTATAATTAACAAACATTTTTCACATAGTCCACAGGAACTGCTGTTTCTTGTTGCATACCTCTTCTGGCACAGCATCATCAAAGAGCACTTTCAGATTGGCGATATGGGAATGGCCTACTTGTTGGTAAATAAATATAAAAGTACATAACAGACCTACTAACATTAAGAAATGTATGACATAATAGCCACCTCTGTGTCTGTCGATGGAGCTAGGGCCAATTGTATGAGGGGTGTGCCTTATATTTGCACCATGCATCATGGTACATGTGTTATGTCAACCCCTAAATTAGACATTTAAAAAAATGCAAAGCTACTTTGTGTGCCTTTGACAGGTGTGAAGATGCCAGAACAATGCAACGCTGTCCAAAGTTCAGTGTTGCATCACTAAGAGAGGGGTTTCATGGGTGCTGTGTGGGTGTTTCCATGCAACTCCCAGGGTACATGACACATGTCAGGTAAACCTGTAAAAGCATCAAATAAGTAGGTTTTCCCAGGTGATGTGTAACAAGTAAAAATAGCTTAAGTCATTCAAGGTACTCCCACTTCCTATGTGTGTTACATACCATGGCATACTTGCATAGATGACTATACCTCCAAGTGTTCATCATGTGCAGGAAGGGTACCCTTACTTCAGAAATACAATCCTGCATGTAACAGAGGCACCCTTGCACCATGGTGCAAATGTACCTGTGTTTGTGCTATACACCCCATTGTGTGCCAGTGCAGGATGAAAGGACAGAAATGCCCTGTATGGCCAAAATACTGTGCACTACTACCCCCCTTTCTCAGTAATGCAGTGCAGTGCAGACAGTAGACTAGCTCCACTGAAAAGTGCAATCTTCCAAAATAGTCAGGCCCTTGTGTCATGTGCACATAGTGGAATAACATACTGCAACATTTAGCTAATGATTTCCCACATTGACATCCCTTTACTAATCTGTAAATGGCAGTAGTTACAGAACATTAGTTAGTAGTAATGTGTCATTTCACTCTGTGTGAATGGAAAGCACCACATCATCTGCACTGGATAACAAATCACGATAAAAACCATGTTGTATTCCAGACAAGTGAATATGAGTTCAAAGGCTACACAATAGGTAATTGAGAGAATAGTGTCACCTCAAGGGCATACCTACTATCGGTATCAGTCAAACTGAACAAATGTAATGGTGTGAAAACAAGTACTGTGGAAATGAGTAGTGTGTCACACATGGCAACTTACATGTACGTAGACCAAAGTTTCAGGAGCAATACAGGAAGAAGTATTTGGAAAGGCCGTGTGGCATGTAATGTTAGTGTAAGCACCAGACATGTGTAAATGTCAACACTGGATAACATTGTGACATCACAGTACAAAACACAATTATGTCTCAGCCATATTGACAGTCTAGGTACACACATACACATAGGTTTCAAGCCACACTCACATATGTACCCAATGTGATACATCATCTGTTTTGTGGTGTAAATTGCACAAATGTAAAGCATTAGAATCAAGCATTGTTAAACTCGCAAAGTCTAACACAATGTCGTCAAATATGTCATTCATCAGTCATGAATATAGAAGAAAATGCAACCTGGACAAGGCAGCACAGTGTACTCAGGATACCAATTTCAACATTCATTTGCCTTAGCAATGCGGAAAGAATCAATGCAAAGAAGTATACAATCCCCTACAAGTTACAGTCATACACATACATGTGAAAACCTAAGGTATTGTGTTCAGGTCTACGGCAGACAGCTACTTGTAACAACATCAATGTGTCCTACATAAAGAAGGACCACATCACAATACCTATATGTCAATCCATATGCACCATGACAACTTTTCTGATGGAAAGCAATAGCTGAAGGCTGACAAAAATGGGTACAACTAGCCATGCTATATGTTAGAAACGCACCACATGTATGCACCAAATTCACATGCTAAAGTAAGTGAACAATTGAAAGGTTATGTCATTGACATGGGGGCAGCAACAACATCAGTGGTCCCACAGGGGCATATTATATGTATTTGTGAGTGTCAGACATGTCGGCACTGTCACAGCCTACCTAGGGATGACCAAAAGGCCAAAAAGCAGATCAATAGTCTGGCACTTTGAACATGTAGTGAGTGCACATGACATAGAGTGGCCAGGAACCTCTCAAAATACCTATCACAGTAAGCTACTGGCCAAACATGAATGTCTACATTTAGAAGTGTCAAAAGTATCAGGGCAAGTGAATCCTTTGCTATTACACAGAGAACTGGAAGAGGCATTTATAAAACAATGGGAAAATGTATATGTAACATATTTTGTCATCAACAAAATGCAATCTGTACCGTGTTTTCAACTGTCTACTTTTGCGTAACAGAAGTTTTAAAATGTTTTCTATCGCTGGCAGGCATCATTACAGCACTGCACTTTTTTACAGTGTCTACATGTACCTATTGCGCTTTGCTGAGCCATTCAATCCAAGGACTGCACTTATACGATATCCTCATTTAACTTCTTCGCTTGCTTGCCCCATCCCACTTGCCCCTTCCCGTATTGCTGCTTGCTTGCCCCATCCCACCCGCTCCCTTCCACATTGTTGCTTGGTTATCCTATCCCACCCATCATTGTTGTTGCTTGCCATGTTGCTCCCACATTGATGTTGCTGGTCCCATCGCTCCCACCTCCCTCCCTCATTGTAATTGATTTATTCGGTCCCTCCCATATTGGTGTTACTTTCCCTGTCCCTCCTGCCCCTTCCTGTGTTGTTGCTTGCACCATCCCTCTGGCCCATTCCACGTTGTTGTTGCTTGACCCATCCCTCCCACGCTGTTGTTGCTTACTCCATCCCTCCCTCTCCATTTCTGTGTTGTTGTTGCTTGCCCCCTCCCTCCCGCCATCTTGTTGCTTGCCCATCCCTCCCACTCCTACTGCATTTTTTTCTAGCCTTCTCCTGTCTCACCAGAAATAAAAGCACTATGACATGGCCTGCGCTGGCTGTGTCATAGCTTTTTTTTTCAACTTTCACCCATGCTGCATAGCTGGTGCACTGCTTTACAATATGATTAAAATGCACTGACAATGTCAATAGCTCTTGCGTATGCAATACATATTGTTTTTTCCAATGCTTGTTAGAAGCAGCAACCCTGAAATTGGGATGCTCTTAGAGAATGGTTGACAGCTCTGGGAGGAATGGCCCAAAAGTGGCTGGAGCACATATATATGAGTGTGTTCACTGTTTACATATGTGAGGCAAGAAATGTCATGGGGCTTTGAAGTTTGTGAATGAATTGTGATTGTGAAAGTTGAGTTTGTAACATAAAAAGTGTATTTGTGAAGCATCATTTTTATCACAAGTGGTTTCTTAGCATTGACAAAAAGTAGATACTTATTGCTTTACAACTCTATGGGAGTCATTGTATCGACCTTCGAAGGACGATAGCCTAGGTGGGCTTGCTGGGATGGGAACCTGCGGCCATCGGGTTAAACAGTAGTACACTAAGACAAAAGATGCGGTCTTCCTAGAAGGGGGGTGTAAGACCATATGGCTGGTGAAGTGTGACATAAAACGTAGGCGGGCCTGACACAGCATGGGATGTGCCAGGCAAGGCGATAAATGGGTTGAATGATCGTGATAATGTACTGCACCATATCCCAATGACCAGGTGATTGAGGTCTGCTGTTATTACTGTGCCCCTGATGAAATATACGGCTTCTGGAATCCGCAGGTCTGAAAGCCAGGTTGAATGAGTGATGTATCATTCTCAGAATTAAGGTATCTTGATTAACTATTTGGTCAAAAAGAAAATCCAGGCAAGTGATATTAGGTGCAATTAGATTTCACCTGAATGTAAAGCAAGGAAGTTCTGTGATGTTGCAGCAAGGCCCCTAGTGCCTGCAGATTCGTAGAGAGGAAAATCCCTGATATTTTATGAGTTGGTAGATGCTAATGCCCATCTCTGCGTAGTTTCAAACTCCTACGTGCACTTGAAAAATATCTATCACTAGCTTACCCGTCGGGCGTTGCTGCAATCTCAGAAGAAAGGAAATTTAAGGGAACTTGTTATGATAACATTCAATTTACAATGTGTCATTTTTATTGAAACTTATTCATTTTAATATGGAAAACATTTTAAAGTGTTGTTTTAATTCTGTTTATTTATTCGAGTGCTTGTGGATACACAGTATTTTTTGTTTTTCCGTCTGGTGTGTACACGAATAAATCAGAAGGTTTTCCGACGCGTGAGTTGGCCACGTACAGTTATCCATGTGAGAAGCACGGATTCTCTGGCTTCATATTTTTTTCACTTGTCCTCAGCTGAAACCTTTCTGGGAGGCCATTCTCTTACATATTGAGGTGGCTATAGGGAAAACACTTCTGCCCATGGCCAAATTGGCCCTCTTTGGTATATGTAATGACAGAGGGTTGCTTAAAGATGCTGAGGAAATGTTTGTATTTATTTATTGCGCTGTTGCCCGCTCCCTAATACTCCAAAATTGGAAATCAAAGGAAGTTCCATCCCATTTGAAATGGCTTAACAAAATGAGGAGGTCATGGAATTTTGAAAAAGCTTATGCCAGTAGAGTGGGAACAGTTAGGAGATTTGATAGGAACTGGAAGTATTTTGAGAATCTTGAGGAAATAAGGGGGGGTTAAGCTAGAATTTAGATTGAATACTGATAATAGGTCTAAATCATTCTTAAGCAGTCTTGAAGTGTTGGTAAGTTTAATTAATAAGTCACATGCACACTTTTTTTCTGTGGTATTTGCACTATTAGTAATTCTTAAGCACTAGCACTTTGTTTCCGGTTGGATTGTACTGTATTGCATTTGCACTTTATGCTCGAAATTTTGGGGATGTTGCACACTGCTTGTACTTGAAAATTTATATGTATAGTTTTATCAACATTGACTGCTCCCGGCTTTAAAGTATTCAAAACTCCTCCCTTCCATTCAGATTTTAATAGAAGAAGCTTTTAAATATTCTGTATTCGTCTCCATTGTTCAAATTGTCCATATATGTATTGTACCTTAACTATGCTCTGCTCAATAAAAAAAAAAAAAGAAGCACGGATTCTCCAAATCTAGTCCACACACTTTCAGCGATTGTCCCTGTGCTTTGTTGATGGTCATGGCAAAAGCGAGTCACACCGTACACTGTAAACGTTCAGTATTGGAAAGATTATGAGGGCCCTGGGGGGCCTGGGGGCCGATATTTAACACATTTTTCATTTATTTATTTTTTTGCCAGAACCTTCGCGGGAGTGTACTCAACAACTTTTAACATTTTTTTTTGCCAGAAACCTTCGCGGGAGTGTACTCAACAACTTCCCAAAGTTTCATGGCGATCGGATGAATGGTGTAGTAATGCCTAAAGGACAAACAGATATACTTTCGTTTTTATATATATAGATGTAGAAGACAATATATGGAGCACTTGAGCCAGTGCTATTTGAGTGCAAACCTCACAATCTACACTAATGTATATCAATTTTCTCGAAAGAGTAGCCAATTCACAATGCCACTTCAGGCTTTTTTTGCTCTAAGCTTTTTGGATGCTAATAAATTAAGTGGCTGATTGACTTCATCTCATTTAATGTGCATGCGTTTGCTCATTAAACCTAACATAGCTTAACAGTAAACCAGATATCAAACTGCATCACTGAATGATCGAATAAGATGATTGTAGCACAACTTATGAGTGAGAACAAAATGAAATCTGGGCCTCAGTTATGAATTTTAGTTTTTGTGGCGCAGGGCAGCGCATCAAGTCACTTTGCTGCGCTGCCCTGCATCAAAAGAAAGGGCAGCAGTAATGTGCCATATTAATGACATGTAAACAAAAAAGATTGCTGGCCCTCCTACTTATTTCGTCTCGCTTTCAACTTATGAGACCACAAACAAAAATACACGTCACTTTGTTTGTATGGGTAATTTTATTTAACCCTTTTACTCATAATTTTTGTTGAGATTTATCTATTTCATGAGCAAGAAGAACACTTTATGTACACTTATATACAATACAAAGACATTTATACATATTTACAACTACTATACAAATACATTACAATACATACTATACAATGAATCAAACAATAATCAACAAACTTCTCATGTGAAGAATATTAAGCGAATCCGTATTCAAAAATAATTACTCTTTCCGAAGTAATCAAACCGCTATTAGACCCATAAGGTTTCAGAAAAAATATGTCAACGGCAGCAATAAGAAATTAATTCACAGTTAATTCCAACCAAAAAATGACTGGACCCATAAAGGGCAAATATTATGGGGTATCTGTCTGCCGTTTGCCGACGTGTTTCGAATCTGTAAAGGATTACAGATTCTCCTCAGGGCTCTCTCAGTGTTTTCAATCTACACAAAAATAAATGAAAACGAAGTTTGTTTAGAAGTTTGCGACTTGTTTTGAAGACCCCCTATTGTTGCTGAGCTATGCTGAACTAGTTACCTTTATGCAGAATGCGGTGGGCTCTCGTGGTTCAGTTGTACACGAGGGGCTGTGCGCCGCAGAAAGTCAGTGGATTAGAAGTTTAATTCTGCAAAAAAATTAATTCACAAACTTACAAAGCCATCTGGAGCGGTACCAAGTGACTACTACAGACCCAAAGCTGCACGCTCATACCTTCGTCGAGTGTGGCGTTGGATGCTACATTAAGTCCTCAGTTTGCTCTTTCTACCTGTTCCGTGCGACCTGTAAAGCATAAGGGTCGCGCTCAGTATTGACATAAGTTATGGCACAAGGACGTTTAGGAAGTGTTGTGGAATTTTGTAAAGCCACATACCTAGATTTCTGGTGGTTAGCACCGGACGGCGGTCGCCATGCCGAATGCTCGTTGTCTTAGTAAAAATTCAGATTCAATCGGTGGTGGGGGCACGTGTTCCTCCCTGTTCTTTACAAACGCGTGGCTCACTCGCGCTGTAAGACATAAAGGGGTCCCTTAGTTCCTGAATCAATACAATTTTGGTGTAATGAAGACTCACTTCGTTGGAGCCTCACCGACACTCACCTTTCTATCGCATGGTCGAACCAGGAAATGCAAACGCTGGAACAGCCTAGTGGCTGTGCAGGGCTCCTACATCATAGTGAGCCAGGCGCTGGGCATTATGGATATTGTAGTTTGTCAGAGGGGACACATTACAATCTTGAAATTTCTGATAGTGTGTTCAACCCCGTTTGGGTGCTATTGAACTTTAATATTAAATAAGCCTCTTTCTTCAATAGGATCTGATCTATATTGATCCCTGTTTTCAGTTGATTAATGCTGAAAAGCACGGTCCAATTGAACTCATTTTCTCCGTGTTGTTTGTCGGAGAAATGTTGAACAAGGGGCGCAGTTAGCACTTTATTTTTGACCCGCGACCTGTGTTGAGTCATACGCGTGTTGACCTGCTGATTGGTCTTACCAATATAGATTTTATTGCAGGGACAAATTATGGCATAGACGACATTTTTTGTTCTACAATTGGTAAAGCTGGTGTGGGACCAAGTTGTATTAGAGTGTTGGAAGGTGGTACCCTCAATGGTTGTATCGCACGCGATACAATTTCCACACCTATGATGCCCCTCGATAGGTTTGAGACCCCATTTTGACAACAAATCACTTTTAGGTTTAACAAGTCTAATGTCCGCACGGACTAGTTGTTGACCGATATTCTGATTTCTTCTGAAAGCGAATATTGGGCGAGGAATGGGTGTCTCCAATTGTTCTAACAAGCGCCAATTTTTTAATACCATTTGGCGTATGTTATGGGTTTCGGCACAAAATGTCGTTACACAGACTAGATTTTCAAGATCACGTTTGACCTTTGTTTCAAGGAGGCACTCCCTTGGTGTGCAACGTGCTCTTTTAAAAGAATGTTTAAGGAGCTTTTTAGGATATCCCCGTTGTGTCAGTTCTTCACAGAATTTTGATCCATGTTGCTCGAATTTTGCCAGCTCCGAACAATTCCTCCTGATTCGTAGGAGTTGTCCATATGGCAAGTTTGCCCTCAGGTTCCTGGGATGTGAGCTCCCATAGTGGAGTATGGTATTGCGGTCCGTCGCTTTTTTGTAAAGTGAGGATTTCAAAGACCCGTCCACATCTCCTACTTCCACATCCAAGAATGTCATTTTGACACTGCTTGAGTCAATTGAGAATTTTATGTCCTTATGTCTATTATTGAGCCACTGGTGAAAGTCACTCAACTCGGAGTGGCTCCCCTGCCACAGGAGCCACACGTCGTCGATGTAACGATACCAGTGCACAATGTGGTGTGCAAAAGGGTTGTCAACCTCCACATACTTTTTCTCGAATTCGGCCATGTATAGTACGGCCATTTCTGGGGCATAAGGGCACCCCATCGCGGTGCCCTTGATTTGCATAAAGAAGTCGTTGTTAAAGCGGAAGTAATTTCTTTTGAGGGTTATTTCAGCCAATCGCAAAATGAAAGATGTTGGGACTCTATGTGGTCTTTCCCTTAAATCTAGATAGAGTTCCAAAACCTCCAGTGCCTCGTCTTGCGGTATCTGGGTGTAGAGGGACGTCACGTCCATGGTTACCATGAGTTGTGATGTGTGGTTGAACGGAGTCCCTTCTACCTTGACCAGGAAATCAGTGGTGTCTCTTAGATAGGACTTCACATTTGTTACAAAGGGCGTCAGGAAGAAGTCTATGTACTTCGACAAAGGCTCAAGGCATGAGTCGCAGCCAGACACTATTGGTCGCCCCGGTGGATTTGACAGGTTTTTGTGAATCTTTGGTAGGAAATATGCCACAGGAGTTCTTGGGCATTTCTTTACCAAAAAATCACTCTCTTTGGGGCCTAGGAAACCACTCTCTCTGCCTCTTTGGACAATCTCTGTGATTGAGGCCTGGATCTGGTGCCCCCACCACCGATTGAATCTGAATTTTTACTAAGACAACGAGCATTCGGCATGGCGACCGCCGTCCGGTGCTAACCACCAGAAATCTAGGTATGTGGCTTTACAAAATTCCACAACACTTCCTAAACGTCCTTGTGCCATAACTTATGTCAATACTGAGCGCGACCCTTATGCTTTACAGGTCACACGGAACAGGTAGAAAGAGCAAACTGAGGACTTAATGTAGCATCCAACGCCACACTCGACGAAGGTATGAGCGTGCAGCTTTGGGTCTGTAGTAGTCACTTGGTACCGCTCCAGATGGCTTTGTAAGTTTGTGAATTAATTTTTTTGCAGAATTAAACTTCTAATCCACTGACTTTCTGCGGCGCACAGCCCCTCGTGTACAACTGAACCACGAGAGCCCACCGCATTCTGCATAAAGGTAACTAGTTCAGCATAGCTCAGCAACAATAGGGGGTCTTCAAAACAAGTCGCAAACTTCTAAACAAACTTCGTTTTCATTTATTTTTGTGTAGATTGAAAACACTGAGAGAGCCCTGAGGAGAATCTGTAATCCTTTACAGATTCGAAACGCGTCGGCAAACGGCAGACAGATACCCCATAATATTTGCCCTTTATGGGTCCAGTCATTTTTTGGTTGGAATTAACTGTGAATTAATTTCTTATTGCTGCCGTTGACATATTTTTTCTGAAACCTTATGGGTCTAATAGCGGTTTGATTACTTCGGAAAGAGTAATTATTTTTTAATACGGATTCGCTTAATATTCTTCACATGAGAAGTTTGTTGATTATTGTTTGATTCATTGTATAGTATGTATTGTAATGTATTTGTATAGTAGTTGTAAATATGTATAAATGTCTTTGTATTGTATATAAGTGTACATAAAGTGTTCTTCTTGCTCATGAAATAGATAAATCTCAACAAAAATTATGAGTAAAAGGGTTAAATAAAATTACCCATACAAACAAAGTGACGTGGATTTTTGTTTGTGGTCTCATAAGTTGAAAGCGAGACAAAATAAGTAGGAGGGCCAGCAATCTTTTTTGTTTACTGTTATATTGGGTCAAGCTGCCCCCCGTCCCAGGACCAAACTCCGTTGCTTTACTAATATTAATGACATGTGGCATATTCCTGTCATTTGGCACTGTGCTGGCACCAGTTTGGCTGCCATGCGCCAACTTAGGTAAGGGTGGCGGCATTGATGGCATTATTGTTATTGTGCAGTAAGGGGCACCTTGTCGTCGCCTCATAGATATGATTGAGAGGCCTGCGCAACTGGACCATGAAAAAAAATTACACCCCAGGCAGTGCAGACCTCTTGTAAATTAGCCCCTTTGTGTCCACAACCAACAGAGTTCTGCTCATGCATACCCCATAGATCAATAATACTCAAAGTACAGATTGGGCCGCATGTGGCCCTCCTGACCTTTACACGTGGCCCCCTGTGGACCACTAGCACAGGGCTGATGTTTACTCTTCTCAGCACTAAGATTCAAAAGAGAGGGCAAGTATTTATTTAAAGGTTAACTGATGCTAAAGAAAGGAAGTAACTAGTGTGTCCTGCACAGCTTAACTTTAGAAACACCTTCATTTTTAAAGATGTCTGTTTAAAATTCAAAAAGTGTATTTCATGAACATGCAGAAACATTTCACCTTAGTACATCAGATTATATCAGTCCATTGAAAGTATTTTTTTTTAAAGTGATAGTTTTCAAACATGTATTTAGAAATATTCTTTCTTCCTCTCCACCCTGACAACAATACCAATAGTGAACTAAGAGTTTAGCCAGTTGTTATCTGCAATCTTTAGGTGGTCTGGGGTCCTATTATGCTTGAATGCTTTTATTAAATCAAACACAGGAGAAGGTGTTGTACGGCGTACATCCTGAAGTCATGTTTTTCAAGGTCCACATATGTGATTGTCTAGGAAAAAAGGGGGGAAAGTGAAATAAAACAATTGCCTAGAATCACATTATTTGATTAAGTGGAGAAGCCAGGATTAATCCCAAGCTTTTGGTTTCACATTGGGCAATTCAGACAATAGATGTATATGCTTTGCTTCCCTGACATTCATCTTACCGCCAACCCCCGAACGCCACCCTGCTGGCATCGATGTGGCTCTCAGTCACATCACAGACCAAACTTTGTGGCCCCTGGGAAAATGTATGCGAGTAACAATGCCATAGATGAAAAACAGGAACTAGTTTCCTCGTTCAGATTCCGAGCGAGGAGATCAAAATAATCAAAGTTTGCCTCCACTCCTGTTTGGCTGGGGTGGTTTGTGTTATGTTAGGTAGGGGCCCTGTTTGCAGGCAAATAAGGTTTCACAAGCTGTGCTGCATCTGAGTAGAACCCCAGATCTAATCTACGCCAGGGAAAGGCCTAAAATCGATCTGTGGCTGAGACATTTTTGATTTATTGATTTAAAAAAAAAAATTAAAAGCACACACCTGACCTATATATGTTTTATATAACTGTACAACAGAAAAGATAGATAGGCCAATATATAATAATGATTAGAACATTGGAATGTTGAGCTCCATTGAAGATAATGAAGTAGTTCAGGGCTAATAATGGCTGATATAACCCTTCTGCTCCAATATTCCAATGTTTGTCTTTATGTTTCTCCCTTTTCAATTTAAAACGTTCTACCCGTAGTGATAGGAATTTTCTATTAGCCTTATTGCTCTTCTGCCTTGGGCTATACCAGTTGTTAAAGATGCACTGTCCCTAGTTATAGGCCCTCATCTGCAGTATGGGCTTATAACTCTGGTTCAGGGCCTTTAACAAATGGTATAAACCTCAATAGCAGGCTATATTAAAGTATACCATAATGATGTATCGTTTTCAAGAGAAATGAAGAGCAGAAGAGCAAATTTTAATATGGTGAGAGGATGTGGCCTAACGGCCAGAACTGCCGACTTCGGAGGTAGGAATCCGGGTTTGAGTATAGGCGTGGCCTCAACATCCTGTAATTCTGGGCAAATCACTTAATCTCCATGTACCCATGGATACCCTCACTGATGATAAACTGCGGTATACAAATCCGCCTTTCATTTCAATGAGTGACAAGTGTACCAAATGGTCGAGAAGACGAATCCCAGATGTAACTCATTACTGAAAGTACAGAATATAAACATATTGTAGGAAAAAGTCATTTAATAATTTGTTTCAACCAGAGCACTAACAAAAATGCTTCCACGGCCGAAGTGGGGGGTACGTGGCGTGCCGCGCAATGCCACGCTGCATGCTTTGCAAATCACAGCTAATAAAACATTATTTTGGCATTCAATGTTAAAGGGGTTATGCTGCCTGAATGGGGCTTATGCTGCCTATAAGGTGGAAGATGAAGGAGATTGTCAACTTATCTTTGCTACTTAACCTGACACATGGTTGTGACTACATCTACTATTAGCCTCATAGCAACCTTTTAGATGTAGGAAATCTCCCACTCTCCACCTAGGTCTGTCCGCCCTTCCTCTTTACTATTTGACCCCTGCCTCAGAAAAATGCACCACCTCTACCCAGGAGCCTCCGCGAGAATCTCCTGCAGACATTCCCGGCTGTCCCCGCGCCTTTGTCTTCTTCCTGGTTCCGGGCGCGGAATGCTGGCACATGGCAGCTGCCTTTTTCCGTGCTCTTAATCCCACACACCTACCTACAGGCTGCCCACTGGTGCTCACGCCTCTGGACGCTCATCAGAATGCCAGATATTTCTTTCACCGCACATTCTCCCCTCCCCGGGCCTTTCTCTCCCCTGCCACCGCGCATAAAGGCATACTTCTAACACCACTGATACAGAACTCGGATTTCGCTCAAAGCGGCCCCTCGCCAAAATAATGTTCTGCCCTGCTTTTATTGTAGAACCCCCCCCCTGAAGAGCGGCACAAAGGCAGGGATTGGAGTGGGAGAGTGACGGGCGACAGATTACAACAGGTGGCCAAACACTGGGCAAAAGCAAGTTGTCTCTTTTCGGCATTGTTTTGAGAAACCAAACACTCTTCCTTTTCTGTGAGCAAAAGGCAGTGGCGGTGTTAAAGCACCGCGGGGGACAAATCAAGCCCCGTAAAGTGCCATGTAAAAAGTCTGTCCAGCCTCATTAGCTGTCACGAGTAACAATGCTGAGCTGGCACTGAAGGCAATTTCCAGCTAGCATGTCATTAATCACTTCTTGTCAGTCCAGAATGGAGGAGGGCAAGGGGGACTCCCTCCCTCCTTCCTTCTCCCTCCCGACCCCCCTTCTGTCCCCCACCCCCGCCCACATCTCTAGCAATTTAGTTTAAGGTTGCACATGTGTGTATGATACATTCGACTTGTCATATTTCGGTGACTAATAGACACGCAGACCTGGATTTGTAGGCTGCCTATGGCACTCTTAAACCAGTCCTTACCTGCTGCGCCTCCCCCATTCTTCTGAAGTTTCCAGCAATTAGACCTATGGAACATCTTGTACCAAGCACTCACTGGAAGGGAAACGTGATATACTGGTGTTTTTTTGGGGGGGAGAACCAGAAGTATTTGAACAGCATGTGTATTTATATAGCGCTTACTATCCGGAACTCCGAAGTGACTTGCAAAAACCTTATCATGTACACGATGGGGTACTTTATCCCATATAATACATGGTCACACCATCACCTTTCCCACACACCACTTAAAACCTTAGTGCGCAGCTCTTTCATATAATAGAGCGAGCATGTTTGCGAACATGCAGAATACAAATAAAACCTCTAGTGCAGAATTAAACACATCAAAAACGTGTTAGATATCTGTTGCAAACAGATATTAGAAACAGTTCAATTGAAGTCAGTTTTTACAAAAAAAAGCTGCAGTAGCTCGGTATGTGTAGAAACATGCAGACAGATTCCAGCTTTTCTCTGCCTAAGGAAAGTAAAAAGTAAACTTATTCTCTTTGCTTGTCATTGTAAGCTATTAAAATAGAGCAGAAGAAAGAAAAGCAAGGTTGTGTTTTCATTGCTTTAAACATCTGCTTCAATTATTATATGACCTGACCTGCCTTTCACCTCGGCAGCTGGCTCAGACAGAAAACATTGTGATGCAGAACTGGGCTATAATAACTTATAAGAGTCGAGTTCTAACTTATATTCTTTATAATCAGCGACTGAGTGCGCCATTAGTCGTCCATTATGAAGAAATTAGAGACATGTATTTATACACGGATTACAGAATCCCATGTATTGTAGAGGGATATTTGCGGTGTGACAAGTCACTGTCATCACAGTTACATCAGACACTGACTTCAAGATGGCCATTCCACAATTCATTCCATCAGATGTTTCATAGTTGGTGGAAATCTCTGCTATATGAACCAAACAACTCTAACAATTACAATAAAACATGGCTACACGATATTAACTGTACCCACACTACTGATTATCCAACTCAAAGTAACTGAGGACAGACTAGTTCGATATGTGATGGAATATTCAAGACAAGGGAATGCAGTTACCAGAACCTGCCAGCACTGCATGGCCATATAAACAACATGTTAGACGTGAAAGCCTTTGTTGGGTCTTCCTCCAAAGTTTTTTTGCTTGCCTCCCTCCATTTTCTGTACCCATGTTTGCTGACTCTAGGACTCTGTGCACTTTAGCGCTAATCAGTGCTAAGGTGCTTGGGCTCTCTCCCCTAAAACATGGTAACATTGGATCGTACCCAATTGGCAAAATATCCCTAGTAACATGTACTGCAGGTTTCCAGGACTTGTAAGTTAAATGCTACTGATGAGCCTGTAGCACTGATTGTGTCGCCCATGTAAGTAGCCCCTTAACCATATCTCAGGCCTGCCATCGCAGGGCCTGCGCGTGCAGTTCACTGTCACTCCGACTTGGCAGGTAAAACTACTTGCTAAGCACTAAACTCCCCTTTTTGTTACATATGTCACCTTTAAGGACAGCCCTTGCCAGCCCAGAGGGCAGGGTGGTATGTAACAAAAGGGAAGGGCATGTGCTTGTATGCTTTACATGTCCTGGTAGTTAAAAACAGCCTATTTTGTTCTTCACTACGGTGAGGCCCACTCCTTTCATAGACTAGCATTGGGAAATCCCTTTCGTGCTTCTAATTTGTAATTTCTGATTTCAGGGGAGTAGCTTTATCATGTTTGATAAGGGTGGAATAGTAGTGATAGATGTGCTTTGCTGGTAAGGTTGGACTTAACACCACCAGTGCAAAAATGCCACTTTCAGACAGCGGGCATTTTTCTGCTCTTAACTTTGCTCTGTGGGACCTCCAGCCTGTCTCCCATACCCATCTGGATA
The DNA here is from genome assembly GCF_964263255.1 of Lissotriton vulgaris. Lineage (NCBI taxonomy): Eukaryota > Metazoa > Chordata > Amphibia > Caudata > Salamandridae > Lissotriton > Lissotriton vulgaris. The sequence goes on from NC_141699.1 coordinate 699,667,918, forward strand.
GGGTGACAGATCCCATTAGTGCATTCCCCCACGACAGGCCTAAACCCAGGAAGGCCAGGAGTGGCTGAACACTCCCTCTGCATAAATCTGATTTCCGATGGCCGGCCTGGGCGGACGGAAGGAAAGGGGGCTCACACCAGGACATCAAGGAGTAATTACCTGATCTCACACAAATGGCTGGTGATCCCCATAGATAACCAGGCAGACAGGACTGGCTTGAAAGGGGTGCTCGTGCACTTTAAAACCACTCTTTGAAGTTCTCCCCACATGAAAGGCACATTTCGGTATAAGTACTGGTCTCTGACCCTCCCAATTCAGACACTTTTGGATCTTGAACTGAACCTCTGTCAGTGGACTGCGGTGCTGCCCAGCGGACACAACTAGAGTGCTTTTCAGCAAGGACTGCTTTCCTGCTTATTGCCCTACTGCCTGCTGCTCCCTCATTCTGCTGGAAGGAGAGATGAACTCTGACTTCCCTCCAAAGTGATCTCCATGGGCTTGTTAGCTTGCCTCCTGTTTCCGAAGTCTCAGGGACATAAAATACTTACAGCAGTTCTACTGGTGCTGCTGGAATCTGCCTTCAGTGAGTCCTGCCCTTGCCCGAGATGCCCCCTCCAAGTTCTGGGCCTTAGACGTGGGTTCCTCAGCTGAATTTCATCCAAAAACATCTACTTGATGGAGTTTGATACTTTTGGTATTTGCTCAGATACATATTCTTTATTGTTCTAAACTGTTGTAGAGTCTTTTTGTGGGGTATTTACTGTATCGTTGTATGGGCAATAGCAAAAATACTTTACACATTACCATCACCATTAAGCATGCCTGCTCTGTGCCAAGCTACCAGAGGGTGAGTGCAGAATAATTTAGAAATGTGTTGTGACTTACCCTGACTAGGATTGTGGTCCATACTTGGACGGTATGCCTACCTTTGCATACTAGAGAATCAATTTCTAAGAGCAGCACAGTGCAAATCTTTAACTTAACTTAACATATGGTTGGATAGCATGACATAACCTATACTTTCAACCAGTAGCCCTGCTTGAAATGGTGCAGGAATAAAAATGTGCACTTTAATACAGATAGCAGAAAATGTCACACACCAGTGCTTAAGTGTGGTCGACACAACCTCAAAGGTGTTCTGATGTCTTCAATATCACAAATGTGTTTGTAAAAATCGCATTGCTAAACAGGCGTTTTAATTTTCTGTGCATTGTTTTACAATTTTTAATGTTATACATACGACGTGGCTGTTTGAAAGGAAGCTTCTTTGGGTCGGAAAAGTACCTACAGTAGCTGAGATTGATATGATACATTTGAAGCCGTAGATAAGATAGCCAGTGGTTCTTAACCTATTGACTTCTGTGGACTCCCACTTAATCATTGCTGTAACCTGATGACCCCCACTGTATCATTACTGGTATCCAGAGACCCCCACTGAAAGATTACTGGAAGCCAGGGACCATGGCGTAAGTAGATTGGATGATTTGAACCATAAAACAATACACAAAATGACTGAAACAAGCATTCATCAAATACACAAATGATGAAATATTTAATTTAATTCACAAACAAATATAAAAAAAATCACGATTCTAAATTTAATTAGAAGGTTTGAGCTTTCTTAAATTCAATTTAGGCCACTCTTTGTCCATACTACAATCTGTTTGATGAACTTGAATTGCTCCCACGAATCAATCTGAGGGTACTAACTTAGGGCCTCAGTTACAGTATTTTGATACATGGCAGCACAGCAAGATTCCTGCTGTGCTGCCTTGCGTGAAAGGAAAAGGGCAGGAATCTTCTGTATCTACAAGATACAGCACATTACTGTCCTTTTCTCCTGTGCTGGCGCACAATGGGCTGCCATGCACCAACTGGGAATGTGTTAGGTTCTGTGGATGTTGTGTTGGAACTCCCACAGCAACACTCATGGAACACCCCTTTCAGCCAGAGTAATGCGTGAAAGGTGGCCATATTAACAAGGCCATGAAAAACCATACAGGGTGACCTGACGTGGCCTTGTAAATGTGGGCAGGCACACTGCACCAACGGTGCTTCCAAAAAAGACGCTTAATTTAACCTCCACTTTAAAATTCCTTCACATTTACAGATTGTTTTAAAATATTCAACTTTACATTTTGCTTCTTTATTTTTATGCATTTGATTAATCTGTTAGTATTATCTAATTTTCTAAGCAGTCATGGACCCCCTGAGCAGACTTTGGGAAACTCCAGGGGTCCCGGACCACTGGTTAAGAACCACTGAGATAGAAGATGAAAAATATGCTTTAGGTATGTTATCTAACCTTTTCTCTTGTGTTCACATTTTTAAAATAGTTCTAAAGATTTGTTTTTGAAGAAAGTTGGCCTAAATTATTAATCGCAATCTAGTTATTGCCCTTGGAAAATGCTCCACCTCTCTTTCACAGAAAAAAACAAGACACACACATACTACTTAACCCTTTGACCGCGGCCAGAATTTCCCGGCGGTGCGGGAAAATTCCAAGCATGCGCGTATCGGACGGCTCCCGGCCATCAGACGCACACGCCCACCGTGACGTCGGATGCAAACAAGGGGTTAAAAGAGAGATAATATTTAAGGATTATTAGAAAATTGGAATGTTGGGAGCTCCATTGCAGACAATGGAGTGCTCCCTGCTTCTACGGGCCGGTAAAGGCCCGCAGAGCAACATTCCAATGTTCTACAAAGGCTTCTCGGAGCTCAAGGGGATTTATATCCCCTCGAGCTTCGAGAACCCATTGTTTAATTTGTTAGAACATTCTGCCCTCTAATGGCAGAATGTTCTAATAGCTTTATAGCCCTTCGTAGCAGGGCTATACCGTCTATTAAAGTCCCGTTGTCTTGTTAAAGTCCCTCGCCTTCTGCTCGGGCCTTTAACGATTCAGCGGGCTTTAATAGCCGATATAGCCCGCTACGGCGGGCTATAAGGCTATAATAAACATGAGTTGTAATAACAATATTATTCAAGATGTTTCACATTTATATAGAATGCCTTTACGTCTGTAGAAAGAGTATTGCTTAGCTTTCTTCTTAACTATTGAGGAATGTTGAAAATAAATACAGTGAGTGCTGTTTGGTGTACTTTTCTCACTATTTTAGGACTGATCTAAAAAACATTAATATGATTTTTCATTGTCGTTTCCACAGATTTTTTAGATTTCCTTTGCATATTTCTGAAAACATTTACATTCAGATTTTCACTTATATTTCTGCATATTTGGATATCCCTCTAGACCGTAGTATTTATCAGGTCTTACCCTAAAGACAGAATGTCCTTGGCATATAATTCAGCATCTATCTCGTGAACTGTTACTGACTTGACACACAGCATTAATGATAGATGTGATGTGACAGCATCTCTGACTGCCTAGTATATTTGTTTGTGCGACTCATCAAATTGTCCTAATCAGAGCGGCTGGTTCATGGCTGGCCTTTGTATCTTGAATTGATTGCACAATTGATCTGCTGAGACTATCCTTCAGTATTAACTTTCAAAGTTGACATCAAACTGATCTTTTCTCTAAAATTCCCTTTGTCATTCACTGGTCAGCAGATTTTAACATAGTTTCCTGCATTTTTCAATCTATGTCTGTTCACTTTAAAAAAAAGACCACCTCTAGAATGTAGAAAGTTCCTTATTGTGTCGATTGGATTATCTGAGCTATATGTGTGGAGAGGAGGTGAGCATAGGATAATGAGTAGTGCTTGAAATGGAAATATGACAGTGCATGTAGGCAGCATCCCAGAGTACCTGTTTGTTACTGAGAAGTGCTGGTACTCTCCCATTATAGGTACGGCAACATTACTTGAAGGTACTGGTGCTCTCCCATTAAAACTAAATAAACTGCAGGTAATCAGTGACAAACAGTACGTTTTCATTTACTGCACTGTGATAGATTGACTCACAAATGAAAAGCTGCTTTCTCGTAGAATTGTGAATAATGAATAGGTTAGGAATCTGAATCCAGCACTCCCAAACTAGACTGGAGACACAGCAGCTAGCCCTCGCATTGGAAGGATGACGAAGTCGACCTGGCGTATGTTGTGTTCCTAGGAGAAATATTGTGGTTGGCACCAAAAGTCTCTGATCAGTTTTATAGTGGTAGAGAAATGCATCTGAACTGCTGTCCTAGCCGTAGATTGTTCTTTTCTTCTAAATGAAAGGTCTAATATGCCTTGATGAGTGGCGCCACCCACGTATGTCTGTTGTGGTGAAGGAACACCCCTGGACATGCAGTACAGTGTCTCTTTAGCAGCACATTCTCTGCTCTGTTTTTTGGGTTATATGTTTATAGTTCTCACCTACAAACTGTTTCTGTTGAAAGACCGCCTGTAATCATAACTGACCGAGGTGTTGTTACCAGCTAATTTCTTTAAATTAGTCGGCTTTTGTGGCATTCATTTGCTTGCTTCGTATTCAATGTCTTTCCTGCTTCTTCTTGTTTCTTTTTCATTAAGCACCCCCATGAGAGTGTTTGTGTTTTCCAATTCTCTCCCTTGTGTGCTGCAATAACCCCCCACTCTTTCATGGTTCTCCTCACGTTCATCTGTAAATAAAGGCGATTGGTGGATTTTTGCTGGGGTATGACAAAAGAGTGAACTTTAATGGTTGTTCTTGTTTTAGCTCCTGCATTCAACATATTGCATGAAAGCACAAGTCTTGTAACACAAAGGCCTTCTTGTGCTGAGGGAGTAACTGGCTGCTGCACTCACGCACATGATTTTTTTGGCAGAATGTGTAATTAACATGTTTGAAAAGGAGATGTTTTCTGGACCTTCATTCCACCTGGTGTTCAATTCAGGGTGGTAATTGCACACATGGTATGTACCAATGTTCCGGTTGTGCTATTTAATGGGTTTGGAATTTAGTTAAACTTCTGAGTTTCGGACCTCTGAGATTGAAAGATAACTCTAATTAGACATTTCCTCTCTTTCTAAAATGCACACTCTCAGATTTTTTGTGGTTTGCCAATGTGATTAGCACCAGGATTTATCTGGTGCGGGAAAACACCTGCGTTTTCCACAAGTATTCATTTGATTTAGAATTCTGATCTGTGCGAATCAGCATTTGGGCCCCATTGGAATGGGGGCATGCGAGATTAACTACTAACTTTCGATTCCAGGGTATTATGTTAGCCACAGGAAAGTGCTTCTACGCCTCATTGGGGGGAGTACAAATTATATAAATGCAAGTTCAATAAACATTTTTTAAACCCATTTCCTGAGTGGAAGCCAAGGACAGTGCCAGAATATTTGGCATCCTATTGCATAATAGACATTTAGGGGGCGATTACGATCTTGGTTAGAAAGCCTCCGACATTAGGCCTTAGGCTTTCTGGCCGAGATTGTCGGTTTCACTTCCGACTTCCTAATTACAATTTTGGCGGTTGAAGTGAAACTGGCCGGTCATTCCGGCTGGCTTCCAACAGGCTCAAGGAGCCCATTGGCCAGTCGGAACCGGCATGTAATCCATATGGACGGCATTTTACACCGTCTGGATTATGATGCTCGGTTTCCGGCAGGCATTCGATCCCCGGCTTTCCGACATGGAAAGCATGCTGGAATACGAGCTTGGGGGCCCCTGGCAGGGCCCCCTTCAAGCAGCGGTCTACGGTTGGTGGCCACCCCTCTATTGATCCCTGCACTGTGTGGCAGGCACCCTGAGGTCACACACCACTAAGAGTGGGGGGTACTGAGGTAATCTAAATTTTAATGGTCAAGTTGTGTTCCCTAGCGAGTACCCCACCGTCTCCATGTACGAGTTAAAGTGCATGTAACTTCCCTCCTGTGTCAGCTATGAAGACGCAAATACATTTGCGTCCAACGTTAACATGTCCTCTTTCAGACCCACCATGAATGGGTCGAATGGTCCGTTCCTAAGTATGCTATGCCAACGTCTTTTTGTAGTGTACTCCTACGTTTTTAAGCTCTGGCTGAAGTAGGCCCTGAATCTCTGCCACCGAGCCTCTTTTCTGGCTTCTGACTCCGAGAAATCTCTGCCCAGGCAGCCCCTGTACTCGTGAACTCTGACTTACTTTCAGCGCGGCCCCTCGCGCTCGGCTCAGCCTGCTGCCTGCCAAGATTGACTATAACCTTCGAGTTATCTGTTTCCCTCCCCGAAAATACATTCCAGCCTGCTAGCTTCAGTAAACATCCTTCCTCAGCTACAGGGCTAAAGGGCCGACCTGTCTCTGTGCAAGTAATTCATAGCTTCGTTGCCATGCTTCCATGGAAGGCCCCATGCCCCCACGCTTCTCATACAGACACCCAGGCGCTTATACACACACTCACAGCAAGTATAGAATAGCTTCTGCTCTAGAGACCTTTCCGCCCAGATAGCTTAGTTCCTAAACATCAGATATCAGATATGATAGAAGCACAAGTTGATCTGACATGCCAGACTTTTGTCTCTTTCCGTCAGTGTAAATGTCAAGTCCCCTGCACCCCTCCAATTACACGTCATGCAGCTGCGCGCGCATCCAAGCTTCCGATTTCTGCTGACATTGCCACATTTTCTGTTAGTGCCACCCCTTTGTGACACCTATCAGTGACGTTTCCAGAACACACCTCTAGTTCACGCCTCTTGATTACGCACATGTACCACGTGTATATTGTTATCTTGTTTTCTCTCAGCTGTTACGCCTTCTATACTGTTTTCAATGGTGTACAATAAGTATATAAGCTATGTACTGTAAATAAAATGTTAGCGCGCTCATCTATCCCTTCTGACACCCTGTGTGGTGGTCAGAACATGATATCTTGGCCATGACAATTCCTTTTTAAGGAATAAAACCCTTAGAACTCTAACACCACGGACTCTGTCTTTTTTCACCCGATCTGAGTTATTATTGATTAAGTACTTACCTGCATAGAAATTAAGAGAGTAAATTATTTATTTACGTCATTTTGGCGCCCGAATAGGGACCCCTCCCCCACCTCACGCGCCGGTTGGCGCATTGCAAGCTCTGTCCCCTGCCATCAGTTAGATGGAACATACGCGTACCGGCAGGATTTCCTGCATCTCCCTCTGACCCACGGAGGTGACGAAGACTGCGATCAGTGCCCAGACGAGGCGGTGAGGAGTGCGGAGGATCCCGACCAGAGCCTAGCTGAAAGAAGCAAGGTCCGAGGTGTCAAGAGGCCCACCAGTTTTCCGAAGTTTTCCGAAAATTCCCGAAGTTTTCCGAAGTTTTCCGAAGTATCGAGTCGAGTCCAGTCGAGTTTTCCGAGGCCTTCTGTTTCCGTGCTTCCCGGTGAGTACCATTGCTGGGTCGTATCTAGACGGGTTTGGGTATACAAGTCCGGTCTGCACTGTTTTTAGGCAGTGTATCTGTACTGTTTAGCAGTATATCTAGTATTCCGAATTTCTGAATTTTTGCACTGTTACACCAGTGTATCTGTACTGTTGAGCAGTACATCTAGTATAGTGGGGTAGTCATCTATGTTTTAAATGTTTTTGTGATTAATGTCGTGGTATGAATGTGATTGTTTTTCTTGTGCATTATTGTGTTTTCTTGTATAAATAGTTACATTCAGAATTAAGTATCAAGGATCGAGCATTTCAGTATCAAGTAGGCACAATGCCATTTTTCAACAAGTTAAAGCAGATAGGAACTAGGAAAGGGATGTTAGAGGAAGAAATTCCGATCCCCCCTAGGGACACTCCAGGTAATTTCATGTATAACAAACATGGCATAGACGCCATATTGTATCTAGAGTTATGGACCGATTATACAAAGCACCTAGAGGAAAGATACCGATGGCCAGTTAACGGAACATGGGATGCCGAGTGCATCATAAAGGTAGAAGAGGCATTACGGAAAAAGAAAGCCAGACAATCTCAGAAAGACGCCATAGAATTTTGGCGTAAGGAATCACATAAACGTGCTGAAAGAGCACTGAAAAGACAACTAGATTGTATTCAAATGCCAGTTAACACCGCTTTACTGCAATACGTCGATGATCTGCTGATCACCGCACGAAGTGAGCCCGAATGTGAAAAAGCATCCCTGACAGTTCTACACTTCCTGGCCGACAAGGGACACAAGGTGTCCCCTTCGAAGCTACAATTCTGTGTTCAGCAAGTTGTGTACTTGGGTCACTTGCTGTCCAAAGTGGGGAGACAGCTCACTCCCGATCGCATTCAGTTAATTGCAAATATGCCACAACCACAGACACAAAAGGAAGTGCGGGCCTTCATAGGCCTCACCTCGTACTGCAGACAATGGATTCCCCAGTATGCATTTCTAGCCAAGCCACTCATCCAGTTAACGACACAGGAGGCAGCGACTTCGACTGCCCTCCCTTGGACTCAGGAACATACACAAGCTTTTGAAGACTTAAAGAAAGCCTTATGTCAAGCACCAGTTTTAGCGACACCTTGTTACAGCAAACCGTTTACACTTTTTGTTACAGAACGTGATGGTACAGCGTTGTCTGTCCTCACCCAAGATCAAGCAGGTTCACATAAGCCTTGTGCTTATTTTTCTAGTACATTGGATTCAGTAGCCCAAGCACTCCCTGCGTGCTTAAAGTCAGTAGCAGCAACAGCGTTAGCAATAAGACAAAGTGACTCAATTGTTTTAGGTCATCAGTTAACAGTTCAAGTACCACATTCTGTAGAGGTTTTGTTAAACAGAACCCAGACTCAACACTTGACTATAGCACGACTGACAGGTTATGAATTAACGTTATTCCAGCCACACATAGAAATCAGACGCTGCAGCATCCTGAACCCAGCAACACTGTTACCTACAATTATGACAGATTCAGCCCCGCATGATTGTATAGAAATCATTAATGCAGTAACAAAGCCTAGACGAGATTTAACAGATGTTCCATTGACAAATCCAGACCTGACACTTTATGTGGACGGTTCATGCATGAGAACAAGTACAGGAGAATTAGTGGCTGCGTATGCAGTGACCACTGAAACTGAAGTTAAAGAAACACACCGTATTGACACACTGTCTGCTCAAGCAGCAGAGCTCATCGCTCTGACCCGAGCTTGTATTCTAGCCAAGAACAGAAATGTTAACATATACACAGATTCCCGTTATGCCTTCGGGGTTGTACACGACTTCGGAGTCCTCTGGCAAGAACGAGGTTTCCTGACCTCTCATGGGACCAAGATTCAACACGGTCCCCTCATTCAAGCACTGTTAGAAGCAATACATTTGCCCTCGGGCATATCAGTCATGAAGTGTAAGGCACATACTAAAGTTACAGATTCTGTTTCCCAGGGTAACGACCTGGCAGACCAGACAGCAAAACATACAGCACTGACTCATATCCAGATTACTGATGTGACAAAGACAATAGTACCGGCAAAGTGTATGACAGTTAGAGATCCCGCCCTAGACGTAATTGACATTCAGACACATGCTACTCCAGATGAAATAAAGAAATGGACTGAACTAGGAGGGATCCAGACAGATCAAGGTTGGATAACGAAGGAAAAATCTATATGGTTTCTCCCTGACTCAATGGTTCAAGTCATGATAAACACAGCACATAGCCCGGCACATCTAGGAGAGAAGGCGATGTTAGACAGTTTACAGAATCTCTGGTACAACAAACACTTACGAGCAGCAGCAAAACAGAAAGTGCGTACTTGCATGATCTGTTGTCAGTTCAATCCAGGTAAAAGCGTCCCTGTAGAGCAAGGTGGATTTCATCCTCCCGATCACCCTTTTGAAGTCCTCCAGATGGATTATATCCAGATGAACAGTTGTCGAGGTTTTAAATATGTCCTTGTAGTTGTTTGTGCTCTGTCCCGCTGGACCGAAGCATACCCAGTTCCAGACTACACTGCTCCGACCACTGCCCGACAGTTGGTTCATGAATTCTTCCCACGGTACGGTTTGCCCCGTGTCGTGTATTCAGATAACGGACAGCCATTCTCGTCCGAGTTGATGAAACAGGTTTCCCTTTTGCTAGGATATCAGTGGAGGTTCCACTGTGTCCGACATCCCGAAGCAGCAGGCCTTGTAGAAAGGCATAATCAGACACTAAAAATCCGCCTTGCAAAGATCTGTCAAGAAAAGGGGGTCGACTGGATAGTCGCCCTGCCCGTGGCACTATTCTACATGAGAATGGTCGCCCATTCAAGATCAGGGCTATCCCCGTACGAAGTGGTCTTTGGCAGACCACCGAATATGTGGGGGACGCCCATTCCGAAGAAAATAACTGATGTCGATTGCAATATGTTGACAGATTACCTTGCCTCCTTGATGTCTGCACTCCAATCATGTCGTTCACAGGTTGCCGCAGCTTTTCCCGACAACACTGATGTAAAGCAGCACGAGGTCCGTCCTGGGGACCTGGTACTCGTCCGGAATTTCGACCGGAAAAGTCCGCTGGAGCCCCGCTGGAAGTCCCCGAAGACCGTCCTCCTTACCACCAGGACTGCCGTGAAGATAGAGGGGAGAAAGGGGTGGGTCCACACGAGTCACATCAAACTTTGCAATGAACTAAAAAACGGACTAAAACAGGACTCTGACTCGTCCACCCCCACCAAAGACTGTGTTGAAAGAAAAGACGTTACAGTGTCTGAACGAGAAAAGACTCCCCAAGAACTATATCGTATGAAACTCCGATCTAGCAAGTCAGACAGTTTAATTGTTTAAGTCCTCCCCTAGGTGAATCGGTTAAATAGTTTCTGACATGTATCCCCTAGATCGAGATAGAGAGAGAGAGAGAGAAGCAAAGAAACGTACATACTGTAAATCACTGCGTAGTCACTGTATAGTGACGTTGTTAATAATGTTTTTTCTGAGTATTCTAATTATTATTGCCAGCATTCTGCTACCTATATATTGGCCTATTTTCAGGCGTGAACAATCTGTTTACAATGTCTCTGCTGAACACACTTTTAGTGAACTTCCTGCACATGAACTCTCTTACAGACTTGCGCTGCGCAACAATACATTCATTAGTATGTTACACCACTCCCATCAGACAAATAATGCTACCGACTGCTGGATATGTGGCCGACTCCCTCCCTACCAGAATTACAAGGGAGCTCTGCCCCTCTTTCCGTACCCGTTCACTCACAATGGCTCCTGTGGGGCATGGTTTAAAATAATTAATTCTCTAGATCCTGATATTGCTGTTTTCGATGGGGGCTGGGTTTGGGGAAACTTGAACTTAGTCCTGCTCAACGTCTGTTATCCCGATAAAGAGGGACTTCCCACTCGAATAGGAACTGATCTAGAAAATGAAGTATATGGATTAGGTAATTACACAATTAGCCTTATGATCCTTACTGTAGAATCCGAGGCTGCTCCAGTTCTGCCCCATATGTTAGTATTACCAGTCACAGGTGAATTATGTGTTAGCAAGAAAGGTTCAGTACACGTAGGTCATAGTAAATGCACTACTGTGGTCGAATTCAGTGATCATGGTAAATCGTCTTTCAAAGCTATCAGTCACTCCTATTTTGTTTGTGGTCATACCGCTTACATACGTTTGCCTCCAGATTGGGATGGTACCTGTTACATTGCATTCCTTCTGCCACCTGTTTTTTTAGCTCCCCCAGATTACCATAGAAATACGAATCTAGTACCGAATAGACCCAAAAGAGATATTCCACTTGTCGACTACACAGAAACGGCATGGGAACAGTACACTGATTTCAATAAAGGATTCTTTTTCTTTCTAGGACCTGTCCAAAACAGTAAATTAATACGTAGATTAACTAGAACACTTGAAGCAGTAGTACATGAAACTGCCTCCGCCTTAGGTAACTGTCACGATCAGCCAGATTGACTAACCTGGATATCCGGTACAGCAGGAGCGAGGTCGAAGCAAACTTCCTTCCTCCCTGGATACGGTACTACAGTCGAATGCAAATGTGCACTCGCATATAGGACCCCACCCCGGGAAGGGGAAAAATGGATAAATAAAATATAAAGTTGTGGCAGCCAGAAACCATCTACCGGACTTGACAGCAGAAGAAACGCCAAACGTAGAGGTTGTAAATAAGGACCTGCAGAGGAATACAAGAGCAAGACAGTTACCTTTGGCCCTCCCACTCCCTGTCTTATTGTGTATGTGATAGTAGGAAGGGGCACTTACTCGATGAGGCTTCCACTCCACCCAACAGAAAAGAAGGCAAAATGGTAAAAATAAAGAAAAGAAAAGAAAAAAGGATTTGCCCAGAATCCTTATATCAGGTAAGAAGTACACGACTTCTACAGTTCACTTCAGTAAAGTCACCAGCCGGTGAATAACACCAATCAGATCACATGGATCCAAAGCAGTTTCAAAAAGGAAAGTTCAAGTAAACACAAGGTTACAGAATCCGGAATCCGAGCCACTCAACAGCTCACTGTGAATCCACAAAATGTTCAGCAAGGTACCTTTGCCACAAAAAGAACGTCCAAAAAGGTTTTGCGCAAAAAATAAGAGGAAGAGATTCAATAACACTCTTCTAACTAGCAACTGCTAGTACCTGTTCAATTGTCAAACTGCTGAGGCAACTAATGACTAATCAAGGCTCCACTGGAACCTCAGCTCACCCCACGGCTCAGCAGCTGATGTCCGTGTACCGCGTTCCTTACTTTCAGCGCGGTTCCTGACAGCACGGCTCCTGTCTCTCTCTCGCTCTCAGCGCGGCTCCCCGACGCTGCTCTCTCCAGCTCTCAGCGCGGCTCCCCGACGCTGCTCTCCACTGATCCCAGTGTGCTCCAAAACAAACTGTAACACGAGCACGAAACAAGGTTTCCGCATAAGAAAAACACACTCCACGGTAAACACAGATCCAAGGCTCAATCCACGATACGAGGAAACTCAGGTGACAAGCACCATTGCGAGCGCGGAAAGAAAGTATATAGAAAACGGGCTTCAGCAGGCAAGGACAGAGACAAGGGACTACATCAGGCATTCTGGGAGTTGTAGTGCTCTATGTGGCTACAGTCGTGACAGAACCCCCTCTCAATGACCGACGTCTCGGCGGTCCACCAGGCTTCGATGGGAACGTAGCGTGAAACCGCCGTAACAAACCAGGACAGTGTAAGTTACCGAGAGGTTCCCAAGAACGCTCCTCAGGACCATACCCCTTCCAATCAATCAGATACTGCAAGGCCCCCCTCACCCTTCTAGAATCCAGCACAGCCTTAACTTCATATTCCACATCCCCTTCCAACCTAACTGGCTGGGGTTTCGCTACAGCTCTTGTCCCTTGGATATAGGGTTTCAGCAAGGACACATGGAATACGGGATGTATGTGCCAGGAAGAAGGAAGCTTTAATTTCATGGCTACTGGATTAATCACAGCCACAATAGGATAGGGACCCACAAACTTAGGTTGTAAACGTGTGTTGCCTTTCACTCTCAAGTGTTTCGTACTTAACCATACCTTGTCTCCCACTACATAACAAGGTTCTGGGGTTCTCTTTCTGTCTGTCTGCAGTTTGTCACGGTTTCTGGCTGCCTCCAATTGTTCTTTGGCTGACTTCAAAACAGATTGAAGATGGGCATGATGTTGTTGTATGGAAGGATGAGAAGAAGGGCATAACTGGTCAAACGGCAAGGAATTGGGGTGATATCCAGTGAGACAAAAGAAAGGAGAACACCCTATTGATGAGTGAGTGGTGTTATTATAGGCGAACTCAGCCATCCACAACAACGTCCTCCACTCTTCCTCCTGTTGTAATGTAAAGCACCTCAAATACTGCTCTAATGTTTGATTCAGTCTTTCTGTTTTACCATCTGTCTGTGGATGGTAACTTGTGGATAGTCTGGCATCTATTTTCATCACTTCACATAGCGCTTTCCAAAACTTTGAAGTGAACTGAGTGCCTCTATCCGTTATTAGAACAGAAGGAAGCCCATGCAACCGCACAACATTCTGCAGAAAAACTATAGCTAATTCACCAGAGGTGGGCAATTTGGGCAAAGCAATAAAATGACCCATTTTGGTGAGGTGGTCAACCACTACTAGAATGGTGTTGTTGCCGAAACTGATAGGCATCTCCACTATAAAGTCCATAGAAACTGTATGCCATGGATAGGGAGGAACAGGGATAGGACGCAACAATCCAGTACTTCTTTGATGTTGAGCTTTAGCCTGGATACATATGGGACACTTAGTAACATATTCATCAATGTCTTTTCTCATGGTTTCCCACCAAAAATACCGGGAGGTGGACTGGAAAGTCTTGAGGATACCTGGATGCCCACTCAAAGATGAGTCATGGGTCCATTGAAGGACTAACTCCTGTACTTCATGGTCCGGTAGGAACAACTGATTGTTTCTAAAGAGAAGTCCATCTTTCGTCTGCCGTTGCAGAGGCTCCTTGGTTACCCAGGCTTGTGAATCTACAAGGCTGCTTTTGTCTTTTACTAGTTTCAAGAAGTCTGCAGGACCAACTACTGCCGCTACTGTTTGATGGAAAGATGCTCTGTGAAGAAGGAAGGGGGGATCTTCCATCGCAGTAGACTGATTCTTGAGTACTGATTCCGGTCTGGATAAGGCATCTGCTTTGCCATTTTGTGTGCCCGGACGATACTTGATTACGAAATCAAAATCGGAGAAAAATAACGACCACCGCAATTGACGAGGTGTTAAAGCCTTTGCACTCTTCAGGAAAAGAAGGTTTCTATGGTCTGTAAAGATCTCCACGGTATATCTTGCCCCCAACAAATGATGTCTCCATTCTTCGCACGCTCGCTAGCAGACAATTTTCTGGAGAAATAGGCCACTGGGTGCAGCTGGCCGGTATCTGGATTCCGCTGGGATAACACACCTCCGATAGCAAAATGCGATGCATCAGTTTCTAATACGAAAGGCTGACTGGCATCTGGATGGCGTAAGATGGGTGCCGTAATGAAACACTTCTTCAGGGTTTGGAAAGCCTGCTCAGCAGCCTCCGTCCACTTGAACATAGCTCCTTTCTTCAAAAGATGAGTTAACGGCTGGATAATCATGGAGAATCCTTGTATAAAACGCCGATAAAAGTTGGCAAAACCGATGAAGCTCTGCAAAGCTTTTACACTCCCTGGTGACTCCCATTGGGTGATGGCTTGAATCTTTTTATGATCCATTTGTAATCCCTTAGGGCCGATGATGTACCCGAGGAATTCTACTTCAGTGGCATGGAACAAGCATTTCTCTAGTTTGGCGTATAGTTCATGCCTTTGGAGCCTTTCCAGTACTTCCATTACATGCTTAACGTGTTCCTCCTGTGTGGCGGAGTAGATAAGGATGTCGTCAATGTAAACTATGCAGGATACATCCAATAATCCCCTCAGCACCTCATCCATGAAGTATTGAAAAGCCGCTGGGGCATTGCACAGGCCAAAGGGCATCACTTGATATTCGTAGAGCCCGTATTTAGTGCGGAAAGCAGTCTTCCATTCGTCTCCGCGACGAAACCGCACTAAATGGTATGCCCCCCGCAAATCGAGTTTAGTGAATATCGTCGCATCCTTCAGCTGATCCAATAGCACAGGTATTAAAGGAAGAGGATATCTGTTCTTCCTGGTTACTCTATTGATGGCTCTGTAGTCGATACAGATTCGCAAACCCCCTTCCTTTTTAGGGATAAAAAACAGAGGAGATGATGCTGGAGAAGTGGAGGGTCGTATGAAACCTGAGGCTAAGAGTTTCTTCAGGTACTCTTGAAGATAAACATTTTCTGATTCTGTGAGAGCATATATTCTGCTACATGGAATGTTGGCCCCAGGCTCTAGCTCGATCACACAATCATAATCCCGATGAGGGGGTAGTTTGCTGGCTTCTTTTTCATCGAAGACGTCACGGTATTGGCTATACACCTCAGGAAGATACGAGATGGCATTCACCTCAAGAGGTATTCCTACTCCTGCCAGAGTGCTTGCTGGAGATTCTACGTGGATGATCTCATGAATACAAGGGAGGGAACAATGATCCTTGCAGTACGCAGAACTCAAGGTGATAGTTCGATCAGCCCACTTAACAACAGGATCATGCAAAGTCAACCAGGGCATTCCCAAAATAAGTTTGAACTGCGGGGCATCAATTAAATCAAATGATATATATTCATGATGGTTTTGTCCCACTTGCATCACCAACTGACGTGTATGATAACACACTGGCCCGGAAGTTAAGTCAGACCCATCCACAGCCTTCACTGCTTCAGGGGTCTCTTTTTGGATACAAGGAATTCCAAGTCTTTTGGCGTATTGCAGATCGATGAAGTTTCCTGTTGCTCCACTGTCCAACATGGCATGTACCATCACAGGTTGACCCCCTGGCCATTGGATTGTAACACAGACATTCATGTGGGGTACGGCTGGTTGCATCGTATTGGCGATGGCATGGTAGACCTCTGATTCGGTGTCTAAGCTCAAGCAAGGGGTCTGTGACTCGCTTGAGCATTCTCGTTTCCCGCCACATTGAGAGGATGTTCCACCACGGAAAGAGAACGGGCACTTTTAGTCTTTGCTCTGCATTCTCTAATGAAGTGTCCAGATTTCCCACAGTACATGCAGAGTTTGAGATTGCGTCTTCGATTACGTTCATCTGGAGATAATGGTCCTCTTACACCTCCGATTTGCATGGGTTCAGAGGTATCGGAGGTTGTAGCGCTTTCTGCAACGGCCTTTGGTTTTACAACGGGGAACCGGAAATCATACCGATGTTTGTCGCCTCTGCGTTCTTGTAATCGATGGTCAAGCTGCACTGTGAGGTCAATTAATTCTTCGCAGGTGGGAGGCAATGTGACTACCTGCGCCAACACATCCTTTAATTCACCTCGCAACCCTTGATAGAACAAGGAGATTCTCTTTGAGGTTGGCCAATCAGTTTCAACAAGAAGACGGTTAAAAGTGGTAATATAGGACAGCAAGTCTTGCGATCCTTGTTTTAGGGTAATCAGTTCCCTATCTAAGGTCAGCATATGTGCCTTACGATCAAACAGTTTACGCATCTCGTCACAAAACCCCTCAAAGTCGTCTAATACGGGATCCTTCTTTTCAATGAGCGGGAACGACCAACTAGCTGCGTTACCCCCCAAATAGGACAACATAAAGGCTGTTTTTGAGTGGTCATCAGGGAATACCGTTGGCTTACATAAAAAATGTAACCTACACTGACCCAGGAAGGTACTGAATTTCTTAGGGTCCCCCATAAACCTTTCTGGAGGCGCAAGAGGCAGCTGAATCGGTTGCACTACTTGAATAGTGGGAGACCCTTGCCCTACTCCCTGGATAGTGGGGTTTTGAGTGTGTGTCGGAGGTTGGAAAGTAGCTTCTTTAATGTAATGGGCTCCTCTTAAACCTGTAGGACTGGTACGTGCCATTCCTGCTACCTCCTGACGTAGGGTACCCATCTCCTTTCTAAGGTCCTGGTTTTCTCCTCTAACGGCATTTACTTCCACCCGTAGAGCGTTAAGGGTCTCTAACATAGAAGCTAGAATATTCTCAGTCTCCATCGCTCAGGCTGTAATCCAACGTGGGCTTGTCACTCTGTCACGATCAGCCAGATTGACTAACCTGGATATCCGGTACAGCAGGAGCGAGGTCGAAGCAAACTTCCTTCCTCCCTGGATACGGTACTACAGTCGAATGCAAATGTGCACTCGCATATAGGACCCCACCCCGGGAAGGGGAAAAATGGATAAATAAAATATAAAGTTGTGGCAGCCAGAAACCATCTACCGGACTTGACAGCAGAAGAAACGCCAAACGTAGAGGTTGTAAATAAGGACCTGCAGAGGAATACAAGAGCAAGACAGTTACCTTTGGCCCTCCCACTCCCTGTCTTATTGTGTATGTGATAGTAGGAAGGGGCACTTACTCGATGAGGCTTCCACTCCACCCAACAGAAAAGAAGGCAAAATGGTAAAAATAAAGAAAAGAAAAGAAAAAAGGATTTGCCCAGAATCCTTATATCAGGTAAGAAGTACACGACTTCTACAGTTCACTTCAGTAAAGTCACCAGCCGGTGAATAACACCAATCAGATCACATGGATCCAAAGCAGTTTCAAAAAGGAAAGTTCAAGTAAACACAAGGTTACAGAATCCGGAATCCGAGCCACTCAACAGCTCACTGTGAATCCACAAAATGTTCAGCAAGGTACCTTTGCCACAAAAAGAACGTCCAAAAAGGTTTTGCGCAAAAAATAAGAGGAAGAGATTCAATAACACTCTTCTAACTAGCAACTGCTAGTACCTGTTCAATTGTCAAACTGCTGAGGCAACTAATGACTAATCAAGGCTCCACTGGAACCTCAGCTCACCCCACGGCTCAGCAGCTGATGTCCGTGTACCGCGTTCCTTACTTTCAGCGCGGTTCCTGACAGCACGGCTCCTGTCTCTCTCTCGCTCTCAGCGCGGCTCCCCGACGCTGCTCTCTCCAGCTCTCAGCGCGGCTCCCCGACGCTGCTCTCCACTGATCCCAGTGTGCTCCAAAACAAACTGTAACACGAGCACGAAACAAGGTTTCCGCATAAGAAAAACACACTCCACGGTAAACACAGATCCAAGGCTCAATCCACGATACGAGGAAACTCAGGTGACAAGCACCATTGCGAGCGCGGAAAGAAAGTATATAGAAAACGGGCTTCAGCAGGCAAGGACAGAGACAAGGGACTACATCAGGCATTCTGGGAGTTGTAGTGCTCTATGTGGCTACAGTCGTGACAGTAACTTAACAGAGGAGCAATCTGCTATGCGGGTTGTTGTCCTTCAAAATCGTCTTGTTATTGACGTCATCTTGGCAGATAGAGGTGGAGCCTGTAAGGTCATCGGGTCAAGTTGCTGCGTTTTCATCCCACAAAATGCACCATCTGTCTATCAAGCTATTACCCGTCTGCATAAAATTGCGAATCAGATACATCAGAATCCAGGCACCTGGACTTGGTCCGGTTGGTTCTGGACAACGTTAACAGCTTGGGGATGGAAGATCTTATCCTTCCTAGGCATTGGCCTTGTTATAGTATTCAGCTGCTGCCTGTGCCTACAGTGTGGGCCAGCAATATGTGGACTGTGTGCCACTTCCTGCATTGAACATTCCAGTTGTCTCTCAAACAGTCAAAGAAAGAAAGATGAACATATAATGTTACAAGAACAAACCGATCGATTTATGAGGATCGATATATCATGAAGGGTCCGTAGGGAACAAGGAGGGAATGAGGTAATCTAAATTTTAATGGTCAAGTTGTGTTCCCTAGCGAGTACCCCACCGTCTCCATGTACGAGTTAAAGTGCATGTAACTTCCCTCCTGTGTCAGCTATGAAGACGCAAATACATTTGCGTCCAACGTTAACATGTCCTCTTTCAGACCCACCATGAATGGGTCGAATGGTCCGTTCCTAAGTATGCTATGCCAACGTCTTTTTGTAGTGTACTCCTACGTTTTTCAGCTCTGGCTGAAGTAGGCCCTGAATCTCTGCCACCGAGCCTCTTTTCTGGCTTCTGACTCCGAGAAATCTCTGCCCAGGCAGCCCCTGTACTCGTGAACTCTGACTTACTTTCAGCGCGGCCCCTCGCGCTCGGCTCAGCCTGCTGCCTGCCAAGATTGACTATAACCTTCGAGTTATCTGTTTCCCTCCCCGAAAATACATTCCAGCCTGCTAGCTTCAGTAAACATCCTTCCTCAGCTACAGGGCTAAAGGGCCGACCTGTCTCTGTGCAAGTAATTCATAGCTTCGTTGCCATGCTTCCATGGAAGGCCCCATGCCCCCACGCTTCTCATACAGACACCCAGGCGCTTATACACACACTCACAGCAAGTATAGAATAGCTTCTGCTCTAGAGACCTTTCCGCCCAGATAGCTTAGTTCCTAAACATCAGATATCAGATATGATAGAAGCACAAGTTGATCTGACATGCCAGACTTTTGTCTCTTTCCGTCAGTGTAAATGTCAAGTCCCCTGCACCCCTCCAATTACACGTCATGCAGCTGCGCGCGCATCCAAGCTTCCGATTTCTGCTGACATTGCCACATTTTCTGTTAGTGCCACCCCTTTGTGACACCTATCAGTGACGTTTCCAGAACACACCTCTAGTTCACGCCTCTTGATTACGCACATGTACCACGTGTATATTGTTATCTTGTTTTCTCTCAGCTGTTACGCCTTCTATACTGTTTTCAATGGTGTACAATAAGTATATAAGCTATGTACTGTAAATAAAATGTTAGCGCGCTCATCTATCCCTTCTGACACCCTGTGTGGTGGTCAGAACATGATATCTTGGCCATGACAATTCCTTTTTAAGGAATAAAACCCTTAGAACTCTAACACCACGGACTCTGTCTTTTTTCACCCGATCTGAGTTATTATTGATTAAGTACTTACCTGCATAGAAATTAAGAGAGTAAATTATTTATTAGGAAATTCACCCAGGGGCAGGGCAGGTACAAGGCCAGATCAGAGGGGCGTTTTTAATAAATCCCCCCTCGAGACCTCGGAGACTCGCCATTGAGGCACTCAATTCTAGTGAAAGGGATAATAAGAGGAACACAAATGAGATGTTCCTACAAGTACTATAACTCACCCAGAACCTTTGTAAAGGTACTATAGGATTATAGGGTGTCTTTTTCCCTGCTCCTATGTTTATATTTTTATATTCACCTTGATTCACCGATTCTCACTTCACGGTCCTGACGAAGCGCACCAGGATCCATTAGAGACCTCATTCCAGCGTGAAACATGTTGACCAAGTTTCACACTCAAAAACACGCACGGGGACTGAGAGCAGCAGAGTAATATCTCGACCTCTAATATATTTGTTAATAGAGGTGCCTCATTTCTCCTGGATAATTCTTTTATGTTTACCTCCCGGATCTACGAATAAAAATTGGCTCCAGGGTACCAGTGGGGTAATTTTAAAACTCTCACACCATTCCCTTTTAGGCCCACACACCCACATGCACAAGTGCAGCGTCTACTTAGAAGATCTCCTTAAAGAACCCTCTCGCGGGGCCCGTGGAGGACAGCAGCGCCACCCCCATTAGGAGCAACGCCCGATGATGAACCATGACACTCGCAAGAGTGTGTGAGGGCACTAATTTCCAAAGGAGAAATTCCCCCATCTTCATCAGACTAGAAGCACATATAGAGACCACCTTCTAACCTCTTTTCTTATGTAACAGACTAGGCTACAGCTCTCTATTTAAGAACAGTCCCCAACCAGTGAATACAGGCACCCTGAGGTTCTTGTCACGCAGTGCAGGAATGAACACAACCGCCCATTTCCTTGTGGGAGCTTGTGCTATGGCTGGTGTATGGCAGTAGCACATTCTTCCATAGGGAAATGTGAGTATTCGACAGCACCATGTGCGGTCGCATCGCAATTAGGTGGTCGGGAATGCCGACCGGAGGTCGGTCGGTACCGTTTCCGCAACTGTGTCGGGCGGACTCAAGTCCACCCAACATCGTAATAATCACCTTAGTCCCTAACTGACAAGCCTACTGGGTCATAATTGATCAATTGTGGAGCTATTTGATTCCACTCCCTTGATGGATACACCCAAAGCTGCCTTCCAGGAAAACAGGACTTGCTTGAAGAATAATTTATTTCTGTGAGTTCTTTCAGGAGGAAAATCTAAATATATTCATGTGCTTCAACTACCTGTGCTCTCCTGCTTCCAAAACAAGGTCCAGTGCTTCATAGGCAGTTGATATTGGTGAGCCAGCGAATTAAAAGGGCAAGCCGAGGCAAGGGTCTGGTTTGGCTTTAAGAGCCATAACATGAGCGAGGCCATCAACATATTTCACATATAAATCACACAACAAACGTCATGTAAAAATAATATAAAGAGTCTTCAAAATTCTAAACAGGTTCTTCTTTAAATAGAAAACTATTTCACTACAAAGCATTACACAGTATCACTGTATTAAGTGGCATTTTTAGAAGTTAAAGTTTCCAAGCATGAAATTAAATATCTTCAAGCACCCCTTCCTGTCCCAAAGGTAGTGAACTAGGAGGCCAGTCAGTTGTCATGTGTACCCTATAGCTGGTCTAGTTTGTTTTTACACATGAAGCACTGTGAACATCTATTAGAAACCTCTCTCAAAGGTCTGATAAAGCACACATCCTGAATGATATATTTTAAGGTGCTTTCCAATGTGATAGTAAAGTTAAGGGAGAAACCATGAAAACAAATTGCCTAGGAGCACACAACATGGTAAAGAAGGGAAGCTGGGATTGATCCAATGTTTCTTGGTCATACAATTCAGCCATTAGATGGGTATTTCTCTCTGTCCTTTTACATCACATGTTATATAATAAATCAAGGTGAAACAAAAAGGTATCTAGAAAATGGCCACAAAAGTGGGGGAGCAGCAACAGAACCTGTATGAAGTCTCTGCTCTTTTTTTAAAAGATGTTTTTATTGGTTTGAAACATCACCTATCTATTAATTGCAAGCATTTTGCCACATTTACCACATTTACATATTCTAAGGAATCAATTCTGCCTCTGTCTCACCTCGATTATTTAGATTTATTTCCGTATCCTTAGTTGGTGAAATACACAGTTCTCCCGGTATATGTTCCATTTGCCCCATTTTTATCCCACTTCTTAGGACAACAACTGGATTTGAACACTTCCTTTTCTGTTATCATACATTTGTCTAGGTCCCAGGACCAGCTTTTCGGTGACGGCTCCTCCCCGACTCCCCACTTCATTGCAATTGCCCGCTTTACTAATGTGTATCCTAGTGTGGTCATTTGTTGTTCCACCTCCGTTAGGTCCATAGCCTCCCATATATGGAGAAGCCCTAATTGAGGCGTAAGGCTAATCTCTTTATTCAGTGCCCTCTGCATGTGTCTTGTAGCTTTCTTCATAGGATTTGTATTTCCAAATTAGGTGGTAAAAGGTTGCCTCTTGACTGCGGCGGCAGAGGTGCATTGCGTCTGGTCTTTTCCCTATTTTTGCCAGCCTGACCCCAGTTAAGTATGTTCTGTGGAGGATTTTTAATTGAATCACGTGGAGCCTTAGAGGAATGGCTGCCTTCCTTGGGGACATTAGTGCTGTTTGCCAGTCATCTCTGTAACAAAAGGGGAGAGAGAGACTAAAGTAGATTCATTCTCCCTGGGTAATGTAAATAAACAGAATAGAATCCACTGGGGATAGATAGTATGGTCCCTACTATGGTTGGGAGCACACAGTGTTGTTTTTAATACCCCTCACACACCAAAAGGACCCTTGGTGTCATTCTACCATCATTGGGGTCTTCGCACCCCTCTACGGAATGCGGGGTGCTGCGACCAGACGTTTGCGCGGGAGCACTTTTATTATGTAGACTATGTGTGGTGGTATGTGGGGTAAAAACAAAGGTGAGTGGTGGAGTGGTAAAAGTGATGTTAAAAAATACCTGGCTGGTGGGGTCAAAAAATTATTTAATCAAGCCCCCAGCTGGTAGTATTAAAAACGTGCTTGGCGAGGTAGATGCTGTATAGTTAAGTACAGCTAAGAGGTGGCTGTACTTAACTATACAGCATCTACCTCGCCAAGCACGTTTTTAATACTACCAGCTGGGGGCTTGATTAAATAATTTTTGGACCCCACCAGCCAGGTATTTTTTAAAATCACTTTCACCACTCCACCACTCACCTTTGTTTTTACCCCACATACCACCACACATAGTCTACATAATAAAAGTGCTCCTGCGCAAACGTCTGGTCGCAGCACGCCGCATTCCGTAGAGGGGTGCGAAGACCCCAATGATGGTAGAATGACACCAAGGGTCCTTTTGGTGTGTGAGGGGTATTAAAAACAACACTGTGCGCTCCCAACCATAGTAGGGACCATACTATCTATCCCCAGTGGATTCTATTCTGTTTATTTACGTTTGCCAGTCATCATCTTCTATTTGCCCGATATCTGCTTGCCACCTCTCGCGAAGATTGTGGAATGAATCCGGCAGGTTATTGCATAATTTCTTATATGTCAGTGAGACGACTTTCTCTGACATAGGTTCGGAAAGCAAACAATCCTCTAGAGGGGAGGACTCCGGTAAACTTGCTAGTTCTGGGATAGCTGTGTTTCGGGCATGGTGGATCTGCAGGTACGGAAAGATTTCCCCCTGAGCTAATTCGTATTGATCCCTTAGTTCCGGGAATGTCAACAATTTCCACAGGTCGTTTAGGAAATCGTTTAGGAAATCATAGACATGTTGGGGATTCGTGAAGAAGTGGAACTTTCCCTGGTGCGTTACCCTGAGACGTGCAGGAAAAAGCATGGCATAGGAAATGCTCCTTGCTGAATATTTTTCTTCACTGGGAGGAATTTCCTGTGCGCTTCCTGGACAACCATTGTGAAATCAGGGTAGAGCGATAACTCTATTTCTTCAAAATGCAGCTATCCCCACTCACGGGCAAGCATCAAGGCGACGTTGCGATCTCTATAGTTGAGTACTCTCGCAATGATGGGACGAGGAGGGGTTCCCGGTGCGGGACGGGAGGCCAGAGAATGATGCGCTCTCTCGATGATGAGAATCACCGAGAATGACTCCTTACCATGCGCTCCACGTAGTCCTCCATTTTGCCCGTGGCTGTTGACTCTGGCACCCCTAGGATCCGCAGATTGTTGTGCTTCGAGCGAGAATCTAAGTCATCGTTCTTTGCCGCTATCACCTTTAGTATTTTTTCCATGTCGAGCATTTTGTCCACCGTCGTGGTGGAGGTGTCTTTTAGGTCGGAGATCCGGCGTTACTCCTCCTTAATGCTCTACTCGTGTTGCTCTGCTTTGTGCGTGGTGTTGTCCAAGCGGGCGTTCATAGTGTCCATTTTAGTCTCTTTGGAGGGCAAGCTAGATTGGATCACAAGGAGGAGTCTACGATTTCCTTAACTCCCTGCCTAAACGGCCTGTGGACCGAGCATCCCCTTCGTCCCATCCTGCTGAAGTTGGTGGCGCCTTGGAGGTAGAATGAAGGCAATGTCACTCGTTGAGCCCTTCTTTGTCCCTTGCTTTTTCTCTGCACAACTCCTTCCTGGCGAGTGAAGATGCCTCAGGCTCTTTCAACCTACCGCTGGAAATACGGCACCTGGCACTACGAACCGTTCCACAAACTATGGTGGGCCTCAGTGACTGTCGCCATTGCGGCTCTTAAACTCTGCCTGCCACCACAGTCCAATTGGCATGATGAGACTTTCTCCTTTTCCCCGAGCACCCTCGCTGATGCGAGGGGTCCCTGGTTCGCCCTTTAGCCTCTACCCTGTAGGAAATCCCTGCACTGTTTCGAAGTAATACGATCACTGTCTTTTGCTCACCCTCCCCTGTTGGGAGTTTGATACATGGGATTTTGGGGAAGTGGGGGAGGAAAATACGCCACAGCAGGTTTGGGCTGCTGTTGTGGGGGAGGGGGGTATTTTGTTTATTGCCACTTACAGACGACCCAACCTGCAGCGATGCTGCATGCAAAGTTGACCCGCCTGACAAGACTGCACTACTCTCCCTAATATCTCCTCTTTACATCCATGGAGAACAGGCCGGGCCCCCCTCAATGTAACCTCCTCACGTGGAACGTGAGAGGCCTGGGTGACCCACGCAAACACCGACATATCCTTGCTTATCTAGACCGGCATAACATTCACTGGGCCTCGCTCCAGGAGACACATCTCGGTCCCTCAGCACCCATCGCCTTCGCATTCCGATGGGCTATATATTTTTGCTTTTCTTCATGCTCCACCTACGCACGTGGAACTGCCATACTTTCACCCGCTCCCCTATACCCCCATGGCGTCTTATAATGACCCACAGGGATGTTACAGTATCTCATGGGGCAGACTGGCCGCCCAATCAATAACATTCGTCTTCTACTATGGCCCAAACACTGATGACCCTGAGTTCTTTTACGTCCTGTGGGGCAAGATCCCTGACACCGGCTCGATGCTCTTAGTATGGGGTGCAGATTTTAATGTCGCCCTGGACCCGGCACGAGGCTGCTCACACCAGCAACCATACCACTATTCTAATGCACATCATGCCCTTACTCACATCATCTCAGACCACGACCTCGTTGACTCCTGGTGGAATCTCCACCCGCACGATATGGAAGGCTCCTGCTACTCCTCTGCCCATTCCTCTTGGTCACAAATTGACAACTGGATCTTCTCCAAGGGGCTGACCCCGTGGCTGTCCCAGGCCCTTCATCTCCCACGTACCTACTCCGATCAATCGCCGGTACTCCTCACGCTTACTCCCCCCATGCAGACTCACCATACCTTTCCCACGGCGATTCCCTGTGCTTACTCTTTTCGACCCTGTGTTCAAGTTTGAACTTGAGCAAGAAATAGCCGACTTTTCCCCCGCAATGAACACTCAGTCACACAATTTTCCACTATCTTGGAGGCCTTTAAAGTCACCGTGCAAGGAATCTGCATAGCCAAAAGTGGAGGCATCCTGAGGGACATATGCACCACACTCTGCAAGCTAGAAACAGAACTTAAACAGGTCGAAATGCAAATGCAATCTTCCCCCACTCCAGAGCTGCAATCTTGCTTGCGGGACATACTCACAGGATATCAGGAAACGGCCGATAGGGAATACAAGTTTGTGGGAAATACCACGTAGTCCGCCGTTATGGGGAGTGAGAGAGACCAGGCAAAGCGCTTGCAGCCCTCATTCCCCCACCCAGGTACTCCAACACTGTCCTTGAAATCGCCAATGAGAACGGTCACTTGCATAGGAACACTTCTGACATAACTGCCACCTTTAAACGCTTCTACACCACCTTGTACACCTCGCATAGGACACAGCCTGTTGATTTTACCTCATTCTTTCAAGACACTGCGATTCTCTGGCTTTAGGACACTCAGCAGGAATTTGTCCTTGATTATCATGAGGACGACGAGATTATCGCCGCTATCATGCAATTGCAGTCTGGGCGGGCCCCGACGGCCTCACGGCCGAATTTTATAAAACGTTCCGAGCCATACTCATCCCTGCTTTGCAACAGCTCTATGAAGAGGCCCGTGAGACGGTCATCCTCCCCCGGTCCATGCACGAGGCGCTTATAATATCCCTCCTGATACCCGGGAAGCCGGCATTGCAATTCGAGTCATATCGGCCCCATTCCCTCATTTATGTTGACACCAACATTCTAGCAAAACTGATAGCAAATCGTATTAGCCCTCTCATGACTCCCCTTGTTCTCCCTGACCAGTCTGGGTTTGTTCCCAGTAGAGAAACTTCTCACAACCTTTGCACCCTGTTCGCTGTCTTGCAGGATATTGACCCCGATACTAATGCGGTGGCTGTCTTTCTTGACGCCACCAAAGCATTTGATACTCTGGAATGGGACTATTTGGCCTTCATGCTCAAATGCATGGGTTTTCCCACTCCGTTCCTGGCATGGATCCACCTCCTCTACACAGGCCTGCAGGCCAGTGTGGTGATTAACAGCACCAGATCCTCCTCCTTCTCGATAGCCAGAGGCACTAGGCAGGGGTGCCCCTTGTCCCCTCTCCTATTTGCCCTGGCGATTGAGCCCTTGGCCGGCAAAACCCACCAACATTATTGCGAGCATGCCCTTATCTGCCCTGAGAGGCAAATCTTAATTTCTTTATATGCGGACAACATTACCTTATACCTCTGCAACCCGGAGGATAGCCTCAACCCTATTTTAAGACTCCTCATCCTCTTCGGACACCTCTCTGGGGTCACCATCAATTGGGGGATATCCCAGATCTTTCCCCTCACCACCGCTACGGTACAATGCACGCCTGACTACCCCCTTGCATGGTGTGATGACACAGTTACCTATCTCGGGATCGTAATAACCCGCAACCGCAATGATTTGGTGGTGCACAACTATGGGCGCGCACTAACTCTTCTCACTGACAAAATTACGAGGTCGATTTCTATGCCGCTCTTTCTCACTGGGAGAACTTCACTCATAAGGATGGTCATTCTGCCTAAACTGCTTTCTTTATTCACTATTATCCCATACGCCCCCAGCAGACATTTCTTCAAAGCTTTAAAAACTCAACTCCTCCGGGTAACTTGGGGTGGGAAGCATCCTAGACTGCATCGGAATATCCTCACTCAGCCTTTCAGCGCTAAATGGTTTAAAATCCTAGACTTAGAATTATACTTTAGCTATGCACAGGCCCAATACGCTGCATATTGGGTGAATCCCCATCCATATATGCCCCACCTAGCGGTTGAGGATGGATACATGACCCCAACCCATGCTCCGCTTAATTAAGTGCCCCTGCCATTCCTAGAAACCCAGCCTCTACCACAGTAGACTGTACTACCAGTGCCTGGCGAGATCTAGCCCGTGCCTTCACATACCTACACTATACTCCCCCCTACTTTCCCTCCATGGCAGACGATGTCCCGGTCACACAGGAGGGGGGTTTCCATCGACTTCTCCGGAAACTCCCTATTGGGACTTGGGGTGAGCTATATGTTAATGGCGAATTCTGCACTAGCAAGGATTTTTCTGCAACTGCCCTCAGAACGCTTTTTCTATATCTGCCTGCGACAAGACTCTAACCCCATGCTTCCTGCAGGAGCCCCCCACCATGCCCCCTCTGCACCCTATCCTTCAGCAAGACACTCCCTCACATGTTGTATCGTTGCTGTGTCGCTCCATCCAAAAGCCTGCTTATATGACTCCCCACTATCCAGGATGCGCTGGGAGGAAGAACTCGGCTCTCCCCTCTCGGATAACCAGTGGTCCTAATGCTGCAAACAGACTGGAAACATATCTGCTAGCAGCAGGTTGCGCATCATTCATTATAAATACTTACATTGTCTCTATTATACACCTACGAGTCTGATGCGCCTTCACCTACGAGACACGGACTGCTGCGACCGCTGCTGGAGGGAGGGGGCGGATTTCCATAATTTTGCCTGGGATTGCCTCCCCCACCCCATCAGACGCTACTGGCTGGAGGTGCTTGCGGCATTGGACCAGATGATTGGTTTACATGTTCCCAACGATCCCCTAGTCATACTCCTTGCCTACACTGAGGCCCTGGCCGTGCCAATGCAGAGATATGCCTACTTGGTGCTCTTGCTAGCTAAGCAACGTGTCGCCTGTAGATGGGGTCGAGGAAGGGCGCCAAAATGTAAAGACTGGTTGAATGACCTTATATTTTGTCAGGATCAATTACACACCTATGCAGAGCTCCTACCGCCCTCGCCCTCCTCCCACCCACGCGACATATGGTCCCCCCTTCAGACGTACCTCCTGGAGCGGGCTGCTGCCAATGAGACAGACGCAAGCTCACGACCGGACGACTGATGGGTCATGCGGGTGAGGTGTTACCTGACTCCCATCATGCTGTAGCATGTCTGGACTATACATTTTATGTATAGTCGTATGTATGTATACATGAGTATGTTGTCAAAGTATAGTGCTAATACTACTTTTATCTTTTATCGAATGTCTGGCTTACACGCCCTGTCAGGATTATCGAGTGGCAAAGTTTGTTTGTCAAGTTCTGTACCCTGTGTTCAAAACCAAATAAAGAAATTTACACAAAAATGTTTTCAACAATTTCCCTTTTTAGGTCTCGGCTAGCGTAGGCTGCGCTTGCGCAGTCTCGCTGGAGAGATTTTATGTCTTCTAGTACGGAGGTAAACGAGCTAGCTCTTCTCCATTGGCTGGCTTCCTAAACGGCGACCAGACATTGGAGAAGAGCTTTGTCTGTCACTTTAAGCCCCGTCCGTTTCAGATTGAGGGGCGTGTTTTTTGCTGTCTTTTCTCTCTGTGACGTCTTCAGTCACTCAACAAAAAACGCGCCCCCCAGTCTGAAAAGGACGGGGCTTATCCGCAGCTGCTGCCACCATTTTGCTTGTTAGCTTCTTCTTATCGATTTTTCTGCTTCTCTACCTTGCCCTTTCTCCATACTTTATTGACTACCCCCTGTCTTCCCCTGTACTTGTCTTATTTCCTGTTTTCCTATCTCGTTGCCATTCTTTCTTTCGTTGATTTCCCCTCTCCATATTTGCAACATTTTTCTCATTCTGTCTATCCCATTCCCACTGCCATCATTCTCCCTCCATCCCAGGCTGTCCCTTCCTTTAGCAAGGCACCATCCTCACCACTCATCTCGCTGCCTGTCCCCGCCCCTTCAGATCAGCACCTAATCAGCTGCCGCCAAGGCCACGGAGTGACAAGTAGGCGGTGTTTTGACATCACGCGTCGGGTCTGCCTGAGCTGCACTGCAACCGAGCGTCAGACTAGCCGGAGCGCGGCCGGTGGGTTCGAGTCGGCGGGCGCGCTGGACTGACGGGCAGCGGGCGGACGGGAGGCAGCGGATTACAGCCTCCAAGGGGACGCGAGCCAAGAGATGCTGCACGAGGCGCTGCCCCTGGCACGCGTAGGAGGACAGCGGCGGCGACATTCCTTGGCCCAAGCGACTCAAGCCGGGCAGTGGGCTCCGCAGCAATGGAGCTGCCCGCCGCCGGTGAGCACGTCTTTGCTGTGGAAAGCATCGAAAAGAAGCGGGTCCGCAAGGTGAGTCTCCGGATATTTGTTTTTCGGTGTGGAGCGTGATCGGTGGGGCAGGTGCAAGGAGGTCATTGGTGTCATACCAAGTTCCCAAACGGAGTTGTGACCCTGCTTTTAACAGTAAAATACGAACCAGAAATAGCTGCCCTGTGCAGTCGTGGCGCTATACAGCACTTACTGCCTCCATAGTCCCAGAGGCTATTTGTGGGCTACCTGGGGAACGACAGGGCGCATAAAGGGGTGTGGTGTACAGAGTGACTTGTTTTCAGGGGAAAGAGGGTGTGTGCAATGCATGGGGGATCCAACCGGCATAGCGAGTACGAGGACAGGGAGAAAGTTCTGCTGAGCATAGGCGCTGCATAGGGTCCCCAAGGGCTTTTAAGTGTTCAGAGGATAGGTCCATGATTTGGGATGCAAACGTTCTGGCCTGTTGACAGAAAACTCTGGGGTGCACGCATGTTCCAACAACACTGAAGTTAAGGTACAAGACCGGGGGCATGGAGGGCGGGGTGGCTTGAGTGCACGCGGCACAATGACGGGCACCTGTAGAGAGAGATGTGTGTGCACTGAGACGATTTTCTCTTGGGAGTACCGTACTATTTCATGCTAGGCATCCACTGCATGGCCGTAATTTTTGTGATTCCTCAACCCACTCTTTCGAGAGGAGCTGGTCTCAGCTAAATCTGCGAATTGTACATGGGTGTTATTGTACATCTGTAGTCTCTTAACCAGTGTGGCTAGACGCCGCCTCGTTGCTCTCTTAGTTCAGTTTCTGCTGCAGAGATCTGTGTATTGTCTGCGGTCACATGTTATAATCCTGAGAGGGCTTGCTCAACCCTTAATGTTTGCTAGTTTGACAGCATGAAACTGAGGCATACAGAATGACACATTTTAAGAATGAGGTACTGTGTGCAGACATAAGATGTTATTAAGAAATGTGGAGAAACACAAGATATTTAGTTCTTATGGAGGGGGCCTGGAAGGGCAAAGGATGTGGAGATTCCAGGTGCGAGAAGAAAGATAGGAAGGGGTTAGCTCCAATAAGGAGCAAGGGCCCTCACACACCCAAAAGGTGTCATGCTTCATCATAGGGCAGCTCCACGTTGGGCCGGCGCTGCAATGCCCAACGGGCCCAGAGGGGGACTCTTTGCCGGAGGTCTTCTATGTTGATTTGTCTACAGGCTCTAGAAGATGGGGGGGTTGGAGGGGACATGTAGTGAGTAGACTGGGAGTGAAAGTGAAATCGAAAAATAGCCATGAGTGTCCAAAGATACTTTATTAGCTGGACACTGATGCTATGGTTAAAAACTGACTAGGAGAGTCGTGGCTGGCGAGGGAAATTAGACCTGCTGCTGCTCAAAACGTGGGGTGAAAAGTGAGAGTGGTCAGTGGGTTGACATGTTTCATGCATTACTGTAGTAAATGTTTGCTTTCCGCAATCGTTTTGCTCCTCAATGTGCAACTACAGGAACGTGTGGATCTACATACTCAGTCACACATCTACCTATCAAGCTTGACGCTGTGCTATAGTACTCAGCCAGCCTCCCTGCAAGTGGTGCATGGTGCCTTTGTAAGCTTAGTCACTGGGGGTACATGTCTATTTGCGCTCCCTTAACTGTGGGGTACTTTAGCGATCCACCTCAACAGGATGTGTGTGTGTGTGTGTGTGTGTGTGGCTCTGTCTGTGTGTGGATCTGTCTGTGTGTGTGGCTCTGTCTGTGTGTGTGGCTCTGTCTGTGTGTGTGTGTGGCTCTGTCTGTGTGTGTGTGACTGTGTGTGTGTGTGGCTCTGTCTGTGTGTGTGTGGCTCTGTCTGTGTGTGTGGCTCTGTCTGTGTGTGTGGCTCTGTGTGTGTGGTTCTTTGTGTGGCTCTGTGTGTGGGTGCAAATGCAATAGGTCTCACATTTGCGAGAGATTAAGCTATTGGCATTGTAAATAACAATGTCATTTATTTATAAGTTTTAAAAACAAAACTAATGTCATGAGCAATGCCAATAGCTCTAACTTTAACTCCTTGCATGCTGATGACGGCCCCCAGCCTTCATGCACTACAGTGCTCGTGTGCTGATGACGGCTGGGGGCCGTCATGACGGCACCCGCGATCGGAATGTGCCGCACAGGCTCAGAATCGCGACAGCATGCAAGGGGTTAACAAAGACGAGACCATTGCATTGTAAATGCTTGTTTCTCTACTTGGCCTATTGTCGAGATGCCGATGGTATCCCACTTATCAAATCCCAGTTGGTGACAGAGGGACCCCAGCTGTTGGGTGGACCTTAGTGGAGTGGCTTGAGTCAGTCGGTCCGAACATGCTAGGTGTCTATTAGCTTGGCGCCATATCTCTACAGTGTGGGCTGTCGGGCTTAGGTACCGGTCTCTCCTAGGTAGCCCTCCCTACCCATTTGATATTTGTCCAACAGATATGCTGGATCCATCGGTGAATAATATATATCCAATGATTCACCACTATTAATTGTGAGGCCCTCTATCGGCTTGTTTTTGAGTGGAGGTTTCAAGTGGACTTCGAGCTGAGACAGGCTGTGCCTTGAGCCTTCTGTGGCTCACCCAGCTTTCACAGCTGGAGTGACAATGAAGCGGTGTATAATGGGTAGTCTCATTCTCGTCAAGACCTAAAACTTACACACCCCACTATTGGCAGGTGACAATCTGGGGGCTCTGCAAGGCCAAGGAATTTAAGTGAAAAATGAAACCAAAATGGAGAGATACATTGCTATTGTTGGCCATAGTGGAATACTCCTTGACCTTTCAGATTACTAACCCCCACCTATTTTCTCTGGCTTGTTTTTAGGTTGAGCCTGCGCCAGCGCGTATGGCTGCTCTGCAAGACTTGTTGTGGTGGAATAACGCATCGAAGCCCTGCCCACTCTCCACCCATATTGGCCATTGGTTTGTGTCATTGTCTGTCCTAAATGCTGGCTTCTGATTCCTTAGTAGGCTTGTTAGTCCCTCCTTAGTACCGCCTCCTTTTCCTTTGTCACCGCCCATGGCGACTGGCCCCTTTTACTTCAGCTGTTACACTCTACATGTTATGTAGACTGTGAGCACTATTTTCTTTATTCAGTTTCTCTTACAGCAGGCAAGACGGTAAACAGTTTGTCCCCGCATCACTCCACGTTTGGCTTGCAGTCAGGCCATCGCTGGAGTTCTTGACGGCAAGACCCGCCCGTCTTTAAACCTCAATTGTGCCTTTTTGATTCGCAACAGCCATTGTTTGGCACCCTATTTGATACCCGACCAGGAATTATCACTGATCCCCCAATACTGCCCAATTCGATATTCATTCAGCACTGAAGATTCACAGGTTACTACCCGCTTTGACGAAACACGTGTCGGCTGGTTTCATGTTCTTTGGATCTCCTCTGCAAGGAGAACCAAGGAGAACCATGATCACCTATAAAAGCAAATAGAAACAACCACTTGTGGTCGATCTTATTTCATTTATACATATGTTTACGTATCAAGGAACTCTTTACGTGTGCTCTGGACCTTGTTTGTAATGCTTTGGTGCCTTCTTTACCCCCCCTTCCTTCCATTGTCGTGCCTTGTTTACCCCCCTCCTGTTGTCTGTGCCATCTCCATCCCCGTCCCCCCGCCCGCTGTAGGTGCCTTCTCCTCCCCGTGCTATCCCATTGCCGGTGATGCCTACCATCATTTGCAATGCAATCGGTCTCGCATTTACGCGGGTTTGATCTATTGGCATTGTAAACGATAAAAGGCATTGTCATTTACAATGCCAATAGCTTAAACTTGCATACATGCGAGACCTATTGCATTGCAAATGCTTGTTTTAATACCCTAAAATATTTACTGAAAGGCACATTCCTCCTGCACCCAACTGTCGCACTGCTGAAAGGAAAATCATCCCTGGATGAACCGTTTCCTCCAAAGTTACGTAATTTTTCATAGTTTGTCATCATAATCCAAATCTTTGTATCATAAATCTTCATGAATACTTCACCACCACGGAGCCAGCATGTTTGCACTATAATTCTTTATTAAACAGTTTCAAATGCCTAATGTTGGCGAAAAGTGGGCTTATTTCATTTATTACTCCCAATGCATTTCGAATTTTACAATTCATCGTCAGGGGTTCACTAAAACAAATAGAAAAAACAGTTCAACTCGGTGCTAAATCTTACTATGTACAAAAACGCTGTTAATTGCCATAATCCTGTCATCATCCTATTCTCAACAGGAAGAAGCAATATTGTTATCAGAAAACACCCTCCTGGCCAACCTCCACCAGCCTAAGTCGCTGCAGGGAAACAACCCCTTGCATTTATTTTGCAATATGAAGATTTTCTTACGTGGACAGTGACAAACGCTTTAAATATACGGCGGGTTGCGTATTATCATCTCGTTGGTAAAGAATGTGCGGCCATTTTAAGAGCGCGAGGCCCAGGGCCCTCAGGGCTTTTGTCCTTTTCATGAACACAGCTGCGGCCGCATAACTGCGCTCTGAAATCCACAAGCTAACAAATACGTTATCCATTGTGCGTTTAGATTATATAGCATTTGCATTCAAAAGGGAGAATAAATTCAGTTTGTAGAACTGCAGATGAGAGAATAGCGTATTAAAAAAATATACACCCATTTGGAGAGTTCTGGTCAAGTTATTACTAGTACTAGATAGTGGGCTTCAATAGCGGATTTGATTATATAGAGTTGCGTACAGGCCAGGATTGGACTGTCCTATAGGTCAATCAGGCAGTGGCTGCTCTGAAAGGTCAGTGTTAGGACAGTTTTTTTCGCTGTTTGTGGGCCTGTTATATGGTCTGCTGGGCCGGTTTTAACTACTGATTTCCCCAAAAATTAAAACAAACATTGACTGCTGCAAGCACAAATCCACACAGCCTTCCATACCTTGCAAACCACAGGCTGCCTACAAATTCAAACTGTACCAATCTGCAAACATGGGTCACTTTTTAGTTTTCTATGGCACTAATAGGGTCCACTTTTTTTTTTGTTGCTGAGGCCTATTTTTCTGTCCCATCAGACCTGTACAGGCCCATATTTCTGAAAGGCCAGCAGGGTTTGGTACAGTCAGTTGCATTTCAGTTGTGCATGACAGGTGACTTTTGTGCCACTCCCTACAATTTTTCAGATTCAAATAAATAATCTGCCACACCTACAGACCAACTTCTCCGTATGATCTATTATATCTGATTCTCATATGGAGGGAAATGCTCTTTTTTGTTTTTTATTGCACTGCCGAAAAGCAAATTTTGGACCATGAAAGAGAGCTCACTATTACACCCCACGGTCTTTGTGTGATATTTTTTACTGACATGTACAGTATGCTAGTGGGGCAGTGGCACCCCAAGCGATATTATAACTCCCATCAGCCCCCTGTAGGCCTCCTTTACCCAAGTCCGCTTTATTTTGTCACATGACAGATCACTGCTATCCTCTCGGGTGCTCCCATTCATATTGCACCAGCAGAGGCTTTGGCACATCGCGGTGGGCCTCCACTCCCCACTCCCTCGGAAGCCATTTTGATTTCCCTTGGGCCACCGCAAGGCTTAGAGGACAATCATTTAAAGCTGAGTACAGAAAGCTTATCTCCAAGCAAATATCAGCGGGCTGAGGCGCAGCTTGACTCGACGCCCCCTTACCCCATCCCACTCATCAGAGCACACAATATTTAATGTTTCTGAGCAGCGGCATTATTGTGTGTGTTTGTGCATATACTTATTTGCCCCTCCGTCTTATCAGTAGGCTATCGAAATTAATCTAAAAAAATCAGGAGGGGGGGGGGGGGACCTCAAAGCCACTGGTGTCCCAGCTGCAGTGGTTAGAGTACATGTGTGCGTTCCTGGAGTGGATCCGGCTCCTGGAACCGGTGGCTGTGGCCCGGGCAGCCAGCCATGACACAGCAGGGCTAGATTTGATTCCTGCAGACTATGGCGAGGAGGCTGCTATCCGACATTCACACTGGGCAACAATTTAAACATTTTCTGTCAATATAAGACATACCCCTCAATTGGTATTGCAGGGACAGATCTATGCGAAACGTTTACTAAAATTGCCTCTTTAATTTGTGAGTGAAAGTCACTTTGATGAAGAAGTTTAGGGGCCTATTTGTCCCTCAGTTAATGAGAACTATTCAGAGTATCAGGAGAAATGTACTAGCAGTGCACAGGCCTTTGAGAGATCGGAGAGGTTTCTTAACAGCCCAGGGCTTCTAAAAGGATGATTGGGCTGGAAAGGGGCCAGTCACTATTTCGTTCGTGGTTGGCATGAGGCTGACACAGGCCCAGAACTACCATTATATTAGCTGCTTAAGTCTGTTAGTAAATCTCAGTTTGTCTGCCTGTCACACTCGCTTCTCTCACAGAATGCTGTGTGTTTTTTGTCAGTGTTTTTAACACATTCATTAACGTGGGAGGGGTTTCTTTGTAGAGCGCACACTACACGCTAAACGGCCTCTAAGCACCTGTTCATAATCATTAAGCTCTATTCTCATTACGTCAAAACGATGTCCATGTCACCTTTTGATGCACCTTGTTGGACGTGGAAATCAGGGGTTTTGAGCTGGTTGGGTGCTTGGACTGGGGCTGGGATTGGCGGTGGGGTCCTGGTCTCCTATTGGTTCTGGATTTTTGGGGCTGGTGTTGTGATTGGATGGTGTTGGGGCTGGGGTTCCCGTTGGCTGGGGAGGTCACCTGATTGCTGGGGCTGCACGAGGCCGGGGTTGGTGCGTCTCGGCCCGGGCGTCGGGGATGGGTGCGGAGAGGACGGGGGTGGTTGCCTGTTTGGGACTGGGGCCAGAGGTGCTGCCCTTTTTCTCATTTCTTTTTCTCATTTCTCTTCCTACTGCTAAGACCTAAATAAATAAATAAATAACATATTTCACTCATTTATCCCTCCACTATCATTTTCAATCAAAATTAACAGACTAACAAGTTCACTTCTCAAATTCCATATTCACTAATATACTGCCCAAATAACTGAATAACATATCTACTACTCAAATTACTTCATATTTATACTATACTAATTTTGAAACACAAATCCTTTATGGGTTCTGGAGTGGTGTGCTACTCGACAGAAAAGCGCTTCAACACCCATCAGGGGTAACAAGTGCTATATGAATGCTAATCTTTCTTCCCCTTTTATCCCTCCGCTATCCTTCTCACTCCAATTAACAGACTAATATCCACCACTGAAATTACCTCATATTTCACCATATTAATTCACCACTAATCCTTTATAGGCTTCCGGAATAGCCTGCATCAACAAGCGATAAATAAATACAAACCTTTGTCCTCCTCTATCCTTCTGCTATCATTCCATATCCAAATAACTGACTAACCTATCCACCACTTAAAATGTACTAGCATGTTTCACTATACTAATTCAACACTAATCCTCTATGGGTACCGGAGTAGCGTGCTACCCGCTGAAAAAGTGCTTTGATGCCTCGTATGGGGTAGTAAGCGCTATATAAATGCAATTACAATACAATAGCTGCAATTACCAATTCTCTCCTGTATTTTTTGATGCGCCTTGACTCAATTTTTAAACCGATATAAGGTAGGCGTTCACGTTGGAATGGTAAACTGAAAGTTTTTAAAAATGGCTGCTATGCTATAACGCATATGTGTGCATGCATTCTGACATGCACGCATACATGTCACCCAGCTGTGGCAATGCTTTTCGTTTTTTACTGATGCTGTTCTGATGTTGTACGCTGGTAAACGAGCAGTTTTTACTTTTGAGGATGCAGAACAGCATTGGCAAAAAGCATTGCCTAAATGAAAAGGTCAAGTAACGCCATTGAAAGCAAGGACTTTTGGCTTCACCAATGTGTGTTTTCGGTACTTTCCTTCTTTCCCCGCCAAAGGATAAATAGGCTTTTATGGTAATAAGTTTGGGGCAAAGGCCCAACATTGTGATGCCACAAAGTGTGTGTGACGTTATTTCAGCTACCGATGGCATTTAGGCGAATTGACATCCAAGCTTTAATGATGTAAATGTACAGGCCATCTGCAATTTATATAACCTCATGAGTATATACTTACTGGATCGCATAACATAAATATCACAACCACTACTTCAGTTTAAATATGACATTGCATGATAGGTCTAGGTAAGTAGATGTTGAGTCAACAAAAGTAAAAATATATTTGCCATAATGATGTAGTGGTAGGCCAATGCCCTATTGCTTATGGGTAATCTTCATTGCTCCTGGTCCTGTTGTCCTCGTCCATTCATTTATAAAAGTGAGATAACCTATCTCACAGAGAGAAAAAAAGAACAAAGGAATGCTGCCCGTACCCCACCCCCTCCCTCTGGGAGTACATAAGCGCACCTATCCCAACATTCCTCCTGAAATATCAAACCCCAGATGAAGGCCGGCAAGACCGGGAGGGAAGTAATGAATGGGACGAGGACAACGGGACCAGGAGTAATGAAGATTACCAGTAAGTAATAGAGCAATACCCCCAGGTCCCTCCTGTCCTCATCCCATTCATTTACAAAGTGAGAATACCCAAGCAACCACCGACATTCATCCATAAAAAAAACAAATGCAGGACACAAAATACAGCAAAACCCAGTGATTTATTGAACAATAGAACAAGAAAGTCAGGAACACACAGCATGCAGTACTCCAAACTAAAATTAGCATAATCTCACAGCACATTCCAGATCCAATAATGCCTCACAAAGGTATTACAGGACGTCCAAGTGACCTCCCTACAGGTTTCAGACAGAGAAACCCCCAAGCTTCAGCCCAAGAAGTAGTCACCCACCGGGTCGACCGACCTTGAACCCCCGCTGGAGGAGGAGACCCTGAAAGAGAGTAAGCCAAACCAATGACATGCTTAAGCCAACGACCAATGGATGAAGAAGCCTTCCCACCACAAGAGGCAAAACCCAAAAGAGACAAAAAGGGACTCCGATCTCTGAAAGGGACGCATGAGATCAAGACAGACATGCAAGGCTCTGCACACATCCAACAAAGACCAAGGAAGATCACCAGAAGAGTCAAGATCAGAACACAAAGCAGGCAACACCAATTCCTGGGAGCAATTGAATTGGGAAGACACTTTAGGGACAAAAGCCAAATCGAGCCTAAGGGCCACTCCTTCATCCAAAAAGGACAAAAATGGCTTCTGGGCCATCAGGGCCCATAACTCACCAAGGCAGTGAGCAGAGGTAATGGCCACAAGAAAAAACACCTTAAAAGTAACAAATTTGATGTCCACCTCAGACAAAAGCTCAAAAGGAGGTGCCACCAACGCTCTCAGAACCAAAGGCAGATCCCACAATGGAAAGGAAGGCCTCACCACAGGACGAGACATGGAAAAACTCTGCAATAAACGTGAGACCAAATCCTTAACATCTGACAAATTCCCCCAAGGGGACCGGAAGGCCTTAATAGCGGCCCACTGAGCTCTCAAAGTGGAAACCACCAAACGTTTCTCAAAGCCCTCCCACCCAGAGAAACTGCAGCACCTCCGGCAAAGAGCAGTCCAGAGGGGACAAACCCAGAACCTGACACCAGTGCTGAAAATTACCTCAATGACACCCATAGGGTTTTAAGTTAGAAGGCTTATGAGACTATTGCAGAGCCACCGCTAAATGCGGGAGAGTCAACATCGGCGAGGACCGCAGGGGAGAGGGAGCGCAAGGGAGAACCCAGTGACCCTGCACAGCCAACAGCCTCAGAGTGGGGAACCACGACTGACGAGGCCCAAACAGAACCACCACAACCACCTCCCGAGACTGTGTGTATATACACACACATACATACATACACACATACATACTTGCATACATTACAACTGCTCGATAAGTTGTCGTGGAGCTCCGACCAAATGCACAGATCATGCTCCCTGTGGCTGGGAAGAGAGAAGAGAAGCATCCATGACTGATACTGGTGATGTAGGTGCAGGTGCAGCCATGGGGCTCTCTACAGTCTCAATCAAACCAGTCTCATCTATGACATCAGGTACTGGTGAATGACGAGGCAAATGCCTGAAGTACAAAGACTATCAAGTAATGAGTGCTGCACAGTGTAGCACCCATGCTAAATTTGAAAGGTTTGATGAAAACAAATTCTAGCTTGTGCCTGCCTCAAGGAGCTGTATTTTTGGTACAAATCCCTGTTACCAATTTTAGCAGATGGGAATATGTGTCAAAACCAATGGCTGGTTGGATGGGAACGCCCATGTACAACCCATGGAATGCGCAGAACTGTTTGTGTTACCTTTAAACCATTTTTTTGTGCTTGTAACTACTTTATCAAGACTTTGCACCTGTTTGTGTTACTTTAAACTCTCACGAAGATTTGATAAATCTGTCACTTTATGAGTGCATAGTTCTTTGCATAACTAAATACACCCATTTATCCTATGTAGTTCAATGTGCCCGAGTCTCTTTTTTTCCCTTGTGAATAAAATGGTAAAAAAAAAGGCAGATACCAGATTGCCTTTTGCACTGAAAAGTTCCATACAATTCATCAAAAATATATACCAGGGGCCTTGTTTATGAAGGCCTTGCGCCGCCGGTGCGTCACTTTTAACATGGGAAAAAGTGACGCACCGGTGGCGCAAGGCCTTCATAAATGAGGCCCCAGGAATTTTTATTGCCACACTTTTGACATGATCACACGAAAACGTTTCCATGTCTGAATACGTCAAAAAAATTCCATTCTGTACAAACATATCACTTTTTTTTTTCACCAGCGATGAAAGTTTGGTCCATGGATTCCCGGTCTGAATGTGAGAGCGCTTCACAAAAAAATCAAAACTACAAAAGATGCGAATAACTGAAGAACTGGGTCTCTTTTAAGGACGTAAGGAGGTCCGCAGGGCGCCATGACCTTGAGTTTCTAGCAACCATCAAGGGCAGAACAGAGGCCTGGATGTCAAGGGGGAATGGCCGGCTCTTTCCTCCATGGAAGAAGGATGCTGCTGGGCTGTGATCAATCATAAACTAGCCAGTGGGGAAAAGAATGGGAGGAAATTCATGTTACTGAAAGGAATGCCGCTCCGTGGCCGGCAAGCTGCTGTGCTCAGAAAAGTTGAAAGGAAATGCGCTCTTGAATTATTACTTACCCATGTTGACACATGCACAGCTGCAGAGCATTACTGTGGGTAATTAGGGATGTTTTTATCCAGGAATGGGCCAAGAAACAGCTGAAAGAGCAACACATATGGTAGATAATTATATATATTTTTTATGAAAAAGTGGTGTGAAAAGTAAGTGTTGCAATTCACCAATTGGGGTCAAATTAGCGTGGAGTGGAATTTTTTAACAGCATATTTGACACATCCCTTGACACTAAGAAGTCGGGATGGTAGCCTAGTGTGGCAAAATGACACCGTAACATGTCCTGCTGTAATGGATTTTTAAAAAAGATATGTTAAGGATGGCAGGAAGTTCATGGCTTGCTGATGCACATTACAGGAAGGCACGTGGGGAGAGTGATATCCAGCTCATTTTGGTATTTCAGTGGAAAGTCTGCATTATTCAATGCCGTCACACAAAACCGTGATTTTGTATTTTTTTTATCAACAAGCATTTAATTTATTTTTTGAGTTGTTATTAAAAAATCTGTTCATTTGACTTGACTATGTTATGTACCATAATTCATGCAACAACAACCTCTATGCGGCCGCAGTCAAACCAAGAACTGGCACCCTTCAATCGACTTCAGCTGCGGGTTTCAAATGAAATACGATTCAGCAGCCCTTCCAGTGCATTCTGGTCAATGCAGCTCATCTGTGCAGAGTTGCCACTTTTCAAATGAGGAAAAGCTTGATAACAATGAGGGGCATATTATCAAGGGGGTTTATCTCCGCTTTTTTGGCTTTAAAAGCCAAGAAAGAGGAGATAAAATTATCTCCCTATTACCTAGCTGTCGCTAACACCAGTTAGCGACAGCTAGGTAATAGGGCCCCGCTTTGCATGTCAGTGATATTTATCACTAATGACATGCAAAGTGGGCGTGCCAAGATGTTGGCGACTGGAAACAGTCGCTAACATCGCTATCTCCTATT
Source organism: Lissotriton vulgaris (assembly GCF_964263255.1). Lineage (NCBI taxonomy): Eukaryota > Metazoa > Chordata > Amphibia > Caudata > Salamandridae > Lissotriton > Lissotriton vulgaris. Next base: position 699,710,376 of record NC_141699.1, read on the forward strand.
ACCAACTTTTGGAGATATTCGCGCTAAGCGCGAATATCTCCAAAAGCTAACACCTGCCCCTGAGCAGTTCTTAGCCATGTTATCCAATGGTAGGTGGATAACATGGCTAAGAGCATTAGCTCGGTAATGCATGAATATCGCTGACTTTTCAGCGATATTCATGCATTTCGGCCGATTTTTATCGCTTAGGAGATAAACCTTGATAATAGCAAGGTTCCTAAGCGATAACAATCGCCGCAGCTCGGCGATAAAAATATCACCGCTAAACCAACATAGCGATAATTATCGCTAGTTGTTGGTAATATGCCCCTGAATTCCTTAACAATATTTCAACTTTTTAGTTCCAGGCCCATGTTTGGCTCTTCATGAGCTCTTCAGTATAGCACAGCAGGCAGGGTCAGATTTGGACAAAAAATAGGTCAATGGCACTGAAATAAAAGTGGCTTTTATTGGCGAAGCAGAAGGCTTAAAAAGTGGCCCACATTTACAAATCAGGCCAGTTTTGAACTTGTAAAGACATGTTGTATGGCTATTTTGCAATGTATGGGAGATTGCATGATTTTGTGTTTGCTTCAAACAATGCTTGTGATAATATCAGGGAAATCAACATTTAAAGCTGGCCCACCTGACCATAAAACAGACCCACAAACTGTTACAAAATTAGCCCACAGACTGATCTCTCAGGCCAGTCCATCAAACATTGCTTGAATGCCCAATAGGCCAGTCCAACCTTAAAAGCAGGTATTAAATACTAAACTTGTTTGCATCATAGCATTTAAATACTTTTACCTTTTTAACTGGTGATCAAACATCATATCACTAGAAGAGTCATCCCGCTCTTGTGTGTAGCCAGTGGCTCCGGGAACTGGATACTTATACTATCACTGAGCAAAGCTTAACTAATAATCTTCCAGTTGCTGATTACTGTGTTTAGGTGGTAAACTAGTACTGAGGTGCAAATTTACCAATAGTGTTAATAGGTGTTGGAATAACAAAATAGAGAAATAAGACAATAGCAGATTGTGCTCCTTTAAGACACATCATTTGCCTTTCTTGCTGCATATTTTTTGAAATCCTGCCACTTAATTTGGCTCTACATTGCTGCATAATTACAGAGAACCTGATAATACTGTCTAGTCCTGTATTGTTTTGATGTTGAATATAATGTTTTGAACATATGTTTGATATGGCATTTTTGATTGTCAGTTTCTAAGTAATTAATGTAGTACATGTATTTTTTTCATTGCACGCTGGGATGTGCACTTTAAATTTTTTTTAAAACAGTTTAGTAGAGAGGTTAAAGTTGTAGCAGGAAAATTACTTAAATTATATCTTTAACCCTTTCGCTGCTGATGACGAGCTCAGCTCGTCATCACCCACGGGTGTCGAGTGCCATTATTCACTCAAATTTGATAGTGTTAGCACCAACTGCACAAACCTCCTTGCTGCTTTGCTTTTTTACTTTCTGGTTTTTCTGATGTTATTATGAATGGACATGGTAACATTCGCAATTTGAGACTGTTATTCGCAATTTGTGAATGCTATTCGCACTATGCAATTCGGTTTTACCAATTCCTTATTTAGAAATACTACGATTAACTTTCAATACATTGGATATAAGAAATTGCAAATTATGAATCTGTATCATTCACAGGATGCAGGACGCAGGAAGCACAAAAAAAATCTTAACAGGCGATTTGCTCTATCCATGTGTGTTGCAGAATGCAGCGCACGTGGAAAGAGCAATATACGAGGAGAAATAAAAAAATTCTCCTAGTATCACCTGTTTAGACCATGTTATTTCTTGATCTTATTTTTTACGCTGCCTCATACGTTTTAAATATGCGGCAGCGTCAAAAAGCAATGGATGTTGCGGCAGAACACCCTCTGCAACACCCATTGCACATCCCTCTCACACAAAGTGCTGCGTGAATAGGGGCATTATTTACAAGGCGGCGTTAAGCCACGTTAAGTGGGTTAACGCCGCCTTGTAAATAAGGTAAAGGACTTAACTCCACCAGAATGTGCCCCTATTCTGAATGTGGAAATCTTCACTGTGTCTTCGTCCAGCGGTACCCCGACAATAATGCTCCCCCTAAGAAACCGCCTGCAGCCTTGCCCCACTGCACCTTGCTTTCTCAGACAACTTTTTGTTGGAATTTCTTCTCAGACCAAAGGTAGGCACACATTGGGCCCAATCCACTTTGTGTATCCGACTTGCACACCATCGCAGTTGACCACCTCTTTCTACTTTAACCCAGTCTTGTGCGACTAGATGTCCAGCATTGGCGTTTGGATCTTTTAGGTATTTGTTTTTACCTCAAATTTCAAGAATTCAAAACTCTGGTTCTGCTGATTGGATTTTTGTCATTTTGGTGTCTAATAATTTATTAAAATATACTCTATAATTGTAACTTGATCTGGGGGTTTTCTTCTGGTTTGTTTTCACTTTATTGCTGTTTGTGTACTGCATAAATACTTTACACATTGCCTCTAACTTAAGCCTGACTGTTTTGTGCCAAGCTACCAAAGGGTTAAGGACAGGTTAGTTAAGTGGTTTACACAGGGACAGGGATTTTGGCTGTTGCTTGAGCAGGTTTGACACCCCATTCAAACAACTGAATTTCTTACAACCATCACCAACTGGTACATAGAATTAAATAAAAATGGTTCAGTTTCCCCTAATAAAATTCAATGAATGGAATCGCAAAACAATAATGTATTTTAAATATTTGTGCTAGAGATGCTCCTCCCCTTTCCCTCGGATGATCTGGGCAGGTAAAGAAGGCGAACAGAGTCCAATTTAGTGAATATGTGTAAAGTAATCCTTCTTAGGGCCGGTAGCACAGAGGCAGTCTCTAACCTGGAGCACACACAAATAGGCGCAATGAAGTGTAATTTGTTGCACTTGACTGTCTTTCAGTCTTCCTGTAGCAGTAATCAGACACACAAACAGAAAGGCCCTTCCTAAAAACTTCCTCACCTGAACAATAGAAACTGCAGTTCTACCCTTCACATGTACCCTCTACCAAACCTGCATTGCTCAGGAAAACACATAATCAATAGCCCCTTCCCAACAATGCCCTAATTGAATTTCTAAGGGGAACCCTCTTGATTATTTCTCACTTTAGTGTTTTGTCTCCACCCTCAAGCCATAGGAATGCAGGCAATAGACTTCCGCTGTGTGGGGAGGTGAATGCATCTGCTACTACAGTAATATAAGGCCAGAATGCAAAGCAAAAGCTAGTCTTAAAGATCTACTCCCTCTCTGACCTGGGAACTGGCTCACAACTCCATTTGCACTGTGGCTCTGATCTCTGCTCCAGAGGTGTCAAGGAGTACTTGTGATGTGTGACACAGCCAACCAGTAACAGCTTTAGCCAACAAACTGGACAAGGAAAAAAATCCCAATGCAGGTACGTGTATGAAAACATGTTTAGGTATAGATTTTAGTCAGAAACTCAGTGACTTTAAAATCTTTAATACTGCAAATTGTCATACCTGTGAGTTATGTTCCATATTCACATGAGTGGCAACATTTTAGTGAATTACTGATTAATCGGATTACAACCAACAGGAAGCCCAGATAATGAGTTCCTCAGTCCTTTTCATCTTTACATTATATGTGTGTGTAGTGTGTGTACAAATATATGCAAACATAGGTAACATGTGTGTGTATGTTTCAACATTTCTGAAAAAGATCATTAAATATGTTGAATTAAAATGCAGTGGAATTCTTCGTGCAAGAAATGATCATATTAGGTTGATTTCGCTGTTGTGGCACAGACTATCCACAGATCACGCACACCGGCACACTCCTGGGTTATAAAGCAGTGTGCAGGGCTCCTCTCTGAGGTGCACGGATCTGGGTGGAGCTTCACACAGGGGAATCCTGGCAAGGAAAGGCAGAGGAAAAGGGCCGTTTGGGCTGCGGTGAAGCAAGAGGTAGAAGAAGGGAAGGGCTGAGGGCAAGGAGAAACTGAGGGACACAAGCAGTGAGCTGCAATGTCAGCGGGCCCGATAAATCTCGCCTCGGTGCCACTCTAACCATGGGGTCCCACGCTGCAACTCTAGGCAATAGCTTGCTTAGTCTCCACTCAGGCCCTATCACCACCTGGGATACCTGGCTGCACCTTGGGGATGCCCAGTAAAGGGACTATCTCACAGGGAAAGCCAGGACGGGTTCCCCAGTGGTACAGCGCTGGGACGCTCCAGGGTAACCACGCGCTTTATAAATCCAACATTCATTCATTCATTCATTCATGTGGGCACTTCAGACCGTGTGCAAAGTAAGGGATATACGTGGTGAGGGCAGTGGGCATGCGGACCCTGGGCGCAGGAAGAGGTAACACATAGGGCGGCAGAGCGAGGCAGTGAATGTTACAGGTGGTAAGTAGCAGAGGCATAAGGGGAATTCCATAGCATGTGGAGGGGTCAAGGAGAGGCACAGGCAGTGATAAGCAAGGGGCAATGAAGCAGTTCCATGCACTGTAAGGTGAAACATTGAAAGCTAAGATGCACACAAAGCATGCAGTGCAGGCAGTGATGTGTAATGAGACAATTAAAGGTTCAGACAGAAAGGGGAAAGAAGAAAGAAGGATAAAGAAAGACTTTCGGACAGCGAAGCAGAGGGGCCCGGAGTACTACACACACAGAAAGGAGGCACAGAGGTGGGTGCAGACAATGAGGTGTGAGGGGAAAAGGCAATGAATCAGAGGGGGCCGAACAGCAGACATGCAGAAATGTACACAGGGGGAGGTACCAGCAGATGAGCACAGTGAGGTATACAGGCTGTGAGCAAACTTGAGATCACAAAAGGTCTGCAAGAGCAGAAGACAGTACCTTACCTGGGCTAGTGAGAGGGCTACCAGGCAAAAAACTCTGGTGCCTCTTGCTCTCATTGCCACCCGCTTCGGTGCAGAGACAGACAGCCATCCTCCTGCAATCGTCAGGGATCTTAGTTGTCATTTTCCCATTCTTCTGGGAGCACGTTTGCTCTCTGCATACTCACTGGCAATCAACCCCCGGGTACAGCAGACAGCCAGCCTTGTGTGCCCAATGTAGCTCACAGGTTTTTTCCTAGCATGTGCCTCCAAGAAACGTAAAATGCATCAACAATTTATCTTGGATTAGCCAAAGCCTGCTGCATACTAACATGGGTCCACCATAAAGTGATGAACAGCCTCTTTACATCAGAGAATATCAAGCAATGAGGGCCTGCGCCCAATAGAAGTAGCATACTGCCCCAAATAAATTGTGATATCCACCAAGTCTGGAACAAAACACACGTCTTTTACCAGGTATGGGCCTGAGAAATTGACCAGCAGATATGGCATACTACTCCACTGAGGGTTACAAGTATTTACATGCAGCCAAATGCCAAGAAGAGCATTTAGAAACTGTCAGAAAGGGCAACACAACATTCTCAGGAGGCAGAGTATGAGAAGCACTTACCTCCATGCACCAAAGAAACCTGCAGAAACAGTGTGACTAGGGAGGACTGGCACCATACGACAATGAGAAGGATGGCATGGTGCAGATATTTCTATATCATAAAGAGGGTCTTCACAAACTGCTAGGATGGGGATGCCATGGCCCCTCAAGGAGCAGAGGCACCCATAGTCACAGGAGGGACCATCAGAATCTGCATGCTATGATACGCATCAAGGAGTCTGGCGAGGGCACCCACAGCCCTGCCCAAAGAAGAATCAGCACTGTGAGAGGGAGGGTGTGGCACAATCCACAGCAAAGGCTGACCATGGACAATCCTAGCCATATCCTGGGGACCATGCTCAGAATCACAGCGAGTATCAAGATAAGGCCCTTGTCTAAAAAATGTGTACAAAAGTGTGACCCAAGCCGCCCCACCTTGTCTCAGTTGTGATGAGTGACCAGTGCTTGTGGCTTCCTGATAGTCTGTCTCCCAATGGAGGGAGGACATCACCTGAAGTCTGCACTTTCTTGCGGATGGGTCTAAGGGTCTATCTAGTGCTGAGAAGCCTGCATGTCTGTTGACAGAGCAAAGTAGTCTGCCTGGCCCTACAGGAGTAGACTGTCCAGGAGGAGAAGCCCAGCAACTCATTAATCTGAAGAACACCCACAGAAAGCAGACTGTCTGAGGGCGAATCAAGGAGCAACATGGGCAGGAGGCAGGCAGCATCGACCCTGCCCTGTGTGTGTGTGTGTGTGCCCAGTCGGGCTGCAATTGTCTTGACATATTCTTTAGACAGTCGGGGCTGCAACACTCTTTGCAGACTCTTTAGCCCTGGTCGGACCTGCCGCTGCCTCTGAGCACTAATCGGTATGGATCAGAGCTGCAAATGCCTTGACATGCTCACTGGCCAGGGAGGGAGCCAAGGCAACCGTGTTCGGAACACATGTGAGCTGCTCCTAGCGTCCGCAGGGTTGCCAGTGAACTGCATGCGATCATTGAGGCTGCCAAGTTCACAGTAGAAGAGAGCAAAGGACCAAAGGATTGAATTCCTACCCGCCACATCACCAGGAATAAGAACTTAAACAAACAAGTGAACTGATTGCGTATTTGACTTGTAGGGAGCCAAAATCTGCACCTGAGCATTATTTAGGTTTTTACTGACGTAAAGATCCTAGGGCCAGACTCCATTTTGAGCAGGCTGATACTCCATTTTGCCTGGTCATCAGCAGGTCTACCTTTGATGTAGATGCCACTTGTCCTTATCTTTACAAGAACATGTGATGGTGTCAAGTCATCCAGACAATCACATCAATAAGACACCTAATGAGACATCTAATGCGACATCAGTCTGGGACTATCATCTTGTTATGTGTGCTTCAATGTCAGCTAACAGCAATAACATAAACAACGTAGTCTGAATTGGTGTATATTTAACATTTTTATTTATACTAATGTGTCTAAGACAAGCATATTAATGTACACAAGTTATGCCATGTATAACAAAAAGACAGAAAGCGTTCATTGTAGTAAAGGATTTAAGAAAAGTTGTTGTAGGTAGTGGTGAGAGGGATCTTCCTTAACCCCTTCACTGCGGGGAGTTTCCCCCCGCTGTGCGGGGGGAGGGCAGCCGCGAGCGGCGCGGCTGTGCTTGTGACGAGCTCAGCTCATCATAAAGCACAGTGGAGCTGCACTCATGACGAGCTGAGCTCGTCAGGACCACACCCGTTACGGAACGTTCAGCACAGCGGGGAAATTATCCCACGCGCGAGCGTTCCAACAGCCGTGACAAACTCAGCTCGTCATGAGTGCAGCTCAACCATGCCTCATGACGAGGTGAGCTCGGGTTAATAGCAAGTGATGTACTCACATACCCATGTGGGTGTCATGCTTCATCATCAGATTTTTGCTTCTCGTTGGGCTGGCGCTGCAACGCCCCACATGCCACGCACTAGAGAGGGCTCTTTGTTGGAGATCTTTTTTAATAAAACAGCCGTGATGATGCATGCGAGTGTGTGGAGCTGATAACGGGATGTGCCAGTGGTCTAAAACTACCTGAAGAGTGTCCAGTGATGAATGTATTCAGGTGTCACTTCGGTAGGGTTAAAAGAAGTCAAAAAGTGAGGAAGGTCAGCGCAAAATTATGAAGTGCGACTGTCTGATATGTGAACACTCTCTCCCGGCTACTGATAACTACAGATTCTAGCTGTAAACAGGTATGCAGTGCGCTGAGTCCCCCTAAGAAAATCAAGATGCAAGTTAAGCTACTCCATGGTCTCCTAGTATAGAGCACTGAAGTAGGTTACCAGATGATACTTCTACTATGGTAGAAATGTTAATATATTTTTCACTGTTAGTCTCTGCGTTTTTTTTACATGTGCTAAGCAGCAGGATTAGACTGTTGATGTAAAACACTTTTACACATAAAGCAGCTTTCTCATAGTTCATTGCTTGTGTGTGATATTATAAAGCACGAAGTTGGGTTTGAATTAGCATTGTATCCCTGAATCCCTTATTTATGGACTATTAGTAGCCCAGAAAACACGCACACCACATCAACTATGTATTGAGCGGGAATACATGGATTACAATCACCTGTTTTTCACATTTAATCATAGTTAACCCCATACAGGGAATAAGGGAATACATAGTGCTGTAGGTTTGTCAAGCTAGACTTTTAAAAGGCTATTCTCAAAATGTGGATTTTATGTATCTTTTGAATTTAATTATTTATTCGTCAATTTAATTTAAATGCAGCTTTTAATGCAATAGGAGTAAATTACTGAGAGGCAATCCCACATCTCAACAATAGAACCACTCTCTGATATGGGTGGGCAGAGGGCAATTATATCTGTAATAGCTGTGAATTAAGCGAATGTTTTTTAGACATTTTAATCATGAATGGAGTTACAGGCTGTAGACGCTGCCTCAGGACAGTGTCAGGTTTACAAACAGCAGCAGTGCGTGCACATTATAGAGCATATCAGGATCTAGAAGCCCCTTTAACTTACCAAGAGCAAAAAAACAGGGACCATATTTATATGCCCAGTTACGTGAGGCCTGCACCACGCAACATCCTACATGTGCGGTGCAGCTCAAAAATGCAGTTTATGAAGCATCGCAATGCCACTTTGCATGACCCCGATGGCCAGTCATTTCAAGCCATAGTCACTACAAGCTATAACTTCACCTACATTAACAACATGGGGTGAAGATAAAAGTAGCAGTAACCTCACTGAAGAAAGGTAATTATAATGCATAATGATGTCTATACTTCTAAGACAAGCCATGAGGATTTCCAAAGATGCAGTTCCCACCCCCACACTTACAAAAGAGGGTATCTGCAATAAGGTAGGCTATAGGAGTATTGAGCTTGCACATCAAAACATTGGCTCCCAATTTCTTTAAACACAAACAACCACCACCTTCACATTGAACACTGTGAAAGGGGTTTGGCCTGTAGCTCTCCATAAATATTGAGTCTCCCCCATGATTGTAAGGGAGGAATAATCTCTATGAATGGGACTAAAGGGGTGAGGTAACAGGCACCCTGCTAGCAGGAGCCTTGTCATCCTCAACACATGCTGAAAATGTGGACTAAGTGAGGAGCGCACGTCCTTGTGTGTTGAAGTAAGAGGTAAAGTAAAAGTCATGCTTTAAGGTTATTAACCGATATATTGGGCCTATCCTCATAAAAAAATGAATAACACAACCGAAATTCTTTCAGGATAAGTCTAGGAGGACAGCAAAAGCAGAACCTCTCCACAGATCATTTAAAACAAACAAGTAAATTAAGAACATTTAAATACCTCAAAACTTGTAAATATTTTCCCCAAGTCCACAATATCCCTTCCCTGTGTCACACCACCAGGATGCAGTATAGGTCTCTTTTGACTTTGAATCAGTTACTCCACCTGCTCCATGTGTCACCATACTGTAGGAAGGGCCACTGAAATTATGCAGCAGTGGAGGTCCAAATTATGCGGCAGGGTTCACAAAAGAACGTGGCAAAGACGCCCAAAATATGTAGTGAAAGATAGCATTTTCCAGCAGCCGTAGTTCATTTAAAATAAACTATTACTACCATCTGGGCAAAGTGCCACCTCTTTAAAGCCAGTTTAATATCTAAATACATCAAGCAGCAACTGAAGGGTGATCTGTTAACCTGTGCAAAAGATTTGCCACTGGAAGGAACTACTTTTTACTTTTTTTGCTTAGCAACCATGTATCCAGTTGAGCTAGAAACAAAAATGATGTTGGTAAAATCTGCATATGATGGATCAGATGCTGGATTATGTTGCAACGTCATGATTATGCGGATAACACACATCTGAATTGCATAACTCCACTGGCCCTATTTAGAGGGATAATTGCAAAGCCAAGTGTCTCCATCGTGGAATGAGGGTCCAGACACTCTATTCCTGAAGTTCCCAAAACAACACAGTCACAAGAGGATTGTGTGTCATACTCCGAGCTTCTTAACTGTTTCTAGAGGGTGAAATAATAAAAACCTATACTAACGGCTGTCCCAAAAGCTGGATCCACATTGGCCCTCCAGTCCCTCCAGTCGAAATTACAACAGGAGCACCTCAATGCATTCTGTTTACTGATTGGAGTTCTGCCGTGAAGTGTCCTACATCTATGGTAGCAATATCTAATCTTGAGCGGGATGTGGGGTTAGTTACCTCTTGCCAGTCTGGTGTCAATTAGCACCACCTGAAAAAAGAAAGGTGTGAGGACATGGCTGTTGGTCAAAGGTTGTGTGCAAAGTAACCAATCTCAACTTGTGCGTAAGTATGTGCTCTACCAGTGCACTGTAACTCACTCAAAAAAAAGTAACTCACTCATGGAGTTGTCACCCATCATTGGGGGCGCGCTGCACATTGACCAATTACAGTGGGCGGTTCGCCACGGGAGGCATAAGTTTTGGAGCCGGCGGCCTACCCCTGCTCTTACCTGTCATCTCGGGGCAGCTCTAGCCAGCACTCCTCCCCCCCCCCCCACAATTCAATGCGGCTGCCGCGGGGCAAATGGGGTAATCTCACCATCAAAATCCCCCCCCCCCAGCTCTCGAATGCGTCCGCCACTGGGTTGGCAAATGCTGGACAACCACAGGTGGCCAAAGGCTAGCTACGCCACTTGCCACTTACCAGCCAACAAGCAACTGTAGGCCAAGGTCTGACAACTTCACACATGTTCAGCACATCTGTAACAGGCAGGCATAGATTCTCATCAAGGATATCCTCGGGGGAATCTGCCCACCAGTCATTCCATGAGGTCTAGAAAATGGATGTCTTGCTTTCAGGTCCCACTGAGGAACCAGGCCTTCGTGACAAAAGAGGAGAAGCAAAAAAAAAAATATTATTCCCTGTTTCAGGTACAATGTCAGGACCCCACACCTATGCTGGGCAGAGATCCCATGGGACCACTCATGTGCCGCACCCTCCAGGGTTGTTCCACTCTCCTTAGAGACCATCTCTTCTGACTCCAACTCCTAGAATATTTCGATCTTTTCGACCTAACACATTCACAAAAGTGTGGTCAGTCATTCAGAAAACAGCACAACTTCCTGGCATAGACACACCCATTAACTCCCTACTTCCAACACTAACCATTGTTTCTGGAACAACAAACATTCTTTCTAACTTTCAGGTCTAAAACCATGGCCCTTGTCTGATGCTCATCCTGAAAAGTATCTGGTGTAGTCTTCAAACATAAACACTCTTATCTACACAAATTTTATAGGGAAAGTTAGGTCTACATACAGTGTATCATCCAGCAAAAGTATAGGGTAAAATGTGGCCAGGACCTCTGAGTAAAGGGTAGACATTCATGTACCCTTAGGAAGTGGAAGGAGCTAAGTGTATTGATAAATATGGCCAGTTTGAATGTTTCCAGGACATGACTTACATTCATAATGAAAGAAATGTGGTAAGGACGAGGAACGAAGTGTTCCTACAGAAAATTAAACTAGCAGTACATTTTAAACATAATTGTAGTAAGCATGTGAAACAACAGGGATAGTTATTGTAGAAGACAGTGGAGATGGAAAGTCTCCCAACTGGATACAACACATTTATTGTGTATCTGGCATATAGTGGTGTGTTCTTCCTCAGTGGATCAACGTGCTCATGTGAAATGAATAGGCTTTTGACCAGAAGCCAGGCATTTAGCTCTTACTGCACTTTATTTTCAGTACTCTTTACATCTATTTGTTCTGCTAAGACTGGGAAGTTGGTCTCCGACCATGCAGCTCTCCCCTTCTCTTGCCGTGCATTAGAATACCTTACTTCTTCTTACAGCCCCTTCCTGCCCATGCCCATGAATTTGTCACTGTTAGGTGGCATCGGGTGACCTCCTGCTCTAGATCCTCCCCAGAGTTATACCTCACGCTCCATACCTGCTTTCCTTTTTACTTTATAATGATAATTTGTTACCTATCCTAAACTAGATGTTGTGGTCTGCCTGTGACATGACCTGATCATCGAGGTTTGGAGGTTGGGGTGGCAACTGGCATGTCACTGATGCTCAGTTAGGAAGGATTACCCCTTAGACCGTGATTCACAAAGGGAACTTACACTTTGGAGTAATTTACAGGTTTGAGTAAGTTTACTACTCATTGCAACTTCACAAAATCTAAGTGTAATTTACTACTAGCATGAAAAAATAGCAGTAAATCCACATGGCTAACCACTGGTACTACACTCTCCCATAGAAAGCAATAGAGTTAAGAAATTAAAATAAAACCCTATAAGAAATAAAGTTAAAATGGTGATCAGGGTGGAGGAGGCAAGATGGCATCCGGCTAGCATCACCACCATGCTGCTCCACAGAGTGCTCCTAGATGTTTTATAGAGACTGGGCACAGAGACATTTTATGGCATGAGAAAGACAGGACATTGAAGGATGATTATTGCTATAAACAGCATACATAGCGGCGGCGGACATAACGGAGAAGCGGCATGTTAATCTCACAACGGGAGAAGTGGTTGCTCCTATCACTCAACTGGCCATGTGCACGGAGGTCGGATCACAGGCAGTATCCGCCGCTCAATTGCACTGACGATCTCCACATCGCTCTGACCTCCCGGATACAGCTTTGTCTAAACAAGCCCCAGACGATCCGACCGAGCAGCGGATTACTGTTCAGAGGCACAGAGAGCAGACCAAAACAGACGGTGAGGAGAGGTTTAAGACGCCTGCAGCGTGACGGAGAAACCGGCGGCTGCCTCGCGAAAGAGGAGCTGATCCGGAGAAACGGAGGGACTGTGCTATTAATCATAAATACTGCAGAAGTTGAAATAATCATGACGGGTAAGGGGACTCGCGTTGTGAAACCCAAAAGCGGCAATGTTAATGTGAACGTTCATGTTCATGCTCAGCTGGGCTCAGCCTCCGCGCTTATCCGCCAGAAGAAACAGGAGGGGGTCAATCAGGCTGCCCCGAGATCAGACTCGCAGATAGTGAAGAGCAAGGTGGCTTACAAAGCGCTAACTAAAAAAGACCCTATATAAAATCCCTCTGGTGAGACTATTTCCTCAGGCAACAATACAGTTAAGAAAAGCTCAGGGCGCCCTGAAAAAGATACTAACAACTGCCAGCCGCTAATTACAGCCAGCTTCGGGACACTGAATGAGGAAAGCGCACCGGCCTCACAGCTCAGACAACCAAGGAGGGAACCGATTGTCAGCACACAGATAACGACTATCAGCACACCAATGGCTGTAGGTTCGATAAGGCAGGTCTCCACTGACCCAGGGGAACAAGGAGCAGGTCTTCTACTCTGTCTGGAGGAAAATGCATGTAACTAACCATCAATTAATTCTTTTGATTGCCCGTTAATGGATAAAAACCTGGAACCTTCACAAGCAGCCCATACCCTTGGGAAATTTAAAAAAGAGGGAGCACCTAACACTCCGGATAACCTGGATCTGTACTACTCACTTACAGACAACTCAGTGATGTCAGATGTGAGTATCTCCCTATCCAGTGAGGAAGAAAGGGGCAAATGGTACAACAGCTCCAATTCGGATCAGCAGAAACAACAATTTCTCTCTAAAAAACTACAGAAGAAGAAAGATAGAGATCGCCTCAGGAAAGAGCACGACATGTCTGATAAAGAAATCATCCCTGAACTAAAGTGGGATTACAGTGGCACCCCACCATCAATGATCCGCCCCATCTCTATGGATGGCTCTCTGGGGAATCAAACAATCGTAAGCACAAGTACGGGAGCAAAAGAAAAAGAAAAATGCAAAGAACCAGCTCTTGCTGACATCCTCCAATCTATACAAAGTTTTCAGGCTGAAGCCAAGTCCGATAGCCGTAGGTCTCGTCTTGCTGCGAAAAAACTTCAAGGTGCAGTTAGGAAAGTAGGGAGGACTTGTGCTGAAATAGCTGACAGGATGACTGCAGTTGAAGAACAAACAGAGCAACTTGAAAAAGATGTTACTTCCCTCCAGACTAAATCCGAGGAGCACGAAGAAGCCGTTAAGGATATTATGTGGAAGCTAGAGGAACAGGAGAATCGCCAGCGGCGCAATAATCTACGATTTTTAGGACTACCTGAGGGAATTGAAAAGGACGACCCCAGGAAGTTCATGATTACATTCCTCCAGAGTGCTTTTCCTGAAATAGAATCCTGGGATTGGAGCAAAGAGATACAAAGAGCCCACAGATTCCCTCTGACGGTTAAAAACTGCACCTCAGCTTCGCAGCAACATCCTCGTGCAATGCTAGTGTTTTTCGGGAACTTTTTACTCCGACAGGCTCTTTACGATCTAGCTCGACCTACCAACAAAAGAGCCTTTGATGGTGTAACTTTCTTCACAAGGCCAGACTTTGCGCATGCCACGGTAGAACGGAGGTGGTAAATACGTCAGTTCTTTGATCCCTTCCAGAAGCTGGGGGCTTCCGTTTTCCTTCAAAACCCTGCTAGATTAAAAGTTGTTTATAAAGGGCGGATCGGTAGCTTTATCTCCGAGATACAGGCTAAAAATTCTCTGGAAGAAATCATGGGACAAAAGTAACACTTTATGAAAGCAAATGCAAAAAGCCAAATGCTTGACACCTCTCTTTAATCCTTCTCTAATTTCTTTTTTTTTTCCTTTTTTCCTTCTTTCTCTTTTCATACCAATCATGTTTGAATATGGAATCATTTTTTGTCAGGCGGACACTCTGTGGGCTCACTAGGTCCTGCATGGCGGATGTCACACCCCTGGCCCGGTCTGGGTCAGGTAACCTCTATAGGTGGAGGGGGAGGGGGGAGGGAAGGGGGGGAGCTAGGTTAGATTGGTCAGACAGGTCTTTTAGTTTCTTTGAAGAGAAAAGAAACTTGATTAATCCAGCAGCTTTCGCCTTCTCGACAGGGGGAGTGGAGGCTAAACAACAAAATGAAATAATGAAAGGGTATAGAAATACACCTAGAAGGGCACCCAGAGTATTAAGATGGGGTTGCTAAAAATGTTATCACTAAACATTTTTGGTTTAAAGGATATTAAAAAAAGACAGATGGTTTCTGTAGGGCTACATACCAAAGGTACCAACATAGTTTGTCTCCAGGAAACCGATATCGAGGGATCACAATCGCATCTACTTAAATCTATGGGATATAATCTGATTGGAGCTACTATGCAGGGAGCTCGGATCGGAGGAGTGGCAATTTTAGCTAAAGGCGCAGTCACACTTTTGTTCGAACCAAAACAGACAAACATGGAAGATGGGTGATCACAGAACATCGGACTGAACAATCATAAGCAATGACCATCTGCTCAATTTATGGGAGTAATAGTGATGACCGGTCTGTTATTAATCAGATATCCAACGAACTTACTCATGGCCACTACCAATACTCATTTGTGGGGATCTCAATATAAATCTTCCTTTAGACTGGTCAATGAAGGATGACTGGCAATATCACGGCCGGAAACCCAGGGTTTTTAGAGCTATTAAGCAGTTATGTCTCACACATGGGCTTATTGACGGATGGCAAAGGTCGAACCCCAACGATCCAGGCTTTACCTTTTTTTCTAACCCACACCACACACACGTCAGGCTGGATTATTTTTTGATGTCGAGATCATTAAGATCTACCACAGAGGTAAAAAAGTTACCTCGTGTCTTATCGGACCATAACCCTTTGATATGCACGGTAACTCTGATTCAACCAAACCAGACACAAAGAACCTGGACTTTTGGAAAATCCCTGCTTCTTGATAAAAACTACTGCGACCATATGAGAGGGTGGATAGTCAATTTTTTAGAAGATAATAATGGAAGTACATCTGTAAACTATGTGTGGGATGCCCTAAAATCAGGGGTATGGGGAGAAACAATGCAATACTCGCTTAGGGCTAATAAACTAGCAAGAGAGTCTCTCAGAGAGCTACAGCAGAAGCTAAGGGGTCTGAGGAAAACCATGTTAAGGCAGCACGAGATTGTGTAACGGCAGAAGAAATCGCTGATATTCAGTATCAGGTGGCTATCGCCAAAGCGACTATTACAAACATATATACTGACAAAGCAATCAAGAAAGCTACCATTCACCGTGAAAAAGTTTACGAGACTAGTGAGTTAGCCGGTCATCAATTAGCCATTCGGATGAGACAACAAGTGTCACAAAATATTATACATGAGATTCAAGATCCAGTAGAAGGCCTTGTATCTGACCCAGGAGAGATTAGGGAGGCATTCTGGCGATTTTACAGTACCTTATATACAGAATCGGGTGAAGCAGGCCTGGGGAATATTAATGAATATCTGGACATAGATACATTTGATAAACTTAGTGAGGAAGATCAGGAAAACCTAGAGGTGGCCCCAAACTTAGATGAAATAATAAATACAGTAAAGGATCTTCCCCAAGGTAAAGCAACCGGATTAGATACTATTCCTTTGAAATTTTATATATTATATTTGGATCAACTTAAAGACATATTATTAGATCTATGCACATATTTATTTAGTGGGGGGCAGCCACCCAGCTCCTGGTCCAGGGCTAAAATAGTCATTTTCCCCAAGAAACACAAACCTCCGGATCAGATGGGCTCTTACCGCCCTATTACTTTGATAAATGCTGATTCAAAAATATACTCCAAACTAATAGCTAACCGTATCTCACCGATTACTCACAAAGTCATATCCAAATTTCAACATGGCTTCGTCCTCGGGAGGGAAACTACAAATCATATTCGATGGGTGATCAGCCTGTTTGATAGCACTGAGGTGACAGGAGACCCTATGGCGTTAGTTCTTCTCGACGCCGAGAAGGCTTTCGACAGAGTCGCCTGGCCATTCTTGTGGTGTGCAATGTCCCGGGTGGGATTTAAACAGGGGTTCATAAAGGCTGTTCAGAAATTATACATCAATCCCCAGGCCACTGTTATGGTTAATGGCAGTCTCTCTAAAGAGCTGTCAATTTCAAGAGGTACTCGGCAGGGGTGCCCCTGCTCACCGCTGCTATTCGTAATCAATATCGATCCCTTCATCCGCCGATTAGAATGCAACGGAGGCATAATTCCCATCAATACGCAAGGATATTTAACAAAAACCTTGGCGTATGCCGACGATATCGCCATTGTAACCGCTGATCCATGCTTAGCTATGCCTATTATTGAAAAAGAAGCTGAAGCCTTTGGCAAAATTGCTGGGTACGCACTGAACCAAGGAAAAACACAAATAGTCTTAAACACCAAATGTGATATGTGGGACTCCCGGGTAACTGATAAGGCAACCTATTTAGGTATATGCATCACCTCCAAATTTGAAACTCTAGTTGATCAAAATTTGAAACCTATACTAAACACTATGCAGAAAGATCTCTGCCGCATTGACAATTTACACCTATCATTGATTGGCTGGGTGAATGCGTTAAAAATGATTTACTTTCCCAAAATTCTCTACATTTTTAGAGCAATAAATTTGGAAATCTCGGACCAATGGTTTAAAGCGACGGAGCGCACCTTTTCCAGTTTTATTTGGGCGTACACACAACCCCCACGAGCGTATAAATTCTTGACGCTTCCCAAAGAAAAAGGAGGCCTTGCCCTTCCAAATTTGAAGGTCTACTATTGGGCCACTGTACTGTTATATAGTCACGAGCTTTTCCAACTAGATGGGATGGAATCGGCCTGGACTGATGGCGCCCCATCTATTCATCAGTTAACTTTGGGCCTTAAAAGCACCGGCTATCTCTGGAGATACCTCTATGACAGCTATCATAAAAAGGTGAGACTAAAGACACTGGGGGGCAGATTCAAGGTGTGGAAAGCTGTGAGAAAGTTATTGGGCATAGGGCATTTATCATTCTACACACCACTTTGGCATAATCCCGTTCTCCCTGCAATATTTAGTGATGTATGTATGTATAGATGGAATGCAGCCGGTATCACCCACCTAGGATGTCTGTTCTCCGCAGAAAGGCTGTACTCATTTGAAGAATTGAGGGAAAAGTTTCACTTGGAATGGAGAGATTTTTTTAAGTATCTCCAAATTAGAGATTTTATATGGCGACACATTAGGGTCAACAATCCATTTGGCAAGGTAGACATAGCTGAAATACTTAGTAATTCCCAAAACAAAATCAAGATTGGAGGGATGTACTCTCTCTTATTAATGGAATACCCGGATGATCTTGAGAAAACAGTACAAAAATGGCAGAGTAAAATAGCCATTACAACAGCAGAATTTGAATATGCTTTTAATCTGTCGCAAACAGTTCTTATTTCAACTAAACTCCAGACATAGTTTTATAAAATGTGTTTTTTCATGTATTACACTCCGGACAGAATAGCTAAATGGGGAAGTGGGAGGGGGACGTGCTGCTTCAGATGTATGATGCCTAATGCTGATTGTGTACACATATTTTCCTCCTGTGTAGGCATAACTTCTTTAAAATCAAGTATTGAATGCTTTTTGACTTTGATTTTAAAAACAGAAATATCTTTGTCAGATGAAATGGTTGTTATGGGGTGACGAACTGCATAAATCAGATAACGGGTAATGAATTAATTTTCATTTCAATGGCGGTACTAAGAATCTGTATAGCTTCAGCTTGGTTAGATGCCACTGCTCCATCATTCCAACAATGGTTTTCTAGATTGTTAGCAATTTTTAATTTAGAAATTGCTATATATAAAACAAAAGTCAGGAAGCGAATGATAAAGGGACAAAAGATTTGGTCTCCCTTAATTGAGTGGTCTCAATCTCAAGGTAATACTTAGCATTCTAAAAGAATAATTGTGATTTTTGCAATGATTTAATTGTGGTTACTTATGTATCTTTTGTACTAGGCGATATGTTTCTTTTCTCTGTAATTATTATCTATATAATTTTCTCCTTGCAACTTAATCATTCTATTTTGTTCTTATATGTATTTTCTTTTTGGCATTACTTGTCTCCCTTGATCTGTCTGACTGGGGGGCGGGGGGGGTTTACATTTCTGTAAAATCAAATAAAGATATTAAAAAAAAAATAATAAAGTTAAATGAAAATAAAATATTTAAAATAGTAAAAAATATAAATACATAAAATATAATTGTACAACCATATATCAAAATAGTACATAATCATTATTTAATTATAAAATACTTTAATACCCTGGTTTGAATTTAGAAATTAATGTAACAATACATTACTTTGAATTAAATCTGTACATTACTTTTAAAAATTAGGAATGCATAATAAAACCTTTTTCTTTAGGTAATTGTAATTTAATTTAATATATGTCCATTAATGAAAGATTAATTTCAAAATTAAATTAATAGTGCCATAGCATTTTTTATTTTGATCGACATTATCAAAAAACATATAAAATAAATGTATATTAAAATTGCATTTAAAAAGATTTTTATCTTTTGCATTCAAGTATTTTTATTTATTTTACCTCATACATAAACATGCGAAGATCTACGTCCCGCTGCTTTCTGAGGTGCACACTCTCATCTCCAGGTTGAACTGTATAATTTCAAGATAGCCCAGTGCCTTCTGGGTTATACTGTTTCATCCCAGCTGCTGCCATGGGGATATCTCGGGCACGCCTTCTAACATCTGGCGCTTCATGAAGTTCTTGTTAATCTTCTATTTGGTTGCTAAGTAGCCCACTGCGCACAAGGATTGAACATGATGCGGATCCACAGTATGGACTGTTCCAGCTCGCCTCAGTCTGACCACGGTTTACTATCAGACATTGTTCTCCCTCAAATCTGATTTTCAAGGCAAATGTTTGTGCGCTCACACATGGTTTTCAAACCCCACCCTTGTGGCCAAATGTCAAGTTCTTCTTCGACAGTCAGCAGATCCAAGTGAAACGCATGGAGGGTAAACCAACAGCTAGGTTGTTAACTCTTACTAAACTTTATTTTCAATATTATCTACTTGGTACTCATTCTTCTACAGCTTGGGGCTCTAGTCTCCACCCATGCTGACCAGGCCTTTTGTTGCAGCTCATCAAAATAGATTCCTACCTTTCTGCCCTTGGCTAGGCACTGGAGACTGCCTGGTGGAGTTGGGTGACCTCCTGCCCTGGATCCTTCCCAAAGGTCCTACTTCCTACTCCACATAGTCCCACCTCAGGATTCTATCTCATCATCACCAGTTACACAAAAACAGCTAAAACTGCACACACTTATTTTTAAAACAAAAAATACTTCATTTGTTAATTTTAAAGCTGAGACATGGGCACAGACCAACATGTATATGAATTAAGTGCAGTGATTTTAGGGCAAAATCGCAAGGTTTTGAACCTTGTTGGAGAAAAGTAAGGAAAAATATACAATTCACTGTGCACCTGTGATGCACTAATGTATCTGCTCACTACAGTTTCTATACTCTTCTGATCTTAATTCCTGTTTTATGGGAAGAATACAGCGATACTGCAAATTCTATTCCTCGTCATAGATGAAAGATGGCAGCAGATTTGCCCTTTGTATCTCACCACAGGATGACCTAGGCATACAGTGACCTGAGAAGGCTTTCTGAGAAAGAAGTGTGGTGAACAATGCCCATTATTGGGTCTGTAAAATAAAAAAAAGTGGCAAGTGAAGAATACAATAGTAACCAAAAAATTAAATCTGTTCCTTCCTTTATAAACTTGAATCAGGACGTGCTCTCTTCAAAACAAATTGGTCTCGCAGTTGTGCAATGGGACCCCACCTGCTGTGATTTCAGAGTGTGCAATTATTAAAATACCAGACGCTATGGTCTTGATAATGTAACTACCCCAGAATAGACTCACAGTGAAGAGCAGCAGAGGAGTAGTACCTTGGTACACAAGTACCAAAATTCATACAAAAAAAATGTGTCTGCTCATGGCGCACTCATGTAAGTGGGCGGGCACGCTAATGCCGCATTCTGGCACATCCACTGTGCTCCACTTGCTGGGACCCCCACATCCACCACTTTCGCTGCATCGTTTCCAGTATGCAAGGGTCTGGGTTACGGTACTTATACCTGCGCCACCCACTAGCAGTCCTCTTTGTTCCCCTTGTTGGACACACTGGAATAAGCATTGGTAACAGTGGGTTGTAGGTAAATTAAGTTGCCTGTCTTGGTGGGGAGCCCTGGATGTGATGGCTGCCACATCCAGGGCATTGCAGAGTAGCAGGGCGATCCAGAGGATTATTGGTACATAGGGGTACTCAATTCAATTCATGAAGCTTTATTCGGCACATAAAATGACCATAAAAGCACAAAACATATATAAAGTCAATATTACAGAATACAGAACATAAAAAGGTTATCAGAAAAATACAGACAGTATTCCTAAAATAGCATACTTTTACGTGCCTTAATAGAACAATTTAAAAAGGTGGCAGTAAAAAAGCAGATATCGGCAGACTCCATGTTAAATAGCAAATTCATCGCCTGGTTAACAGTACATACACCATATTTAACAAACAGGAGTTTCAAGTAGACTAAACGAAAATTCATGTACAGTTTACAAATCAATAAAAAGTGCAAAGTGCTTTGTTTGGTAACACCATCACACAGACAAGGCCCAGTTGGATGTTTCTTAAGGTTTGGCATGGGGGTACTCTCTCAATGAGCACAGCAGGGACCCAAGGTGTCTTTATGGCAGGACCCTGGATGAAAACGTCAGTGTCACGCTAGTCTTTCGGGCGGTTATAAGCCGGAGCATCCGGCGGCTTGCCTTGCGACGCTCTGCCCTTAAAAGGCATGAGTAAATCATGGACTGGTTGTCCTCTGTAATTAAGGGGGAAAACCCAGATAAAATGTTAGCACTGACTGGGTTGGCCACGGTTTTGTTTGGCTCATTAGGCAAGTGAGCAGCTTAGGTTACTCATTGCTGCCTGCCCTTGGATCTTGTAATTTTGTGGAACCTCATGTAAAGCGCTCCGATACCTCCGGGTCTAGCCAGCGCTATATAAAACTCTTAAAATAAATACATAAATAAACCCACCATGTTGGCATATTTCAAGTATGGAATAAACCTGCAGCAAACTGTTTTCCAACAAACTTTGTGTGGCCTGATTATTTATTGCATTGTGCACTAAGTACCTTGCTATGCTTCGGGGGAGGGTTGCCGATATCAGCACTAAAAACTAACAACTGGAGTCCAATTTTATAAATCATATCCTGTGAGTAAACACAATAGCAGAAACAGCAGGACTGCACTTCAGGGGGTATGCTGGTTATTCATTTTCAGTTATTGTCAACTTCTTCACAGGTACTAGCAATTAGAATTTAGAAATGGAGTTATAGAAGCTGTACGATTTGGTTAAATCCAATAGAAAAACAATTGTGTGAGCAGTACCACGGGTTCCGCTTTTTCCGTGTTTGTGTTCAACCAGGCACATCAAGCTCAGGATGGAAGGATCTAAAAAACACAACTTTTAATCAAAGCAAAACAGGACTACAACCTACTACAAAAGCAGGGCCCAAGCACACTACATGTATCAAACCGAGATCCTTTGGAACTTTGACACTTTTCTATGTAGGATGCTTCAAAGCCAAAATGCCACTGCCCCACACTACCAAATGATTCCTTCAATTGACATTCCTTCCCTCCTTTACACCACAATTAATATGATATCTGCAAATTTGCCATCAAGCTGACCCTCAAATAACTCTATTGGCTAACGAGCAAGGTAATACGCACAGCAAATAGGAAAGAAAACCCTTCCTGTTTTTGAAACACCGTCCTCAGAGAAATCATGCAAAACACCCTAAAGACAAAGCACTCATTCATACCTTTCCTCTTCCTGCAGGAGAATGTGTAATAATCTGCCCATCTGATATTTTCATGGATGGATTCACTCAACAACCCTTGGACGTCATCATTAGTTTACACATCAAGATGAGTAAGTGGTTGATGGCCAAGCTCCAAGCACCCGGCGATTTTCATCAAATGGCGGCACAAGAACTAAAAGAAAGAACAATGGGTATATTGTGGGACTTGTGGCAGGGAGGGGGCGGTGACAAAAGGCACATAGGGAACAGGATTCAGGTAAGCATAGGAGGTTCGGTTAGGGATGAACTGCACTGAGGGCAGAGAAAGTGCAGACATGCAGAGAGCACTTTCCAAAAGGAAAGCAGAGCAGGAGTAAGAATGGCACGCTGGGAGTTATGAAGATGACAGTGGGTTAGGAAAGGCTCGCGCCTTTTGGGTCCCAGACTAGCCTGCTACTCGCCGAAAAGTGCTACAACACCTCATCATGGGAGCAAGCGCTATATAAATGAAAACCCTTCCCTCCCCCATCCCTCCACTATCATTTTCAATCCAAATAACAGACTAACATGTCCACCACTCAAATTAATTTCATATTTCCCTAGACTAATTCACCACTAACCCTTTTCCGGTTCCGGAGTAGCGTGCTACTCACTGAAAAGCACTTCAACACATCATCAGGGGTAGCAAGCGCTATATAAATGCAAAACCTTTCCTCCTCTATCCCTCCTCTATCCTTCGCAATCCAAATAACAGACTAACATATCCACCACTCAAATGAATCTCATATTTCACTATACTAATTCACCACTAATCCTTTTTGGATTCCAAAGTAGCTCGCTACTCACCAAAAAAGCTCTTCAACGCCTCATCAAGGGTAGTAAGCGCTGTATAAATGCAATTATAATACAATACAAGACAAATACAATACAGAGTGGAATGAAACAATGACAAAGCAAATGAAGTTCATGAATAAAAGAACCAAACAGAGAGACACCAAGGACGGTAGTAAGCCGAAGTACCGCCTATAAAGTGCAGTCAGGCGAAAGAAACTTGCTGTAAAAGTTACCAAGGGACATCAGATGACTTGCAGCAGTGACGGTACGCACAGTGATGGCACGCCATAGGAATATATTTAATGGGGGTTCTTTAAATTATGCTGACTAAGGCCACCTGATGGATGCACTGAGATCATGATCCAGTAGTGCCTCCCTGAAAGCTGCCCACTGGCACCACATGGGAAGTGGGCACCTACTTTCCACTCATGAGCCACAATAAACCTTTGAACATTGAAATGCACCAAAACGCACAGATTTTTTAAATTTACCTGTCTAAGCATCTCATGTAAGAGGACTTCCGGGTATCTGCCAGGGACTGTGGACGCACATACACAGTGGATGGACCAGTCTGGGCACCACATGAGTTTATCCTCACACTACTCCTCACAATTGCAGCTTATGCTCAGCTGTGCAAATGAGCTGTGCTTAGAGGAGGTCTCCAGAGCTCCTGCACCTTATCTAACACCTCCAACATAAGGCATTCCGGAGCTCACATCCTGCTCTGCAACCGACAAGGGCACCCAAGGTCCCAGTGAAAATGGGGTGGTGTGTGACCCCCGTGCGAAGGGTTATGAAGCATTATACAAATGCTACAATACTATATAGCACAAAACAGTACATATACAAAGCTTACAAAATGGTGGAGCCTGTTATAGTGACCATAACAAATAACAATACGCAACCGAAAGTATTGAAATTGTAAAACCAAGATTCTTTTCGCTTGTTTTGATAGACATCAAGCGAAGGCCAAGGCTTCCGGCAGCTTTTACCCTAATCCAAACAAGTCACGTGGCACGCGCGTGCACCCGTCTGCTAATGGTACTCCTGAGTGGAATACCCTTCTCCCAAACCTCTAAAACGACCTCTCTCAGACCTAATCCTGCAAAAAATCTAAAACGAACTCTTCTGCCAAACTCTCTGTAACCTGCCATCTCATGTCTGCTTCTATATCAGGCTCATTTTCATCACAGCCTTGTCTTTCAAAGCACCTTAGGCGGCATGACGGCGCTTCATAAATCTCGAATATCAAGCGGGCCTGATGGCGAATGCATCAAAACAAGTCAAGATGAATGCTTTAAATAGAAATGGCTGTCCAGAGAAACAATTACTGTGGCCGCGCCATTTATTTGCCTTAGATTTTCACAGAAGCATGTGGGGAAGAGCACAAAGGGTCCATCTGGTAGAGGGGCGCACGCGCGGAAACACGTGCGGACGCACGCACACACTTACTTTCTCTCTCTCTCTCACATACACACACCCACTTTCTAAATCCATGAAAGTTTACTTTGACACAAGTGTTTTGTACCGAAGTTCAAGACAACGCTCAAGTAATCTTCTGCGAGTGCATCCATCAATCATTAATTGATGCACGTCAGCTTATCGATAACGCATTCGTAATATGCTATGCAACAGTATGAGTACATTATCAGTGCATTCTGCCCCGCGTTGTGAGCGCTTCCATTAATGCAGAGAAAGAATGGGTGACTCCATCTTAAATATATTATAAGCCCAGCAAAACTCTGTGATTTAGCAGTATCTAAAGTATATCCATAAAGTTTGTACAACAACGTGCATGCATAATGTATTATGCAAAAATGCGTGCATCTATAATGTAGTATGCACAAATATATAATAGTATCCACAAAACATTGTGCAATAATATGTCAATTTATCCATAGCATCATGCACATTATTATGAACGCACTCACAACGTTGTTTGTAGTAGTATGAATGCTTTTAAATACATATACTGTAATAAACAGGCAAATTCATGATATATCATGCAATCATATTAATCTATACGATATTGTTCAATATTATGTTCTTGTAATAGTATGAGTGCATCCTTGATAGATTGGACAAGAATATGAAATAATTCAAAAGTGCCTGCATTAAGTATCATGCAATACAATATGGACATCTTAATAATGTATCCATATTTTCATATGCAATATTACTTTGGTGAATCCATGGCGTGTTTTAAAAAAAATATGTGAATGTCTCCATCCTCTACCTCCATCGAATCAGGCCCAACCTGGTAGGCCCCTGGACTATGTTTTAGCTTTATTGCTTCTGCCAGGGTTAAATTTGCACTAAAACTGCCACTACAACAACTAATAGCAACAACAACAACAACAACAACACTAATAATATTAGTAATATTAAATAACTGACACTGCTTAGGGAAAGACAACGATATGGAGCTCTTGGATCGATAACAAGAACCTCAGCTTCAGGACCTGCGACTGTGAGATAAGGGTGCGAAAATAAATGGGGTGTGTGAGACCCTGCAGGCATAAGTCATCCTTGGAAGCAATTCCATTTCAATAATTTTTTATTGTTTTGTGTTCTCTTTTATGCGCTGCCTAAGCTTTCTTCTCAGAAATCACTAATTCTATGACAGACATTAAGCTAATATTTGGCTGCTAAGGAAAACGTGAAGTACTCAATTTACATGAGGCCATAATAAAAGCCAAGTTGAAGTGGAAGGACCACCACCAGGCAAAAACAGAAAGTCGGCCATCATGAGGCCAGGCATAGCAGGGAGGTAAACGGTCATCCTTATTTGAATGAAGAACATTGCTGTGAGAGAGAAAGCTAACGGTGGCGACTTCCTCGCCCACAGCATGGAACGACTGCTTTCTTCCAATGTTCTTGAAACCTCTACCGTTCTGGGAAGAATCCCCTTCCTGTGAATCCACTCTAGCTTGGTGATAGACAATCATTCTTAGTGGAATATAACAGCGTTTTGCAAAGTGAAGAGCTAGGTCACAGAGCTGCCTCTCACGGACCTCCTAAAATGTTATTCCTCGTATGCATCACATTTAGAAAGAAGACCACAGATAATTACATTATTATCCTGAGTGCAACAGAGGAATGTGCAGAGAGATCAAAGGCATGTATACAAGTACAATTAGCAAAACTACATTTATGACCCCGCCTTCAGAAAAAAGGATCACACCATGATGTGCGTGAAAATACTGATAATTTTAATTTAGGTTATACAGCATATTTTCCCTATAATTCAAAACTTTTTTTAACAGTATACCCTACAGTGCTAGATTAGGACTCACTTCAATAAGACCACAATTCACATAAATTGCTCAAACTGCTTCTCAATTAGGTTTTATTAGTAACCATCACTAAATTCTTCATACAATAATCGGTTTACGGTAATTAAGGAATATCCGGTTTCATTTGGAAAAATGGAACAGTGGTGCCTTGAATTTCAAAGCAAACATTTATCTTCAGATGGTGGACATGACAAGATCGAGATACATGTATTCTACCAATAGACAAACTATATGCATTTATAAAGCACAGGTTAAATCTATTCTACCCACAGACAAAATACATGCATTTATAAAGTACAGGTTAAATCTATTTTACCCACAGACAAAATACATGCATTTATAAAGTACAGGTTAAATCTATTCTATCCACAGACAACATACATGCATTTATAAAATACAGGTTAAATCTGTTCTTCCACAGACATAATACATGCATTTATTAAGTACAGGTTTACCCCTTGGGTCCCAGTGGTTCTAATAACAGACACTCATTTTTCCCCTTCAAATGGTGTTCAATGTATTGACCATGAGAGGATGAAATGTTGAGCGGACCTAAGAGATTCCTAGTGACGATGAGATCAACAGAGATCCATACAGTGAGTGCATGCATCATTTCACTGAGCCACCACACCTGGCCACAAATTCCTGCTTCACTGGTCTGTGCAGTGTTTGGTGATACTCTGATTATCCTCTGATCTTGCATACGACAACATGGTTTCCTCCACTGATAAACGCCAGCACTGATGTTTTGAAGTGCGGTGTGTGTTTATCACACGTCATTGCTGACAAAAAGGGCATGCTCACTATGTGCCTACCAGTACCACACTTTTAGGGTATGAAGGTTTTTTGGAGGGTTCCTAGGAACGCGGACAATATCCCCTATTAAAGAGAACCTTTGCCCGCACCTAAGGCTGGTCGTTGTACCTTAGCTGAGACAGTGACAACGTGGAAGGGACAATGCTGTCAGGTACCCTATTTATGAATGGGGGTTACATCGCTTTTGCACTCCCAACGGGGTGCCTGCGTGACGCAACCCCCAAATGCGATCAATCAAGCCAGACAAGGCCGCTTTGCATGGCAAAAAGTGGCTGATAAATCAGGAGTAACGTAACGCAGAGCAAATCACTTCATTACGTTACTCTGCCATGGGAAGGAATTCCAAAGGCATTGCATAGGTGTTCCCATACAACTCCCATGGCTTTTGAGACATTCCCAGATTTACCATTACTGGTAAAACTACAAATGAAAAAATACACGTGTTTCTAGTGAGCCACTAGACCCATCCCTATGGGCACACTGTTTCCCCTCGGCGCGAAATGAGGGTTTCAACACAGTTTTTGTATTCTAATTTTTTTTTTTTTTTTAGTGTTTTATTTCACACAGTTTAGCTAATATCATTCATTGCATGATCATCTCTTCATGTCCATGAATTTTATCCATGTGGCATTGTTAAAATCAGATCCAATGCATTTCGGGCATTTGTCTCAGCCTCTCATCAGGGAATATAAATGCCGGTTCTACCACATCATAACCTGTTTTATGGTGCGTGAGCTTATTTGTAGCGTCGGTAAACCATCTTTACAACCTCGGCATAGATCGGCCTCCCAGGACGCCAACAACGTGAAATACAAATGAGCCACAATCCTATGCCTTCCCAGGTGAAGAATAGTGAGGAGAAATATCTTTATTTCTCCTTGTTGCTTCCTCTTTCTGCTGGAGTATGCCTCAGGGGGTTGTTTTTGTGCAGGGAGGTGTCCCTTCCTGCACACAAACAATCCTGTATGCAATGCAGGAACCCTTGCACCTTGGAGCAAGGGTGCCTGCATTGGAGCTAGGCAGAACATTGTGCACCAGCTCTGGGTAAAGGACAGGAATGTGCTGTATTATAATAAATATGATGCATTAATGCCTTTGCACTGTAACACAGCATAGCAAGGTGACTTGCTGCACCGTGTTGTGTTACTTTTTAATATATTTGGCCCTAAGTGTCTAAGCAAGTGCACCCTCCACCATGACCCATGACAACACTTTAAAAAAACCATAAAAGATGCCACATGGCTCACTTCTGTATGAGGCACACCTAGCGGGCATGTTTACTCCATACCTTAGCTCAGCACCTGTTATCTTTTCGGAGACATGGCTGACCTTCTGTGTGAGTGGAGTGAAACAATACATTTGCAAACACAGGGAACGTGCTGAATGGTGGATTCAACAAGATTCCTCCAAACAGACAAGGCTGGAGAGACAGATGGACCCACAGTCCATAGTTCCACAATTCCTCCGTTAACTGCAAGAAACTTGATGCCACACTCCTCACATCCTTTGAGCACACTCCTCTAGAACACACACTGAACAAGAATGGTATCTTTATCATTGTTCAAAGCGTTTTACCACTATTGTAGATGATCCAAATTTACCCAATGAATGTTTTGCGAAAATATTAAATGCATTTGAAAAATGGGTGGTTTCAATCTATACGTTTTAAATAAATACGGGTATAGGAGTTCTCTAAGGAGACGAGCGTCATGTGATTCTACCCTATTCATACTACCACATCGCTGGAGATTTTCCTGAAACAGAGTACCCTCATGAACTTCCAGTGGCACACTTAATCCTTGGGTACCTCCTTGTTACCATCATCCTTTAAGTATGTAGTGAGATGTGTACTTTGTACACAAGCACAATTTGATTATTTACTCTGTCGATTTGTAACAGAAAACTGGAAAACCTCCTAGTTGGTACATGTTTTGAGTGTATAGGGACCTTTAAAGTAAAAAAAGAATGAATGAACGTTTTAAAGTAATTTCTTTATTATAGCCTCTCTCCCCCCCCTGCCATGGATAAAGCCAGTGCCATAAAAGATTGTACAGTGCAAGCTTTAAGTACAGTCAACATGTTTCTCCGCTGCAACACATTATAAGTATGGTTAGAGGTAGTCATCAGGACAGGACTCTGTCCCTTCCTCAGTCTGTGTATTTCCTGTCCTAAGCTGATTGAGTTATGACTAGCCTTGAAGAAGTAGATGGTTGTATACATTGTTTTGTTCTTTCATGGCTTTTTAAAAATTGACTGACTGACTGACTAGCCATGGAGGGGGGGAGGAAAAGAGAACAAATGCACCTGGAGTTGTAAGTGTGAGACTGGTCACTCATAATGTGTTAAACATAAGAGATCAACTTGTTCCACAGTGTACCCAACTGGGGAGAGTTATCTTACTCATGTCGTAAAATGTCATTGTCTTCAAAATGGTCCATCCACTATGAAATATTCACACTTATTTATTGTTAATTTTATTTGCTGTTCAGCCATACATAATGAAGGATGTGATCATTTGTGACTCAGACATAGCAAGGGTGCAAATTACAACCCCCCCCCCCCCCACTAAACGTCACTGCAAACCATGCAGCAAGAGTTATATAAGATTTGCCAGTTTTAAAGGTGGTATTTTGCCACCTATTTGAACAGTAAATCTGATAGCATCCAGCTTAACTACCATTTATAACTCATCACTCAAAAAGGGGCCCGTTCCTGATATGTGGAAACATGCAATAATTCGCCCATTGATAACGAAAGCCTCCTTAGACCCTGATAGGTCAGAAAACTAAACTACAGATCCATTTCATTACTTCAAGGGCTTAGTAAAATACTGGAAAAAGTACTAAATGGCTTTTAATCTGACTTTCTAATCCTCAATAATTTGCTGCACCAGACACAAACCAGCTTTTGCTCTGGGTGCAGCAAAGAGACAGCCCTCCTGTTGGCCACAGTAGACCAAAAAATGACGCAAGTGGGTCGGCTGAGCTCATTCTTTTAGATTTGAGGACAGCCTCTTACACTGTCTCCCATCCAATATTGTGTGACAGGCTGGAAGCAACTGTGATAACAGGGAAGCGCTAAAATGGCTAACCTCGTTTTTGGTAGTCAGGAGTTTGCAGGACAGCAAAGTACCATTTTTGTCAGAGTCACATCAGCTGGTATGTGGAGTGCCTCAGGGCTCCTCCTTGAGTCCTACGCCTTTCAACATATACATTCGACCTAGATCAGACATTATCTGTGCCCTAGTTTTACGATGGTATCCTACGCGGACGACACCCATGTTGTTGTCTCCCTGTCACCCAATGCCACTCTACTTTAGAAAGACTAACTACATGTCTGGAGCAGGTGACCAGTTGGATGGTGGCTAGCTGTCTCAAGCTAAATGGGACAAAACAGAGGTAATGGTGGTTGGAACAATCCATCGCTCTGGAATCAATTCCTCGGGCCCCATGCTTGGAAGAGTTCCTCACTCCAATATCAAAAGTGAAATGCCTTGGAGTCACTTTGGACAAAGACTTAACCATGGCTTCCCAGGCAAAAAAGGTGGCAGGGACTTGCTTGGACCTTCTGAGATCCCTCAGGAAACCACTCAAATGTCTTCACCTGGATTGTCAGTGGACTGTGGTTAAAGGCCTCATACTTTCTTGCCTTGACTAAGGCAAGTCTCTTTACTTGGGTAGTACATCTTATGTCATCAAAAAGCTGCAGGTTATTCACAACACTGCCGCACAAGCTTTATTGGGCCTGCCCAAAATGTATTCAGCACTACCGGCTCTTGCTCAACTTCATTGGCTACCTTTCAGCAAAAGGATAGAGTTTAAAGCCCTATGCATTGAGCAAAAAATTAAACCCTCACCCAGCCCACATATCCTAGAGCTCCTCATAACTCCATTCACAGCTCCTAGGGCTTTTAGATTATCTCCCTTCTTGCTGTTTCTAGAATTAGAAGAGTGAGAAGCAGAGGTCGAACATTTGTTTACCTATCCTCTAAACTTTGGAATTCTCTCCGTGTGCAGCTCAGACCAAACAAAAATCTGTTAAGTTTTAGAAAGCAATTAAAAACGTATCTTTTCAGATAACTCTGTACATGATACTATTTTTCCTGTCAGCACCAAGAAGCCCGTCCTGGGTTGCTGTGTGCTCTATAAAACATTTAACATAACATAGTGCTTCAATGGAGGCTTAAGGTCATATTGTCAAGACAATTGAAATCAGGGCAATTAAGTAGAGTCAGTCCATTGAAACTGACAAAGGGTTCAATAACTGACCTTTTAAGATTGCACTGCGTGCTACCAGATTACAGGAGTTTAGTGTCATCCTCCAGGACCTGTTAGCCGCCTTCGACAAGGTCTGCCACCACACACTACGAACACGCCTCCAAGACGCGGGGATCCAAGAGAAGGCCCTGGAGTGGACCACCTCCTTCCTCTCCGGCAGAACACAGAGCATCCACCTCCCCCCTTCAGCTCCAAAGCCACCGAGATCATTTGCGGAGTACCCGAGGGCTCATCCCTCAGCACAACGCTGTTCAACATCTACATGGCACCGCTCAACCACGTCGCCCAACTGCACGACCTCAACATCATCTCTTATGCCGATGACACCGAGCTGATCCTCTCCCTCACCAAATACCTCCACACTGCCAAAACCAACATCCATGAGGGAATGAAGGTCATCGCCGACTGGATGAGAATCAGCCGACTGAAGCTGAACTCGGGAAAGACGGAGGTCCTCATTTTCGGATTCACCCCCTCGGCATGGGACGACTCCTGGTGGCCTATCACACTAGGAACAGCTCCAACGCCCACTGACCACGCACGCAACCTAGGGGTCATTCTCGACCCCACCCTCTCCATGACAAAGCAGGTCAACGCCGTCTCTTCCTCCTGCTTCAACACCCTCCGCATGCTCCACAGGATCTACAAGTGGATCCCCACCAAAATGAGAAGGACGGTCCCCCAGGCCCTCGTCAGCAGCAGATTGGACTATGGAAACGCCCTCTACGCGGGAGCCTCGGCCAAACTCCTGAAATGGCCACAACGCATCCAGAACGCCTCTGCACGCCTGATCCTCATCATCCCCCGTCGCAGCCACATCACACCCCACCCCAGAGACCTGCACTGGCTCCCCGTCAACAAGAGGATAACTTTCAAGCTCCTCACCCACGCACACAAAGCACTCCACAACACCGGACCAGCGTACCTCAACAGCCGACTCAGCTTCTACACCCCTGCCCGCAGCTCCGCTCCGCCGACCACGCCCTCGCCATCATCCCCCACATTCGAAGAGTGACCACCGGCGGCAGATCATTCTCCCACCTCGCCGCCAAGACATGGAACACCCTCCCCATCTGCCTACGGCAGACCCAAGACCTGCTGACATTCACAAGACTCCTCAAGACCTGGCTCTTTGAACAGTAGCAGCATTCCCCCATCCCATAGGGCCTTGAGACCCTCACGGGTAAGTGGTGTGCTTTAAAAATGCTTGATTGATTGATTGATTGATTGGGTTCATGTTCAACGTTACGTTACGCGCTGTTAATCTTTACTGTATCTAATCACCATTGTTATGTCCACCAACTATGAGATACGAATGTTTTCACTGACAGTGGAGAGGAAACTCACCCCAGAATTTGGAGACTTTGAGTGGAAGTTTAAATCTCAGCTCTTCATGTTTTGACTATTAGTTCAGAAAATCTTTTTAACTCTTCTCCTGGACTAACTTTAACCATCTGTTTATGCCTGTGATTAACCCGTTCTATTTTCTCTCTTCTTTTACTCCTCTCTTGCCCCTCACCATCATCTCAGCTTCAGTTATCATTTTGTTTGCATTAAAAAGTGATGGGATAGATAAGATCGGAAAGTAGATGATTTGGATGTTTCAAACATGAAAGACAGTTGGGCCATTCAGTAATGAAGGGCAGCCTGGTGGCTCAATATTTGGGTCTTAAATTTACAAAAAAGAACTGTCGCAATATACCAAAGCCATTAGGAAGGCTAAAAAGGACTACTTTTCTAACAGAATCCTAATGAATAAAGACTCCTCTAAAGAGCTATTTAAAATAGTTAATGAGCTTTGTAGCCCGCCCAGTTTATCATCTAACTTGATTCCCTCGCAAATCAGTTGCGACAATATGAACAACTTCTTTTGTGAAAAGATAGACAAGATCTATTCTTCCTTCCCCAATCCCGAGACGGGCTTCCCGGTGGACCACGAACCACACCCCCCCCATGCGCAGTGTTCTAGCTTTGGCCCGTTCTCTGAAGAAGAAGTGGGCAAAGCAATGCTTGAAATTAAATCTGGCTCCCCCCTGGACCCGTGCCCCCACCATATCTTCCGGCAACTCATTCCTCCAATTTGCCCGGCAGTTACCCTAGTGCTGAACCACTCACTAGAAACGGCAGAATTTCCATCCAGCTGGAAGAACGCCACAGTCACCCCTCTTCTAAAAAAAGCAGGTCTTGATATCAACAACCCGGCCAACTATAGACCCATTTCCCAACTCCCCTATTTGTCGAAAGTCTTAGAGAAACTGGTCAACAGGCAACTGGTCAGTTTTCTCGAAACTAATAACCTCCTAGACATCACTCAAACAGGTTTTAGGGCCAACAACAGTACAGAAACAACTCCCCTGGCCGTGCTTGACAACATCAGAATGCATGTGGACCAGGGGAAAACAGTTGCCCTAATCCTGTTAGACCTCTCGGCGGCATTCGACACTGTCCCACACAATCTGCTCCTGGAAACCTTAGCATCCAAGGGCATCAGGGACAGAGCTTTGGGATGGCTGCGGTCTTTCCTATCGGAAAGATCACAATCGGTGCACCTGGGCAAGTTCTCATCCCCTCGTCGGGTGATCAAATACGGGGTCCCGCAGGGGGCCTCGCTAAGCCCCACCCTGTTTAACATTTTCGTGTCTTCCCTTGCTGGAATTTGCAGAAAATGGGGGGTTGAAATCTGCTCCTACGCTGATGATACCCAACTCACTGTAATCCTGGACGAGAAGGATAACCCCAAGGACAGGCTTCTACACTGTCTCTCTGATTTGGCAGATTGGATGCATAAGCACTACCTCAAGCTAAATGCAGACAAATCGGAGATACTACTGTTCGGAGGCCACACTCAGCTATGGAATGACACCTGGTGGCCTGAAGCCCTGGGTATCCCTCCTGCCCCGACACCCACTGCAAGGAACCTTGGAATAACTATTGACACCTCCCTCTCCATGAAAACTCACGTAGCCACTATATGCGGCAAAGGCTTTGCAACCCTGAAAATGCTTAAAAGAGTCTTTCCATGGATTCCAATAGAATGCAGACGGATCCTAGTTCAGTCTCTCTTGATGAGTAGGCTGGACTATGGAAATTCCCTGTTCGTTGGCATGGCAGAGTACCTATTCACTAAACTCCAATTGGTGCAGAATGCAGCAGCCAAGGCCATTTGCATGAAAAGAAAATATGACTCGGCCTCCAACTGCCTGCGTGATCTACACTGGCTGCCAATGAAGCAAAGAGCAACTTTTAAAATGTTATGTATCACTCACAGAGCGCTGCACAAGAAAGGCCCTCTCATACTGAGAAACAGGATCCATTTCTACACTCCCACCAGAAATCTCCGCTCACAAATCTCGGCTCAAGCGAGCATCCCCCGGGTTAGGAAAGCCAGGATGGGTGAACGAGCCTTCTCCCATGTTGCTGCAAGGAAGTGGAACGAATTGCCTGTGGCCCTCCGACACACAGAATGCCACCTGGCATTTAGGAAGCAACTAAAAACCTTCCTCTTCCCCCACTCAGACTAAACTCTACGATACCTACTGCACCCGCACTTCAGCAATTTCAGCGCCGTGATATCCCTTTGGGATGATTGTTAGCGCTCTACAAGAAACCTAAATAAATAAAATAAATAAATAAATTAGAGAGATGGCAGTGTTTGAAATTTGCCCTCTCAACAGAGTCATCGCAAATTAATTTGCCCTTTTGCGTAACCCTAATTTTGCTAGCTTTTGAACTCTGCACTTTATCCCTGTTAACCAAAGTTAAGTGCTTGTGAGCCCCCTTTCAACAGGGTAATATTGGTATACTCCTGATTGGTGCATTTAACTTACTCATAAGTTGATTGTATGTGGAACCAAATGAACCCAGGGCCTGTAAATTAAATATTACCAGTAGGCTACAGAAACTCATTGTGTCACCCACTGCAGTAGCACTGTAAAATCTGCCGCCAGGCCCATTATAATAGAGTGGGTGTGCAGTCTTAAAAGTGCAAGTTCAACCTTTAAAATACCTCCTTTTGCCAGGCCTAAACCTTTTTTAAATTGTTGATAAGGCATCCCTAAGTAGGCCTTATTGCCCTTAAGGCAGGGTGCATGGTATTTGAAAGCAGGATATGCAAAAGTTTAATGTTAAACATGTCCTTACAGTGAAAAAGCCCTAAAAGCTACTTTCACTGTAGCAGGGTTGCCTGTTCTGTAGAAAAGCACCAGAATACAATATTAAGTTCAATGAATTATCTCCAGCTAGGGAACAGCTACACATTACATTTTTTGACTTTTTGAAATATGTATTGGGCTGCCTGTAAGAAAAAGGCATTACAAGCCCAAGTCGGATTACTTGAAAAGAGTATGTACCGACCTCAACTAATATAACTCATTCTCTTACAGGCAGTGCTTACTTTGTTAAAAAAAAAAATAATTAGGGCAGGGGCCAACATTGTTCTTAGTAGCTCAATGTGGGGCTACCAAATGATGTTGATTCAGAATAACAAAATTGCCTGGATCTGATTGTACCTCATGCCTCTTTCTTCACCATCCAACAGTTTCTGTGTATGTATATCACTCTTGTATGTATGTAGGGAAGAGGAGTTGGCCTAACAGCTAGGGCTGTCGTCCTCGAAGCTTGGGAACTGGGTTCGAGTCTTGGCAAAAACGCTGAACATCCTGTGATTCTGGGCAAATCACTTAATCTCCCCGTGCCTACCAAACAATTAATGTGTCCTCATGTAACACAACTGGTGCTATGTAAAGCGATCTGATACCCGATTCGGGTCAAGTTTGCGCTATATAAAACTCCGTAAAAGAATTTTTTTTTAAATGTATATACGTTTCTATAACACAAACCTAGTCAAAATATAGCAGTACACTATACAGGGTCAAAGACAAGCAGAAAATTAATGAGCGATACAAGAAGTAACTGGTTCGTGGCCAATTAATGCATTGTGATGTAGTGTTCTTTAAAGGGATGTGTCTACAACTCTGCTAAACTGAAGCAGAGTTTGGGCATTCTTGATGGATTCTGGAATGTTGCTCTAGATTTTCGGTGCATAGATGGAAAATACCTGCTGCCTGTGTTTTATTTTTTTTGCACTTCTTTGTCTGCAGTCAGATAGTGTCCAGGCTGTGAGTGTGCTGAGAACAACCAGAGATGGTGAGCTTGTCTGCAAAATAACTGCGGTGTTGGTTGTGATGACTTTGTAAATGTAGCTGCGTTTCTGAAGATAGTGGAGGCCAGTAAAGGGAGCTGATAAAGTTCCATCAAGATGGGGGTGATGTGATCACATTTCTCCAGGTTCTGGATAAGACATGCTGCAGCGTGTAGGATTAAATTTAGGAATGCTCGTTTGGAATCTGAGAGACCATGTGGCAGGGCGTTACCACCATCAAAATGTATGCGCATGAGGGCTTGAGCGGCAGTTCTGAAATCTCAGACCAGGCTGACTTTATTTTTTAGCAATGTGCTTCTTCAGGGTGAGGTTGGAGTCCGTGGTGAATCCAAATGACTTGGCATTGGGTGAAACTTTTGGTTCAAACTGTCGAAGTTCATGTCATTGAGCCAGGTTTGTACTGTTTCTTGATGGCTATTCCTGGCACATCTGCCTTGGATGGGTTGAGCGTGAGATAGGCATTGGACATCCAGGTCTGGATATTGTGCATGCAGTGCTTGCGGAGCTGGATGTCTATAGCAGAGGAGAAAGACTTCCAAGTACAGTTGAGTATCTTCACCATATTGGTGAGTCGTGATGCTGTTATCGGTGAGTAGAACACCAAGCAGCCTCATGTATAGGTTGGATTTAACAGTTTACAGTGCAGAACCCTGGTGGACTCCGTAGGTAATATGTATCTTTTAGTACCTAGAGGTGCCTAGGTGAAAAGCTAGTGTCGATTCAAAAGGTAGGAGGTGAACCACTGAAGGGCACTGTGTGAGAATCAAATTCGAGACTACATGGTGCATTTGTGGGTGGTATAGTCAACTGGATTGAAGGCAGATAAGAGGCTAAGCAATATCAGGAAGCAGGGGCTTCTTCATTTGTGTTCAGAAGGGCATTGTCTGTGATATGCAGGGTGTTTTTCATCCATGCTTTCTCCATGTGTAACTGTTTGTTTTTTTCTCGTCCTGATTCTTGCCCACTCTCTTCAGGCTGAGCTGTAGACATCTATGGAACCCAGTGGAAAGAGGCACAGAGCACAATATAAAGAACATCATCTTATACAAATCACAAATAAAAATAATTAATAAACAATACAAAAGACAGCCCGATTTTAACTAACCAAATACAATGGTATCGTTCTACATTAACTCTGTTCAATAAACAGTCCTACAATCTAGCTATCAATATCAGATGTATTTGTACTTCTGCCTACAAGAGTAGTAGGCATTGTACAAAACACTAGCACTACCATGCACACAATAAAGCACAAAAGCCATAAAGTTGGTTAAGCATTGCCCCCTCAACAGCACATCCATATCCTCTAACTCACCCCCATATATATGAAGAAATTGGGACTTGTTAACAATACCACAACCGCACAAACTCTACATTACATCAAAGCCACTTAATCGGCTAACAGAGTCTCTTAACTGAATAGTTACTCCAACACAAGTAATTGACAACTGTGAGCCATATCAAAATGTATAAAAACAGCTAAATCCATTGGCACAAATGTAGCGCTTTTTCCACTGTTTCAATCTAAAGCTCTAGTGATGAACAGATTTTGTTGCTCCACAACTGGACTTGGTCAACATGTAAATCTAATATCAAATAACATTTCAGAATTAAATCTAAAGGACAGTAGGCTTCACAATAAATATTGGAGAAGTCATATCATGAAAACCACGGAGGTATATTGAGAAATTAAAAGTCATTACAGAAGGCAAATCGTCAGAGTCAGCCAGTTAGTCATTTATCATCTTTATAATGAATTTTTATGTATGGAATATGCTTTACCTTTGCACTTTTGCACTTTACCCATCATGTTCTATAACTATCGTGTTTTAAATTGTTTAATATTGTACATGTACTTTTATGGTTCGAATCAAAACCGAAATAAAGTCTCTATTGAGTTGAAATAGTCATTTATCATATAAAAGCATAAAGTTCAGAATAAAATGTAAATCATAAAAAATCAGATCGCAGTATAATTCAGCTCAGTAAACAAGCCTTAAATCAGAGATCATACGGACTGAGGATCGCCTTACAAAGATCAGGGGAGAGTGAGACCAACACCCTCTGGGTAAGACTCATTTTACAGGGTGACATACAATAAGATAGGTACATTTGGTAGGAATATGCTATGGTACAGAAGTCCTACTCAATCGTGTTAAAGAAAGAATGATACAGTGCCTTAAACTTAAGTAGTGGAGCGAATTGATTCTTTATAAAAACATGCAATGATGACAATTTAGACCATACATCATGTATTGACCAATACATTCCTCCATAACTAATAATTGAAAAACACAATAATACACCTATAATATATTGTACGATAATATGTAGATAAATTCGCTCTTTACAATGCAAAAAAATATGTTTCAAAGATAAGTTAGTGTGCCTATCGTACACCAGGCAAAAATCTGAGAGAACTCATCAAATATTGTGCAGTTAGTTATATGGTTATGTCATATCACATTTATAAATAAATGTGCCTCATCCATAAAAACGTAGGGACAGATTTACAAGCCCCTTGCGCCACTTTTACGTCACTTTTAACATGCAAAAAGTGACGCAAAAGTGGCGCAAGGGGCTTGTAATATTCCCTGTATTGTTTAATGAGTTAGTAGATCCATGATATAAGATGCAAGTTTAAGAGTGCATACATTATATAGCATACAGTAACGTGAGTGCTGCCATTTATTTATATATTTGTCTGTAGAGGTTTGCAAAGTGTGAACCGAACCTCGTGGGCATCAGATCACTGTGCAGCTCTAATACATTACAAGTGTAGATTTTCTACATCAGAGCGTTGATTTAAATGGAGCCATACTGGAGCAAGATTACAGAGCAAAATGGTACACATCTACAATCCGGAGCCGCAAACACCCTGAATACCTAACTTAAATTTAACTAAACTATAAAAGGACACTAGTTTAACTTAGCACCTTAAACATTATTTGTACAATTGAGGGAAAACTTCAAATTGTCCAAAGTCAGATAAAAAAAAGGTTGTATTCTCATACAGGTCATTAGAGGTAAACATTTTGAGTTTGAACATTAAAGGTGGTTAAGATTATCATCTGAGGAGGCCACGAAACATACCAATGTTTTATGTGAAACTAGTAAACCAATGCAATGCCATCCATGGACTGTTTCATGAGGCTAAACAGGCACAATAAGCAAGGCCTTATCATTCAGGACACTTTCTTGTATGAGAGGCCATAATAAGGCATGTTTGAGTTCAACCTGGAAGACTAGGAAGTAGGTGCCTTCCTAATGGCAAGGGGCCGATAGAGACCTGAGAAGGTCCACTCATGATATGCCATGCAACATTTCAGTATTATTAGCAATACTGTTTCATTATGGTTGTATAATAGAGCCAAGGGTATAGAATGTAGACAATCAATAGAAGATAAACAAATAAACAGCTACATCAAAGGCAAAAAAGGCCAAATGACAAAATGCAATATTTGAACTCATTTAAACTACATTATGTAATGCATATGTAGTCGATTCATACTACATCAAGCAATATGTCTGAGTTTTCTCATTATACTGTGTAATAGTCTCACCCTAGGATACAACAGCATGGATCAAGAAATGTAAGTTAGCCACAAGTGGATTCTTTCAGTATTTTAAGAATTTTTATTTTTGAGAAGGCCATCCAAAACAACACCAGCCCTATGACACTCCTCACAGTGAACAAACAAGCACTGCCGAACAACTCCATTCTTAGAAACACAAGACAGGCGCTCCTTAAAGTAGACAGAAAACTTGAACACAGCGTCATAAACTCATGCTGGGAATCCCTTTGGGCGAACCACAAGATCAAATACAGGAGGAAAACACTAGACATAGAATCGTGGAAACGATTAGGGTTCTTCTCACCGGCACACCTAGAAGATGATGAGGAAAACCCCTCACATACAACAACATAAAAGGACGACACAACCTCTGCGAAATAGAACTCTACAACTTCCTGATAATCAAAACAGCAGTGTCAAAAGCAAAACTACCTAAACACAAGCCCACGATCACCCAATGCATGGAGAACCTAAACAGGGTTGGTCACCAGGTGTCCCATCTATACAAACTGCTCCGCCCCAACACCTCAGAATTCAACAGTAAGAGCATCAAATATTGGGAAGCACAGCTAGACACCAATCTCACAGAGCAAGAGACACACTCACTCTGGGTGTCCCCTTCGAAGAATATGATCTCCCCAGTGCTAGCTCAAACTAAATTCTGGTTATTGCACTGTATATACTGGACCCCAGCGCGCCTAGCGACGTTGGGGCTTAAAGAAAAGGACCGGTGTTGGAACTGTGATTCAGAAAAGGGTGACCTGGCGCACCTCATTTTCCACTGCTCAAAGGTGAGAGAGTTCTGGAAAGAGGTATTTACATTCGCAAACAGAGCCCTAGGGTGCACACTAAAAGGAGAATTTGCCACAATCACCACAGCAGGCTTGGGGGAGACAACATCACAAACCAGGACAGTAGCCTCCTTGATTTCCTCCTAACATCAGCAGCCAAAATGGTGCTTGCCAACTGGAAAGACACAACCAAAGCCACGTTCAAAGGGTGGATGAACTGGGTAACATTCCTCAGAGGTGCAGATAATACAACACTTAGATTCACCCCATGGACGAATCCCAACAGAGAGATGTGGACAACGCTAGACAATTTTCTCGACCCTTATGAACCCCCATGATAGAAAGAAGAGCAGAACGAAACAAAATAGGATCCAACGAAGCACTAGGAGGGTCTCCCAAAACACCCATGCCATCATCTGCATGTTTTATGTTTTGTGTAGTAACACTAATTAGGACAACTACTGCAATCACCCGATGTCTTTGTGTTAAATGCTTATAAAAAAGGGGGCAACCGTCCATCAAGCAGCAACGCAATGTAAAACCCCATCGAATATTCTGCAAAACGCTTGTTTATGTTATGTGTGCTACATACTGTACTGTATATTACCAATAAAAATATTATTACACTGCCCCTGCAAAATCAAATCTATATGCTTGTTTATTTTGGGCATCAATTATCCAGTCCTGGGTTTTTCCTTTACAAACATTTATCAAGTGAGTACAAAGACTACATCTACCATTATCCAATGGTTTCATAACCAAAATTCCTTACGAAGGAACCAAAAAGGGTGTGGGTGGCAAAGACCAGTGTTGTAACCCAAGCCTTATCCCCACTAAACACACATCTGTAGCTCTACTACATACGCCTTGAACATTCCCATACTAAGAGGGAGATTTACAAAAATTTTACCGCGCGTTTGCGTCATCAGAGCAAATGTTTTTTTTTCCCATTTACTTTCCAGCGCTAAACTTCTTTAGCGTTGGAAATAACGGAAAAGTAATGCTAAGCAGCCCGCTATGCATTACTTTGTGCCATGGGGCGTACCAAGGGTGGAGCATGAGCATTCCCATGCAACCACCCAAGGTTTCTCACCCTAAATCCGATTCACTAATTAAAGTAGATTGGGTATAGCGTGAATAAACTGCGCCCTTTTCAAGCATGCTCAAGGAAGGAGAAATTCTTTCATTTCTCCTTCCTTTTCCAACTTTGCATGTGTGCTGCACTGTACAGCACACACAAAAAGAGGGAAAAGGTTTGAAGTGAGTCTCAGCATAGTACTTTGTACTGGAAGGGTATCCTTCCAGTACAAAACCACTGCTAGACTCATGGAGACACCTTTGCACCATGGCACACAGATGTCTCCGTGGCGCATGGCAGCTTATTTCAGCATCAGCAGTAGAGAGAGGGGAAGAGAGTGCCTTATTTTAGTAAATATGGCACTCTCCTCGTCTCTCCTTTTCACATAGCGCAGCACAGTATGTGTTGCTGCTGCTCTGCGCTATGTGAAAAGTTAGTAAATCTCCCCCCTAGTCTTCTGCCACAGTGCAATCAAACCGCAAACTCTAACCACACAAATGGAAATAAACGTGCTCAATTTTTGAATTTTTAAAAAATGTTTATATAAGAAGTTTTCTATAGCGCTGGCCAGACCCAGGGGTATCGGAGCGCTTTACAATGGGAACATAACAAATACTAATCAGATACAGGATAGAAGAGTGACATATCAACATCGGCACGCAAAAATAGAGCGCAACATATTGTAGTGCAGGACCGTTTTTTCTTTACACGGTATTTGTGGCTGCTGCTGTGCGCTATGTGAAAAGTTAGTAAATCTCCCCCCCTAGTCTTCTGCCACTGCGCAATCAAACCACAAACTCTAACCACACAAATGGAAATAAACGTGCTCAAATCTATCACCAGAGGTATGAAGTGCTTTATATATGCAGTAAAAGTACAGTAAATGTAACCTAAAACACAACTTTGTAAATAAGATGCTGACCATTTAGTAATTGTTCACAAATGTGGAATATTTAGAACAATTCAAGATAAATATACACACGCACACACTTTTGATA
This sequence comes from Lissotriton vulgaris, assembly GCF_964263255.1. Lineage (NCBI taxonomy): Eukaryota > Metazoa > Chordata > Amphibia > Caudata > Salamandridae > Lissotriton > Lissotriton vulgaris. Next base: position 699,753,820 of record NC_141699.1, read on the forward strand.
CGAGAGCCTGAGTTTTAAAAATAAGTTTATCTCTATGAAAGTCTATGACAGTGAAAATCAGTAAATTGTGTGTCATTGTAAAGAGCATAAATGTTCTCCAACAGATAGCATGCACATATGGATTAACATGAGATGGTGTGTGAAACATTTCTTTTCACTAAATGTAGGCATAAAGTTGAAAAACATCTAAACACAGTAGTGACAATGGGAAATGCCACAATGGACCCCCACTTACTATCTTTCTCAATAAAGCTTTCCTCAAAAATTGTGTTATTATGATGTGACGGTACAAAAGGGGGTGGTGATGGACGGAGTATCTGAATCAATCAAACACTCACACCCAGTCAAAAGATCTGGGTTTAATCCATCACCGTTCTTTAGCCCACTCTGCACCCCAGTTCAGACATGGCTATATGCAAATCAGTTGTGCCTCATGGGAACAGTCCAGCCCGAACTGCCAAGCCATGTCTTCCCTGGACCAGAAACAAGCTTCCGAGGACATCATTATTTCTTAGTGTATGTTTCATAGCACACTGCCTTTGAAGCGACCTGAAATACACATATCAGAAGGTCTGCTCAGTCAACCTCTTGTGTTCCTCTTTCTCCGCGTGCAAAATGCAAAATGAAATGAAAATATATCTCCGTGTTACGCCTCCTCTGGGGAGGCAGAGCATTTTGATGCATTCCCAGGTCAACCACTAATGGTAAATCTTGGAATGCGCCAAAATCCATGGATGGATGCGTGGAAACACCAATGCTGCACACATGGAAGAGTAACTCAAGGCAGTGATTTGCGCTGCCTTGCGTTACTCCAGATTTATCAAGCCGTGCAGGGCAACTCAAGGTGGCATTGCGTGGCTTGATAAATCTGATTTTAGTGTTCCATTGCCCTTGCACCACCTTGCGTGGCGCAAAGGCAACGCCACAATATGATAAATACGGACCTTGATGTGAAGAGTAACGGATACCCATTTTCATCTGTTTTATTTGGTCAAGTAATGCAATTTAACGGTTGCCAAATTATTGTATATTTTTGTGTTTATCATAGTGACCACAAAATGGCAAAAAATGAAAGGGCTGAATATCATGTGAGTGCATCCATAGCTGCATGCAATAACGTGTGTACACTCAGAGTACCCGTTTGTTGCACCTCAGTATGTAAGTCATATGCAATAAACCATTATGTGTATGCAGCCATAATATATCATAGCATTTGTGGAAACAGCCATAATTTCCTGTGTATTCACAACATTGGATGAATTCATATGAATGCGTTTATAATGAATCAATCATTATGCAAGATTGCTTTTGTGTATCACAGTCATTGATGATGTTGTTCCTTTAATCGAGACAAGATGGATTGCTGCACGCGACCTTTACATTTGCGTTTAACAAAGCAGTAAATTATCATAAGACGCTAATTGGCAGAAGTCGTGTCAGTGCACTGCTTACTGTAGTGAGCGCCCTGATCTATAATGGTTGAAACAAACGATCCACGCTCTTATCTTTTTTGATCACGCAAACTGAGATAACCTCGCACAGAGAAACGTTTCTTGGGTTTGCAAAATTGTTCACAACTGTAGATTTGATTCGGAAAACTCAATAGTTTTTGTGAACATAAATAACACAACGCTTCGTTTCTTCTACACTTGTCAGGCAGAAATGTTAATATGCAAGCATAGACTTAAAAAAAAAAATAGATATATACAATCTGACCACAGGATGGCGGCAGCGTCCCAAATATGACAGAGTAGTAACTACGCTACGTATAACCAGCAGGAATTAAACTTGTGCAATGTACAAAGCGTGGGATCGCAAACCCTGCCATTCACAAACTCACAGGGTTTGAGACTTCAAAATTGCTTCTTCGTGTATATGAAACCCTTTTTACGAGTCGAAAAAGCATTTCTGACTCACAAAATGGGTTTACAGACCAATACTGAATCCAGTTATATTCAGTAGCGGCTCGTGGAGGGAGTGCTGCGGTTCGGTAGGGCGGGGCTGGGAAGGGGCAGGGTGGTGGTAGTAGACTACGGAATACGGCTGAACAGAGGTAAGTAAACAAATACATAATTATAACGAATTAAGTAAACAATTACAAAGTTTATAACGAATTTCATTGCGCGTGCTGCTTTGTCAAATGCGATGCAGCGCGCACAACATTTGTTTTATTTATTTGTTTACTTACCTCCGTTCGGCCTTATTCTGTAGTTTACTACCCCCACCCAACTCCACTCCCGACCTCCCCACAGCACTCCCTCCACGAGCCGCTACTGGACTTATATTCATTTGTGAAGAAATGGGGGGGCTTATTTTCAAGCCCCTTGCGCCGCCATTCCCTTGCGCCGCCATTCCTTCACTTTTTATGTGTTTAAAAGTGACGCACCGGCGGCACAAGGGGCTTGTAAATAAGCCCTTAAATGCTAAGACCTTCGTCGGGAGGCCACTGGAGCTTGCAACACCCTTAGTCCCGGCCAGCGCTGCCTATTGCAGAACCAACCCAACAACTAACCATCTCACTCCTACAAGTATGTCAATTCACGCCTAACCAGCAGGGATCGCATACGCATGTTCACGCCTATGTTATGTTATGTTAATGTTATGTTAAAAGGGGTGCTTCTATAGCGCACGGCTACTCCGGAGAGTGTCCCGGCGCTGTCGGAGCCTCACAGGTCAAGGAGAGGAGCAGAACGAAACAGGCGGTACAGGCCACATGAAAAAAGGACAAAGGTGGAAGAACTTATTGCTGAAACAACCAGGTTTTCAAATCCTTCCTGAATGTCAAAAGATTGGAGCAGGATCTGAGCGCGAGAGGAAGATCTTTCCACAGCAGGGGCGCCAGATGTTTAAAGGCGCGTCCGCCGAGGCGAGCCCGATGTATCCTAGGGGTGACTGCCCTAGCTTGTGACTAAGAGCGAAGGGATCTCGAGGGAAGGTAGAACGTGATCCACTTTCGAAGATAGCGGGCGCCAAGACCATGCAGGGCTTTAAAGGCGATGGTCAGGGCCTTGAAAGCGATCCGCTTCTTAATGGGCAGCCAATGGAGGGTTCTGAGGAGCTCCGTCGCCCTGGCCCTTCTGTTAAGGCCAAATATGGCCCGGGCTGCCGAGTTCTGTACTATCTGAAGGCGCGATATAAGATAGTCCGGTAGGCCAAGGTACAGAATGTTGGTGTAGTCCAGGCGAGAGCCAATCAGAGCCTGCACTGTGGTCTTTCTGTGTTCGATGGATAGAAGGGGCAGGAACTTCCTCAGCATCTTCAGGATCGCAAAGCATCTGCCAGCCAGGCCCGACACTTGTCCCCTGAAAGAGAGGCAGTTGTCGTCCTGGATACCTAGATTCTTCGCCGACCCTGTGTCAGGTGGGAACATAGCGGCCGGCCACCACTCCTTCCACCTGGGATCAGCCGGGCAGCCGAAAAAGAGGACCTCCGACTTTTCGGAATTGCACTTGAGGCAGTGCCGGCTGAACCAGTCAAACACCGCCCCAAGGCAGTCCCGTATGGAAGTTCCGTCAAAGTCGTGGCCCTTGTCGCAGGTGAACAGGAGCTGTGTATCGTCAGCGTACGATACGATCTGGGCCCCAAAGCCCTCCGCGAGTGCCGCCAAAGGGGTCATGTAAATGTTAAAAAGCGAAGGGCTCAAGATTGAGCCCTGCGGAACTCCGACCTCCAGAGGTGGCATCGCGGCGGAAAAAGGTGTTGTCCAGATAGTTTGGAATTGGAATTGGAATTGGAAGCGGTATTTCTAAAGCGCGACTGTCGCTTCGGAAGAAGCATCCTGGCGCTGACTGGAAGGAGTGCGGAGGGGAGAGAATTAAGGCAGGGTTAGATGGTATCCCGCACATACTCGTCTGATAAACTAAAGATCCATGTTTTCAGTTGTTTCCTGAATTGGCATTCCGTTGTCAGGGATCTCAGATGCTGGGGCATGGCGTTCCATGCTTTGGAGGATAGGTGGGTAAGAGTTTTACCCCCTTTGGTTTTTAAGTTGAACTTGACTAGTGTTAGAAGGTTGTTGTTAGAGGATCTCAGGGACCTGTGAGGGTTATAGTGGGGATAGCGTTTGACTAGGTACTTGGGACCAATATGGTTGAATGACCGGAAAGCCACGGTTAGGATCTTGAAGAGGATCCTTTTGTGCAAGGGTAACCAGTGGAGGGTTCTTAGGGCAGCGGAGGCTGAAGATCTTCTGGGGAGTTTGAGCACCAGTCTCGCGCCGAGTGCTGGACACTCTGGAGTTTTTTGAGTGTGGTTTTCTTCACACCTGCCAGGAGGCCGTTGCAGTAATCTATGCGCGATAGGATTAGTGCAACGGTGACCGTCTTTCTTGATTCAATTGGGAGGAAATCAAAAATTTTTTTGAGGGATTTGATGATTCCGAAGCAGCTTCCTGCGACTGTCCTGACATGCTGGTCAAAGGACAGGTCAGTGTCGAAGGTTACTCCAAGGTTTCTTGCAGTGGTGACGGTCTGTGGGGGGGCTGTGGAGTCCTTTGGCCACCAGAGATGGGGACAGAAGTTGACGTTTTTCCCTATGGGGAGGATTTCTGTCTTCCCTGTGTTACATTTGAGGTGGTTGGTTTCCATCCACAGGAAGACGTCTTTCAGGCAGTTTGTTAAATTTTGTTCGGCAGTCGTGGAGTTCTCTTCTAGCGGGACTATGAGTTGGGTATCGTCGGCGTAGGATGTAACAGTGATACCGTATGATTCGATCAGGGAGATGAGGGGTATGAGGTAGACGTTAAAAAGCAGAGGGCTTAAAATGGAGCCCTGTGGGACTCCTGATCGAATCTTTTTCTCTGTGGAGTTGAAGGGTCCTAGTTTCACAGATTGTGATCTTTCGGAAAGGAAGGATATTATCCAATCCAATGCCAAACCGGCGACGGTTTGGCATTGGATTGTTTGGCATTGACGGTTAGAGAGGAAGGACCGGAACCAGTTGAACACCGTCCCCCTCAAACCCACCTCCCAGAGACTTGCAAGGAGGAGGTTATGGGGGTCGGTGTCAAAGGCCGCAGAGAGGTCGAGCATCACCAACATGACTTTTCCTCCCTTGTCCAAGGTGGCCTTAATCACTTCGGTGACCTCGAGAAGAGCGGTTTCAGTGCTCAGGTTAGAGCGAAAGCCTGACTGGGATCTATGAAGTATGTCATTTAACTCAAGAAAGTGGGACAAAGAAGTGTGGACATGTTTTTCAACCACTTTCGCGAGGGCAGGCAAAAGGGAGATGGGTCGGTAGTTGGCATGAGAGTCCGGGTTCAGATTGGGTTTCTTTAGTAATGGCAGGATAAGTGCATGTTTCCAAGGCTGCGGGACTTCCCCCGTGCTAAGTGAGATGTTAAGGATCGGGTTGATGAGAATATTAAGGGTGGGGGCTAGTTGGGCGAGGGTTTTGGCAGGGCAAGGGTCCCGGGGAGAACCTGATTTAAGTTTAATTAGGAGGTCCAGTGACGTCTACAAAGACATACCAGGGAAGTTACAAAGGGAAGGTTCTGACGCGGGAGATGAAGGATCCAGGAAACCGGGAGTGGTAGTATGGATCTTATTGGGAACACCAAAGGATAGCTGGAAATTTTTAATTTTGTCAGCAAAGAAGGCAGCCAGCTCGGCAACCCAGGACTCGGAGTGCGTGATTTTGGGATTCGTCCAGGAGGGGGAAATAAAATCCTTGACAATCCTGAAAATTTCTTTACAGGAGTTTGTGGCTTCCTCAATGCGGCTAGCCATTTATAACTTTTTATTGGCAATGATGTCGCGATGATAGTCTCTAATCAGAGACCTATATGATTCCTTTCAGCTGGCGTCGTAATGTTGACGCCACTTCCTTTCGGCTTTTTTGCACTGCCGACGTTTGTCTGCCAGGGCCGAAGAGAACCAGGGGGCAGAAGATTTTACCGAAGGTGTCTTGGCGGGTATGTGGGGGGCAAGGTCAGAGAAGCGTTGGGTCAACCAGCCCTGTAGGAGTTCGAGGTCCGTATCCAAGGAGCCTGATAGCATGCAAGGATGGGTCTCAAGCTCCTTCAATATCATTGCTGGAGAGACTCGGTGAAAGGCTCTCGAGGGCAGCACTTTGTCCCTATGTCCACAATCAGAGCTCTTTGTAGAGAAAGGGATGTTGAATTCTGCCAGGAAATGGTCAGAGCATAGGACCGACGCAAGGGCAGTGACAAGTACTGGGACAGTAGAAAACAATTGGTCTAATATATGACCTTTACAATGGGTGGGGGACTGGAGGTGGGGGACCAGGCCTAAGGATGAGGTGATGTCGATGTCTATGGGGATACACCTAGCTGCAGCTGATCTGAGTTCAGTTGCGGGCAGCATATGATACACAGTGGGGATTAGTTTACTTCCAAGCGCTCCACCAATGGAAGGGGCGTTCATTGCCACATACAGGGCTGGCTTTAACCATTTCGCCGTGGGGCAAATTCCGCCGCGGTGCAAGGTGGGGTGGGGTTGGGCGTGGCGCTCAGGTACTCAGGACAGCTCCCGGCCATCATAAGGCGTGTGCTCATGACGGCCCGGAGCCGTCCGAACTCCGCCCACTGATTAATCCTCCCGCACAGGTGGGAATTCATCGCACAGGCGGGAATTAATCGCGCGTGGGCGGAGAGGCAACGTTGGGACGGCTCCCTGCCGTCATGAGCACATGCCTACTGTGACTCATGATGGCCGGGAGCCATCCTGAGCATGGAAGGAGTTAACACTGGTAGCGCCCGGTGCGACAATGTTTGTTGGCGCCCCCCCAAGGACCACCTCTGCCACGGATTCCCTTACTAGCACCCTTTAACAGTGCCCCTCAAGTCTTCATAACCACTGTCTCTCAGACTGATTTAGCTTTATAGCACAACTCATACCAGTGTAAGGTGTCAGAGCACTTTACATATCACACATATTGCACAGAGACAATCACAGGTGTGTAAATCAGTGTATGTTACAACAGACAGGACTACAAGGTGTAGTGTAGGAGTGACATGTCCACGATACTGGTAGGCAATATAGTTTCAGAGTCCTTATTCTGGATAAGCACAAATTCAGGATATAAAATATAACACCTTTGTCAGGGGTTCTTTCTTCAATAATAAGAATTGTTTTCTACCCAAATGAACCCTTTTGGCGAGATTAGGATAGTGAAAGACTGGGAAAAAACATGTAGTTCTAACATATGCAGATGGAATGCAGCTCTTTGATGACGGTTAATAGCTCAATGTTCTATATAAGGATTTGGACGTATAAACTGTAGTAACAAAAGGATTTCTCTTGCAGAAGTAGTAACTAACTGACCTCTTTATATTATGTGCACTTTGTGATCTGCATGGCACACGTTCTTAGCAGCAGGCATTTTAACATTGTGCTCTACCTTAAAATGAGTCAAAACTTCCACTATACAAACCTCCGGTCTCTTTCAAGAAAGACGATTAATCACCGAAGTATCTTGACATTTTAATTGATGCTAGGAACGCGGCAGCAGGAACGCGATAGCAGGTGTTTTAAAAATGAAAATATAGTCGCAAAAAATGATGCCCCCACCCCAAGTCAGCGCCCGGTGCGGTGGCACCGATCGCACCACCCTAGAGCTGCATACATTGTTCAGCCCACATGCTACTCCTGTTGTCCATCGGGAGGAAGGAGTGAACAGCATTAGGTGATCCTCGAGGGACGCACCTTGGAGTAGTCAGTGGGGAGTTGGGGGAATTCAGTCTCTGGCACCATGTATTGTGGTAGGAGGGCTGCGTTGTAGACGATTGTTATTTCCCTTCACAGTGTGTGACTACAGTCGTTCCTGAGCCCTTCCTACATGGGGTACAGATGACCCATAGTTAGGGTAAGAGGGATGTGAGCTGACCTCACATAATTTTAAGATGTAATATGTGATGCATGAGTGCAGTGCCAAACCCACATTTTTGTGCATGCAAATGTTCACGCTAAGTGGCGTTCTATTGAGTTTAGCCTATTTCTATAATTGAGTGTTTTCTTGGTATGTAGGAACCTAGGAAGGAATGGGAAGGCAAAGGTCAGCCCGAGTCTGAAGTGACATTAAGAGGGTTGCTTGCCACAATATGACCTTGTGTCCCAGCCTGATGAAAGCTACAGACTTTTACGAGCCACAAGGCAGAAACATGTTGATGGTCTGAGTGGAGATGGGGTACTACCCCTATCGACCTCCTCCTTTCACCAAAAACAACAAGAGCAAAAGGTTGTTGAGACTGTTGGTGATGTCCTGTGGTGTTTTCACACCCCTTAATGGACATTGCTTGCTTGCAGCCTCAAAAGACGAGCTGGAAATTCACTCTCTGCAGTGGTTTTCAGCTCGCCTTGCCTGCCACTTTGTGATTTTGACTCCTCACCAGGCAACAGTGTGAAGGGAGCCGAAATTGTGTGACACACGGTGGCGTCCGTGTGAGTCGGCAGGCCTTTAAGAGTTTGAGACCCCTATTGTAATTGCATTCATGTAGCGCTTACTACCGGATTGGTATCACTACAACGCATGCTTTTACATCGCATGCCTTTACAAGCAGTTTTTAGCACGCAGTCCATTACAACGCATAATGCTTTTAGGCGCTGGATAGTGAATTATTTAATTTACTATTCCAACTCCAGTCCCCGTGGATAGCAGGGAAGGTGTTGGATAGTAAATTAAATATATTCCCTATCCTAGAGCGCCCCCCAGCGCAATGCGTTGTAATGGTATGCGTTGTAATGGTTGCGATGTAATGGTAGTGCGTTGTAAAAAATGCGTTGTAAGTGATGTTCCCCCATACCCCTAATGAGGTTGTTAAAATTGCAGTTGTTAACCTTAGATCAGTCCCTGATTCCTCAAAAGAGGTGGTACCTGATTTGCAGAAGACAAGATGCCACTTTAGGACACCTTTCGCTTTGTGAATGGTGTCAGCAGCCTTGGGAGGGGCGGGGTCATTGGCAGTGGTCCATGTTACAACTACATGCTCACAATGATACGTTCACAAGTGGGAAACTGTGTTGTTCAAAGCAGCAATGTTTCCATTAAAGAAAATAGGCTGCTTTAAAACAAAGAAGAAAGAAAAATCTTTCTGCTTGTGAATCCAAATACAGGGATGGTGGTCTGCTGTTCTTTGCAGTAACCATCCATGTATTCGTAGCCAATTGCAGGGGTCACAAATAGCAAGCCCGCCTAATTAATATTCTTTAGGCAGATTGCTCTGTGACCCCCTGCAACTGGAGATTTTGCAACATGACTATTAGTAAAATCAGAGGCTGGTCGCAAATAGTCAGTGTGCAATTTGAGGCCACTATTTGCCACCTATCTCTTTGTACAAGAGACCTTAGAGCCAGTGTACGAACTGGTTTTGCAATCACAAAGCCTACTTTCGCTAAATCACAAGCTTCACAACCACAAAATCAGGAATCAGACTGTACTAAATGTATATTGTGAGTTATAAAAGTTTCCCCAAATCACCTTTTGTGCCTTATTCCAAATTGCAAAGCGAAATAGATGTAATGGGATGTCACCCTCCTCTTTGCAGTTTGGAATGTCATGTAGCCTATGCGTTGTGACCACAATTACAGTGGAATGACAAAGAGGAACGCACAAGATTCACCTTCCTTCATCGAATGTGTATCTTGGGGCTACTTTACTGTTAGGCCTAATGTGTCAGATGAGGTAGCCACACTACTGCTTCTTTCAGTTGGGAAACACAAAAAGAACAGATGATGGACAGAATGCTGAACAAATCAAACATTTACCACCCGTCACAGATGGGGGTGAATGTTTTTGCTCACCATGCCTTTTCAGTTTGGACCTAACCATATACAAATCAGTCTTGACCCTGCTCCCCATGGGCATAATCCAGCCCAAACTGCCAGGCCAGGACGTCCCCGGACCAGAACAAGCATCCTGGGACCGGTTTCAAGGTATTGCCCCTCCTCAGCCAGGCTAGCTTGAAACTGGTGGCATAGTGAGCATGAAACCCATGTCTGGGCATACCCTTTCCACATATCAAACATTCAACCCAGTCCCAGATTTGGGTTAAATCCATTGATTTTTTGCGCGCCATGCCATTCCAGTTAGGACCCAGCCATATACAAATCAGTCTTGACCCTGCTCACCACAGTAATAGTCCAGTCGGAACTGGCCGGCCAGGTCCTCCATGGACCAGAACAAGCATATTGGGATCGGTTTTGGGGTATCACCCTTCATCAGCCAGAGCCAGGCTAATTTGAATCCGGTGGCATAGCGAGCATGGTACCCATATCTGGGCATACCCTTTGCACTTAGGGTGACAATTGCAAAAAGTGCTAATGATGGACGGAATGCTGAATAAATCAAACTTTTACTCCCAGATCTTGGTTAAATCCATTGTTTTTTTTGCTTGCCATGCCATTCCACTTAAGACTCAGCCATATGCAAATCAATCTTGACCCTGCTCTCCATGGGAACAGTCCACCCCGAACTGCCAGGATAGGTACTCTCTGGACCAGATATGAAACGAATGAACAGAACTGAACCACCTTGCCACTAATAACTCAAAGCAGAATATCTCGCTATTGTCTGGGACTAATATTTCTAATATGTCAAGCCACAAAAATCAGAAGGATATAAATGATAAAGATACTAGTGCATAACTTTATACATATTTAATACAAAATTATCAAATACATCTAGGTTTCTTGTGCAAACAATTTCAATAAATACAACAAAAACAGAACTTATACACAATGAGTAACACACCACTCTAATCTTCGTCCCTCTGACACATTACATTCAAACTACTCATCCATACCTACTCACACCAAAAATCACTCAAACATACACATACTACTAACACCTAAAACACAATATATAGTATATCTTCTTTGGTATCCACAATACACATATAGGTAAAAAGTTACAAAAACAGGAGCAAAAAGTAATAACTCAGGATACAGAGGAGCATTTAACATATCATATGTTTTACAGTATTGGCTGTACACATTGCCTTTTAGATTTATTAATATAGAACTAGTTGATATAATTCAGATGTCTTAATCAATAAATACTTTGTCAAATATTATGTATAATAAAGTAGGCTTCTCAATCAAACATTTTAATTCTGATACTCCTGTTGTAACCTGCACCGACGTGCCTTTCAGTGACCACCACCATATGAGTTACACCTTCATCAGGGCACTCATAAGAGATGTTCCATGATTCAAAGTAGAATGGAGTATGGGGGAAAAACAGAAGACAGAACAATCGTATCTATCTGCCAAGTATTATAAAAATACACTGACGATTAGCTAGATGGACACTAGCCCATGGGTCCAACTACATAAAGTCACCCAAGTTCTCAGGACAGAGTCATCTGTTCCTGGTTCGGTAGACATATGTTTTTCTAGTGGCCACGTGGCACTTAATCTTTGTCGTGTTGATAGGAACGATTCAAAGCTAGTGCTAGCCATCACAGGGAATGACCTCAAAGACGTAACAATGTAAAATTCCAGAATCGGCAAATGAAACATCTGGGATCTCAAATGGCGAGCGCCCCTGGACTAGAAACAAGCATCCTGGGACTAGTTTCTGGCTATCACCCCTCATCAGCCAGGCTAGCTTGAATCCGTTCAGGGAAGGCTTAGCCTGGCAGTTCAGGCTGGACTGTTTCAATGGGGAGTAGGGTCAAGACTGATTTGCAAATGGCTGGGTGCAAACTGGGGTGGTATGATGGGCAAAAAAACAATAGATTGGGATGCGGTCTCAAGCAATTGCCTTTGGCTGAGATGAAGTCAAGCATTGTCTCCATCACCTTGGTTTTATTCCAAGTTGGGAGGCGGCTTTCAGAGCCTCTCTTTGAAGAGAGCAGAGTGAATCACTGGCAGCTCATCGAAGGGGCAGAGACAGATGTGTATCTATGATGGTCAGTCACATTTAAATTAGGTGGGTCTCCACAAATAGTTTGAGTTGAGTAGTTTGACAAGCCTCTAGCTGCCAGTGTTAATATTAGAACCTTAATAGCCTTGGAGTTGAAATTAGAAGACAGTAGGAGAAGTACAGAGTGAATGGACCTAAAAAGGATGGAGGTGGTTACATGTGAGAGAAAGGACTCACTGTCTTCAGGAAGGCTGTGGAAGCTAATAGTAGGTGGAAGAGGTGATACGCACTTAGCTGGATAGGCAAATATAGTCACATTAGTGGGAAGTGGCAGAAGCTTAGTAGCAAGAAGAGAGTGGAATGAGAAGGAGATCAGAGAATGCAACTCTATGTTCCTTACGGGTGAGTACCCACAGATCTGGAAGAAAACAATAATTAAACCTCTGTTAAAAAAACCTTCACTGGATCCTGCAGAACAAGCTAGTTACAGACCCATAGCCTGCCTCCCTTTCCCAGCAAAAATCTTTGAAGCACTTATGAATCACCAACTTTCAGACTTCATTGATCAGCACCACCTGCTGGATGATACACAATTCGGATTTAGAAAGAGCCACGGGACAGAAACAGCACTGATAAAGGTGACTGATGAGATCAGAACTATTCTAGACCATAATGGGGCGGCTGCACTCATATTGCTCGATCTCTCGGCCGCCTTTGACACGGTCGATCACTCCATCTTGATCGACCGTGTCTCAGCACTGGAGGTCAACAATCTAGCCAGAGACCGTATAGCTTCCTTTCTGTCAAACCGCTCCCAATCTGTGAAACTTGGCACTTTCTACTCGCCCACATCCACACTACCCTGTGGAGTACCCCAGGGATCCTCGCTAAGTCCGACACTATTTAACATCTATGTGTCGGACCTGGCGAGGGTCATAAAAACTTATGGGCTAAATCTGACTACTTACGCAGACGACACCCAATTTGGTGTTGGCAGTCCATAAGAATGGTCTGGCAGTTGCATCAAGATTCCAGGAGGCTATGCTAGCCATAGGCTCCTGGATGCTGATGAACTGCCTAAAATTAAATTCGAATAAGACAGAGGTGATGACCTTTGGCAACCTGTCCCCTGTATGGTCTGACATCTGGTGGCCCAGTGATCTTGGCCCCCCACCAGCACCGGTTGCCAAGGTCAGGAACCTCGGGGTCATATTCGACACCAAGTTAACATTTATCCATCATGTTAATACGGTGACCTCATCTGCTTTTTTCATCCTCAGAAAAATTAAAAAACTACTTCCCTACTTACCACCAGCTGCAGGAAAAACACTAATATCCACCCTAATATTTTCTAAATTGGACTACTGCAATGCCCTCCTGTTAAATGCCCAACAACACGTTGTGGATAAATTGCAATTAGTCCAAAATGCAGCAGCTAGAGCTCTTCTTTCCATTCCCAAATACCAATCCGTTTCGGCGGCCATACGTCAACTGCACTGGCTCAGAGTCAGAAGCCGCATAAAATTCAAGGCTCTCTGTATTGCATATAAGGCCATTAACAACGTAGGTCCTCAATTCTTAATAAATGCCTTCAGTATTTACACCCCCAGCAGGTCCCTCCGCTCGGCATCCAACTTCCTTCTTCCTCTTCCTCGCACCAGAACAGTTGCTTGGGGGGACAGACGTTTCTTGGTATCCACGGCGAGGCTATGGAATACTCTCCCTCTTCACATCAAAACCAGTCCATCCCTGTTAATTTTCCGAAGACAGTTGAAAACATGGCTATTTGATCAATAATTTCACTTCTCATTTTATTTCAGTCAATGTATAATCTTCTGCGCCGAGACACCTTCGGGTATTTGTGCGCAATACAAATTTAATAAACATAAACATAAACATAACATAGTTCATCAGTGAGAGGGTGCGTTGCGACTAAAAAATTAGGGAGTAGCTGGAAGGTGGATTAAAAATTGGACTGAGAAGAAGTTAGGAGATGGGAGTAATTTTGCAGATGGAGAAAGATTGAGCCTGCAAATAAGGATGTGAGATAGAAGCTTGTAGCTGGAGAAAAATGAGTTATCTGATGGAAGTTGATACGAATAGGGATTGCAGCGTGAGTTAGGAGAGTGAGTAAGCAGTTGGAGCAGGGTGAATTATTGATGGGAGTCAAAATTAGCCAAAGAGGAGTACGCTGGCGACTGAAATCTGTTAATGGAGTGGTTGGAGGTGGACTAAGCAGTGCTAAATTTGCAAAAGAATAAGATAAGTGCAGGGCCCTCATTAGGAGGCCATTTGTGCTTCCACTGCCCATTGCCACTGTCAGCTCTGCCAATTACAGTACCAACACAACTACGAACCATCACACTCATGCAAGTGAGTCAATTCCGATCATTCCAGTCTCCCAAAGCTAAACCAATGTCTTTGGTAGCAGATATTAGTCATTTTAATGTATATTGAATTAATAAACAACTGTTATTGTGCTCTACTCTAAATTAGACAAACAGTGCCACCATATGACAGGCTGTTATAAGTGCTGGTATTGACAATTAAGTGCCGGTGCCAAGGACCAGAAATCACTGGCTCAAATTAAACGTTGAGATTAAGTTAATGGCTGCAGCGCTTCGATGTTGGAGTGAGTTACTGACTGCTGGAAGGTAGTGAGTGGATGGTCGGTTGGTTAGCAGTAGGATGGGTGAGATTCCAAGAGACAGTGTTTTGATTGTGGTGCACAGTGTACTGTAGTCAACAGAACAGTTAGCTCCCAGTAGACTGTCACCCACCCAGTGCAAAGAACGAAATTATTGAGAAAAGGCATCTTACACAGTGCATGCTGGTTCTGATGTTTGGTGCCGGGCAAGCCATGGTAGCTATTTAGTGAAGTTGCCCCACCACCTACACCATTCAGTTCCACTTGGAGAAGGAATTAATGTATTGTTTAGAGCCAATGTGGAGTTCAATAACATTGTGTGTGTACTCATTTCCAGAAAGCTCACAAAGTCAGAACAATATGGCCTAGTAATAACATGCAACAGCAATATCTTATTGACAACAGTTCAATGTTGAGGTCTGAAATGCAACAATGATCAGGAGCATAAATCAATAAGCAGAAAAATTTGCCGTTTAGCAACATGTACAGAAAAACAGTAAAAGGTATGATGATGATTCAGGTTGGAAGTCTCTCAAAAACTAGCCACATAGTTGTCTTGCCCAATGGTCTTCTGCATAACATAGGCTTTAGCTTTGTCAGTTCAAGCACCAACGTCTGCTAATACCACCTAAGTACCACGCAGTCTTACACCTCCACCCTGAGATACGCTCAATAGGACTTATTGAACCAAACCACTGAAAGAAGCCCGATGGGAAAGGAGAGTGTTAGATCTGGGGGTCTCTAGTTGGCAATGGTATTCACCTTTGTCCAAATAGGGACCCTTACTTCTAAGTCAGGAGAAGTTTTTTTTACACTCCTTAATAACCCTGCTCACCCCCTTGGTAGCTTGGCACGAGCAGACACGCTTATCTCAGAGGCAGTGTGTTAAGCATTTGTAAATATACACAGTAATACAGTGATAACACTACAGATGGACACAACACAGGTTTTATAAAAATAAGTATTCTTTATATAGACCTAAACACAAGACCACAAATGACAAAAATCCACAATACTACACTTTAGGTTACTTAAAAGATGATAAAAGTCTCTTAGTTCAAGTTGTTGGTAAATGCGACAAAGTTCTCAACAAAGTACCTGGATGCGTAACGCAACGTGAACAAAAGGCTCGCAAAAGGGGAGATGCGTTGGTTCCGTGACCCGGGGGAACAGTTGCGTTCTTCCTCAATGATTGCGCAGACTAGGGGACTCGTTGTGAGCCTTACCAGTGCGGAGGTGATGCGTAGATTCTCGGCCTGCGGGCCCGTTGCGGTGCGCAAGATGGTGCCTTGATGCGATGCGACGATCCGGCTGCGATGCAAGAAGATGGCGCCCTTGATGCGACAATGCGATGATAATGCGATGACGCCCTGGCAGCCTTGCGGTGACTCTGTACTTTGGAGCCGCGACAGGCCCTGCAACGCGCTTCTCCGGTGATGTGATGGCAACTCTCTCGATGGCGTCACGCTTCTCCGGTGATGCGACAGCAGGCAGCTTCGATGAACACACGCTTCCAGGGAGATGCGGCGAAGGCTCGCTTCTCCGGCGTTGCAACAATTTCAGCTGCGGTGGCAACAGACTTCTTCTCGATGCGTCGCGCTTCCAGCTCCCAGCGGCACACAAATGACTGGAGTCAGAATTACCAGCAAGGAAATTCAGGAGGGAGCTGGAGGTGAAGTCTTATGTCCCTGAGACTTCAGCAGGAGGCAAGCACAGTTCATGCCCTTGGAGAATATTCTGTAGATGAAAGTCCTTACAAAGCTCCTTCTCCTTTCCCTTGGCAATGAAGCAATGAAGCAACCACTGCAGGCAAACCCAGCAAACAGCACACTGGCAGAGGGGCAGTCCAAACACCTGCAGCTTCCTTGGTTCTTCTCCTTGGCAGAAAGGTTTCTTGTTCCAGAAGTGATCTAATTTCTTGGGATCGGGGTCCCAATATTTATACCCCAAAATCCTTTTTTCTCTGAAGGCAGAGAGATCTCTATCTAGTTCAAACCAGTTCCTGAGCACTTTGTTGACATGACTCTCTTCTTCCTTTCACTGTGTGGGGCAGAGACATCAGTGGCCCCACAGGAGGTGGAGCCCGCATAGGGGAGGGAAGATACAGCTCTGGAGCACTCTGTTGACATGAGTCCTCCTCTCTATTCACCACCGGGCTGCCCCAGCCTTTCTCCTGGAATCCCCCAGCCCTGTCACACACGAAACCAGACAAGGAATACACAAACCAACAGAGGCAGGCTCAAATGGTTAGGCAAGCAAATACCTGCTTTCTAAAAGTGGTATTTGCACAGAAAATTAACTTTACCAAAAGATGTACTTTATTATTCTGAGTTCAGGCATACTAAATTAGAATTTCTACCATGTTCCCTGAGTCAGTTAGGATTATAAGGAGGTAATAATCTTAACTGCTCATTCCGGCCTATGAGAACAGGTAGCCTTCAATTGCGAAAAACGAAAATGGCTGTAATTCACTATTAGAACATGCTACACACATCAGGGCATGTCCTACCTTATACTTACAATGCACTCTGCCCGTGGGCCTACCATAGGGGTGTCTAATATGAAGCAAAGGGAAGGTTTAGGGACTGGCAAGTGGGTGCACTTGGCCAAGTCGACATGGCAGTGCTAGACTGCACATAGGCCTTGTAATGGCAGGTCTGAGACACACTTTACAAGCTGCTTTTGTGGGTGGCACAACCAGGGCCGGACTGGAACCCAAAACCGGCCCTGGCAAAGTGCTCGGCCGGCCCCCCTCCCTACTCAGGGGGTTTGGAGGTGCCGCCGAGCGCTTTGCTAGGGCCGGTTTTCGGCCAATTTTTTTGCATGGCCTATTTTGCAGCTATGCTGCAAAAAGGGCCCTGTAACAAAAGCGGCACCCAGGGGCTCAAAACTGGCCCCCACCCTTGCGGCGCACCGGGGGATTGCCCGGTGCCCGCTATGGCCAGTCCGGGCCTGGACACAACCAGTGCTGCAAACCCACCAGCAGCATTTGATTTACAAGCCCTGGGCACATATGGTGCACTGCACTAGGGGCTGACAGATAAATCAAATAACCCAATCATGGAATCCAATTAGTATATCAATTTAACATGGGGAGCACTTGCACTGTGGCACTGATTAGCAGTGGCACAAATCCAGCAAAAACATATCAAAACAGAGGAGACAATCCATCAAAATGGAAGGGAGACTCACGCCAATTATGTCAGGTCTAACAGAGAGGCACATGGGGTTGACGAACTCGAACAACAGCTCACCACAAGATTACAGGAGCAATGCAACAAAAACTCATTAAGAGAAATCTTTGGCTACAATATTCTGCCAGGGCAAAGTTCATGGTAATGGTGTGGGGGAGATATCTGCTAAGCTCCAAGAAGGGCAGACAAAGAGCAGGTGCAGCAGGGGCGGAGGTAGCGTTGCCCCACTGGTCAGAGTCTGTCACAGGAAAATAAAAGTATATTAAAACAGTAATGTCATTTTATTTTTCTGTGACAGGTTCTGGCTGACAGTGCATGCATGCGGGGCAGGACTGGGCCATGACAGGCAGGAGAGTTGGGCATTTAGAAGTGCACATGTAAGTTTGTCCGGCCATCCTAAACAACTCAAACAGACAGGGGCACTTCTATTTCTCCAACCCAGCTGTTTTCACAGACGGGTGACCAGGCCACCCAGACCAATCCTGGCGCTGCACTCATAGCATGAGAGCAGCGTCTGGATTGGCTGGGTAGCCTGTGCCTTTCCAGAGACTGCCGGGAGTGTAGCACAGAGACGTCCATCAAAATTGGGGCAGCGAGAGGTAAGTTTAAAAAAAATATTACTTTTACCTTCAAATCCCTCCCACCCTCCCCCTGCCACCCTCTTGTTACCCCCCCCCCCCCTCACACACACACTTTTGTTGTGCAGCAGCCATCACTGAGGTGAAATAAATATTTTGCCTCCGTGGATGCACACATTTTTGAGGAACAGTGTATATTTTGTTCATCACAAGACTTTGTTATGGGGTAGGCGAGAGAAAGTCAGAAAAGAAAAAGAAAAGAAAAGAAAACTAGGAAAACATTGACAAAGGGTAAAAGCAGGGATGAAAAGAATCTGCAAGAGTGAGATAAAAACACCAAGTCTAGATGTTGGATGAAAGAGGCATGTGGTGGAATCAAGAAAAGGCAATGTAGGTATTCAACAATCCTGGAATTTGTCATCACTGGTGGTTGGCTCTTAAAAAAGCTTAAGACTTTTGCAATTATATTTTAAAGAAATTAAACACCGGGTAGGACACACCACAGTACCCCACATAAGTACGCTACGTGGCTGAAGCAGTCACTGAAATGCAGTTTAATAGCGGTAAACTGTCAATAATGGAATTCATGGAACCCATCCCTTTAGTAGGAAAATAATTCCCCACCAATGTGAAACAACAAGCAGGACAAATCTTAGCTTGGGAGGGAGATGAATTAATAATTCCAGACGTGGTACCACCTCCCACGTTACAACAAATTATTCACAAAAAGGCTGAGGGCCCTCTTGAAACCTTAAAAGTAAAATTATTCCTGATAACCTATATGTATCCGTTCCTCATTGAAGACACTCCTTAGTCAAGACAGAGTCATATACAACATTTCGAAGATATTCCTTACAAAGAAAGGTACTCAATACCCACACTTGGTGACACACTTCATCATAGGCGACGCCTTCACTGTTAGTGCAAGATGGGTTCATCCTGACCTCTTAAACATTTCTATTTCACAATGATTATATGATTAGGGCACAAACTGGTAAAATAATATCAGAGCAGGAAATTGATACTAACTTTATTCAAAATAAACATGTCAATAAAATGATAAATCAGAATAAAGCAAATGGTGAAGAAGTAACTATCAGGGCTCCTCCCTCCCTCACACTGCTTAGTCAACAAGCAGCCCACAAGGTGGTGGCCAGAAATAGAACTGATCCTGTTCAGTGAAAAACATAAGGAAAGAGATAACCTCCTGTGAGAGGATTAATGAGCAGGAAGGACCTTTGCAGCCCCAATTTTTGGCCTGCCCATTAATTTACCTGTCCACCCACCTTTTTCCAGCAGGTCGAGATTCTCAGAAACAGGCTGCCTACTTGTGCACTTGCAATTATGGCAGAAGAAGGAAAACAGGCTCGGCAACAAAGCTGAAAGATGTCCTTACACATGAACCCTGTTTACAAGCAGCAGTGAGAGTGACTTTATGGATAGATGAGGATACCGGTGGTAAAAAAGCAAAAGTATATTTATAAACGTATATCCTTGATGGACAACATGAAAATAAATATTGCTTTCTATTGAGTATGAAAGTGGATTCCAATATGGATTTCCCCCTCTCCACAAACCTTCCTACACCTCTACAACCCTCCACCCCAGCAAATGTTATAAGTCAGAATGGTGGATGAGCACACATGACAGGTATGAAATGCTTTAGAGAGCACAGCTACTGTTGCAACAGAAGTGTATACATTAAATGATAGAAAGTCCTATCAACAGTTTGCCTTTTACACTAAACAGTAGCAAGCCAGGAGGTAGCAGACACAGAGGCAGCAGCATATGTTAAAGTTGAGGATAGTTTATTATAGTGGTGGAACAGATGTGGATGGTAAAACCCCTGTAAGACTAGGTACAAGAATGAGATTATTTCCTCATCATAGTCTTCAATCCAGTTGTTACAATGATGAGATATGCACACTTCTCTAACAGGCATGGCACTGCTATCCAAAATCAAAAAAGTCTGGGGTGGTCCTTCAATCAGGTGGCTCCACTTCCTAGTACAGGAGCACGTATAATCCAAGGGCACAACGCCACATCTCCAGTTTTTGAACCGTCTACCAATAGACACACCCAATTGGCCCTGTTCAGGGCTTCCATGTGTTAAATGGTTTGTTTTTCTATAGGGTCAGATGTTGGGCTGGGGCCTCACGATTTGGATCCCTGCGACCTAGATCCCTGCTTGGGCAAGAAATCCTTACTTTGGGATGTTGGTGCTTGGGGTCGTGGAAGTTATGTCTGTTTATTGTTTGATGTGCAGCATAGTTGATCCCTACGTTTCACTGGGAATCAAAGGCGGGCTGTACTTTTACCAGGGAGGGAGTCCCCCCACAAACATACACATACACACTCACTTAAACTCATGCATTCACACACACACATCCATTTACAACATTCACTCCCAAATATTCATGCACAGACGCACCAAACATTAAAAATAAAATCATACTTACCTGCACAGCACTGCCTTGGAGTTCCCAGGAGGGTTCGAGCTGCTGCCTACTCTCACTGGCTGGCCTAAGGCAGCAGTCCCAAGCCTTGGAGGTCTTAGGAGGAATGGTACTGCTGCCTTACCTCATTGGCTGACCTAAGGAAGGCAGTAGTCTATCATTCGTCACAAAGTGGGATGGGGTCGGTGAGACTGCTGAACCTCCCCCACTTTGTGGTGAGGTGTCAGTGATTGATACTCAGGTCTGTGCACTTCAGGGCTTAGAACTGAAGCAGCCAGGTCCGAGGCAATCAGTGGCATCCCACCTTATCACGAGGAGGAGGGCCTCGAGGTGCTTTGCCAGGCTGAAGATGTAGCGCCCACAGGAGCTGCGGGCTTCTTTAGCCTGGCAAGGTTCAGCTCTGGCAGCAGAAGCCTGCACATGTAGTGCATTTTTAGCTCCTGGTTTACTGACTTAAAATATAGAATGTCTGTCAGGATGACCATTGCTCAGCTTGACAGACATTCTTTTTAGTGGCCAAAAGGTGAGAGGCCATGACCCCTTAGCCCATCAGGATGTGCCACAGCTGCTTTGAATTCAGAACCACACTATTTATAGGAATCTCTTTTAGATGGAAAGCAGCTAGAAAAAGTTCTTATAAAAACATAAAAATAGATTTCTGACTTTCATACCCCTTTCTTAACTTCCTTATGTACAAAACACACCGTACTCCACTTATTGCAAATATAACATTAACCTGCCCAAAAACTTACATTATTCCATGGAAGTTGATGGTTGAAGTTTTCAAACATGAAGGGGGCTGCAGATAACCTTAAAGAGGCCATCAAATGATGCCATTTATCCTGGCCCTCTGACGCTTATGCACTATTGGTACGCAAGTAGTAAACAAAACAAGGTTAACAATGCTTGTCCCCAAGTCCCATATACAATGTAGAGCATACCAGAACAACAAAATCATCTTAGTTCACTTTTTTGAGTAGAAAATGTTAAATAGCAGGCATACAAATTTGAGGGCTCAAAGGGCAAAAATATTCATAGATATCTTAAAATGGAAACTGCAAGGAGCCCTAAAACTAAATTGGATCCATGACCCCATCCCCTTGGCATTTCCTTTAAAGGGAATGAAAACATGGCAAGATTCAAAGCAAATAGGAACAGTTTGACATGACATATAGAGCCAGAGTAAGAAAGTCCACAGGTTTCCAGCAGATAACGACAATAACACAAGGTACTCTCCTTGTTTGACCTCAGTGGTGCAGTATTCAATTGTTAGCCTTGGCAGATCTTGCCTAAGGTGAACCAACATCATACAAAAGAACAAACAGATTTGGTTCTACAGGTTTACCAAATGGTTATTGTGCTCAAATGAAATGGTGAAATATGACTTTGTATCAACTTACGCAAATTTCAATACTTTGGAAAACTGCTTTTCAATGTTGTGCAACCAAGGGAAAATGCTTACTTGATAGAAACTTGTTTATGCTCTGCATTTCATTTGAGGCCTGCTCACCATCAGATGGAGTTACATGATGTGTTGTGGTCCCGCATGGCACTCATTTCCCCAGAGGAGGCTTACTACATTCCGTAAATAGCATTTGGTTTTGTGCATTCCTCAGCAAAATTATCCAAATGTTGTCTGGAGGAGAAAATGAGTAGTGGTATTCCTTGATAATATTCTTGTTTATGTCAGTAGCATTGAAGAGCCTAGTGGGACATTATTGGATATGTGCAAATTATTACTCTGGTTACTTACCTCAGACGCTAGGAAATAGGCAATATATAAGCTATTTTATAAGATAGTATGTTGCATGTGGTATGATTATAGGCAACAGCATTTCATATCTGTGAAGAGTGATATTTCAGCTCATTTGTTTCATCCTGCTTCTGTTGAGTGCAGTGACCTCTAAGGTATGTGCATTCTACATAGGGCAGTCTTTACCCAGGTTAACAGAATCGGGAAAATGCTGGGACATTTGCATCTTGCAGAAATAGGAAGGCTGAACATACACATTCTGTTAATGGGGTTAAAATGCTTACACCTGGATGACACAGCGTTTTTTGTTCTTATTTCCTATATAATTAACACTACTAGAAACCCCTGCTGTAAGAGCTTGTATATGCAAAATTGCAGGCGCTATCAAAATGTCAACATCTTTAATAAGTGAGTTGCTGAGAGTTATCAGTATGATGTTCATTTGGGGTAGATTTTCAAACATTTTGCGGTGGATTAGTATTACAAAAATGAATCTAACCAGCACAAAATTATTTTTTGGGGAATTTACGTTCCAGCGCAAAAACTTGTTTTGCCCTGGAATGTACCCTAAAAGTAGCACAAAGCAGCGCGAAGCACTGCTTTGTATTACTTAGCTCCAAGGGGGTGTTACATGGGTGGTACATGGGCATTCCCATGCCACCACCCATGCCTTTTAATGCAAAACCATATCTACAAACAACTTCAGACAGGGTTTAGCACCAAACGTTAACGCCACTTCAAAGGAGTTGCTAACAGGAGAAATGTTTTCATTTCTTCATTCTTTTCTGACTTCGCACGCCTTTAAACTTGTCAAGGCATGGCATTATGTACAGGAAGGGTACTCTTCCTGTACAAAACCTATGCTAGACTCATGCACACACCCAGGAGCTATGGTGCTAAGGTGTGTGCGTGGCCCTCCGCAGCTGAAATCAGCGCCAGCACTAGGGAGAGGGGAGGAGAGAGCCATACCTCTGTAGATATGGTTCTCTCTTGCTCCCTCCCTGTCACGCAATGTAGCACAGCCTCTTCAGGTGCTGCGCTACATTGCATGTATTTTTTCAAAATCCAACATCTCTAGGCTAGTAATCTATGACATTGGAGCAGCATGAACTTCACTGAATACAAAGTATCCTTATGTCAACTGCCTTTTCAGCAGAACAACATCATCTCCCAAAGCGGAATTACAGGCTTGTGTAGTGCATAACTATCAGCACAATCAGATGTATTCAAGCCCACGACCAGACATTCATTGACACACTCTTCCTTCTCAACTTACTCACAAGCAAAATCCATTCTTTGAAAAACAGTCCACACAGATATTTTACTCCAGGTATCTGCTCTAAGAGCCAGATTTTTCAAAAAATATATGCAAAGTAGCGCAGCACCCGAAGAGGGATCTTTGTAGGAGACTGGATTTTTTTTTAAAAAGCTGGACAATCACCATTAGTTACGAACCACCAGTTCTTATTTTAGATAAGGAAATGCAAGTGGTGGCATCGTACTGGACTTCAGACAGAGCACAGAAAACGTGAATTGTATTGACATGTGCGGCAAGGATTCTAACCGCCCGATTCATCAAAGAAAATAGCGCTCGCAAAGGGCCAGATTCTGAGAATCTGGCATTTTGCGAGAGCAATTTTTGCATTTGGGATTCAGCATCCCAAATGTAAAAATCGCTAATTGCGATCTCGCAATTTTGCGAGGAATGACATTTAAGGAATCTCTATTAGAGATTCCTTAAATGCAATTCAACATCCAATTTAATTTTGCGAATTCGCAATTTCTTGCCGCAATTTACCGCGAGGTCAGACCTCGTGGTAAATTGCGAAAACTCAGAAAAATGCATTTAAATGCATTATTCTGAGTTGCATGTTACACACACACATGTCCTTTGGACATGTGTGTGTGCAACACCTGTGTAAAATTTCTTTTGAGGGGTGCTACAGGGTGTCCTTTGGACACCCCTGGCACCCTTCAAATCGCTATCTTATTTGCGATTAGCAAATTGCTAATCGCAAATAAGGAATACTCCCCATTCATTCCTATGGGCCTTTTGGCCCATAGGAATGAATGGCGAGTTATTCCTTATTTGCGATTAGCAATTTGCAAATCGCAGATACGGAATATGTAGGAATCGCATTTCTTCATACAATTTCTACATGAATCCCGTTTTGCGAGTCCTTAATAGCGATTCGCTATGAATCGCTATTAGGGCCTCGCAAAACGGGAGTATGATGAATCAGGCTGTATGTTTTTTCGGTGTTACATGCAATAGGCCTGTATGTGTTTTAGCATGAATATTGTTTGTGCATTGACATCAATGGACTTCTTGATGCAAGTACAGGGCCTAGAAAGTATTCTAAATTGTCATTTGAGCAACTAATAAAAGTGTGTGCTTGGACTGCCATGTTTCTCTTGATGTACACCAACAAAGTAATATGGAAAGCGTCCATTATGTGGTGCCCCCAATCTTCACTAATTCGGAAGCTCAGATAAGAATACAAGGAAGAGTGACCTTGTATGTTCCGCCTGGTAGGAAAAAGGACGAAAAGTAGCAGTAAGCTTCCATGTATTTTTAAGAAGAACCATTCTTCAGATATTCTGTGTAAAGAGCTGAGCAGAAGAAGATCCCTCATCACTCCATAGAACAACTTGCTTAAGAAGGGGCAGGGTAGGACACGTGGTCCAACTGCTGGAGGAGATGCTAAGGTACAGAGTTCCAACTTCCGGCCTGATGGAGCAATAAAGTACGCATGGCGGGAATAACTGACTTGGCATATTATATAAATCATATACAACCATGCCCTTAAAGGGGTGCTTATTATGTTCGTGTTTAAAAAAAAATAGGATATGGATGAAGCATAGTTTACATGCAGTTATGGTTACAATACAACAGAAATTCCCCAGTTATGGTTCAGTAAGCTATCCATAACTTGCACCCCAGTCATTCCCTGCTTGTGGCCTCACATATCACATTATACATGATATGTTAAATGGCAACATTGATGACATCACTGGTGTAAGTATGTTATTTTACAATATAATGGTGGGGCACTTTGTCCGTAGTAATAGTATATGACTTCTATGATGGTTAAAAAGATGTATGTTTAACTTTCGGAGACTATTTATGTAGGTAGAGGTATGGGCTTTTGAGGCTAATTTTCTAATTTCTCATCTATATGATAATTTAGGTTACATGGTGCAAGAGTGTATACCACTATATACGTGTTCTTCTGGCAGTTTAACTGAATATGTTTTTCTTTGTATTCGTCAGTGGAAGTGTGGTCATATGATGCTTATAAAATGTTTGTATTACACTATGATGTTTCTAAATCATGGTGTGTGTGTATGTGTTGTGGTATGATATTGGGTGATTATTTGTACACCATGTTGTGATGGTGCATGTGTGCGACTTAGTTACTGAGCATCTCTGTTTATGTTTTTTTCACAGTGGTTTACACCAGTTGTGAACTGTCTCAAGATTGCTGCTTGTGTTTGAAACAAACTTTATTTCTGTGAATAATGTAGGGAGTTAATGTATGCAGAACAGTTATATTTTTATTGGGTGCATACGGTATAATTGCATGGTGTATTAATAGGAAAATGGTGTGCATTATTATTGTAATTAGAACATCATTTGTAATAATAGCAGCTTAGGACAGACACTTGGTAGATATTCATCTATATAAAACTAATTATGTTAAAAAGGAATGAGCAGAGTACTATCACCATTGGACGATGTCGTCACTGATGTCATCAACGTCATTTAACATGTCATTAGTGATGTAATATGAAATATCATAAAGCACATTATGTGGGCACTCTACCAAATGTGGCAGTAATGTGGCATAATGTGGGCAGTTTAGCAAATCATAGTTGACAAATTGCAGTGGTTTGTAGGTTTTGTTATACAACCATAACTACAAGTTAACTGTACTTTGTACGTGAATTTCAGGGGTGTTTTTAAACATAGCTTGTGTTCTTATAAGCAAAGCTAACTATAACGTCACTTTAATCTTTGTTTTATCAATGGATTTTTGGGTTTCATCAACATGTTCTGCATGGAAGGGTTTATTGAGA
Source organism: Lissotriton vulgaris (assembly GCF_964263255.1). Lineage (NCBI taxonomy): Eukaryota > Metazoa > Chordata > Amphibia > Caudata > Salamandridae > Lissotriton > Lissotriton vulgaris. The sequence goes on from NC_141699.1 coordinate 699,780,351, forward strand.
CCTCACCTTCTGTTTACGGCTAACCGACACTGAGCATGAACTTCAGCTGTGCCCTGAGGAAAGTGGTTGCATACCCCATGTCACACATGCTAGAGACAGCCAAGTCCTGTAGTGCATGACCTTTAGCCAAGTGAGGCAGGGATTGGCTACAGTGCATGACCTATAGTGAGACCCTGCATAACACTCTGTGTGGGTGCCACACATGGCTGATTTTGACCGCAGAGCCTGGCCTCCGACCAGGCCTTGCATGCACCCTCTGCTTGTGGCCAGCACCTATTGTGTGGCCATCCTTTAGCTATGAACAGAGGGGACTGGCTACACAACCTAGTCAGAGGCACCTCACCCTCCATGGTCGGCCTTCGGCGGGAGGTCCATAAAGTACTTGGACCTACTGCCACAGAATTGCAGACATCTGGATAGGCTGTGTACATCTCAGAGCCACAGCTGTAATCCACAAATCCTGCTGCAGAGTCTGCAAACACTGTGAAGTAGATACTTAAAAAACAAGCAATTGCAATGCAATAGGTCTCGCATTAGCGAGAGTTTAAGCTATTGGTATTGTAAATGACATGCCTTTTATTTATCTGTTTTGATAATTAACCCATAAATAAAGGGCATTGTCATTTACAATGCCAATAGCTCAAACTCTTGTAAATGAAAGACTGATCTCATTTCAAAGAAGCGGCTGCCATTGTCCCGGACTGCTCGGAAAGGGAAAGCGCACATGGTGTGCTGAATGTTGCAGGAAAAGCATGTTGCGCCTGCAGTAGGAGAACCTCATTAAAGAAAATATTGCTTACAGACTAAATAAGACCTACCATGTAACAACAGAAGTAAAAGGTACAGTCCTCATGGGAGGTTACAAATGAAGACAAGGCAGTACCAAGGAGTGACTAACAAGCCTATTAACGAATCAGAAACCAGCATTTACAAAGGACAATGACATAACCCAATAAAATATATTGGTGGAGCTTCAAGTCTATACTCGAATATAGCATGCCTTGCAGAGCATGCACTGCCCAGACTCGACCTATAAAGGATTACTAACTATGCATACACTATTAATGCTAAAGACTCCCAAAAACATAGGGTCAATGGTATATAAAGTATCCCATCAATAACAATCTTAAATATCTGGATCCCATCCTCTCCCATCAAGCATGACTCTCCTACAGAGAGGGGGGGAAATCACTATAAACCTTTCTAGATGGCAGGGTGGGAAACAGCAGTCCAAAACAGTTAGTCATTTAGATTAACACTATCTTACAGAAATGATATGAAAATTACAGGGGTTTGGGGTATTTCATTAACCTTAATGTTTATTTAACCTCAAAAGCTCGTCAGCTGCATAGCAATGGTGCAGCTGAAAGTAACCATCTAAGCTTCATCCCCTTTTCTGAAAGAGGTCAGTCTTCAATTAAACTCATGTTCGAATACACACCACATTCAGACTAAATGTGGGAAAAGATCTGTAGAGCATAACACCACAACCTGATAATGGACCTCTTCTGTACAACTAAAGTGCTACACTGTACTTTGTACAGCTATCATTTAAGTGAGGCAGAGAATACAGGTAAACTAGTGAAAGTGAGATATACGTGGGATCGCTTTTTTGATGAATGCTAATAGCCAAGCAAATCCTCTAATCTATTGATTTGAAAGGTGTCAATTTCTCCACCAAACTACATCACCCAAACAATAACTTACAATCACTTATGGTAAACGAGAAGGTCACCAATAAAAGTGAGCGTACCTAGTTTTTGTGTCTAGTGTGTCTCGAGGCGCTATGTTGAAATCCCTCTTTGAATATTGCAGAGTAGATGCGCAATGCGTAAATCATAGGTAGGACCACTGGAATAATGGGATTCTATGGCCATGCCTTTTTCCTCATAATTATGTTTCTGCCACATAATCCATCTCCTGCATAATTCTTCACTTTCAGCAAAGAAGACCTGGTTGTAGCTCAAGCAGATCAAAAGTTACTTAAAAAGAAAAGAAAAAAACGCAGGTGGTGATGCACCAAGGCAAGCACTTTGCCAGGGGTACCTGGTCTCCTTTCAGTTGATTGCTGCGGGTGGTAAACTGGTGTTTATACAATGAAATTGTGGCCGAATTAGAATGAAGGTATCTTAAATTGACAACATATTGAACTAATACTGTCCCAGAGTGTCTCATAAGTAGTCTTTTCTTGTACTTTAATTGAGACAACCCGGCAACATACCTTGGGCTTTCATTGCCACATAATTTCAGTGGTACTCAGCGTAAAGTTGTATGTAATTTCTTGCATACCACGCATGTGCTTTAAGGAGAGGTCGGTTGCATGTCCAAGGAAGAGGTTTCGAATGTTTTCTGCTGCAGCTGTACTTCGGATGCCTTAATACACACCATCCCAGAAGAGCTGGCTGTTGACACACAGCATGTCAACACCTTGCTACCTGTAATAGCAGGCAAGTTGCCTGTGTTATTACCAAAAGAGTTTTACGAAATGTGGGGTGGCATTGTGCTGAGTACCAACCCTTTATTGCCTGTGCCAAAGTCACAGTTTACAGAAGGGATAGGAAATGGTGGAGAACAAAGAGGCAAGTGTAAGCTTTATTCAAACGTCCAGGACAAGCGCAGCTCAGCGAAAGAACAAACCGTAACATAGAATTCTCAAAATACAACAATCCAGGCCAGTGGTGCGAGGACCGCACCAAAGAACATAAAAACCGATACATGACTGCCATCCAATAGACACAATATAACAAGAACACAAAACCGATAATAAGGCATGCCCCCATTACCTTTAATCACAGAGAGACAATTAGGAATGCAAATGGATACATAGCTAAACCATTCGCATCAAAAACAATTAACCAGTTTTCCTCTAAATCAAAAGCACTGTAAACTGAGTGGTACGCTGACTCATGTTGACTGACCCAGGCTACTGGAAATATGAGAGTTGAAGGCTGCTTTCCAAATAATAATGGTTTTGTCACATAATCCATCATCTTCTAGGCTTCATTCTAACTCAAACTAATTAATGTTGTCTTTAAATGCTGCTTCTGGTGTTGCTGCGCAGTGTTACATTTCAGTTGCTCGTTGCTGTATTTAGACATTAACCCTGTTGACCTAATGCTAATGAAGTGAAACATTTGCCCTGGAAGTGTTAACATTTTGAAAAATCAAAAAATAGTCAAGTAATACAACCACAAAATGTGCAGAATACATTTCGCTTTTCTTGCTGCATAATACTGCCTTCCCCTACAATAGAATTCCAGTGAGTCTGTCCATTATCTACGACCAACTGCACCAGTTACAACTAGCTCTACAAAGTAGCTCTGGGCTCCACAGAGTTGCATGTTGTCCGTTAGCACAGCCCTTGTCTGGAGTAGTGTCATGTAAATATACACCGAATACCATAACGGAAAGGATCAAGGTGAACAGGCAGCAAATGCAAGGCTGTACATTTATGAGGCATAGGTCAGATATGTGGAAACCTGGTGAGACACAATGTCAACTGACAGATCTAATAGCAGCCCTTCTGGAGGAAGGAAAGGAATGCTACCACCTCCTTCAGATAACTTCCACCAGTCCATCGCCCCTATTTGGGATTTTCAAATAGAAAGCCCGGTTTCTGTGTACACTCTGAGCAGCTAATATGTTTTCAAGAGCGACGTACAGCTGCTCCTAGCATGCAAGGGTTCACCTGCTGCCAGTCTGGCCACGTGCGGCTCAGATCCTGCCTCTTTCCTCAAGCAGGGGCAGGGATGTGAAAAGCAGACTCACAAACTGCTCTGGAAATTAGAGTCAGAGAAGAAATGCCTTAACACACAAAAGCACCAAGTGGGACAAAAAAAACATGCACACTTACTGAAGACATTGAACCAAAACTCAAGCAGATGCAGAATGTGCAGAAACAATGGCATGCACTTGGGAGGTGTTGCTCACCTTAAATCATGTGCGCTGTCGTGCAGTAAATATGAGCGCTAATGGAATAGGGAAATTACACTGGGGACAGAGCGAGTAAGGAATGGGGGCGGTGTGTGTTTTTCTTTTTTAAAACAGGGCTACTGTTTCTGTTAAATATTGTTTGGCACCATGTTTTCCTGCTACCAGACACAGATGGTGGAGTGTTCAGGGAAAGGAAACAGAGGTAAATGACATTAGTTTGGTCATCATCTCTGACTAGGGAGGGGGCAGTATGACACTGGCTGCATTCCAAGGTATGCAATGCTGACTGCACCGCCCTCGTGGATACCAGTATAAATAACAATGTGTGGCATGCGCATTTAGATTAGATTCTTGTCAGATTGACAAAGCTAGGCAACGCGTGCACATCTCCTGTCCCCATGCACACTGAAATAGACGCTGTGAAAGCAATGCGGAGACGCCATGCACGCGCACATTGACTGTCCGTGCTCGCGCATGGATTGTCTCCCTTCGCTAAGGAAAGCGACAACAATAGAGGCTCGCCAAGCGAAGGAGCTCTGCGTTCGCTAGGCGAGACCTAAAAGATTCTTCTTTTAGAGGTTCTTTTGGAAACAACTCATCTGATGCTACCCCTTCCCCTTTATGTCTCTTTTAAATCTATTTGTAGGACTTATTGACCAAAGCACCATGTCCTGTAATGGCAGCAGCAACAGATTTATTTCTGTGTGACCAGCCAGTCAAAGAGCTTCAAGTTTGCAATCTAGGCTTTGGATTTTACAGAACCAAATGGGCTTCAGGAGAAGAATCTCCTTCATTTAACCACATCGCTGCTGTGGTTATTTTTCCCCTGTGCTGGAAATTGCCATTTTGCTGGTGTCATGACGAGCTCAGCTCGTCATCAGCACAGCTCAACTGTGCCTCATGACGAGCTGAGCTCGTCATGAGCATGGAAGGGGTTAATCAGGTTTGAATATTTTTTAATTCTGGGGACCTTCCTTGATTAACGGTCAAGATATCTATATAATTTAATCTCTTTATTTCCAGAATTAAACACTTCTTAATACCATTTTCTCAAACATTACTGAACAGATTTACACCAAACCAAGCAAAGACATTTCATTGAGTATAGTTCTACTTACATTTCAAGTTTTGTGTAATTCTGTTCACCCATTTTTTCTGTATCAGGGAGCAAAGAATCCTATGGAAGATAAGTGGGAAATCACAATTTTCTGGACCACCATGTTTTTTTGGCGCCCCCTTGATGGATCTGCATACAACTTGCCATCAGGAAACCAACCTGATGTATTTTTTGTTTTGAATGTTTTGTGCAACTTTGTTAAATGGCACCAAAGTTAATAAGAAAACAAACAAGACATTTAAATGGAAACTCTGACCTACAAATAAATACAGTGGCACTATCACTAATTGTGTAATAGACAAGTGAAGAATGTGCAGTGGGTAGTTGGGCATTTGCAGCAGGGTTGGTGCATGGCATGGCCAGAGTCTAGGCCATATGGCCAGCTCCACCACTGTGCACAGTCAAAGAATGTGTGCTTCAAGGGGTTGGAGTGCCTGAAGTGGTGGGTTGGACAGCTGCAGTTGTTTTGGGCACACGGACTGACCGGAGGCCAATGCACAATCGGGATGACGGGGGTTTAGTCGACTGGACTGTCGCGTTAATGGGTCCGGCCAAGCCCCTGCTCAATGGCCACAGGCCTTTCCCAAAAGGGTGTTGGCTGACAATGGCGGTATTGGGTGTGGAGTGGGGTCAGAGGCCAATGAGCCAACCCCCAGGGCTCATGACAAAGGCTGTGAACAGTTGGGCATTGCTAAATATTATACAAAAAAATAGAAATTCACTGGAAAAACAAAGGTTAAAATGATGTTATATCCAACACAAGATAGGTCTAAGATAAAGAGTCATCATCATGACCCCGTATGCGACAGGCCCTGAAAAATATGCTTGCATGATTTGGCGTTCTTGGATGTGTGGAGGCACAGAATGGGAACCAGACAAGGCTTCACGTTTCTTAGAAAAATGATGGTCCTTTCTACAGGTTGCTTTTTTTCAACATTTGCGTTTGGAAAAAAGGAGCAGGCCAGGAGACTCTAGAGTTCTGGTGAAAGTTGGACCACCCGATCTCCTTTAACTATCCCTGGCGGTGTGGAGACCATAGCTCCTGTGGTCTTAACAATTTGGACTCACGAAACAGTACAACCAAGAAGGCGGTGGTCCCCGGTTGCTGTTCCATCGTGTACTGGTCTTATATTTGAATAGACTGAAACTAAGAATAAATAGGCATAGTGGAGGTCGTTTTGTCACCTACATTGATTATCCTAGTTGTGATGTACTTAATATAGACTTCCGGTTTAGCAACAAGGAGAGATTGATTCCTCCTTCAACTCACTAATGAAAGGATCAATCTTGGGGAGATTTGTAAAAATTACTTGTTAGCCTGAAGAAGGTGGGGAACTATTATATACCACTGAAACACTTTGCTTCTGTGTTGTGTAGAATACTAAAAAAACACCTGGTCTGAACATAGATGGTTCAGCTAGAATGTTGGAAATAACATCTGGTGGGGATAAAAGAAAAGATTCCCTATGTACACCTTGAATGTGATGTATTAGCACCTACACTGCATTGTCTTCAAAGTGCCATCAATGTGTATCAGGTTGTTGTTTTGATGTTTAGAGAATACATCTTTAAGCTCTCCCCTCATTTGTGTAATTTTATGTTTTTAATGTGTTTTTTACACTATGTGTTGAGAAAATATTTGCAAAGAGAAAAGCTTTTTTTTATAGTATCAGAGTTTTTAATATACAGCGAAAAAAATAAAGATATATGATTTTCTTATATTATGTTCTGGGTTTCTAATTGGTGCTGGTTGAGTGATTTATGATTGGAGGTAGTGTGCGTTTGGTGCTTGCATAATAAACAGAGCCCAAAGGGATCTTTTTTTATAGCATTTCTCCAGGTTAGAGAACCTTATTGCGGACAGGGCCATTATAGATGGAATAACAACAATGAGCATTTCACCTAGACATATCTGGGATCATGCAGAGATTATCAGGTCTCTAGAGGGATATGGTAGATCATCTAGGCCAAGATGGGCGCAAAAAATGGCCATGCTCTCTGATCCAGAGACTGGTGAGGTGCTAAAACGGGGAAGATTTGGCTTATTTTAATGATAAAATTGGGTCAACTTCTTTAGATGTTGTTTGGGATGCTTTTAAGTCCTATATTAGCGGGGTGCTGCAAAATTTGGCCTATCTTACACAAACGCTGAGAAAATAAGCCTAAAGAGAAAAGAGATCGTTGGAGGCTGATCTCCTTCGATTTGGCTCTTGGCCAAATGTTGCGAAGGTGCAGACCAATGCTCCCTCTAATTATTTTCGTTTGTGTGCGGCAATGAAGGGACTTTGTGCACTACAGCCTAGGATATGTGCAACAAAGACATGAAATATTACAATGCAAGTGAGTGTAGCACATGAGGTACTAAAATCTGTGGTGTTTCTCCCTCCAAAGATTTATTTGAAAATCAAAGTAAAAGGGTGCCTTGTTGTTCAGTTTAGTTGCATGTAATAGTCACATGTGAGACATAAGTAATTTCCCATCCAACATGATGCTAAAAATACTGCAGCAATGGATCACTTTACATTCTCTCTGCTTTGGAAAAATGTAAGTTCACACAAAATACCTGAGTATTTCGACATCTAATCTAAGATATCTTCTCATTCACTTCTGTCTTTATGTTCCATGCATTCATTGTATTGCAGACAGTACAATCCTCAGAGCAAGAAGCTACTCAAATTCTGGTGGGTTGTGAACAACAAACTCACATGTCACATCTAATCAACATTAGCTGTAAACATGTCAATTGGTAATTGCCTGACAACTATTATAGTTGTTTTTCCATCCCGCCAACAATTGTATGTCTTACTAGGGACTTTGGCCTATACACATTTAAAACCTTTATTGGAACCAAAACAACGTCAGCACATTCCCTTTTCTACAAAGGCTCCAACCAAACTACTAGATATTGTAATTTACCCATTGTATCAGATGTGTTGTTATATATAGTTTAGGTTTGGAAAACATGTTTTCCAGCAGACATGCCATCACCAATGAAGGTGAAACACAGTGCTTTTGAACCTCAAAGTAAAATTGCTTTTTCCATTGCAAGAGCGCAAAACAATACCCAATGCACACTATATATAAGCTTGACTATTTAATGTTTGTGTCTCCATTGCCCAATTGTCAAAAGTGTAAGCACTTGCTAAGAGGTTAAATGTCAGTCTTAACCCATTGCCTGCTTATGATGGAACCACGCCGTCATGAGTCACGGGTGGCGTGTGCTCATGACGGCGTGGTTCCATCATGCTGCAACCCCTCCTCCCACGCGGCATTAATTGCCTGGCGAATTAATGAGTGGGCGGGGCCTTGACGGAAGCACGCCATCATGAGCACATGCCACTGGTGACTCATGACGACGTGGTTCAGTCATGAGCACAGCAGTGCCGTGCTCAGCCCCCACCCCAGCCCCCCCCCCCGCACCCCTGCAAAATTTGAGCCACGGCCAAAGGGTTAAACATAATATGAATAGTTGATATTTACATATTTGTCTCCAAACAGAGGAAGAGAAAAGAGGAACGTCAAAGCATTTTAGAATTTTGGATTGCTTGTAAGCAGTCTTTAAGCTGCTTCCAAGTGCTGTGTGAGAACAGAAATAGTAAAGAAGTGACTTGAGAGAGCAAAGATGAGGAGAGAGAACAGAGAGTTGTTGGGGCATTCTGGAAGTTTGTTTAGTGTATATGCCATCCTAATGCTGCTCCCAAGCGAACAAGGGAATTGAAGAGGGAGGGTAGTTGGGGTATGTGGAGGAGGAGAACAATATATAGGGTGCTTGTTTAATTGTTATGCTGCCCCAAGACTACTTCAAAGTACAAAATGGGGAAAGGCACCCAGGAATAAGGGATCATGAGCAGGAGGTAGGCGAGGAAACATGGACTTGTATTGTTTCATATAAAGGATTACACTGCACCTTCCACTCTCTCCTATCAGTTCCCTATGTAGTGTTTTGAAGCAGCCTTAGGTTGGCATAAGAGTTGTTCAAGTACCCAATCAGCCAGAATGTTCCCCGCTTTCCTCTACCTCTAATTCTGTTCCCTTTCAGCACTTTAAAGAAGCCTTAAGGTAGCATATTATGTCCATGCAAAACAGCTTGCTTATTCCTCCACTCAACTTTCCTGTACGCTCCTGGAAATATCTGTTCTTATGCAGCACTTTAAGGCATTCTTTTGATGTACATAACTATGTTTTATTAAGTAATATAAAGATTGATATTTTTGACACCTCGTCAGAGGCAGTAAGTGCTATATAAATGCAATTTAATTTAAACAAGCCTTCCTTGCAACCAACGGTAGCACCTGTGACATTGTGCAATGCAGTCTAGTGCTTGGGGGGGGCGGAGCTAGGAACAGGAACAGGAGGAGCCGGGGACTGGCTAAGGGGCAGATAGAGTAGGGACAGGGACTGGAACAGACGTGCAAATAAAGCTCAGTGAATATAAGGTATATACCACGAGTCTGTCGTTATTTATGTCAAGACATGACAACTGGCGACGAGGGTGGGATGAGGTGACCTGCCATCCCTGCTGAATCAAGAACTACCCTGTCCCGAGCACCAGCAAAGACGTGGTCGCCGTCGCGCCGTCTGTGCCCCACAGAGCCACCTCCTACAGCCCTAGGCCAGCGGTAGATGAGCCGCTCCACGATCCGGCAATCGTGTAGAGCCCCTCCTGAACAGCGTGACTGAAGCGCTGCATCTCCGGCACCAGAAGCGCTCTTTCGCGCCAAAAAGAAAAAAGTCGTGAGTGTGCCCCGAAGGCTGTGCTAACAAAGAAGGAACTGGGAGCCCACCCCAGTCCTCCTGAAGTGCCCTGAAAGAGTGGGGAGTGTCCGGAGAAGCGAGTGTCCCCGCGGAGGCGCCATCGGTTCTCACTCCCGATGCGTGAGAAACGGCACGCAGAGGACGGAAGAAATCGGAGCTTGCCCCCTGGCCTACTATGATGGTGAAAGTGGCCTGGAAGTGGGAGCTGTGCTGCATAATTCCTGTTGGCCTGAGAAGAGATCCTTGGTGAGTGTCCAGTGAGACCGAGTGAGCTGAGGAGTGAATGAAACCCAGACCTCGTGGAGAATGAGAGTTTCAGGCGGGTGGCCATCTTGAAGTCAGGCAACCCAAAGGGTCATTCATGTGTAATTTGTGAGCGGCCATTTTGAAGTCAGGCATTCCAGTAATAAGCAAGCATTGGTGCACAAGACAGTTGGAAATAAACAAGCACGAGCCAAAGCAAAAGTGGCATATGAAACAAGCACCAGCAAGTGCAAAGGTAAGGTGACAAACAAGCACAAGCAAAGGCGAGAGTGGTAAATGCAAAGCAAGCAGTAGCAAAGGCCAAACAAGCTTTGGCGAACAAAACAAGAGGCAAGCAAACAAGCCTACGCAAATGCAAGAAGTGCATCAAACTAGTAAACAAGCAATATAAAAAGTGTGATGAAACAAGCATAAGCAAATGCAAAAGACAGCGGTGGCACAAACCGAAGAGTGCAGAAGTGCAGAAGACCCCGAAGAAGGCAGTCCTGCAGAGGACCCCGAAGAGGGCAAAAGTGCAAAAGACCCCGAAGAGGGCAGAAGGGCAGAAGACCCCGAAGAGGGCAGTCCTGCAGAAGACCCCGAAGAGGGCAGAACGGATGCAAAGGATGCACTGAAAACATGTATTGAAAATGCACATACAATAGTCACCCGGGATACCAAAATCAAAGCAAAACGACCAAACAAAGACTAGCGGCTGAGGAGGGTCAGCAAAAGAAGGCAGGAAGAAGGGAACAGTCCTGAGACATTGCCATACCAGCACATTCCACCATCATGTCGGTGAGAGAAGAAACACATCATGTAGCCCCTGCATTGGAGTGCCACCCCCAGTGACACAGACCAGCAACCAAAGTCTAGGTCCCAAATGGAACCGGTGGTTGGAATCACTGGATGACTTTCTTGACGTAACAGGAGAGCGAAGAGATAGCAAACGTAAACTACTACTACTTCAACTGGTGGGTCACGAAGGCCGACGCCTAATCAGAACCTTTTCAGCAAAGGACACAGGGACATATCGAAAACTCAAAAAGACGATACGTGCTCATTTCACCACAAAGGAAGATATCGATCATGAACGCATCATTTTCAAAGCAGCACGGCGGGAACCAGGGGAATCATTATCAAACTTCATAACGAGGTTAGATAAGTTGGTACGATACTGTCAATTCAATACGTTTACAAACGAGGAAGCGATCCGCCTCCAGGCGATTGAGAGCTGTTCAAAACCAGACGCACAGCGCAAGATACTTCAAAGGCAATTCTCGTTAGAGGAAATCATCAGGAGGGCTAAAGCTGGAGAGCGAGCCGAAACAAGAGAGTTGTCAAAAGAATTGCATGTCAATGCAAGAAAGGAAGAGAAGCGAAAGGAGACATCCCTCAAGTCAGAGCCTAAAATCCAAGAGGCAACCGAAACCAGAAAGAGGGAGGGTGAAGGTAGACTAGAGACAAGACAGCAGGAGGGACAAAGTGACATGAAATACTCCGAGTCAACAAAGCGAAGACAAAAGACTGGGATGATCCAGGATTATGACAGCCCCACCGACATAACCTCAGGGAGTTATTCAACTTCAAGGAGTCACTCAACAAATGGTACAAACTATTCGGAAGAAGAGTCAAGTGGGAGAGATCACATGGATGGAACTGATGTCAGACTGATCGACAAGTATGAAGGAAAGACAAGCTACAGAACACCGGACCAGTCATGTCAACTCTGGGAGCGATACGCAAACACACCCGAGCAACCCACGGGTCACCAATCTTCACAGAAGAGTCAGAAGAAACATGGAGCCGAAGAAAACACCACTCCCAGGGCACAGACACCAGGGCCCCCAACAAGCGAGAAGAAGAAAGAGACCTCATAAAACTGGATGATTCACTCCGACATCAGAAAGTGATAGGCAAGCACACGCAGGACACCAGTGAAATTGAGGGAACTGAGAGGAGACAAGCAACATCACACGAGAGGGGCAGCAAAAAAAGGCCTTGGGATCGAACAAAAGAAATAGACGCTTGGTTGTCAGACAATCATTCCACTGAAACAGCGCGGAAGACATGTCAAGAGACATACCCCCAGAAATGTCCCAAAGACATCTCTGACTCTAAGAGCAGTCTGCCACAGCCTACCAGTTCAAGAAGTGTATCAGTCAAAACACATTTGAAAGAAGGGTCCCGAAGGAAATCAGCAAGAGACCTACCTGATTCAGAAGACATGTCAGTACGATCACTGGGGTCAACAGAATCAAGTTCACGACAACACCCATGGCACCGATCACCCGAATGGACATTGGACTCAGAGAATGCTCTACCCGTCCAAAGCAACATATCTCACGCCGATGGCTCGGAACATTTGATCACACAGTTAAGCAGCTTGTCCTGTCAGTTGCAGTCATATCCGGACCTGAGGAGGATACTGTCACCCCTGATGGGGTGTGCGAGGTTGACTCCCAGGGTTTTCAGAAGAAAGACAACCATATGGGACACTATACACCGGCTTGGGAAAGGACCGTCTCATCACTATGTCAAGAAGACAAAGTGTGTTGGCGAAGATGGATCCTCATCACGAAGACAAAAGGGGGCGATAACGGAACTTGCTCGTGCCCCGATGTTCAAAGAGTTCAACAGTGCCAAACGCGAGTGGGAGCAGATAGGACAAATGGAGCCCACAAATAAGTCCCAGAACCGAACCAGGACAAACCAGTCGGATAATGTCTTATCAGACAATGCCTTATCGTCCACTACGCAGGACCGTGAACATGAGAGCATTGCTGCCCTTGACCTAAGGGGCAAAAGAAGTGAAACCACAAGTGGATGCCTAGAAAAACAAGTGTCACAATGGAGACACGACGGCCACTACTGAGCGGAGATATCAGCAGTCAGACAGCAAAAAGAAATCATGACAACTGCGGAAACTGAGAACGAGCCGTTCACGCACCATGTCTCACATTTTCAAGGATGCAATCCTGGGGTCAAAGATGTTCGCGTCGAGACAACGGAAAGATCGACCAAAGACGGGTCCATCACTAGTTGACATTACTGAGGTTTGAAGGCCGGACTGAATCTGATCTCATGCCTGGAGACATATTCCTGTGGCCCAATCAGACTGTCTGCTGACTCATGTGGCTGGGTGGAAAAATTATGAACACTGTAGAAGTTAATTTCATTTTGTTAAGAAAGGGGGAGATGTGACATTGTGTAATGCAGTCTAGTGCTTGGGGGGGGGCGGAGCTAGGAACAGGAACAGGAGGAGCCAGGGACTGGCTGAGGGGCAGATAGAGTAGGGACAGGGACTGGAACAGACGTGCAAATAAAGCTCGGTGAATATAAGGTATATACCACGAGTCTGTCGCTATTTTTGTCAAGACATGACAGCACCCAATTGGACTTCAGGGGCTGTTGGCTGCTTAAAGTTCCTTTTGCTGATTATTCTGTGCATTAACGAAAGTGCTATGTAAGCAGAACGTTACTCCATCCATTCCAACAGTCTTCATTACTTTGAAGTTTGTGTAAAAAGAACACTCCTCCATGAAGTTTCTTCTGTTGCAAGCCTAGCATTTGTATTGCTGCCCCAGGGGAATGTTCAGCACATGATGATTAGAGATCCTGTTCTTTATCGGAAAGGGAGGTTGAAGTCTCATGGAAGCAAAGATCATGGCTGTCAGTAGAAAGTCTGGAGAAATACAAATGGCTTCTCCTGAAATGTGTGTGTTTAAATCTTGTCCATGATTTAAATCCACGCATATTTTAAGAGAAGGCATTTTTATTTCTGCACTTTCTTACACGCATGCATTTCAGGGTAAGTCTTTTTTATTTCTGCAGACTTCCTACAGTGTGACCTTTGCCTTTCTTGAGGCACATTTCAAAACATCTACTTCATCCTTGTTTCAGATCTGGGGAGGTGTGCGCTCCAGGAGAAAACACTGTGCGCTAGAAAAATGATGCTGCGCGTGCGCGCAGCTTAATGGGAATGTAGGTGCAGATGCAGAAGTATGAGGGTGCATCGGCTAAGATTCTTTTAAATGGCACATTGACTTCTAGTTTCAGAATATCAAGAGGATCATGGCAGGGTTCCCCCCTTTGACCCCTTGTTTGATATTTATATAGAGCCTTTGGCGCAACAAGATTAGATGGTCAGGTTGTCCCTTTTAGCTCCCCCTTTTACAGCAATAAAGTTGCGCTGATGATCTATTTATTTATACGGCAGATCCCACCACAACTATCCTGAGAGTAGAACACCTTCCAGCAGAATTTGGCGCTCTCTCAGGATACTCAGTGAATGCTTCTAAAATGGAGGTAAAGTGCTGGAATGTAAAAGATTGAGGCAGGAGATTAGGTATTTGGGGATCTCAATCATAAATGAGGTGGATACAATTCCCCAGGGCTATCTGCCAAGGGTAGCTAGAGAGATTGATCCCCTACTTGTTAGGTGGAAAAACCTACAGTTAACAATTTTTGAGCGAGTCAATCTGAAAAAGATGACTAAACTGACTAATCTTTTAATTCTATTCCTCTTGTTTTCACAAAATCTGGCATTGATAGCATTCAGAGTAAGGAAGTCAGTTTTATTTGCGCTGATAAGGGAGCTAGGCTGGCCTGGAAAAAGCTCAGACGTTGGCTGACAAGGGAGGTCGGGCCTTGCCTAATTTTAATTTGTATTGCACAGCATTTCAGTTTCAAAACGTGCGGATGCTGTTAGGGAAACCAGACAGCACCACTTGGGGGAAGCTTCTTGGGGTAACAGTGAGAGGAATGAGTGAGGAGGGATTTTTGTATAAGTTTGGGGCCCCTAGATTTTTTAAGAAAGTCCCCCTAAAAGTACTGAGATCTGCACTGAATTTATGGTATAAGATCAGGAGAATGATGGGCCTAGGCTATTATTTTGACTTCGCCCCAGTGTGGGACTCCCCTGGTACTCCGACATGTCTGAAAGATGGTTTAAGTCTTCCATTAAGGAGGGCGGGTATCGCAACATGGGAAGACCTGATGACAACCAAGGGGCTGCATCCTTGGAAAGTCTTAAAGGCAAAAGCTGGTAATAATTTGTCTAGGTTCAAATATATGTAAATGTATGTCAAATATATCAAACTGTCCTCTTGGTTTGCAGCCTCAAAACAGGAGAATTGGTCGTTAGAGCTTTTCCTTCAGGGCGTAAGACCTAAGAGTAAGGAGGTGGAAAGGTGGTATGGGTAACTTTTGGATGCTAAAGAGAAAAAGCTAACACCTCCATTCTTAGTCTGGAGTGGAGCCTTTCTGGAGATGGATCTCCAACCTCTCTGGGATAACTCCCTGAGGCTACTGTATTCTGCTGTCAAACCAGCTAATTTGAAGAGGAACCATTTATTTTGTTACTATTTATCGGATTTACTGGACACAATTCAAAATTGCAAAGTTTGCCCCCCTGCCATCACCCAAGTGTAAAAGTGTGGTTGCATGGAAGCCAATGATGTACACATCTTTTTTCTGTGTCCCAAGTTACGGGACTATTCTGGAGAAATAGAACTCTTTTTGAAAGATATTTTTGGTATGGAGATTGGCATGAACTCAATGCTTGTTCTCTTGGGAGCAGATGAGGCAATGAGAAACCTCTTGAGGCGGCAGCAGAGAGGACTTCTTTTCTACCTGATTTTAATTGCAAGAAGAGAAATCTGCAAGAAGTGTAGAGACCCCTTTCGCCCCGTAGATAGAAGATTGGATAAGGGGGTCTGTTTGAGTAAGGCGTTCAGAAATGGGCCACCCACCTGTTATATGGACTGACTTTTCGATTGGGTGCAGCTCCCTGGGAAACGGTCATGTATTCCAATGATTACACCAAGGCACCGATAGAGGTGAAGGTCCTGTCTGGTTTCTGTCAGGACCCCGGGCAAATGCAGTGACCGATAGGCGGACAGATCGAGCTGTCTTCTGAACGTTGCAGACGCTTTTGGTGCTATGAGGATAAATTACAACAATAATTTTTTTAATTATGTTAAAAATAAGTATGGTAATAAGATTTTAGCTTTTGTTAGGTCAAACCCAGAAATTCACTGAAAAATAGAAAGGTTAAAGTGACATTATAATTCGGTGTGTGTGTGCGCGACCTAACGTAGGCACAATTCCTGCAGATAAGAGTTTCTTTCACAGGTTTATCTGACTTCTAACATTCCTGCCTTCTATAGTATAACTGTAGGTGGAGGAGTGAGGAGATACACCTGCCAGTTCTAATTTTCTTTGAAAGGGTCGCAGTTATTATTTGGGGTATAGGGGATCTACCAGATGTAATCAAATAATTTGGAAGGTAATGCAACAGGTAGACGTGATAGTTTAACCTGCACTGGGCACTTTACAATTTTGGGCAATTTTAGAAGCATTTTAATTGTTTGAAGATGCTTTTCTGAGCATTTTAATTTTATGAAACTGCTTCACTGAGCTCACTTACCCCTTTTTAACTTACCTTTTGCTGGCCCCCTCCTCGCGCTCGCTTCATGGTACACCGCAGATTTTCCGTTTGTGTGGAGGGAGCCGGCAAGAGTAGGTGGGGTGACTACTGGGTAGGAGGTCAGAGAAGGCATACTCCATACTAATATTTAAGCCACATGGCAGCGCGGACGTGCAGCAGCATTCAGGTAGACATGATAGTTTAACCTGCACTGGGCACATTACAATTCTGGACAATTTTAGAAGCATTTTAATTGTATGAAGCTGCTTATCCGAGCATTTTTTATTGTATGAAACTGCTTTATTGAGATCACTTAACCCTTTTTAACTTACCTTTTGACGGCCTTACGCTCGCTTCGAGGTCCACCACTTATTTTCCGTTTGTGTGGAGAGAGCCAGAGGGAGTAGGCAGGGCGACTTTCGGGTTGGCGGTCACGGGAGGCACTACTTAAGCCACATGGAAGTGCGGACACGTCGCTGGTGCACCACAGATTCACCAAAGGCAAGCATGCCTGCTCCCATCTGCGTCCATCGGGGCCAGGGGCCAGAACCCCTGACCCTTTTCCTGAAAGTAAAATTGTATATTCCTCAGGGGAACTACTTCAACTATGAACTCCATGTATAGACAATTGCCTTCACTCTATCTGCCCAATTAACAGCCTTGCTCCTCGTATTCATTGTGCTTTTAGTCCCTGCCCACCCTGACGGAGGCGGCCTCTATGGTTGACCCCCCACTCGTATCAAATATATCTCCTAAATTGCCAATCTTTACCCAAACATGACTCTGAACTCTATATATTTCTTGAAGGAGAACAACCTGATGTTTTGTTTCTAACTGAAACGTGGCTCCACAAGGAATCCAAACCCGATCTTGTGCAAGGCCCTCCCTCCTCCCGGGTTACTATATCTGGAGGAAAGACCAGGAACTGAGGAAAGGTGGAGGCATTGCTATTATCCTCAGATTACCTCAAGTGCAGCACTGAGTCTGACCTCATTCAAGACTGTGAAAATCTGTTCTTCGCAATCTCATTTTCTGCTACCCTTACCCTCTCAGGAATCCTTATTTATCATCCCCCAGGTCCCTGTGGACAATTTCTTAAATCTCTACCGGAAACTGCTGCTGCACTAGCAAACTCCTCCCCTAATTTCATCCACCTAGGAGATTTCAACCTGCATGTTGAGGACCATTCAAAGTCTGAAGCCTTGGAACTCACCCAAGCCTATTAGCTATCCAACTAACTCAAAATGTCAACGGCCCCACCCACTGTAAAGGCCATACTTTAGACCCAGTATTTTTCAATAATGAAAAGCTCTCAGCAGGGGACCCCATCCATGTGCCCTTGTTGGACCACTTTTTAATTCCGATTTAATAGAACACTCCGACACAGACCACTACTGATCAATCGATCTGCAGTTGGGAATGCCCCTGGGCTAAACTTCCTTTAGAATCTTGGATTCTAGCTCTTACGAACTCTAGGCATTTGCTAGACTCCAATCCTAACTCAGCCGCGGAAAAATTTAACCAGTGGATTGAGTCGTCCCTGGATGCAATCATCCCTATCAAACCTGGCAACAAAAGGGCAAGAGAGAATGTGTCACCCTAGTACTCACCTAAACTCTGTGAACTTAAACAAATATGTAAAAGATTGGAACGATAATGGAGGAAAGATTACGATATTTTAAGTAAACAGAAATACAGAGAGTCCATAAAAATCTACTAAATGGAAATAGAAAAAAATACAAGGACTCTACTTCAAAGCCAAAATTACCTCCGCAGCTAACACCCCCAGGAAATCTTACGTATTGCGAAGAATCTCAGGGGGCGTCCTCTGCCTGAGAGAACACCTGACCCTTCCCCAGCCCACTGCAATGAACTTGTAGAATTTTTTCATTAAAAAATTCAAGACATATATAACACGTTCCCATTGCCCTCTGCCCCGACAATCTTTTCTCGAGATATAACCCTCATCTGACATCAAACCCCGACTGGAGGAACTCCCAACCATGAACCTGTATACCCGTTCTCAAATTTTCTCCCAGGTTAAATCTGGCTCTCCTGGCGATCCGGCACCCCTCCATTTTCTTCGTAAGGCAGAGGAAGTCATACTCCCAGTTCTACTGAAAGTGCTAAACTTGTCTATCTCCACTTCCCAAGTCCCTCCATCTTGGAAACATGCTATGGTAAGAGCCCTGTTAAAAAACCTAGCCTAAACCCGGAGGTACTAGGTAACTATCATCCTATCTCGCTTCTCCCTGGGATAAGCAAGATTTTAGAGAGATATATCAACATAATCCTCTCTGAGTTGCTAGAAACTCACATCCTATTACATGCCTCGCAAATTGGATTCCGACCACACTATGGTACGGAAACCGCCCTTCTTGCAGTAGTCGAGGCATCCAAGAAAATCCTTGACCGGGGGAGCTGTTGCCATCATTCTACTCGAACTGACCTCCCCTTTCGACACTGTCAATTATGACATCCTTCTTAATCGACTTAGAAAGGTCGGAGTCTCAGTTGGCGTATTCACCTGGCTTCAGTCTTTCTTAGATGACAGATCATTCCAGATTTTGGAAGGAAGAAACACCTCCAAGAGTGTCTCACTCACTTGCGGAGAACCCCAGGGCTCTTCATTGAGCCCTGCTTTGTTTAATGTATATATGAGACCCCTCGCCGAGTTAGTCCTGCCACAGGGTATTCACATAGTTACATATGCTGATGATACACACCTGGTGGTAGCTCTAAACCACTCCCAGAACTTCCCTTCTGACCTGGAAACCTGTCTGGAGAAGTTAGCCAAATGGATGGAATACTCGTGCCTTAAGCTTAATGGAGATAAGATTGAGCTAATGCTCATGGGCAACAACTCTATCTCCAATTTCGGACCGGGCAGGCCAAACTGCCCCAGCCCCCAACCGGCCCCAAAATCCAATATTAAAAGCTTGGGTGTCTGGCTGGTATAGGTCTCTCAAATTCGACCACCAAACAGTGAAACTGGCAGCAAGCTGCTTTGGCATCCTCAGACTGCTCCGGAAAATCTTACCACTTGATAAGCGTGGCTCAAATCCACTGGAGTGACTTACAGCACTCACCTATAATTACCTTATAGGAAGTCAGCCGGACAGTGGAGAAGTAAAAACAAAAGTCTTTATTAGGCCAAACAACACTCATATGAGAGGGCCCTGTCCGACCTCACTCCTAGGAGTGCGAACGAGAGGACTGACTCTCTGCATCACAGCAATACATTATAATGCAATACAGTAAATGGGGTACGCCCCTTGTGGAAAACTACTGAGCCCCAGACCAGTGAACAATGCTCTCATACAGCAGGCATCTGCACCTGCGAGGGATACATTATTATCTCTGTTCAAGGCCAGGGAGCTAGGCTTCGGCGTCTCTGGGCATGAGAACATTGCAGATAACACGAGTTGTTAGTTTCGGCCACAGTGAGCCGAGAAACGAAAACTGCTGTCTTAGTATATTTCTGTATTCCTGCGGGAGGGGCATGAGCGAGCAGAGCCCGCAGGCACAGAGAGTTACAGCAAAATGGTGGCACACAGGCTAAGCTAAGAAACTAATATGGTCACACGTACATTCGAATATAAGTAATAGGTGAGTATATGAATTCAGCATAAGTGCGTTTACGTAAATGCATTAGTTAGTCATATGATGCTAACTCACACGTCATCATGGGGTAATTAGAGCATCGAAAAGTGAATTCTATCAGACCCTCCTTTTAGCATCATTGGCTAACTATAGCCTCATTTAATTGCCAAAAGGTAGTGCCGACATACATTCTAGGGGCAGACCTACATTACTTCATTCGAGAACATCTTCTGCAATAAACATTAACCAACTTGCATCAGCAGGAATTTCAGTTATCATAGAAGTGGTATATTGACCATGCAACTTCTTTTTCGGACGTATATTTGCAGCACACATTGAACAACATGGAGGGAGGCAATATATGCAAAGGCAGCATGACAGAATTACACTCACTACTCCAACCAATCCCATCAGTATTTTCCAGCCCCATGAGGAAAAGGCACCCCAGAGCCACCCTTGGAGAGACCATGTTCCATTATCTTGGTGCAGTTCAGTCGCTAATCTATGCAATTTTTGCACTGCCAAGTTAACAGTCGGGGCAGAGTCAGGGATATAAACACAACAAGATGTCCCGATGACGCGACAGGCCCCGCCCCTATCGGCTAGTATGACGTCAAGGACCATCCTATTCTGGATCGTAAATAATCTCATAGCCTGAACCTCAACAGAGATGTTAGTCGTAATGTCAGCCTCAACCAGAACCACCTTTTCCATTACCCTAGAAAGTCGTCTAATAGCTCTACTGTTGAATATAGGACCCCAGAAAGGAAGCAGACCCTTAGAAAAATCCGTCCATTGCTGATACGAGGTATCTGTCTGATCAACGTCCTCTACTTGAAGTTCCCTCCTTTTACGCTGCTCTTGCGGCTGCTCTTGAGGACTGGGGAATCGTCGATGAGTTCTGTGATAATCAGAGGGGGCCACATATACAGGAGGAATCAGATAAGCCAGGTAGCACACCCCACCCCAACCCTCTGGCAACCATAAGTATCCATTTTCACCGCATACAAAATATATACTGGGTGGGGCAATCAAAGAGGGGCTAACTGGCAGGCGTATTGATGCAGTCACATTACAAGAGCTATTTCCAACCTTGATGGGACCCCTTCCCTCTATACAGAAAAACGGAGGAGGACCCACCACAGCAAGGGGTATCAAAGACTTGGAGCTGCCGTTATTCTTAGGGGGGTGCCTATAAGACAAAGTGGCATTCAATTTCATGAAACTATCCCTAAGTCTATCAGTATCATTAGGTGTCAAGAATCGGCCCAACCTTTTCTCACATGTCTCTATAAAAGTCTGGTCAAAACGTCCATCAGTGTATATTCGTCCAAGGGAAGCTGAAGGCAAAGGGCGTACTCGCATCGTCATTGTCCATCCCCTATTCTGTAGTCGAGGTGTTAGGGAATCTGGCTGTTGGAAATATTTAACTAGACCTATAAGGGTGTACCATCCCACACAACTATTTACCGGAGTCAAAGGAAGAGCAAGGAATCTATCTTTTTTATAAGCAGCAGAGGGCAAAAGCCCACAAACCCAGCAATATGTCATGTTGGTAGTGGCATGTGCATGATGCAAAGTCTTAATAAAAACATTATCTTTATAATTGGTACGTATCATTCTTTCGCCATATTCGACAGTTAACATATTGTGTTCCGGAACAGCAGTAGGTGTGGGTGCAAATGTATGAACGGGATAATTTTTATCTAGGAAGAACAATATCCCAAGAGTCACCAGAAGGGCAATTAAAAATATTATTACCACCACAATTTTTCCCTTTCGGGAAAGGGCCAACCAGGGGGAATCAGGCTCACGTCTCGGGGGAGCTGCAAAAGGCTGCTCCTCATCAGGAATTGGCCGCCCAAAGGGATACATTTTGTATACTCTTCAACACCAAAAATCCAAAAATAAAAATAAAAATCACACTACAACTAAAAAAATAGTCCCAGACAATCCTCAACCGGCCGGAGGGGTTCTTCAACCCTTAAAAAGGGATCTTCTTCCCTGTGTCCTTCAAAGCCTCACAGGCAGGCTTTTACCGTTCATACCTATTCCCACGTCGTTGGTCAGCACTTTGAAATAAGGGAAGCACTTAATTCGGGCCCCGCACCACTCTTTAGTCTCAAAGAACACAATCTTCGGCTAAACACCAGGGCTCTTACAAGTCCATCCCTACCACTAAATCTTCTTTTTCAGAATGTCCACTAAGCCCTTCTTCCAGTATTTAGTCCATCATTTTCCAGCACTGTACTTATTTTCTCCGGGGCCGGAAATTGTAGCGAGTGCTCCCTGGCACTTCGGGATCAGAAAACAGAGCAGGTGTATCAGTGGCAGATGCTGAACTTTCCGATATCTCTTTGCTAGCAACAAAAGGAGTGGTAGAGCTCACGGTATTTTCAATTCCGCTGTGCTCTTCTCCAATCAGTGAAGCATCCGAGAAAGGAACATATCTTGGAATATTTTCACACTCCTGGTCAGCGATGCCATCTTTTACCCATTGATCATAGGGCAACGGGAGCGGGACCCTCTTCACATGAGAGGCATGGGTCCACGCCTTTCTGCCGTCAATCCGCAGTGCTGTGCGCGTGGTGAGGAGCACCTGGCGAGGCTCTGACCATCTCGGCTCCAAACAGGACTTCCGCTGATATCGTCGCACCACGACCCAATCCCCTGGGTGGATGGTGTGTCCAGGCCCCTCCGGCAACGGCTTCAGAGTGTCTGCTACCTGCTGATGAATAGAACGAAGATCTTTAGTCAAAGCATACAGATAATCTGTCAACAGAGGGTAAGGAACTTCTGAAAAGCATTTGGGTCGGGGCACTCCCCAGATATTGGCCGGGCGGCCAAATACCACCTCGTGCGGGGAGACGCCCATTTTTGCATTTACAGTGACTCTTGTGGAAAGCAAAGCTAAGGGAAGTGCGTCTGGCCAACGGAGACCTGTACTCTCACATATTTTGGCCATTTTTAACTTGAGTGTGCCGTTAAACCGTTCCACCAGCCCTGCTGCCTGAGGATGCAAGGCTGAGTGGAACTTCTGGGTGATGTGTAGACCCTTGCATATATTCTTCACTAATTCAGCATTAAAGGACGTGCCATTATCACTCCAGATCACCCTAGGTAATCCGAAGCGGGAGAAATACTCCTTTATCAACATTTTTGCAGTAGACATAGCCGTGCAGTCCTTCGTTGGGAACGCCTCCACCCACCTACTAAAGGCGCATACGACTACAAGGACGTACTTCAAGTTGTTGACTCTTTCCATTTCGATGTAATCCATCTGAATCACCTCAAAAGGGAAAGAGGGGGGTGCAAAATTTCCAGTTGGGACAGGGGTACCCTTTCCAGGATTGTGTCTCAAACACACCATACACTGACGAACCAAATTGGTGGCCATCTTAGAGATATTCTTATTGCTCCATACCGGGTCTAATAGCTTGCAACTGCCCTTCGCACTCACATGGGCAGGACCGTGTGCCATCGTCACTACTGGAAGGACATACGCATTCGGTAACATCCATCGTCTCTTATCTGTCACATCTGTCCAGCATTCATCCGCATCCAGTCGGCCCTGCCCATCCTTCCATGCTCTCAATTCCTCATCCGTCGCCTTGCCCTGTATGTTCTTGACACTCTGTACCGTGTCTGCGAACATATGAATATCTGGGACCCATCGTGCTGGCCCTGCCACAAACATTCGTGGTAGTTTTTCTCTAGCAGTCTCTTTTGCTGTCTCGTCGGCAAAAGCGTTGCCTCGCCCGACATCGTCCACTATTGTCTTGTGTGCGCTACATTTTATCACAGCCAATCTTTTGGGTAAAGTCAGTGCCGTTAGTAGTCGTAGTATCAGTGGGCCATGTTGGATGCGTTGTCCATGGGAGGTCAAGAATCCCCGTTCTGCCCAAAGTCGCCCATAATTATGAACCACGCCAAAGGCGTATTGGCTATCGGTGTAAATGTTGACATCCAACCCCTCACTCAACTCACATGCTCTCATTAAGGCGATAATCTCGGCAGCCTGGGCAGAATTGTAAGGTATTCTAGAAGTCTCTACCACCGTCTGTAATGTCGTTATTGCATATGCTGCTGTCGATGTCCCATCTGGTAATTTAAAACAGGATCCATCAACATACAGTTCCCCGTCTGGTTCTTCCATGGGTCTGTCTGTCAGATCCACCCTCCCCTTTGTCTCCTCCTCAGTCCTATACAAGCAGTCATGTATGTCGTCATCATTTGTGTCACTATCTGTGGGGATAGGTAACAAGGTGGCGGGGTTCAATGTGGCACATCTTTTAATTGTCACATGGGGTGCAAAAAGGGTCATCTCATAACCCGTCAGACGAGCGCTTGTTAAATGCTGCGTCTGTGTCCTGTTCAATAAAATGTCCACAGCATGCGGTACCATTACTGTGAGGTCTGATCCCAGCACGAGCCCTGCCGATTGTCTTATAGAGACCGCAGCAGCCGCCGTGGCTCTCAGACAACTCGGCAGCGCTCTTGCCACATTGTCAAGCATTGCAGAGAAGTACGCACACGGTCTCTGCTTCCCCCCGAAACACTGAGTTAGGACAGACAACGCGCAACCTTCCGCCTCGTGCACGTAAAGAACAAAAGGCTTCTGGTAATCAGGTGTTCCAAGAACTGGTGCCGAACACAAAGACCTTTTTAGTAACTCAAAAGCCTCCTGACATGCGGGGGTCCAGGGTAGGGGTTCGCGCACTTCTTTGGTAGTCAGATACAATAGGGGTTTTGTTAGTAATGCATAGTTAGGTATCCACTGACGACAATATGATGTTATGCCTAGGAACGCGCGCACCTCTCGCTGCGTGTTAGGTACCTGCATGTTAGTGATCGCTTTTATGCGCTCCGGCGTCAATCTCCTCCCCACTTTCGAAAGGAGGTGACCGAGGTAGGTGACCTCCGTTCGACAGTATTGAAATTTCGGAAGGGACACCTTATGCCCCCTCTTAGCCAAGTGGTGTAACAATTTTACAGTAGCATCCCGACAACCCTGCTCGTCGTCCGAAGCTATTAGGATATCATCCACGTACTGCAACATTACGTTGCCCGGTGGAAGTTCCAAATCATCCAATTGTGCCTTCAGGGCCTGACTATATATACTAGGACTCTCAGTGTACCCCTGAGGAATTCTCTTGAAGCGGAAGCTACGGCCAGCCAATGAGAATCAGAAAAGATACCTGCTGTCTTCATGTACTGGGATACTGAAGAAGGCATTTTTCAAATCTAGGACAGAGAAATATTTGGCCGAAGGTGGAATCATTGTCAATATCGTAGTGATGTCCGAGACCACCGGGTACTGTGGCTCCACTACTCTATTCACCTGGCGCAAATCAATCACGAATCTATAGACATCAGGAGTATTATCTGTTGCATCAGGTGACCGTCTTTTAAGTATAGGCAAAATAGGACTGTTACATATATTCGAATCAGTCTCTTCCACTACTCCAGACTGTATCAAATCTTGAATTATTTGTAACAAGGCCTTCTCACCCTCTCTAGGTATTTTGTATTGTGGAATTCTGGGCAATTTGGCTCCCACCTTCACTCTTATTGACACCGGGGCAATGTCCATTCTCCCCACATCATTATCACTGACAGCCCACAAGCTGTCGGGAATGCCTCGAAACTCAGGTGGCAGCGGGTCGTCTTTTGAAAAGCACTGTAGTGGGCGGGCAACATTGGGGCCTAGAGTAAGGTACACGCCATCCGGAGAACAATAGATAGTGGCATGCAATCTTTTCAATAAATCTAAACCCAACAAATTTTCACCACAATTTGATGTCAATAGAAACGGCGAATCAACAGTAAAAGGACCAATCGTTAACGTGAGAGGTTTAGAAATGGGGCTAATCACCGGAGTTCCCGCGAAACCCACGGATATGTTATTCTTGCCAGACAGAGCCGCCCCTGGGACCCGAGAACGAGCCACTGAACTTTTCATTGCACCCGTATCCACTAGAAATTTCTGTTGGGACCCTAGTAAGTCGGCTTCGACATAAGGTCCCCTCTGATCAACTTCCATAAGTACTGGTCCCATGCTCTGTCCTACGCTGTCCTAGTTGTGGGAAAACCCTGTCAAATCATCAACTGAGTAATCATCGTTATAGTACTGGGCACCATCGCTCTGTAACTGCTGCCTATTGGTATTATTGTCAAAATAATTGCCACCCGGCCTCCTGCCTCCTTCCGATCGTACCACCTGTCTTCCATTATCATCACCACCTCTTCCTCGTCCGCGCCCTACACCAGCGCTCGCCTGAAGCAGCGGGCAATCCCTCCACCAGTGCCCCTCCTGCTTGCACTTCGCGCACTGATTCGGTCCCAGCCTGTCCCTGCTCTCACCTCTGCCAAATCCACCTCCGCGGCTCAGCCCCGCACCCCTTCCTCTGCCTCTCGCCACTTGCTGCAACAAAACCCTCGTCTTCAAATCTTTAGCCTTCTTCTCCTGCTTATCCTTGTTCTCATTTTCCCTGTGTTCGTAATATTGTGCCATACTTAGTATTCCCGAAGGAGAGGACGTCGTCCACGTGCTCTCCGACGCTTGCAGTCTAGCTGATATTTCAGGCAATAAGTTTGTGACAAACCTGTTGACGAAGAGCCGTAAACCCCCATCCTGTGACACATCCTGCCCACTAAAATCCATAAACGTTTCCTCAAACCTCGTAAAGAAATCAGAGACCGCCTCATCTTTCTTCTGCTTGCAAGCCGTCAGCTTGTCCCAATCTACCTTTTTCGGGGGAATGAGGGAATGCATATATTTTATAATACGCCCTGGCAAAGCTAATATTTCAGCCTTCGGCTTCTCTCCTGGCTTACGCTCTTTGTCCCAATCCTGCAACTCCTGCCATGTACCACCCAGCTCCTCCGTATGATCCGTACCTTTTACTTGTCGCCACACATCAACCGGGACCAAAAGCCCAAAAAACAATTCAACATCAGCCAACGTCATCACAGTAGAAGACGCCGCTTCCGTAAGCTCTTTATAATAGGCGGTCGGATTCTTTCTAGAATCCGGCAGCTGAGCCTTCAATGACAACACCTCACTTCTCTTCCATGGCGTGTACACCCATTGCTCCTGAAAATGCGCATCAATTCTGTTCCTTGTAACAGCCTTCGTGACTGGGTCTAACAACTCGGGGACCTCGGGATGAAAGATAGGGTGCACCTCTCGCATTGGGTGGAGACCCGGGAAATGGGGTGTACCGGCAGAGGGTAATTCATTCCTGTATTGCAAAAGCGCGCGCAGACTACTCATCACTTCCTTGACCCCCGTGTTTGTTCTGTACGCTCCAGCCTGTATATCCCGCAAAACCGCCGGGGCCACACCTCCATATCCCTGCTCCCATAGCGGTATCAATACACTAGCCATGTGCCACAAAGCGTGCTGCTGCATTAACGGCTCAAAATCTTTCATGGTGGACCAGAGTTCTTCGAACGAATAAATATTATTCCTGGCCCATTGACATGCCTGGTTAGCCACCAAACTTTTTTCATCCAAACCAACAGTAGAACGTGTAAGCAGCTTCCGTACCTGTGAGAACAATCCGCTACCTGCGCCGCGACTCGGTGTTAGCATCTCCTGACTGGGGGTGGTGCTAGCTGAAACAGTAGGGAGTGCTAAAGAAAATGGCGAGGGGGCAGGTGAAGCGGGCTGGAGTAGAGAAACGAGGGGTGTCGAGGGCAGGGATTGTTGGGGGGCACTCGCTGAAGGACCTGGAATGGCGCTACTAGGGGCCGAAAGTGGCAAGGAGGGGTACAATGGCTGCGGGGCATACGGGGGTGGGGGTCGGGCATTCAAAATGTCCTCCATCTCATCTGGGTCGTCCTCTCGTACTACGTAACTTTTATTTTCTTTCAACCTACAAAGTCTATCTGCGCGCTCCATGCGTAGTGCGTTCTCATTCCCCACCTGTTCCTTCGCTTTCTGTGCCATAGTCTGGGTGGACTTTTTATACTCCTCTTTCTCCTCTCGCATCTTACGTTTCCTGACCTCTTTCTGCCACATTCGCAAAGAGTCGAACATACTCTGGCGGCTACGCCTAGCAAACAGTTTGTCTTGCAAATAATCCAATTTAGCTTCATCAAAAGAACCCGTCAAAGGCCATTGTAAATCCACATTATCAGCAGTGTATCGATGCCACAAAGTACCAAACAAAATCGGGACCAGTCCATGTTTAACATACATATCAAAACTCGGTGTCCCTTCAGGAGGCGCGGGTTGGCTCTCGGCCAGTCTAGTATCTGAGGGTCGACAACAGCATCCAAAACATCGCAACTTGCTAAGACACGGCATCTTTACTTTATCTCGAATCACAACTCAAATTCATTCACACACAAACATATAGACGAACCACGTACACATATACAAGATCTCCAAAACACGTGTTACCAACTGGGACAAGGCCCGTCGACCAAGTCCTGGGGAACCTGGACTCTACCGCAGACCGAACAGTACGCTAACTGTTCTGAGGACGGGGACCGGATCCGCTACCCGTGCGGCACTATGGATCACTGCGCGCTTTACCGCGGGAAACCCGGATCACACCTCCACTGAATCACCACACTAGGAGTTCAGAGTAAGCGCGCCAGAGTCTACCCACAATGAGCCACGCCTTCACCACAGTACCATGCGGTCGGATCGCCACAAACAATTACCTCGAAATACGTCCCCAACCCCGTCAAGTCTGTCAGAGCACCAACTCGTACCCTGAGTTCCCCGGAGCACACTAGCCCCAGGAGCACACCGGCTCCTCAAACCATCGGAGACATTTTAGTCTCCCGGAACACTCCCGTTCCTGCAGCAATCACAGGTGGACCACTCACCTTCCGTATGCGGCACCGACCTCTACCGTTCTCCACCTCCGGCTGCCAGGACCAACACGGTCAGCTTCAAGTTCCGCCTTCTGGACCCCGGCGTAGGATCCAAACCGGGACCTCTCCCGATCAGCAGGGTGGGGCAGCGCTGCGAGAACCAAGCTCGGCATCAAATGGGATCCCGGGCCCACCGTGCCGACCAGCGGGTCCCCGGTCTTCTGCTACCCACTTACGGGTGAGAAAGATCCTTATCGCGGGGTCCCTATTCGGGCGCCATCTGATAAGCGTGGCTCAAATCCACTGGAGTGACTTACAGCACTCACCTATAATTACCTTATAGGAAGTCAGCCGGACAGTGGAGAAGTAAAAACAAAAGTCTTTATTAGGCCAAACAACACTCATATGAAAGGGCCCTGTCCGACCTCACTCCTAGGAGTGCGAACGAGAGGACTGACTCTCTGCATCACAGCAATACATTATAATGCAATACAGTAAATGGGGTACGCCCCTTGTGGAAAACTACTGAGCCCCAGACCAGTGAACAATGCTCTCATACAGCAGGCATCTGCACCTGCGAGGGATACATTATTATCTCTGTTCAAGGCCAGGGAGCTAGGCTTCGGCGTCTCTGGGCATGAGAACATTGCAGATAACACGAGTTGTTAGTTTCGGCCACAGTGAGCTGAGAAACGAAAACTGCTGTCTTAGTATATT
This sequence comes from Lissotriton vulgaris, assembly GCF_964263255.1. Lineage (NCBI taxonomy): Eukaryota > Metazoa > Chordata > Amphibia > Caudata > Salamandridae > Lissotriton > Lissotriton vulgaris. The sequence continues at coordinate 699,809,981 of NC_141699.1, forward strand.
TCTGTATTCCTGCGGGAGGGGCATGAGCGAGCAGAGCCCGCAGGCACAGAGAGTTACAGCAAAATGGTGGCACACAGGCTAAGCTAAGAAACTAATATGGTCACACGTACATTCGAATATAAGTAATAGGTGAGTATATGAATTCAGCATAAGTGCGTTTACGTAAATGCATTAGTTAGTCATATGATGCTAACTCACACGTCATCATGGGGTAATTAGAGCATCGAAAAGTGAATTCTATCACACTCCTTCCTATGTCAGCTAGGAGAGTCATGGTCCAGGCACTTGTTCTCTCCTGCCTGGACTACTGGAATTGCCTTTATTTTGGTGCCCCAAAATCCACAATTAGAAAACTTGAAGTTGTGGGGGGTGGGGGGGTGGATCTGGTTTCACTGACTTGTTAACTCAAAATGGTGGCTGGGGGTGCACTGCTTAACATAAAGGTCTCAGCGCAGAGCAGAGGAGAAATTTGGAGGGAAAAACTGGTAGGCATTGGGAATGAGAGGGAAAAACTGCAGATTTTGGGCTGCCTCAAATTATAAAGCGCTCTGATATCCTTCGGGATCAAGCTCGTGCTATATAAAACTTTATAAATGAAAGTGAAAACTGTGCAGCCAGGTTGCTGCTCAATACCCCCAAAACTCAGTCTGCCAAGCCTGCCCTCAAAACTCTACAATGGTTGCCAATAAACATGCAAATAAAATTCAAATTACTGTGTATAGCAGAGAAGACCCTCAGGGGCAAAGGACCCACAATCAATCATTCTCTTGTCATCTTCTATTGCCCCGTGAGATGCCTTCGTTAAGCCAACCTATTTCTAGCATCAGTCCCCAAAACCAAAAGGGCTCTATCTAGAAGCTGCTCCTTCTCATATAACACTGCCAGATTATGGAATGCCCTCCCTCCTCACCGCCACTCAATGACTCATCACCTCTCCTTTCCTGTTCCGAGTTTTGCAGTAAAGGCCAAAAACCAGGTCAAACCTCCTGAATTCAGCCTAAACAATGTGTATAAAACTTCAATACATGTGGTATTGTGTGGTAAATCTGAATTTGAATGTGAATCTCAATTTTGCAACTGGAAAAGGAGAATATGAAGTATACCCCACACTCAGCAATTACCTCATCCTGTGTATTAATGTTTAACAGGTGTAGTAAATATCTGGCTCGTCGATTAAGGATGTTAGCATGAAAGACAAGTGAACGTTGTAAGATATAGGAAATAACAGTGGGGGAGTTTGAGCGGTTGGCCAACTACCAAAGAAATGCTAAATAACTATTGTTAAAGGTAAAAACCTCTCTTTTGAATATTAGCAAGTCACTCCTATGTATACCTTGTTGCCCACAAGGTGGGGTGTGTGATATTTAAAAACCAGAGTATAGATTTAAATACTAATACTATATTTCAGGGACTAGGTAAAAAAAATATCTAAACAACTATTTTTAATGGTTATTCAAATCCAGTTCAATGGTGAAATCAGATTTTAATTAATATTAAGGCAATGTAACTTTTAGAAATGTACCCCTTACCTGCCTGAACTGTCATTGTATTTGCCCTCACACACTACTTTGTGGGCCTGTTTGCAGTAAGGAAACCGGAATTACTGAAGAAGTGAGTAGGGTCAGCAGTGGGAACTGTTACCTCATTGGTTAGGGAATGCCAGGAGTCACCCCACCCCCCTTAGCTTGCTCCAAGTATAAATGTGGTACCTCCAGGCACCCACTCTCTCTTTTGTACCCAGGACATTGAAGTGGACTCCAAGTGTCAGTTGGCTGGCCTCCTGTGTGGCTACAGAGAAACAACACGATTCAGAAGGCCTTTTCCTAGAAGTTCCGAGCTGACCAGTGCCAACTGGACCTGACCTGCCCCCTGCTGTTGTCCCATGTCTGACATTCTGGGAGTCTCGCATAGTCTCCCCTGTGGTCCTGAGGGGCTTCGAAAGTATACTCTTTTAGTTGATTGGGAATTAAAAGGCCAAGTCAAAAGGGAAAATATTTGACAAGGATGAACTTGGTTGGTGTGTGCAACCCTTGTTACACCTCTGTCTGCTTCAAAACGTGCTTAGGTACTGTCCTACTGTGGTTATTGATTATCACTAGCACTTTGTGCTTATTAGCGTTACTTCTACTTAAAATTTTATAATTCATATCTCCATTTATCCTTATTGGATTTTTATCATGTTGGTGTCATTTTGTTTATTGAATTTTTCAAATTCAGTTTGGGTTTTTTATTGTTGCTGTTTTGGTACGGTAGAAATACTTTGTACATTGCTCCAAGTAAGCCTGTCTGCTCTGTGCCAAGTGGTTGTGGCCAAGTTAATTTAGAGAGATGGAGGGCTCACTCTTTCAAGGGCTGTGATTATTCTTTGAAGTGGGCAGCCACCTGAGGTTCCGTGATTTCTGAATCTGGGTAATAAAGGTCATGGTTCCGTTACGATTTTGGTAACAGCGAACCGTAAACAGTGAGCTCAGCAAGCATGAGTGTTTTCGTCATGTTCCACCAATGGATTCACTGTGTATTTGACGATTTCGTTCTGAAACCCTTGGGTTCCATTTTGTGCATAGCAGCCATTGTGTGGTTGCCCTCACATAGGCTTATGACTGTGGCTGAACAAGTCTCTGGGACACATGCACCTTAGCTTGAGTTGTGCTGACTCCTGTTTGACTTGAGTGAACTGACCCTGTTGCCTGAAGCTGACCTTGCCAAACCAGTTCTTGCCCTTTAGCTGATCAAGATTAAGGATCAGAGCACAGGACATTGTAAAGTTTTTACTGCACACTAACATGCCTTATCCTACTTCTATCTGTTTCTGTTTCCTTCTTTATGGTCTATTTATGATGTGGGCTGCGGGCCTTTTTATTATGTGCTTGTCCGGCTTGTCTAAAAAAGAATATTTATCTTGGGTTTGTTTGATGATTAATTATGGGCTGGGCAAACTGAAAAATGGGTTTGTCATCATGCAAATGATTTTGTCGTGGAAACATGTGAGTGGTCAAACTGTAAATAAGGAATGTTTGCCTGAAGCACAATTTTTGGCATAAAAAGGGACGACCTGCTTTGTAAAGTTGAGCAGTCTCCTGAGAACATACACTGTGTTGTACTTCTAGGATCTCTGTTACTGGCTGCAGCTAATAAATTTGATCTTTGACGCCACCAAGAAGTATCCTGTGTCTCTGTATTCTAAGACAGGTGAACCCCAAGACTTTGGGCGTGCCCCGGGCGCTGCTGGGTTTAAATCCTGGTTCTTCACACCCATGCTAAATAATAATCCACTCTCTTACACTGACCATGCCTGGATTTAGCCTATCTACATCTGTTGTACCTCATCAGCTTAGTTTACAGTTCAGGGTCTGACCTTTGCTGGAATGTTAAAGGGGTGCTTATAATTTCTGCCTCATTTCCTGATTAAAACGCCACTTTTCATGTGCTGAGACTCCCCAACTCACCCATTTCTGCAACATCTCTGTCAACCTGCTCATCCTGCTGGAATCTTCAAGTCTGGGATGCAGGGCCGCAGTGGGATAGCAAACCAGCCCAGGGAATTACGACCTGCGGGGGAGGGGGAAGGATGCGGGGGCTGGCGGGACCACTGCTGTTGCGTTTTTGTTACAAGGGACCAGCCCCCAGTAACAAAAACAGTCCCCACTGGTCAAAAACCGGTCCAACCCTTCCAACCCACCGGGGAAAAGCCCGGTGCCCACTACGACCAGTCCGGCCCTGATGGGTGGGGACCTGGGTGCTCCTCTCACTCCTAGCTGCCTTCCATGGACACTGTATTTACTGCTGGTTGCCAATTGTACAACCTACCACAGATCCACTGCATTTCTGAGGAACGTTCAACCTTTCAATGAGGGCCCCAACTTCGGTCCCAAACATACTGAAACACTATGAAAGGAAGTACACTCTTGGTGAGAGAAACAAGATCTTGGGCTCCGTTTTGGGAATCTACGTTGTTTATCATGCATTTAGACAAGACTCTGGGCCCTATTACCACTTTGGTGGTCCTACTGCTGACAGTGCAATGTACCATCTGCTGTAGGGCCGACAAAGCTACAGTGTGACCGCCTGCCACATTAGGAGTCAAAACTTGACCTGGTGGGTGGTCCTGTGGCAGTCTGTGAGGCTCATAGAAGAGCCTCACATGCAGACCCCCATTGCCAGAGCACCAACTGCACCTTCCTGGACGGTGTGGCATACATGCCTACCCTTCAGGAAATGGGGTGGCAAATACAGTGGAGCACTACATGTGCACTCCCAGGCCCAAATACAGCAGAGGGCCCTTCTAGGGCCCCCTTTGTTGCCATTTTGCCACCCTTTTCATGGTGGGTTAATCACCATGAAAAGGGCGGTTAAATAGCAACTCAGAATATGCTTGGCTGTGCCAGCTGCAGCACCATAAGCATATTCCTGCCATTGAAAGACCGCCAGCCCAATAGGATCCTTGATCCCGGAGGTATCATGGCGGTCTGACCGCCGCAGTCGTAATACTGTGGGTGGTCCCATATAGGGTCAATGACGGACCATCAGCATGGACCGACAACCTCATAATAAGCCCCTATATATCCTTGTGGGTAGTGTGCCCTAGGTGTCCTTACTGGTCTTACATTCCTTATTCATTTATTTTTGTATATACTCTGTTCTGTGGCTTGTTAAAAGGTATACCATGTCAGGGGACTATCTTCTGTTTGAGGTGTCTGCTAATTAATTTGGCCTCTGTTAGTCCATCATCTTTTGTAGTGAGGTAGACCCTCCTCACATATCCAAAAGAAGGGTGGGGATCTCTGCACAAAAATCCCTGGAGGTGCTTATGTTTCTTTTGCTTAGTCTACGGCTCCTAAAATGTTTGTATTGCATAGGTTTAGCGCTTCATACCACTGAAGAGGCACCAAAGCACTTTCTTAGCAGGATGGTGTGGTGGCAAACACTTTTTGCCCATGAGCAACTAGAAACCCACAGCCTTAATCTGTAGAAATATTTCATAGTAGAACCGCATGAAGCGAACCGTCAGTTTTCTAGTCAGCAATCACTGTAAATTACTATAGATTAAAGCTGTTGGAGTTCTGAGGCATACCGTGAATCTCCAGAGTATATATAACTGAAGTATTTCTCTATTAAGGAGTGGTAGAACAATTGTCATTACTCAGGCTGTGACTTGCTGCATGACACATTACAGACTCAATCATCAAGCCTCTATTACTTTCCTCATAAACCTAAATAAGCTGCTCAACATTCTGAAAGAGCTACAAGGGGTCAACTGTTTTTAACGTTTACAGGCCTGAAGATGGTCTTATTGATGAAAGCATAAGGACCGAAACATCGACAAATACACTTCTTTCTTAAATATCATTTGTTTTATATGAAAAAGTGTACACAATTGTTACAGTGAAGGGGTTAATCATTGTGAGTTAATCCTACAAGTACTCTATATTAATTCTCAATATAAAATAATTTTTATACTAACACCCGTGTTTTGATATATTTGTTTATGATTAGATCTTGTGTTCTCATTTTGAGAATAACAATCTAAGTATGTTTATATTCTACGAAAAGATATTCTAAAAAGAAATTACATTGCAAGTAATATTTGTTAGCTTGCCTTGAATGGTGAACTAAAAGAGTAAAAACAAGGATTGAAATAAATCCCTTGAAGGCGCATTTACCTGTTCATTTGAATCTGCCCAAGCCGTCAAGGGTATATTGGGTTTCCTATTTTATTAGATATGCACCAACACAGACACCCTTGCACCATAGGGCAAGTGTGTCTGAAGTGTGGTCGCCACAGTTTTTATGCAGGAAGGGATTACATGCTGCACAAAACTTTGCTGATAGGCAGTTCGCTCTTTGTATGTGTGCTGCATAATGGAGCACATTTGCACAGAGGAAGTAACAAGGAGAATACGCCAGCCTTCAAGGGGTGCCGGATTTTGGTGCAAATTCATGTCTACACGTCTTTGTAAATATTGATTTGCGTCAACATCCATATGTAGATGCACAGGAATATCCATGCACCACCCATGGAACACCTGCTTGACCCAAAGTAATGCAAGGCAGCGCAATGCACAGCATTGCAATACTTAGCCCAGATTAACAAACATTTTGCGATGCGTTTGCATAGCATAAGTGACACAATCCTGCACAAATTGTATTTTTGTATTTACTTTTCAGTGTAAACTTGTTGTTTTGCATTTCTATGCGTCAAGGGGCGTTCCATTTGTGGCCAATGGGAGTTTCCATGCAACCGCACATGGCCTTTGGCGAAAAACCGTATCTACTAGCAATAGTACACAGGATTTTGTACCAATAATTAATGCCATTTGACAGCAGGCAATGTAAAGGAGAAATGCGTTTCTTGCTCCTAATGTTTCACACTTTGCATTTGTGCTACATTGTGCAGCACACATCCAAAGTGGGAAACATTTTAAAGTTAGTAAAAGCATAGTATTCTACCTTGGAAGGGCACCCTTCCAGTTCAAAATCTATGGAAGACTCACACACTTTTACGCTATGGGGCCAAGGTGTGTGCCTGGAGCCAGGCAGCCGAATTATGTGACAGTACCAAGAAGTGAGCAGGATAGTGCCATCTTTTTTCCTGCTCTTTCCCTCTCACCAGCGCGGCGCAGAAATTTGAATGCCCCTGCATTCTCTGTGGTACGTGGGCAGGGCAAGCACTTCAGGCCCCCACAGCCCTTCATTCGACCTACGCCTCATGAATATCTGTATGATATGGGAGTCACAGGGGCCTTTCCTTACATTCTGCAGGCGCCACTGGCAACAATTATTTATGTGGCACATTTTGGACACATTTTTAAACGTTTATGAAAAAAATAGAAGCTAAATGGGATTACTTTATTCCAGACTCGTGTATTTCTGTGGTGCTCTGCACCAAGTCAGGGAATGCAGAGCGCGCGCCAGCGGACCGGCCCTTCTACTCCACAGGTGCGGCCTGTCACAGTGATTCACGGCTCAGCTGGAGGTCAACGGCTCCTCTCCTGTGCTTCGCCGGTAGACCATGGTGTGCCGTACTGCACACCGCCGAGTGTGCCAACACAGCTGCCACAACACCCTGTGCCAGGCCTGCCCAACACCCTCCGCTGTCAGCCTGATTAATGGCGCTCTCCACTTCACACATTTCTCACAGGCAGCCAACACTTGTTCAGCTCGCCTTTAATCGCCCATTTGTCATCCTGGCAAGGTTTAGTGTCTGGAATGTGTAATGAGCCCTCCCGGAGTTTGTCCTGTTACTCTGCCCTGGGGCCTTGAGGTAAGAGGGTGTGCCGCGGGCACCCACCTGACATTTCTTTCATTCCATGTGTTGGCAGCGAGAACCTGGGAACAGCAGAATATTGGAACAAAAAGGCCCAGCCATTGGTTGCTCGGCTCCAGTGGCCAATCATGGCAGGTGTGCTGGCGTTTTTTAAGGCATGGTACAGCCTAATGCGCCCACACGTATCCGGGCAATTATCATAAAAGCTGCGCGAGTTGCAGACAGCACGCGCTGAGTAGAAGTTGCCTGCACGTGTTTCAGAGCTGTACTTTCAACAGCTCGTGTACTACCTGGCAGGATTTCCGATTTTACTGTATGCACTTAAGGTTTAGAGTAAAATGTCTTAAAAACAGTAGCACAGGTCCGCACTGAGACCTGGCTGGCTCGAGATTGCACAGAGAGCACTGACGTGCCTAGAAGCATACTTGTCACGTATAAGCACATCTGATTGCAAGGTAGTTACTTAACCAGCGGCCTTCTTAAAATTGGACGTTATTGTGATACTGACAATGTTTCCCTGTCACTCATATGTGTGTCCTAGTAACACTCCTCACCAGCAGCCAATCAGAAACCTCCCACTGCCAATGAAAACTTAGTTATTGTCACATACTTTTTCTGCATTTTAGAGAGAAACAATGTCTCAGTTACAGTTGTTCCAAATTTACCTTTGTTATCAAAGGGAACGCACCATCTTCACTATAGAGACTTTGGGCCACATCTACAACCGTCAGGTTTTGCACCTCGCAAATTGCGATTTTTAGAGACTCGCAATTTGAAAGTCGCAAAAACTGATGTATAACAGTGTCTCAGACACTGTCTGATATTCCCAAATTGGTCACAAGGGATCTCCCTCATTAATATTCATGAGGCAGGTCGCATTTTGCAACCCATTGGGAATGGCCAGCACTCACAGAGATGGTGGCCTGCTTGGGTCAGCAGACTATCATGTCTGTTACTGCTTTTCAGCCGCGGCACATTGTGGGAGTACCTGCCGGGGGGGGGGGAGTGACGTGGGGAGGGGGAGGGGCAGGGTGGGGGGTAGTAATGTATGGATTATGGACCTTAACAGGTAAGTAAACATATAAATAAATAAAACAAATTTCGTTGCGCGCACTGCATCGCATTTGGTGATGCAGGGCACGCAACAAAATTTGTTTTATTTATTTATATGTTTACTTACCTGTTAAACTCCGTAATCCATACATTACTACCCCCCACCCTGCCCCTCCCCATCCCCACGTCACCGCCGGCAGGTAAACCCACTACCGGCCGCGACTGCTGCTTTTTAAATAAATCAGTTTTTTGTTTTTCAAATGCATCCCGTTTTCCTTAAAATAAAGTGTTGCATTTCAAAAAAAATGTTGGAAAGTTTGCTTTTCATATTTTGTACAGTGGGCAGTGGTCCATGGGACCACTGCCTGTTCTGAAAAAATGTTGACGACCCATATTTGCGAATTGCTTACCACCAATTTGAAAATGGTAGTAATCTGAAAATGTTTTGCAACTGCATTTTCTGTTGCAAATCTTTCATACATACCAGTGTGACTTGCTATTTGGAAGTGATGCCCCTTCCTATTAGCAACTCGCAAACCCTATTTTGTGAGTCTGTAATAGGTTCCCAACTCGCAAAATAGGGTTGGTACATAGCAAAATGCATTTTATATATACTGCTAATGGCTGAGTGGGTAGATGATAAATCAGAGGGCGCTGTAGTGCACACTGGGTTAGAGAGGCAGTAGCCTCAGGCTGCACAAGGAGAGCAGTGGCACGTGTCATGTTGCATGCTCAGGATATCGCAAAACCCTCGTCCAGCCCATGGACATACAACAAAGGTCTACCTTAGCCCTGTGCCTGGATGAAGCTAGCCTTGGACCAGGGACTAAATGAGTCACACAGTCTGCATAGCAGCCTATCCTTGTGAGCTTATGGGTTTTCCACCCTCTGAGGCAGCCAACCAAATTCTCAATGTGGCTGGCGCGGGGAGGTGCCCACAAGTGGGATATATACCTTAACCCTCTGTCATTCCTCATGAATTATGGGGGAACTAGGGCTTCCTGAACCAGCCCTAGAGCCATGGAATAACAATCTCTTGATGACAACACCACTCCTCACCACCCATCACCCAATACCTATAAATATATAAAGATACGTGTTATAGGTACTATGCTTACTGTGTATGTTGTGCTTTTCAGAGACAGGTGCGTAGTTCTGCTTTACAGGAGGAGACATGGCCTTCTCTAGTGACCCAACACCTCGGTGTGTCTCCTGACACAAGCATGATCGATAAACTGGCAGGTGGTAACAGAGGGCTCCAAATGCCCCTGCTGGTTGGCAATAGTAGGTGACTGCCCTAGGACAAGAAGCATCAGAACCCACTAACCACTTTGATAGGGAACAAGCACACTAATCAGTCAGTTGATTTATGTGTGCCCTTTTAAGTTTTCCCTTCCAGGGTCCACCATGTGTCGTATAGTAGGGCCATAGGGGAAAAAAAGTGACAACTGCCTCACCCGAAATAGGTTGTGCAGCCATCACTGAAGCCTGGATCAGAGTCACAGACGACCAATCAGATCAAGGGTTTCTGATGGTTGAGCCTGGTAATGCCCAGCAGTCAGAAACCCTGATTTCCACACCACTAACAGGAACTGTGGGAACCATGAGTTTGGTGAATGGGGCACTGGTTTTGTTGGTGGATGCCCCATTCATCAACTTCTAAATGAGGCCCATACATTTGTGGAACATACTGCCCATTGATGAATGCACACATTTTCAGATTTTGTATAAATGTATTTGTATAGCAAATGGTTAAAATTTGGCACTTGTACAATCTGTGGCTCTGATAACATGTAAGAGATTTGCTATCATGGAAGGTATGCTTTGCGAGATGCAAAGTGGGTTTTACTGTGGAGTGCGAGTCAGGATTGGTTCAGGAACACATGGCCAAAATGGGAAACAACCGTTACAACGCAACTATTACAACTGACTACTTTTACAACGCAACCACTACAACGCAGGATCCTTTACAACGAATGCCTTTACAACGCATGACATTACATCGCAGATGCTATTACAACGCATGCCATTACAACGTAAGTATAGGTAAGTATATCATTTTATTAAAACATTTATTTAATTAAAAAAAATTAAATATCATTAATTTAATAAATATTAAAAATAAAAATAATTAACAATATAAAAAGTACTTTAAATAAATTAAATTAATTAATTTAAGTCATTTTAATATTTATTAAAAAAAGTTCTTAAAATAAAAAAATATAAGTTATTTTTACCCATACACTATCCAGCACTTACCCTACTATTACACCCCCTTGGAGTTAGAATAGTAATTTTTACCCCTACACTATCCAACACTTACCCTACTATTACACCCCCCTGGAGTTAGAATATTATTTTTTACCCCTACACTATCCAGCACTTACCCTACTATTACATCCCCTGGAGTTAGAATAGTGTTTTTACCCCTACACTATCCAGCACTTACCCTACTATTACACCCCCCTGGAGTTAGAATAGTAATTTTGACCCCTACACTATCCAGCACTTACCCTACTATTACACCCCCCTGGAGTTAGAATAGTAATTTTTACCCCTACACTATCCAGCACATACCCTACTATTACACCCCCCTGGAGTTAGAATAGTAATTTTTACCCCTACATTATCCAGCACTTACCCTACTATTACACCCCCCTGGAGTTAGAATATTATTTTAAAACACCTCCACAATTTTATATATATATATATATATATATTTATTTACAAATACATTTAAATAAAATTATTATTTAATAAATAAAATCAATTTAATATTTAATAATTACATTAAAAAAAATATATACTTACCTATACTTACGTTGTAATGGCATGCGTTGTAATAGCATCTGCGATGTAATGTCATGCGTTGTAAAGGTATTCATTGTAAAGGATCCTGCGTTGTAAAAATTGCGTTGTAATGGTATGCGTTGTTAAAGTATGCGTCGTAACGTCATACATCCCAGAAAACGCCATACAGCAAACAGTTCTACTTGTACTAGTATTGCATGTGGCCTCCATGTTGCCAGTCAAATAGATTTGTTGCAAGGGTCTAGTGTGATTTTAAATGAGGCCCATCATTGCTCGCTGTCCTCGCTTGTTCTTAGGGCTAAGAAAGTTTGGACTAACCACGCTTTTGCTAAGTAGTGCAACCAAGCATGACAATAATACATTTCCATTTTTATTAGATCTGGGAGCACGAAGATGACTGTTTCTCAGTTCATTCCATATTTCATGCTTTATTGGGATTTTGAAGCATATCAGTACAATGTTACTTTGTGCTACATAAATCAGCTTTTTCACCAAAATCTGCTTTAGGATCCTTTCATTTGTTCATTCTAACAAGTGCACTGACTTCCACTAAACCAAAGGTGAATACTATGCTTGTTCAAAGCTTAGCAATTATCTCTGAGGCTTACTTGCAATAAGATAGACATAACACGTTAAAAAAATTGTTTCTCTAGGTAAATTAGCTGAACCCATAATGTCTTACGGCCTCACACTTACCAAATACGACTTAGAGGCCATGCCCCTCTAGCAGAATGAGCTTGAAATCTGTCTCCTTTCATTCCTGGGTGAGATATAAAGTATTCTCCATTTTTTCTAAAATTCCTGTAGAGGGGAGGAGCCAAGATGGCGGACGGGACGGACGTGTGAGCGCCCGGCTCCCCAAGCCGTCTGCTTCGCATTGATATCCTGGCACTAATCCTTGCTTACACCGCGCTGAGACGATGACATGAATGCGCTGATGACAGTCGCTTTCATTTGCGATCTCCGCCGGCCGTTTTGGATGAAGACTCGAGGAACTAGCCGATCACCGGGGCTGCTCACGATCCTTGTGCCGATTGCCGCCGCAGGTCACTGGTGCTCTCAGCCGGAAGGACGGGCTGTGGAGGTGCCGGCGTTTGGGAATGACCCGATTGCGGAAGATGGATGAAGTTTATCCTGTCCTTTGAGGCGCGACTCCAGTTGGCTGAGGAGTGTGTGCCTGGGAGACGGGATCCCTTTGTTCCTCGCTTTCCACGCCTACGCCGCCTCTATCCGGGGCGGACTCCATCTTGCGGCGTCCTCCTAGTCGTGCATTATCAGTACCCACGGGAGACGTGAGGGCTCTCCTTATGCATGGCCCCCCGCACTGGTAGCCGCGTGCCCTTCCGTGGTGGGACGATGGCTCTTCTATAGCGGAGTCGCCCCCCTCCCTCCAGTGTGGATTCGCGGGAGAGATGGCAATGGCGCTTGCCCTCCAGCATGGACAGAGGGTTGTTCCCTTACCCCCAGTTTGCGCGGACCTGCCTGCAATTGACCCGGGCGATGAACCGAATGAGACACTGTGCGAAGCGGATCGGCTGGTGGTACGGAGTGATCTGACCTGTGGCGATATCCTGGATGCCCTTGCAGACCTACGAGCAACATGGCGGCGCAATGCTCAAGAACTGGGAGGTAAGATCGATGAAGCTATGCTTTCCATAAAGCGACCGAGGCTGCCTGTTTCCCTTCTGCCTACGCGTGCTTCTACAATGGATACAGTGTTGCTGCAAGTGCAAGCGGAAGATCGAGATGTCCCTGGCTACAATGTTGCGTGCCTCCCTACCGACGCTGCTACTGCTACAAAGTCTCCCCTCACTCCGGTGACTATGACTCTGCCTGAACAACTGCTATCAGAGCTCCGCTTATCGCTCTCCCAGCTGTTTGCCCCCTTTGAGGGTGTTGCCCTCGGAGCCCTCTTTCCACATTGCCGGAGTGAGTGTCATCCTGCATGGCAGGGGGGGTTCGTCATTCTGGCCGCTGAATTTGTTGGAGACTGGGAACACTCGTCTTCTTCTCTTCACCTCCTTCCATGTCGAGAGCGGCCATTTTGCTCCTTTGTGCTGCCAGACATGTATCCGCTGAGATGGTCATGCTTGGAGAGATTTCGTCGCTCTGGCCAGGGTTGAAGGGGCCCCTCACCTCGGCTTGTTTGATCGGCTGGCGGAGACCCGGACTATTTTTTGTTTTGCTATGCTGACTGTTTTGCAATTGCAGCCTTTTCCCATTTGAGTCTGCGACTATCCTGTACTGTTGTGTTCCTTGCAGATGGGAGGGCGGTTCTGTACGGGCCCGGGGTCCTAAATGTGAATGCTTTACTAATAGTGACTGGCCTTGTCATGTGCCCGCTACCATGCCGTGATTAGGGTAATTAATAACGCTATGGCTTCCCGTGTGGGCTGAACAGGGATTGGAACTGCTTTTGTATATGTTGTGAGCACACATCGTGAAATGACTTCTTCCATCTCTTCTATTGTTGCAATTTACTACAGTACTGTTGCTTTCGGAGCGGGAGGTTTTCAGTGTGGGACGCAGTGGATGGCCGAGGGTCCCGGGTGCTCTGATGCTAATTGGGCTCCTCCCCACCTTCTTCTTTTTGGGGGTTTGGGTCAGAATAGTTTATTCTTTTCTCACCCCCTATATCATAGGTGTTGACGTTTTTCTTTCTCCTTTTCCTTCTTCTCTTGCTCTTCTTTCTCTTCTATATTTCTGGTTTACTGGGCGACAGGCACTATGCTGGGGGGGGGGCAGGCCATAGCCTCCGCATTGGTGTAGGGTGGGGGGTAATTTAGTATTTCGTTTTAGTTCTATGGGCCTTTATTTCCCTCTTATGTCTTTTATGCTTTTCTTTGATTCGATTCTGGGTCCGGGTTTGGGGCTGACCGAGTGGGGGCGGCGCTGAAGGGGTGCGTACTTGCTGTGTGAATATCCTACTGTTGCTTCGCACCACCTCACTGCCTGAGTTTTTAATTCCATGGGTGCTTTTCGACATGCTGCCGCTTCCCGTGATGTGAAGATATTGCTTGGACTCGAATCTCCTTGGGACTTATTCTTCGCTGCCTTTTTTCCTGAGAAAATTATAAAAAAAAATTTAAAATGAACCTTCATTTCTCCTTTCCCCTGGTGTCATGGTTCTTCTCAGTGTAACATCCATCAACTGTTGCTATTTTGTCCGTTGACGCTGGGGGGCCGCATTGTTTGCGTCAGTGCTTCAAAGTATTGTGGCCGGCCTGATGGTTGTAGGCCCGTATTTGTTCTTCTTACATGCACGAATAAAGGTTTTCAAAAATTTTAAAAAAATAAAAATAAAAAAAATAAAATTCCTGTAGAAACAGGGATAAAAGACTGCCTAATTCTGTCTTTGAATTCTTTAGAACACACATTCTAAATTTACTGAGAAAATATGGATAAGATACTGACCTAATAGACAACTTACTTCCCCTAATGACAAAAGTGACACTATCTGGTTTAAATATTCTACCATCCAAATCCCGTACCTTGATGTCATAAAATCAATGGTATGGCAACCGGCACAGCAAAATAGCCATTTTTTGACTGAGTGTTTCAATAGTTTTTTTAACTAGTATGTGGTCAACTATAGAAACCCTGGTTTATGGGCACATGGCTGACCATAAGACAGATCTGTAGAAATTAACTGTCCTTTAGGCTAATTCTTGATCTGCTGACTCCACCAGGAAGCTGACAACCTCTCTCATAACTGCTCCCACGGGATCCAGATGTTGATTAATACACAAACTGGACCATTCATTCCAAGATGAAACATATGTTATCATATTTTGTCTCTTCTTAGCTCTAGGTACACAAGCTTGGTTGATGAAAAAGGAAGCTGCATTTGATAGTTATTGATGTGCAAATCTATACCAAATGATCAGGCCAAAAGCTTGTCAATGGCTAGGACTAGGAGCCGTGCAGTCCTGATATGGACTTTGGTGCTCTCCGACTGGACCCGTCACTAATACAATAATGATTAAATAAAATATTCAATGCGGAAACATTCTTATAAGAATGACAGACAAAGGTTGTCGTTTGAAATTTTATATAAAGAAGTAAAATGAAAAATACATGAAACAGACCATTAGTAAGTTAGCAGCAGAGCATACAAATATAAGTATAAAGAACCCAGTACAGTTCTATATGAAATCTTGCATTGATTCGCCTTCAAAAGTGGGGAACATGGGGATCCAAGGTACATAGAAATATGCGTCATTTTATAGGACTTTAGACAAAGACTTTCATACAACTCTACACAAGTGCATGGTTCTCAGAATATGCACCAATAAATAACAAGAAAGAAGAAACATTTTACTACAGAATACATTTGAGGATTCTCTCATGGTAGTATTACATTGGGTTTTAGTAGTTCTCACAGTTTATTTGAGCATGCTAGTTGATACATTGTACAACAATAGCCTGAGACAATAGGGATGCATTTGGTAGATACAGTGAGGGAAACAGTCTCTGGGAACACTCTCTGTTTATTAGTACAAAGCTCACAACTCTATATTTAGAACAAGAATCAATAGCAATAGTCATAATCATATCATATCATAAATCAGCTTTAATCGATGTTTGTTTTAAAGTCATAAAAACACATATAAAAAACAGCAATTAAAATATTAAAATCAGTTACAAATTTCCATCACAAAATTCATATTACGAGCAGAAATTGGGAAAAGATATCTTATATCACAGCAGGCAGGATTCAGAAGAAACGAAAGCTCAAGTCACAAAGTTTTCCTCAAGGCAATAACAATCCTAAGGTAAGAGGTGACAGATTTCATCACAAAGGGTGATTCTAATGTTTTCAGTCTAGAGAAGGCTGCAATGCACCCTCTAATACTCCAGTTCTTAAGTATAGGTATCAAAAACTTTTTCCTTGGGGTAACATAGTATTTACAAAAGAAGATACCGTGTATATTGGTCTGGGATGAAAGTTCATCACAGGGGCATTTCTCTAAGTGTGAAGACCAGTCGTTACATTTAGGGAAAGACACCAAACGAAAAAAAGTGTCCACACGCAACCTCGTCAGCAACATTCTCGAATATGGGTTGGGCTCTAACAGTAAGTAGGGTTGTATCCCTACTTGGGTGGTCAACATCTGATAGGCCATAGCAGATTGCTTGTGTTTTTCTTTATGCCATCTTTTCCTGGCTAGGTGTTCCATAATAGATGTTTTAAGAGTTTTTTTCGAGATTTTTTCTAAACAGAGCGGATTGTCAAAATATTCTTTGTGGCCCAACTCAGCTGACATATTCTTAATATAGTTGAGCCATTTAATTTTTGTTACTACGTCTAGAGATAGACATTCTCAGACAACATGTCTATTTAACGATGTTTCTGTGGTCACCCAGATTTTTTGCCATAGGAGAAGTGGAGACGATTTAATGATGTCTTCTAAATAATTTAGGCCCAATTCTCCGTGGCAAAAATAGGTGGACATTGAGTTTGGTGCCGCCAATAAATAACGAATACATTTATTTTCAGTGTATTGAATCTGTTCTGCATTAGCCATTCCCCATAGACCAGCCCCATATGTACCAGTGGGAACACAGTTGGCTTTATAAATCTGTATAAGTTCCTGCACTGGTCTCCTGCCTAATTTTCTTGAAAAATTAATCAGAGCGCCATTTGCCCTACTAAGGGCCAATCTTCTCGAACAGACGGTATGACGCCTGTGTTCGTACGGAAGATCTATATGCAATGGAGGTACGGTTCTCTCCCCCTGAGGTTCCTTACTAAATCCTGGGAAGGTAATCTGGACTCAGGGGTGTGCCCTGCATGCAACTATAAACTGGAAAGTGATCTTCACGTGGTCTTGTTCTGCAGAGCCTACAGCAGAATTAGGAGCTATTGATTGGTCCCTCATTTAAGGAACTTGGGCTTCCGAACTTATGCTCCGGCCTACAGAGTCCTCAAGACAGATTTATCGGCTCCAACAGTGTTCGTAATGGCAAAATTCCTGACGGCAATGTGGCGATTACGTGCAATAATTATCAGGGACACTAAAGCTGCATGAACATCTCCTTCTCTTTTTTATAACCAAAATGCATTTTCTAGTAATCAGATTGTAATCATGAGTCTGGGGAACTTTTTAAAATGTATAGTATATTTTTATAATGTTTTTAATGATGAAAATTATTTGTATATCATTTATGATCTTTTATGATCGAAATAAAGATTATTTGAATTGAGATGTTTTAAGAGTTTTTTTCGAGATTTTTTCTAAACAGAGCGGATTGTCAAAATATTCTTTGTGGCCCAACTCAGCTGACATATTCTTAATATAGTTGAGCCATTTAATTTTTGTTACTACGTCTAGAGATAGACAATCTCAGACAACATCTCTATTTAACGATGTTTCTGTGGTCACCCAGATTTTTGGCCATAGGAGAAGTGGAGACGATTTAATGATGTCTTCTAAATAATTTAGGCCCAGTTCTCCATGGCAAAAATAGGTGGACATTGAGTTTGGTGCCGCCAATAAATAACAAATACATTTATTTTCAGTGTATTGATCCTGTTCTGCATTAGCCATTCCCCATAGACCAGCCCCATATGTACCAGTGGGAACACAGTTGGCTTTATAAATCTGTATAAGTTCCCGCACTGGTCTCCCGCCTAATTTTCTTGAAAAATTAATCAGAGCGCCATTTGCCCTACTAAGGGCCAATCTTCTCGAACAGACGGCATCTTTCCAGGCGCCTCTACTATCAAATGTGACTCCTAAGTAGGAGAAGCAACTAGTGTTTTCAATCCTTTTGGATCCCAGATAGATGGCTCTACTAGTTTTCTTCAGCGAACTACAAGTCATAGAGTAGGTTTTTGCAACTTTTATTATTAAGCCGCGGGCACCCATGTATTCGGAAAATTCAGTAACTGCCCTCTGTAAGCCGACAACGGTGCGAGACATTAAGGCAGCGTCATCCGCATAAAGGAGGATGGGAATAGGCTTCCCGCCGACAGCCGGGTAGTCAAACTGAAACTTCCTAAGGTGATGGCCCACCGAGTTGATGTA
Organism: Lissotriton vulgaris; assembly: GCF_964263255.1. Classification (NCBI taxonomy): domain Eukaryota; kingdom Metazoa; phylum Chordata; class Amphibia; order Caudata; family Salamandridae; genus Lissotriton; species Lissotriton vulgaris. The sequence goes on from NC_141699.1 coordinate 699,828,140, forward strand.
TAATATAAAGAGGAAGGGTGCAAGGATGCACCCTTGCCTCACACCTCTTTTGATATTGAATTTGTCCGAGCACAACCCTCCCACCCCATAGCGTACTCTAGCACCTGCATCTCTGTACATCTCCCTTATAAATGTCAAGATGTGCTGGTCCACACCCATGTCAGATAGACTGCACCATAGCTTCGCATGATGACACAATCGAACGCGGAGCTTAAGTCCACAAATATTATGTACAGGCTTTCCTTCTTAGCTTCAGTGTATTTGGCAGTTAAGAGTGCTAAGTTCAAGCCTTGTTCGACTGTGCCCTTCCCAGAACGGAAGCCATATTGCAGGTCAGTGATAATATCCCCTTCCTCAGCCCATTCCTGAAGCCTGTTAAGAATTATCCTTCCCGCCACCTTCATAAGGGCATCCAAAAGGGAGATAGGACGATAGCAGGCAGGGTTATTTCTATCTCCCTTTTTGAGAATGGGTATTACCACTGCCTCTGACCATGTTGCAATGAAGCCAACTTCATTTGCAATGTTTAGGACATTAGTATTCAGCGGGGACCAGAGAGGTAACACAGATTTGTACAAATCAATTGGGACCCCGTCCGGTCCCGGAGCTTTCCCTGCAGGGCTGTCCTCAATTGCCTTAACGACTTCTGCATGTTTAAATGTAATCTCCAGGGGGAAAATATTCGCTGCATTTGGGTCAGGGAGTAACAATATTTGGTTAGTGCTAGAAGCAGTTAACGCCTGGGTGGGGGGTTATCATAAAGATTGGTAAAGTACTCAACCCAGGTGTCACCAGAAATGGCCATGTCAATAGCGTCTGAGGTTCCGTGAAGTCTGAACCCATGTTTTAAATGTCATGGTTCCGTTACGATTTTGGTAACAGCGAACCGTAACTAATGAGTTCGGCAAGTACGAGTGTTTGCGTCATGTTACACACATGGATTCACTGGGTATTCGAGGACTTCGTTCCGAACCATAGGTTTCATTTTGTGTATGGCAGCCGTTTTGTGGTTGCCCTCACATTGGCCAATGATTACGGCCGAACGGGTCTTTAGGACACATACACCTTAGCTCAAGTTTGTGTTGACTTCTACATGACCTGAGTGAACTGACCTCATTACCTGAAGCCGACCTTGCCAAGCCAGTTCTTTCCCGCTAGCTGATCAAGACTAAGGATCAGAGCACAAGACATCGTAAGGTTTTACTGCACACAAACATGTCTTATCCTACTTCTACCTGTCTCTGTTTCTTTCTTTATGGTCTATTTATGATATGGATTGTGGTCTCTTTATTATGGGTTGTTCGGCCTGTCTAAACAAGAATGTTGGGTTTGTCTGAAGATTGATCATGGGCCGGACAACTGAAAAATGGGTTTTACCGTCATGCGATACTTTTGGTGTGGATACATGTGATTGGACAATTCGTAAATAATGGGTGTTTGTCTGAGAAGCGATTTCTGGCATAAAAAGGGATGACTTGCTTTGTAAAATCAAGCAGTCTCCTGAGAACTCATACCGTGTTGATTTCTAGGACTTCTGTTACTGGCTGCAGCCAATAAATTCAATCTTTGACGCCACCACGAAGTATCCCGTGTCTCTGTATTCTAAGACAGTTGAACCCGAAGATTTTTGGGGGTGCCCCTGGCGCCGCTGGGTTCTAAAAACCCGGTTCTTCAAGTCCCTTTCTTTGTCCTTTAAAAGTGGGGCGTTCACCGCTCTCCAGATCGCTATATTATCGTTTATTAAGCATGCGTCATGGAGGTTTTGCCATAGTGACAGTTTTAACTCTTTTTTTTTCTTTTGTTAATGGCAGCCCGGTAAGCTCTCCTATTGCTTCTTACACGGTCGATAGATCTGGGAACTTCCTGTAGGGCAAACTTCAGATTTCGATGTGCCCTGGTACAGTTTTTATCGAACCAACTCTTAAGTTTCTTGGTCTGAGTTTTGTATTGTCTAGACAGGTCTTTTTTATCTCATTTGCGATCTTACCAAATGCATCAAGTACTTGAGAATTTCCCACTGTTGTTGAAAGGCAGGTGAGTAGTTGGTCATACATTTTCGTTACAAATTTTCGGGTAAACTGGGATCTATCTTGGCCAATCTAATTGTGTAATCATTTTTACTAGCTAGACTAATAGGAGTAGAGTATTTAGTTTTAATAGTTGCTTGTCGGGCCATTATGTTCAATCGGAACGAAATAGGATAATGATCACTCATGGCAACATTGAGTGTCTCCCAGGAAGCTGCAAGTGATTGATATCTGGACGATAAAAGAGTGAAGTCAATTAGCGTGTTAGCCCCTCTGCCAATGAAGGTCGGCTTAAAGTTTGCTTCTGGCGAGCAGCATTCATTAATAAAGCACAGGTCAAACTCATATATGAATGCATTAAACAGGTCCCCTAACTTAGAATGAACAAAGTGTGTTAGAGATTCCTCCCCTTTACCCAAGAGGGGGCACATGCCTTTGGCATGAGAAGTACAGAGTGAGAAATTAAAATCCCCCATCCATAATAGTAGAAGATCCCCTTCTCTTGAGTTTTCTAACTCTCTGATTGAGTTCTTGAGGTTAGTTGTTAGTTCCTCCCAGGTAGAGGGGTGAGCATTATTGTAGAAGTTTATGATTGCCCGTCTATACTGGCCCGGCCAACTCACTACCAAAATCTGGTAGCAGTCTACTGAAATAAAGCTATGGACTGTTATGTCTGCGGTATTTGCAATATAGATACATAAACCCCCTTTGTTTCTTCCACGGCAGGTAAGAGTGGCCGGGGAATTAAAAGTTTGGTATCCCAGTAAATTGTACTCTTTCACCGAGCAAGTTTCCTGGAAACACAGGATTTTATATTGTTTGACAAGGTCTAGCCAATCAGGAAGATCCATTTTGTCTTTAAGCCCTGCTAAGTTCCAGGACAAAAGCCGGTAGTCTGCAGGGGTTATGTTATTATCATTAGAGGTCTCCCCTGCATTCCGCAGAGCATTGAGAGCTCCTGGTTCCTCGTTTAAGAGTAGAATAGCACCAGATGCAGATTGTGCGTGATCCACCCCAGGTCCCTTTTCCTACTCAGGCGTCAGTCTACTCTCTCCATTCCCTCAAGTGGGGCAAACTGATTAAAGGTGGTAACATTGTAGGAAGAGCCTTGCATGCTCCGATTGGGGTACTGGAGGGGTCTGAGATTTGTCCCTATTAAGGCGTGTGAATAAAAATAGCTTAAATCCCTGGTGGATATGTCCCCCCCGTATCCCTCAGGAAACCAGTCTCTGATGTAATTGGTTGCCCTGCGATCTCTAAAGTTAATGATAATGCAGTCCCCCCGTATGTCCTTTGGCCTCCTTCCTACCCACCCTAATCTTCTGACAAGCAATATCTCGCCGTCTATTTCGGGTGGTAGGGGTCTGTTTTTACTTAGCCAGTGTATTACCTTGTTTTTTTAGGTCCTGATGGGCCTCATATTTCCCTGGTGGCAGTTCCGGTACACCGGTGAGTACAATTACATAAGGTTCTGCCTGTGGCGGAAGGTCTATATGTTGGTCAAATCGAGGTGGGGTTTGCCCTGTGTGAAAGGAGTTTGAAACTTTATTCTGTTCACAACCATGATTGCTTTTTGGTCCTTTGTCACCGGTTACCAATTTTTTAGTTGGAGCCCGGGAAATAGTCTCTGGCTGGATAGAGGGGGATGGATTTCTAATGATAGGCAAGGGTTCTAAATTTTTAATAGAATCAGATGGGACCGTTTCTATTAGGTCAGCAGATGAGTGTTTGTTATTACCAGCTACTATTTTAAGCAATTCTGAGTTCGCTAGATTTATCTCTTGATGAGACCCCAGTTGCTCCACCAACCTTTTAACCCTCTCAACAAGTGGTATGACCAAAGATTTAAGCAGTTTCTCCAGGTCACTCAGTAGGTCTTGAGTACAGAATGTTCTGGTGCATGAATTACACGGCTCACATTTACTTAATAATGCGGTTTTAATTTTAGGTGGGTTCATTGCTGGTTTTGCTGATTTAGTGCTTCTACTCTTGCATCTAGTTCCCCCAGCATTCACTTTGGATGGTTGGCCTGCTCCAAGAGTGTTAGTGAGTGGTTGTTTTTCTCCCTTGTTCGTGGGGTCGATGGTTACTAAATGTATCTGTTCAAGTGAGGAAATCTCAGTTTGAGAACAGGAGCTAGTATCCACCTGATTGGATGGCCTGCTTCGTATTGGTGTATCTGGTAGCTCTTGGAGCTGTAAGGGTATACCTATTTCAGAGGAGTAGTCCGAAGCCAATATGAAATCGGGAGGAGTCTTTACTGACTGTATGTGACCCAGGGAGGAGTGTTTCTTCAACAGTTCAGAGGATATGCGCCGCTCAGTAAGAGCGATTTCGCGCTCTAGGACCGACGCCGCCCTTGTAATAAATTGGTCTAGTGTTCCCTGTACAGACCCACCTACAATGGATTTCCTAGCCAATATTGGCAGAGCGTCCATGATGGATATTGTGAGTTAGAAAGCGCATGCAGGTATACTCTAGAGGCCAAGATACTCTATAGGTAGAATGAAATAAAAAAAAAATAGAATAGTAAAATAGAAGAGTCTTACTAATATGTCCAATGAGTCCTGGGATTTACGGGTAAACAACCAAGAGGGATGGCCCAGCCTAGCCTCGTCCAGCCCCGGACGGCCACAGACAGCCACAGACAGCCACAGACGGTCACAGACGGCCACAGACGGTCCCACCCTTGTCCCGGGCTTCTCCCGGCGCGCTCCCGCGCGCGTCCTGCGGGACGGGAAATGTGTTGTTGACTTTAAGCAACTGGGTGGAGGGCGTGCCAGAGAGCCTGTCCTTGGCCCCGCTGCCTTGTGGAGTGCGTGGTTCGCTCCAAGTCGTGTGCCCCTCTGCTGCCTTCAATCACGCTTTTTCCAAAGTGCGAGCGCTTCCCGCGGAGCGGGAAACGTGAGAAGTATTTGAGCACCTGGGTGGAGGGCGTGCCGATGAGCCTGTCCTTGGCCCCGCTGCCTTGTGGAGCGTGTGGTTCGCTCCAAGTCGTGTGCCCTTCTGCTGCCTTCAATCACCGCGAGTGTGAGCAATAGTCATCACGTGATGTATTGTGACATCGATGAAAGATGGAGAACAGCGTAAATACAGTTTATGTTAGTATAAGCTCAGTTTATAATGGGATTAATATGAGGAAATTAAAACAATTCCCACATAAGGTCAGGGATAGCCTTCAACTACCAAGATTTTCTATACCATTAGACTTGATTGACCTGACAGGTTGAGCAGATGCAGCTCCTTTTAAGAGATAATCAGAATCCAAAGAAGGTGCAGAAGGATTGGAAGTCCAACAGACAGTTCCAGAAGTACATAGATCAACACATGGGACCTCTATATCAGATTATTACCAGCCCAAATGCTGAGAACATATTCTGGTAAATTTTCTGGAATTCCAAGTTTTCTTAGAATTCCTTCTGAAGTGTCAATTCAAAGACTTTCAGTGCAACTTCTGATTTATTCTACCTCTCCAGTGCTGTTTTCAAAAGCCTTAATGTAGTGGTAGCTAGGAAAAGGTAGATTTTACTTGTTAGGATTGTGGCACTCCTGCTGGCCCATGTAGTGTCGCCTGCAGCTGCATACTGGGAATCTGTCAATCCCTTGAAGTTTGTTGTAACAATTTCTTCGGCTCTGCGATGTTATATGCAAATCATGAGTAAACCTTTGTTTCCGAAAGGTATTTCAAGAGTTAATCTCATGACGATTCTTTTGGTTTTCACAATATAAAGGAACTGTGCCACTTATGTCTTGATTGTTTTCCATAGTGTGTCAGTTGGCGGAGTGCAACTTGTGTATGTCTGACTTCTTGTGGAATGTTATAATTCATGAAAAATCCTTATGTGGCGCGGTGGAGGAGCAGGTCACGCGCGGGTTGCACAGCAAATGCACATAAGTATTTTCAAATTAATACTCATCCACCATAGTAGTCCAATTTTTATCATATTTATTTCACTAACACGGATTCCTTATTGTATATTTGTTTACAGTTGAACACATATCTTATGATTTTATTAATAATATATTTACATGCGATATACTGGTTGGGTGTGGGTTTGAAATACTTGGGGGCAGATTTATGTTAACTGGCGCATCCCCAGGGATGCGCCAGTTAATGTGCGCCACAGTGCGCCACAGCTACGCCACCCATGGTGCGCCGCATTTACAATGCGGCGCACCATGGTGCAAAAACGGCACAGATGCGTGACGCATCTGTGCCGGAAATGTGGCGCATTGCTGGAGTTGCGTCGCAACGCAGCTCCAGCAAGGCTCGGGGGTGCCCCATCTTCACAATGCTGCGTCAAGACCTACGCCTGCTTCAAGCAGGCGCAGGGTTTTGACGCAGCATCGGCCTGAAAGTGACTGAGTGAAATATCATAGATTTCACTCAGCCACTTTCAGGAGGCGTTCCTGCGCAGGAACGCCCCCCCCCTGCGCAGGAACGCCTCCTTATGGCGCAGGGCTTTACAACGTGACGCATCTCCTAGATGCGTCACGTTGTAAATAGGGCGCATTGTTTGCGCCGCCGTTGCGTCAAATAAAGTGACGCAATTGCGGCGCAAAGAGGCGCAAGGGCATCATAAATCTGCCCCTTGGTGCGCACTGTTAGTACCGAAAGGCATTTGAGAAACATGATGGGCGGGGTACCGAAGAACACGTGATGGTTTGCACCTGTGATCCAAGAGGAGGGGCAGGTAACAGCAGTTTAAATGTGGTAGCAGCAGTACGGTGGCATTTAACAAACTGTAGCAGCGAAGGAGGGGGTGATGTGCTGAGAGATTTTACACCAGGTACGCTAAGGGGATGGTAAAGGTGTTTAAACCGGGTACAGACAAGGAATGGAGAGGAAGGGAAATTTTGGTAAACGGACACAGAAGGCTTTAGGTTGATGAGGGACGTTTTTCGACGGGAGGTTGATTAAGGGGGCGTGGGTCAAACAGCACTTGGTTTTCAAGAAAACAGGGAGAATTCGGAGCGTAACACAGTAGGTTACACGTAATGGACTGCACATTTTTTCAGTTCAAGTTGGAGATTATTTTGGGGATTATGGAGCGGTGATTAATTGGAAAGTTTGGTTTGTTGTAATGGAAATGGATAATCTGAACATATATTGTTTTGGTGGGGTTTACATGTTATGTGATGGTAATACAGATATTTTTACAATTTATAGCTACTCCTGATGAAGGTTTGCTAAAACCGAAATGCATTGAGTAAAGAAAATGTACAGAATCTGGCGGATGTTTGGAAATTCGAGATATATTCATGTATAGGCCTGGATGGGCAATACATCGAGTGTAACAACCAAAAAATGCCACAAATTTCATCTTTTGACGTGATGTTTGAATAAAAAGGATACAACATGGTTAAAAGGAAGGAAATAAACATGATAAAAATTGAACTACTATGGTGGATGAGTATTAATTTGGAAATACTTATGTGCATATGCTGTGCAACCCGCGCGTGACCTGCTAACACAGCAGGCCACCACCTTCCAGAACTTTATGCCCTGGTGTGAAAGGAACGGCGCACCATTCACGGGTGCTGCACGCAAAATTGGTAAAAAGTGGATACTTTAACAGAAATGTGAAATCCACGAGGTGTGCTTCAGGACATTCCTTGTCATGGCGGTGGAGAAGCAGACGGGGACAAGTTTCAAGTGGTTCAGTAGTTTTATTCTCAACACAATTATATAGCAAGGTTTTGATCTCTCAGGGATTTCTCGTGGTCATTTGGGGGTGACTGCCGTCTTCCCTCTCTTGCGTCAGTGAGTGGGATAACTTCAGGTGTTCTCTTATGTACGATTGTCGTCAGGAGCTCATCGAAGTTCCCAGTGGCCAAGGCAAAAGAAAAGTGTAGGAGAGTTGGGTCTGCTTCCTATGGTTACCCCCACTTTTTCTGTGATTCTCTGTTTTTTTTACTTTAGTGTGGCTGTGGACCTGCTAATCAGGCCCACAGCCCAGCTGTTCTCTCTCTAAATTGATACCATGTACTTTAGGTACATACCAGATTGGTTACTGGGTCACCCTTGTGAGCCCCTGTAGAGTGTACCATAGGTACCCAGGGCATAGGTGCACCCTAGGCCTACCAGGGGCTGCAGCATGTATTGTGCCACCCCTGGTTTGCCTTCCAAACTGACACCACAGGGCTACTCACACAGCCTAGGTAAGGTGGTGTAATCACCCCTTACTTAGATCTAATATACCTATATCTATATAAACTTATAGACACATATACACCTGTAAGTCACTCCTATGGCAGGCCTTAACAATCCTGGAGGCAGAGTGCTGGGTTTTATGTGAGAGGGTGCCCTAGCATGAGCTGAGCCCCTCTGCAGCTTTCAGAACAATCTCCTTATAGCTGTTCTATGATATAGCCATACCATATACTCTTAAGTGCATTATAATCCTCGCTATTAATGCTAACTTTGGTTTGGCTTTATCAAAACATGTCGTGTAAGGTGTAAAACACTTTGGAATACTACCCCCCGCCAGTTCTGGCGGCGGGGGTAGCATTCCACCCTTCTAGAGGGAGAAGACATGTAGTTACAAGGTTTACCCGGTTAAAGTTAAACAGAGCCTCAGCATCACACAATGGATGCTGCTGCCACAGACATGAGTCTGCCTTCCTGCTGCTGGACGAAATTCCAGCAGGGGAGTCCTGGACAATAGGTCTCTGGCACTTCCCAAGACAGGCTTTAGTGTATTGGGGCAGGGAGGGCTGCATTCAGTGAATGCTTTCCAGACACGTTCTGGGGCACACTAGGAGCTCCATGCATTTCCCAGTTGAAACCGGTTGCTGGGGCACTCAGCCCCAGCTCTGGCGTGAAACTGGACACAGGGGAAGGGGTGTAACCACCCCCCACCCCAGGTCCACCCATAGGAGGGACCTTAAAGTCCAACCCCTAAACTTAGTATAAATATAAGATCCCAGTCCCTAGGACTTTAGATGACTCTGAAACATATATCGTGGACCATCGACATTCCATTTAGACTGGAAGACGGAAGATATCTCCCTTGTGGTCAAGGAGTGACCACCCTGTTCAAACAGGCACCAACAGCAACTTTGCGGGTCTGCATTTTCGCAGCTCCTGCTGGATTCTGAAGAATCTGTGACAGAGGACATGGACTTCCAGACATCTCTGTTCCCGACCTTTGGTCACAGCAAAGCTGAGACCCGTGGCGGACACGAGAGATATGGGACCGGAACTCCTGGATATCCTGCATTTTGCAAGCTGCTCCTACTTCACAAGGTATCTCGAAGTTGTGCATTGGGGTGATTGAAGCCTCAGAGTGTCCCGTGGGCCCCGCTTTTGCATTTCAGCTCAATGCGTCTTTGCGGTTCCTTGCCTGTTGGCTAGTGAGCCCCCCGAAGACTTTTCTTTGAATCTAACTTGCTTTCCTGGTTGCTCTAGGCTTGCTCCAACTTTCCTGCAAAGGAGAAGTTTCTCAGACATTGCTGGTCTGCACCGAAGCCCATCTTGACTTCCTGCATGGGTTGCGTTTGCCAAGACTTGTTGGGTCCATGCTGGATACCGAAACTGCAGTCAACTAGATCCTTTGTGGGACAGCTTGAATCCAGCTCCTGGTTGTCGTCGACACCTCCTGGTCCTTGTGGCTGAAGAGACAAGCTTCACCTTCTCACCTGAAATCACCCGACATCTGGTGGCATCTTCCTATCTCCGCCCTGGTCACTGGCAAGTGTCCCAGACTCTGTCCCTTCTGCTTTTAGGTTCTACAAATCTTCAATCCACCCTTTGATCTACCCTGACACTTTTCCTCTGGTCGCCTGCAGCACTTCTTTGCAGATCTCCATTGAAATCGATGACGAAACCTAACACCAAAAGAGACCTATGCACCCGGCTTCCGTGGGTGAGGTAACACGAGTACTCTGGTAGTCTCGAGGGTATTGGCCCTCCTAGTGTCTAAGTCCAAAAGGGTTCCATCGTATTTTATAAAGAAGTGTCCTTTAATTGTAAATTTGTAACTTGTTAGTTTCCCATTGAAAGTCAATGCACGTGTCTCCCGTGGGCCTCCTACATCCTAACCTTTGTTTGTTTATAGTAGGTCCAGTGATTCCACAGGCCCCAGGCCTGCTTTCTAATTCTCACGTGGTTTTTATACCACTATTTTAGTATATGGTTTGTGAGGCCCTAGGGCAAAACGTATACTGTGCAACTTATCGTATACCAATTAAGTAACTTGTATTGTACTTTTACCTCTGACCTCATAAAGAGTGTAGAGGGGTTGTGTTTAGAATAAATACATATATATTTGATATATACCTTGTGTGGTGTGCTTTCATTTGGTACTCAAGGGCCGATTTTGCAACAGGGCGATTTTGCAGCTATGCTGCAAAAACGGCCCTGTAACAAAAACTGCCGCCAGGGGCCCAAAACCGGCCCCCAACCTTGAGGCGCACCGGGGGATTGCCCAGTGCCCTGCAACGGCTAGTCCAGCCTTGACTGCTACACCTAGGATAGCTTTCTATAAGGTTGACTTTACAACCACCATCAATAAGGGTTGCTTAGACTCATACAAGGTGCTCACTAGTGGACATCATATGCCAGGCTAACTTCTCACAAAAAGAAACAAACAAAAAAACATAAGGATGTGGCTCTGATGTCCTTTGGTAGTGCTCAGGGGGTGAGGAGTGAATGGAGAAGACACCCAATTCCGACACCAGTGTTTGTGGTTGCTTTATACTGTGAGGATAATTACGCGCAGTTAAACTAAAAAGACAGCGGGCACTTTGTGGTTCTGTAACTCCCTCCACCCGTCCGTTCCTTGGGAGCTTTAAGCTCCTTGCCCCACACAGACCCAAGCCAACCCCGTACCTTGTCGAGCCACATCCCACCTGGGACACGGCTGGCTTTTTCACGATGCCGAATGGGGTCCGGCTCCCTCTTTGGTCCTTCGTTACCTGCGGCTCCTCAGTTCTCCGGTTCAGGCGTTCCTTCTTCCTTGCCTCCGGATCCTGCCACTCCTTGGCTCCCCAGGCACCGCGAAGAAGGTCTAGACACTTCTCTCTACTTCCTCCGGGTCTCTTCCTGTCGTTCTTCCAGCTGGAGTCGAACGCCGGCTTCTCTCCATTCCTTCCTTTTTCAAGCTGGGCGGATCATGACCCCATCACATGATCGTAAGAGTAGTTCCAGAGCGCGAGCTAATTAAAGGAACAGTCCAGATCCTGTTCCACGATCCTTGTCTGAAAATAGAGGAGAGGACACAGGGAGAGGTAAGGGCAAAAGTGTTCCATAGTTGCATCCAGTGTTTCAGTCGGCTGTGGTGGTACTTCGTCCGTTTATCCTATACTTGTCCCACCAATGTGACGCGCACTCTGAAAATACGCTCCTGTATTCTCCTTCTACGCTGAGCTGCTGCATGGAGCCTCATCCTCCTCGCCATAATGTAAAGCGCTGCCATTGTGAAAGTTTCTGAGGCCTCCTGGGTCTGTTTAAATAGTTTGCTAATGATTAGCTCCTGTAGGGGATTCTTACTCAAATCAAATCAACTTTATTTGGTTTTAGTTCATAAAACCATAAAATTTACACAAATACAATTTCATAAAAATAATTGTATATTAAAACATAGTTTGAGAAATTATCATGTTCCACAAACTAAGACATGCCAAACTAATAAACATGCCAAAATCAGCAAGCTTTACTGATCCATAAAAAACCTAGTTTTCAGAGTGGCTTTAAAAAACCCTACTATAAAAAATATAAGTCCTCTTTCAGTAATTGAAGATACATAAGGGCAGGACGAACCTGTGTAAAATTCATTCTTTTTAAAATAGGAACCAGGAAATGTCTGCGGGGGATTTCATGAAATTTACATAAAGTGTAGCAAATCCTGCGGAGACTGTCTGTCGCAGCCGCAGAGAGCTAACACATGACCTCCATTGTATCCCTTTGGTCTGGCTAGCAGAAAGTGAAAGAGATTAATCCGGAATTTAATAAAAACTTCTCATATGAAGTCAAAGGCCCCATGAGATAAGATTCAATTGCCAAAGTTGTTTAAAGCGTTAAAAACGTGCGAACACTTCGTTTCATCACTTCCTCTGCTTCCCTGGCCATTTTCCTTACGGTCAAAAAGGTTGTCTTAGTTAATCCCACATCCTTCTTGACAATCACATCAGGTTTAAAAAACAGATCTCCCCGCCCTAACCCTTCAAAGCTATTTTTAATGTACCTAAGCCAGGGAATACGCAAGGAGTTATCAAGAGACATGCACTCTCTTAAAATTAGATGATTGAGCGTTAGATCTTTCTTCAACCAGCACTTTAACCGAAAAATCAGGGGTCGCATAGCAAGGGCATCAGATAAATAGTGGACTCCCAGTTCCTCGTGGACCGCTAAATTAGATGTTCCTCTCTGAACACACAATAAACGTTTCAGAAAATCGTTCTCCACGATCTGAAGGGGGTCTGCAGCGGTATATCCCCAGATTTCACTGCTATAGGTAGGCATGGCCAAGCTTTTAGCTTGATAAACCTGCAACATAGTTCCTCTTGGTTTCTTCCCTATTGTAGAGGCAAAGTAAAAAATTGCTGTGTTTGCCCGAACCAGATCCCTTTTTTTTAAAGATTAGGGGTCCCCATTTAAATTGGTCATCAAAAAGAACCCTTAGGTAAGAAAATACATTTGTGTGAGGGATCTTGGCCGGGCCAACACTAAAATAAAAGCTCTTTTTCGAATGTTGCCCCACCGTCATGATGTAGGTCTTGGAGTTGTTAATTGACAGGTCCCGACCACTCATAAATCTAGTAAGGTAGTCAAGAGGGATTGCAAACCCAATTCAGTCCTGGATATGAGAACGGTATCGTCAGCATAAAGCATGACGGGGATACCACGCCGCCCTACATAGGGATAAATAGCTCCAGTTGCTCTTAGTGCACTGTCCAGTTCATTTATATAAAATTTAAATAAAAAAGGCACCAAAATGCAGCCTTGCCGGTCTCCCCTCTTAATCTCAAAGTCCCTGGTGACCTCCAAATCCTGGGAGAACCTGACATAAGCTTTAGTTGATTTATGCAAATCCTCAACAAAGTCAACAATGCTATTTTCAACCCCCATTGCCCTCATGGACTGCCACAGCCTGACCCAGTTGACACAGTCAAATGCGGATGACAGATGAATGAAGGCAAGATGAACAGTTCCCAGGCGGGCAACAGTATACTTGCTTAGTATCCTAGATAAATTAAGACACTGAGCAACTGGAGAGCGTTCCGGCCGGAATCCATACTGGACAACTGATAAAATCTCATGTTCCTCTGCCCATGTTGACAATCTCTGCAGGAAAATACATCCTACCACTTTAACGACCAAATCAATGAGCGTGATCGGTCTGTAACAGTAGGTACTGTTTCTGTTACCCTTCTTAAAAACAGGGACTATAGTGGAAGAGGCCCAAGACTGGAGGCAGCCATTCTTTGCTGCAGCATTAAATACTGCCTTCATTATCGGGGCCCAAAACAGTGGGTCTGATTTAAATAAATCTGGGGGATCCCATCTGGGCCTGGTGTTTTATTGATAGTTAGCCCTAAAATTCCCGCCATGACCTCACCCCTTTCAAAAATTATAACAGGGTCCTTTATATCCCGGCTTGCTTGACAAATAGGCTCCCAAGGACAGTCAATCATAGATTTAAAGTAAAGCACCCACTCTTCCTCAGTAATGTGTGCGTCTAGGGCCCCCCTCCTTCCTGATCAAAAAGGGGCCGGTTCACCACGCTCCAAAACCTCAATCTATTCCTATGGGTACTTGAGTCTATCAGCTCTCTCCATGCCTCTTCCTTTAGAGCACCCTTTCGTTTGGCCAGGGCTAGCTTGTATTCCTTTCGAGAGGCACATACCTCAGAGCAAATTCTTGGCCTGGCTGACAGGGTTTCTCCCAGCCTCTTTGCTGCTTTTGAGCAGTGAGAGTCAAACCATCTAGGGCCGTATGAGGAGTTTCTACGAGCTGGAACACTTAAGATTTCGCCCACTTTGCGTGCTATTGTTTCGTAAGTTCCGAGAATCTCGTTGAGGGGGGGGGGTACCCACGGTTGTACATATAGTAAGCTCCTCGGGCACAAGATACGTTGACTTCACTATAGAATTTATCTGGGGACACCTAAGACCATTTTAATCTGTGTTTACCGTCTGTCAGTCTCAGGACACCTCTGGATGATGCTTTGCCAATTTCTACTGATAATGGGCCCTTCATATGGATTGAAAGTGGGTTATGATCACTAAATTCACTCTCCACTATATTAAAGCAGTGAAAAAAAGATTGCAAATAGGAAGTAATTAAAATAAAGTCAATAAATGACCCCCTGCCATGCCCTTTAAAGCTTGGCACTGGGAACATAGTTTGCGGTGGAGATAAAGACGTCAAAGCCACCATATCCAGTTCATTTATCATATTATTTAACAGTTCCCTCTGGGCGTGATGTTCAAATTGGAAGCCCCTCATACGGGAACAGCCCAACTCAGAAATACAGCATATTGATGGGTTACCACAAGGGTGTATGTTAAAATCCCCGGACACCACAAGACTGTGTATAATGGTGCCAAAAGATTGTCTTATAATCGCTCCCAGAGTAGTAATTTTACAGGACTCATCTACGCAAGCCACCGAATTATAAAAATTAATAATACCCCATCAGGTGTACCCCCTTTTGGCTGACAGTGCCAAAATTCCAGGGTTTGTAGTTGGCATCACCTGGATCTGACAATCGATAGCTACAGAGATGTATACAACTAAACCACCCTTTGGTCTTCCGCTAACCGACGGGGTGGCCGGAACAAAAAAGTCCTTGTAGCCCTCCAAAAATAGATCACAAGCCACTGACCATGTTTTTTGGAAGCTATTGCTTAGCACCGGAGTAGAATCGGAGCCAAACTGCCCGTTTAGATCAAGGGCTGGGTAGACCCTAGGGATAGGCTGTTGCATAGGTTCGAGTCTGTTTGACCACCCATCTCGAAAAGGTGCCCTGGGGCAGTGGCGTAACGAAACTTGAGGGGGCCCCCCTGCAAACTACATGGAGGGGGCCCCCCTCCCATCCTCCGTGCCAGTCCAGAGCTCTCAGGCCAGCGACCCGCCATACTGCGGGGGATGCAGGGCTATTGTTACACCACTGTAACTAATCCAGCCGTTATAAGTAACACTGGATGGTGGAGTCAAAGGTTGGGCTTAGTCTGCCAGCAGGCTATCATAGGTGGTGGTTCATTCATTACAGGGTCTCTGCCATCAGTACGCCAGGGAAGTTTGCCCAATTCTAGGTGGGTTTTCTGATGCAGACTCCTGTCATGATATACAACATCGGGCCCACTCATCGTTCAGTTTTGACAAAAGTGCATCCATTACTCCTTTTCATTTCCGTTTTAAAACATTAGACAATGCGACAATGCAGTATTTCAAAAGCAGATGTAACTACAAAGAGCACATTTTGATAATACATTTTTATTAATAGACAATAGCAATCTTAAGAGGCATTGCATAGCTTCATACACACCGTGACCCCAATTCCATCACAGTCTCTCTCTCAGTGAGTCAGTCTCTCTCTCTCAGTCAGTCAGTCTCTCTCTGTCATTCAGTCTCTCAGTCAGTCAGTCTCTCTCAGTCAGTCAGTCTGTCAGTCAGCCAGTCTGCCAGTCTCTCTCTCTTTCTGTCAGTCTGTCAGTCAGTCAGTCAGTCTCTCTCTGTCAGTCAGTCAGTCTCTCTCTCTCTCTCTCTCTCTCTCTCTGTCAGTTTCTCAGCCAGTCAGTCTCTCAGTCAGTCAGTCTTCAGTCTCTGAGTCAGTCAGTCTCCACTCTCTTTCCATTCTCTCTCAACTCTGTCAACTCTATCTCTACTCTCTCTCTCTCTCCACTCTCTCTCCACTTTCTCTCTCTCTATTCTCTCTCCACTCTCTCACTCTCCCTCTCTCTCTCTCTCTCCACTCTCTCTCCACGGTCTCCCTCCACTCTCTCTCTACTCTATTCTCTCTCTCCACTGTCTCCCGCCACTCTATCTCTCCACTCTCTCTCCACTCTCTATTCACTCTCTCTCCCTCCACTCTCTCTCTCTCCACTGTCTCTCTCTACTCTCTCCACACTCTTTCTCCTCTCTCTCCCTCCACTCTCTTTCTACTCTCTCGCCACTCTCTCTCCACTGTCTCTTTCTCTACTCTTTCTCTACTTTCTCTCTTTCCACTCTCTCCCTCTCCACTCTCTCCACTCTCTCTCCACTGTCTCCCTACACTCTCCCACTCCAATCTCTCTCCACTGTCTCTCTCTCCACTGTCTCTCTCCACCCTCTTTCTCTACTCTCTCTCTCTCCATTGTCTCTCTCAACTCTCTCTACACTCTATCTCTCTCCACTCTCTCTCTCCACTCTCTCTAAACTCTCTCTCTCACTCCACTCTCTCTCCCACTCTCTCTCACAAAGTAGTGTGTGTTGCCTTGGGCGTACGCAGAAATATTTCCGGGGAGGGGGCACATTTTTAACTTCTTTACCATTCCCCTTGCACCCTTCTTCCCTCTGCCTTGCACCCTTCTCCCCTTCCCCTTGCACCCTTCTCCCCCTCCGCCTTGAACCCTTTTCTACCTTGCACCATTCTCCCCTCTGCCTTGCACCATTCTCCCCTCTGCCTTGCACCATTCTCCCCTCTGCCATGCACCCTTCTCCCGTCCCCTTGCACTCTTCTCCCCTCTGCCTTGCACCCTTCTCCTCTCTACCTTGCACCCTTCTCCCATCTGCCTTGCACCCTTCTCCCATCTGCCTTGCACCCTTCTCCCCTCCCCCTCCCCCTTGCACTCTACTCTCCTCTGCCATGCACCCTTCTCCCCTCCACCTTGCGCCCTTCTCCCCTCTGCCTTGCACCCTGGTCCCCTCTGCCTTGCACCCTGCTCCCCTCTGCCTTGCATACTGCTCCCCTCTGCTTTGCACCCTTCTCCTCTCTGCCTTACACCCTTCTCCCCTCTGCCTTGCACCATTCTCCCCTCTGCCTTGCCCCATTCTCCACTCCCCCTTGCACCCTTCTCCTCTCCGCCTTGCACCCTTCTCCCCTCTGCCTTGCACCCTTCTCCCCTCTTCTTTGCACCGTTCTCCCCTCTGCCTTGCACCCTTCTCCCCTCTACCTTGCACCCTTCTCCTATCTGCCTTTCACCATTCTCCCCTCTGCCTTGCCCCATTCTCCACTCCCCCTTGCACCCTTCTCCTCTCCGCCTTGCACCCTTCTCCCCTCTGCCTTGTACCCTTCTCCCCTCTTCTTTGCACCGTTCTCCCCTCCGCCTTGCACCCTTCTCCCCTCTGCCTTGTACCCTTCTCCCCTCTTCTTTGCACCGTTCTCCCCTCTGCCTTGCACCCTTCTCCCCTCTGCCTTGCACCCTTCCCTCCTCCCCCTTGCACCCTTCTCCCCTCCGCTTTGCACCCTACTCTCTGCCTTGCACCCTTCTCACATCTGCCTTGCAAACATCTCCCCTCTACCTTGCACCCATCTCCCCTCTGCCTTGCACCCTTCTCCCCTCTGCCTTGCACCCTTCTCCCCTCTGCCTTGCACCCTTCTCCCCTCTGCCTTGCACTCTTCTCCCCTCCGCCTTGCACCCTTCCCCCCTCTCCCTTGCACCCTTCTCCCCTCTGCCTGGAACCCTTCTCCCCTCCCCCTTGCACTCTTCTCCCCTCTGCCTTGCACCCTTCTCTCTACCTTGCACCCTTCTCCCCTCTGCCTTGCACCATCTCCACTCCACCTTGCACCCATCTCCTCTCCGCCTTGCACTCTTCTCCCCTCTGCCTTGCACCCTTCTCCCCTCTGCCTTGCACCCTTCTCCTCTCTACCTTGCACCCTTTTCCCGTTTTCCGAGGGGGGGCACATTTTTAACTTCTTTACCATCCCCCTTGCACCCTTCTTCCCTCTGCCTTGCACCCTTCTCCCCTTCCCCTTGCACCCTTCTCCCCCTCCGCCTTGAACCCTTTTCTACCTTGCGCCATTCTCCCCTCTGCCTTGCACCATTCTCCCCTCTGCCATGCACCCTTCTCCCCTCCCCTTGCACTCTTCTCCCCTCTGCCTTGCACCCTTCTCCTCTCTACCTTGCACCCTTCTCCCATCTGCCTTGCACCCTTCTCCCATCTGCCTTGCACCCTTCTCCCCTCCCCCTCCCCCTCCCCCTTGCACTCTACTCTCCTCTGCCTTGCACCCTTCTCCTCTCTACCTTGTACCCTTCTCTCCTCTGCCTTGCACCCTTCTCCCCTCCACCTTGTGCCCTTCTCCCCTCTGCCTTGCACCCTGGTCCCCTCTGCCTTGCATCCTGCTCCCCTCTGCCTTGCATCCTGCTCCCCTCTGCCTTGCATCCTGCTCCCCTCTGCCTTGCATCCTGCTCCCCTCCGCCTTGCACCCTTCTTCCCTCCGCTTTGCACCCTTCTCCTCTCTGCCTTACACCCTTCTCCCCTCTGCCTTGCACCCTTCTCTCTACCTTGCACCCATCTCCCCTCTGCCTTGTACCGTTCTCCCCTCTGCCATGCACCCTTCTCCCCTCTACCTTGCACCCTTCCCTCCTCCCCCTTGCACCCTTCTCCCCTCCGCCTTGCACCCTTCTCCCCTATGCCTTGCACCCTTCTCCCCTCTGCCTTGAACCCTTCTCCCCTCCCCCTTGCACTCTTCTCCCCTCTGCCTTACACCCTTCTCATCTCTACCTTGCACCCTTCTCCCCTCTGCCTTGCACCATCTCCACTCCACCTTGCACCCATCTCCTCTCCGCCTTGCACTCTTCTCCCCTCTGCCTTGCACCCTTCTCCCCTCTACCTTGCACCCTTCTCCTCTCTACCTTGCACCCTTTTCCCGTTTGCCTTGCACCCATCTCCTGTCCGCCGTGCACCCTTCTCTCCTCCGCCTTGCACCCTTCTCCCCTCCACCTTGCACCCTTCTCCCCTCCGCCTTGTACCCTTCTCCCCTCCGCCTTGTACCCATCTCCTCTATGCCTTGCACCCTTCTCCTCTCTACCTTGCACCCTTCTCCCCTCCCCCTTGCACCCTTCTCACAAGACCTGGAACCCATCTCCTCTCTGCCTTGCACTCATCTCCTCTCTACCTTGCACCCTTCTCTTCCCCCCTTACAAACCCCCCTGCGGACGCTCACATGGTGAGTGCTAACAAGAGTGCTTACCTGAGGGCACCATTTTGCTGCCTCATCCCTTCTCATATGAGCTTTGCCCTTGAGAATGCTGACAGTCTGACTCTGAGGGCCCCCACTCCCAAAGGGGATACCGACTCAAGACATACTCCACCTTTCTCACAGTTTAAATTCAGAGAAACAATATACTGATCTTATAGAGGCACATTCACTAAAGAATACAAACTTTCCACACCACTCTCACCAGAAAGCTCGAAAATATCCAACCCAAAGATTTCCTATAGGAATCAAGCTATTGTTTAAAATACTTCACAGTGGAGAGCTACAGCTAAAGGTGCAGTGTTACATGACAACCAAAGTTGTGAAATAGAACTACAATATTTGACAACATTGAGATTGAGAAGATAGGATCTTGAAACCATTAATTCAAAACCTAGTCTTGCAAGTGTGTGGGACAGCGTGTTACCGTCTGCCCATTCTTCCTTAGGAAATGGCAACCAGTTCATGAATACCATGCATATTTGCATCCATACTCTTGTCATGAGTGTGGTATGTGCCTTCAAAACCTGCCGGAATAACACCATCTCCATTTCCCTCTCACAACTAGGTAGACCTGACCTCATGACTTGTTCTGCGTCCTAATTGCTCTGTGCTGCCTCCTGCTCGGGCCCCCACCCACCCCATCCTCCTTCCGGCCTTGCTAGCTCTGACTGAAGAGAAACATTGCAACTTGTTACTTTGTTTCTCTTCAGTCAGAGGGAGGGGGCGAGGGGCTTGGAGCAGGCTGCAGACAGCCTGCACCTGTTTTAGAGGGAGAGAGGCTTGCTTCAGCGCAAGCCTCTCTCACAGCTCTCTGAAGTGCTGAGGGGCCGGGGGCCCCCTTCATTTACTGAAGAGAGTGGGGGCTCGCCGCACTGCGGGGCCTGCGTGGGTGTTTGTTACGCCCCTGACCCTTCTCCCCCTCCGCCTTGAACCCTTTTCTACCTTGCACCATTCTCCCCTCTGCCTTGCACCATTCTCCCCTCTGCCATGCACCCTTCTCCCGTCCCCTTGCACTCTTCTCCCCTCTGCCTTGCACCCTTCTCCTCTCTACCTTGCACCCTTCTCCCATCTGCCTTGCACCCTTCTCCCATCTGCCTTGCACCCTTCTCCCCTCCCCTTCCCCCTTGCACTCTACTCTCCTCTGCCATGCACCCTTCTCCCCTCCACCTTGCGCCCTTCTCCCCTCTGCCTTGCACCCTGGTCCCCTCTGCCTTGCACCCTGCTCCCCTCTGCCTTGCATCCTGCTCCCCTCTGCCTTGCACCCTGCTCCCCTTCTCCCCTCCACCTTGCACCCGTCTCCCCTCTGCTTTGCACCCTTCTCCTCTCTGCCTTACACCCTTCTCCCCTCTGCCTTGCACCATTCTCCCCTCTGCCTTGCCCCATTCTCCACTCCCCCTTGCACCCTTCTCCTCTCCCCCTTGCACCCTTCTCCTCTCCGCCTTGCACCCTTCTCCCCTCTGCCTTGTACCCTTCTCCCCTCTTCTTTGCATCGTTCTCCCCTCTGCCTTGCACCCTTCTCCCCTCTACCTTGCACCCTTCTCCCCTCTACCTTTCACCCTTCCCCCCTCTGCCTTGCACCCTTCCCTCCTCCCCCTTGCACCCTTCTCCCCTCCGCTTTGCACCCTACTCTCTGCCTTGCACCCTTCTCACCTCTGCCTTGCAAACATCTCCCCTCTACCTTGCACCCATCTCCCCTCTGCCTTGCACCCTTCTCCCCTGCCTTGCACTCTTCTCCCCTCTGCCTTGCACTCTTCTCCCCTCTGCCTTGCACCCTTCCCCCCTCTCCCTTGCACCCTTCCCCCCTCTGCCTGGAACCCTTCTCCCCTCCCCCTTGCACTCTTCTCCCCTCTGCCTTGCACCCTTCTCTCTACCTTGCACCCTTCTCCCCTCTGCCTTGCACCATCTCCTCTCCGCCTTGCACTCTTCTCCCCTCTGCCTTGCACTCTTCTCCCCTCTGCCTTGCACCCTTCTCCCCTCTGCCTTGCACCCTTCTCCCCTCTGCCTTGCACCCTTCTCCTCTCTACCTTGCACCCTTTTCCCGTTTTCCTAGGGGGGGGGGGGCATATTTTTAACTTCTTTACCATCCCCCTTGCACCCTTCTTCCCTCTGCCTTGCACCCTTCTCCCCCTTCCCCTTGCACCCTTCTCCCCCTCCGCCTTGAACCCTTTTCTACCTTGCGCCATTCTCCCCTCTGCCTTGCACCATTCTCCCCTCTGCCATGCACCCTTCTCCCCTCCCCTTGCACTCTTCTCCCCTCTGCCTTGCACCCTTCTCCTCTCTACCTTACACCCTTCTCCCATCTGCCTTGCACCCTTCTCCCATCTGCCTTGCACCCTTCTCCCCTCCCCCTCCCCCTTCCCCTTGCACTCTACTCTCCTCTGCCTTGCACCCTTCTCCTCTCTACCTTGCACCCTTCTCCCATCTGCCTTGCACCCTTCTCCCATCTGCCTTGCACCCTTCTCCCCTCCCCTTCCCCCTTGCACTCTACTCTCCTCTGCCATGCACCCTTCTCCCCTCCACCTTGCGCCCTTCTCCCCTCTGCCTTGCACCCTGGTCCCCTCTGCCTTGCACCCTGCTCCCCTCTGCCTTGCATCCTGCTCCCCTCTGCCTTGCACCCTGCTCCCCTTCTCCCCTCCACCTTGCACCCGTCTCCCCTCTGCTTTGCACCCTTCTCCTCTCTGCCTTACACCCTTCTCCCCTCTGCCTTGCACCATTCTCCCCTCTGCCTTGCCCCATTCTCCACTCCCCCTTGCACCCTTCTCCTCTCCCCCTTGCACCCTTCTCCTCTCCGCCTTGCACCCTTCTCCCCTCTGCCTTGTACCCTCCTCCCCTCTTCTTTGCACCGTTCTCCCCTCTGCCTTGCACCCTTCTCCCGTCTATCTTGCACCCTTCTCCTATCTGCCTTTCACCCTTCTCCCCTCTGCCTTGCACCCTTCCCTCCTCCCCCTTGGACCCTTCTCCCCTCCGCTTTGCACCCTACTCTCTGCCTTGCACCCTTCTCACCTCTGCCTTGCAAACATCTCCCCTCTACCTTGCACCCATCTCCCCTCTGCCTTGCACCCTTCTCCCCTGCCTTGCACTCTTCTCCCCTCTGCCTTGCACTCTTCTCCCCTCTGCCTTGCACCCTTCCCCCCTCTCCCTTGCACCCTTCTCCCCTCTGCCTGGAACCCTTCTCCCCTCCCCCTTGCACTCTTCTCCCCTCTGCCTTGCACCCTTCTCTCTACCTTGCACCCTTCTCCCCTCTGCCTTGCACCATCTCCTCTCCGCCTTGCACTCTTCTCCCCTCTGCCTTGCACTCTTCTCCCCTCTGCCTTGAACCCTTCTCCCCTCTGCCTTGCACCCTTCTCCCCTCTGCCTTGCACCCTTCTCCCCTCTGCCTTGCACCCTTCTCCTCTCTACCTTGCACCCTTTTCCCGTTTTCCTAGGGGGGGCATATTTTTAACTTCTTTACCATCCCCCTTGCACCCTTCTTCCCTCTGCCTTGCACCCTTCTCCCCCTTCCCCTTGCACCCTTCTCCCCCTCCGCCTTGAACCCTTTTCTACCTTGCGCCATTCTCCCCTCTGCCTTGCACCATTCTCCCCTCTGCCATGCACCCTTCTCCCCTCCCCTTGCACTCTTCTCCCCTCTGCCTTGCACCCTTCTCCTCTCTACCTTGCACCCTTCTCCCATCTGCCTTGCACCCTTCTCCCATCTGCCTTGCACCCTTCTCCCCTCCCCCTCCCCCTTCCCCTTGCACTCTACTCTCCTCTGCCTTGCACCCTTCTCCTCTCTACCTTGCACCCTTCTCTCCTCTGCCTTGCACCCTTCTCCCCTCCGCCTTGTGCCCTTCTCCCCTCTGCCTTGCACCCTGGTCCCCTCTGCCTTGCATCCTGCTCCCCTCTGCCTTGCATCCTGCTCCCCTCTGCCTTGCATCCTGCTCCCCTCTGCCTTGCACCCTGCTCCCCTTCTCCCCTCCGCCTTGCACCCTTCTCCCCTCCGCTTTGCACCCTTCTCTCTGCCTTACACCCTTCTCCCCTCTGCCTTGCACCCTTCTTCTCTCTACCTTGCACTCATCTCCCCTCTGCCTTGTACCGTTCTCCCCTCTGCCATGCACCCGTCCCTCCTCCCCCTTGCACCCTTCTCCCCTCCGCTTTGCACCCTACTCTCTGCCTTGCACCCTTCTCACCTCTGCCTTGCACCCATCTCCCCTCTGCCTTGCACCCTTCTCCCCTCTGCCTTGCACCCTTCTCCCCTCTGCCTTGCACCCTTCTCCCCTCTACCTTGCACCCTTCTCCTCTCTACCTTGCACCCTTTTCCCGTTTGCCTTGCACCCATCTCCTGTCCGCCGTGCACCCTTCTCTCCTCCGCCTTGCACCCTTCTCCCCTCCACCTTGCACCCTTCTCCCCTCCGCCTTGTACCCATCTCCTCTATGCCTTGCACCCTTCTCCTCTCTACCTTGCACCCTTCTCCCCTCCCCCTTGCACCCTTCTCACAAGACCTGGAACCCATCTCCTCTCTGCCTTGCACTCATCTCCTCTCTACCTTGCACCCTTCTCTTCCCCCCTTACAAACCCCCCTGCGGACGCTCACATGGTGAGTGCTAACAAGAGTGCTTACCTGAGGGCACCATTTTGCTGCCTCATCCCTTCTCATATGAGCTTTGCCCTTGAGAATGCTGACAGTCTGACTCTGATGGCCCCCACTCCCAAAGGGGATACCGACTCAAGACATACTCCACCTTTCTCACAGTTTAAATTCAGAGAAACAATATACTGATCTTATAGAGGCACATTCACTAAAGAACACAAACTTTCCACACCACTCTCACCAGAAAGCTCGAAAATATCCATCCCAAAGATTTCCTATAGGAATCAAGCTATTGTTTAAAATACTTCACAGTGGAGAGCTACAGCTAAAGGTGCAGTGTTACATGACAACCAAAGTTGTGAAATAGAACTACAATATTTGACAACATTGAGATTGAGAAGATAGGATCTTGAAACCATTAATTCAAAACCTAGTCTTGCAAGTGTGTGGGACAGCGTGTTACCGTCTGCCCATTCTTCCTTAGGAAATGGCAACCAGTTCATGAATACCATGCATATTTGCATCCATACTCTTGTCATGAGTGTGGTATGTGCCTTCAAAACCTGCCGGAAGAACACCATCTCCATTTCCCTCTCACAACTAGGTAGACCTGACCTCATGACTTGTTCTGCGTCCTAATTGCTCTGTGCTGCCTCCTGCTCGGGCCCCCACCCACCCCATCCTCCTTCCGGCCTTGCTAGCTCTGACTGAAGAGAAACATTGCAACTTGTTACTTTGTTTCTCTTCAGTCAGAGGGAGGGGGCGAGGGGCTTGGAGCAGGCTGCAGACAGCCTGCACCTGTTTTAGAGGGAGAGAGGCTTGCTTCAGCGCAAGCCTCTCTCACAGCTCTCTGAAGTGCTGAGGGTCCGGGGGCCCCCTTCATTTACTGAAGAGAGTGGGGGCCCCCCCGCACTGCGGGGCCTGCGTGGGTGTTTGTTACGCCCCTGCCCTTCTCCCCTCTGCCTTGCACCCTTCTCCCCTCTTCTTTGCACCGTTCTCCCCTCTGCCTTGCACCCTTCTCCCCTCTACCTTGCACCCTTCTCCTATCTGCCTTTCACCATTCTCCCCTCTGCCTTGCCCCATTCTCCACTCCCCCTTGCACCCTTCTCCTCTCCGCCTTGCACCCTTCTCCCCTCTGCCTTGTACCCTTCTCCCCTCTTCTTTGCACCGTTCTCCCCTCCGCCTTGCACCCTTCTCCCCTCTGCCTTGTACCCTTCTCCCCTCTTCTTTGCACCGTTCTCCCCTCTGCCTTGCACCCTTCTCCCCTCTGCCTTGCACCCTTCCCTCCTCCCCCTTGCACCCTTCTCCCCTCCGCTTTGCACCCTACTCTCTGCCTTGCACCCTTCTCACATCTGCCTTGCAAACATCTCCCCTCTACCTTGCACCCATCTCCCCTCTGCCTTGCACCCTTCTCCCCTCTGCCTTGCACCCTTCTCCCCTCTGCCTTGCACCCTTCTCCCCTCTGCCTTGCACTCTTCTCCCCTCCGCCTTGCACCCTTCCCCCCTCTCCCTTGCACCCTTCTCCCCTCTGCCTGGAACCCTTCTCCCCTCCCCCTTGCACTCTTCTCCCCTCTGCCTTGCACCCTTCTCTCTACCTTGCACCCTTCTCCCCTCTGCCTTGCACCATCTCCACTCCACCTTGCACCCATCTCCTCTCCGCCTTGCACTCTTCTCCCCTCTGCCTTGCACCCTTCTCCCCTCTGCCTTGCACCCTTCTCCTCTCTACCTTGCACCCTTTTCCCGTTTTCCGAGGGGGGGCACATTTTTAACTTCTTTACCATCCCCCTTGCACCCTTCTTCCCTCTGCCTTGCACCCTTCTCCCCTTCCCCTTGCACCCTTCTCCCCCTCCGCCTTGAACCCTTTTCTACCTTGCGCCATTCTCCCCTCTGCCTTGCACCATTCTCCCCTCTGCCATGCACCCTTCTCCCCTCCCCTTGCACTCTTCTCCCCTCTGCCTTACACCCTTCTCCTCTCTACCTTGCACCCTTCTCCCATCTGCCTTGCACCCTTCTCCCATCTGCCTTGCACCCTTCTCCCCTCCCCCTCCCCCTTGCACTCTACTCTCCTCTGCCTTGCACCCTTCTCCTCTCTACCTTGTACCCTTCTCTCCTCTGCCTTGCACCCTTCTCCCCTCCACCTTGTGCCCTTCTCCCCTCTGCCTTGCACCCTGGTCCCCTCTGCCTTGCATCCTGCTCCCCTCTGCCTTGCATCCTGCTCCCCTCTGCCTTGCATCCTGCTCCCCTCTGCCTTGCATCCTGCTCCCCTCCGCCTTGCACCCTTCTTCCCTCCGCTTTGCACCCTTCTCCTCTCTGCCTTACACCCTTCTCCCCTCTGCCTTGCACCCTTCTCTCTACCTTGCACCCATCTCCCCTCTGCCTTGTACCGTTCTCCCCTCTGCCATGCACCCTTCTCCCCTCTACCTTGCACCCTTCCCTCCTCCCCCTTGCACCCTTCTCCCCTCCGCCTTGCACCCTTCTCCCCTATGCCTTGCACCCTTCTCCCCTCTGCCTTGAACCCTTCTCCCCTCCCCCTTGCACTCTTCTCCCCTCTGCCTTACACCCTTCTCCTCTCTACCTTGCACCCTTCTCCCCTCTGCCTTGCACCATCTCCACTCCACCTTGCACCCATCTCCTCTCCGCCTTGCACTCTTCTCCCCTCTGCCTTGCACCCTTCTCCCCTCTACCTTGCACCCTTCTCCTCTCTACCTTGCACCCTTTTCCCGTTTGCCTTGCACCCATCTCCTGTCCGCCGTGCACCCTTCTCTCCTCCGCCTTGCACCCTTCTCCCCTCCACCTTGCACCCTTCTCCCCTCCGCCTTGTACCCTTCTCCCCTCCGCCTTGTACCCATCTCCTCTATGCCTTGCACCCTTCTCCTCTCTACCTTGCACCCTTCTCCCCTCCCCCTTGCACCCTTCTCACAAGACCTGGAACCCATCTCCTCTCTGCCTTGCACTCATCTCCTCTCTACCTTGCACCCTTCTCTTCCCCCCTTACAAACCCCCCTGCGGACGCTCACATGGTGAGTGCTAACAAGAGTGCTTACCTGAGGGCACCATTTTGCTGCCTCATCCCTTCTCATATGAGCTTTGCCCTTGAGAATGCTGACAGTCTGACTCTGAGGGCCCCCACTCCCAAAGGGGATACCGACTCAAGACATACTCCACCTTTCTCACAGTTTAAATTCAGAGAAACAATATACTGATCTTATAGAGGCACATTCACTAAAGAATACAAACTTTCCACACCACTCTCACCAGAAAGCTCGAAAATATCCAACCCAAAGATTTCCTATAGGAATCAAGCTATTGTTTAAAATACTTCACAGTGGAGAGCTACAGCTAAAGGTGCAGTGTTACATGACAACCAAAGTTGTGAAATAGAACTACAATATTTGACAACATTGAGATTGAGAAGATAGGATCTTGAAACCATTAATTCAAAACCTAGTCTTGCAAGTGTGTGGGACAGCGTGTTACCGTCTGCCCATTCTTCCTTAGAGAATGGCAACCAGTTCATGAATACCATGCATATTTGCATCCATACTCTTGTCATGAGTGTGGTATGTGCCTTCAAAACCTGCCGGAAGAACACCATCTCCATTTCCCTCTCACAACTAGGTAGACCTGACCTCATGACTTGTTCTGCGTCCTAATTGCTCTGTGCTGCCTCCTGCTCGGCCCCCACCCACCCCATCCTCCTTCCGGCCTTGCTAGCTCTGACTGAAGAGAAACATTGCAACTTGTTACTTTGTTTCTCTTCAGTCAGAGGGAGGGGGCGAGGGGCTTGGAGCAGGCTGCAGACAGCCTGCACCTGTTTTAGAGGGAGAGAGGCTTGCTTCAGCGCAAGCCTCTCTCACAGCTCTCTGAAGTGCTGAGGGGCCGGGGGGCCCCCTTCATTTACTGAAGAGAGTGGGGGCTCGCCGCACTGCGGGGCCTGCGTGGGTGTTTGTTACGCCCCTGACCCTTCTCCCCCTCCGCCTTGAACCCTTTTCTACCTTGCACCATTCTCCCCTCTGCCTTGCACCATTCTCCCCTCTGCCATGCACCCTTATCCCGTCCCCTTGCACTCTTCTCCCCTCTGCCTTGCACCCTTCTCCTCTCTACCTTGCACCCTTCTCCCATCTGCCTTGCACCCTTCTCCCCTCCCCTTCCCCCTTGCACTCTACTCTCCTCTGCCATGCACCCTTCTCCCCTCCACCTTGCGCCCTTCTCCCCTCTGCCTTGCACCCTGGTCCCCTCTGCCTTGCACCCTGCTCCCCTCTGCCTTGCATCCTGCTCCCCTCTGCCTTGCACCCTGCTCCCCTTCTCCCCTCCACCTTGCACCCGTCTCCCCTCTGCTTTGCACCCTTCTCCTCTCTGCCTTACACCCTTCTCCCCTCTGCCTTGCACCATTCTCCCCTCTGCCTTGCCCCATTCTCCACTCCCCCTTGCACCCTTCTCCTCTCCCCCTTGCACTCTTCTCCTCTCCGCCTTGCACCCTTCTCCCCTCTGCCTTGTACCCTTCTCCCCTCTTCTTTGCACCGTTCTCCCCTCTGCCTTGCACCCTTCTCCCCTCTACCTTGCACCCTTCTCCTATCTGCCTTTCACCCTTCTCCCCTCTGCCTTGCACCCTTCCCTCCTCCCCCTTGCACCCTTCTCCCCTCCGCTTTGCACCCTACTCTCTGCCTTGCACCCTTCTCACCTCTGCCTTGCAAACATCTCCCCTCTACCTTGCACCCATCTCCCCTCTGCCTTGCACCCTTCTCCCCTGCCTTGCACTCTTCTCCCCTCTGCCTTGCACTCTTCTCCCCTCTGCCTTGCACCCTTCCCCCCTCTCCCTTGCACCCTTCTCCCCTCTGCCTGGAACCCTTCTCCCCTCCCCCTTGCACTCTTCTCCCCTCTGCCTTGCACCCTTCTCTCTACCTTGCACCCTTCTCCCCTCTGCCTTGCACCATCTCCTCTCCGCCTTGCACTCTTCTCCCCTCTGCCTTGCACTCTTCTCCCCTCTGCCTTGCACCCTTCTCCCCTCTGCCTTGCACCCTTCTCCCCTCTGCCTTGCACCCTTCCCCCTTCTGCCTTGCACCCTTCTCCTCTCTACCTTGCACCCTTTTCCCGTTTTCCTAGGGGGGGCATATTTTTAACTTCTTTACCATCCCCCTTGCACCCTTCTTCCCTCTGCCTTGCACCCTTCTCCCCCTTCCCCTTGCACCCTTCTCCCCCTCCGCCTTGAACCCTTTTCTACCTTGCGCCATTCTCCCCTCTGCCTTGCACCATTCTCCCCTCTGCCATGCACCCTTCTCCCCTCCCCTTGCACTCTTCTCCCCTCTGCCTTGCACCCTTCTCCTCTCTACCTTGCACCCTTCTCCCATCTGCCTTGCACCCTTCTCCCATCTGCCTTGCACCCTTCTCCCCTCCCCCTCCTCCTTCCCCTTGCACTCTACTCTCCTCTGCCTTGCACCCTTCTCCTCTCTACCTTGCACCCTTCTCTCCTCTGCCTTGCACCCTTCTCCCCTCCGCCTTGTGCCCTTCTCCCCTCTGCCTTGCACCCTGGTCCCCTCTGCCTTGCATCCTGCTCCCCTCTGCCTTGCATCCTGCTCCCCTCTGCCTTGCATCCTGCTCCCCTCTGCCTTGCACCCTGCTCCCCTTCTCCCCTCCGCCTTGCACCCTTCTCCCCTCCGCTTTGCACCCTTCTCCTCTCTGCCTTACACCCTTCTCCCCTCTGCCTTGCACCCTTCTTCTCTCTACCTTGCACCCATCTCCCCTCTGCCTTGTACCGTTCTCCCCTCTGCCATGCACCCGTCCCTCCTCCCCCTTGCACCCTTCTCCCCTCCGCTTTGCACCCTACTCTCTGCCTTGCACCCTTCTCACCTCTGCCTTGCACCCATCTCCCCTCTGCCTTGCACCCTTCTCCCCTCTGCCTTGCACCCTTCTCCCCTCTGCCTTGCACCCTTCTCCCCTCTACCTTGCACCCTTCTCCTCTCTACCTTGCACCCTTTTCCCGTTTGCCTTGCACCCATCTCCTGTCCGCCGTGCACCCTTCTCTCCTCCGCCTTGCACCCTTCTCCCCTCCACCTTGCACCCTTCTCCCCTCCGCCTTGTACCCATCTCCTCTATGCCTTGCACCCTTCTCCTCTCTACCTTGCACCCTTTTCCCCTCCCCCTTGCACCCTTCTCACAAGACCTGGAACCCATCTCCTCTCTGCCTTGCACTCATCTCCTCTCTACCTTGCACCCTTCTCTTCCCCCCTTACAAACCCCCCTGCGGACGCTCACATGGTGAGTGCTAACAAGAGTGCTTACCTGAGGGCACCATTTTGCTGCCTCATCCCTTCTCATATGAGCTTTGCCCTTGAGAATGCTGACAGTCTGACTCTGAGGGCCCCCACTCCCAAAGGGGATACCGACTCAAGACATACTCCACCTTTCTCACAGTTTAAATTCAGAGAAACAATATACTGATCTTATAGAGGCACATTCACTAAAGAACACAAACTTTCCACACCACTCTCACCAGAAAGCTCGAAAATATCCATCCCAAAGATTTCCTATAGGAATCAAGCTATTGTTTAAAATACTTCACAGTGGAGAGCTACAGCTAAAGGTGCAGTGTTACATGACAACCAAAGTTGTGAAATAGAACTACAATATTTGACAACATTGAGATTGAGAAGATAGGATCTTGAAACCATTAATTCAAAACCTAGTCTTGCAAGTGTGTGGGACAGCGTGTTACCGTCTGCCCATTCTTCCTTAGGAAATGGCAACCAGTTCATGAATACCATGCATATTTGCATCCATACTCTTGTCATGAGTGTGGTATGTGCCTTCAAAACCTGCCGGAAGAACACCATCTCCATTTCCCTCTCACAACTAGGTAGACCTGACCTCATGACTTGTTCTGCGTCCTAATTGCTCTGTGCTGCCTCCTGCTCGGGGCCCCCACCCACCCCATCCTCCTTCCGGCCTTGCTAGCTCTGACTGAAGAGAAACATTACAACTTGTTACTTTGTTTCTCTTCAGTCAGAGGGAGGGGGCGAGGGGCTTGGAGCAGGCTGCAGACAGCCTGCACCTGTTTTAGAGGGAGAGAGGCTTGCTTCAGCGCAAGCCTCTCTCACAGCTCTCTGAAGTGCTGAGGGGCCGGGGCCCCCTTCATTTACTGAAGAGAGTGGGGGCCCCCCCGCACTGCGGGGCCTGCGTGGGTGTTTGTTACGCCCCTGCCCTTCTCCCCTCTGCCTTGCACCCTTCTCCCCTCTTCTTTGCACCGTTCTCCCCTCTGCCTTGCACCCTTCTCCCCTCTACCTTGCACCCTTCTCCTATCTGCCTTTCACCATTCTCCCCTCTGCCTTGCCCCATTCTCCACTCCCCCTTGCACCCTTCTCCTCTCCGCCTTGCACCCTTCTCCCCTCTGCCTTGTACCCTTCTCCCCTCTTCTTTGCACCGTTCTCCCCTCCGCCTTGCACCCTTCTCCCCTCTGCCTTGTACCCTTCTCCCCTCTTCTTTGCACCGTTCTCCCCTCTGCCTTGCACCCTTCTCCCCTCTGCCTTGCACCCTTCCCTCCTCCCCCTTGCACCCTTCTCCCCTCCGCTTTGCACCCTACTCTCTGCCTTGCACCCTTCTCACATCTGCCTTGCAAACATCTCCCCTCTACCTTGCACCCATCTCCCCTCTGCCTTGCACCCTTCTCCCCTCTGCCTTGCACCCTTCTCCCCTCTGCCTTGCACCCTTCTCCCCTCTGCCTTGCACTCTTCTCCCCTCCGCCTTGCACCCTTCCCCCCTCTCCCTTGCACCCTTCTCCCCTCTGCCTGGAACCCTTCTCCCCTCCCCCTTGCACTCTTCTCCCCTCTGCCTTGCACCCTTCTCTCTACCTTGCACCCTTCTCCCCTCTGCCTTGCACCATCTCCACTCCACCTTGCACCCATCTCCTCTCCGCCTTGCACTCTTCTCCCCTCTGCCTTGCACCCTTCTCCCCTCTGCCTTGCACCCTTCTCCTCTCTACCTTGCACCCTTTTCCCGTTTTCCGAGGGGGGGCACATTTTTAACTTCTTTACCATCCCCCTTGCACCCTTCTTCCCTCTGCCTTGCACCCTTCTCCCCTTCCCCTTGCACCCTTCTCCCCCTCCGCCTTGAACCCTTTTCTACCTTGCGCCATTCTCCCCTCTGCCTTGCACCATTCTCCCCTCTGCCATGCACCCTTCTCCCCTCCCCTTGCACTCTTCTCCCCTCTGCCTTACACCCTTCTCCTCTCTACCTTGCACCCTTCTCCCATCTGCCTTGCACCCTTCTCCCATCTGCCTTGCACCCTTCTCCCCTCCCCCTCCCCCTTGCACTCTACTCTCCTCTGCCTTGCACCCTTCTCCTCTCTACCTTGTACCCTTCTCTCCTCTGCCTTGCACCCTTCTCCCCTCCACCTTGTGCCCTTCTCCCCTCTGCCTTGCACCCTGGTCCCCTCTGCCTTGCATCCTGCTCCCCTCTGCCTTGCATCCTGCTCCCCTCTGCCTTGCATCCTGCTCCCCTCTGCCTTGCATCCTGCTCCCCTCCGCCTTGCACCCTTCTTCCCTCCGCTTTGCACCCTTCTCCTCTCTGCCTTACACCCTTCTCCCCTCTGCCTTGCACCCTTCTCTCTACCTTGCACCCATCTCCCCTCTGCCTTGTACCGTTCTCCCCTCTGCCATGCACCCTTCTCCCCTCTACCTTGCACCCTTCCCTCCTCCCCCTTGCACCCTTCTCCCCTCCGCCTTGCACCCTTCTCCCCTATGCCTTGCACCCTTCTCCCCTCTGCCTTGAACCCTTCTCCCCTCCCCCTTGCACTCTTCTCCCCTCTGCCTTACACCCTTCTCCTCTCTACCTTGCACCCTTCTCCCCTCTGCCTTGCACCAGCTCCACTCCACCTTGCACCCATCTCCTCTCCGCCTTGCACTCTTCTCCCCTCTGCCTTGCACCCTTCTCCCCTCTACCTTGCACCCTTCTCCTCTCTACCTTGCACCCTTTTCCCGTTTGCCTTGCACCCATCTCCTGTCCGCCGTGCACCCTTCTCTCCTCCGCCTTGCACCCTTCTCCCCTCTGCCTTGTACCCTTCTCCCCTCTTCTTTGCACCGTTCTCCCCTCTGCCTTGCACCCTTCTCCCCTCTACCTTGCACCCTTCTCCTATCTGCCTTTCACCCTTCTCCCCTCTGCCTTGCACCCTTCCCTCCTCCCCCTTGCACCCTTCTCCCCTCCGCTTTGCACCCTACTCTCTGCCTTGCACCCTTCTCACCTCTGCCTTGCAAACATCTCCCCTCTACCTTGCACCCATCTCCCCTCTGCCTTGCACCCTTCTCCCCTGCCTTGCACTCTTCTCCCCTCTGCCTTGCACTCTTCTCCCCTCTGCCTTGCACCCTTCCCCCCTCTCCCTTGCACCCTTCTCCCCTCTGCCTGGAACCCTTCTACCCTCCCCCTTGCACTCTTCTCCCCTCTGCCTTGCACCCTTCTCTCTACCTTGCACCCTTCTCCCCTCTGCCTTGCACCATCTCCTCTCCGCCTTGCACTCTTCTCCCCTCTGCCTTGCACTCTTCTCCCCTCTGCCTTGCACCCTTCTCCCCTCTGCCTTGCACCCTTCTCCCCTCTGCCTTGCACCCTTCTCCTCTCTACCTTGCACCCTTTTCCCGTTTTCCTAGGGGGGGCATATTTTTAACTTCTTTACCATCCCCCTTGCACCCTTCTTCCCTCTGCCTTGCACCCTTCTCCCCCTTCCCCTTGCACCCTTCTCCCCCTCCGCCTTGAACCCTTTTCTACCTTGCGCCATTCTCCCCTCTGCCTTGCACCATTCTCCCCTCTGCCATGCACCCTTCTCCCCTCCCCTTGCACTCTTCTCCCCTCTGCCTTGCACCCTTCTCCTCTCTACCTTGCACCCTTCTCCCATCTGCCTTGCACCCTTCTCCCATCTGCCTTGCACCCTTCTCCCCTCCCCCTCCCCCTTCCCCTTGCACTCTACTCTCCTCTGCCTTGCACCCTTCTCCTCTCTACATTGCACCCTTCTCTCCTCTGCCTTGCACCCTTCTCCCCTCCGCCTTGTGCCCTTCTCCCCTCTGCCTTGCACCCTGGTCCCCTCTGCCTTGCATCCTGCTCCCCTCTGCCTTGCATCCTGCTCCCCTCTGCCTTGCATCCTGCTCCCCTCTGCCTTGCACCCTGCTCCCCTTCTCCCCTCCGCCTTGCACCCTTCTCCCCTCCGCTTTGCACCCTTCTCCTCTCTGCCTTACACCCTTCTCCCCTCTGCCTTGCACCCTTCTTCTCTCTACCTTGCACCCATCTCCCCTCTGCCTTGTACCGTTCTCCCCTCTGCCATGCACCCGTCCCTCCTCCCCCTTGCACCCTTCTCCCCTCCGCTTTGCACCCTACTCTCTGCCTTGCACCCTTCTCACCTCTGCCTTGCACCCATCTCCCCTCTGCCTTGCACCCTTCTCCCCTCTGCCTTGCACCCTTCTCCCCTCTGCCTTGCACCCTTCTCCCCTCTACCTTGCACCCTTCTCCTCTCTACCTTGCACCCTTTTCCCGTTTGCCTTGCACCCATCTCCTGTCCGCCGTGCACCCTTCTCTCCTCCGCCTTGCACCCTTCTCCCCTCCACCTTGCACCCTTCTCCCCTCCGCCTTGTACCCATCTCCTCTATGCCTTGCACCCTTCTCCTCTCTACCTTGCACCCTTCTCCCCTCCCCCTTGCACCCTTCTCACAAGACCTGGAACCCATCTCCTCTCTGCCTTGCACTCATCTCCTCTCTACCTTGCACCCTTCTCTTCCCCCCTTACAAACCCCCCTGCGGACGCTCACATGGTGAGTGCTAACAAGAGTGCTTACCTGAGGGCACCATTTTGCTGCCTCATCCCTTCTCATATGAGCTTTGCCCTTGAGAATGCTGACAGTCTGACTCTGAGGGCCCCCACTCCCAAAGGGGATACCGACTCAAGACATACTCCACCTTTCTCACAGTTTAAATTCAGAGAAACAATATACTGATCTTATAGATGCACATTCACTAAAGAACACAAACTTTCCACACCACTCTCACCAGAAAGCTCGAAAATATCCATCCCAAAGATTTCCTATATGAATCAAGCTATTGTTTAAAATACTTCACAGTGGAGAGCTACAGCTAAAGGTGCAGTGTTACATGACAACCAAAGTTGTGAAATAGAACTACAATATTTGACAACATTGAGATTGAGAAGATAGGATCTTGAAACCATTAATTCAAAACCTAGTCTTGCAAGTGTGTGGGACAGCGTGTTACCGTCTGCCCATTCTTCCTTAGGAAATGGCAACCAGTTCATGAATACCATGCATATTTGCATCCATACTCTTGTCATGAGTGTGGTATGTGCCTTCAAAACCTGCCGGAAGAACACCATCTCCATTTCCCTCTCACAACTAGGTAGACCTGACCTCATGACTTGTTCTGCGTCCTAATTGCTCTGTGCTGCCTTCTGCTCGGGCCCCCACCCACCCCATCCTCCTTCCGGCCTTGCTAGCTCTGACTGAAGAGAAACATTGCAACTTGTTACTTTGTTTCTCTTCAGTCAGAGGGAGGGGGCGAGGGGCTTGGAGCAGGCTGCAGACAGCCTGCACCTGTTTTAGAGGGAGAGAGGCTTGCTTCAGCGCAAGCCTCTCTCACAGCTCTCTGAAGTGCTGAGGAGCCGGGGCCCCCTTCATTTACTGAAGAGAGTGGGGGCCCCCCCGCACTGCGGGGCCTGCGTGGGTGTTTGTTACGCCCCTGCCCTGGGGCTGTTAGCAAACATCTCCCTATGAGGGGTTGGCTTATAGAAGAAACCCAATGGTGAAACCCTAATTGCCGATCTCGATAAGGAGGAGGGGCTGGTATTCCCAGATAAAATACTGCCCACAGAATAAGGGTTATCAAAATTTAGGATCACAGTCTCCTGTGCCCCTTTTGCGTGAGCTCCCGATCCAACTAACCCTGCGTGACATAAGAATGTTTTTAGCCACGTGGGCACCCAAAGTGGTATTGTGTGAAAACCAGTGAGTTAATTTGTTCATCAGCGGCCCATAATCTGCGGTGGGCCTTAATTGGAGGGATGGAACACTCCCCAAAACTACTACATATGGGGTGGATTCAGTGGATTCTTACTCATGGTTACCACCTGATTGTAAAGTTCTTTAATTTGCTCTTGCAAAATTGCGATTTTCATCAGAATCACAATTAGTGATTTTTCATGCAATTCTTTGCGACTCTTTATTTGCGATTCGCTAATAAAAATTTGCTATTTGGATGGCCGTAAATAAGGAATCACTAAATTGTTGCTCGCAAATTTAGCGATTCCTTATTTTTGCTAGTTTCAAGGATTTTCGCTAAATTGGGTTCATGCATTGGATTAGGCTAATTTGAGGTTGCAAACATGCTTTGTTTGCATTTCGCAACGATTGAAGTGAGCTTGATGCATGTGGCCCTGAGAGAGCAAGATAAAGCAACAATAAACTGAGCAAGCTGGAAGATAATTGCAGTAGTTATATTTAATGTACTATAGCCATTATTTTGTAGGCAACAGCGACCTCTAGGGGATTATTTGCGCCTTTTGCTAACCAACCACAAATAAAAGTTGTTGTGAACTTCGTGATTCGTTCTATTTTGCACATGGACATATTCACATATTTCACTACCTTGGTAAGTGTTTGCCCTGCCGTTGTGAATGCTACGGTTTACATTTCTGGAGGTTTGTTTCTAATGTACGAAGAAACACGGCCATTAGATTTGTATATTTTTCTGTAATGCGAATGTTTGTTTCTGATGCATTATTGGTGTGGTATCGGTTTTTGTGTTTTTGCTAAGCCTGGTTACAACTGAATGGCTTCTTCCAAGCGCTTTGACACTGAAAAGTCAGGGAGAGTAGGCAGAAACAGAAATACAGAAGGTATTGGGGGCCCAGGTCAAACAGGATTACTTTAGGAGCTATGTTAAAGTCATTTGGTAATCTTCCATCTATCTGCCCTAGAAGCCATTTTCTCATCCAGTACCCTTCATGGCATGAAGTAATCAGCAACGCTTAAAAAAATGATTTGCTGACTTGAGGAAGATTTGAAAATCAGTATATGATTACTTCACAAAATGATATTCCTGATAATTTGAGGATGAGCATCTGAACCCGTCCCAGGATGAGATTTTCCCTGAAGAATTGAGGATTATTTGAAAATTATTTTGTGATTTCCATTTGCCTAAACTGTATCTGAGTTTGCTATCTTTGCCTTTTGCTGACAGTTTTATTTGTACCCACTCTTACTATGACCACCCTCTTTTATCCATGACAAGTAACTATCTGTATATGCTAATGAAGTGTAACTTTCTAGAGAGCACATAATCCAGAGAATCGTAACATCTAGACCTCAAGGGCAAAGGGAAATCATTGACTAAGCATGTTCTACCTCTGCGATGTCTGACAGTAGTCTGTCGTCAGGGCCGTCTTAACAGCATTATAGGCCCCCAGGCAGGGGCGGCTCTAGGCTCATGGCGGCCCTGGGCAGGGAGCGTAGGTGGGGGGCCCTGGAAGAGGGGGTCCGGGCGGGGCGGAGCCCCTGGAGCTCAGGAAGGTGGTTTAATAAAACGTCCAGAAAAGGCGTTAGATTGCCAGTACCTGCGGCTGCTCCTACCCTTCCGAATTTGTCTCAGAACGATAACATTTATGAGAAGGAGGGTATTGTAACACACAACCTGAGGGACTGGCACAGATGGCTGCAGTGCCAGGGCCATAACAGGGGCCCCGGACCCACAGCCCCCGCACAGAGAAAGAATTGGTGGCCTCTTTGCCCGGAAACATTAATATCAATACCATATTGAATGTTTTACCTAGTGCATCAGCAGTACTCTGGCCAGAGGATTCTCCATCTTTAGGTTTCCCTTGGTTGATAAAGTTCAGGATTGCTCCTTCCTGTGGCGCTACAAAAGCCTGCTGAGCCACCTTTCTCTTTCGTTTCGAATAACCAGATTTGTGTACTCAAAATCTCTTCATTTTGCTTGCAATGTTGTATAAGCCTGTACCCGCGGGCCAGCAGTGGGTAGGGAAAAAAAGAAGCCAATCAGGAAGCAGGAGGAACGCATCCGCAGAGGACAGTGAAGAGGGGGGGAGGGGTCAGGGTGTTTGGAAGTGTAACAGAGCCGGAGGCCGCCAAATCCCTGCCACGCAAATATATATCCATCCTCAGAGGATTAGTATATTAGGGATATATATTGGCGTGGTGGCCCCTGGAGTTTGGCGGCCCTGTGCAGGTGCACAGCTTGCACATGCCTAAGGCCACCCTGCCCCAGGCAAAGCAGTGCACTGGGCCATGCCTATACTCACAGGAATAAAAATGTTTAACAGTGCATTAGTGTTAAATTCTGGTTTGCTTGGGGCCCCTATGCTCGTGGGCCCCGGAAACTGCCCAGCGTGCCCATGCATTAAGATGGCACTGTCTGTCGTGGATCGTGCTTCACAGTTTGTAAGGAACTGTGTTGAATCAGCGCAGGAGGATAGACCACACAAGATATGTTAATAACACGGTTCAGAAGCATTTGAAGCAACATAGACAGCTTTTTAAAGTTCTTTATACAGGAAAAGTTGAACCAGAGCCCGGACATTGATAACACCCAGATCACAACTCCCAAAAAGATTCTTTAGCTACGCATAAGGCCAAAGTACATATTTCTTGCACTAGAGATTGTGTACCACCTTATGAAAGTTGACTTCGTATACAAATAGAAAAAATAAAGAAAAGTGAAAATAGGAAAAAAATAAAAAGATGAGCTATGTTAGTTGTAAAATTATCCTGCATGCTCATACATAATATAATACACATATAGGCAGACGAAGGAATATACTAAATAGCCACTCCAATCATCACCAAGTAGGATCTAACTGTGCCGCTACTTTCAAAATAGTGTAAATTAATCCCACAATTTGTGGCCAAAATACAGATTTAGCAGGCCATAAAAAAATATGTATATGAGCCACATTTATTTTGAGTTATGTGTGGCACCTCTGCTTGAAAGCTGGATAAATCAATGATAGTGTGCAAAGTGAGAAATACACGTGATGTTGCATCATAAGCTGCTGAAGATGATGTATTATATAGATTGTGGCCATCCAATTTTGTTAATAAATACCTGATATTTGGTAAATTCAGTGACCCACTGTTTACTTTTTATGTAACAGTAATATTACATAATAGTGATATTCAGGACTATGTACAGGTTTTTCAGACATGGCTTCTTAAGTTTTTTTCTTTCATTACTTTTCAAACGGTTAAACATTCCTTTTAGATTATAGTATAACAGAACTGAAATTTTGGAATTTGTACCTAATATATGGTAAAATGATTCTCTCCTTCTTGCTTTGTCTAACAAACATTTTATGTATCCAATTGTATTGGGTATGTTGATTCTAAAAAGAGTTTCCAACAGTGGAAAATCTGAATGATCTGAAATCTACATTACCCAAGAGTGTGGTGTATAAATGAAATCTTGATATTTTATATATTTTTAGATGTTCCACCAAACTGTCATGGATAGAGAGAAAAATGCTTTGGGGAGATATAATAAGAGACTGGTCAATAGTAAGGTCAGAATCATTGTGGTTAAGATTAAACTGTTCTCTGCCAAAGAAAAATTATCTTAACCACCAAGATCAGCAACTGACGAAGAAGAGAAGGATGTTTATGTTCATAAAGATACCTAGACAGAAAAAACTGTAAGCAAAGTCAACAATACATTATACTCCTCATTAGAAATGGCGATTGTGGTTGAGGAAGTTAGAGTAAAAGAAGATGCAAATTTGGATTCCAAACTAAACTGTTGTTAAAAGAAAGTAGAAGTGAGAACCACTGGTCTCAATATAAAACCTGGAAACTATTTGCTGTCCATAGTGGCAAATGCAGATTTCAGTGCCACCAAGTGAATTTGTGCCTTTGAGTCCCATTTCATCTTTGGATTTTATGGGAGCATTTGTATTGGTGAATTTCTCAGTGATTCTGCGGCCCTGTGGGAGCTATTACACACATGCAGTTTTGTAAACAGACTTATTTTGTAACCTGCTGGTCCAAGCACACTTGTTTATGGATTACATTCCCTGGTACTCCGGAGAATTAATTTACTGACTGAGAATTTCAGTGTGCGATGATTTTGCCGAAAGACTTTTTAGTGAAACTTTTCAACAAACCCATTTGATGTATATTGATCAATCTTATCTGAGAACTACTGAATTGAGATTTGGGGTTGGGATCTGATGGCACGAGGTTACCAGCCTGGGTTATTTCTAATACACCATACTTACTTGGGCCCATAAAACTTTCATACAATAAGCTGCAAAATCCCCACCACTAAAATTCCGGACTGTCAACTGTGAAATATTTTACCTGTACACCTTTTTACCAATTTATAATACCTTGGCGCCTAATTTCCCCTGGACAATGGATCAGGTTGTTGGCATAATAGGCATAAACAATATTTACCTTTATTTCTTTGAATGATCACAGACTCGGGAGAGTTTTAAAACCTTTATCCATGCAATATTTTGTGAGTCAAATACTAATACATGTCAATCACCAGTTCCTCAAGATTAAAATAATGATCAAAGCAAAAATCTTTAAAGAAGTAGTAAAATCTCTAGAAATTGGTACCTGGGAAGGGTGGAAAAGGAAAACGGTACAAGGACATACCACACAGGTTTATATTTACCTAGAATGGTGCAAGGACCAACCCCTCACCAAGGGCTGAAAAAGAAAGGGCTCCCGACTAATCAGGAGCCAGTAGTTCAGGATAGGTGCAGGACAGGACAGGGAACCTCTTCTAAGTACAACACCAGCGTTACACCCCTCTCTGGTGCTACTCTCTTCCCTTCTAGATAGATTGATTCTTCTTCATCAGCAATGTCCGGATTCTGCTGTCAGAGTGCTCGACCAGCCCTCTAAGCTCTGTGGCATCCACAATCTTCTTCCGCAACGTTGGGTCAGTGACAGGTCTGTGACAAGTCGGACAATCTAACTAACTGAGCACACTATTCCTGGTGTATGTACCACCCCCCCAATGTTTCAAAATGTGTGTATTTCCTGCATTTGATTGGTCAGTGGGACGGGGAGAGGTCATCGCACCATTCTAATATGAAGTCACCATCTTTGGTTTAATTGTACTAAGTTCCCACACTTCATTTTATTTTCTCATGCTTTTATTCCTCCCAGCAACATTACCATCATTTTATATACATTGTACAACATTTTATTTGAATATTCTTCCTCTCTTCGGGTCAAGAGGTAAGCTTCTCAGGCACATTGCTGGTAAGATGGGATTTGGCAACTCTTCAATGTCATTGCGCAAGTCTTTCAGTGTATCCGACGCATGGGTAGAAAACATCCAAGATGGAGAATTCAGTAACCCTCAAGCCCAAATGTAAACTAATAATAAAGTAAAAGAAGAACATGTTAGAAAACAAAAATAAATGAATGCACTGTATACCACTTATTCCTACTCTAACCCAATTAATTTATTTTATCAATTGCATTAGCGGTTAAGCATACATACGAGGTTTTAGTTTAAGCATAACCATATGCATTAGCATGTGAGGTTCGAAGCGGCAATCTTAAGTATTACTGCGCAGCTGCAAAGAATTCCCACTAAAAGCAAAGGACGTCATACTACGTAGATGCAGTTGACGCATGGGCAAAAGAGTTCCCGCGTTTTTGGCAGCCATTTCTAGACACTCAGATTATTTGTTAGTAAAGCATAGACAAGCTTCCTCTGCATAAATAAAATGTTGTGTGGTGCACTTATTAGTAATCACAAAACATGTTGGTTAATTTATTAATATAGTTATTTTGAGAATTGTGTCCAAGCAAGTTTCTTTAGGTAGCTCCATCAGATCCCTTCATGACCAATTGAGAGGTAACAACGCTTCTTGGAAGATTAATGGTAGATTATTTTCAAAGTCAAAATTCATAAAAGAAGACACCTGTTAAGAACAAATCTCTAAGCCTGAGGTGCAGTTTTATTAACACCTTGAGTGAATAAGTCTCACAAACCAATTACTGCTTTCTTTCCCATTTCCAGCATCCCATATGTTCTGATTTTAGACATACACTTGCTCTGAGTTATGGCCTAAGTGGATGAGGAGTGAATTGTCTTCACTTCCAGACATCCCTAAAGTATTATCAGCCAGGGATAGATTGAGAAGGTCACAGCTATCTTCTTCCTGGATGCATGTATCCCACGTCCCTGGTTAAGTTTAGGTAAAATATTACAAGAATTACAGGAAGAAATATCAGAATCTACATGAGAGGATCAGGTGTTGCAGCAACAGGTAGCGTCTCTTTTTTGTTAGAATGGATCAAGTAGGTACCCATACAGTAATTATTCCAGAAGCTTTGTTTTCTTTATTTTCATTACGCAGTCATGCTATAATGCTATAAAAAAGTGCAGAATGATATTACAGCAGACACCTGACAATTCATTGTAAGTTCACTGTCTCTTTTGATGCTTTGGATTTTGACACTAGGATGAGAGAAAGGCCCAATAATGTCATGGCCACAGAGAATTGTGATTTGCAGTTATTTAAAGCGCAAGTATAGACTTTATAATCGAAGCAATGGATTAGGTGGCTGAGGAGGAGAATATAGATGATCCACAGTAATAAATGCTGCAGATAGATATAAACGAATTGTACACCTGGAGATATTGAAATCGCCAGACATCCAAGAATCATCAAGAACAGATATAAAAACAGATTCTGTGCCCCTGTTAGGGAAGAATCCAACTTGGGAGTCATTAAGAATCTTGTAAATTTTCAGAAATTATGACAGCTGGGTGACAACTACACTTTCTAGGATTTTAGGTAACGTTAACAAAGTGACAGGGGAGTAGTTAGCAAACAAGTCTGTATTCAAATTGACATTTTGTAAGTATAGGTTTCACTATTTCTTGTTTCAAAAAGGTAGAGACTATATCCCTGCTTCAAGACAGATTGAACATTTAAAAAATATCAAGGGTTTTAATCTCAAAATGAATAATTTTTAAATGATTGGGGTCCACGAGCAAACCAGATTTACAGTATTTGATTACCTAGCTGAAATCTTATATGGTTAAATTATGAAAGTGTTCAAGGAATGCCGAAGAACATTTGTAAATTAGCATGTTATTGGTATGTGAAAACGATTGGTGTTGAATTGATGAATTTGCAATATTATTTTATTTACAAAGTATTGTGTTAGATTGTTGTAAAATTCCTGTGCGTGAGGGGTCTGAAAACAATGCTTGGGGGATTGTTAGGGGAATACAATGTTGTAAGTTTCTTTTTGTTTGCTAATTTTATTGGCTTTACAGCAGGTGTAGTGTTCTACACTGGCAAACTGGGTGGCTTTTTTCTTATAAGCTGTTAATTTTTCTTTATATTGATGTGTGAGTTTTTGAATGTATATATGCTTAGCATGTCCTTCCATTTTGTGTACATGTAGTGAAGGGGTGAACCATGGGCATATTTTGCAGCGCCCATGTACGCTAATATTTACATGAAGCAATACGAGGAAAAATACCTTTTGAAAGAATATCCTAGAAGCCCTACGATCTACATGACACCAAAGATACACAAGAACTTGGAGGACCCTCCCTTTAGGCCGATTGTGTCAATTAGAGGATCCCTACACGAACCCGTGGGGAAGTTTCTTGACAGATACTTGCAACCGACAGTCAAAAAGATGACAAAATACGTGCAGGACACCACAGATTTTCTAGTTAAACTATCACAGGTTACCATTGAAGTAGACGAGCACCTTATATTATGTACGGTGGATGTGAAAGCCCTGTATACGTCTATCCCCCATGCTGGTGGGATTGAAGCAATGGAAAAGGCCATTCTAGAAAGTGATATTGAGCCAGCAATGCAAGAATTCTTGATGGAACTTATGATTGTCACACTTTACCAAAGTTATTTTGAATATGACAATGAGTATCACCTACAGCTGTCTGGAACCTCAATGGGGAATTGTGCAGCGCCCATGTACGCTAATATTACATGAAGCAATACGAGGAAACTAACATTTATGGCAACCCAAATTGGACCAATAATTTGAAACTATTTGCACGCTACATAGACAATGTATTCATCGTTTGGACGAACACTGAAGAAAAACTACATGAGTCACTCAAGGCGCTCAATGACATTAATGAACTTATACAGTTCACTTGGGAGATCAGTGACAAGACTATAACCTTTCTGGATGTAAAAATCACCTTGACCACCACAGGCTT
Source organism: Lissotriton vulgaris (assembly GCF_964263255.1). Lineage (NCBI taxonomy): Eukaryota > Metazoa > Chordata > Amphibia > Caudata > Salamandridae > Lissotriton > Lissotriton vulgaris. Next base: position 699,872,093 of record NC_141699.1, read on the forward strand.
CAAAACTGATTTATACCGCAAAAATACAAACAGAAATAATACCCTTCACTTTTCCAGCTTTCACCAACCCTCACTGAAACAACATTTGCCTTATTCTCAGATGTTAAGGGTGAAAAGCATCATATCAAACCCTACACAAACTAATTATCGTCTTGAAGAGATGGGCAAAAGGTTTAAAGACAGGGGGTACCCGGATAATCTTATTGAACAAGCCAAAACAAGTGTAACACAGATCCCTCAAGAGCAACTATTCAAAAGATCACAAAAATCTGAAGAACCCAGGATGGTTCTGGTTTCTAAATTTTCTACGATGAGTGCAATCTACAAAAAAATCATTCTTAAACACTGGCAAATCTTAAGAATGGAACCTGACTTTGGATTAGCTTTCAAAAACCCTCCTACTTTTGCACACACTGGAAGTGCCAACATCAAAGAAATATTAACTAAGAAGACTGTCCAGCTAGGACAAGCCAAGGGTACACGACCATGCATTAATTGCAATAATGTCATACGTGGAAACACGGTTACCCATCCCATGAAAGGATTTGATATAAAACTGCAAGTAAACGCCACATGTGACACTTCAAATGTAATTTACCTAATTAAATGTTCATGCGGAAAAACCTATAATGAAAAGACTGAAAGGAAAATTAAAATCAGCATTAATGAACATAAGTCCAATATCCGAACCAAGAATGTGAAGTCCAACATAGCTGTCCATTTCAATGAGGTACGCCATAACATTTCTCAATTGAAATTCAGGATTCTTGAAACTGTAAATAGACGTGAAGGCGTGGATAACAATAAACACCTGCTGCAGCGTGAAATATCATGGATATTTAAAATGCAAACGATGAAACCTTCTGGACTCAATGATAGTCTTGAATTTTCAAGCTTTATTTAAAAGTACTCCACGGAGCACATTAGCCTGATGCTTAATGTTAAATAGTGCTGTTATGTACACATTTGTTTTATATTTGTGTTTATATGTATTTGTATGATGTTTGTTTATTGTAAGTCTTTATGTTCACATGCATTTTGATTAATTAGATATTGATCACTGGCGGTAGCGCTATTCCTTTTCACCTTGCTCACTACGTTAACATGGCCGCCATATTTTTAGCACACATAGTCCTTCTATTATGTTTAGCTACTTTAGCGAGATCTCACTCGGTAATCGGACTACGTATACTGGTGTTTCAGGGTTAGTTGTTTTTGAACTTCTAACAGTGATAATCTGCTGAAAGAGAACGCCAAACCCCAGCAACTTCTGAAGTAAGTCGGCATGTTGACGCCCCTATGATGATGTTGTTTAATTTTGCTTATGCCCGAAGTATTTGCGGGTACTAACTCGGTTCACCCTTATGTTTGTAGTGTGGTCGGATACGAGTTCTGACACCACCTTATGTAAGTGCTTTCATTCTTTATCTTTGCGCCTCGACCACTATGTCTAATACACTTGTTTGTTTCTACGAAGCACATATCTATCGAACTTGGTGAGCCTAACGTGTCTTATTGAATGCATGCCATATTTTCACTGATTACGCCCAATTTGAGCACTATATAGCATGCTACCTACCTCACATTTAGGGTGCCTTTAACCTTTTTTGAAACTTGGAATTTTTGTTACTATTCACTTAGTTAATGACTATAAGGCAGGTTGCCGAATTAATCAACAGTGGGAATGGACACTGGTATCTACAATAACCATTGGTTATTTTTGACAACCCTCATAGACGCTTGTTGATTCTGATGTTAACGTTGCGGTATATCTTTTCGTCCGCCCCTTATCAAGCGTCAAGGCATAGTCATTGGGTTGTCAAGTAACGTGCTATATGCCTGCCTCACCAGAGGCAACCTCAAGTTAGTGTAGAAGTGTCCAGAGATTCAGGGGACAGATCTAAGGAGGTAGTAGGTAGAAAAAGTGTTAAAAAACAGTAACACACCTGGAGCAAAATGTATTTTAAAAAAAGGGAGTACTGTTGGTAAAAAATAGTGATATATTAAGTAATCGAGTTACTAGATTACCATATAACTCTTAACGACAGGTCGACATGTTTCAGCTCACCTGGGCCATAAGGTCTTTGGAGCTTTCGTCAGGACAAAACAAAAAACAGGACAACAAAGATCAGTTTTATAGTACTCACACAACTTGTGTAGTTTTGATAGAATTGTTTGAAGTTCTCATACTGAGATTCCTGCGTTATGGGAACAAAAGGCAATTCAAAAAGAACAATTCAAAAGAAACAATTCAAAAGAACGTTACATGGAATAGTGGCATATAGCGCGCTCACTAAGCAATAGTTTAAGAGCTAAGAGAAAATAACACTGGTTTCTCAAGTAAAGTGCGCCTATTGCGGGCACTGGAGGGGGACTGGGGTCGAGAAGAGTAGAACAATTAGTAGGTTCAGTACACTGGAGCCTAGACATTATTAACGACAATTAAGTATTGCGCAGCAAAAAGGGGGTTGTTAAAAAAGGCTCACAGGTTTTAACAAGTCTAAGATAGACCGCTATGTAGAAAGTAGTGCGTAAGTTGCAATTTTTCAAATACCTTCGTAAGTAGTTAATTTCTCCACATCAGGTTGCAAGAGAGTCGCTAATCACGAGGTCTTTGCTAAGAAGATGGAGATAACAAAGGTTTTTAAAGGTTGGAGCCTCACAATGTCTAAGGGTACCAAAGGTCTGGAGGCGTTGGTTAACGGAGCTAGCCGCCATTCTTACCCGCGTGTAGGAGAGCATTCACTCCTAGTGCTGACTCTGCCCCTGGAAAGTAGGGAGGACCTACTATTTCCACGATATATAGCGGAAAATAGAAAAGGGGTTATAAGGTAGAAAAGACCTACTTAAAGATGGTGGGTCTGCAAAGGTTGGTAGTGCACTCATTGGTGAGGGGAACGGATGGAAACATATGTGAAACCTGTGTTGTGGAAACAGGAGACGTGCATATTTCACTGATTACGCCCAATTTGAGCACTATATAGCAGGCTACCTACCTCACATTCAGGGTGCCTTTAACCTTTTTTGCGACTTGGAATTTTGGTTACTATTCACTTAGTTAATGACTATAAGGCAGGTTGGCCTTCTTGGTATTTTATTTAAGGCTATATTTTGTATTGTAGAGCTCCCGGATGAAGGGCTCCTTAGCCCAAAATGCATTGGAGCATTTAAGAACATTGATACACTTCCACAAGTGAAATTTAACTGTATGGAATTGATGGGAATTGAACTTTGATAACGTTATGAATCAAAATGAAGGAATCGGGAATAAAAACTGCAAACTGACTGCTCATAAATAATTGGAGTCTTGGTCTTTCCAGAACCTAAGGTGTGCCCTGCCTCAGGGATGCATCTATTGATACGTGGGTGCACTTATTCATGTGTATTAGCATTTACGTGTTATGACGGACACGCCACCTGAAGGAGCACCCAACCACTATACATTTGGATTACTTGATATATGAATTGTGATAAACTTTAGGCTGTGCACTCTCCTACTTGCTAATATGATCAATTCATAGTTTCTGCCCTACCCAGGAGGGTAGCACGCCATATATAATACAGGATGCAATACGATGAAATAACACGATCTACTGAAGCTAAAGCGGATATTCTTGCATTTGATGATGAAGAAACCGCCCGCATCTATGCTCTTATTAACGAAGATATAGCTCACAGCACAACCAGCCGCACTAAGGAACAATGCATCAGGCAACTACTTTATCTTTCCAAACGTGAAATAAACCAGAAACTTCATGCTAGCACATTGTTAAGACACCACCGAGCCCTACGAATCCCTCGAGGTTTATGGATAGCGCTCAAACCTTCTCTGTGTAAAAACTCCAAATCCTTCCAAGATGAATGGAATGCGATTCTAAATAAATGCATCCTTGACCTAATCCTACTTATAGTCCAAGAATTGTCTCATATTCTAATGGAGCTTAAAAAAGAAATTAAAGATATCGAAAGGAACTGACCAAGATGGTCCCAACAGAAGAGTGGTCTAAGACACTTGAGGATATCAACGCCCAACTGGAAAAACACTCAAGAGAGATAAATGATAGGAGGTTTAGGAGAGATACCCTAGACTACAAGCTGGGCGAGGTGTACACGTGGGCAGACGTGTATGCCCAATGAAGAAGTAAACCCTACAGCCAACAGACGGATACATCCTCATCAGGGAGTGATATGTCCAACAGACCACTAAGAAAAGTGAATCCACCAACAGAGGACACATCTAGATCTAGAGAACAGTCAATAGAACAGTCTATTTCCACAATCAGCAAGTCCATCAACATCGGTTCCTTTTTTAGTCCAAGCCCCAGAAGACAGAGACGACACAGGAGGGGTAATAGGAAAAGAAAAAGAAAAAGAGAAGGAGAAAGGACAGCACAATACCTGCAGCACTATACCGAAGAAGAAGAAAAACACCTAGTGATAAACATTTCTAATATCAAGCTGAATCCTCATGAAATGAAACTATTGTCAAAGGGTACATCTTTCATTCCAACCACTCAAACTAACCATTTAGAATTGGAAATAAGCACATTCAATTTCACACGGAAGCTTAGACTGAGACATTTTTTCGACAATCTGTTGCCACCTGCCCCGCATAAAGAGGATCAACTTATGGGTTTAAGACCTCACAGTTCTTATCAAGCTCCTATTAGTCATAAATGTATCGACCTTTTTGAGAATTTGGTCAGACAAGACCTTGCTAAATTGAACTACAGAAAGACATATAAGAGAAACATCACACAGAAAGATTCTGACACCTTGAGGAAGATTGCCAACAATGATAACATCAAATGTATAAAGGCAGATAAAAGTGGAGCCTTGGTTATCATCAACACCTAGATGTACCTAACAAAGATCTCTGAACACATCAGTGATGCACAAACTTATATGAAATTGGCTAACAACCCCACGAGTCAGTTTAAAGATATACTAATGAACATAGTTCAGAAAGGCTATGAAGTTGGAACAATTGATGAAAGAACCAAAAAATACCTTTTGAAAGAATATCCTAGAAGCCCTACGATCTACATGACACCAAAGATACACAAGAACTTGGAGGACCCTCCCTTTAGGCCGATTGTGTCAATTAGAGGATCCCTACACGAACCCGTGGGGAAGTTTCTTGACAGATACTTGCAACCGACAGTCAAAAAGATGACAAAATACGTGCAGGACACCACAGATTTTCTAGTTAAACTATCACAGGTTACCATTGAAGTAGACGAGCACCTTATATTATGTACGGTGGATGTGAAAGCCCTGTATACGTCTATCCCCCATGCTGGTGGGATTGAAGCAATGGAAAAGGCCAATTTAGAAAGTGATATTGAGCCAGCAATGCAAGAATTCTGGATGGAACTTATGATTGTCACACTTTACCAAAGTTATTTTGAATATGACAATGAGTATCACCTACAGCTGTCTGGAACCTCAATGGGGAATTGTGCAGCGCCCATGTACGCTAATATTACATGAAGCAATACGAGGAAACTAACATTTATGGCAACCCAAATTGGACCAATAATTTGAAACTATTTGCAGGCTACATAGACGATGTATTCATCGTTTGGATGAATACTGAAGAAAAACTACATGAGTCACTCAAGGCGCTCAATGACATTAATGAACGCATACAGTTCACTTGGGAGATCAGTGACAAGACTATCACCTTTCTGGATGTAAAAATCACCTTGACCACCACAGGCTTCGAAACTGATTTATACCGCAAAAATACAGACAGAAATAATACCCTTCACTTTTCCAGCTTTCACCAACCCTCACTGAAACAACATTTGCCTTATTCTCAGATGTTAAGGGTGAAAAGAATCACATCAAACCCTACACAAACTAATTATCGTCTTGAAGAGATGGGCAAAAGGTTTAAAGAAAGGGGGTACCCGGATAATCTTATTGAACAAGCCAAAACAAGAGTAACACAGATCCCTCGAGAGCAACTATTCAAAAGATCACAAAAATCTGAAGAACCCAGGATGGTTCTGGTTTCTAAATTTTCTACGATGAGTGCAATCTACAAAAAAATCATTCTTAAACACTGGCAAATCTTAAGTATGCAACCTGACTTTGGATTAGCTTTCAAAAACCCTCCTATTTTTGCACACACTTGAAGTGCCAATATCAAAGAAATATTAACTAAGAAGACTGTCCAGCTAGGACAAGCCAAGGGTACACGACCATGCATGAATTGCAGTAATTGCAATAATGTCATACGTGGAAACACGGTTACCCATCCCATGAAAGGATTTGATATAAAACTAAGTATGGGCGAAATGTGCGAATTTGCGTTCCGCGAATTCGCGTGAAATCGAATTCGCAATCCGCAAAATCCACGAATTCGTGCGAATTTGCAGATTTTTGTTTTTTTGCGTGTTCGCTGGGTTTTTTGCGTGTTCGCGGCGTTTTTAGCGTGTTCGCGGGCCGCTTGCATGGCGAAGTTACCCATGCGGTTGTGTATGGGCACAGCACCCTCTGGTTCACCACTGCCACCCTCTGGTTCATCACTGCCACCCTCTGGTTCACCCCTGCCACCCTCTGGTTCAGCACTGCCACCTTCTGGTTCAGCACTGTCCCCCTCTGGTTCACGACTGCCACCCTCTGGTTCACGACTGCCACCCTCTGGTTCATCACAGCACCTCTGGTTTACTACTGCCACCCTCTGGTTAACCACTGTCACCCTCTGGTTAACCACTGTCACCCTCTGGTTCAGCACTGCCACCCTCTGGTTCACCACTGCCACCCTCTGGTTCACCAATGCCACCCTCTGGTTCACCCCTGCCACACTCTGCTTCACCACTGCCACCCTCTGGTTCATCACTAGCACCCTATGGTTCACCCCTGCCACCCTCTGGTACAGCACTGTCACCCTCTGGTTCACCACTGCCACCCTCTGGTCCACGACTGCCACCCTCTGGTTCATCACAGCACCTCTGGCCACCCTGCCAACCTCTGGTACAGCACTGTCACCCGCTGGTTCACCACTGCCACCCTCTGGTTCAAGACTGCCAACCTCTGGTTCAACACAGCACCTCTGGTTCACCCCTGCCACCCTCTGGTACAGCACTGTCACCCGCTGGTTCACCACCGCCACCCTCTGGTTCGCGACTGCCACCCTCTGGTTCATCACAGCACCTCTGGTTCACCACTGCCACCCTCTGGTTCACCACTGCCACCCTCTGGTTCACCACTGCCACCCTCAGGTTCACCCCTGCCACCCTCTGGTTCACCACTGCCATCCTCTGGTTCATCACAGCACCCTCTGGTTCACCCCTGCCACCCTCTTGTACAGCACTGTCACCCTCTGGTACAACACTGTCACCCTCTGGTTCACCACTGCCACCCTCTGGTTCACGACTGCCACCCTCTGGTTCATCACAGCACCTCTGATTCACCACTGCCACCCTCTGGTTAACCACTGTCACCCTCTGGTTCAGCACTGCCACCCTCTGGTTCACCACTGCGACTCTCTGGTTCACCACTGCCACCCTCTGGTTCACCCATGCCACCCTCTGGTTCACCCCTGCCCTCTGGTTCACCCCTGCCACCATCTGGTTTACCCCTGCCACCCGCTGGTTCAGCACTGCCACCTTCTGGTTCAGCACTGCCACCCTCTGGTTCAGCACTGTCACCCTCTGGTTCACCCCTGCCACCCTCTGGTTCATCACTGTCACCCTCTGGTTCATCACTGCCACCCTCTGGTTCACCACTCCCACCCTCTACCGACACCTTTTGTGACGCAGCGGCAGTACAAAAGATGCGCCATGGTGCTGTATATTAACAAGGTGACGCATCTGAGAAATGCGTCACGTTGTAAAACCCTGCACCATCAGGAGACGTTCCGGCGCAGGGGAGGGCGTTCCTGCGCAGGAACACCTCCTAAAAGTAGCTGAGTGAAATCTACAAGAATTCACACAGTCACTTTTAGGCCAATGCTGCGTCAAAACCCTGCGCCTGCTTGAAGTAGGCGCAAGGCTTGATGCAGCATTGGGGAGATGGGCACCCCAGAGCATTGCTGGAGCTGCGTCGCAAGCTCGACGCAGCTCCAGCAATGCGCTGCTTTTACGGCACAGATGCGTGACGCATCTCTGCCGTTTTTGCCACATGGTGCGCCGCATTGTAAATGCGTTGCACCATGAGTGGCGGAGCTGCGGCGCACAATAACTGGCGCATCACTGGGGATGCGCCAGTTATTGTAAATCTGCCCCTATAGATTTAGCCAACGAGGGAGCACTTACTGATTAGACAGTAGAAAGTACTCCAGTTGAGTAGAGGTATTGCACAAAAAGGTGGCATCTTTGTGGACAAACACGCAGGGTGGGATTCATTCTGCCCCCTGTTAGACTCGTTTTTTGTGCCATTCTGCCCTCTGTTATACTCGTTTTTTCCTTGTTTTTCTGCCCTTCTGCCCTCTGTTAGACTCGTTTTTCCCTTGTTTTCTGCCCTTCTATCCCCTGTTAGACTCGTTTTTTGTGCCCTTCTGCCCTCTGTTAGACTCGTTTTTCCCTTGATTTTGTGCCCTTCTGCCCTTTGTTAGACTGCTTTTTGTGCCTTTCTGCCCTCTGCATCACCACATCATCACTCAGCGCTACCCCAGCATCACTCAGCGCTACCCCAGCATCACTCAGCACCACCACATTATCACTCAGCACCACCACATTATCACTCAGCACCACCACAGCATCACTCAGTGTCACCACATTATCACTCAGCACCACCACAGCACCAATCCGCACCACCACAGCACCACTCAGCGCCACCACAGCATCACTCAGCACCACCTCAGCATCACTCAGCACCACCACATTATCACTCAGCACCTCTCAGCACCACCACTGCATCACTCAGCACCACCCCAGCATCACTCGGCACCATCCCAGTATCACTCAGCACCACCACAGCACCACTCAGCATCACCACAGCACTACTCAGCACAACCACAGCACCACTCAGTGCCACCCCAGCATCAATCTGCGCAACCATTCAACAACAACTGGTTCAAATATGTTCTCTCAATGTTTCAAACTTTATTACAAATGTCACAAAAAGATGTTAATATTTCACTTCTGTTCTTGGATTTCCGTCACAATAAAATACACTGAACATAATCTTCACAAAAGTTATTTACAAAAGTTTATGCTATTACCATTATAAATTAAAATCACTTTTATTTAAGTATTAATTATTTTAAAAAATTAAAAGCCATTGTAATTTGTAATATCAACACAGCTAAGTCACGTAAATACAAAACATGTTGCATTGCAAATGCTATAGGTCTCACATTTGCGAAAGTTATAACTATTGGCATTGTAAATGACAAAGCTATTAATTTAGCTATTTTTAAAACCAACACATAAATAAAAAAAATGGTCATTTACAATACCAATAGCTTAAACTTTCCTAATGCGAAACCTATTGCATTGCAAATGCTTGTTTTTAGATCTGTCAGTGCTTCCTGTTGAGGTTTAATTTTCGTGACAGGTGCCTCATTGCCTACTTGTAACTATTCTCTAACCCTGCTTCAAGGGTCAGAGCAGGGTCAGAGAATAGTTGCAAGTAGGCAACGAGGCGCCAGGAAGCACTTACAGGCTTACAGCAGCAGGTGCCCAAGTTGAAGTTAATTTCTTTGTAACCCTTTTGTAAAAGGTTGAAGCTAATTTTTTGTAACCTTTTACAAAAGGGTTACAAAGAAATTAACTTCAACTTTTGCACCTGATGCTGTAACCCTGTAAGTGTTTGGCTGAAAAGTCGTCCCCACTGATTCGCGGATTTAACCGCGATTTCGCGAGATTCGTGGATCGCGAAATCGCGGAAAATCCGCAAATTCCGCGAGCGGAACGAATTTTCAGCCCATGCCTATATAAAACTGCAAGTAAACGCCACATGTTACACTTCAAATGTAATTTACCTAATTAAATGTCCATGCGGAAAAACCTATATTGGAAAGACTGAAAGGAAAATTAAAATCTGCATTAATGAACATAAGTCCAATATCCGAACCAAGAATGTGAAGTCCAACATAGCTGTCCATTTCAATAAGGCACGCCATAACATTTCTCAATTGAAATTCATGATTCTTGAAACTGTAAATAGACGTGAAGGCGTGGATAACAATAAACACCTGCTGCAGCGTGAAATATCATGGATATTTAAAATGCAAACGATGAAACCTTCTGGACTCAATGATCGTCTTAAATTTTCAAGCTTTATTTAAAAGTACTCCACGGAGCACATTAGCCTGATGCTTAATGTTCAATAGTGATGTTATGTACACATTTGTTTTATATTTGTGTTTATATGTATATGTATGATGTTTGTTTATTGTAAGTCTTTATGTTCACATGCATTTTGATAAATTAGATATTGTTTTTCACCTTGCTCACTACGTTAACATGGCCGCCATATTTTTAGCACACATAGTCCTTCTATTATGTTTAGTTACTTTTGCGAGATCTTACTCAGTAATCGGACTACGTATACTGGTGTTTCGGGCTTACTTTTTTTTTAACTTCTAACCGTGATAATCTGCTGAAAGAGAACGCCAAACCCCAGCAACTTCTGAAGTAAGTCAGCATATTGACGCCGGTATGATGATGTTGTTTAATTTTGCTTATGCCCAAAGTATTTGCGGCTACTAACTCGGTTCACCCTTATGTTTGTAGTATGGTCGGATACGAGTTCTGACACCACCTTATGTAAGTGCTTTCATTCTTTATCTTTGCGCCTCGATCATTATGTCTAATACACTCGTTTGTTTCTACGAAGCACATTTCTATTAAACTTGGTGAGCCTAACGTGTCTTATTGAATGCATGCCATATTTTCACTGATTACGCCCAATTTGAGCACTATATAGCAGGCTACCTACCTCACATTCAGGGTGCCTTTAACCTTTTTTGCGACTTGGAATTTTGGTTACTATTCACTTAGTTAATGACTATAAGGCAGGTTGGCCTTCTTGGTATTTTATTTAAGGCTATATTTTGTATTGTAGAGCTCCCAGATGAAGGGCTCCTTAGCCCGAAATGCATTGGAGCATTTAAGAACATTGAGATCCATACCGTATCTGGCATTTGACCAGCCATATGAGTGGGAGAACAAATTGGGTGAGACTACAGTTGGTGGTAGGATTTATATGACCCCGCCAAGGTGCCTCAGACAGGTCCCCTAGGGGATCCACAATAGTTATAAATGGGGTGACATTAGCTATGTATCAGAGCCAGGCGTTACTCTCAAGAATGGCAGTACCCTAGTCCATGTGGACAACGGTTTTCCATCTAATCTGCATTCATATTTTGCACTTACGTCCATGCAACCATAATTCTATCTCTCTGTTGCAGGCCATGCTGTACATATATGAAAGAAATGTATGAATCGATGTGAATGCGATTGATCCCCTGAGTATATGTGTGTATGTGAATTCCCTATATCCACCTGGGAGTGTGTGGAACACTGATACTTGCTGAATCTTTCCCTAGAAATATCACGTGAAATACCCTTCCCCTTCCAGTTTTATCAACAGAACCGTATGTATTTATATATTGAATGTACTGTATTTAAGAAATGTTAGATCTAATAAAAATAAAAAATGTATGTAAAAAAAATAATGGACTGATCAAAATATTCCTGATGTTATTGGCTCTGATACATAGCTAATGTCACCCCATTTATAACTATTGTGGATCCCCTAGGGGACCCGTGTGATGCACCTTGGCAGGGTCTTTGGCTTTTACTATTTATATTGTACTAATCCATTTTTTTCCTGCCTATATCAGTAATTCCCTTGGGGAACCCCCTTCTATTCTATATGGTGGTGGGATTTATAACTGTAAAATAACACTCTCTGTATTAAGTGCAAGGAGTAAATGTATATAACTCGAGAATGATGAAGTATGCTTTGTTTGAGAGAAAGGAAGAGACAATGTAAAAAGTTTCCCTTTTAAAGGAAGGTTAGGCGGCAGTAGAGTAGCATAATTGAAATAGAACGTGTAGGCATTATGGTGAATGAGACGGTTCGGATTTCAGATACAGCAACTGTTATGTTATGTGTATGCGTATACTTTAGGCATTTTTTAAATATAAACATATACTCCCCTGCCTCTTTTAGGGCCTGGGCAGTCATATTTTGGGAGAGAATAACTTTGTGGAATGAAAACCAGAATATGGGAGTCAAATTCCTGTTTTAGGCAGATTGTAGTTTTGCATAATTGGCAAATTTAATTGCGATCATTATGAATCTGATCATGAAGGGACATCAGGTCCCAGATTCTTGGAAAGGGGCCGAGGTAGTCACGGTGTACAAGAAGGGGGCTAGAGATGACCCTGCAAACTACAGACCGATTAGTCTGATTGATATAATTCAGAAAGTAGTCGGCAGGGTCATCATTTCAAGAGTAGGTGATTGGATAGAGGAGGCTAGTATCCTCTCCCATTTACAAGCGGGGTTCAGAAGGAGGGTAGGTACGATGGACCAGGTCTTTCGTCTGTTCGCCATATATTGGAAGGCGGTTGTTATCATGAAGGGTAGCTTGTATATGGCGTTCATTGATCTTAAAACCGCATTTGACCTGGTCCCTCGCACAAAACTATGGGGAATCCTAAGAGAGTTGGGTATTCCCAGTGGGCTTCTGAGCCTAATTGTTAAGTTGCACGAGGGGAATTATGCTAGGGTGAGATGGGGATCCCAGGGTCAACTTACAGATAGGATCCCTGTACGAAGAGGAGTGCGTCAGGGGTGTGTTATGGCTCCGACTCTTTTCTCCCTATTCATAAACGGAGTGGTGGACCATCTAATGGGGGTGGAGTCGGATGCCCCATCCCTGGCGGGGGAAAAAATACCCACACTTCTTTTCGCCGACGACACCCTGTTAATTTCTAAATCCCCGGTGGGTTTGCAAAAACTCCTGGATCGGTTTAGCTCCTTCTGCACCGCCAGGGGCTTAACTATCAACACTTCGAAAACCAAGTTGATGGCCTTTGCACCCTCGAAAAGATTTAAAAACAATTTTGTGCTTAACAACGCCCCCCTTGAACTGGTCGAGTCCTTTGATTACCTTGGCGTCCGAATTAATAGCCACATGTCCTGGAAGGATCATCTATCCAAAATGCTTCTAAACCATCAAAGAGTATCCGGAGTGACGCTGAAGGAGATACGTGAGTCAACCAGCAAACCGGTTTCCCCAGCGATGATCATATACGAGGGTCAGATCCTACCTGCAGCACTTTATGGATCGGAGTTGTGGGGTTTTGAAGGGATTTCTGACTTGATGACAGCGGAAAACAATTTTTTTAGGAAAGTGGTAGCCCTTCCCACATCCACCCCCATGATCCCATTAAGACTAGATCTGGGGAGGAAATCAGTAAAGGATTTGGTGAGGCTCCGCCCGTTGTTATTTTGGTCCCGATTACGAAGAACTGAAGAGCTGGCAAAGTATGCAGCAGGCCTAGATGAACTACTTTTACTAGACACCGGTAAAAAAATAGCATGGTTAAACAACCTGAAGGAGCTGGTTTTTACTCTGGGCCTCAGTGAGGCATGGGAGATGCAATCACCCCCTCCGAAAGAGGTTATAAAAAAACTATACTGGGACTGGGTACAGAACAATGCTATGCGGTCTAGGAAACTGGGTTCTCTCACTGATCGATTTTTGTCCATTAAGTGTACACGCAATATGGAACCTTTTTTAGACTTAATAACTAAACCGCAGGATCGAGCACTGTACCTAAAATTACGGTATGGGACACTCCCGGTGCATGAGTTTACGAGTAAATGGAAAAATACAGATGCTAGCTCACATGGCTGTCCTGGCTGTGCGGCCCCCAAGGAAACGGTGGCCCACCTGTTCTTCGCCTGCCCAGCCTACAAAGGGGCACGGAAATTCTGGCTGAAACCCGTCTGTAGGGAACTAGGTTTGAGGTGCCATAGTCAGGCACTTCGAGTCCTTACGACAGACTCTTCATCTGCTAGTATGATTTGTGGGGTGGCTAAATTCCTAGGTAGTGCGTGGAGGATACGCTGCCGGTTGTCGAGACTCCAAACGGGAATACCCTCTAGTTAAGGATGGTTTTTATTGGTCAGCAAATTGTGAAGGTTGTCACACTGTTCCTATTGTATTTTAATCTAACTGAACTGTTTTTATATTGTGTTCTTTTATGGTGAAAATTGCCGAATAAAGATTATTCAAACAGTTTTGCATAATATGTCATAATTATTGGTAATTAGTGAATCCATAATGTCAGTATCATGCTTAGGTCAAGAGCAGGAATTGACAGAAGCGGCCCGTGCAGGTAAGAGTGGTGGGGCCGGGTTGGGGAAGGGATTTAACAGACGACCATGAAGGAACATTAAATAAATAATTAATTTTCCCTTGTCCTCCTCTGAAGCCCCCGAGCTCCACCACACTTACCTGCACGGGCCGCTCCTGAGCATTGAAATGGCTACATTTCATGCCATTAAATGGATTTAAAGAATCGAATGTGGTGTGGAAGACAAGGGTACCGATTTGTACATCTGAGTAGCTTGAGTAGGTTCTGATATATTATTGTCTGGTACACACTTTAAAAGAATACTGGAATATGAGAGGGTTCTCAAATCTTTGGGTTGTATAATAGAAGCTCATGATCTCACTGCCTTTACTTGTTCTGATAAGTTGACCAAGGAGGGGGTTTAAGTGTTCTGAATGACATAACAAAATTGCATAATCACTTGCCCTTAGGCCTGGACAGGCCCAATCAGTCGCCCATTGAGTGTGTTTAAATAGTGAGTATGACACATTCCAATTGATATCTGGAGGCCGAGTTCTCTGTCTATTAAAAGCAAACAGTAATTAAAGTGCAATGCAAAAATAAACTAACAAATGTATATAAAACAATACTAATGAAATTTCTATCTAATAAAATGTTAAAAAATATATCTCCGTGCCAGAAGAATGCAGAGTCTAAGTGCACTGCCTAAACTTATTTTCTGTTGTGTAGGGATGAATTACACCTAGTATTCTTTTTCTCATGTGAGTTAAGTCCTGCAGAGCGAAATTATACTACTACGGGAAACATAACTTTTATCTATCAAGTTAGCATTTCAGTGTGCATCATCTATACTAATATAATAAAGAGAGAGCCCAAACCTTTGAGGCGGGTAATCTCAGGAACCACAGCACCAATCACAACACCCAATACAGCGTTGGAAAGGGCAGTTGCAGCAGAAGGACATAGGCTATGCAGACGCCCACCATATACATTTAAAAGGTAAAAGAACCGTGACAGCAAAGTAGTCCCTTGTGGGCGTGTCTGCGTTGGGCTGTAGGCGTGTGCTGGGGTGTGACAAACGCTGGAGGGGTGTGACAAACGCTGGAGGCGTGTGGAACGTTCCGCCCTTCATGCCATGTCTCATATCGTGTGCTGTGGGTGTGTGCTGGGGGCGTGGGCGGGGCGTGGGATTACGGAAAAATGAAAGCGAGCGTTGTGCCCAATATTTCATTGTTTTTTCTTCCCAGGTTCTGTACATTCAAGCTCCGGGTGTCCACCCTGCTCCCTCTAAATACCCCTGCACCCCATAATCATAACCCACCCTTACTCCTTAAAATACCCCAACACCCTTAAACACTAACCCATCTTAACCCTATAAATATACCCTGTACCCCAAAACCGAAACCTATCCCTAAACCCTAAAAATACCCCTGTACCCCAAAACCCACACCTAGCCCTGGACCCTATAAATACCCCTGTACCTAAAAACTCAAACCTACCCCTGAACCCTAAAAATACCCCTGTACCCCAAAATCCAAACCTAGCCCTGAACCATAAAATAACCCTCTACCCCAAAACCCAAACCCACCCCTGAACCCAAAAATACCCCTGTACCCCAAAACCCAAACCTAGCCCTGAACCATAAAATACCCCTGTAGCCCAAAACCCAAACCCAGCCCTGAACCCAAAAATACCCCTGTACCCCAAAACCCAAACCTAGCCCTGAACCCTAAAAATACCCCTGTAGCCCAAAACCCAAACCTAGCCCTGAACCCTTAAAATACCCCTGTACCCCAAAACCCAAACCTACCCCTGAACCCTAAAAATACCCCTATACCCCAAAACCCAAACCTAGCCCTGAACCCTAAAAATACCCCTGTACCCCAAAACCCATACCTATCCCTAAACCCTAAAACTACCCCTGTACCCCATAACCCAAAACTATATCTGAACCCTTAAAATACCCAAACACCCCAAAACATATACCTCAGTACCCCAAAACATATACCCCATACCCATACTTACCTTATCCAAACATTAAAAAAAAACATGCTTTTACCATTCATGCATTTACAACGAATTTCGTTGTAAATGTATGCGTGGTAAAAGCATATCACATGTAATGCCATGCGTTATAATGGCATTGCGGAGTCATGGTACTTTCGTAATGAAAGTATGCGGACTGATGGTATGCGGAAAGAAAGTTGCGGAATAATGGGTGTTTACCCTCCCCCGGTAAGTTCATTGGTGGCACGGCGGCCCACATCTCCAGCAACATACTCATATTTTTTCACCACCGATTTGAAAAATGCACAGGTCTCTCTCATTGATTGCCAGCACCGACATACACTTTTAGACACACCTCCCGCCACAAGTTCTAGAATTGCGAACTTCAGAGCTGGGGAGCTACGTTCGAATCTCGGCATCAGCTCAACATCCTGTGATTCCAGACAAATCGCTTTGTCTCCCCGTGCCTACCACAAATGAATGTGTTCTTCTGTAATGTAAATTGTGCTCATGCCATGTTGGCAAGTTCGCGCTATATAATATTGCAAGGAAAAATAAAGTAGGAAAACTCGAGTTCACACACTACTGAACGCGCAGTCTTAAGTGCATCAGCAGTGCACTATGAATCGGAGCGTTTCACATGCCTGTCACAGATAAGAAATGCTATCAAAACGAAATCCTACAAAACAATATACTACTAGCCAGCAGAAATTCATACCCGGACAACGTCGGGACGAGCTGCTAGTTATTTAATACATGTAAGACACTCCTTTAAAGTGTATACAGACAATTGGAACGTGATGCTTTTAAAGACATCTAGAGCATTTTCATCTGGGCAGGTACAATGGTCATTGTTTTTGCAGAATATGATTTTGTTTTGACATATGAACCAGGAAACAAGAATGGATTAGCATTTGTCCTATCTAGAAATGGGGAGCAAGCAAAAGATCCAGGTCAAGTTCAATACATTACCCTGGGAGAAAGTTGGCATTATTAACAGTGGGCACTTCACAACCAAGATTTGTGAGATTGTGTCTATTCATATGATGTAAGAGTGGGGAAAGACAGGGGCAGAGAGGAAGATTAAGCATGCTTGACTCATTTATCAGAAGAGGTTGTAGAATCCTACTCAACAATTAAGTACAGACGTTTTTAGGGAAATGCATGATTCTTTTAAGGATATTATGGAACAGAAAATACTTCAAAGTTATGTAGAAAACAGTATCTGTGGGAGAAGGCAGATTGAGGTTGACCACAGGGATTGCTTTACCCCCTTCCTACTCCTAGTTAACAAAGGGAAATTGCCTCAATGGATTTTGTTGCAGATATGTCAATAGATCGTGAACATGATACCATTCTGGAAGTAGCTGACACATTTTTGAAAATTGCACGTTTCATCCCCAACAAGGAGTTGCCAACTTCAAGTAAAACTGTATATTTGTTTCCTACACAATATTACATGGGTTACCTCAGGAGAAAGTATGTGGTCGGGGTTCCCAGTTTGTGCTCTAATTCGGGTAGGATTTTTGAAGTTCTCTTAAGATTTTGATAGTTCTTTCTCTGTCTCATATCATTCCTAAATAGATGTGCACAGAAAGAACAAATCACTAATTAGAAAGACTTTTTTATCCAATCCAGCATGAAAATTTTAGCCTTTCACTGCTTCCCTTTTCCTCTAAGGTTGCAGAGAAATATGTAAATTAGCAGCTCTCTATCTTTATTGAGGAAAAGGAGCTTCTCCATAGGACACAGTTGGGCTTTCGCCCCCTTCAAAGTACAGAGTATGCATTGTTGCTTGCCTCTCAGTATTTTCAAAAAAAGGGAGGAAGGAGATCACTTGATCAACGGGCACCGTTTACCACTCGAGGGAGTGGAAGGTCCAGTCGCAGTGTGTGCCCGTATCAACGGTTACAGCAAGGGGGTTCCTGGACTGTTCCTAAGCGTGACTGAGGGAAAGACTAGCTGGCGTGACCAAAGGTGTAAATGTGACACCCAAGGGCATCCATTGTGTTGGATGGATTTGCCTCACACACCCCGAAGGATGTCATGCTTCATCATCGGCGGTTGCTCCTCGTCGGGGAGGCGGTGCAATCCCCGACGGGCTCACCTCAAAGAGGGGCTCTTTGGCGGAGATCTTTTTCCAACTGCCTTATGGTGAGGTGTGGGTGTGTGGGCAGGGTGGTATGTGATAGTGAGAAAGGGATATTAAAATGTAGCTAAGGGTACCGGAATGAACTTTATTCTGGGGGTCCCTAGCTACAGTTAAAAACAAGGGGCTAGCTCACTAGGAGTCAACGAGTAAGTTCAGGTGAACCTAGATAGGGCTAGTGGTGCAAAACGGTCGACATGTTTCTCGCAGTGGGCAATAGTTACCCGCGATTCATCAGGACCTATAAAAGGTGATTAACCACATGCTGGTGTCATGTGTGGGTTTATGTGTGTATTACCTCTGTGAGAGTTGTCCTATGCCTATTTATCAAGAACTAACTGCCACATGAGGGGTCGGCGGGATGAGGCATCAAGGATGAGTCATAAAGTCAAGACTCTGATCTCTCGCGCCCTGGCTGCTTGACCTACCCTTCTCCGCCGAGCTCGAGCCTCTCAGACCATCTGCCAAATTGTTGACAGAGGTGACACTGCAGTGCGCTGATGCTGGAACTCAGCGCGGCCTTCGACACCATATCCCACAACCTTTTACTTGAATGATTGTGGAGTAAGTCTGGGAGGTGAACTCCACTCTGCTGGCAGAGTTTGCGGAGTTTTCCGCACTCCGCGTTAAGCGGAGCTCGCGGAGTTCCGAAGAACTCTGCTTCATGTTACAGAGCAGAGATTTTTCCTCGCTTGCGTTCGTCAATGTCAAGTTGGCGAGCACAAGTGAGGAAAATACACCTCCAATGAGATTTGTCCTCATTCGCGCTCGTCAATTAAGTTGGCGAGAGCAAGCGTGGAAAATCAACCTCCTAGTGAGATTTCTCAACATGGGAGGTCAGATTTCTCAGTGCGAGTGGTTGCGTATGCTCCGGACTGCTTGCGTTGAGAAACCGCCCGCTTGCTTTGGGAAAGCAGCTGCCCTAGTAAAAATCTACTCAAGTGGCGGAAAAGAAGCAGCGCTATGCATTATGCCATTCGCGATGATTGCACAGGGCGGACAAGCACCCAGCACTGACAATCACTGTGACCTGTATTTATCTAAAGAAACTCCACTGCTTGCAGAGCTCCGCATAGCAAGGTGGAGATTTTGTGTACTTCGCAAACTCTGCCCAGTGTTTTTGTGGAGTTGCAGTATCAGCTACAAAGCCTTGCAATGGTTCGATTCTTTTTTGCAGAACCGCACCTTTCAGGTTTCGCTAAAAACTTTTCAATCTCAGGTTTTTCTGCTGCAGCAGGGGGTGCTTTAGGGCTCCTCCTTGAGCCCTACTTTGTTCAATCTGTACATGCGCCCCCTGGCTCATATCACCAAGCGTTACGGTTTAATATCTTGTCGTACACCAGTATTATGCAGCTGATTATCATCCTGTCACAGAGGGAAGCTAACATAGCTAACTTAGCGGCTCTGCTAAGGACTTGTTTGTCAGAGGTGACAGGTGCATGGACCTCAATTGTCTCAAATTGAATGCTGGGAAAACAGAGGTCCTTATCTTAGGTAATGATCCTTTAATTTGCTCCTCTGCCTGGTGGCTAGACCCGTTCGGACCTCTACCTCCCCCAGAGCAGGAAATCAAGTACTTTGGCATCAGGTTCAATGCTAAGTTTTGTTTTTTAAGTCAGATTACTGCGTTAGCAGGCAAGTTTTTCCGGACCTTAGAAAACTCTTAAAGAGCCTCGGAATTCTCCCCTAAGCTGCCAGGATGACAGTATTCCAGACCCTGGTTCTATCCAGGCTGTACTCCTGGAAGGTCCTTTATCTGGGAGGGTCACAGTCTTGGCTGCTGAGACTTCAGGGAGTTCAGAATGCGGCAGCCCGTCTGGTGCTGAATCTCCCCAGATGGTACTCCATGGGCTCTGCACTCTCAAAAATGTACTAGCTACACCAGAAGGAATGTCTCTCTTTCAATTCCATATGCTATTGTTATAGGGACCTACAGAATAGTGGGCTAGATGTATCAAAAAAGCAATTTGCATTTCCCAAATAGCGATTTTCACAGAATCGCTATTTGAGAATTGCAAAACTCTATGCAGATAAAAAATCGCAAACAAATGCGAATCAGTAATATTCTCAATCACAATTACCGATTCCCCAAATTGCGATTCTGTAATTGCGATTTTGCAAATTAAGAAATCGCAAATTAGTGAATCTGCTATTCGGATGCAGTCTAATGACACCACAACCAGGAAGTGTAATTGCCCATGCTATTTCTGAGTGCCTGAGGCTGTGTAAGAGGCTGAGAGCAGGAGCACACTAATCAGGAGCCCATCAAGAGTGCAAAGACAGGCACAAAAACACAGTCAATACACAGGAGAAGGCAAAGGAGGCTGCAGGACGAAAAAGAAAACAAAAATTGATGGTGAAAGAGAATTGTAGGTCCTCATTGAGGAAATGGTGAAGAGCCATGAACAGCTTTTTGGCAAAAAATCCCTCTACATCCCTGAGTCAGAGAAGAGGAAAATCTGTCTGGACACACAAGCAGAAGTAAATGCATTGGTTTCACACAGTGCTCCATAGAAGACCTACGCAACCGCTGGTCCGACTTGCACTCCAGGGCAAAAGATAAGGTTGCAAGCAGGCTTGCGTACCAAAGAAAACCAGCGGAGGACCATCTACAGAGCTGGTGCCCACACGCCTTGAGGACTTGGTGGAGTCCACCCTACAGCCAGAAAGCCAGAATCCATCAGTGGCATAGCTGACATTGACAGCTCAGCCAGGCCCAACACCAGACAAGGTAGGATACATGCTAAATTACCCCTGACCCATTACTCACTTAACACCCCAATAAGAAATGACTCAATTATCAAGTAAGATTGCTACTCCATGCCAAATTATTGTTACCACCCAGTAATGCATCATGGGAGATGCAGTCTCACACATAAGATAGTAAAGCATTGATTCAAAGAAACATATCCACAGTTGAGACACACCAGTAAATGACCAAGTTAAGCACAGCATTTAGGTATACCAACTAAAGTACATTTAATTTTAAAATAACAGAAAGCAGAACACACAATAAGTAGTTCTCTTGTATTCATAGATGAACCTGCGCCACAGGGTGAAGAAACACCAATTGATGAGGCACCACAGCTACAGAAATAGGCAGGGGAAGTGGAGTCAGACCACACAACACAAACAAGACTAGACCCAAGACCACGCAGGTACACTCTGGCTCCACTACTGGAGTTGGAGGCAGGGGTGGAAGCCATCCAGGATGAGCCACAGTCAAGGCTCGAAGAGCAGGCACAGTGTCAAAATAAGCACTCTCCTGTGCAGCGTACAAACAGCAGTCGCATAAGATGCAGAGCAAGGGCACAACATGCCGCTGGCAAAGGAGAGAAATCCTCTGTCTTCTCTGGGCTGGAGGGTACCACGGTGAAGGTGCAGCGGCTGCAATTAAAAAAGAGTCCGTCAATGAAAAGGCAGCTGATGTCCCTAAATCACAATATGACTGACATCAGGGGTTAGACGGGATTCCCTCGGATATTTTTAAACATGACGAAGAGGTGGGCGAAATATATCCTTTTGTTAGGAAATGCCCTAGCCAAGGGGGGGGTGGTTCCAGAGTTATGGAAGGGAGCAATTATTATTCCTATCCACAAAAAGGGGGACCGTTCACTCCCCGTGAACTACAGGCCCATAAGTTTGATAGCAACCGTGCAGAAAGTAGTGGGGAGGATGGTTACGAATCAACTCATGGACTGGGTGGAAGACAACAATGCACTCTCACCATTTCAGGCAGGATTCAGGCGAGCGACCAGCACTATAGACCAGGTCTTCCGCTTTATTATACTACGGTGGAAGACGGTCTTGCTTAGCAAGGGCTGCCTGTACGTCGCATTTGTCGACCTACGGGCGGCGTTTGATTTGGTCCCCAGGTTTAAGCTATGGCTGGTCTTGCAAAAAATGGGGATTCCACCTGAACTTCTTACCCTGATCATGCGCCTGCATGAATCTAACTTTGCGAGAGTACAGTGGGGTGGGAATGGTGAGTCAACTATGGACTTCCCAGTGGAAAGGGGGGTCCGGCAAGGCTGTGCCATGGCACCCTTACTGTTTTCATTATTCATCAATGGGATTGTTGAGCAAATGCTGAATGCATGCGTAGATGCCCCATCGTTAGCGGACACCAGGGTCCCCATCCTGATGTTCGCAGACGACACCCTGATCATGTCTAAAACTCCCGCGGGGTTACAACGCGCATTAAATATATTTGATGCTTTCTGCAAAAAGCATGGCCTGGAAGTAAACGTGGGGAAAACGAAATTAATGGCTTTTACCCCTCGCCGAAAAATCCATCCTAAGGTATCCCTGAATAATAGCAAGTTAGAGATTGTTAAAGAGTTTGTATATTTAGGGGTACAGATAGCAGAGGGCTCTGGTCGGTCACGTCACTTGGAAAAAGCGGCCCTGAAACACCAACAACTATCAGGAGCATTGCGGGGGGAACACCGTAAATCCAAGACGAAACCGATCAAACCCTCTCTTATGGTATATGACGCAAAGGTCTTAGGCGCGACCTTATATGGTGGAGAATTATGGGCTTGGGACAATCTCTCGACTTTACAGATATCTGAGAACAAGTTCCTCAGAGGGATTACAGGACTCCCACAAAGTACCCCCTTATTGCCACTGTTCCTCGAGTTGGGTAGACGTCCCATTGGTGATAGAGTGAGGTTGCGCCCTGTTCTCTACTGGAGACGTCTGTGGACTACTCCTGAGATCAGGCAATATGCGGAGGGATTCCTCTCAATAATTAGGGAAGACAACTTCCACAAGATAAAGTGGTTAAAAAACTTAAGGTCCATGCTATTTAATCTTGGGTTTTCCAATCTGTGGACTAATCCTCTTGGGGAGGTCTTCCCTAGCAAGGAAGCGCTCAAATTACATTATTGGGATTGGGTGGATAGTAATCTGATGGGAGGTGTTAGGTCTGACTCTATGGCGGGTCGCTTCTTGGAGACTAAAATTCATCCCATTCTGGAAGACTATTGGGACACCATTACGGTCCCACTGTCTAGGAAGCTGGTCTTTCAGGTCAGATCTGGCTCTATTCCCCTAAAAAAACTAACTTCTGGGTGGAAAAGGTCGACCAACACGCTATGCCCCGCATGTAAAACAGCTGAGGAAAGTCTAGGCCACTTTCTTTTTGCATGTACAGCCTACTCTTCACCCAGGAGGGTATGGCTTACACCTGTATGTAAGAACCTCGGGACACGTGATAGTGCTGTGGCACTGAGAATTCTGTGCACTTCAACCCAAGAGTCTATAATTATCGGGGTGGCCAAATATCTAGGGTGGGCCTGGGCAATCCGGCGGCAATTTCTGTGTGGGTCCTCTTAAACATGTTTTTTAGACCGTTTTATAATATTCAATTTATTGTGATATTTGTGTAATTTTTTTTTTATATAGAGGTATTGTGTGAGCTTGCACAAATGTTTATATGAACTTGTATTTGTATTTGTCAATTGATATGCTTTTATTGTCATGTTCAATTTTATTATGTGCTTTTATGAGAATTTATCTCGAATAAAGCTTGTACAAAAAAAAAAAAGACTGACATCAATGACGGCATCAGGGAGCTCAATAACACTGTGGCAGAGGGTCATGGGGCTAATGCAGACAGTATTAAGGACATGTCTGTAGCCATCAAACAGCTCTGTACCACCATGCAGAGGGACCATGCCTCCAGACGGAGGAAAAGCAAGGCCTATTTAGCAATCTGGAGGGTTACACCAAGGCGGTTAACCGTCTGTGCAATGCCACAGCTGTCCTTTTTAGACGCACTGTGTCCAAGCAAGTGTAAATGGCACACTGCAGCCAGGATGTTGCCAGGGGGTTGGTGCAGGTCACCACTGCTGTTGAACAGCTACATACAGCCAACATAGCTGGTTGCAGGGGACAGTGAGAAGGCCTCCAGCCGCAGCAGCATTACTTCACCCGTGACTGAACCCTTATGGCCGAGTGTAAGGCAAGGAACAGCATCCAAAGACTCATCAAGGGAGGGCAGTGTGAACATTGACCGTTCAAGTGCTGTGCGTGGGCGCAACAAATAGACATTGTTGTGACTGAGGCATGCAAATGGGTGAGGTAACCTATGGCATATGAGCAAACATTGTTACATTTGTGCATGCACATATGCATGCCATGTTGAGCAACAAAAGACACAAACAAGTAATGAGTTGAAGGCTGTGTGCACACATTTTACCTGATGTTATGGTTAATAAAAACACAGTTGTTCACCAATCAAGAGTTGCTTTGTTTCATCATTACTCACCTAGAAATAGTTGTGTGTTATTTCATAACATCTCTTCATCTACTGCACATACACCACTTGCTGACCTGGGACGTGGACCTGGTTCCTCCTCTTCATCAGAATCAGAATCTGTGAGGTCCAAGATATGCCATTGGTTGTTGCTAGGTTGTGCAGCATGGCACAAGTGTCCACAATTTTGCAGCAGATCACTGGCCTTTTCTGCAGTGCTCCTCCACTTTTGGGTAGACAGCGGAACCTACTCTTCAGTAGTCCGAATGTCTGCTCAATGACATTGCACGAGACTTGTGTGCATCATTGTATTTCCTTTCACTCTGAGTTGCAGGATTGACGTATGGTGTGAGTATGAAGGAGCGCACATCGTATGCACTGTCACCTACAGGAAGAAAGGCATATGGTTAATCACTGCCCTATTTCTACAGATCTGATGAGTCCATCAGAGTGAGTCACATGCATTTACCTAGCAGGTATCCTTCGCCAAATACACCCCCAGTGAGACGTCTGAATATGAATGAATTGTGTGTACTTCCAGGATATTTGGCCACTATGTCAGTTATTATGTGTGAGGCATTACATATGACCTGGATGCTGAGTGAATGAAAGGATTTCTTGTTTGTGAACACATACTCATTAGCTGAGGGGGGGGACATCCTTTACGACGCAACTTTTACCACGCAGTGCTTTTACAACGCAGGCATTACAACGAATACCATTACAACGCATTACACTGGGGGGCGCTCTACGATAAGGAATAGTTTAATTTACTATCCAACACCTTTCCTAGTGTCCACGGGGACTGGAGTTGGAATAGTAAATTATACTATTCACTATCCACCACCCCAAAGTGTAATGCGTTATAATGGTATGCGTTGTAATACTTGCGTCGTAAAAGCATGCGTCGTA
Organism: Lissotriton vulgaris; assembly: GCF_964263255.1. Lineage (NCBI taxonomy): Eukaryota > Metazoa > Chordata > Amphibia > Caudata > Salamandridae > Lissotriton > Lissotriton vulgaris. The sequence goes on from NC_141699.1 coordinate 699,897,696, forward strand.
AAAGCATGCGTTGTAATGTCATACATCCGCTGAGGGGGGAGAGATGGCTATATGTGTCCCATCAATGCCCCCAATTACATGTGGGAATTGTGCTATCTGGTAGAAATCCAATTTAGTCTGCTGCAATGCCTGTTGTGTAGTGGGGAATCTGATGTAATAGTGTATCCTCTGTATCATTGCATTCAAGAAAGCATTCAAGAAGCATGAACAAAACTATGGGATACCCCTCCTGTTGCAGCTATCCCACCTGGAAGCGCCCTGGTGCTTGTAGGTGCAGTGAACATAGGACCTGGGAATGGCTTGGCTCTGCGGGTTGGATGCTCCAGTATTGGTTGTAGGTCAGCTATCAGGGCTAGTATTGTTACTGAGTCTAGTCTATATTTGTCATGGATTTCTTCCTCTGTCTGCTGAAACAGAGTTATGCGCACCCTGTATATGCATTCCTTTCTCCTCCTCCTTCTCTGTGCTGCAGCTTGAATCTGCATCCTCCTCGCTATGACATACAGCGCTGCTATTGTGAAAGAAACTGATGCACTCTGAGCCTGTTTAAATAGGTCGCACCTGGTTACCACCTAGCCTGAGTTGGTGGTAAATTGAAAGTGCAAAATTGTGATTTTTGGCACTTTCACAATTAGCAAATGTTTCATACATTGTTTTGCAAATTCACAATTTGCAAACCCCATATTAGCAAATTTGCAATTTGAGACTCTCAAATTGCGAAGCTGCAAATGAAAATTAGATTTGTTGATTCTCAAAAATGAAATTCACAATTTTTGCGAATATCAATTTTGTGATGGTGAAATCTATTTTGCGTTTGCAAACAACCTATTTTTGCGATTCGCCTCATTTGCAAACGCAAAAAAGCTTGATACATCTGGCCTAAAGGCCCTTATTACTTGCACCCCTTTTTTAAGCCCTACTCTCCTACAAGGAACCTAAGATCTGCTGGGACCTTGCTTGCATTCATTCCCACAGTAAAGAGAGCGCACATTGAGGGTTGCTCCTTTAGTTTTTTTAGAAGCTAAACTGAGGAACTCTCTTCCCCTTCAGATTGAACAGGAGAAAACAGGATTATCATTCCACAAAAGTTTAAAAACCTGGCTGTCCAGGTCGACCTAACTGTACTGCCCATTAGTATGATGTCTTGTTCTGACCTTTGGGAGCTTCACCCTTGTGCTGAGACACTTCGGTGGAAGTAGCTACACGTTTTACAAATCATATTATTATGAATATTATTTCTGCTTTATTATGTACATAGTCATGGAGACTGGGTTAAATATTTATTGTAATCAGAATTCTACTACGTCACCAAGCATTACACCAAAGGCTATTCTCATAATTTAGTTGGTAAGTTTTGCATCCCTCCCTGTCTGCTTTTTCTGGTCCACATGATAGTCTCAGTGCTGTTTTCAACAAGTTCTTCAGTTAGATAATTATTTCTAGGAATCAATTCTTCAATAAAACTATCTAAGGATCAGTGTAAGAGATTACGGAAAGATGAATTACTATCAATATATTGTTTAATTGTGGCATGAACTGAGAGATATCAAGGAGACAGTCCAATATTTGTAGTTTTTTTCTAATTGACATGATAAAAAGAAAAATACTTTGTAAAATATTAATTGTACCTCTTTAAATAAATGCTATAACCTGATTCGTGGATTATGCGTCTGATTTGGATCATATCATTGGGATGTATTTTGTGTTTTTGTTTTTTTGGTTTCCCATTTCTTTCACTGCTTTTAGTTTTCATAGCTATACGAATGCATGCTTTTGTTTATTATTAATTATATGTATGGAAGATTATATATTAATTCAGATTGAGATTGTGTTTCATTTTGATAGTCTAGTACATTATATACTAGTGATTTGATTGATGTAAGTTTAGCTTATGTTTGTGTATTGAAGAACTGGGTTTTAGAACCCAGCGGCGCCAGGGGCACGCCCAAAGTCTTCGAGTTCTCCTGTCTTAGAATACAGAGACACAGGATTCTTCTTGGTGGCGTCCAAGATAAAATTTATTGGCTGCAGCCAGTAACAGAAGTCCGAGAAGAACACACGGCATGTAAGTTCTCAGGAGACTGCTCAACTTTACAAAGCAGGTCGTCCCTTTTTATGCCAAAAATTATGCTTCAGGCAAACATTCCTTATTTACAGTTGACCAATCCCATGTATACATGACAAAAGCATTGCATGATGACAAACCCACATTTCAGTTGTCCAGCCCATAGTAAATTATCAAACAAATCCAACATTCTTCTTTAGACAAGGCCGGACAAACCCATAATAAAAAGACCACAACCCATATCGTAAATAGGCCATAAAAGAAAGAACAGAAACAGATAGAAGTAGGATAAGGCATGTTTGTGTGCAGTAAAACTTTACGATGTCCTGTGCTCTGATCCTTAATCTTGATCAGCTAAAGGGCAGGAACTGGTTTGGCAAGGTCAGCTTCAGGCAACAGGGTCAGTTCACTCAGGTCAAACAGGAGTCAGCACAAACTCAAGCTAAGGAGTACATGTCCTAGAGACTTTTTCAGCCACAGTCATATGCCTATGTGAGGGCAACCACAAAATGGCTACCATGCACAAAATGGAACCCAAGGGTTCAGAACGAAATCTCTAAATACATATTGAATCCATTGGTGTAACACGATGGAAAAACTCGTACTTGCCAAACTCACTAGTTATGATCCGCTGTTACCAAAATTGTAACGGAACCATGACATAAATGAAACGGGTTCAGAATTCACGGAACCTCAGGCCCTCCTTTTGCCCTTACATAGGCAATCACTCAGTCTATATCTGAATCAATGTCAATATTCATTAGGTCATCAAGGTGTTGCTAGAGCATCATCCTATCTCTCTGTACTTCTCTCGAGACAGGCGGTCTCCTTACACACGCAGTAGCACAAAGGCCACATATGGCAGGACCACACTGTACACAGAGACAGCACGAGAAAAGAATCACTAAAGCCACATCAATGACCGTCAGAATCTTCCATCCCCAAGCGGATAACAGTCCCCAAAACCATCCAGGTAATGACCAATCTCCTTCATCCACATGTATCGACTCGGAGATCTTATATAACCTGGAAATGGCCTCGTATACTGTCGGAGCATTATCTGGAATAAAAACGCAACAACTCAACTGGATCACTTTACATACTCCACCTCGATCTGCAAGTATAACATCTAAAACCCTACGGTTTTGTAACGTCATAAGGCGATCCGCTTGAAGCTCAGCTGTCAAATTACTCAGGGCACCAGCAGTTTCGTTCACGGTGGACTCAACCACCCTAGTCAATTTCCGCAGATTTCTACTGTTTACCATAGGTCCCCAAAAAGGCAGGAAACCCTTAAAGAAATCTCTCACCTCTTGTCCAGCGGTATCTTCCTGATCGAAGACACCTCTAACAATTCTTGTCTTATGGTAATCTGCAGCAGCAGTATACGTAGGGGGTAACAGAAATCCAACATAACACGTTCCCGAAAAATCAGGGGGCAACCATGTATATGCTCTGTTGTAACAGACAAAGTACATGCCCTTAGCAGCCAAAAACGGCGGGGAAGTCTGAGACAAAAAAACGTATGTTTCAGTACATACACTCTTCCCAAACTGAGCTCTCGGATTCTTGCCATTACCTTGTAAACAAAAATGACCTCGGTGGGGTACGATCCAAATCGGAGGTGACCTTTTCCGTCGCTGCTTCTCACCCAGACTAATACTATATCCGGTCGCGTTCCAACCAACATAGGCTAGTAACTCATCCCTGGGAATAGTTCTATACGAGTTAATATCTCTACTCATATTTGTAATTCCCATTACCAAGGCTTTATTACTCGAGTTATCTCTCGCGGAACGCAGGGGATAGAATTCGATGGCATATGTGAACATCGTCTGAAAAGCCCACAGAGACCCATTCTGACTGAACGGTAGGACCAAATAGGGAATACCTCTATCAGTAGTATGCGGCATCAAACCACACACCCAACAATTAGTGGTGTTAACTACTAACAGGTGTTGATGCAGGAGCTGAACAAAAGAGTTATTCACAAATTCCGATCTTCTAATCTGCTCATGTTCAGGTAAAGGGTGAAAAGAATGCAAAGAAACAGTGGTAGGAGAAGTCATAGGTTGTGTAGTGGGTGCAGAAGTCAATTGGGTAGCAAAAAGAATCCAACCCACCAATGCTAATGTTGTGCTTAAAAACGTCAGAACACATGTGATTAGAAAACATTTGCTACGCATTATTTTATGCATTTTCATTTTCAAATTCATATTTTCAACAACTCTCTCAAACTCAAAAAACTCCATCCTCTAACGTGCTGTTCATGGCGGTTGGTTCCTTTCGCTCAAGAGTGCTTCTGCCAGTCCAGGGAGTTCCCTAGACCAACCAGAACCGTCGACCTTGTGTCTACCCGGTTGCACACTCAAGTCTTTACACCATGACCCTACAGCTGAACCCGGATGGTGGTTCGGGAAAAACAAAAAAAATCAAAACAGTTTCTTGGCTGAGAGAGTGCAAATTTGTCAAAAGCAGCAAAAAAAGGAAAATTGTTTTTTTATTTTTTTATTTGTCCATAGATCTAGGCCTCAAGTTGTAGCGGCCTTTGCCAGGCTCCGTCTGACTCCGGAATAAAAGTTCAGGTTCAGTAGTGTCAAGTCTCATAGATGAAGGCACAGCTACTTGTAGATTATCGTCATCTTCCTTTTCAGAGTTCGCCCATATCAACTCAGCATTGCTAACGGGAATGAATCTCTGCAATTTCTCAGTTTCAGAGTCTGCAATACCATCACAAATCCACTGGTCAAACGGCAAAGGTAAAGGTACCCGCTTGCAATGGGCACCATGCACCCAATTACGCTTGCTGAAAACTTTCACGGATGTCCTTGTTGACAGAAGAACCTGGTGGGGGCCGGTCCAACGGGGCTGCTCGTTATTTGTTCATTGAAAGTTTTTCGTTAGGACCCAGTCACCGGGATTGATGGTGTGACCTGGGTCCACAGATGCAGGTGGCAAAGTGTCATAGACCTGTTGGTGCAAGACACGCAATTTAGCCGTCAGGTCATACAAATAGTCCACCAACACAGGATACTCGATGTCACTAAACTTCACTGGCCTCGGCACTCCCCACACATTCGCCGGGCGACCAAAAACAATTTCATATGGACTAAGCCCAATTCGGGAATGCACTGTAGCTCTAGTTGACAAAAGTGTCAACGGCAAAGCATCGGGCCATTGGAGACCAGAACTCGCCTGAATTTTAGCTAGTTTTAACTTTAAGGTGTCATTGTAGCATTCCAATAAACCAGCTGATTGGGGGTGATTCGCAGCATGGAATTTCTGACGGATGCCCAAACCTTCACACACTCTCTTCATAATCTTCCCTACAAACTCACCTCCGTTATCACTCCACACCATCCTTGGCAACCCAAACCTGGGGAAGTATTCCTTGAGCAAGACTTTAGCTGTAGACAAGGCAGTATTATCTTTTAGGGGATATGCCTCTACCCATCTAGAAAAGGCACAAACAACTACAAGGACGTATTTCAAATTATTACACCTTTCCATGTGAATGAAATCCAATTGCAGAACCTCAAACGGATACGTCGGAGGCGCAAAGTGACCAGCTGGAGTTGGAGTTCCCTTGCCAGGATTATACATCAAACATACCATGCAATTCTTAACCACATTCTCCGCACACTTGGGAATCCCACCATTCTCCCACACTGGAGCCAACAACTTGCAAATCCCTTTCGCACTGATGTGAGACATTCCATGTGCCATCGTAACCCCTGCAAGCACATACGCATCAGGTAACATCCATCTTTGGTGTTCAGACAACTCAACCCAACAACCATTCGGATCCAATCTACCCGTCCTTTCTCTCCACACATTCTTCTCACTTTCAGTAGCTTCAGATTGGATCGATTTCACACTCTCCATAGTATCCTCACACATTCCAAAAGCACCAATCCATCTCGCAGGGCCTGCAACATACATTCGACCCATCACATTCCTTGCTGTTTCTTTCGCGACTTCATCCGCAAACGCATTACCACGACCAACATCATCCGTAACTTTCCTATGAGCAGTACACTTCACAATCGCAACTTGCTTCGGCAAAGTAAGTGACTCTAGAAGCTCATTAACCAACTGCCCATGCTGGATCTTACTACCATGTGACGTCAAGAATCCTCTCTCTTTCCACAAGCGTCCAAAACTGTGTGCTACACCAAACGCATACTGGCTATCGGTATACACATTCACTCGCTTTCCCTCAGACAAAACACATGCTCTCGTTAATGCAATCAATTTGCTGTTTGTGCAGAGTTGTGACTAATTCTTGCAGTTTCCACAATCATACTCAATGTCGTCACCGCATACGCTGCAGTCGAATCACCATTCGGAAGCTTGTAGCATGATCCGTCAACCTTAGCGTACCATCCGGATTCACAAGCGGAGTATCTTTTAAATCAACTCTACCCTTCGTTTCCTCTTCTGTCCTAAGAAAGCAATCATGCTGTTCCTGACCATCTGCATCTACAGAAATCGGCAACAATGTTGCAAGATTCAATACATTGCACCTCTTAATGTGCACGTGACTAGCTAAAAGCGTCAGCTCATAACCTGACAATCTCGCACTAGTAAGATGCTGTGTCTTTTTTCTGTTAAGTAAAGTATCCACTGCATGTGGAACCATCACAACCAGCGTATTATCCATCACTAGTCCAGCAGACTGTCGAATAGAAACAGCTGCTGCCGCTGTGGCTCTCAAGCAACTCGGCAAACGCTCTAGCTACCGGATCCAAAGTCGACGAGAAATACGCACATGGACGCTGCTTGTCACCAAACTGTTGCGTCAAAACTGACAATGCGCAACCCTCTCTCTCGTGAACGTAGAGTGTAAAAGGCTTACTGTAGTCAGGAGTACCCAACACCGGGGCAGAGCACAACGCATCACGCAACTGAGAAAAACTCTTCTGACAATCGTCAGACCAAGGAATAGGATTCGGTGTATCCTTACAAGTCAAAGCCAACAGAGGTTTCGCCAACAAAGAAAAATTGGGAATCCACTGTCGACAGTACGATGTGATACCCAAGAAAGCACGCACTTCTCTTTGTGTGCTTGGCACAGTCATTTGCGCAATCGCTTGAATTCATTCTGGGGTCAACCTTCTTCCCTCCTTTGACAAGAGATGACCTAAATAGGTCACTTCTTGGCAACAATACTGCAACTTCGAAGGCGACACTTTATGATGAAGGTCAGACAAATATCGCAACAAAGAAAGAGTAGCTTCTTTACAAGTTTCCTCATCATCAGCAGCCACTAACAGATCGTCAACATACTGAATAAGAGCAGCACCAGCAGGCAACACAAGAGTATCAAGCTGAGTTTTCAACGTCTGAATATAGATGGAAGGACTTTCAAAATAGCCTTGAGGAGCGCGCTTGAACCGGAAGCTTCGTCCTCCTAAAGAGAAGCCAAAAATGTCTCTACTCTCCTCGGCAATTGGAATGCTAAGGAAAGCATTCTTCAAGTCAATGACTAAAAAACCAAGCCGCTGAAGCAGGAATCAAAGTCAGTAAAGCAGTAATGTCCGGAACAACAGGAAACTGTGGCACAACAATCTTGTTGACCTCTCGAAGGTCGATCACAAACCTATACACAGGCGGCTGAGAAGAGTCAGTACGCTTCAAGACAGGCAGAACAGGACTGTTACACACATTACCTCTCGTTTCTTCAATCACACCTTTCTCAATTAAATCATAGATGATCGCTAAAAGCGCTCTTTCACCATCACTAGAAATACGATATTGTGGAATACGTGGCAATTTAACATTCGATTTGAGCGTAACAACATATGGTGGAATCTGCAAAAGGCCAACATCATTAGGACCCGTAGCCCAAAGAGTATCAGGGAGAGAACGCAATTCCAGTGGAAGCCGATCTTTAGACCAATACATCGGAGAGATCACTCTCTTACCAAATCTAAGATGTACTCCCGAAGGAGAACAATACAATGTCGCATGCAATCTTTTTAACAAGTCCAGACCCAACACATTCTCACCACAACCTGTCGTTAGAATGAGGGGTGCTTCCAATTCACAAGGTCCAATTGAAAGAGACAAAGGAGTTAAAACTGGATTTCGTACTGGGGCGCCAGTAAATCCTACTGAAACATTCATTAAGCCAGACAAAGGTGTGCCAGGGAGTTTAGAGTGCATGATGGAACTCTTCACTGCACCAGTATCCAAAAGAAAAGGCTCCACCACACCCGATCTAACTACTGCAACATAAGGTCCACTCTGGTCTACTGGAACTGACAGTACTCCCTCTCTTTGTCCTTGGCTGTCCTAGCAATCATTATAATTAGCACTCTCACTCTCAACATAGTAATCGCCAGCGTAGTATTGCGTAGATCTACCGCTCTGAACATTCTGCTGATCAAAACAATTCGTCGAATTCTGTGGGGGAAAAGAACGTTCGTTCTGAGGAAATGCGCCGCGTCTACCCCTAGATACTTGCTGGAAACCCCCACGGCCTCTCAGAACCGACACACCACTCGTGCGTTGTCGTAAAACAGAACACTCATTCTTGTAATGACCTTCCTCTCTACAATACGCACACTGATTCAAACCTAACAGAGGCCTTGGAGCAAAATACTCAGGTTTCTGAGATATTCTCTGAAACAGTGGTGGTTGCTGAAACTGTGGACGTTGCTGTGACTCTTGCTGATTCGAGCGAGGCGGATACACCTGCTGTAAAAGGACCTTCGTCTTCAAATCTTTTGTTTTCTTCTCTACTCTATCTTTCTCATCCTTATCCCTTTTCTCGTAGTACTGTGCGGTTGCCAATATCTGGGCCGACGAAGAAACAGCCCACGAACTCTCAGAGTCCTTCAACTTATTACAGAGTTCAGGAAGTAAGTTAAAGACAAACTTATCCACAAACAATCTTTGGCCACCTTCTGTACTCATGTCCTGACCACTATGATCTATAAAAGTTTCCTCAAACCTAGTGAAGAAATCAGACACACTTTCATCTTTCTTCTGTTTGCATGCCGCTAACTTGTCCCAATTCACTCGTAAAGCCGGCATCATAGTCTTCATAAGGTTAATAATTCTACCAGGTAAATCTGCAACTAAAGGCTCAGGTTTAGCTCCACCAACCTGTCTACCATCCGCAGCAACAATATTAGCCCATGTATCACCTAACTCTGCTACATGATTCTCATGACAAATCTTTGCCCATATAGGTTGTGGAACCACGTTACCCAACAGCATATCTATGTCAGCTAGATTCATGATGCATGCGTCGACTTTCTGGGACAACTCCTTGTAATAACCAGCCGGATTCTTACGGGGGTCAGGTAACGCCTGTTTAAGGGCCAAAACCCATGGAACATGTACCCATACTCTCTGGAAATGTGGCAAAACAGGAGGATTAGCAGCTGCATCTTCCTCTCTCCAAACTGGAGGAACTTCTCGCATAGGATACTGCTTCGCTTTCCTCCTAACAGAAGGATCAGGCTCAAACAATCGCTGAGAAGGTGAATTACTCCTAAACGCAAGTACTATCGCAACTGCTTTCTCAATTCCGGGACCCACTATAGTCCCTTTCGCGAACTCGGACTGTACATTAAGCAACTCTAATGGGACTGAACCCAAATCATTTCCTTCCCATTCCACACGAAGGAAAGAACACATAACTTCAAAAACATACCTTTGCTTGGGTGCTTACCACTGCTGGAAAACATCCATAACTGACTCTAAATCATACCTCGAAACATTCGAAACCCATCTGCAAGCCAGAAGATCCAACACTACTCGCTCTTCGGGACCAGGTAACTGACTACGCATTTGCTTACGCGCAGAAACAGGGGTCATACTGAATGACCCAAAGAAAGGAGACAAAAGACCAGTAACAGTTTCAGTCATTCTTTGTCGAGCAGAAGGAGAAGCTGTCATAAGGAAAGGAGACAAAGTATTCTGAGGCAAAGTAGCAGAAGTCAAAGGTAAAGGAGAGTAAGGCAAAGAAGGTCCAGGCAAAACTGATAGCAAAGGCGGCGGGCCCAGAGGAGGCTGCGCCGGAGGAGAAAGAACCAGCTGAGGAGGAGCTGGCGGTTGAGCAAGAGGTTGTGCAACTGGAGGTTGCGGAGGTGCCGTAGCATTTTGTGCATAAGGGGGTGGTAATCTCAACAAATGTGACATTAACTGATCCTTTTCAGGGTCCTTCGTTGCTTTCTCAAGAAGAGATGGCAAAGCTGGATAGCATTTATCGATCGCCATATTATGTTGCCTATCGGACACCTCAATCGCTTTATCCTCTTCGTCTTCTTTAAACTGCCTAGCAGCTTGCATTATCGATATACCCTTTTCTCTTTTATCTCTTTTAGCTTGTTTAATTCCTTGTTGTCTGGCTTCTTTACGCCAAAGGCGAAAGGAATCAAACATTGCCGGCCGGGCTTTCTTCCTAAATAATTTAACTTCTAAATTGTCCAAAATCTCTGTTTTAAAGCTACCATGTTGGGGCCATCGTAAGACACCATCTAGTATAGCGGACCCATACTTCATTATACGTAATGGGGCCCATGCCAGGTTTAGAATAAAGCTCATAAGTCGGAGTTCCAACCGGAGGTATCGGACACGAGTCCTCCAATCGGGAATCCCTGTTGCAACCACAACCAAATATCTTCCTAATTTTGCTAAGACCAGGCATCTTTGCTCACTAATCTAGCTTCAAACTTCAAGGGATTATCTACTACGATAGTCTCGCAAATGTACGAGTCCCTCGGCTTTGGTACTTGCAAGTATCAAATCAAAGACCCAAAGAACCCAAAGGATTAGGTACTCAAAGAACCAAAGAACAAAACAAAGGACTCAAAGGACTGGGAGTGACCAACTTATACTTAACTGAGGTATCAGTCACGCCACCAGAATACTCGTCTATCGTCTCGCCGTACAAAGTATCACAAATGGGTCCAAGACAGGGCGACAGTCATGGCAGCAGTCCTTCGTAGCCGTCGGGAAGCGGGAAGCCTCGCAGCAAAAACCTTCAGTCCACTTTTCGACATACAGGGGTCGCTGGAGTGGGGACCCTCTTCCAGAATTTCCTCACGAAGCTCCTCACAATCTTCAGGCTTGGAACCGCGCCGCTGAAGTCGACCCACGTTGGAAGCGCCAACTGAAAAACTGGGTTTTAGAACCCAGCGGCGCCAGGGGCACGCCCAAAGTCTTCGAGTTCTCCTGTCTTAGAATACAGAGACACGGGATTCTTCTTGGTGGCGTCCAATATCAAATTTATTGGCTGCAGCCAGTAACAGAAGTCCGAGAAGAACACACGGCATGTAAGTTCTCAGGAGACTGCTCAACTTTACAAAGCAGGCTGTCCCTTTTTATGCCAAAAATTATGCTTCAGGCAAACGTTCCTTATTTACAGTTGACCAATCCCATGTATACATGACAAAAGCATTGCATGATGACAAACCCACATTTCAGTTGTCCAGCCCATAATAAATTATCAAACAAACCCAACATTCTTCTTTAGACAAGGCCGGACAAACCCATAATAAAAAGACCACAACCCATATCGTAAATAGGCCATAAAAGAAAGAACAGAAACAGATAGAAGTAGGATAAGGCATGTTTGTGTGCAATAAAACTTTACGATGTCCTGTGCTCTGATCCTTAATCTTGATCAGCTAAAGGGCAGGAACTGGTTTGGCAAGGTCGGCTTCAGGCAACAGGGTCAGTTCACTCAGGTCAAACAGGAGTCATCACAAACTCAAGCTAAGGTGTACATGTCCTAGAGACTTGTTCAGCCACAGTCATAGGCCTATGTGAGGGCAACCACAAAATGGCTACCATGCACAAAATGAACCCAAGGGTTCAGAACGAAATCTCTAAGTACATGGTGAATCCATTGGTGTAACACAATGGAAACACTCGTACTTGCCGAACTCACTAGTTATGATCCGCTGTTACCAAAATCGTAACGGAACCATGACATAAATGAAACGGGTTCAGAATTCACGGAACCTCAGTATATGGATAACACATTTCATGTGCTAATTGCAGCATTTTACATCATGCAACACAAGATTTGATATTCCACAATAATGATTAAAATATGTATTTAAGCAGATTGCACAGTCTTACTGTCGAAGGGGATACTTCGAGCTTCTAAGGGGGAGAAAGGTCTTAAATCCTGTGCTACAGACATGCCCAAAACTGTGGGCTGGCATATCTCTGGTCTCTTATATGTTCTCCTCTTAAGCACAGACTGCAAAACAAAGACACTGGTAGGCCTTGTCTGGGACACAGCACACATTAAGTAAGTACGTAAGTTTATTTTGCATGATTAATTAAAACCTTTGCAACAGTGTACATAAAACAGAATAAATAAAAAGAGTAATCTCATGTTCACAATCGGTTGATATTGAAGTGTTTTGTGCAAATTGTGTTAAAAGGAGGTAGACGACGGTTGTTAAAATCGTGAAATACAACTTAACTGTACAGTTTAGAGAAATAAAGTGCGTCCTGTACTTCATAGTATGATAGGAAGGAGTATTGCTGGGAAAGCTAGCCTCTTGGTCCTAAACAGGTGTTTGCAAAATAGGACCTGCTGGGGATTGTAGGTTATGTTTTGACTATAAGAATAGACAAGTAAGGTGCAAATGGAGTCTATGCAAGAGTTTAAGTTTGTATTGTGTCCGGGTAAAGTAATTTTTAGTTATGTTCTTGAGTCTTATGACCGGCATTGTCGGGTAGCAGTGCATTTCTTCCGAAGTTTCTTGTGTTCTTCAACTGCTTTTATATTTTTCAGCCTTTTTTCTACTATGCTCAGGAACCTTACCAGGCGGTAACTCAGGTGTATGTCCTCTCCAGAAAAGCATGCTTTTACCGCTTGTCTACATGTGCGTATTCTTTTATGGTTGAAAAGTGGTGTAAGCATTGCTCTGCGTTCACAAAGTAGTTCCCTGCATATGCACAACAGATGCATAATGTCTTCCCTTTCCTCCCCACATGGTCGGCAGCAAGTGGGTAGAGAGAGGCGTTGCCAGGGTGGTAAATGAAAAACAGAGGGTAAGAAGTCTAGAGGGTACCTCAGGTATTTTTCCTTGGAATTGTTTGGAAAGCCGGTGCCTAGGTCAGCTTGAGGAATTTCCTTTGTTTAGCTCTGCAAGGTGAACTAGCCATGCACCCTTGCCACTGATGCTGCTTTATCTTTCATCAAGGAGACTCTCCTGATAGTTTTGTTAACATGTTTTTTAAAACTTTCATGTGTCTCCAAGGACTCCTAAAGGCCCAAAGGCCTAGCTGTTCCAAGGAGTCCTCCAGATAGACACTGGTTCCCCTTTTCGTATCTTGTGCCAGCATTGATGTATGCTTCTTTACGGGCTAGCCCTAATCTAATTTGGGCTGGATATGTGTGTAGGGGTAAGCCAAAGATCCCTTGAAAGGCTCCTGCTATTGAGGTATCCAAAGTGACCATATGTCTCCCACTCATGACTTCACTTCCGTATGAGTTTGTCGGAATACTTTTCATCTCGATCACCTGTAGTAGAAATGAATAGCTTGTGCCAGAAATCTTGTGTTTTAAATTTCTCAATGTCACTGCTGTTGCAATGTCCTTCATTTTCATGTTGTCCTTTCAGCTTGTAAAGGATCCTTTGTGGTATATAGTGACTCCTAGGTATTAGTACTCTTGGGCGACTTCCAGCAGCTGATTGGTCAAATGTCAAAGGTTGTCTACTTTGGCACTCTGTTGGTTCAGGTGCATAGCTTTTAATTTATCCAAGTTTATGGCCAGTCTGTTTTCGTCAGAGTAGGTTTGTGTTACATCTAATAAGGGTTGAAGGCCAATTGGCATTCGGCTGATGAGTACAGGATCATCTCCATATAGTAAGTTAAAGAGGGTGAGGCCTCCCACCTTTGGGGCCTTAGAATTGCACTAGTTTAGCCTGGTCGTCAAGTCTGACAAATAGAGGTTGAACAGGGAGGATCAATTAGGCAGCCCCGTTTCAACCCCATTGTTGCTGGAATCTTTCTTGTCAAATAGTCCCCAGTCCCCAGTTTTACTTATACCCATGTATTAATATGCAAGAGAGTTAGTTATTTTAGGAGGGGAGGTAGAATCATCTATTTGGCTAGCTTACATCACAATATATTTCTATTGATCCGGTCAAATGCAGTGCAGTAATCAATGAGGCATACATACAGAGGCTGGTTGGTTGCTGTTATAGCGTCAATCAGTAAGGAGAGAGTTAAAATGTTGGTTGTAGTCCCCATGTGTCTACAAAAAACCTGTTTCGTTTAAGGGAATGATTGCATTTTCTGTTGCCCAGTTTCTTAGTTCATGAAGGATGAGCCCAGCGTAGTATTTGGCATCATTGTCTATCAGGGCTATTAACCTGTAGTTTTTCGCCTCATTCCTGTCACCCTTTTTGTAGATCGGGGTAATGATAGAACCCCTCCATGATGCTGGTATTGAATTTGTTTGTACGATTACTTCAAAGACTGAGTTGAATGCTTCAGCCCAGTATCCCTGATCAGATTTGAACAGGATTGGGGGGATTCCCATTGGGGTCCAGAGCGCTGTTTCTTCTGCACTTAGTCATTCTTTTAGATATTAGATTGGCAGAAATTGTAATTGTGGTGGGAGTAAAGTTGTTATGTTCGTGTGGGATTCCTTTTGGCTCTTGTTGGTTCCAATTAGTGTTTGTGTTGCGGTCGCTAGTGGAGCCCCTGTTGTCCATACTTCTTCTGTTAAATAAAAGTCCATTCCTTGGTCAGAGGATTTCGTAGGGTATCATTCCTGCACCAGACACCTGAGCTGTTATTGCTCTTGATGTCATATAGTGGCTTGGCCCACAAGCTCTCTTCTGGTTCTTTTTTGAGCAGCCAGGCTAGTCTTTTGCGCGATACTTTCAGTTACCTCAGTTCGCTTAGGGTTTTAATGTCAGGACCTCTTTCTTGGAGTTTCCGTACTGCTTGATTTATGGCCTTCTTAAGCTGCTTTATTTACTTGTTGTTTTAGATAAGTGGGTACTCTCTTGTTTTCGATGTTTCCCACTGTCGTATGGCATTTTTGTTTTTTACTGTGTATGCTTCTCCTAATGTTGCTGTAAAGTTCTCCCAGTTTGCTATAGCATTTGGTTCTGCAATTTGTTCGGCCTGCAGGAGGTTCTTTGCAAAGACTGACAGCCCTTCTAGAATGTGGGTTTTTCATTTAAGCAGTCTGTTATTGATTGTATATGCTGGACTTAGCACGTTTACCGACTGTGTAAGGGTTCAAGCCCGCGTATTCATTGTGATCTCTTGTGGGAGATGGTCGCTGTGGGCCGAAGCTCGAATATGTTATTCTGCTACTTTATGGATCAGTGAGGGCGATGCAAAAGTGTAGTCGATTGTTTAGCTCGTTTTCGATGTAATTAAGCTTCAGAGGATACTGTACATATATTTTCTTCTTGTAATACTTTGATGCCATACTAGGGAAAAGTCTTCACATTAATTTATCAACTACTGAAGACAGATATTTAACCGGAGCTAAACCTATCATGCTGAGCTGTGGGCCTAATGAGAAGGCCACAACGCGATGCTCCTGTATGTTTCAGCCCCTTGAACTCACTGTGGGCCTGCTCTTGTCTTTTGTCGACACCGACTGTTACTAGGATCTGGGATCTTGCTTACGATCTTTCAATTAATAAAAGAAACTCCTTGAAAGCCTGACCAAGACGGATGTGAAAAGCGTAATCAGAAAGATTATTTTAAGCCCTGAAGAAGTCCGGCAATGGACAAAACGCGTCGGCTATTCGCAACTATCAAAAAAAGAAAAGAAAGAATAAAAACTGAATAAAAGAAAGAAAATCAAAGTCACAACTTCGTGTGTCTTTTGTGAACATTTGGGAAAACTAATACTCTGTTTATCTGTATGTTCGTTTCTAACAACTGTTTTGCAATGGTGCATAATTTTTGAAGGGTGCTGTCCAATTTCCAAAAACTGTGGGCCTAATGACCCTGGCAGGGTCGCCGGGGTTTTTATTTTTGCTAAAACTTCTGTTAAGTTGCTTATAGCCAGAGCTTGGCTCCAGAAAGACACCCCAGATCCCCTGGCCTGGTGGCAGGAATTTGTTTCTCTTTGCGGGCTTCATGTAGCAGTACTTCAAAACACTTCCAACCCCGTTAGGCAGAGCTTGTCTGATATTACGCCTGGTTACGTGCTATAGATAAGAAGTTGTGCTGTAGCGGTCTAGTTCTACGGTGCCTGTGTGACGTCAGCGGATATCCGGCAGCGGCCATGTTATGGCATGATAGCGCGGATTCCGGCAGCGTCAGCGGCCCGATCCGGCGCTCCTGAGCGAATTTACATAAAATAGAGACGGTAGTGGAATAAACATACTTGCTACCCTAGAAGGTGTCCTGGTGTTATTTACATCTTGTACTGCGGCCCAGCGATGTTATAATGGCGACGAGGTGGGGGGTCCTACCGTAGCATCCAGAACCCAAGAGAAGATCACCATCCAGGCCACACCAGTCTTCACCAGTCATCTGAAGTGACGAGCGGGAGCGTGGCAGAGACGGCAGCCACAGAGAGCTATAAAGCCAAACCCTCGACAAGCATCCGGAGAGCAGTGAGCTGGGGGGCGAGTACGCTCAATCTCTAGAAGGGCACGTGGGCGTCTAGCCATCCCAAGGAGGCTGCGCTGGAGCCTCAGAGCGAAAGCCAAGAGCAGGAGGGGGAGCAGGCTCATCCAGTGGATGCTGAACCAGGCGAAGCATCGCCAAGCACCTCCACCCCAGAAGAGAGTGACGGGGAAGCTGTCGGTAGCGCCAGAAGTCCCACCATGTGCGCCCAGACATCGGCGTTGACGAACCCTATGCCTTTCCTTCCCAAGATGGGCGAGCCAGAAATGCCCTGGGAGGACTGGAAGCAATACTTCCTTAACTACCTCTCGGCATTGGAGGAAGAAGGCGATGGCGAGTATACGGAAGCGCGGCGCAAGAAGATATTACTACATAACTTTGGGCCAGAGAATATATATGAACTTAGTCAAGCCGGAAAGACCTGCCGCCGACACGCACATGTTCCAGCATGCGCTGGAGGATCTGGATGCTCATTACAGACCAGTAGTTTGCAAAGCCATCGACAGGTACAACTTCTTTCAAAGGGAGCAATCCGAAGGGGAGACGGTGGACGAATACGTGGCGGCATTACAGAAGCGAGCCATCACATGCAAGTTCGGAGCACTGCAAGAAGAATTAATTCGCGACCAAATAATCATGCGCACCGTCATCACATCTATCCAAGAAAAACTGTGGGTAAACGGTGATCCACCTCTAAAGGAAGTAGTGGCGTTGGTGAAGAAGGCAGAGTTGTCCAAGAGGTGTGCAGAAGTGTCAAAACACGAAAACAACACAAGTGCGGCAGTTTGCAGAGTAACAGACAGAAGAGGTTCAGAAGCCAAGCAAAGATCAAGTCACCAAGGGTCAGGACACCAAGGAACACACACGTTCAAAAGACAGAGCCAGAAAATGTACAAGACTCAAGGACAAGGAAGCTGGAGCAAGAACTCGTGTCACAGGTGCGGAAGCACTACGCACGCAGCGAATGACAAGGGTTGCCCGGCATTCGGAGCCAAGTGCTCATTCTGCTGCCTCGTGAGCACTACGAGAAAGTGTGCAGAAGGAAGACGGCAAGAAACGAAGTGAAGTACGTGGCACAAGAGTCGAACCAGGAAAATGAAGACGCGGACGGAAGCGAAGATGATGAAGTCCTGATGATAAGTGAGCAAATACTAGGAATCGATAGTGCCACTGATAAGAAACCTAAATGTGAAATGGAGATAGGGGGAGTGCAAACGAACATGATAGCTGATTCGGGCATATGGGAGAGAGAGTTCGAACCTATAATAGGACGCCAACTCGTACCGTCAGACATTCACCCTGTAGCGTACACTGGGGAACCCATTCCCATGGTGGTATATTGTCCATTAACATTTACCTTCAAAGGCAGATCAACAGGAGGGAAACTGTATGCCGCTGAGAAGGGACCATCCGTACTGGGATGGAAAGATCAAGGAGCCCTTGGGATAAAGCTAAACCTAGGTGGGCGCACACAAGTACTAGCAATGGAGGAAGCCGGAACGTATGAAGCGAAAGCCTGGAAAAAGGAATTCCCAGAAGTGTTCAAAAACACCATAGGGCGCCTGGCGAAGTTCACGCACAAGATTTGTCAAAAGGAGGGAGCCAGACCCAAGAGCCATTAAGTGCGTAACGTTCCATTCAGGATCAGGACAGCGGTACAAGAAGAGCTGCAGAGGTTGGAGGAGAATGGAGTGATAGAAGCTATTGACAGCGCGGAGTGTTTGGCGCCGTTGGTGGTGGCGCAGAAGCCGAATGGGAAGGTAAGGTTGTGTGTCGACCTCCGCGAACTCAACAAATGTATAGTGGTGGACAAGTTTCCTCTCTCCAGAATAAATGAGATGCTGGCGAAAACCAAGGGAGTGGAATGGTTCTCCACTATTGACCTCACTTCGGCCTACCACCAGATCGAGTTACACCGGTCCGCCAACTACTTAACATCATTTATCACGCCCTTTGAGTGTTACAAGTTCTTGAGGATGCCTTTGGCCTGGCCTCCGCAGCGGCTGTTTTTCAAAAACTGATGTACCGACTGTTCCACAAGATGGAAGTCATCCAGTATTTTCAAGACAATATCTTGATAATGGGAACGTCAAGGGAAGACCACGACAAAAAGTTAAGAGACGTGCTCACCACTCTGCAGCACAGCGGGCTCACGGCCCAGTGGGAGAAGTGCAAATTCGGAGTGAACAGAGTCACATATCTAGGGCACGAGATCAGCAACCAAGGCATTGAGCCCAAGGCGGCGAATGTAAACGCCATCAAGGACGCCCCCACTCCAGGAAGTAAAGAAGACATAAGAACATTCCTGAGAATGGCAGAGTTCTACGCAAAGTTTGTCC
Organism: Lissotriton vulgaris; assembly: GCF_964263255.1. NCBI lineage: Eukaryota > Metazoa > Chordata > Amphibia > Caudata > Salamandridae > Lissotriton > Lissotriton vulgaris. The sequence goes on from NC_141699.1 coordinate 699,916,689, forward strand.
CACACTTTGCGTCAAAAACCCACCACATGCGACAGATACTAAAAGACAAATCGACATTCCGTTGGACCGAGGCGCAACAGAAGGAATTCGAAGAGATGAAACGGTGCATCTGTGAATCAGTGCCCATACAAGGGTTCGACCAAGATGCGCACACAATACTGACCACGGATGCCAGTGACCGCGGATTGGGAGCAGGGCTAACTCAACAAGCTGCAGGGGGCACTACCACCACAATTAGCTTCGCGTCAAGAGCGTTGGCCCCTAATGAACAAAAGTTCAGCGTCATCGAGAAGGAGATGCTAGCGGCGGTGTGGGCCATGGAGAGATTCCGGTAGTTTTTGTGGGGAGGAAGATTCACCTTACGCACAGACCACAAACCATTAATAAAAGTGCTCACATCGAGCGGTCATGAGCGTGCAACCCCGAGGATTGCGATGAGGTTCCGTGACAATTGTAAGTGATGTTTTCGACTCGCACGAATATGGTCGAGTCTGGTATCTATGAACCGCAAATGACGAGTTTAGTGGGTGTGTGCAGTTTCGCTGTGCTAACCTAAACCGTTCGTCTGTTATGTGGGTTATTCTATCTGTACCCACGGGTTCCATCTTAGATACGGCATCCATTTTGTCTCTTGCCCTCAAGTAGCCAGCGAACGGACGTTGTCCGCTTCGCGACCCTGGGACTCCCAAGATACTTGCGGAAGACACATGTCCTTTGTAAGTGTCTTTATGACGAGGGGGATGATACTGTAAGGCAGATGGCCCCGCTCGAGGCTCATCTTGCCGTGCCGGTATATTGTCTCAGCCGTGCATCTCATTAGGCACGTCCCTTTGATGCCTGTAGCTCGTGTGTCCCGATACCTCCCCTTTTTACACCCTTTCCAATTCCCCACTGTCTCCATCTTCCTCCGCACCTGTTCTTGTTCCTTCTTCGATCTGTTTTACTGCTGATTGGAATGTACTAATGGTGGGAAGATGGGTTTTTACAGTTGGGAACCACCAAATGTTTCTGCACTTATGTTCCGGACCTCGAATGTATCAAAGAGATCAAAGCGACCCCTCTGGGGGATAATTATGGGAACCAAGCCATAAGCCTTTGTGTACCATGTAAACCTATGGGTGAATTGTGTATAAAAGGAGCGATCCACAGAACCAATTTGAAGCAGTCTCCACAAGTAGCACATGTTGTACTTGCCGTGATTTCTGTGTTCCCTGCAGTAAATAAAGCTCGAATCTTTGACGCCGAAGGAAGTGTCCCGTGTCTCTGTCACTTGTACGCCGGAGCAGGTTACCCACGAAGGTTTCAGGTGTTGTTCCCTGGCACCGCTGGGTCTTAAATAACCCAGTCCTTCAGTTGGCGCCCAACGTGGGGCTGCATCAGTGGTACCGGTCCAAGCCCGACGATCGTGAGGAACTTCGTGTGAAATCTCCGAGGGAAGGTGCACTCCGCTTCATCGATCCTGTTGTCGAAATAAGTGGCCCGAAGACTTTTCCCGCGAAGATTCCCGCCTCCTGACGGCTGCGACGGACTGCTGCCCTGACTGTAGACCTGTTTTGGCGCCTGGCGTAGACCTTGGTATAGCGAGACGATTGACGGGCCTTCCTGGTGACGCCATCGATCTTTGAGTTAAGTATTTGTGGGTCGCTCCCAGAGTTCTTGGTTGTGGTTCTTAGTTGTTGCATGGTTCCATTGCATTTGTGGTTATTGGTACTTTGTTGTGATATTTGACGACTGCAGACGCCAAAAACCGAGGGTTTTCGCTCTTTGCTGGGACTTGGTAAATCCCGTAACCCTTGAAGTTTGTGAAACTCGGCTAGTGTGCAAGATGCCTGGTCGTAGTACTTTGTTTAGTTGTTTCAGACGTTGTGGCACGGATTCCCGACTGGAGGACTCGTGTCCGATACCTCCGGTTGGAACTCCCACTTATGAACTGTACAGTAAGCACGGATTGGGCCCGATTACTTTTAATGATTATTGGATTCGGTATACTAAGAAGGATGGTGTCCTTAGTTGGCCACCTCATGGTAGTTTTGAGACTCCAATCTTAGATAATCTAGAGGCTAAATTATTTGCGAAAAAGTCAAGGCCGGCCATGTTTGATGCCTTTCGGTTGTGGCGTAAAGAAGCCCGACAGAAAGAATTCAGACAGACTAAACGAAGTCAGAGAGATGGTGTTGCTACCATTGTAAAGAAAGCAGAACAGTTTCAGCGTGATAAGGAGGATAAGGAAAAGGAAGTGTTCGATAGGCTACAGCGTATGTCCATAGATAAATGCTATCCTGCTTTGCCTACGGAGTCGGATAAGAAGGAAGAACCAGTTGAGGATCCTCTAATGTCTTATCTTCTGAAGTCGCCACCTCCGTATGTACAGGGTACCGCTGCTCCAGTGGTTCCCCCTGTACCTGTTCCTCAGCCTGTTCCTCAACCTGCACCCGTTCTTCCGACTGTTCCTGCTCCCTTACCCACTGCTATTCCCACTGCTCCTCCACTTCCGCATACTCCTGCTCCCGCTACTGTACCTGCTCTACTAACTCCTGCTGTTGCTTCTGTCTCTACCCCTTCCCTTGTCAGTCCTGTGTCCTATACTTCTCCCTCTGTTCGTAGTCGTACTTCTCCTGTTGCGGCTAACTTCTTTCATTCTCTCGGACCTGTTCTTGGGTCCGCTGGTTCAGATGGTCCTCAGAGACGTAGTCAGCTTCCTGGTAACAGGGAACGCGCTTCGCTATATAACATGGCGATGGGTTGGATGACACATCCTCTTAGAAATCCACCACGTGTTGTACTCGATACGTTCTGTCAATTTAATATACCAACCCAAAGATTTGTGTTCGAAGAAATGTGTAAGGTCCTTCGTGATCAGATATCTGCCGATGCGCCTGACGAGGTGCTGTCCGCTTTGTCTGATCTACAACTTCAGTTCTCGACTGGACTGATAGTGGATACCAACGTTCGACGTGCTGTTGAGCGGTTGCTATCTTTCCGTCCCACTCCTATACCTCAAGCCTTGTTTGTTGAGGATGTTGAAAGACAGCCAGATGAGTCTGGTCAATTTCCTATGCGCGAAGTTCCACCAGTGTGGATGCCAGGTAATCCTGCAGCTGCTCCACCGATCTTGCCATATTTCCAGAGAGTGTGGATCCATCTCCCATGGAAACGCTCAGAAGTGTTACAGGTGAAGCAGTCATTGCCTGACCCTCGCAAAAATCCTACAGGGTATTACAAGGAATTGTCGCAGCTCGTAGATGCTACGATAATGAACCTTGCTGATATTGATATGCTGTTCGGCAATGTCGTACCGCAACCGGTATGGGCTAAGATTCGTCAGGAAAATCATCCGAATGAACTAGGTGGTGATTGGGCTGCCATTGTAGCGGCGGATGGTCGACAAACTGGTGGTGCTAAACCCAAGCAGTTGATTGCTGCTCTTCCTCAAAGAATTATCACTCTGATGAAAACTCTTATGCCAGCTATGAGGGTAAATTGGGACAAACTGTCGGCTTGTAAGCAGAAGAAGGACGAGAGTGTCTCCGACTTCTTTTCGAGATTCGAGGAGGCATTCATCGACCATAGTGGTCAGGATATGGGTACTGAGGGTGGTCAACGGTTTTCGTGGATAAATTTGTCTCTAACTTATTGCCCGATTTGGGCAACAAACTGAAGAATTCGGAAAGTGCATGGGCCGTTTCTACCTCAGCTCAGATATTAGCCACAGCACAATACTATGAGAATAGAGAGAAAGAAGAAAATGACCGTGCTGATAAAAAGACGAAAGAGCTTAAAACTAAAGTGTTGTTACAGCAAGCATATCCCCCGCGTTCGAATCAGAATGCTTCGCAACAAAATAGATCACAGTCGCAATCTAATCGACCACAATCTAGAAATGACTCCTCTTCCCAAAGATCCTCTTTAGGGTACAATCAGTGTGCCTATTGTAGACAGGAGGGTCATATAAAATTCAATTGTCCTGTTTTGAACGACCGTAATAGTGGTAATTCATCTAGAGGAGGTCGTGGTGGTTCCCAACAGACATCACGCGGTAGGGGTCGTGGTGCTCAAAATGATCGTTCAGATAACCAATCGAATTCTAATAACTGTTTCGATCAACGTGGATCATCGCAAGGACGATCTGCGCAGTACAATGTAGACGATTATTACGTCGATCAGGGAACTGACGACAGTAATTACTAGGACAGCCATAGACAAGGAGAGGGAGTGGTATCAGTTCCGGTTGATCAGAGAGGGCCTTACGTCGCAGTTGCTACATCGGGCGTCGTTGAGCCTTTTCTGTTGGACACTGGTGCGGCGAAAAGTTCCATTATGCACTCGAAACTCCCTGGCGCACCTTTGTCTGGCTTAACAAATGTTTCCGTTGGATTTTCTGGCGCCCCCGTTAGCAATCCAGTTTCACGCCCTTTGCCTCTTACGATTGGGCCACGTGAGCTTGAGGCTCCGTTGATTTTGACTACTGGTTGTGGTGAAAATCTCTTGGGTCTGGATTTGCTAAAACGTTTGTATGCAACTCTGTATTGTTCTCCTGCGGGTGTAAAGCTTACGTTGGGAGAGAAGGTTGTCTCTCCTATGTACTTGTCTCTTGATAAGCTTCCACCGGAATTGAGTTCTCTTCCTGCATCTCTATGGGCAACAGGTCCCAATGATGTGGGCCTGCTTGATATCTCCCCTTATGTTGTTCAGTTGAAATCCAATGTGCGATTGCCACGTATTCCCCAGTATCGTATCTCTCTTGATGGTGAACGAGCACTGTTAGCGATCATCTATGATTTGTTCGACAAAGACGTTATTGAAGAGACTCGAGGAAACGTGTGCAACAGCCCTGTGCTGCCTATTTTAAAACGTACTGATCCTTCGAAACCACCTGTTTATCGTTTTGTCATCGATTTACGGGAGGTAAATAAAATTGTGATTCCTCAGTTCCCCGTTGTGCCTGACATCACGGCGCTACTGACTCTGATTCCAGCTTCTGCATCTTGGTTTTCGGTGATCGATCTGAAGAATGCGTTCTTCAGCATCCCGATCGCAGAAGAGAGCAGAGACCTTTTCGGTTTCTCTCTTGGTGGGCGCAGCTTCCGGTTTAAGCGCGCTCCTCAAGGCTACTGTGAGAGTCCATCGATTTACAGTCAAGCCTTGAAGGGTCAACTGGATGCGTTTACGTTGCCGGCTGGTGCGGCCTTAATCCAATATGTCGATGACTTATTGGTAGCTGCGGATACTCAGGACATTTGCAAAATTGCTACGGTGTCGTTGCTGCAACATCTCTGTGACTTACATCACAAGGTGTCACCTTCTAAACTCCAATATTGTTGTCAAGAAGTAACCTATCTAGGTCACTTATTGTCAAAGGAGGGAAGGCGGTTGACCCCAGAGAGAATTGCAGCAATTGCGCGAATGACTGTGCCAGCAACACAAAGAGATGTGCGTGCCTTTCTAGGTATCACGTCGTACTGCAGGCAATGGATTCCAAATTTTTCATTACTAGCGAAACCATTGGTGGCTCTTACGTGCAAGGATGTTTCAACTCCTTTACCATGGACGGAAGAATGTCAGAAAAGTTTTTCTGAACTGCGTGACTCATTGTGTTCGGCTCCTGTGTTGGGTACTCCTGACTACAGTAAGCCATTCACGTTATATGTTCACGAGAGGGAACGTTGTGCTTTGAGTGTCTTAACGCAACCTTTTGGTGGTAAGCAACGTCCATGTGCATATTTTTCCTCGACCTTGGACCCGGTAGCTAGAGCATTGCTGAGTTGTCTGAGAGCAACAGCGGCAGCTGCGGTGTCCATCCGACAATCAGCAGGATTGGTCATGGATAATATGCTTACGGTGATGGTTCCGCACGCAGTCGACACTGTTTTGAATCGTACGAAAACTCAGCACTTGACAAGTGCGAGGTTGTCTGGATACGAGCTGACGCTTCTGGCAAGTCATATCCAGATAAAACGTTGCAATGTTCTGAATCCGGCAACTTTGTTACCCATTAGTACAGAGTCAGATGAAATAGCAGCCCATGACTGCTATTTGCGAACAGAGGAGGAAACAAAAGGTCGAGTGGACCTTAAAAACACTCCGTTAGAAGATCCAGATGGAACACTGTATGTAGATGGTTCGTGTTTTAAATTGCCGAATGGTGATGTGACCACTGCGTATGCTGTTGTAACTTTGAGTACTGTTGTGGAAGCTGCGAGATTGAATCAGAATTCTGCCCAGGCTGCGGAGCTGATTGCCTTAACTAGAGCGTGTGTGTTAGCAAAAGATAAACGTGTGAATGTGTATACTGACAGTCAGTATGCATTTGGCGTCGCTCATAGCTTTGGACGATTGTGGAGAGAGAGAGGTTTTCTGACATCGCATGGTACGAAGATTCAGCATGGCCAGCTTGTGAATGATCTTTTGGATGCACTTACATTGCCTAAGCAGGTAGCGATTGTTAAATGTAGTGCACATCGTAAGGTGACGGATGATGTTGGTCGTGGTAATGCGTTTGCGGATGAGACTGCTAAGGAGACTGCTCGGAACCTTAGCACTCGAATGTATGTGACGAGTTCAGTTAGGTGGCCTGCAGAGTCGAGTATGTGTGAGGACACTATTGAGAGTGTGAAGGCGATACAAAATGAGGCCACTGAGACTGAAAAGAAGAAGTGGAATGAAAGTACGGGAAAGTTGGATGCGACTGGTTGTTGGATTGATTTGTCGGAACAGAAAAGATGGATGTTACCAGATGCGTATGTGCTGGCTGTTGTGACAATGGCACATGGGTTAGCACATATTAGCGTGAAAGGTATTTGCAAGTTGTTGTCTCCTGTGTGGAAGAATGATGGTATCACGAAGTGTGCTGAACGCTTGGTTAAGAACTGTATGGTATGCATGTTGTACAATCCTGGTAAGGGAACCCCAACTCCTCCTGGTAGTTTTGCTCCCCCTTCGTGTCCCTTTGAGGTGATTCAATTAGACTTCATCCATATGGAGCGATGCAATAACCTGAAATACGTTTTAGTTGTGGTTTGCGCGTTCTCCCGATGGATTGAAGCCTATCCTCTCAAGGACAACACTGCTTTGTCAACGGCAAAAATCCTACTGAAGGAATACTTTCCTCGGTACGGAATGCCTCGGGTCGTGTGGTCTGATAACGGAAGTGAGTTTGTGGGGAGTGTGATGAAGAGTGTGTGCAAAGGCCTTGGAATTAATCAAAAATTCCATAGCGCCAATCATCCCCAGTCAGCTGGTTTGGTTGAAGGGTATAATGGCACCCTTAAACTAAAACTAGCCAAGATTCAGGCTACGACTGGTCTTTCGTGGCCTGACGCTTTACCCTTAGCCTTACTGTCAACAAGGGCAACCGTACACTCCCGAGTAGGGCTCAGTCCCTATGAAATAGTGTTCGGTCGTCCTGCAAATGTTTGGGGGGTCCCTAGACCGGGTGTGTTCTGTGATCTTGAGTATCCAATGTTGATCGATTATCTACATGACTTGACTGCTAAACTGAGGTTAATTCACCAACAGGTTTACGAAGCATTGCCGACGCAGACGGAGGGTCCAGGCCACCAGCTCCAGCCTGGAGACTGGGTGGTTACCAGAAATTTTTCTCGGAAGAAGAACTTGGAGCCCAGGTTCACCGGACCCTACCAGGTCCTCCTTGCCACGAGAACTGCCGTTCGTCTAGAGGGTCGGAAAAACTGGGTGCACGCCACCCATACGAAGAAAGTCCCTATTCCGTTGCCGGCAGACTCGTGGGTAAGGAGAGGCATTGCATCAACTGAAACTGAAGGATTGCCGGTGTTTGTTCCTTTCAGCGACGCACAACCTGTCGGAGAATCCTCAGTGCAGCAGAAAGACACTGTTGAACATTTGTCATCAAAAGACTCAAGACCAGAACATTCAACTGATCAACAGAACGCTGTCTCTTCAACGGATCCTTTGTTTGACGAACAGACACGTCCTGGGAAAACTCGATACTTTTTGCGATCTCGCACTAAAGACTAATAAAAAGATCCTGTTCTGTCCCTTGACAACTGCATTGTCCCGTTTTCCACGATCAGTCTGAACACCTGTATCATTGTAATTATTCTTGTACATATTGAAGGTTCTTTTTCCTACGAATTTTTGCTTCCACAGCTGAGAGACATTGCATATATATTATAAATAAAGGCCGTAGGGCCGCGCGCGTACTTCTTTCTGGTTAGTAGGTCTTGACGCTAGGTTAAAGACCGTCGGTTCCTGGGAACTCCTAGGAATTGACTACTGCTACCCAGAACGAAGTGCGTCAAGAAACGTTGCGGACGGTCATAGGGGATGGCGTTTTCAAAGCTGATGGATGTGGAAAGAGCACAGGCACAAAGATTTGAGCTACAGCAACTTAGTCGTACAAAATGCTTTATGTTTCAGATATTTGTATTGCTTTTGATTGTTTCTGCTTTATTGGCGGGTGGGGTATACTATATGATGTCGTACTTCTTACCTTCTGCCATACCTACACCTATTCCTACTTCTGACTCTAAATTCACCTCTACTGCATCTCCTCATTCCTTCCATATCTTACCCGAACACGAGCAGGCTAGACGTGCAGAATTTCGCAATAATTCCTTTATTCAGCTCCTTCACCAGCACCAGTTAGTGGTTAACACTACCAATTGTTGGGTGTGTGGGTTGATGCCACATACCACAGATAAGGGAATTCCATATTTGGTTTTACCGTATAGTTCCCAGGGTTCTGCTCGAGCATTCCAAACAATGTTTCGAAGCGCACTAGGTTTCCACCCCATTCGAGAACCACGTTCTCCCTACTCTGGCCCTGGCTCGTATCAAAAGCCTTTGTCTATAGCGATAGAGGATTTAGATAGCGATATCTATGATCCCTCGCTTATTCCCGAAGAAGAGGTACAAGCCTATAGGGTCCTGAGTAGAGGCGAGTATAGTGTGTTCACTAGTGAGAAACAGCTTAAAAGCTCGCCCCCGATATGGGTCGTACCCCACATTGGTAACTTTTGTCTCATAGGTCGTGGCCGAAGATCGAAAGCCCGACTTGGAGAGAGTGCTTGCACCGAAAATTACATATTGCCGATGGTCTCGTCCCCTGTGTTTCTGGCTGCCAAGGGTACATATTTTATCTGTCACGATCGTGCGTATGCATGGTTGCCCTTCGACTTTGTGGGCTCATGTTTTATCGCAAATTTGTTGCCTCCGACGTTCACTGTAGATGCAGATTATCACAAGACTAGAGTTGTGAGAGGCGTAATTAGCGAAGAGGACACTGCCGGTCAAGAGGCAGGAGACTTTTTCAAGGGTTTCCTCCCGTTTTGGGGGCCTATGGTTAATAGTAGGAACCTGAGACAGTTGACTCGAGTGGTGGAATCGACAGCTAATATTACTGCTAGTGCCCTTGGTAATATCACCACAGAACTTCAGGCGGATAGACTTATGACGTTACAGAACCGAATGGTTTTAGACGTGATCTTAGCAGATCGAGGTGGGGTATGCAAGGTGATCCCTTCGAGCTGCTGTATTTTCATTCCTGATAATGCTCCGACTGTTTATCAAGCCATCTCAAAGTTGCATAAAATCTCTGAGTCCATACACGTGGACGTAGGGGGTTGGACGCTACTTGGGTGGTTTTGGGGCCTGATGTCGACTTGGGGTTGGAAGATTCTGATGATTATCGGAGTTGTTGTGGCGTTCCTGTTCACTTGCTGCCTTTGCGTGCAGTGTGGTCCTGCCTTATGTGGCCTCTGTGCTACAACGTGTATAAGACAGCCGCCTGTTACCAAAGAAGCTCGATTGGACAGAGCTATGTTACAGCAACATCTAGATGGTCTGATGAATATCGAGTATGATTCCGACTAGTGCTTGCCTACATGAGGGCAAAAGGAGCGTCTGAGGTTCCGTGACAATTGTAAGTGATGTTTTCGACTCGCACGAATATGGTCGAGTCTGGTATCTATGAACCGCAAATGACGAGTTTAGTGGGTGTGTGCAGTTTCGCTGTGCTAACCTAAACCGTTCGTCTGTTATGTGGGTTATTCTATCTGTACCCACGGGTTCCATCTAAGATACGGCATCCATTTTGTCTCTTGCCCTCAAGTAGCCAGCGAACGGACGTTGTCCGCTTCGCGACCCTGGGACTCCCAAGATACTTGCGGAAGACACATGTCCTTTGTAAGTGTCTTTATGACGAGGGGGATGATACTGTAAGGCAGATGGCCCCGCTCGAGGCTCATCTTGCCGTGCCGGTATATTGTCTCAGCCGTGCATCTCATTAGGCACGTCCCTTTGATGCCTGTAGCTCGTGTGTCCCGATACCTCCCCTTTTTACACCCTTTCCAATTCCCCACTGTCTCCATCTTCCTCCGCACCTGTTCTTGTTCCTTCTTCGATCTGTTTTACTGCTGATTGGAATGTACTAATGGTGGGAAGATGGGTTTTTACAGTTGGGAACCACCAAATGTTTCCGCACTTATGTTCCGGACCTCGAATGTATCAAAGAGACCAAAGCGACCCCTCTGGGGGATAATTATGGGAACCAAGCCATAAGCCTTTGTGTACCATGTAAACCTATGGGTGAATTGTGTATAAAAGGAGCGATCCACAGAACCAATTTGAAGCAGTCTCCACAAGTAGCACATGTTGTACTTGCCGTGATTTCTGTGTTCCCTGCAGTAAATAAAGCTCGAATCTTTGACGCCGAAGGAAGTGTCCCGTGTCTCTGTCACTTGTACGCCGGAGCAGGTTACCCACGAAGGTTTCAGGTGTTGTTCCCTGGCACCGCTGGGTCTTAAATAACCCAGTCCTTCAGCGAAGATGACATTGAGACTGCTGGACTATGTCTATGACGTGGAGTACCTGCCAGGACACCAAAATAAAGTGGCTGTCTTCTTGAGTCGGGCAGCAGCCAAAGAAAGGGCGGAGAGCAAGAAAAAAATGAGTGGGAAGAGTATGTGATAGCGACGACAGCCGACCCGGAGAGAGCGATAAGCATCCAGGAGTGGGAAGCGGAGTACACCAAAGACAACAAGCTCGAAGCAATGAGTCATATGTGAGTACAGGATGGCCAGACAAGAGGATGCTGGATGATGAACTGAAACAATTTTGGGAGATCCGAGAGAAATTGTCGGTGGGGGACAACCCGTGTTTCCTTTTGAGAGGTGACAGAGTGATACCACCGCACTCCCAGACAGAACAACTTTTGCACCTGGGACATGAAGGGCACCAAGGCATTGTCAAAACTAAGTGGAGATTGAAGGAAGACTATTGGTGGCCGGGAATGGACAAACAGATTGAAAGAGATGTCAGAGCATGTGAACATTGTAGCAACGCTGACAAAATGCAGAGGGTACTACGCCCTCCCCTGGGCAGGCATGAATACCCAGAGAATCCGTGGGAAGAAGTTGCGATTGACATTCTAGGACCTGTCTTGGACCTGCATGGCATGCAGAAATACATCACAGTGCTCATAGACAGATACTCAAAATGGCCAGAGATTGATGTGATGGAAAACACCGAAACGGAAACGGTACTGACCTTCCTAACGGATGTTTTCATAAGGGAAGGTATCCCCAAGGGGATACTAAGTCACAATGGGCCCCAATTCTCATCTACCAAGTGGGCTAAGTTCATGGAACGAAATGGCATTGCAGTCAGACACACTCCTGTGTATCACCCGGCATGTAACAGCCTGGCGGAGAGATTTAACCGTTTTATCATGGGCTCCATCCAAGCAGCCATCAGCCAAGGAATGGACTGGGAAAAGGAGCTGAAGCGATTGGTATGGGCATACCGCATAACACCGACGGCCACGGGATACAGCCCATTCAGGAAACTAAGAGGACGTGAGCCCTTCACAAAGGATAATGTCGCATGGAAGCGCCTCACAGTCCAGAGTCACTGGTCACCAGCGGTGGTCCGCAAGAATCTGGAGAAAGCCCAGGAAATATATACTGAACATTACAATAAGAGACGCAACACCCAAAAGACCAGTCTGGAAAGGGGAGAGTGGGTGAGGGTCAAGCAACCAGTCCAGAGGAAGAAAGGGGAGAGCAAATTCACACCTCCCCTCCAGGTAGTAGAACCATATTCCAGATCTGCACTACTTAGCGACGGCAAGATATGGTCTCAGGACCGTATGGCAAAATGCAATCGGGTTGAAAACTGGGACGTTGCGAAGGAGGGAGAGAGAGGCACAACAAAGGCGGATGGAGCAACCAGGAGCCCGACGGGCTGCAAGGAGATCAGCACCCAAGGGGACTCACCAGGGATGAGAATGAGAGAAGAAGGGGAGACCCAGACGCCGGAGAGACAGGAGAGCAACGAGGACTGGAAAGAAGAGGGCGGGAACTGTGAAGCCATCTACAGCCCAGGAACTGTGAGCTGTCACCGGTTAACGCCCAGAAAGACTTGCAGACTCGGAGGGGTAGGAGGATCATGCTACCCAGGAGGTTCGAAGAGCTCAGCATGGAGAGCAAGTAAGACTGTTGTATGTTGTAAGTGTAAAAGGGGGAGATGTGGTGTAGTGGTCTAGTTCTGCGGCGCCTGTGTGACGTCAGAAGATAGCCGGCAGTGGCCATGTTATGGCATGATAGCGCGGATTCCGACAGCGTCAGCGGCCCGATTCGGCGCTCATGAGCGAATTTACATAAAATAGAGACGGTAGTGGAATAAACATATTTACTACCCTAGAAGGTGTCCTGGTGTTATTTACATGTTGTACTGCGGCCCAGCGACGTTATAGTAGTATTACCCTCTTTCTCCTTTGTTCTAGTTTTGCTTGATTTTCGTTTTATATGGATTGTCTACTGTCTGTTCAGATCACTGTACCCATGCATAAATTACTTACTTCTTGATTTTTCGAGGGATAATCATTACGAAGTTTTGGTGATACCAGTCTGTGTTTAATATCTTTAATTCTTCATATTATTATGTAGTGCTGTTTCTTACCTTCCAATACAAAAAAGAGAGCAGGGTAAGTTGTGTTGCACACATTTCTAGGGCATTTTATAAGGGAAGACCCCTTGTGCTCCACCCTACTTTGATTTTGGCCATTGGAGATGGTGGAACAGAGCTTGGTTAAGTCTCTTCCAAGAAATGAGGATATAGTGGTTGGTGGGCTGAATGACAAGGACTCTTTAGCTACAGAAAATACAATTTATTCATATGGGGCGTGATAATTACAAGATGTTGGAAATGTGTTTCCAATTCATGCTTGGGGGTGTCAGCACTTGTTAATATATAAAATTATCTTTTGTATTATTCAGTGTGTTGCAATTCTTCACAGGGTCTGTCTGCTTCCTGTCTAGGTCCCCCTCCTCCCCCCAAACCCCAGATAAAGAGCCTGGGAGTTTGGCTAGACAGTTCACTTGATTTCACTGTCCAGGCTACTAAGACTTCTGCCACGTGCTTCGGACTTATGAGAATGCTTCAGAAGGTTCTCCCTCTATTGCCGTTCGAGGCGAGGAGAGTCATGGTCCAGGCCCTGATTCTCTCACGCCTGGATTACGGCAATGCACTTTACCTTGGAGCCCCCCTTGCTACAATTACCAAACTCCAGGTTACTCAAAATTGTGCGGCCAGACTACTTTTTAAATCTATGTGCCTGGTTCAGAAGGCTCTTCGTAAGTCAGGTCCATCCATCATGCTCCCTTTGGTCACTCCATACTTCCCTTCTAGAGCTCTCCGCTCCAGTGTGCTACATCTGGCCACCGCCACAAAGATAAAAAAATCCCGCTGGGGTGGTCGCTCTTTTTCGCACAATGCTGCAAGATTTTGGAACGCTCTTCCATTGGTCTTGAGAGAATATAACAACCTAACAGCTTTTAGAAAGCTATTAAAAATGCATTTGTTTGCAAGAGCTTAGCGCCCTGCCCTGCCGCCTGAATGGTTCTAGCTAAAGCGCTGCGAGGCCTCAGGGTAGTTACGCGCTATATAAGTTTAATTTTCATTTCACTCGTTTCATTCGTGTACGATGCCCCGTCCACTACAGCCCTTTGTTTCTTCTTTCCAAGTTAGCTTTCATCTTGTTCAGAATTGCTTATATTTTCTCTTATTTTGTTTGCAATGTTGAGTTTTTTATGCTCTGTGCTTTTTCCTCTCTTAGGTGTTATCTTTACATCTTGGCTCATTTCTTTCTGAACATCTGTTGCGTACTTCTGCCTAGCATCTCTTTTCTGTCCTTTAGTCACTTTTGAGAACAATGCTAAGGTTGCTGGGGAAGGTGGTCCATATCATCCTAGATAACCTGGTTAAGGTAAGAGAGGTGTGACCTGCCATTAACACCATCATAGCCCATTACAAATTAGCACTAAATAAATTGTGTTAATGACAATATGGTCTTACTTCATGTGACACATTCCAAAGATAAGGAGTAGAACAAATTGAGCATGACTAATAATCAGTATTACATCCTTAACAGCATCAGATATCAGAGTTGGATTACATAGATTGATCAGGCTTCTCAAACAGACAACAGTAATAATTGTCAACCTTGTTTCACTGTTGTGCTTCTATCACAGGCGGCAGAGATGTTGTTTTTGAATACAGCATCCCCCAAAATGGTGCACAGCAATCAGAGGATTTACACTTCCAAGCCATGGAAGTTTGGAGGTGATGAAGTTCCAGGGGTGACATCTTTCACAAATGGGGATACTAAATCCCCCATAAACGTCAATGAGGAATCCAATTATGCCTTCAGAAGTCACACAAGCCAAATATGTACCCTCCTTCCTTCCATTTGATGGTTCCAGATCCCACATGCCACCACACCCTATGCCAAATGTAAGAACATGCCATGCCTGGCCCCAGATGTGGTGAAAAAAATTGCTAGCATGGTAGTCATTTATGTCATAGGCTGTGAATACAATTAGTGATGGTGTATGGGGAACTCTGGTGGGTTCTTTGGGACAAACAGATTCACAACTTCTAAACTGAAACCGTTGCAGATAGGCTGTGTGAGTAGGGACATGCATTGCAGCTTCATGAATATTTTCAAGATGGCCACCATGCGTCAGCAAGCACGCATACGCACTGCCGGCCAATTTGAAATTACTTTTGTTATTGTTTGGCAAGAATCATTCTAAGGTGACTGCCTGTTGGTTTGCACTCATGCATGTGCAAGACCATTTTCTAATGATTTTTTTCAAGTTCCTCTAAGAGTATGTCCGTACTGGACTCTATCAAAGCTTGCTTTTCCTACTCTGAAGTAGTCTGTCTGTCGCATGTATTGCTTTGCCATCTTCAACATAAACCACCGAGGTACATAGAAAGGGGTTTCCCCAATCTCATTGCAAAAGCAGTTAGTTAACTGCATAAATGGTGAACCCAGCAAAGTAGTATGAAGCACAGTAGTCCATCTACTTAAAAACAATGTAACATGCAAGTAGAACAGAAGTTACTGTAAAAGAATCATTACAGGATACAAACACGGGCAAACACAAAGCTGAAAGGCATTCTTTGGTTTTAGCGGCTGCAGCTTTTGATTTACAGAGAAGAATGTTGGAAGCTCTTAAACAGTAGTTTGATAATGAACTATTCTGCCATTAAGATTATTCATGGAAGTTGTCAATCATCCGAATCAAAAACATGCAAATTGCATATAAAGAAATATATAGGTATTCATTTCAATGACACACTACATGAGTGCAGTAGAAATACATATTGCAAAAAGCAGATGATACTGATTGTACTGTAAGACTTGCAAAATCAGTAGCAATATTCCTCCAAACATAAAAACACGATGGACGGAGCGTTGACAATACAAGCACTCACCCCCAGCCATGCCTTCCCTGGACCGGAAACAAGCTACTGAGGACCGGTTTCTGGCATTTCAGCCGTCTTCAGCCCGGCTTGCTTGAATCCAGTGGCAAAGTGAGCAAGGGACTCATGTCTGAGCATACCCTGCCAACTTATGGCGAACAAAGAAAAACTAAAGGAAATGATGGACGGAGCGATGACAATACAAGCACTCACCCCCAGTCAACTGATCTGGGTTTAATCCATCACCGTTCTTTAGCCCACTCTGCCACCCCAGTTCAGACATGGCCATATGCAAATCAGTCTGACCCTGTGCCTCATGGGAACAGCCCAGCCCGAACTGCCAAGCCATGCCTTCCCTGGACTGGAAACAAGCTACCGAGGACCGGTTTCTGGCATTTCAGCCGTCTTCAGCCGGGCTTGCTTGAATCCAGTGGCAAAGTGAGCAAGGGACTCACGTCTGAGCATACCCTGCCAACTTATGGCGAACAAAGAAAAACCAAAGGAAATTATGGACGGAGCGTTGACAATACAAAGGGAACCAGAGATATCAGAAGTACCAAGGCCACTCCTCAGAGAAACCTATGTGGCAGTGCATTCATTGCACGTTATGGGAGAAGGAGCAGTGACATCCAACAGCATGCCATGAAAATCTACTCTTTAGGAAAAGGGGTGGGGGGGTAAGGGAAGAATTAGAGGGGACGAAAGTGAATAGATAGATCCTTACAGATATGATTTTGTATACAGAGTTCAACGCTGCTAGCTCAATACCGATTTGAGAGTGCAGCATGGTTTTATTTTCATTTTTTGGTTCAAAGAAAAAACTCATTTGATGCACAGAACTTGCAGCGAGTACAAATTACTGGAAACAAATGTGTTCCTTTTTAGGTTAAAAACTACCAGACAGCACAGCTGTCTGGTTTGCTAAAGGCATCTTAGGGACATTCAAACAGGATCGGCTCCTCAGTGAGAGTGGAGGAGCGTCGCCACACTAACCAAAATGCCTCCAAGCCCATGAGTTGAAATTAAAATGGTAATACATTTTATTTTTCATCCGCCTGTCCCAGACCGAGAGTTAGGATGGGGCGGGGATTACTGAAAGCAGCAGCATGGAGGAGGGTGGGCTGCCGGGCACTTCATTTCAAAGTGCACATGTCCCTTTGTCCAGCAGTCTTGCAACGGCCAGCCAGACATGCGCACTTTGAAACCTCTAACCCAGCTGTCTTAACCGCTTCCATGCGGCGCACATTTCCCCGCTGTGCGGACGAATTCTACGTGTGCGCATCCGAAGCACACGCCAACCATGACGTCAGACGGCCGGGGGCCGTCCGACGCATGGAAGAGGTTAAGACAGCTGGGTTAGAGCAAGAGCAGGCCTCCAGTGCCCTAGAGAGCGCAGAGTGGCCACTCACTCTAATCCTGGTGCTGCTCTCATGTAGCATAAAAGCAGCGCCAGGATTGTTTAAGGCACTTCGCTGGGGGCCGCACTGAACACCAGACTGCAGGAGGAAGACATGCAGTGAGGAGGAGGACGTGTTGCAGGTAAATGGATTTCATTTTATTTTTTACCTACCACCCATTTGCCCACCCCACCACTCATTCAGTTCATTTTCTTCCCATTTTCTTTGTGGTTTGTAATACACATTTTCTGCCTTTCTATTTGCTGGTTTTATTTGTTTTTAGGCTGTCAAGCTTGAGTTAAGTCCCCCAAGGAGCATAGCCTTTTCACACCACCCCTCTTTGTATTGTTCCACAAGTGCTCCGTCCCGGAACAGACCTGTAAATCTTGTTCTGATCTTGTCACATTTTCTGTGCATTCAAAGACAGAGGTCTGTCTTCCGAGGGAGCTTGGTATTTTTTTTTTTCTCACTTCTAAGTAAGAGGATATATGTCACAATTTTGCTAGATACTGGGAATTGGAAAGGGTCTTTTTCTAGCACAAAACAACATTTAAATGAACTGTACAAGTATTTCAAAATATATCAATATTAGAAAAGCACAAAAGAAGCACATTTTTGTTGTGATGGAAACAGATACTTTAATATGATCAAAACAAATCAATGCACTAGGTGATGCCATTTCCCCACATCATTGCGCGCTGTATAGTTTTATTAGCAAAACTGTATGTCTGTAGAAATGTAATGGCCATTTCAATTGAAAATGTGTTGTCTGTAACTGCAGTGTGCTACCACACCATGCATACTCCACTTTACTCTGCACCACTCTACGTCACTGCGCTTCACCCTGCACCACTCCACGCCGCTGCACTCTGCACTCTACTCCACTCTGCACCAGTGCAATATAAGCCACTCTACTCTGCACCACTCAACTATATGCAAATGCACTCTATTCCACTCCAGTCTAGGCCACTCAACTCTACACAACTTCACTTTACACAACTCTACAGTACTGCACTCCACGCCAATGCATTCTACTCTGCACCACTCAACTCTATGCCCCTGTACAAAAAAACTTCTTTATTCAGCTATAATGTAGCCATAAAAGTAAAACATTTCGATACAAAGTGAATTTAGCTATAAATTAGATTAGGTTAAAACATCTTAAAATCAATCAATGCAGCTAATACTCTTGGAGACCATAAAAAACATTATATATCCATCGTTCGTCTCCAATGAAATTCCATTGAAAACGTATTAACGATGTGATGAATCGTCCACTGTTGCTTAAAGTGCAGAAAAATGCAGACGCCAAATACCCAAGTGCAAAATCTGCAATTTTAAAGGCGCTTACCACAATAATACACATCTTAATTAAAAGCGTGTTCAAACACCCACAAGGGCTTACATTGTAAAATTAAACGATTTGGACGAAAGTACCAGAAGATCTGCGCTTGCGTCAGAAGGAGATCGCCTAGATTCTGCCATTTATAGGCACTTGAAAGACCCTTTGCCTCACCAGACTGGGGTTCACTAGAGCTCACTCGAGTTTTCCAACTCTTTAGCTGTTAAAGTCAGAAAATTCATGGCTTTGTATGCAAGTTGGACCAGGATCCCTCCCTATAGCATGATTAAAGCCGGTCGGCAAGATCTTATTTGCAACAGCCTTTAGTGACAGACAAAGTGATTTATTTCTGGGTGACAGTAGAACCGGGCAGATGCACAGCACATGGAGCAGTGTTTTGTTGCTGTGTCCACAGAGTCGACACTCCGTGGTGGGCCAGGTCTGTTTCCATGCAGGAGTAAGGTCCTTCAACATCACTGTACTCTACACCACTATGCTATATTCTACAATATGCCACTATACATCATTGCACTCTACTCAACTCTACACCACTGCACTCTATGCCACTGCACTCTACGTGCACCACTGTACTAAACACCACCCTACTCCACACCACTGCACTCTATGACACTGTACTTTGCAACACTGTACTCTATGCCACTGCACTCTGCGTCACTGTACTCAATGACACTCTATGCTGAACTACTACATTTAATGCCAAGGCACTTTATCCCACTCTACTCTGCATCACTCCACTCTATGCCACTGGACTCTACAGAACTTTACTCTACTCTGTACTACTCATCTCTACACCACTCTACTCTGCACAACTCTATGCCACTGCACTCTATGCCACCCTACTCAACTCTGCACCACTCCACTTTACGCCACTGTACTCTGCACCACTTTGCTCTACTAGGCACCATTCTACTCTGCACCACTGCACTCTAGATTGCAACATTCTAATATATGCTACTGAATTGTACGATTTTGTATTGTAGGCTGCTGAATTATATGTCCCTGCACTCTATGCCACTATATTTTGTAATAGTCTATGCCAATCCACTCCACACAGGTCTACTCCACTGTACACCACTCTACTTGACTCCACTCAATGCCACTATAATTCACAATACTCCATGCCTCTACACTCTATGACACTCCACTCCAATCTTCGCCATTCACTCTATGCCACTCCCTGCCACTCTCTCCTATGCCACTAAGTTTTAGCCATGCTGAACAGCAGCCTCACAGGCAAGACCTATTGGCTTTGCAAATGCTTGTTAGCAAACTGTGATGCTTTTTATGAACTGTTCCATGCCCCAACAAATTAAGGGCAGCAATGAGGAATCCCAATAGAAGCTTATCAGGGCTTTTAAAGCCTGCCTCCTGGACTGTAGCGGTTAATCAATTGTTTGCCCTACAGTTTTGCCTCAGCACTACTCTTTTCCCTGGGTACAGAGGTGGTTCACATCAGCACAAGTAGGCCTTGATTATCTAAGATAGGATTTCCTCTGTGCTTTAGCCCGGGAAAGAGTATCTTCACTGCTTTCCTGTTCCATCCTATACATATCCATTCTCTCTAATATACACAGACGCAATACTATTTTACATGCTATTTCATAACTACATGAAGTACATACATACAATGTGAAAAAATCCTTTGGGGTGTGCTGTGGTGAATAAGCCTTCCAGAGCCCTTGCTTGTCTGTGAACTTCTTGATGTTGGGCTGTTGAAAGACATTTCTCAGTCCAAACCATTCCACTGAGCTAATAGGAAGTTGTTAACAAGCACAGGCATAGCCAATAGGTCTCACATATCTCATCGGTAATAATGTCAGAACAATTCACCGGGCTAGCACAGCAAACACTCCCAGCGTTTTCAGAGCATTTTTGCTTCAGGCATTTGGGAGGGATGGGCGGAAACAAAAGCAGGGAGGCCGGATATGGGTAATAGTGGGGCGCTTTATTGTCCAAACGGCTGAATGTTTTACAAAATGATAAGAAGATAAGGTGAAAAAAACGAGATAAAAAAATATAGGACGAAAAGTAGGTTTCAGTTCTGTCCCAATGAGGTTCCAACAAAAGTAATATCTCTTGGCTTAGTCCTTTCTTCCTTGTTTCTTCATTTTAATCCTTGTCTCTCTTGTTTCTTGGAGTCCCCAGAGGCTTGCAGAGGGAGTAAGCAACATAGGACAAAAGATGTGGTAAGTAAAAATTATGGTGGTTTCATGTTGTAACCTTTTTCCAAGCACCCAGGTGGGAAGACTTGTCCATGCACGACTAAGGGAAAGAAAAATGTTGGTAGGTGCTCGACATCAAGATTGGTGTAGTCATTTTAGGATACATATGATCTAACTGAGATATGAAGTTACTCTTGTGCCGTGGATAGAAGGAGAAGACCCGTAATGGCCAAGAGTGGTAAGGAAAGAAAGGAAGGGAAAAAAAATACAACAACCAATGAATACCTTAATTAAGGCAGCGTAGCAGAGGGTTTCTTTTGTGTGCACATTTAAGTAGGCCTTTGTATGTATTAAATAAACTTAAAATTCCTGTATGTGTAATGTGCAGGATGAAATTATACTTGTGTAATATAATTCATAGTTAATTTAAGTTGCCTGAATTGTAGGCCCAAACTGTAGGTTGTTTTGAGTTTTGTTTCTCCTTGGTTGTGTCAGGTACCCCACAAGGCTTACCTTTGCTTGTGAAATAGTCCAGCAGAGACGACGAGCAATCGCACCTGGTACCCACCTGAACCTTGTGGAGATAGGAAGTACTCAGCCGGGACAAGGTGGAACCAGGGATGGAAGCTAAAGGTGATGTAAGGAGCCCTTGTTGTTTAAGGAGGGTACGTCTCAGGTCTGGGGTAGAACGGTGTACTCCAGCTGGCAGGAAGAGAAAGGAAGACCCAGTTAGGAAAAGACCCACACTACCCAGTCCTACGCACACCTCTATGCACATACAGATTGGTAACTACCTGATAGCAGAAACACCAAGACCTAGGAAGTCTTCTTTGGAGATGAACTGGTGCTCCAACGCTATCAGCAACTCATAATACAAGCGCTCCTATATGACAAGAAGCATATGCAAAGCAACGCGCTTCAGCGCTATAACAGGACCCTTCTGCAATGCGCTCCAACGCGGTGTCAGGGACCAAATGTAATGCGCTCCAGCGCGGCGACCAACCCCAAAAGAAATGCGCTCCAGCGCAGTAGCTAAGCCAAAAGAAATGCGCTCCAGCGCAGTAGCTAACCCAAAGTAGTGCGCTCCAGCACGGTGTCAGGGACCCCCAGCAATGCGCGCCAGCGCGGTAACCAAACCAAAAGAAATGCGCTCCAGCGCGGTGACCAAGATAAGACTCCAATGTAAAGCGCTTCCAGCGCGATGACAGAAAACACAAGGAAGCACTCCTGTGCAGCATTTATCTCTTTGTTAACAGAAAGTACAAACGACTGCCCCCTATAATGTATGCGCACCAGCGCGAGGTGTCAATGGCAGATGAGCCTGAAGCAATCGAAAACCAGGCAATGCTATGCTTCAGCTCGATGGTAGTAAGCAGGAATTAACAGCGCTCCTGCGCAGGAAACCGGCAAGGCACCATGGAAGGCAACAGAACAAACGAATGGTGTGCTGCTGGCAGCAACGCAGCTTCGGGAAAAACCTGTGAACACGGAGGCTCAGAGCAGCAACTTGAGCGGGACTTCACAAGAATTCAAAGCGCCGAGCCGGCGGGAACCGCAGAGGATAATCGGTTTCCCCCGGTAGCGCTGCTGCAAAGAAGGCGGTACCCAGGAAGACTAGACCGCCCCTTAACTTCCGGGCAGAAGTGAGGATCGCGGTCCTCTGTATGCACTTAGAGGAGCTGACATGACAGGTTGCTCAAGAATTATAATTAAATGAATTATTTTTGTGCGCGAAGATAGTATGTTCTCATCCTACTGCAGGTGCAGAAATTCAACCTCGTTATTCTTAGATTTAAGTAGATACCCGGAATGTCTTTGAAGAAGTCTGGAAGGCGAAAAGGGTGGACGCCTTTCGTGTCTGG
This sequence comes from Lissotriton vulgaris, assembly GCF_964263255.1. Lineage (NCBI taxonomy): Eukaryota > Metazoa > Chordata > Amphibia > Caudata > Salamandridae > Lissotriton > Lissotriton vulgaris. Next base: position 699,939,223 of record NC_141699.1, read on the forward strand.
CCTATCTTGGAACCAAGCCCACTGGAAGAAGAGTCAAATATTTATTTATTTTTTTTTTTTTTCAACTTGTAGGGCGCAACAGCTACCCAAAAAGGGTTTCCCGGCGCCTAGATTCAGCTAGTAGAAAGACAGGTGAAGGAAGGTGGCTATTGAGATTTATTGATCAAATAGCCAGGTCTTGACAAGCCTTCTAAACCTGACGTAATTTTCCTCCTTTCGGATAAAGGGAGGGAGTGTGTTCCAGAGGGAGGGTCCCAGGTGTGCGAAAGATCTGCCACCTGCTCTTGCCAGTTTGAATCTCGGCACACAAAAATTGGCCACTGATTGCGACCGAAGGTTACGCTTTGGAGTGTAAGGGTGGGCTAGAGCCAGGAGGTATTTGGGTACAGTGCCTGCTTTAATTCTGAACATGTAGTTCAGGGCTTTAAAGCAGATTCTGTTTTCAACCCTGAGCCAATGGAGTTCCCGGCGATGATATGAGACTCCAATGTTTTTGGGAATATTGCACAATAGGCGGACTGCTGCGTTCTGGACCAGTTGTAGTCGGCCGACTACTGCTTTGTTAGCGCCCAGGTACAGAATGTTGCCGTAGTCAAGCCGAGATGTTATAAGGGCGTTGACCACGGTCTTTTGTGTGGCAAGAGGCAGCATCCAGAGGATTTTTCTCAACCATTTGACTATGGTGAGGCATAGACCAGTAACTTTATTGGCCTGTTGATTCATGGACAAGGAGTTGTCCAGAATAAAACCCAGATTTCGAACATGGGTCACCGGGGTAGGAAAGGCGCCCATCTGATCCGGCCAATGAAGAGGATTCCACAGTTCTCGATGCTTTCCCAGGACCAAGATCTCGGTCTTGTCCCCGTTGAGTTTTAACTGGTTTCTCGTCATCCAGTTCAGGATGTTTTGGAGTCCTGTTTTGAGTAAAGAGGGGGTGTTTGGACAGGATTCGGATAGGGAAAAGATGGTTTGGGAGTCGTCGGCGTAAGTCATAAGGGTGAGACCAGATTTTTCAGCAAGGTCGGCCAGGGGTCTGAGATATAAATTAAAAAATAATGGGCTCAGAATAGATCCCTGAGGCACTCCATGAGGTGCTCGCAGGGTATCCGAAGAGGCTATTGAAGAAGTAATTTGGAAGGTTCGTTCCGTCAGGAACGAACGGATCCAATCAAGGGCCTTTCCGCGTACACCATTTTTATGCAGTTCCTTGATGAGAGTTTCGTGGGAAATAGTGTCGAAGGCCGCGCTCAGATCTAACAGCACGAGCGCGACCGTCTGACCTTGATCAAGAAGTTTTCGAATATGTTCAGTAACTCCAAGCAGGGCGGTTTCTGTGGAGAAGCCCGCCCTAAAACCTGACTGAGAGGGGTGTAGAAGTGAATTTTCTTCTGCAAAATTTGATAGAGCTGAATGCACATGTCTCTCCATACATTTGGAGAAGGCAGGAAGCAGGGATATAGGTCTGTAGTTGGCCAGGGTATCCGGATTTGATGTGTTTTTTTTTAAAAGAGGCGTAACCATGGCATGTTTCCATAGGGCTGGGACAGTGGCAAGGTCAAGAGAGGAGTTCAAAAGGTTTACAATGATATTCAAGGGACTGTCATCCAGTTGCTTAATGATTTTGACTGGAATAGGGTCCCTAGGAGAGCCGGATTTAATGGTCTTGAGAATCAATTTCAGTTGATCTACTGAAAAGGCAGGCCAGGATTCCAATGTATTGGCACATGAGGGAGCTCGTTCTGAGTCAGAGTAAGAGGTTGTTTCTTTGTTATTGGCATTAATGTCAAGGATAATTTTATCAATTTTTTCGGTGAAAAAACATGCCAAAGCCTGGCATTGTTGAGTGTTTAATGGGGGTGCTTCAGCTGTAGCGTGAGCGCCAGCCAATTCTTTCACTTTGTTAAAAAGAGTTTTAGGCATGTTAGTGGCTTCCATGATGGTTTTTGAAACAAAAGTGGCTCGTGCTTTAGCGCAGGCCTTGTGGGAAATGTTCCTGGCTTCATGGTAGTTTTTTTTGGAGTCAGGGGCGTAGTTTTTTCGCCACTTGCGTTCAAGCGCTTTGCATTTAGATTTCTCATTTTTCAAACTATCATTGAACCATGGAGCCGGGTGGCGGTGTCTGCTCCCTTTAATGCGAGAAGAGGGCAGGCATTGGTTAGCGGCATCGCTGAGCCATTTTTGTGAAGCAACCGCTAAGCTGTCCATGTTTTGGCTATTACTCGGAGGGTTGTTTTTTAGGGCCGAGTTTAGCGTTTCTAAGTCCACTAATTTCCAATTTTTCCTCGATGTGTTTGGAAGGACGTGTTGCACATTGGGGGTGGATAAATAAATTAAAGCTTCTGTGGAAACTTACTGAAAGATGGTGCAAATGGAAAAGTTTACCATGTGACGTATTGTGGGTTGAACATTGTCTTTTTGTACAATGCACAGGGACTGATTCAAGAGACTTCTGCTTATGTCGGAGAAGAAGGAGCATCTTAGATCGAGCTCCATAGCTTTAAGCTATCAGACCCATTTGACATGAGTACTTCTTAGGAAGTCAACACGTGCTGATACCTTTGGAGTAGGATATTGGGGAAATAGGTAGGACTTTCATTTAGAGCAGAGTAGGGAAAGATACTTTGTTTATCTCTCAGAAGAAAAGAGAATTGGACTCAGCTTCTATCCTTTGTTGCATTTTGATTTTGGAGTTCATCATATTATGCCTCATGCCAAATTAATTATATACATAGATTTGGCTGTGTATTGATTTTTATGTATCTATATACTTTGATATTGAGGTGTATTTATATTCAATTTTTTTTGCATTATAACAAATCTGCAAAATTGGAATTTGGCATCTGTACGGGTTCGGACGTGGTGGAGGGAACAGGAAGCGAGTCGGAGGCTTGAAATAAGGATTTCAAAGATGGCTTTATTTTTAGATATGCTCTGCGACGTCTGTTGGTGTGTCTTAACCGGGCAAACTCGCCCGGTTCCGTCTTGACCCCTCTAGGAAATACAGGTTCCAGGGTGCTTCTACCATGCCGGGTATGGAGACCCGTCAGTCGTCTGCTTCTTAAGGTGTTGCTCTGGGCGGTGGTGAGCTCCCGGTTGGTAGGAAGAAAGGGAAGAGAAAAAGGAGGAATCAGACTGGGGCATGATACAGAGGCTGTGTTAAGGGGCCGGGTACGTGAAGGACACCAAGTGCTGAAATGAGTCACGCCACGCGCTCGCTTTCGTGCCTGACTGTGCTCGTGAAGGCAGGGGGGGTGGGGGGTAGTGGAGACTATACACTATAAACAGTGACCTCTTCACTCGTTCGGTTGACCACTACGTGCAACCCAGCCCGCCACTTTGCCCCGTACCTTTGTGAGCCACGCTCCTCCCGCGGGAACGTGGCGGGGCGAGTCGCCTGTCCGTTGGCCTCCTGGCTTGTAGTCCACAGCTGGGCTCGTCAGGGTCTCCTCTCGGCAACACTCCGTCTCCGATGCAGCAAGTAGAAGTCTCGCGTCTTCTCCTCCTCGGGAATCGCCGTCCATTGACTTCCTGGTCGTGTCTCCTTTTGGCTCCGTGACGCACCAAGGGGGAGGAGTCTCGTACTCCTCAACGCCGGTGTTAAAGGGACCGTCTACCTTCTCCGCTGGATTTCCCCAGTCCGCTTCATTGTCCATTTGAGTCCAATTCCCCGGCCATGAATGGGCAGGCTGTGTTGCGGAGACAGAAAGGGGTGTAAGGGGGGAGACATCTGACCACCAGTCCATTTCATCAGTACTGTTCATACCGGGCCGTCCCGCCCCATGACACACCTCCCCCCCCGGAGTCTCCCGATCGGGGAGAGGAAACACTCGGGACAAAAAGTCTGCATTCCCGTTGTCTTTACCCTTTTTATGCTGCACAGTAAAGGAGTAGGGTTGAAGAGATAAGAACCAACGCAGCACCCTTGCGTTCAGAGTTCTGTTATGATACATCCACTTTAATGGAGCATGGTCAGTCTGAAAGATAAAGGGTTTCCCTTCCAGATAGTACTGTAGCTTGTCGATAGCCCATTTGATGGCTAGACATTCTCGTTCCACAGTAGAATACCTGCACTCTCTGGGGAAGAGCTTGCAACTAGCATAAAGAATGGGATGTTCTACAGCGTCCTCTCCTGTCTGTGACAGGACGGCACCGATCCCTACGTCAGAGGCGTCAGTGGCGAGTACAAACGTTTTGGAAAAGTCAGGGGACTCTAGTACTGGGGCGCTGGTTATGATGTTTTTCAGCTCTTCAAATGCCTCCAGGGCGTCCCTAGAAGGAATTTGTATATCCTTGGGCCTGACATCTTGGCGTAGTAGATAAGTAAGGGGTGCGGCTACCTCTGCAAACTTGGGGATAAACCTACGGTAATAACCAATTAGTCCCAGGAAGGCCCGGAGTTCTCTTTTGCTGGTCGGGAAAGGGGTGTTCTGAATAGCCTTCACCTTTTCAGTCTGAGGAGCAATAGTGCCTTTTCCCAGGACGTATCCTAGGTATTTGACACTATTGAAGGCTGCTCTGGATTTTTTTGCGTTGATGTTCAAGCCTGCTTCCTGTAGAGCTCTCAAGATGATTCCCAGGTGCTGTAGGTGTTCTTCCCAGGTTTTGCTGTAAATGACGATGTCGTCTAAGTAAGCAGAACTAAACGAGGGATAGGGTTTCAGTACCTGGTTCATGAGGCGTTGGAATGTGGCAGGTGCCCCGTGTAAACCAAACGGTAAAACCGTGAATTCGCACAAGCCATCATCGGTGACAAACGCCATCTTTTTTCGGTCTTCTTCACGTAGGGGCACCTGCCAATACCCTTTGGTCAGGTCAAGAGTGGTAATGAAGACGGCATCCCCCAGTTTTATCGACCAGCTCGTCCACCCTGGGTATAGGATATGCATCAAACGTAGAGGCAGCGTTCAGGGCGCGGAAGTCCATACAGAACCTCTTTGAACCGTCCGGTTTAGGGACCATCACGATTGGAGAAGACCAACAACTTTTAGACGGTCAGATTACGCCTAGACGCAACATCTCCATCATTTCCTTCCGGACGGCTTCTCGTCTGGCTGCGGGGATCCGATAAGGCCTTTGCTTCACGATTTTTCCTGGTGGTGTTTTGATATGATGTTCCACTAGGGTTGTATTCCCAGGGAGGTCGGAAAAAATATGGGAGAACGGATGCAGGACGTCCTGTAGCTCTTTCTTCATTTGAGGAGTCAAGTCAGTGTTCACCACCAGATGGTCTAGAGTTGATACCGCCTCGGGTGGTGATGGAAGTGTTAGATTATTGCTTCTTGGTGGCGGTCCTATCCACTTCTTCAAGAGGTTGATATGATAGCTTTGTGTTTTGTTGGGAGATAGTTTCAGTTTGTACGTGGTATTACCAATTGTCTTGACCACTTCATACGGTCCAACCCATTCATTCTTATGAGTAACAGAGGGTAGAAGTAGTAGAGCCCAATCACCGACTTGGAGCTTCCTTAACCTGGTGCCTTTGTCATATTGTGCCTTCTGCTTCTGTCTTTGTGGTTCCAGATTCGTATGGGCTAGGCTTCGGAGTTTTCCCAGTTTGGAGCGGAGTTGTATGGTATACTCCAGGAGGGACTTCTGTTCTTCTGCCTCTTGGGTTTCCCACGTATCTTTCGTTATTTCCAGTAAGGACCTAGGAACGCGACCATACAGGAGTTCGAAGGACGAACAGCCCAGGCTGCTCTGTTTCTGAGCCCTGAGCACATACAACGCAAGTGGAAGTAGGCGATCCCAGGCCTGGCCCTCTGTGGTGAGCATCTTCTTTAAGGTGGTCTTCAACGACTGGTTATATCTCTCTACCAGGCCGTCAGTCTGGGGATGATAGACGGATGTCTTCAAGTGATGGATGTTCAAAGACTTACAGACCTCTCTCATCATACGTGATGTGAAGGGAGTCCCTTGGTCGGTAAGTATTTCCTTAGGGAAACCGACACGGGTAAACAGCTCCACAATCTTCTCTGCCACGTTTGCTGTGGTGGGTGCCCGTAAGGGAAACGCCTCTATGAACCTGGTCGCATAGTCCACGATGACAAGGGCGTACCGGTATCCCTTGGAGGATTTGGGTAGGGGCCCGATTAAGTCCATCCCTACTCTTTCGAAAGGGACCCCTACTATCGGCATTGGTTGTAAAGGGGCCACTGGGGGTCTGTGAGTGTTCTTCCGCTGGCAGATTTCGCACTTTTGGCAATACTCTTATACGTCCTTGTATTCTCCTGGCCAGTAGAAGTGACGTAATATGCTCTCGGTTGTTTTCTCCTTACTGGCATGGCCTGCTGTCAGGTGGGCATGAGCAAAGAACAGGACCTGCTCACGGAAAGTCAACGGTACTAGTAGTTGAGGGTTTTTCTTCACGTCAGCCTGTTGGTACAGGAGCTCGTTTTGTATAAAGAACTTGGGGAAAGGAGACATAGTAACGCCCTGGTCGGCATGAGCGGCCTCCCATGCATTGAAAAGAGATCTGTCTTCAGCTTGGGCATGTCTGAAACTACGATCCAGGACCCAGGGATCAGGGGTTATATATGCCGCTTTAGGACCTTCTATTGATCGGGGTCGTTCAAACACTGTCTCCCTGAACAGGGCTAGGAATCTAGGATTGTCCAACCCCAGGATCATGTATTTGGGTAACGAGTCTACAACTCCTACTCTCACCACAGAAGCTGGCTTGTCAGTCGGGCATATAGTGATATCTGCTATGGGATATGGTTTGACATCCCCATGGACACAGCGAACATGCACAGGGAGTTGGGGACATATTGACTAGGTAGGACTAGGCGTTCCTGGACCACCGACTGTCTGCAGCCTGAATCTAAGAGAGCTTTCACCAGATGATTATTGATCCGCATACTCACATAGAAGGAGGTCCCCATTTCTGCAGTATATAGAACGGTTTTAGGTAGATAGCCGACCTCCAAAGGCTCCTCAGGTGGATGTTTTCTTGGACACAGGCGGGCTATGTGGCCCCATTCGCCGCATTCAAAACACTGTGGGCCCCTGGGTATGGAATCTAGTCGAAGAGGCCGTGGTCTGGGGGGTTCCAGTATTGGTTTTAGTTTTTTTTTCCGGCTTGACTGGTGGAGGGTGTTTGGTATATTTTTCTTGTTCCCATCCTGAGTTTCGGGGTTGGGCTCTTGCATAATTGGCAGCCATCTCGATAGCCTATTCTACCGTGAGTCCTGCATGTTGTCTCAGACATCTCTGAGACCCATAAGGGAGAGCCTCCATAAACTGCTCCAAGTAGATTTTAGCGAGGATATCTTCTTTGGTACACACTTCCGGTTTCAACCATTTTACTGCCATCATCTTTAGTCTGAAGAAGAGAGTTTTGGGATTTTCCCCAGGTATACCTTTCTCTTTCCTAAAACAGATGCGATACGCCTCAGGATCTAGACCTAAGTGGTCGAGTATCACGTTCTTGATCAGAGAATAGGGAGCAGTTCCTGCAGGGTTGGCGACCTGGTATGCGAACTGTGCTTCTCCAGTCAGTAAGGGAGCCAGGAAGAAGGGCCATTTTTTCCTCCGGCCAGCCTAAGGCTCTAGCCGCTCGTTCGAAGTTCATGAGGAACGCGTCAGGATCTTCCCTGTGTACATACTTCTGTAGAGCAATCCCTGATGGACTGGGGACATGTACTCGGCTGTCCATAGTAGCTGTGCTTGTTGGAAAAGCTGTCTTTTTCTGTATGCTTTCCAGTTGAGCACTGATCGTATTCGTAAACAAGTCTCGGTCGGCTTGTGCCGTGGTGATCTGTTGCTCCACGGCCCATTCTAATTTTTCCTGCCCCTTCACCAGGTGTTGTATGAGGGCGTCCATCTCCGATGTACAGGCGGACTGAGGTGGAGATCCCACTTCTGACACCAGTTGTACGGGTTCAGACGTGGTGGAGGGAACAGGAAGCAAGTCGGAGGCTTGAAATAAGGATTTCAAAGATGGCTTTATTTTTAGATATGCTCTGCGACGTCTGTTGGTGTGTCTTAACCGGGCAAACTCGTCCGGTTCCGTCTTGACCCCTCTAGGAAATACAGGTTCCAGGGTGCTTCTACCACGCCGGGTATGGAGACCCGTCAGTCGTCTGCTTCTTAAGGTGTAGCTCTGGGCGGTGGTGAGCTCCCTGTTGGTAGGAAGAAAGGGAAGAGAAAAAGGAGGAATCAGACTGGGGCACGATACAGACGCTGTGTTAAGGGGCCGGGTACGTGAAGGACACCAAGTGCTGAAATGAGTCACGCCACACGCTCGCTTTCGTGCCTGACTGTGCTCGTGAAGGCAGGGGGGGGGGTAGTGGAGACTATACACTATAAACAGTGACCTCTTCACTCGTTCGGTTGACCACTACGTGCAACCCAGCCCGCCACTTTGCCCCGTACCTTTGTGAGCAACGCTCCTCCCGCGGGAACGTGGCGGGGCGAGTCGCCTGTCCGTTGGCCTCCTGGCTTGTAGTCCACAGCTGGGCTCGTCAGGGTCTCCTCTCGGCAACACTCCGTCTCCGATGCAGCAAGTAGAAGTCTCGCGTCTTCTCCTCCTCGGGAATCGCCGTCCACTGACTTCCTGGTCGTGCCTCCTTTTGGCTCCGTGACGCACCAAGGGGGAGGAGTCTCGTACTCCTCAACGCCGGTGTTAAAGGGACCGTCTACCTTCTCCGCTGGATTTCCCCAGTCCGCTTCATTGTCCATTCGAGTCCAATTCCCCGGCCATGAAGGGGCAGGCTGTGTTGCGGAGACAGAAAGGGGTGTAAGGGGGGAGACATCTGACCACCAGTCCATTTTATCAGTACTGTTCATACCGGGCCGTCCCGCCCCATGACAGCATCTGTGGTCCTTTAAAGCATGACTAAATTGAAAGCATTATCTGGAATTGTTTTACTCCCCTCCACACTTTTTAGCAGGCAATAAAAGACCATCTGCCTTGAAATGAGTGGGGAAGGTAAGGAGCAAAATTAGCATCACCAAATGGTAGCAGAGGATTGTTGCCTCTAGACGTGAGGGGAGAAGAAGGGAAATTAGGAGTAGGACCGGAAGAACAACAGAGCTTTAGACATGGAGTAGACGAGGGTGAAGGCTGATGGAGGTCAGCGGACGTTGATGGCGCGGCGAAAACATGGTAGCGTGAGTATGAAACTGTGCGGTGTGTTAGATTGCGGTGATGAATTAATTGTGTGATGTCCTGCGAAGTTGGGATGCAAGTTGAGTGAGTGTGGGTTTATCGTTAACTGGTCCGACACGTGCGGATCAGGAAATTTGGTGAGCGGACTCAAGAGAAGTCCAAGATCCCAGGATAGCTTTGTATTTGTAATTGTGCGATCAATATTGTGGGTGTTGTGAAGCGCTATCGACTATTCACACGTGACAGGGAACTTTGCTTGAATGTAGGAGTACGTCGCGGTTAGAAAGACTCAGGTATCGGGGTGGACTACAGCGATTGAGTGACTGACGCACGTCGGGGGTCACAGTGTATGACTGTTCTTGTAAGAGTGTTCTATCGATCTTTTAGTGAACGGACAATTACTTGTTTTGTATATCTTTAAGTTATTGTGCCTGCGTTAGGAGCAGTTACTTGGTTTAATAGCTTTTGGATACACAGTTACTTGTTAGTACAAATGTGTGAGCGAGTGTGCATGGTGAAATTGTAAAGGAGGGTATGCCCCTGCACAGAGGGAGCAGTGACGTCAGTGCGCGCCGTGTTGTGATAGGTCGGTTGGTGTAACGCTGCGCTGGGATTGGTGGAAGTTCGTTAGATGTTGAATAGAGAAACTTGGGTTGCAAATAACTGATTTTAACAATGAGATGTTTTAAGGTGTTGCAAGATTTGTGTAGAGGCGACACAGGGGTGGTGACTCGGGTAGAAGAAGAAGCTTTGCCAGTGGATACCCCAGCACATTAAATGGCAACAAATGTAGGACTCCATACTATAGTGGGGCTTCAAAATTGGCATCAAATTAAAGAGAATGAGGGAGAATTGGCTTTCCCTTGTTATGGGTCATTTCGTATGGTGGTGCTGTACCAGCTGAGGGGAGTGATGTCTTCTCTGAAACCTCCGCCCAGACCAACACAATTTGAGGCATTAGATGCATGGATGAGAGCTGCAATAGCGAAGAAAAGAGAAGCTTCACAGGGAAAAATGAAGAAAGCATGAAGGCATATCAAGATGCCAGGTGGGATGCACAGCTGCAGAGATGGAGAGTAGACACTATAGAAGGAGAACAATTGTATCCATTTCGGTTGCTAGAAGGAGGGTCTGGAGGAAAGAGTAAGACAGAAGAGGAAAGTGATACAGATGATAGTTTTCTTGGTAGATTACTAGCAGAATGTCCTCCACCTCGTGACTCTAGGTTGGAGACGGAGGGGATGCAGCAAACAGGAAACTTTAGGAGTGGGATGAATGGGTGCAGAGGATCAAACAACAGGAGTAAGAGGGAGGATTTCAGTGGGATCAAGAATTGTAGGAGGGTCTGGAGGGACAGGATACGCAGATCCTGACTCAGGAGAAACTGCATAAACCATGCGGTTACCAGAAGCTCTTAGGGTACCAGTTACTATTGGACCTGTGGTTTCGATATATAACCCTAGAGAGAGAACAGGTGGGAGTCAACAGCAAACAGGAGAAGGGGAAGAGAATATATCTGGAGGAAGTCTTACAATGAGTGGAACAGGTATGGCTCAGATACCAATGGAAGCTAGCACTCCACTGCCAGCTATGGCTGATCCGTCTAGAATGGACAGTAAGTTGGAACCAAGACAAACATGAGCTTTGGCAAATTCTAGGTCAGACATCAGAATGTGGGTTCCACCGGTGAGGGAGTCAATGATACAAAGAGAGGAAATGGAGATGATACGAGAAGCACCTAGGGTACTGTTCGAACCACAGAATTTGTGTGAGGATCACCATTGGAGAAGTCGAAGTTCTGAGAGTTAAAGTCGCCCAGTTTTGAGAATGGAGGAGAGTGGGGGTCAAAGGAGAACACAAAGTTGTGACAGAGAGGAATTGGGAAGTGGAAGTAGATCAGAAGGGGCAGTTTGTAGATGCAGAGGTTAAAGGGTCATCCTGTTACCTTCTTGTTAGATACTGGAGCTGTGCGCTCGACATTAAGGAAAGAAGAGGTCCCAAATTTATACCTTTCAGGACAATCTATTCAAGTGGTGGGAGTTACCAATCAGAGAATGACTAACCAATTGACAGACAAGTTACCTGTGAGAATAGGAACATTCCGAGGCAGACATCAATTTGTTGTGTGCAATTCGAGCCCGGTTTGTCTGTTGGGATGAGACCTTTTGTGTAAGAAAATTGTACCATATCTTGCATTCCAACGGGCGTGGAGCTGCAAACCTGTGATGACGATGCAAATTTTAAAATACCCAACATGATTTTTTGGGCAGAAATGTTTGTGGTTCTCATGACAGAGGAGTTACCACATGATTTGACGGTCTCAGTTTCTCCGATAGTGTGTGATTTCACAGGAGAGGGGATAGGATTGATTAAAGAGGTTGAACCTGTTAAGGTACAGGTCAAACCAAATGCTGAATTTCCACACACTCCGCAGTATAAATTGACTCCAGAAACTGTGGCTGGAATAAGACCTGTAATCAAGTCTATGATTGCACAAGGCATTCTCAAGGAGATAAGAGGAAGTCCCTGCAACTCACCTATTATGGGACTGCAGAAGCCTAGTGGCAAGTACAGAATAGTGCAGGATTTGCGCAGGGTTAATGAAAATGTGATTTCATGGTGTCCTGTGGTACTGAATCCAGTTGTTATATTATTTCAGATACCATGTGAGGCAGAATGGTTTACAGTCATAGATTTATGTCAAGCATTTTTCTCCATACCGTTGCATGAAGACAGACAATTTGTATTTGCATTTAGAATGGAAGACCGTGTGTTAACATAGTGTTGTATCCCTCAAGGGTATACAGAAAGCCCCTCTATCTTTAATCAGATTTTGAAAAAGAATCTTGAAGGCCTGGTGATGCCCCAGAGCAAAGTTCTGGTTCAATACATCGACAACCTTTTGATCGCTTCAGAGACTGAAGATGCTTGCAGGATCTATACTGTGGCTTTGCTGAATTATTTGGCAGAGAACGGACACAAAGTCTGACAATACTGAAGTTCAGTTTCTAGGTCATCGGATTGAAAAGGGAAAATTAAGGGTGTCACCAGATCGCATAGAGGCGATTCTGCAAATGGGAACTCCAAAAACACAGAAAGAAGTCTGCATGTTTTTGGGAATGGTTGGCTATTGTCGACAGTGGACCCAAAATTTCCTTGCAAGCAAAGCCACTATTGAGGTTGACTTGAAAGGACATTAGTGATCCGGTACCATGGGATGAAGACGGCTTTAGAGCCTTCCACGAGCTGAGAGAGTGCCTATGTCGAGCTCCTGCTCTAGGATTGCCGGACTATAACAAAGTGTTTTCACTTTTCTGCTGTGAAAAGGAGGGGTGTGCGTTAGCGGTCGTTGTACAGACTCATGGAGGTGCCCGTAGACCAGTGGCTTACTTTTCAGCTTCATTAGATCCGGTAGCTTCTGTGTTGCCCAGATGTCTTAAATCCGTTTCTGCAACAGGTTTTAGCTTTGAAAGATGTAAGAGCATAGTGATGGGTCATCCACTTACCGTTTATGTGCCACATTCAGTAGAGCTGTTAATGACAAGAACCAAGGCGGAGCATTTAGTGAATAGCAGACTAACAAAGTTTAAGCAAAATATATTGGCTTATGAAAATGTCACTTTGAAACGCTGTACCACCTAGAATTCTGCCACATTGTTGCCACTTCTGCTAGAGGAAGGAGAAGATTGTGAAGAGCATGACTGCCTAGATGTTACTGAGCAATCTACCAAACCCAGACCTGACATTGTTGATGAACCACTGCCTGAATCTGATTTGGTCCTTTTTGTTGATGGTTCATGCCTAAGAGACAATGAAGGGGGTTTGAGAGCAGCGTTTGCTGTGTGTACCATCTTGGGGGTGGTGGTAGTTTCCTGTTTGAGAAGAGTATACTCTGCTCAGGTGGGCGAGATAATTGCTCTGATACGTGCCTGTACCATCTCGAATGGAATCCGAGCGACTATTTATACGGACAGCCATTATGTGTTTTGAGTGGTTCATGATTTTGGGCAGTTATGGTCACAGAGGGGATTCTTGACATCCTCTGGATCACCGATCAGAAATGAAGTATATGTGCACCAATTGTTGGACGTTTTGCAGAAACCTAAGGAGATTGCAGTAGTAAAATGTGCAGCCCATTGGAGGGGTGAGGACTTTGTTAGAAAAGGAAATAACTGCGCTGATGAAGTAGCTCGTTTTTGTGCTACACATGCTTGTGTTTTCAATGGAGAATATATAGGAGAGAGCACAGAAGAGATCGAGCTCAGCATGATGTTAGCTATAGCTGATACTTGGGATGAGGTGAAGTGGTTGCAAGATGAAGTCTCAGAAGAGGAAGCTGCATCATGGATTAGAGAAGGCTGTGAACAGAGAGAAGATGGCATTTGGGTGTCAACAGATGAAAGAGCAGTGCTACCTAACCGTTTACTGAGCCCAACAGCAAAACAGATTCATGGAGCAGTTCATCTTGGAAGAGATGCCATAGTGAGAGTGTTTAGGCAAACCTGGTTTAACCCATGATTTTGTGTGTGTGCTGAAGCAGTGTGTCACATTGGAAGATCAGGAGGTCCTTTCAATAAGATACAGTTGGATTTTATCAAGATGCCGAGGTGCAATAGGCGGAGATATGTTTTGGTGGTGGTGTGTATCTTTTCACATTGGGTTGAGGCATATCCCACTAGACAATGTAACAGTCTCACAGTGGCAAAACTGCTATTAAGGGAGATGATTGTGCGATTAGGATTTCCAACCTCAGTTGAGGCAGATAGAGGAACGCACTTCCATAGCGAAATCATGAAATTGTTGTGTACAGCTTTGAAAATTGATCAGAGATTGCACTGTAGCTACAGGCCTGAGGTATCTGGTCTTGTGGAGCAGATGAATGGCACGATCAAGATGAGGGTATCAAAGGTTTGTTCATCAACTTCTTTGAACTGGCCAGATGCGCTGCCATTGGTATTGATGAGTCTGCGTAGTATTCCTGATAGGAGGACAGGGCCCTCTCCCCATGAGATATTGATGGGAAGAGCTATGTGATTGCCTACAGTGCTTGCTACAGAATTGATAAACATCACAGATGATTTGGTTTTGGATTAATGTAGGGGACTAGCTGACGTGGTTAATTCTGTGTTCCACCAGGTCGAGGCTGCAACTGCACCCACCTCGAGAGACCTGCTATATGACCTTAACCCCAGTGACTGGGTGCTTGTCCGAAAGCACATGGGGAAGAACTGCCTTGATGCTCACTGGTGAGGATCATACCAGGTGATTTTGTTCACAAATACAGCTGTGAAGTGTGGAGGGTTACTAAACTGGATCCATGCTTCACATACCCGCCGAGTTCCAGAGCCTGTGGAGGAAACAACTCCCCTTGTTCCGAGAAGTGCAACTGAAAATGCAACAGGAGAGGAAGGAACAGGGCAAGTCGTAAGAACTCTTGGTGAGGCTGGACAATCAACAGAGCAAGGAAGAAGAGATCAAGCTGCTCCAGAGTTGAGTTCAGATTCTGAGATAGATGAGATTTCAGAAGTGAACTTTGAACCCGATCAGAGTGAACAGTCTAGTAAAGAAGGATCAGGTCGAGAGGAAGAGATGAGAGCAGGTGTTGTAGCCGAGACGTGGCCAGCAAGAAAAGAGAGGCTGAATATAAGGCTCGCATCTGAGCATAATCTTGCTCCGAATCCTGGTACCTCTGAATCAGATGAAAGTGAAACCAAAGAGAGACCGGATTGTCTAAGGCGATCCAGAAGAGAGAGAGTACGATCTCAAAAATACGCATCTCCTGAGTAGACATACTGCAGATTCAGATAGCGGGGAGATCCGGGAGGCTGGAGACTGGTACGGTGAGTCATGGAGAGAGCGCCCTGACAATTGATATTTAGTTGCTGGTCCCTGAAGTTGATGCTTTCGGAATTCTGACTGACAATTCCCGATCCACCATGGCTGAGTGGTTTGCGATTTTTGATACTAAACCAAGTTGCTTTCCCTAACTTTGGTCCACAGTCCACCGCACAGAAAATGGGAGAGATTTGTGCAGAAATTCTGCAGCGTGTTCTTACCATGCTTGCATCTAATATCATTAACGATGAAGCTTGAACTGTGAAAGAAGAACTTATTAACCTTTAGAAAGAAGATAACCTAGGCCCAAGTGTAAGAAGATTTAAATTAGGGACTTTTCAATAGAAGAAGAACTGAGGGCTAGGGTTGACTACATTTCTACTATAGGTTAGTACTAATGGACTGAATATTGCAATAATTGAATGGAAAAATAAAAATAAAAATACATTGTAAATTACAGGACAAGGCAAAGAAAAGAGGAAAAAGAGACATTGTTGATTTCGTTTGTACTTCAAAAACAAACAGTGGTTTGAAATGGAGTCTTGAAATTCAGGATGCAGGCAGAAGTGGATAATCGGTACCCTTATTGTTGTGGTGCTTATTGTCATAACTGTTGTGATTGTTACATCTTTGGTTGGATCACACGCTGTTGAATAGAATATGGAACAGGCGACCCCTACCCCACCCGCCTCAGATTTAGAAGAGGGTGAATCCGCAAAAGATGGTGGATAAGCTCTCTGTGAACACGGCCCAAATTCTATTGCTTGTTGATGGGGAGATGGTTTCGATAAGAGCTATGGTTCTTCAAAATTGTCTTGCATTAGATGTGTTATTAGCAAAAGCCGGAGGAATCTGTAAATTATTGAAAGTTCAACAATGCTGTACTTATATTCTTGACAATAGTCGGTATATAAGGAAGTTGTTGTAAATAAAGAAGTCCTTGAGACAGGTATATATAACACGCTGGATTTAATAAAGCTTAGTTCCAAGTTAAGTTTCAAGTAGATAAATAAAAGATGACAAAGCCCCACCAGGAGCAGCCTCCCTGCTGCTCAGCCTGCATCCACCAACTGCCACTCCACACATCTCCAGACAGCAAGCATCCCGTGACATCACACACATCCAACATTCCAAACATCATCAAGTACACCAGCACTCACTCTCGCTGAGCAGTAGGGAAGAGACAAGTAAGTTATAACAGAAGTACATTAGTAACATTTCAGAGATACATCAAGATTTACGTGATCTGGCTGCTGATGGACTTTGGGAACAAATTGTTAGTGATTTGGAAAGGTTGGGAGCTGGTTTGGAATTCTGGGACAAGGAATAATGGGGTTCATCTTGAGACCTATCATAATAGCTGTCATTTGTATAATTGTACTATTGGGAGCCATCAAGGCTTACAAATGGTAAAGAGCACGACATAATGAAAATTCAGTGAAAAAGCGAGAGCAGCAGATGGAACAACTACAGGACAGTCATTATCTGTACCTTAAGAAGTTAGAAGGATTTAGACAGGGACGGCAGGCTATAACTTCTGTTTAGGTCGGTCTTGTCTACAAGGACAAAACTGTGAGAGGGTAAAGTCATAACAGGCAGGAACTGATAGACTGCTTATAGCACTCTAAATTGTATGGGTGCACTATACTCATGGTTTAAACGCACTCACATGTATTTTTATTGTTTGCAGTGTTTCATGATTATTAAGATGCATTTATTTGGGTTATATTGGCATTGAAATGTAGTGTGCACATTTAAGTAGGCCTTTGTCTGTATTAAAGAATCTTATAATTTATTTATGTGTAATGTGCAGGAAGAAATTATACTTGTGTAATGGAATTCGTAGTTAGTTTAAGTTGACTGATTTGTAGGCCCAAACTGTAGGTCGTTTTGAGTTTCGTTTCTCCTTCATCGCTCAAGAATTATAATTAAATGAATACTTTTTGTGGTAGAAGACAGTATGTTCTCATCCTACTGAGGGTGCAGGAATTCGACCTCGTTATTATTAGATTTAAGGAGATACCCGGACAGTCTTTGAAGAAGTCTGGAAGGCGAAAATGGTGGACGCCTTTCGTGTCTGGCCTATCTGGGAACCAAGGCCAGTAGAGGAAGAGTCGAATTAATTAAAGCTTCTGTGGAAACTTACTGAAAGATGGTGCAAATGATAAAGTTTACCATGTGACGTATTGAAGAAAATATAAACCTTCTCAGGGGTTTCACTGACACACCTGGTCCTTTTAAACCAACAAAGAAGAGATTGGCACAGAAGCTGTAATATCAAAAGAAATATTTATTAACCTCACATGAGGGAGACTGCGTCATGCGGTACCATCAGGCCACTGTATGAGACAGTCTAAGGAGTACAGAGAACAGGAGCCTTATATATGCATAGGTTTACATAGTCAGCATAAAACCAAGGGGAGGTCCTGGCACATCCAAGAATACTTACTGACTAATATGGCTATACAGAATTTGCTTGCTCAACAAAGTGGGAGGAGAGATATTTCTCCTTACATCAGCAAGAATAGCCTGACAGTTGCATTCTAGGAGCAGGTGCATTCTATCAGCTAGGCCTTTCTGAGCATGTGTGAGGCTCTGAAGAGGGAAAAAGTATATGGCAAGCACATGGCTTACTAAAATGGCTGCCAAGTACAAAATGTCTTTCAGCTCGTGCAAACAGCGATCCCTGTAATCTTTAACAGTATTGTGGTTTGAACATTGTCTTTCTGTATAATGCACAGGGACAGATTCTGAAGACTTCTGCTTATGTCGGAGAAGAAGGAGCAGCTTAGAGCGAGCTCGATAGCTTTAAGCTATCCGACACATTTGACGTGAGCACATCTTAGGAAGTCAACACATGCTGACACCTTTGGGATATGATATTGGGAAATGGGTAAGACTCTCAGTTAGACCAGAGTAGGGAAAGATATTATGTTTTTCTCTCAGATGAAAAGAGATTTGGACTCAGCTTCTATCCTTTGTTGCATTTTGATTTTGGAGTTCATCATATTATGCCTCTTATGCCGAATTAATTATATACGAACATTCGGCTCTGTATTGATTTTTATGTATCTATATACTTTGATATTGAGGTGTGTTTATATTCAATTATTTTTGGCATTATAATAAATCTGCAAAATTGGAATTCGGAGTCTGTGGGCCTTTAAAGCATGACTAAATTGAAAGTATAATCTTCAATTGTTTTACTCTCCTCCATACTTTTTAGCATGCAATACAAGACCATCTACCTTGAAATTAGTAGGGAAGGTAAGTAGCAAAATTAGTATCACCAACAGCAAACTCAGATTTTAACAGCAGCAGTTTCTTTTATTGGGCACTGGGACTCCGCCCACCGTTTTTTCATGCGCATGGTTGGTAATTGCAAATAGCAACTACCAGCATCCGCATTTTTTTTACAATGCTAAGTAACGCCAGTGGCAATGTTCCTTAGCATTCTTAAATAAATCTGGAAGCCCTGTGCCAGTGTTGCTGCCTGGAATCTGACTCATATGCTGCTGCCTGCCTGATGGATGACACTCACACATGGGCATCAGCCAGGGCAGCAGGTTTCTTGTGACATATGAACTAGTGCAAATAAATCAAATAAATAGATTTAAGGCTCTGCAGAGTGCAGTGCAAATACGGGCTGACACAATGCCAGTCCTATAATTCAGTAATTGGGGGTCCTTGGAAACCTCCCACAAATGACACAAAGGACATGATGCAGCGTCATGTTTTCAAGCAGCCCCGGGCAGGTGCAGTATCTGCCCTGTACCTCCCGAGGCTGCCTAATTCTGAAGCTGCCACCCTTTTCCCAAGTCACCACTAGATGGCGTGGGGTCATCAAGCATAACTGGCCTCACCCGTTCTTGCGACTAGATGGAAAAGGGAAGGTTATTAATATTTTTTACAGCCTAAGCAACGTTACAATAATCACAGCACACTGTATTGTGCTTTGATTACAGTAGTAACGATGCATTTTGTAAAAGAAAAGAGTTTAAACAGTATGATGTTACACAACAGAGTCATGAGACTGAACTCATGACCCTGTGACGTTCAGTCACATGCTGCATGCTGTAAACAGATAAACGGTTTATTCTTTGACTCAGTGTATCTGTTTATAGCATTTCAGCCGAATTCACAGATGAGTTTTCACTTTCAATTCCTCTGTGAACTGTGGCTGGGAATCAGACACCTCTCTCTACCCTCTGCAACAGCAATAGGCAGCACACTAGCTCTGGCTTCAGCTCACCAATCTGGCCTGCAAGACTGACTGGGAGAGAGCCTATTAAACTGCCTGGTAACAAGGTAAGTTGAAAATGTTATTTTATTTTACCAATCTTCCTTTTTCTTCATTATTTAAGCACAGTGCCATTGCATTCAAATACATTCAGAAGGCCAGCTGCACAAAAATATAATGTGTTTGATTTAACATACTGTAATGTTGCTCTAGCTATGTAAATCTAGCCCACATTCATAATACACATGACAACTGTTTTGCCTCTTAGTACACTAATGGCACTCTCATCAGGGTGGGGCCTGGGGCAGAATTATTCTAAGTTCATGTCTAAACACTTCGGGCATATTTTCAAGGGCCATATCGCCCCTTTTTTATGCTTTAAAAAGCCAAAAAAGCAGCAAGATATTAATTGCACAATTAACAAGCTCACGCCAACCCTTATTAGCGCTTGTGTTCGCGCGATGGCTGCAGTTTTTTTATCGCCCTGCATCCCTTCGCTAATGACATGCAAAGTAGGAGTTCCTAGTACAACAGCATGGGAGAACTCGCTAACAGGGCCTCGCGATATTATCAAGCCGGTAGCCGCCCCCACGAAGCGATGATAATAATTACGCTAAGCCCCCTTTATCGCAGGAATTTAACTCCTGCTATAAAGTTGACTTACAGAACAATAGGAGAAAGAAAGGGATTTCCACTATGTGGAGGGGAATACTCCAAATCCCCTTAATGGTCAAATAAACAAACAAATGGAGGAGTACCACCATAAGACCTGTCGAGGTCTTGGCAAAGTGGGAGAAGAGAAAAAAAACAACAGGAAAAGGAAATTGTCGTTTTCTAAGAAGACCCCTCACTCACCAACCTAGTTGGTGACATGCTTCATCATTGGGGTCCCACCCGAACAGCCGAATGCCGTCCTGGTGTGCTGCGACACCTGACTACAGTGGAGCGGGTTTTTTTTTGTGTGAGATTGTGAGTGAAAAAAGTGGATTAAAAATTGTCCTGGTATAACTCAGTTGAAAAAGATTTTATTCTAGAGCTACTGGACAATATTAAAAAGGTATATCAGATACATGTATGGGTATTATTGATCCATAGTTATCTATAAATAGTGAAAAAGTGCAAAGTGACGGTCTACATGTTTCAACCTGTAATAGGAAATTACCAGGTTTTCGTCAGGACCAGAATGTGCGTGACTTGGGCGGTGTACACACGCTAAGGTGTACCCTACCCTCGATCACAAAATCCCAACTGTATACTCACAGTTGACGCCCTTTCATCCAGTGTGAGAAAGAGAAAAAAACGATAACGATACAAATGCAATGACAAGCAAACAAATTACATGCCTCTAACATAGTGTCAGGATGATCAAGTACTCCTTGTTCTCTCAGTACGGTATAATGCCTCAAAGAAGCTAAATACCAAGTGTCTGGCTCCTTAGATGAGAGGCAGTGACAGTTGTTAAGATTATGTGCATATTATTTTGTTACAGACTTAGTCACTCAGGAAAAAGCATCCACTCATAGGTAGTTGGAGGTGGAGAATTGTGCACAATCAGCAATGGATTGCAATTATATCCAGTCACCCACTTCATAACATATGAAAGTGGTGTAATAAATTAAAACACACGGTTATGAATTGATACTGTGTCTGTAACTGGATATAATTCAATCCATTGCCGGTTGTGCACAATTCTCCACCTCCAACTACATATGAGTAGATGCTTTTTCTTGAGTGACTAAGTCTGTCACGAAATAATATGCACATAATCTTAACAACTGTCACTGCCTCTCATCTAAGGAGCCAGACACTTGGTATTTATCTTCTTTGAGGCATTATACCGGTCAGGCAATGAACCTCACTAACAAACTTATCAACAGAGGCTACCCCAAGAAAATTCTGAATAAGTGACATAAAAGAGCTCGCAAGTAGCCACGGGATGCACTCATGGAAGACAAAATACAGACATAAACGGAGATACCACTGACTTGTGTTCCAACTCATAACACGGCCTCCAACCTGATGACCAGGTCTACTAATAAACATTGGTCCATTATCAACACGGACAACTTACACTGGGAACAACCCCTATTCTCTTCCAAAAAGCGAGATAGCCTGAGAGACTCCCTGGTTAATATACGTCCCAAAGAGCAGAAAAGAGAAATAACACAACCAGTCACCATGGTGTGGGGCCTTCCGAATATCGTGGGACATTTTCCATGTGGAAACTGCAGTGTCTGTGACTTAACATGCAATACGAAGACACTAGCACTAGAGCCAGGAAAAGTGTGGAGGCAACGTGTCCACACTAATTGCAACAGTTCTAACGTTGCCTACCTGATAAAATGCTCATGTGATCTGGCCTATGTAGGTATGACCTGTAGAAAGATCAAACAAAGGATTTGTGAACACAGGAGCACAATCAAACAACCAAACTCACTGAACACTTCCGTGTCCAGAATCATACCACCAACAACATTAGATGGACCATAATTGAACAGATCAAAACAGGAACAAAAATACCCCAACGCCTGTTTGAAAAAGAACAAAGATGGATTTACAGATTATCAACACATAAAGTGGGATTAAATGATAATATCCCTTGGAACTCAGTCCTTCCGAAATAATACCCATTAACCAACAAGGTGCTTTACTTTTTCACTGCACCTATACCATGAACCCACTGACACTTCCTCTTTACTAAATGCTCCATGAGAACTATGGAGCTGAGTGCACAGAGTGAGCCACCTACTGTACAGAAGTACTGAACTAAGCCTAATCACACCTGCCAACTATTTTCATTTTCTTAAGGTCCATGCACTTAACTTCTATAACATTCATGCTGATGCTTTAAATGGCCTCAGCTCCTGCACCCTTTGGATTTCATCTTAGCCTAACTAGCTTCACCCTGTACCCTGATTTGAGACTCGAGGGCTTGGAGCATTTAATCTACGCGTTTACAACCAAACGAGTTTATTTTAATAACCCCCCTCACTCTCTTTACAAGGAACATTTAGGGGCACGTTCACAATATAAAGCACTCTATTAATGTGCGCCTTCCTTCTGAACAATGAGCTTGTACTAACATTCGAGCAAGCATTTACTTAATGAGTGTATAAGCACACGCGTTAAGCTATGAGGTCGCCCCGCAACAGGATTCTAGTTTACCCCGTTGCCTTGACAACCGTTGAAGTGACGCACTAGATGCGTACCACTTGGCCGCGTGGCCACACCCACCCGAAAGCGATCCGTACTGCATTTTTGCAGTGGTATTGCTCTGGTAATGGTGACCACGGGGAGCGGAGGTCGCTCACCAGGCGCAACGATGGACGTCTAACTGGGGCACAGTGAGTACTATTGAAACATGCGGGCATCGCTCGCACTACGAAGGCGAGTAGGCGCTGCACGGAGTACTTTTGAAACATTCGGGCTTTGGTCGCACTCAGAACGCGGGTGGGCTCCGCACAGACCATAACAATCTCGCGTCACTCCAGGGCGATGCGGCGGGCAATTTGGCTCCACATTCTACATCTATGCAGGTGGGCTCCGCTGTGACTACTAACACCTCGCCTCACTCCAGGGCTAATTAGGCAAGCGTAGCGTTATGGCGCCACACTCTACTTTCATGCGGGTGGGCTCCGCCCGCAGTCTTGATACGGGTGGGCTACGCTTGCACTGTGGACTTAACACTAACTTTCCATCATCCTACATTCCCCTTTGTTGTGATACTTACCACATTCTTTAATGTTCAGATCGTGTCAATAGGGTTAGTGTCACGATCCCAACTCCCATGAGGCACACTAAACTGGAAATTCGAGTATGTTTAATATCTCCCCCTATTTCTTTGTTGTCTTTGTTACGTTCTGTTGACTGGCATGCTAACATGACTCATGACGCCCTCATCTATGTCTTGAGAGCGTAGTCACCCACTTCATAACGTACGAAAGTGATGTAATAAATTAAAACACACTGTTATGAATTGATTCCGTGTCTGTAACTGGATATAATTGCAATCCATTGCCGGTTGTGCACAATTCTCCACCTCCAACTATCTATGAGTGGTTGCTTTTTCCTGAGTGTCTAAATCTGTCACGAAATATTATGCACATAATCTTAACAACTGTCACTGCCTCGCATCTAAGGAGCCAGACACTTGGTATTTTGCTTCTTTGAGGCATTATACCGCCCTGGGAGAGCAAGGAGTACTTGATCATCCTGACACTACGTTACAGGCATGTAATTGGTATCCTTGTCATTGCATTTTTATCATTACAGGTTTTTTCTCTTTCTCACACTGGATGAAAGGGTGTCAACTGTGAGTATACAGTTGGTATTTCGTGATCGAGGGTAGGGTACACCTTAGAGTGTGTACACTGCCCAGTTCACTCACATTCTGGTCCTGACAAAAACCTGGTAATTTCCTGTTACAGGTTGAAACGTGTAGACCGTCACTTTGCACTTTTTTCACTATTTATAGATAACAATGGATCAATAATACCCATACATGTATCCGATATACCTTTTTAATATTGTCCAGTAGTTCTAGAATAAAATCTTTTTCAACTGAGTTATACCAGGACAATTTTGGATCCACTTTTTTCACTCACAATCTCACACAAAATACAAAATAACACCCCGCTCCACTGTAGTCAGTTGTCGCAGCACACCCGGACGGCATTCGACTGTTCGGGTGGGACACCAATGATGAAGCATGTCACCAACTAGGTTGGTAAGTGAGAGGTCTTCTTAGAAAACGACAATTTCCTTTTCTTTTCTTTTTTTTTTTGAAAACCTTTATTTATAAATGCACAATACACAGCGTCTGCCTACAACCCCGCGGGGCCGGCCGCTATGACATAAACGGATGGTTGAAAAGGAAATTTGGAGACAGTACGTTGTTAAAGCAATCTATCGAGTCCACATTGTTAAATGGAACATAGCACCATATCAAATAGGATGAAAAAAAGGTTTAATTTTATGATTTTGTCGAAAAGAACAACCACACACAAACACATGGTATCATACTGGCAAGGGTCGCAGGAGGGGGGGAGGGGGGGAAAGAATACTAATAAATAAAGGAACGCATATGGCGAGGGGGGGGCGAGCACGAGGGAGAAAGCAAAGGCTATACTGGAAATTGGAAACGGAGCGTCAATCATGGAGAAGAGGGGAGAGGAACCTCATAGTCAAGTGGGGGGGAGCAAATGTCTCCGCGGTACGAATTCCACTGAGCCCAGACCCTGGACCATTTCTTGGGACGCCCCCGTGCCTCATATACAGTTTTCTCTCGGAACATGCACCAGTCCATGTTCTCTTTCCAGGCACTGAGCAATGGTAGTCTAGGGAAGCCCCAGAGCTGCGCTATATCTCTCTTAGCGACCATGTTGCCTAACGTAACCCAAAGAGTCTGGGAAGCATTGCAGTCCGAAGGTTCCCACACATTGAGCAGGCAACGTCGTGCTTCGGGAAGGAGGGGGATCCCGGTGACACGACCCATAACATCATGCACTCTAGACCAAAAGGCCGCAATCATCGGGCATTCCCACAGAACATGAAGGAAGGTACCATCCATACCACATCCACGCCTGCACCGTCCATCCGAAACCAAACCCATTCGTACCAGACGCATTCCGGTCAAATACACACGGTGGAGGATCTTCAGCTGGACAAAACGAAGCCGAGCCGGGATAGCCACCTCCTTAGGAGAGGATACAGCTGACTGCCAGTCTTCGTCGTCGAGTTCGAGCCCGTCAGCCGTCCAGGAAGCACGAAGTTTCTCAAGTTGGTCAGCCCTATTATTGACAAGCTTTTTATATATTAAGGAAATAGTACTATCGGGGACGTGGCCGTCTAAAACACGATCCTCCAAAGGGGAGGACTGCGGGATATCGGTACCAGAGGGAAAGACAGAGGACAAGGCATGTCGAACCTGCATATACCGGAAGTGCTCCCTATCATCTAACCGGTATTCCAGTTTCAATACCTCAAAGGATTTCACAGCGCCCCGTGCCCACAGATCCTCCACCTTACTGATCCCAATCATGTCCCATTTCTCAAATCCTTTCGTCTTCCACAGATTACCCAGCCGATCCGAGTCATACAGTGGCGTCATACGCGTCAGCTTACCAGCCCGTGGCCACAGTAGCATCTCTCCATGCCCGCACTGCACACTTCGTCGGGCCTGTAAGGAGTCGAAAGGGTGACTTTGAGTATAGAGCCCTATTAAAGTTGCCACCGGGCAGTAATAGTTTATCCAAAGCAAAGGCGGGGGCAGGTTCCGAAGAGTACGTCGCATGGTTGATAGCGCTCAGGTGCGAGGCCCAGTAATAGCGTCTAATATCTGGCAACGCAATACCACCGTCGTACCATGAGAGGGTGAGCTTGGACAGGGCAATACGGGCACGACCATCCCAAATCATATGTCGCTGTAAACTCTCAACCTCACGGAAGTAGCGAGCAGGGACAGGATCGAAAAAATTCTGCAGGGCGTAAAGAAATCGGGGGAGCGACATCATTTTGAAGAGTGCCGCTCGGCCCAATGGGGATAGGGGCAATTCACGCCACCGTCGCACGTCCTGCTTGAGTCTGCGGAACGGAGCATACAAGTTCCGCTCATAGCGGACCGAAGAGACCGTAGAGACATAGATCCCCAAGTATTTGAAGCCGTCAGTCGCTACCAGTATGGGGAACCTGCGAGGCAGAGGCGGCAACGCCCCGGCTATAACGTAAACACAGGACTTGGTCCAGTTGATGACTAATCCCGAGTTCTTACCGAAGGACGTAAGAACATCGAAGAGGACGTTAAGCGACTTTTGAGGGGAAGTAAGATAGAGAAGGATGTCATCAGCGTACAAGGAGACACGATCTTCAAGATCTGGAGACCATCGGATCCCCTTGATAGAGGGTTCCCACCGAAGCCACGCAGCAAGGGGCTCAAGCGCCAATGCGAATAGAAGCGGGGAGAGCGGACAGCCCTGACGAGTGCCACGGCCTAATGGGAAGGGGTCAGAGCATCTACCATTTACAATTACTTGAGCCAATGGTCGTTCGTAAAGGAGCCTGACCCATGCGATGAAGTTAGGACCAAAGCCGAACTTAGCGAGAGCCGCCCAAAGGTAGGGCCATTCGATAGTGTAGAAGGCCATGGTGGCGTCCAAGGAGGCGACTACTGCCGGCTCGGCGAGGGTGTGAGCCCTCGCGAGAACACTGTGGAGCCTACGCAGGTTAAGGGCCGTGTTCCTATGCGGGATGAAACCGGATTGATCCGGATGGATCAAGTCGCATATCACCTTCAGCAACCGATTGGCCAGAACCTTGGCCAGGATTTTGGGTTCCGCGTTCAGCAGAGAGATGGGGCGGTAGGAGGTGCAGCGGTCACGAGGCTTGCCATCCTTATAAATGACCACTATGGTAGCTAGGCGCTGCTCGAGGGGGAGGCTTCCAGCCTCAACCGCCTCGAGAAACATGTTGCGCAGATGGGTGGCCATTTTGTCCGGACAAAGTTTGTAAAGTTCGATGGGCAACCCATTGGGGCCCATCGCCTTTCCCGAGCGTAACGATCGGATAGCAAGGGCAATCTCATCGACGGTAAAGGGGGCCTCCAGGACAAGACCATCTTCCTCCGAAACAGTAGGCAGGGCTACATCTCGCAGTAGGAGCCTGGAATCAGCCTCATCC
This sequence comes from Lissotriton vulgaris, assembly GCF_964263255.1. Classification (NCBI taxonomy): domain Eukaryota; kingdom Metazoa; phylum Chordata; class Amphibia; order Caudata; family Salamandridae; genus Lissotriton; species Lissotriton vulgaris. The sequence goes on from NC_141699.1 coordinate 699,966,081, forward strand.
CGATCACTAACCGGCGTATAAACCTTCCGGAAGTGATCCACAAAGCAATCCACAATTTCACCAGGGTCGGAGACACTCTCACCGGATTCGCGAACAATGACAGGCACAACACGACTCGCTCGTTCAGCCTTATCCAGCCATGCCAGGAGCTTGCTAGCTTTGTCACCCACATCATACAGTCGGCCTAGTTGGTTCGCTCGCATCAACTTAGCAGCATCAGTGACACAAGCCTTGTAATCAGCTTGTTTTAGTTCCAAAGTGTGCAACAATGCAGGAGTGTCATCCCCACCCAGCTCACTTTCAAGCGCAGTGATCTCAGTTTCAAGGGCCAGAACAGCCTCCCTCTTTACCCTACGCTCAGCAGCAATGAGTGATAAAGCAGAACCCCTGATAACCGTCTTGAAGGCCTCCCAAAGAACAGAGGGGGAGGTGACCGAGCCCACATTCTCATCAAAGTAACAATCAATTGCCTTCACCAAATCTGAGCGGAGCCGGGGGCTTCGGAAATGCCAGGAAGGGACCGGGGGGATCCTGTTACCAAGTGGACCACCCACCAAAATCTTAATCATCAAGGGGGAATGGTCAGAGATACCCCGGGGAAGATGTCGTACCTCCCGGACAGTGGACAGAGTGGAGGCTAACATAAAAAAATTATCTATACGAGAGAGGCTGCCATGCACACCAGAGTGAAAGGTATACTGCAGGAGTGAAGGGTGTAGTGAGCGCCAGACATCGACCAGGCCAAAAGTATCAGCCATCTCATTGAGCCACATCTGGGATGGCAGCAGGACTCTAGGGGGAAGCCGATCACAGTCACCAGACATAACAGAGTTGAAGTCCCCGCCCATGATTAACAATCCATCAGGAAGGCCAAGAAGAGTCCTGCCAAGATCGGCATAGGTGGTAGCCTGCAGTCCCGGGGGAATATAAACAGCAACCAGCACAATTTGTTTGCCCTCCCACCTCCCGGAGACAGCAGCATACCGCCCGCATTCGTCAAGTATAACTTCGTCAATAGCAAGAGCTAGGGAGGACTTCACCATGATACCCACTCCCCGGGACCCAGAGGTGAAACCAGCATGTGCGACCAGGCGGTAACCCCGGCGGTCGAGGGCCTTACAAGCATTACCGATTAAGTGGGTTTCCTGAAGGAACACAACATCAGGGGCATGGCGCCTCAAAAATTGTAACACAATGCCCCGCTTTATCCTGTCACCCAACCCGTTGACGTTCCAAGAAAGAACCCGCATTTCACCCCCCCCCCATCGCAGCAAAGGCAGTCCACCCCAACCCCCCTCCACAACCCCAAGTTCGGAATAATTGCAATCAGTGAAATACCATGAAGGATGAAACACAACAAACAAGACGAAACACAACCAAGTCCCCAGGAACCAGCCCCCAAACAGAAACCCGTTACAACACCCCCCTCCCTGCACCCCTACTGACTAAAAAGCCACCCCCAACTGCAGTGTGCCTGTCGCCCCATCTGATCTACACAAAGAACCCCCCGAGGAGGAAGGGAGAAATCACCCGTTCCTGCACCGCCCCGGGCATAAACATTGAACACACAGTTAAGTTACTCTGTACAGTACGTAGTCTCAATTCGGACCTTCGAGGGCCCATATTACTCCTGGGCCGTTGCACCACCCTCCGCACCACCAGGGCCACCGCTCTTAGAGTCATCTGTCGGCAACGAGTCTAACCAGTCGGCAGCACGTTCCGGCTGATCAAAAAAGTAGGCACGTTCTCTGAACTCAATCCGCAGTCGGGCTGGAAACAACATGGCATACTTCAGTCCCCGTTCCCTCAGGCGACGCTTCACTCCGAGAAACCCAGACCGTTGTCGTTGCACTTGAGGAGTGAAATCAGGATAGATGGAGATAGAGTTATTGTCATATTTCAATGGGCCGTGTTTACGGGCGGCCTGCAGGATAGCGTCTCTGTCTCGGTAGTGAAATAGCCTTGCAATGATAGGCCTCGGCGGGCCTCCCGGTTTCACTTGTCCTCCTGGGAAACGATAGGCACGCTCAACGGCAAAGAACTTACTGAGTCCAACCGGAGCAAGTTTAGCAACAATAAGTTCTTCGACCAATAGGTCGGCCGAGGCAGCACCATCACTCTCCGGCACTCCAACTAGGCGTATGTTGTTCCGCCTGGCCCTGTTGTCGTAGTCCTCCATACGTTTAAGCAGCAGATCATGCGAGGAACGCAGATTCCCAATCTCAGACTGCGCCTCAGCCATGTCAGTCACCAGGCTCGACGCCTTCAGGTCTAGTGCCTTCACTCTCTCGTTCGTTTTGGCTAGATCGGCTCGAATAAGAGTAACATCCACAGCCACCGTGTCTATCTTGAACACGATGGCTTCGTATTGCTGACTCATATCGGCCTTAAGTCCAGAGATGGCAGCCAATAGGTCTTGGAGCGACACTTCAGAGGAAGACGACATGTCCGTTTGAGGTCCTTCAGCGCCCACGCTGGTGACACCGGGGGAGCCTCTCGGCTGGGTGTAGCGTTCGATCATATTAGACTGGATCGACCCCCCCCGGGTTACAGTCTTCCTGCGCTTTTCGACCTCGGGTTTTGTCGCCATGTTGCAGTCGGTGATGGCCGAGAACCCAAAGGGACAGTGGGACGGAGAAGAGTCCAGAACTCCGAAATGCAGTCCGGAGAGGGAATACCGCAGGCCTCCTTGCCAGCCCAAGGATGGAAAGTGTGCTCTGTGAGGGCAGCAGGCGAAGACAGAGTAGGAGGAGACAGAGACAATGAGGCCGGCAACCGAAAGTGGAAGTGGTACACCACCGGTGGGCCAGATGCCAGGCAGCCGTTGTTGTTGCATTACAGCTCGGCCATAGTAGGCAGCCGAGACCCCGGTTGCGTCCGTGGGCAGGCCAGAGAGTTGAAGACGACAGAAAAATGGTCCCCGAGGTCCGATTTCGACCAAAAAAGAACCGCCAGCATCAGTGAGAGTAGCACTTCAAAAGCCCGTCGAAGTGATCAGGATAATTGCAGGATATATAAAGAAGGGCGGCGCGGGTCTCGGGAGCTCTCTGCTCACGCGACCATCTTGGATGCCCGCGTAGCTCCTCCTCCGACAATTTCCTTTTCTTGTGCTTCTTTTCTCTTCTCCCACTTTGCTGAGACCTCGACAGGTCTTATGGTGGTACTCCTCCATTTGTTTGTGTATATAAAGTTGACTTAGACATCTTAATAATGGGAGGTGGATTGCAAGGCTAAGGCCACAGGGGCGTATCAGCGAGGTTTTCATTATTGCTCAGAAAATTTAGCTGCATTTCCTGCGCTATTACCGCATTTTGCTGCTATCGCTGGATTTCTTATTGCCTTTGAAATAAGAGTTGATAATACCGCGATAACACAGCAATGAAAGCCAGCGATAGAAACAATGCACTACGCGTGCTCTGCGATATTTATCGTAGTTTGTTGATAATATGCCGCCATCACTTTTAATAAATGATTATTAGTGCTGTGCTATAATCTGTCCAATACTCCAATAGTCCAAGCTTCCAAGTGTTAAAGAAATAAACTTTTGGTAATTTTGAATAGCGTGCACTTTCCACCTTTGCAGATCTGTCAGGTACAATGCATCAGCGGCCGACTAGTGCTAGTGTCCGCATCACTACACTAGACAGACCCTCCAGGATTTCGCTATTTCGCGACTTCACGGTTTGCCGCGAAATCAGCACTTTTGTAAAAATGCCGCTATTTTAACAAAAGTGAGCCGAAATCCAGACATACCCATTTCGCTGTAAACGTGTCTCAAGCACACAACTTTATAAATGGCCTGAACATAAAATGGAACCATTATTAATATAGGCTACAAAGAATTACAAGCCCTACAATGCAATGCGACGTTCCGAGCTTCACAAAAAGGCAGCAGCTACTGCTATTCACACAGGGTGCATACACACATTTCTCCGGCTGGAGTCTTAAAGCGAAACCGCGGCTCAGCTGCTAACTCGCCCCTGCAGGCCTCGCTGTTCATTGTCCTCATTGAAGCGCCCGCCGCTCTTAATAGAGCTGGGCCAGGATTGGTGGAAAGAGGTGGGCTGGCAAACGAGCAGCTGTTGCTGCACTTTTCGGCTGTATCGAGGAAGTGACAAGAAGGCACAAGACCTGTGCTGGGAACAGGGTAAGGAACGGCTCTTGCAGCTTCTGCTGACATAGAGCCACATGGCTGGCACAGCATGTTCTTCTGTACCTCATTTATAACCTCTCATATAATCTTATCTGAGGACATGTGGAAAGGGGATATTGACAAATCCATAACCATGCCGGCTGCATCTTACAAGAATTACAGCGGCAGCTGCTGCCAAGTTTGTATTATTGTGCCAGGCAGCCTTCAGCTGCCGCAAGACCCCTTTTGTCAGCAAATGATGAAGCTGCAGGCAGTGGCAAATGCATGACATGGAGTGAGCCAGCAATGTAGCCCACGTCATTGAGTTTTGTGGTGGGAAAGTAATAATAAGCAATACATAGGTGTGAGGATTCCACAATTGAAATCAGGACATTTTGATGTTGAAATGCGGTAGAAATCGAAATGTAAGGGGGCCATATATAAACTTTGTAGGGTAATAGTTGTAACATTCTTTCTTTCTGTCTTCTTTTATTCTTAAAGGAAATGATGATGTTATGTGTTATGTTATGTTAAAAAAAATTATACCGCGCACGTACACCGAGACGGTTTCTTGGCGCTCATAACAGACATAACAAACTAAGGCAGGGAGCATTACTCAAAGGCCAACTTAAAAAGGTGAGTTTTCAGGGTTTTTTGGAACAATTCGTAGGTGGGGCAGTGACGAAAGGAAGCAGGGAGGGAATTCCAAAAAGTGGGACCTAGAAAAGAAAACCGGAGGCCGCCGTGTTTTTTTCGACGGATCAGTGGAATGCAGAGAAGATTATCGGCAGAAGATCGAAGGTTGCGGGATGGGAGGTATCGCTTGAGTTTAGAAGAAATGAACTCAGGGGCGTGGTTGTGAAGGGATTTGAATAAGGTGCAACCGAGTTTAAAGGAGCACCGTTTGGCCACAGGGAGCCAATGAAGGCTCTTCAGGAGGGGGGAAACATGCTGATGTTTGGGTTGACGAAACACCAGGCGAGCAGCCTGGTTCTGAATTAGCTGGAGTTTTTGAAGCTGGTAGGCGGGAATCCCCGCATACAGGATGTTAGAGAAGTCAACCCTGGAGATGACCAAGGCCAAGATGGTTAGAATGAGTGCCTCCCTGGTTAAGAATCTACAGATCTTGCGAATCCTGAGCAGCTGGAAAAAGCAGGATGATGTGACTGCAGAGATCTGAGGTTTCATAGATAGATCCTCCGAGATGATCACTCCTAAGCTTTTCACAGTACTGACTGGGCGAGGGGGGGCGCCAAGGGAAGGTGGCCAAAAGTTGTCATCCCAAGGGTTGGTGGGGCCGCCCACCAGGACGAGTTCCGTTTTGGATGGATTCAACTTGAGTTGGCTATGAGCCATCCAGTCAGAGATGAGTAGCATTGTGGTTTGGATGTTAAGACGGGAGGTGGGGGAAGTGTCCAGGGGAAAAATCAGTTGCAGATCATCTGCATAGTTATATATGGTGGCTGGGGAGTGACGAAGGGATGCCAGGAGTGGTTGCATATATAAGTTGAAGAGAAGCGGGGAAAGGGCTGAGCCTTGGGGAACACCACAGGTGAGGGGGGAGAAAGGGGCGGAGAAAGTGGAGAGGTGGACAGCCTGAGAGCGGCCTTGTAAGAAGGATCAAACCCAATCAAGGGGGACCCCACGGATCCCGGCGCTGTTGACATGGTCGATCAAGATGGTGTGATCGACCGTGTCAAAAGCCGCCGACAGATCTAGCAAGACAAGAGCCTGGGGGATGTTATTGTCTGCACCGGTTCTGAGAGTGTCCATTACTGCCGCAATCACCGTCTCTGTGGAATGTAGTGGGCGAAAGCCCGCCTGATGAGGGTCCAGGAAAGAGGAAGTTTCCATAAAGGAGCTGAGGCACTTGGTTACATATGTCTCCAAGATCTTTCCCAGAAAGGGGAGGAGAGAGATAGGTCTATAATTACTCATCACAAGAGGGTCTGCGCTAGGCTTCTTCAAGATGGGTAACACTATGGCCTGCTTAAAAGCCTCAGGAACAACCCCTGATGTCAACGAGGAGTTGAGAAGGGCCAGGGCAGGATCGGGGCAGAGCCTAAAGATTTCTTTAAAAATGTGAGGAGGGCAGCAGTCCCTGGGGGAGCCAGAGCTAACTTTATGGAGAAGACTGTGAAATTCAGTGATAGAAATAGGAGGGAAGGTGTAGAAGTTCTGGACATTTTCGGAAGGGAGAGGGAAAGAATTGGAGGGAGAGGGTGGGGAGATGTTGTTTTTAATTGTGAAGATCTTGTCTTGGAAAAAGGAGTTGAGCTCATCACACAGAGCCTGGGTGGGAGCAGGCGGGAGGGTGATGCGATCAGGGAGGGAGAGCTCATTGACGATTGAAAAGATGTCCTTAGCTTTTGAAGCCGACTCCAGAATCTTGCATGAAAAGTAAGAAGTCTTAGCCTCAAGAATAGAAGATTTATATTTACTTAGTAAAGTAGTAAATTCAGTCTTGAGTACAGGGTCGTACTTCTGGCGCCAGCGACGTTCAGCCTGGCGAAGGGCCAGTTTATCAAGTTTAAGCTGGTCCGTGAACCATCGCTGGGCGTCATGGGGGCGAGAGATTTTAATGGACTTGAGAGGGGCTACGACATCGGCAGCTGCCTTCAGCCAGAGCTCAAGAGTGGAGGCTTGGTGGGATACGGATTCAAGAGCAGGGGGAGTTGAGGCTGCCAAGAGAGAATGGAAAGTAGTCATATTGGCGTTTTTCCAGTTACGGGCCATAATGCCAACAGGGCGCGGAGGACGGTGAAAGCTGGGCAGGTTGACAGAAAAGGAGACAAGATAATGGTCGGACCAGGTACAAGGGGTGATTAGTGGAGGCGAAGAGTCAAGATTGGCCAGCCAGACCTGGTCGAGTATATGGCCCTTGCAGTGAGTGGGAGTGGAGATCAACTGCTGATAATTCAGGCTGGTAAGAGTTTCCGTAAACAGTTCTGACAATCGGCTCTCTTGGGGATCAGAAGGCCAATAGTTAAAATCACCCAGAAAAAGAATTCTGGAGTGATTTATAAGAAGCTGGGAAAGGAGTTCCCCGACTGAAAGAGCAAAGGAGGGCATATAGGTAGGGGATCTGTACATGAGGACACAGACAAGGGAGGTAGAGGATGAGCGAAGCAGAATAACAAGGGTTTGAGAGTGAGGGATAGGGGTGCAATCTAGGATGGAAAAGGCGTGTTCTTTGCGGACAATGGCTGCGACCCCACCGCCAACTTGCCCTCCGGGCCGATTTACATGCAGGATATAGTAGCCGTTGGGAAGAGCGGCTAGGATATCGGGTACAGAGTCTTCTGTCAGCCAGGTCTCTGACAGAAAGAGAATGTCTGCGTTAGTGTCATCTAATAGGTGGAAGATCTCAAGTTGATGTCTCACCATGGAGCGCGTATTGAGGTAGAGGATCTTAAGGGTAGCAATGGTAGGAATGGGGGAAGGGGAGTCAACGGAGGCGGGAAAGGGAACAGGGTCAGGCGAGGAAGGGAACGCCGTGCAAGGGAGGTTGGAAATACCGCAATCCTGGGCCCTCCTAAAGGCCTCAGGGGGCAGCGGATGATGATGAAATAAGGCACCATTCCAACGAGGGGCTCTTCACAGCTGTTCCTTTGTAAATTTCACTAGATTTAATTTTGAAAGTAAAATAGTGGATGATGTTTTATTTATTCTGGTATACGTCTGAAATCACTATTGTGCTTTAAATATTGCCAACTGAGCCACTCTTTCTGTTATCAGCCTCAGAAGGTTGAAAGTCAGAGTCAACAATGTAAGTGTTTTAACTTGTTGACCCCTCTGGTTACTTAGAGATCTTGTTCTTAGGTACAAAAACCCCAATGAGATGATGCTTTGTCAAACTCTGAACAATTGTATTTTTTTACTCTGAATGATCGTTGTAACGTAAGTACAAAGACAGTGTAATATGCCGTCACTGTCATTCTGTTTGAGCAGGCATATCACTTCTGGAGCATGCATGCGGTGTTGTGGGGACTAGCCTTGAAATCCAAAAATACTGTTCCATGACCCAGACGAATGGGCAGTACAACCTGAGAAGAAGGGGTTCATTTTGTGTAGTAAAATGAAGTCTTGTTGCATAAAAGAGTTTGAAGACACAATCATATTTCCCTCGGTAGGTCATCTGCTCAATATGAACTTACTACACTTTTCTGATTTTATTCCAAGCCTTTTGTATTAGTCATTTGATGTGTGCTAGATAAGGCCGGTAGAGGTAGGGCAGAGTCTGTCACATGTCAGACAGAACCTGACACTGACCGCCTCCTCAGCTCGAATAGACTTGCGAAGCCATTGGCCGCGACCTTACATTCTTAAGATGGCCTTTTAAGTCCTCTGCAGCTGAGACTCTGCTCCATTCAAAATTTAGTTTACGAGGCTCTTCTGTCTATAAAACCCTAAGTGAAGCTTGTTCTGTTGCGATAGGACGTGTCAAGCACAATATTTTACCCTGCCAAAAAAGGAGTCACCATCCCAGAAAAATCAATACAAACGACAGCGTTAGAGACAGTGTAGAGACAGCTAGGAGTGTAAAAAACAAGCTGGTCCGTGAGCGACGGGGGGAGGGAAACTGAACGCGCGCGATACGCATGCTGCCAGCCTCCGGGGTCAGGAGATGTGCATGCGTACGGTATGCACATCTCCTGTCTGTACGCGTGCACATCTCCTGTCCGCGCGTGCCACCTCCTGTCTCGCTTCGGGACAGAAAGCAGCAGCAATAGAGTCTCATAGCTTCATGTTGTTAAATAACTCAAAAAACGAAGATATCTGTGTTTGTTGTAGGACAAATGGCCAAATAAAATGCCGCAAAATTGCCGCTAAATTTCCATATTTGTACTGCTAAATTTCCATTTTTGTGCCGCTAAGTTTGCTAATCCATGCCGCTATATTCTGGGGGGTCTGAGTAGAATGCATTATTCATTCAAACTATACCAACCCTGGGCCCTGATCACCCAGGCCACTGTATGAGGAGCCGCAATTAGGCAGCGAGCATACTGGCAGTAAGTGTGCTGTGGAGAGGATGCAGCCTGTCCCACTTGGCACAACCAACTTTGGATGATGCATGGAAAATATAACCACCCACCTCTTGCAAATCTGGCTGCTGTCCTTAGTGTAAAGCACTTTCTTCAACCAGCGCATGGTCATAAGCAAAATTAATTCCAGGCCTGGCTGGCAGACAGTGCCCCATGTGGATTCAAGGGCGGTGCTGTGCCTTCTGTTTTTTTCCGGCAATGCACCAGACTATGGGTTGCTTTGAGAGGTCAGTGGACAAGGTGCAAAATGTTTTCAACCTTGGAATCTGGTTGCTGGGGAATAATCACTGGCTCATCTCTCCCTTGGCTCTCCAGCCCTCTAAGTGTTGTTGTTGTGAACCTAAACCAACCATCTCGCCTCTGGTCACTAAGGCATTCCCCCCCCCCTCCTCACCATACCTCCAGGATTCTAAAGTTTGGGCCAGCGACGGTTTAGGTATGGCCCATGCTTCATTTTAATTGGCAACTTTTAGTTTCCTGTTTTTTTCTACTAAAAAATGAAGCCACAATTTTATTGTTCCATAATCTTTGCAAGCCCTTTTAAAGGTGATTTACTCTACGCCTTTATGTTAGTTTATGGGAGCAAAGTTGATTGTTACATTATTTATTTATTTTCCTACTTCATGCCCCTGGAATTCTGGAGTTGTGGCCATTCAGGTAGAACACTGCTGCATTGCTCATCCAGCCCAGAAAGGAAAGCTGCACTGTTTGCAAGGGCTATGCCAGTCTCAGGACTTGTGCAAAAAGAACAATTGATGGACAAAATGCAGAACAATGTCATACATTCACCCCAGTACAGAGATCTGGGCCTAAATCCATCGTTTTCTGCTCACCATGCCATTCCAGTTTGGCCCCAGCCATATGCAAATCAGTCTTGACCCTGCGCCCAATGGGAACAGTCCAGACTGAACTGCCAGACCAGGTCCTCCCCGGACTGGAAGCAAGCAGCCTAGGACCGGTTTCGGGCCTTCATCCCTCATCAGCCAGGATAGCTTGACTCCAGTGGCATGGAGAGCAGGGGACCCACGTCTGGGCATTCCCGTCCCACTCGGGTGACAAATGCAAAAAGAACAATTGATGGACAGAATGCAGAACAATGTCATACATTCACCCCAGTACAGAGATCTTTGCCCAAATCCATCGTTGTTTTGCTCACCATGCCATTCCAGTGTGGACCCAGCCATATGCAAATCAGTCTTGACCCTGCGCCCAGCTCAAACTGCCAGGCCAGCATCCTGCTTGTTTCCAATCCAGAGAAGACCTGGCCTGGCAGTTCGGGCTGGACAGAAAGGGACATCGTGATTTTCTCAGCAGTAATCTTGGCTGGACTTTCAGAGGAACTCTGGAGGACTTTAGTCTATGGACCCGCTAACATCTAAAAAGGGCAGGCAGACCACCAAGTAGGTGAGCAGCGAATCCATCGAAAAAGTGACAGCAGGACCGTTACTGCCAAGATCTAAATCAGGTACTATATTTTTGCTCCATTTGTCACAGAAACAGTGCTGAAAATTGTATAAAAATACTTCATTTAAAAAATATTTTCTCGGAGTAGGGGTGGGGGGAAGAACCTGAAGACCCCTTATAAATGTCAGGCGTGCTTGCTTCACTCACTCAGTAGTGATAATTGATTTTGCATCCCACCGTTTACAAATTCCACCAGCTACCATGTTAAGTCACAGTTCTGAAAAACCAACTTTTAGAAAGTTGCCATTAGGTGCATGCTGCCTGTGTCCTGGGTCACATGACTGTGAATAGCTTGCAGTTGGCATTTGTATATTCATCCCGGACAGTGAGACACAGGGGGACTCATTGTTGGCAGGATGGGCCGGGCGGAGCTGTTCTTTCAGCACTCACACAAAGGAACCGGACACCAGTTGGAGCCTTGGCAAGGGAAGAAATCTCGAGAACCAGATGTGGGAGTAGCCAGGATGGCATCCCCACTGCAAAGGTTGGCACTAGGTATAACTATTTGTCCTCCTGAAATACCTCTTCAGTACACTCCTGGACCCGTGGACATTACAGAAGGACTGCTTGCTCCCAGAGGACTGCCCTACTGCTACCAGAGGACTGGCCTGCTTCTTGAGGCCTGCCTTGTTTCTCACAGGCCTGCCTTGCTGCTTGAGGCATGCCTTGCACACTCAGAAGGGAGTCTAGACTGGCTCCCTTCATCCCAGGATAACCTGAGTGATGCCAAGGGTCGGCTGGCTGACCTTCTGTTCTGAGCTATAGGGAAAGAACAAGCTCCAGAGCCCTATCTGCAACTGCCCAGCTGCAACTGGATCTATCTTGACCTAAAACTGGACCTGCCTGAGCCCAGCTAGCCTCTGCTAGAGGAAACCCCTGATCCCCAAGAGGTGCCTCCCCAGGTCCTGGATCCTTGGCCGGCATCAGAGTGCATTCCTCTTCAAGGAAGGGAGAAATGTTGAAGTTCAGGGCTCTTCGCGACCACCAATGGTTTAGTTCATGATGAGACTCTGCTGCTCGCGAGGGCTGCTAATATGAAGCTCTGGTAAACCCAACTCCTCATGCTACAGTGATCACTAGCGATGATGAGCAACCTTGAGATCTGCACTTCTTGTTACAACAACCACACGAAGCTCCAGTAGTGACCTTCTGCAATGCCTGACCGTATATTTGTGCTACAGCGGTGACCGTCTGCAGCCCCAGGGCTGCTCTTTGCGTCACAGCGACAATCTCAGAGATGGTCTCCCTGCTCCTCGATGTCTACTCCACTGTGACCAGAACTCTTTGCCCCAGACTTTGAGACTGTAACTTTTCCTGTGGTATTAACATGCTCCCTGTATCTGGGCAGAAAAAAGGAGTTCTGTAATCCTTCTCTGAGGAAGGATAGAAGTTAGATAATCACGACGAAACCAGTGAAAGCCAGGGTTAAAGAAAACAAACTGCAGAGGTGCATCAAAAGTCCTTTCCATGAGCGCCACTTACCTGGGAGAACACCGCATTGTTGCCGACCACCGCCAGTAGAGTCAGCTGGGCAGTCCTGCAGTCCCGGTTCCGGCTGAGAGCGGAGGTTGCCAGCCGGGACCCCAAGCCCCAGCATCCTTAGCGGCAGGAAACGCCGCGCACGCTATGCACGCCACTGCTAAGCACCAGAAGGTGCTTGAAAACAACGCAGGGCTCCCGCAGCACAGGACGCGCTCGGGCGTTTCCCAGTGGCGGGTCCGTCCGCACCCGTCAGAGACTGGAGGAGACTGGCCTGGGCCACCCCCTTTTCATCTGAGCTCTGCTGAACTGACATATTAAGGTGAACCTATTTGATCTCTGAAATGTATCATATCTCTCACCTATTTTTGGTTAAACGTGATCATAAGGAAGCGAGTAGGCCAGCCGGTTCTAAGGCCTGCCGTGACATGCATTGATAGCATGCTGGAATGAGCGGTTAGTATTATGAGTAATGAGATTGAACTGAACGAAAGGCGTCTCTCCCTCGGTTTGGGGGTACCCACTCACCCTCCACTTTCTACTTCGGACGCCAACACGAACATCAGCGCGCCAGCCAGTTCTCTCACCAGCTGTGCTGTTTCTGGTGGCGGCACTACATCTTAAGCTCCCTCCCCAGATATGGTTACATTAGACACTGCGGTGAGCACTGAGGCAATTGCTGGGGAAAAACGTAAAAGGAAGCCAGCTAAAGCGATAAGTTCTAAGAGGAAGCAGCCTATCTGCCCTTGCGTACCCCGCTCATCATTGAGCTCTCTGATACGTCCCTCCTTAAATTCTTTGACAGTTGCTGCCCAGGTGCCCACCCCAGTTATTGACTCTTGTCGCACTATTGGAACTCAGACTGAGTATGGCCTGCCCCTTTTTGAAAGTCAAGGCTGTAGTGAAGATGTTATTGGCTATATTGTGGACACCATCACTGAACGTGTTAAAGGTGCACTTGACAGTTTCCTCACCACTTTGAGAGAACATTTGCCCACGCCTCATCCTGAGATCCCAATAAGACTCTATCTGTTCAATTGGCTCTACTGCGACTATTGCCCCAGGAATGCCATCTATACCATCTAACAATATGTTAACCCGCACAAATACTCTGATTGGCGCGCCTACCCTGAACCCACCGATCATTTCTTGTGATATGTGTGATAAAATGAAGTTATGTTTCGTATTCGAGGGTAATGGTAATGGTGGAGAAAATGGTACCCCTGACAATGGTTGTGTAAATTGCTCACTTGCCAAGATTGTGACGTGTATTAAGCCAACTAACAGTATCCCCAATGTGGTTCGAATTAATACTCATGATGTGGGCAGCACACCACAAGAGGGTGGTCCTGACATTACTAGATTGTCAGACCCTATGGGTAGTAGGGAGGTGTTAACTTTATCACCAGAGGCTTGTCCCTATGTTGTGATCTTAGCCGGTGTGCCCCCATTAAGGTTAAATCAGACAGAATCATGGGAGCAATTACGCCACAAGAGTTTAGACTGACTGTCCAAACATAAAGGGTTTAGGACGTCATTCATTGACCATATTATCATGGTACAAAGAGTTGGTTGGGTGGGGCAGTCCCCAAAATGTATTAAAGGAGATTGCATTGTTATTTTAATTTTCACAGACCAACACTGGCTAAATCAATTTTATCAGCCAAGGAGGTTCACCCTAATTTAAACACCAGTATCTGGGCCTTGCCATTGGGGTACTTTAACAAACCTCCCCTGGAGGCATAACTTTTTGATCCACCTCTTACTGCACACCACCTCTACCTACATAACAGATTTTTGCCCCTATGTGGTTTGGATAGCCAGGATTGACTGTCTTCTCCCCGCCCAGAACATGAAGTAGTAGAGTCATCTCCCTCTTTTATTGTACTCCCACTGTGTGAACTCAATTATCCAGCAAACCCTAACGTTGAATCCACTCTCAAAATATTGAGCTGGAATGTGGCTGGTCTCGCGTCTAAAATGAACTTGCCTGCCTGGCTGGAGTTAGTCCACAAAGAAGACATTGTAATGTTCCAAGAGACCTGGGCCACTCGAGAGTTGTTTCTGGAGGAGTTTGAATGTTTTAATACCGCAGTCTCCATTCCAGATTTTGGAAGGCCAGCTGGAGGCCTCTCAATTTGGATTAAAACTAGGACAGGGGGCCGTGCCAGGGTGCTCACCACAAATAATGACAAATTTCAGGCTTTAATCTATAAACGGGGGACTTCGCTTATTCTAATTAATTTTTATAACAATGATTTTAAGAATGTTCCAAATATGAACTTTATTGATATGTTTAGTTTTATCTCAAATTTACAGACACCTAACCGTGGCATTAAATTTGTGGGTATTTCTTTAGGGGGCGATTTTAATGTTAAGCTTCCGAGAGATATTTACTCTGCCATTCAACCTACAAATATGGCATCATTATGTCATAGGGGGGCCCAATTACTAGATCTCCTAAGTATTAACAACTTTACAGATATAATGGAGCTATCAGAAGTGCTGACAAGAGCCGGCCATACAGAACCCACTTACAGAGGTAGGGGCTTGTCTTCTACCATTGACGATATTTTTATCACTGTCCCCTTGGAAAATGATGTGCTAAAAGCCAAGGTGATACCTACACTACAGGGGGATCACAACTAAGCATGAGCGGATTTTGCGGATTGGCAATCCGCGAATTTTGCGGATTTGCAGATTCGCAATCCGCAAAATCCGCGAATTCCCGCGAATTTGCGGATTTTTTTTTTTTTGTGTTCGCCCGTGTTTCTGCCAGTTCGCGAGGGTTTTTACAATTTCGCAATTTGCGAACTTACCTGTCGGGTCGCAAGTTTTGCGAACTTGTTGTTTCTACGTGTCCAGCCTGTTTGGGACACTCTTCTTCATCACTGCCACTCTCTGTCACCACTGCCACTCTCTGACTACTCATGCCACCCTCTGGCCCACCCATGCCACCCTCTGTTTCATCACTACACCCTCTGGTTGTCCAGTGTACATTATTTTCGGCAAAGCAAAGCACACCTTCCCTGCCTCAAGTGACCTGAATTAATTTGGGGCTGATTAATGTGTCACAGAATATTTTTTTAGCTGGCACCTGCTTCCTTAGTGCGCCCTGATTAGTGATCTTTTGCACTTGCTAAGTGCTTTCATTGTTGCAAAATTAGTTACAACACCTGCCCTGCCCCAACTGACAATAATGAATTAGGGGCTGATTAATGGATTTTAACTTCCAGCCTGGCTCCTGCTTGTCTCCCTTAGCTGTAATTCAGGACCTTTGTGGCATATTGTAACTATTCTGAGGTTCAGAGCAGGGTCACATAATAGTTTCAACTGGCAACTGAACTCTGGAGGGGCCCCTCAGGAAGCACTACAGGAAATGGCTACTAATGATGTGCCTGAACTTTTGAACCTGGTAAGTAGTTACTTTCAGTTTTGCCAAGATCGTATTTCTGCAATTTTGCACTTATTCGCGGGGCGCGAACTCACGCGAACAGTGCGAGCAGTGCGAGCAAAATCCGCTGCTCGCGGATTTGCGGATTTTGCGGGAAATTCGCAAATCTCGCGGATTGCGGATTTCCCGAAAATCCGCAAAATCCGCGAGCGGAACGGATTTTCCGCCCACGCCTAATCACAACCCTGTTAATCTAACCTTGAGCTCTGTATCTAGATCGAACTATGATATAGAGTGCGGTGTTAGAGATTTGTCCCCCTCCACTGACAATCTTAGATTGGTCTGGCGTGGGATAGACAACAAAGCCATATTTGGCAGGATGGTAAGCTCTCACCCCAAATTGATCAACACTTTTGTGTCGTTTAAAGAAAATAATCCAAAGGTAGTTGACGCCTTTTCACAACTTTGCGCAGGCGTCAAAACTTTGTTGTCTAGGCCGAATAAGAAAATTCCCCCGGACCCAGGTTGTTTTAATGCTGATTGCTCCTCCGCTAATAGAGCTCTTAGTAGGGCACTTGCTAACAATCCCAGAGATAGTTCCCTTATTAAATCACATAGATTATCTTATAAAAGAGCCATAGCAATTAGAAAGGAGGCAATCATAAGAGAGCATTGGGATAATCTTGAACGGGCCATGGCGTTAAAGAATGGCAAGGATTTTTGGTCGGTCGTTAAGGGCATGAAGTCCATAGGGAACCCTATGTCTGCTATTAGTTGCAATATCTCCAGGAAGTCCTGGGAAGCACATTTTAGCAAGATCTATTCTGCTCCGGTCTCACCCACAACTATTAGTGAGTACGCAACGACTACCAGGGTCCCGATTGACCTATCGGAAGTAGTGGAGGCCATCGATCAGAGTCTGGGAGGTAAAGCCCCAGGCCATGATGGTTTGCCCATTGATCTCATTAAAAGCTACCCTGATGTTTGGTCACCCCTATTGCTGAATGTTTTTAATAATTTAACCAATTCCCCCATACCCCATACTTGGTCCTCAGTATAATCGAGCCGATTTTTAAAAAGGAGGACTGGTCAAACCCAAGTTGTTACAGGCCGATCTCCCTGATTGATAATACGCTGAAAATCTTGGGGAGGGTCCTGTATAATAAGATCAGGTCCTGGGCTGAGGAGTGTCAGATCCTACATTCCTGTCAGTTGAGGTTCAGGAGTAACATCGGCACTGTTAAACAATGCCTTAACCTTAACTTGATTATTGGGAAATATAATGTAGCTAAGCAAACACCTATATATCTGACATTCATGGATCTTACGTCAGCTTTCGACTTTGTCAATAGGTCTCGGCTGTGGACTTCCCTTTTAAACTATGGTTTGGATGAGTCCCTCGTATTCTTTTTAACTTACCTGCATAAAGACCTACACGTCCGGGTGCACATCAGCAGGGACGGTGAGGTCTCAAAAGTTATTGAAGTTAATAGAGGGGTCAGGCAAGGGTGTGTCCTGGCCCCTCTTTTATTTATTCTGTATATTAACGATCTGAATAAGTCTTTGGTAACACTGACCCAAGACGTCTCACGCATTAATGGTAATATACTCCCCGCTTTGCTATATGCCGACGATGCGGTGCTGATAGGCTGCCCCCAAAAGCTCTCCGCATTCTGGTGCATTGTTTAGTGAACTTTATGGCTGCCCTAGATTTATGTACTAATTTAAAAATATCCTTTTTAATGGCGTGTGGGTCAAAGAAGCATTTTAAGTCATCGATAGTTTTAAATTCTAGTAGTTTACAGAGCACTCGCACTTTCCCATATCTTGGTCTGGTATTTGCCTCCAATGGATTGTGGGCGTACCATGTGGCTTATTGCAGAAGGAAGTTCACAAATTCGACTAATATGATACTTGGGTTATCAAAGCTGAGGAATAAAGAGGTGGTATCTGCCACTGCTAAAAATTTTAGACTCCAGTGTATACCTATTGCCACCTATGGTGCTGAAGTTTGGGGCCACATTAATAGTGGGAGCATCCAGGACGAGGAGAACAGATTTTGTCGCAAAATCCTGGGTGCACCTATTTCGGCCTCTAAATATGCTTGTCCTTGTGAACTCAACCTGCCATATGTTGAAGATTATATAAAGGCCCGCCCAGCATTATTCTGGCTGAGAGTTTGGAGAAACCCTGCGGCCCAACTAACTAAAGAGATAATATCAGACTGTCTGAAATGTGACAAGGGAATGAATATACCTTGGCAGGCCGCGGTACACAAAAGTTTAACTAGTGTGAACTGCAAACACCTATTTTCAAATCCTCTAGATCCTGGTACCACTAGTATTAAATCCCTTCAGGCAGCTCTTCATGCATCCTATAGGGATGCTAGATTGGATAAAGAGTGCAAGAAAGTGTTAGTTGCTAGATATATGTGCATTGAGAACGCCTCACGTGCACCCTCCAGCTACTTATTAAAACCGATTAGTCGCTGGGATAAGGGGTTACTTTTCAGGTTGAGGACTGACACCGTGAATTTTATGCTCTCATTTCCCACACGGTTTACCCCTAACCTTGACCACTTGCCATGTCCATGTAACATCCAACAGAAACAATCGATGTAGCACTTTTTAGGTTTCGACCTGGCCCAGGGCGAAAGCTTTTGTTTACAGTATGGAGGACTTGAACACTCCCCTTCTTCCATTGGCTAGCTCCATAAATGGAGGCTAGCCATTGGAAGACATCTTGTCAATTACTTTTTCACGGTCAGAACGCGATCATGGGCGTTTCTGACTCTTTTTTTTAAGCCCCGCCCCCTTGTTGCCGTGTGTCCCGGGCCGCGCTGTGATTGGCTGCCGCCCGGGACACCCCCGTGATGTCATTCCCCGGGCCGCGCTGTGATTGGCTGCCGGCCCGGGACCTGACTTGTTCCTGTTGCTACCAACAAAATGCCTTTCCTGTTATGGCAGGATCATTACACTTGCAGAAAAACGCACTGTAGAGCATTAAAAAGTCCAGCAAACAGGAAACACAGAGTTCACATCTTTCAACAATATTGTTTCTCTAAAGAATCGAATCACTTGCAATACATTCCTGATGCACAGAAATAATACCACCAGTCATGAACCTGAATATCTGCCTTGAACTAGTGTTAAAAATAAGGACAGATACAAGGTGGACGGACGTGTCCCTCGTCAGAGGGAGGAGTGGGTGACTTTGTTGTGAGAGATTGTCTTCGGTACGATGTCATTTGTGCGCGTGGACACTTGGGAAACGATGTTGGCCTGAAGAGTGACGTACTATATAACACCAGACTTCAGTCACGAAAAACTGAATGTTACAACAGGGACGAAATTAACAACTGCTTGCAAATAGCAGCGACTGTAAATTCGAAATTACATTTTGACAAACAAACATGGCAGACGGCGGGCATGGCAGTGCACTAAACTCACTCCGTAAACAGACTGAAGAGGCCGAGCGCAGAATGACCGGATCTGGTGGAACGTGGCTGTTTTGGCTCCGGCGTTCCGAAGGACTCGTATCAGGGGCAGGATACAGCTGCCCTCTGACTAAACTCACGTTCAGTGAATAAACGCTAATCCGACCACCACGCGTCACCAGACACCTGTTTCCTGTTTTCATTCGTCCTCAGATAGCCAAACTATTCCTTTCACCTGTAGACTGCTTGAGAATTGGACGCAACCAAAAATGCTTTTTAGGTATCACCCCCTTTTGGCGTTCACATCTTCGTTACCTCAGGTGAATTACATTTAGAATTTCTAAGACAGCATCCTCCGTCCCAAAAAGTAAAAGTGGGAAGAGCAGATCGTTTTTCATGTTATTGTACACACAATGCCATATAAATACTTATATCCTGCATGTTTTGGTCTTCGCGCCGATGACTAACTTTCTTCTTGACTCCTAATGAAGTGCATTTCCTCCCCGAGCAGCACCGGGGGCCCTCCGAGAGTGCTGTTGATTGATTCATAAAGCAGCCGCGTTCACAAATAAGAAAGGGTGGTGCACCCCTCAAAATGGGCTCCGCCGAGTGAAACTGACCAAGAACGTCACTAGCAATTTTTCAATAGAAAGGGGGCAATGTCAAGACAGACACTTTAGAAAGGTCACTGGTCACACTCGGGTCACGGTGTTAACTGCTGCAATGAGTCATGTAAAAAAGATACAAAGGTGCCCAGATATAGTAAATATCCATATTAGGAAAAGAGTATGACAAGGGATCCATGTAATGTTTAGAGACTGTGTGGGTTAGATGACTTGCATGTATGTGATGGCATATGATATGTGAGATGGAAAGCTGCAGAACCCGGTGAGATGGATGGCGACGTGGCTGTAGTTATGACCACTGAAAGGAACCAGGAACTGATCCCAGTGTGGGTAGCACTATACCTGTGACGGTTGCCAAGATAAATCAAACATTCATCAATGCATTTAAATTAATATACACAAAGTACACCTTCAATTCTCTTTTCAGCTGTGTATTAACCATGTATTTGAAAATACAAATGCAAAAATGATAAATACAGGATGTGTGTGGATATCGTTTCCTCCTTCATTAACACAATGTTCAAAAACAAATTCAAATTGACAATCCCACATTAACAATAGTCTTTACAGACATAAATATTATGATGCGCAGATATGTAGGAAATCAGCCCAATGCATTTCAGGACCCCGTGGTTCCTTCTTCAGTTAGACATCTGCCGCTCAACGTTTCAAAAATCCAAGTAGCAATGTATAGCGAAGGTTCAATGGTGTTAAAAGGAGTCCCTTGGTAGGTGAAAAAGGGTGTTGTCCTGCCGGTACGAGAGGAGATAAGGGAGTCAATAGGAACGCCAAAATCTGCATAGACGTCTTGCGCTAACTGGAAATAGTAGCTCCACCAACAATCCTCAAAACACGAGTGGAAAATTCCAAAGTATTATGACCAACATCTTGGAACTGTGGGTTCTTGAGAATGAAACTGTGGACAGCATTGAGCTCACCCTGGAGCATGTTGCTTGCAATTAAATAAAAATAATAATTATATGTGTCCTGCAGTATGAACTCTTAATGGGCCTGGCTCTTAGGCTCAATCAGTTGATTGATACATTGCTGGAATTTTCCTGCAAATAGTGGATGGCCGAGATACTATCAAAAAGTATAGCATCAAAAATAAGTTTTCTTTTTCGCATGAACAATATTCATACTCCTATTAGGCTACTACTAACACTTGAGCAACAGTGCATGGTAAAGCTATATTTTAATATCTTATTGTAATATCACTTCTACTTTTACATCTTTAATATTAGCCACTAGAAGAGCAGATTGAAGTATTACAACAATATAAAAATCATTTTGTTCAGATTTCTGCTGGAATGCGTACACAATTTAAATGATTTATTAATGTTCTAAGAGAGTCTAACATGTCTAAAACTGCAGGCTCTCACCTGCATGGGTGTTACCCTCACTTGGACACTGTACCGTATTTTCACTATATACTATACAGACGATCCTTTTCGAGACACTGGATCAAATGGTTCATTTCCAATCTCACTGATGAGCCGCAGCAAAGCTAAAACCAGTCTGGAGTTGTCCTCACTTGGACCCTGTACCGTATTTTCACTATATACTATACTGACGATCATTTTCGAAACACTGGATAAAATGGTGCATTTTCAATCTCACTGATAAGCCGCAGCAAAGCTAAAACCAGTCTGGAGTTGTTTGTGTTCCCGCTCAGAGGTGCCTCGGCTTTGCATTTCAGACTGGACTATATCATGAGACATCTGTCACTTCATTAAGCAGCTGAAAAATGACAAATGTCTTTTACGAGTCCAGGCACAGTATTGCAGTTCTGGATTAGTTAAATAATATCCAAGCCAACCTGTAATGAATACAAACAACTCCTGACATGTATTTCTCTCTCATAAGAGATCAACAGAGAAGTATAGCTTTGTCTTGACACAAGAGGCACCCAGTGCAGGTCAAAAGCAAACATCCGCAAGTTCAGAGTGCCGCATAAATTATGCAAAACAGTTCTAGATCCTTTATAAAGCTCAAAACATCTCAGCGTAACTCCAATGGCCAGACGTAGATGGTGTTTTAGTGTTTTATTGAAATGCATTTAAACCGTTTTTAGGTTTCGGCTACCGTCGCACTGCGTAAGCAGTGGGCGGAGCCGAAATCTTATGTGTGTAGTATGGGGGCCTGAACACGCCCCTCTTCTCCATTGGCTGGCCTCGTAAATGCTGGCCAGCCATTGGAGGAGAGGAGCGTCACTCAGTTCAGGGCCCGCCTTGATGCGATTCGGGGGCGTTTCTGGGTCTTTTTTTAAGTTCCGCCCTCTCCTCTTCCCATTGGCTGGAATTTTACCTTCCAGCCAATGGGAAGGGGAGAGCACACCCCCGAATCCCTACAGGACGCTGTGCTTTCCGAGCAGCGTCTACCGAGGCATGAGGTAAGCCTCTGCCCCCCTGTTTGTGCCGTTGTTTCTTGTTAAATATTTAAACTATCCTGGAAATAACAAAAATTATACTATTATTATTATAATATTAAAATACAACACAGAGACCCGCATTGCATCCCGCCATTAGATTGTAAAAGTGCTGAGCTAATCTGTTATTTGCTGGGGGAATGTCGTCAACAGAAAATGACGGGGCCTTACGAGAGCGTGGTGGGCGTCTGCTGCGTAACTAAAAAAAAAATGCCCCCCCCTCTCCAGAATGTGACTAGAGGCCCCACATCTCACATGTATTTGTTTTTTTTTTAGGCAAGGGCTGGGCCACCGGAAACAGACCGGGGGCCCGAGCTACCTTGGTGGGTGTGTTGTCATTTCCACGTTCCCTATTAGGTCCCACGTGGGCCTCCTTCCATTTTATTTTCTGAGGAACATGGCGCATGTCCTTTAATATTGAGGTGTTTTGAGCTGCCCCAGACACTCGCTGCTAGAGAGGCCGCTTTGTCTGCTGGACTGACTAACATCATAGGTCAGCGGAACAAAAAGAAAGCATTCTGTGACGGCATTGGTTAAAGAACATCTGTCTTACTTCCTACATACTCTTGTAATATTACAAATGCGTAAGAAACAGACGCGAAACACTTAATAAAAAGAGCAAAACTCCCAGGTGCTGTTAAAAGAACGTGATCATCCTGTCTCGCTACAGCTCAGGTGCCTCCTGTATATGTGCTGACAGCGTGAGGCTCAGTGGAGAATCCAGCGTCCCTACTACCAGGATAGCTTGTTCTCTTCTGTGCCTGCTGCTATGATCCGCGATAATGTCACTGAATGGTGACATTATAGAGTTGATAAAATAAGTACCATTGGCTGGGGCATAAACAGCATACCGCGAAGCAAATGGGCAGAACTTTCTGCACCTTAAAAAAATAGCATATGCTCAAAACATATGATGGTCAGCAGATAAAGTAATGAAACGAATCTCTTCCAAGTGTTTCACCTTATTTTGCGAAATGTCTGTGTGCCCGCCCGCCCCCCTCCCGCTGTCCGTGTGCCCGTTAACCCGCCCCCCTCCCGCCCCCCCCTCCCACTGTCCGTGAGACAGTTCACCCGCCCCCCTCCCGCTGTCTGTCCCCCCTCCCGCTGTCCGTGTCTTTGTTCACCCCCCCCCTCTTGACTCCCGCGTCGGGCCCCTCCCGCTGTCCATGTCTTTGTTCGCCCCCCCTCCCCCCTCTTGACTCCCGCGTCGGGCCTCGCGCTTCCTTTTCCTCGCTGGCTGTGGACGAGGCATCATGAAGGCATCGGGGAACCTAAGGGCGCTTTTATTTTGATGGTGTTGTGCATGCTAAGGGTCGAGTAGTGTGTCTTTGAGTGTGGACCAACTTTTATGCTGACTGGAGTGTTCTCTCAGATGCCGGGGAGGGAAGGCGTCAGACCACGGTGTGTGCACGGGCGAGAAGTTTGCAGCATGGTGGCACACCATGAGCAGGCCAAGTGTGATAGCGTCTCTGATCAGCTACTGGCCTTGTATGTCGTGTGGCCTGCACTACGACATACTACTGCACTGCCTGCTGAAATACAAAATACATTTTTATCGTTAAGATTTTATTTATTTACTCTTAATGTTATGTACTCTTTACTAGAGGTTGGCGAAGCAAGAAAGTGATGCTGTGACCCATGCTAGAGAAAATTTGTATAGCGCTACATATACCCGGCGGTGTCTAGGCACTTAATCAGCTTGCTTATTGCAGTGTATGTATGGTGAGCCATGTCTATGCTTGGGCTTGCATTGTCCACCCCTAATCATACCCCCGCTGTCCGTTCCCGCCCGCCCGACCACTGTCCGTTCCCGCCCCCCCCCCCGAGGATATTGCACAAAGTCAAGCAGTAGCGATCCCCTGAGGCGGCTTGTGTCTTAGTGCAGTCTCCTTAGTCCAGCGCCTTGAGGTCATTTAGAAAGGACAAACAGTATCGATCCTCTTAAGAGAGTGTTTCCCTCTCCCGTCCCAATGCTGTAGCGCCCTGAGGTCACTGTGCAAGGAGAAGCAGTAGCGATTCTCTGAGGCGGCTTGTGTCTTAGGAATGCCTCTAATGCTTCAATGCCTTGAGCATTGCCAGGACAAGCAGTAGTGATCCTCTAAGACGGCTTGCTGTCCTGTCTTCCCCCGCCCCCCCACCCACTGTCCGTGTGCCCGATACCCCCTCCCGCTGTCCGTGTGCCCGTTCCCGCCCCCCCTCCCGCTGTCCATTCCCACCCGAGGATATTGCACAAGGTCAAGCAGTAGCGATCCCCTGAGGCGGCTTGTGTCTTAGTGCAGTCTCCTTAGTCCAGCGCCTTGAGGTCATTGTGAAAGGAGTGTTTCCATCTCCCGTCCCAATGCTGTAGCGCCCTGAGGTCACTGTGCAAGGAGATGCAGTAGCGATTCTCTGAGGCGGCTTGTGTCTTAGGAATGCCTCTAATGCTTCAATGCCTTGAGCATTGCCAGGACAAGCTGTAGTGATCCTCTAAGACGGCTTGTGATTTAGTACTATCTCCCCGCTCCAGCGCCTTGAAGACAATGTGCAAGAACAACCAGTTCCGACCCTACCAAGAATATTGTGCCTGACCGCTGCAGCCATGCTGTAGCGCCTGGAGGTCACTGTGCAAGGACAAGCAGTAGCAATCATCTTGAAATGCTTGCATTCCGCTGCTGTCACCGTGCTACAGCGCCGCGAGGTCTCCCTGCAAAAACAAGCAGTAGAGATCATGTCAGGGGGCGTGTGTGTTAGTGCTACCTCTCACGCTCCAGCACCTGGAGGTCACGGTGGAAGGACAAGAGGTAGACACAGTTTTAGGAGTCGTGTGGTGCTGCTGTCTCCTTTGCACCGGTCCTGTCACCCGTACCCCCGCGCCTGGGGGTCACCGTGCGAGAACGAGCAGTAGAAATCCCCACAAAACGATTATACCTGAGTGCTGACTCCCTTGATCCAGTTTCTTGCAGAAACTGTGTGAAGAGACGCACTAGCGTCCGACTCGGGAGGTTTGTGCCTCTGTGCAGTCTCCTTGCTCCAGCGCCTTGAGGTCACTGTAAACAACAAGAAGTGTCGATCCTCCCAGGAGGCTTGTGTCTGAGCGCTGTGTGCTGTGCTTCAGCGCATTGAGGACACTGCAAGGACACACAATATCGATCCTTTCAAGAGATTGTGTCTACAGGTAGTTCCCATGCTCCAGCGCCTTGAGAACACTCTCAGAGGACAGACACGAGCGATTCTCTCAAGTGTCTGGTGTCTGAATGCTGCTTCCCGTGCGACAGAGTCCAGCGCCTTGAGGACACTGCACAAGGACAAACAAACAGCGTTGATCCTTTCAAGAACTTGTGTCTGCGAGCAGGCTGCCTTGCTCCAGCGACCTCAGAACACCCTCTGAGGACAAGCACGAGCGGTCCTCTCTAGAGGCTGGTGTCCCGTCGCATCTTCTGTCCAGCGTCTTGAGGTTCGTGCGAAAGGGACAGTCACTAGCAATCCTTCCAAGAGGCTTGATACTGATCTAATCCTCGCTCCGGCGCCTTGAGATTACAGGGCGATGCTCTCAGGTGAGTGTACATCGGTGTATCTCCTTGCCTCAGCGCCTTGTGCACAAGCAGTAACTATTCTCTGAAGATACTTGCATCCGAGAGTTGTCTCCCTTGCTTGCCCCAGCGCAGCGTGTGGGGGGGGGGCTCTGTGTGGGTGTGTGAGGGGGGCTCTGTGTGGGGGGGCTCTCTGTGTGTGTGTGGCATTTGCGAGAGATTAAGCTATTGGCATTGTAAATGACAATGCCATTTATTTATCTGTTTTCCAAACCAACACATAAATAAAAATGTTGTAATTTACAATGCAAATAGCTCTAACTTTTGCAAAGGCGAAACCGTTGCATTGTAAATGCTTGTTATTTTTCTGCTGTTATTACTCTATACTTACTAAAAAGTTTTTACTTCCGTATTTTCAAGCCTTACCGGAGACTGACTATAAGGCTGCATATGGGAAGGTCCTTGCTTTAAAGGACGATGAGCTAACCTTTCGGGTTGGCTCCTTTCTGAAGACGGCGGTGCGCACTCATAATTCCATGTGCTCCTGCTGAAATATTGCACTTGATCTTGTTGTCTAAACCTGTAAGCTATATGCTATTTTAAATAATTTTGCACTTTTACTTATTTGTGTACTGTATTACTGGAGGACTAATTTTAATCCCAATTTTACTGGATATTTTAATTGTTCCTTTGTTGTTGAATTTTTCTTTTCCTTGAATATGCTGCTGCTTGTCTGTACTTTTATGAATATGTATTGGTATCCGAATAAAATGTATACTGACTGACTGACTAATATTCAAAATCAGAGTAAAGAGGTTATGCTCCAGGGGTGGGACAAACAAGATAGACAAAGAAATCCACTTAATAAAATGTAAGGAAATAAGAGGGGCAATAAAGGCAGCCAATGGAAGCAGTGAGTGGGCTCTAAGCTAAACATAGGTTTTTGGTATAGCACACAATATATATTTTGCAACCAAATCACTATCTACCTTCCCTTCCCTGACATGATCATGCTGGAAACCTTGCTGAAGGGACAGATGAGGCTGAAAGTCTCAACCATCTCTTTCAGCTCTGTAAAAGCACTGCCCTCTGTTGAACCGGCCCATTTTTGCTCGGTACCCCTCAGATTTTTTGTCTCTGTTGATGAATTTGCTTCTTTTAGCATTACGACTCTGTGCACTTTATCACTGTTAACCAGTGCTAACGTGATTGTGCTCCATTCCTAAAACATGATAAAAGTGGCCTAAACCTAATTGCCACATGTATTTACTTGTAATTCCCTAGTAAATGGACCTACATTTACACAGGGCCTGTCAATTAAATGCTGCCAGTGAGCCTACACCACTCATTGTGCCACCACTTAAGTAGCCCTTTAAAACAAGTCTCGGGACTCTTTGAACTTGTGAATTTCCCCCGGTCTATTACGAATATATTATGGTGAGTGGTCCTTTGTTCTTTTAGGCTCTATACTTACCTAACACCTTGAAATTCAATATATCCAGTTATACTGTTTGGATTTTTGTCATTCTGATATCAATGTATTCGTTAAAATGTACTCTATTTTTCTAATTTGGTATGGGATTTTCCTTGTGTTGTGTTTCCACTTTATTACTGTTTGTGTGCAACATAAATTGCCTCCAAGTTCAGCCTGTTTGCTTTTGGATGGTTAAGCACAGGTTAATTTAGTGACTTTTGTGGTTCACCCTGACAAGGATTATGGTTGTTGCCTGAGTAGGGTTATGAACGTCTCAATCAATAATCCATTTTTTTCACCCTCTTACAGTAGATTGGAAATCTGTGCTTCTACCTATGCATTACACCTGCTGATGCAGGATGCAGAGTTGTCAGAGGCGGTTGTGCAGCAACTTTTGTGCTTCAGAGCTGGTGAGCCGGGCCATTGCCTCATAAGTCAAGGACCCACCCCGATCACATAGATCTTTGCCCACATGCAAAGGAGCTGCCTACTTATTGCAAGAGAAAAGATAACATAGAGGGACTCACAATTCCTTAATGTTTCTTTTTTTTTTTTTTTATTTTATTTAAAATGTTTTACAGCATTTGTTCCCCTAAATCCTCCCCCCCCCCTGCACAGGACATGACGAAAGCAAAAAAAATGCAATCAAATTTCGATTTTCTAGGACATTTCTGCATCTCAGGTTACAATATTTCAACCTAGCAAATTATAATAGGTAACCAAGAGCATCAATCAAAACAGCTGGAAAAGAAAAAACGTGGAAAGAGGATCAAATAATAAACATAACCCCATGAATGCAGCGTAGTTAATATTCCTGATTTACATTGCACGCCCGCCTGAAAACCCTATAGAAGTTCTGTGTTTCCTGCCACCCTATTCTTCCAGTCTGTTATTGGTTTCCAAATCTGAAGACCAAGGGATCTGCCCTTCTTCCCTTTTCTAGCATATAGCGCTTTTTCCATGTTGTATATATACAAAAGCCTGGCCAACCATTGCTGCATAGTGGGGGCGAGCTTATCTCACCATGCCGAAGCTATACATAGACGAAATACGGCCATAGCTACAAACAGAAAGTTCTCCAGCTGTGGTTGCTCTCCAGTACCATCCAATCCCATTAATATTACTTCGGGTGTCATCGTTAACTTACAATTCAGAGATCTATCTAAAAACCCTTCAGTTTGTTTTATCAGGGGAGCCAGGTTGGGGCATTCGCAAAACATGTGCACTATGTCTCCCTCCTGGCTATCGCATCTTGGACATGTTATCCCTTGTGTACCCCCCACTGTGCAATTCTGGCTGGAGTATAGTATAACTTGTACAAGGTCTTATAGTGCTGGGCTTGCAATGAAGAAGAGCGGAGAACCTCATGTCCCATCTGTAATGACTTTTCAAAGATCCCCTCCGTAATCCCTAACGCATCCATCCATTTTGCTTCAAATTTACCCAAGTCGTCTCCCCTATGTGCTATAAGTTCGGCATAAAGTCTTTTTATCGTGCAGCCATGCCCCCCTTCTATTAATTGTAGTATTATATTATCTCCAAATCCTAAAGGGCCTCCTCTCTTTCCAGCCAATAAGCTTCTTATCTGTAGATACTTAAAAAACATTCTTGTACTGATCCCAAATTTTCTCTGTATCTCTGAGAATTGGCGAACTCCTAACGGGCCTATCAAATCCCCCATTCTTGTTACTCCTAACCGTCCCCATTCCTTGAAAACAGTATCAGCAAAGATCTCTGGGGGTAATGTGGGGTCATTCCCTAACCTAGTATATGCATGATATCTGCCCAGCCCAAAACTCTTTTTAAACGCCTTCCACACCTTATAAGCTGCCTCCAGAGTCTTGAATCTTGTCCTCTTAAAGTAGCTCGGTTCAGTGTATCTCAAAAACACATTCTGTGCCTCCTCGCCTAAAATCAAGCTGAAAATCTCTAATGAGCCGGTGTAGAATTCTACTTCCATCTCCGCCCCACCGGTGAGGCCCGTTATTTGCTGCAGCACTGCAGCCCAATAATAGAGTCTCAGATCCGGTAGTGCCCACCCCCCCCTCTCTCTTGGTAATGCCATAAATGTTAGTGCCCTTCTTGTTTTACCCTGTGACAAGATAAACCGGTTTATTATGAGCTCTATTCTGCTAAACAGAAGTGGACTAAAAAATAGAGGGATAGTTCTAAATAAATATAGAAATTTCGGGAGGAGATTCATTTTGATAAAATTTACCCTGCCAACTATGGACATGTGCAAATTATGTCCCCTATTCAAATCCTTCTTCGCTTTCGAAATGATAGGAGCGATATTTAAGTCCACCAGATTTCCCAGATCAGCGGTGATAGTTATTCCTAAGTAAACCCCCTCAGCCACCACCCGTGGATCTGTGCATGTTGCGTATGTATTCTTTATAATTTGTGTCTTAGTTTTATTTAGTGCATACCCAGCGACCCGCCCAAATTGCTCCGCCTCCTGCTCTATTTTGCTGATAGCCTCTGCCGGTGAGGGTGTGATGATCGCGATATCATCCGCGTATGCTAGTACCTTAATCGGTCCCATTTTAGTATCTAACGGCCTAATTCGATCATTTAGTTCCAATTTCTTAATTAATGGGTCTATGTAAAGTGCAAAGAGCAGGGGTGAGCACGGGCACCCCTGCCGTGTGCCCCGTGTAATTCTAAATGGGATAGTGCGGCCTGTATTCACCCTTACACACGCCGTTGGTCCTGCATATAAAGATTGTATCGATTTTATAAATCCTTCCCCGATTCTCCCTTTCCTTAGCACTGCCCACAGAAATTCCCACGCCACACGGTCGAAGGCCTTTTCGGCGTCTAATAACATGGCTGCCATTGGTTTCTCCTCCGCCCCTTGTACGTCAAATAGTGTGATCATCTTTCTAACATGCAATGCCGTTCCTCTATGTGGGATAAATCCATGCTGGTTAATGCTTACTAGTTGCACTATTACCCTAGCAAGTCTATTTGCTAATGTTTTAGAGAAGATTTTTAGGTCAGCATTAATCAATGTAATCGGGCGGTATGACCCGGGCTCTACGGGGGAAATCCCTTTTTTAAGGATTACGACAATATCTGCCCCTGCCCAGCTGGCTGGAATGGAATGCCCTGCCTGTGCCTCCCTAAGTGTCCTGACTAGCTCTGAGATTATTGAAGCAAAAAACACTTTGTAAAATTCCCCGGGTATCAGATCCGGCCCGGCAGCCTTGCCGGAAGGCAGACTGAGCATAGCCTCTTTAATTTCTTCTGCCTCTAAGCAAGTCTCGAGAGAGTCCCTGTCTACCTCCTGTAGGGTTTTACTTGGTATTTCTTGCAAATACCTCTGGATATCGGCAGGGTCTCTGTCCTGCTCCTTCTCATAAAGGTTACTATAGAACTTCCTAAAGACCTCGAGGATTCCTTCCCTATCTGATACCATATTGCCTCCGCCGTCTCTAATCTCTTTCATTTCACCTTTTGCCATCCTCTGTCTCGTGCGTGTTGCAAGTGTCCGCCCTACCCTTTCACTATATTCATAGCATTGTTCTCTCTTAGCATTGTATATTTTAGCTGATTTTATTGCTATACTCTCTTCTGCATCTGCTTTAGCCACCATGGTCTCTATTAGATATTGTTCCAGCTCCTGCCCCTCTGTGATGGCCTGTTCAAGTCTCTGCTCTGCTTTCAACAGATCACTGTTTACCTGATCTACCTTAGCTTTCTCCTTTTTCTGATTGGCTAGGCTAAAGCTCAACGTCTCACCTCGCACCCCGGCTTTAAAAGTATCCCAATCATTTCCTGAGTTAGTGCTCCCTCTGTTGATATCCCAAAAGCCCTTTATCCAGGCGTGCATGTGTGTAATATAGTCTATATCTATCAGAAGTTCTCTTTCAAATGTCCATGATTTAGCCTGACTTTTAAGCCCGCTACCCGTTATTGTCAATAATAGGGGATTATGATCGGACAAAATACGGGGTAGCCTTGTTATCATGAGGGTATTTGAAAGTAACCCAGAGGTAAAGAAGTAATCCAGACGGACACACTTCCTATGGGGGGCCGAGTAATAAGTAAAGCCGTCCTCACCCACTTTAAGCTCTTCCCAGACATCAATAAAGGCGTTGTTACTGGCCATACTTCGGATTGCTCTACAGACCCTCTTTTTCCTTCCTTGGTATAGTCCCCTATTATTCAGTCCCAAACCTGATGCCCCGTCGATGTTGAAATCGCCTGCGAGGATCACTCTTGGTGCCCAGGTAGCTAGTTCTATTCCTTAATGTTTCATAGAAGAACAATATCCAAGTCTATTCAGAGACAACCAGACCAATGTAAGGCCTCAGAGAGAGCAGGGGGGACCTGGAGGTCGCCAGAGGAGGGTACCACTAGCATCTACCCAGAGTCACAGCGTGGGAAGGATGAGCCACACCAAAAGACAGCTAGGATATTTCACTAGAGGTGGGTGAAAAGTAAAATGTTTTCTGATATTTGTTTTAATTGCTGCCTGTATTTACCTTTATTCACTTTTCCATCCCTTTGTCTGCATTTATCTGTGTTTATATATTTCTGCAGAGAAAAGAAGCTATTGCTGCACACCATTAAGCAGAAAATGCACTAGGTTAGGCTATGGAGCATTGACTATTGATTAATCTAATGAAGAAATACCTTTTATATTCTACAATTATGCCTCACCCTTTTGGCCATAAGAAGTTTCCCTTTTTTATTGGGTGCTTGGAGACTCGCAGACAATGTCTAAATGCATTTGCTGTTGAGTGGGCACAAACATTTTCTTTTTTAAAGCACTGTTCTGTAAATTAAATTCACACTATATCAAATAGCTGCTTGAAAAATAGTTTGGAGCTTTCTCACACACATTTGTCCAACATACGCATTATGCTATCTTACTGGCATTGAAACCTGTGACAATGAACTTACACATAGATCAAAGCAACAAACACTCAACTTCCGTAACTGTTTACGTGAGACATAAGTCTCAAACAGGCAGTTTACAATGTCCATGGCATTTGCTCAAATAATTGATCTACCAGCATATTTTTCACAATCCCTGTGTGTACAACACAAATATCTCAATGCTTTAATTTATAAGAAGGGCTTTAAAGATGTGCAAACAGTTTAGAATATGGGCCTCCCTTTTCCTCTTCATCTTCCCCGCACACCATCTTTATAGTCGTTATTACCAGAGCGTTTGTGGGGAAACCTCAGACTTGCAGTTCCCCACACTCAATCCCACTGGCTATGCTCCATTTTCCAAGGGGCCCCTTTACTCTTTCAAGGTCCCTCCACCAAACCTCACAGATCCCTTCACCCAAGAAGGCTGAGACACAATCCATCAATACTTGCTGCCTTATCAAAGGACTAGCCTGCATGCCAGAGCAACTGTCTCTGTCTGCTTAAACCTGTGCATTGCTGCAGATAAAGCCAGGTTTAACCTGCAGCATCTGCAGTTAAGTTTCAGCTTGAGTAAATACCACCACAGCCTATCTGCACACACTATTAACTCTGCACTAACAGGCACATATGAAGACTCCTAATTCTCAGCTTTAGAGCCAACTGGTGGTATGACTGGTAGCATTTCAACTTAAGCATGCCATCATCCAGGAGGTTAGGCAATCTAGAGAATCAGTGCTTGATAGCCACCTGGAGAGGACACCAATCATGAAGGTCCAACGGCAGCTCAACTTTAAACGTCTCACACCTGGTCCACCAGGCTAAGGTGTGGGGCATGGGCTCTCCAGCAGGTAAGGTAAACCCAATAGTGTCTTCCTGCTGATCAGATGAAACTTACTATAAAATGCCTACTGGTCATACCATCTTATCTGAAAGCACGAGTTATCAATCTGGGAATAGCTTCCAGATTGGATTATGATAATGCCTGGTATTTAGGAGTCCTTGCATCTTTCATCTTGAAGCTTTAAGGAGTCTTAACTATGGCAGACCGCCTGGCCAGCGATGCTCTAAATTTAATAGGAACTCAGAAGTCAACAAGCCCCTTCATTGGCTCCTTGTGGCTCTGCATAAAGGGTAAGGTACATAACTATGCCTACAGAGCTTTCTGGGTCACTGGCTCTAATGTCTTTAGGGAAAGGCTGATCAGATATGTACACAAAAGGGCTCTAAATGCTACCTGCTAGTACATATTCTTAAAAAGGTACGATACCAAGGAAAAGCCTTCTCTATCTTAGTTCCCCAGTTACCGTTGAAGAGTCACTCCTTTATGAATGAATTAGCTTTTTAGAAAGCTCTCAAGTGACATTTATTTTGTTAAGTCTCTTCTCTTGGTTCAGCCTCAAGTTTGATCTAAAGTGTGGAAGACCAAGAAGTCTTTTTGGCATATGTCCGGCTCTAGAAATGCTCTTACTTCACCAGCAAGATCCATAGACTGAACTCCTAAGAGAGCTACCTGTTAGGTGAGCTGGAAGCTGAATTGCTCTACAAACTGTGGTACATGAAGATGTGATAAGATAACTAAAAATGAGGGAAGTGGCTTCGGCACCCAATATGGCGGCTGTGATCTAGAGCTTCTCGTGCAGCTGCCTCGACTAAAGTCTGTCATCCGCTACCCAACAGGGAAGTTCTTGACCACCCCCGCTATGCTCGGTTGGGGGGGGGGACCAGAGAACTGGATTTCACCTGCTGCACTATGTTACCGGAGTGGGCCACGGAGCAGCAGGTGACCCGATGGCCTGGGACCTCCGTGGGGGTCGTCTCCCAACTTGAGGAATACCTCCCTTATCCCCCCTAAATCCTCCACAAGGATCAGCGTATTCGCTCCAGGAATACTCACTTCTTCCCACAGAAGAGAGAGGACTGGGTCAAGCATGGATCCAAGGGATATTGACCTTTACACCGCTGGCAGAGACGCTCCGCTCTCAGGCACACCAGACTGTTTTAGATCTAGAGTTGAGGGTGCCACTGGGTGTTCCTCACACTGCAAATACTACCTTGGAAGTTGCTGCTCTGGCGATTGAGAGAGGCATTGACACATTATCCTTCTGGTCTTGATCCCTATGCCTGCTTTGTTCTTTGTAAGCACTTCAGTTTTGTTATGGCTATTTTGTTACTGACATACTGTCATGATATGTGAATTCTTGCTATGGGTGCCAGACTCCTTATAGAGGGTGCTGTTAGGCGCCTTCGGGCAGCTCTAGGCCCTGATGATTTTTGATATGTTAGGAGGTTGGGGCACAGATGCTTCGGAGGTGGAAGTATGGGTTGGGGGGGAGTTGGGGAGGGGAAGCTATTCTGGATGTTTTCTTTATTCCTTTAGATTAGACCACCTCTCTCGCAGACACGTCTCTTACACACCACGCACATGAGTGTACGCACATGGCCCCACATGTTTTTCCCATGGTTGAGTCTCACTTGACCCCTAGGTTGCTCCATATGAGATTGACGCCCTCATTGCCTTTTCCCCCTGCTGATGTCAGTTAAGATTCTTTCTTGGAATGTTAACCGCCAGTTGGATTGCATCAAGCGATTGGCTGTTCTTCGATATGGGAAAAGATTCCGTTCTGAGGTGCTTATGCTTCAGGGAACCCACCTGATGGCCACCCACTGCCCCTCCTGGGTCGCTTTGGCTACAATAGAGGGTTCCACGTTGGGTTTTCCCGGGGCTCCTGAGGATTTCACATCCTACTACAGAATAGGTTTCTGTTGGTAGTTGCGGCCTCGCATGAAGATTCCCAGTGTCGGCACGTGGTTATTAAAAGTCGACTAAAAGGTAGTCATCACAATTTTTTATCGGTCTATGTCCAATCGCACCAGCACCAATCAACGATGTAGACCCTTCTGGCACTTCTGCTAACCCTCCCTCATGGGGTCACATTGATAGAAGGGGACTTTAATGCTGTTCTGAACACCGCCTGTGATATCTCTGACCCTCCCCGACTGACTCCTCAAGCACAGGCCTGGCAGCTTACCCTGTGAGCGAACTTGATGGGGCTCTGTGATGCAAGGCGCACATGACACCCCCATGAGCCTGAATAAACATGGCGGCCCACATAACCAAGTCATGCATTAATCAGGTCTGGCTCCCAGCACCAGATATCCTCCAGCTCGTTTACATTGGGATCCTTCTTAGGGAAATATTAGATCATTCCCCCTCCTAATTATGTTTGTATCTCCCACAGTGGCCTGCGACCCCTGTGGCGTATCAATGCCTGGTATTTCTTTAACCAGGATTGTTCGGACTATGTAGAAACTGACATTTGCTTGTATTTTGAAACAAATGGAGGCACAGTGGCCTCAGTTGGCACTCTCTGGGCAGCCAGTAAATCTACCCTCCGGAGTCTGGTTAAGGGGTATGTCCTGGGTGCTGAGGTACGCAAGCTG
This sequence comes from Lissotriton vulgaris, assembly GCF_964263255.1. Lineage (NCBI taxonomy): Eukaryota > Metazoa > Chordata > Amphibia > Caudata > Salamandridae > Lissotriton > Lissotriton vulgaris. The sequence goes on from NC_141699.1 coordinate 700,001,396, forward strand.
TCATAAACAATGGCCTAGAGACCCAGAGTCTTGCCCTGAAACAGCAGAAAAGCTGATGGGCCTCAGCTGACCTAGACTGTAAATTGGCACTGGCGAGGTCTAAACTGCGTTGGATTTCCATGGAAGAGGCCAGACAGTGTTGGAGGGCATCGACGCAAACTGTGTACGAACAAGGGGACAAATCCGGGAAACTCCTGTACTGGCTGGTCACTAGGGATGCAGCTTCTAGAGTTGTGCCCTCGATTTGAGAAGCTTTGGCTACCTACATGAATGGGCTCCGGAGGTGGCACAAGTATTTGCACACTACTATCGGGGGCAATATGTGAAGACACCCAGGCCTCCATGGGAAATCATGAACCAGATTCTGTAGAATATTACTTTGCCCTCAATCCCTCAGTCCCTGGTGCAGCAGCTTGATCGACCAATTGGAGTTGAGGAGATCAGCGAAGCGCTGCCTGCCATGGGCCCTGGAAACCCCCGGGTCCTGATGTATTTCCGATTGAGTGCCTCAAGCGACTTTGAACTCTCCTACTCACCCATCTCCTGGTGTACTATGCAGAGGCGGCAAAGTGGGGGATTTCCCCCGGAGTGGGATATGGCAACTATTGTTGTAATTCCCAAACTGAGTCAGCTACTATATCGGTATTCTTCGTACAGGCTCATCTCCCTCATGTACATGGACATTAGGGTATTTGTAAAGATCTTCACTGCTCGGCTTAGCCATGCCCTGCCCTACTTAATTCACCCGGACCAATGTGGATTAATTGCACACAAGAGCCCAGGTGATCATCTCTCTGGCCCCCTGCTTTCAAGGCCCTGCGGGTCTGCTTTTAATAAATTTCAAGAAGCCCTTCGATACTGTTGATTGGTCCTTCTTAGATATGGCGCTACAAAGGGTGGGACTAGGACCTCACTTTTGTATGCTTGTTGGCCCTCCTTTAAGCAAACCCATCTGTCCAGGTTTGCTTTAATGGGACCGTTTCACCTCACTTCCTGATTTGTAGAGGCATGTGCCAGGGTTGCCCCCCCCCCTTTTATTCTCTCTAGCGAATGAGCCCCTAGCATGATTCATTCTATGCAACGTGCGGATACAGGGGTGGTCCTGGAATGGGGGACCGGAAGAGCTCATAGCACTACATGTTGATGACATTCTGGTATTCCTGGGGTACCTGCCAACCTTGAGTCCGTGTGCCTGGAAATCCTACGTCTACACGGGGAGGCCTCCGACTCGGGGTTAATGACCCTAAATCCCTATTGGTACCTATTGCTAGAGTTGAGAGCTGCTGCTCCTTGCAAGCCGCTATCCTGAGACGCCATCTCTCCTGTAAATACTTAGGCATCTATGTTTTCAGACTCCCGGGCATAGCCTGGAGCCATAAACTGACCCCAGTGGTTGCCAGAATGAATAGAGATATGCAGCGGTAGGGCACTCTGTGGTTGAATGCCCTAGGGCGAGTAGCCATAATTAAAATGATAATAATGTTGTGGTTCCTCTATATCTTTTCAAATGTCCTGCACCCGATCCCCAGGAAATGGTTCCAAGAGCTGACTTCCAAATTTGCCAGAAGGCTGCTCGAGTGTGGCCTTTGTTAATGGTTGTCACTCCCCATATGATAGGGAAATGGGCAGGCAGATCTTTATGGCTATTATTTAGCTGCACAACTGCATGTGATCAATGACTGGTTCAATGAGGGGATGGGTTGCCCCGACTTACCGGGTGGAACTGACATTGCTGGACCTCATTAGCTACAGGCCTTGATTTATAGGACCCAATATCTGGTGTCCTACCTGAATGTACACCGGCAATGCAGCTGTGTTGGAGGGCAGCCTACATATTCATTGGCTGGGAGCGAAAGCTCGCCAGGTTGACCCCATTATGACAAGGGACATGGCTACATCACTCCACCGGGCTGCAGGGCTTTGCCAGATGGGATAGAATAGGCATTACTAATCTTAGAGATGTGTGGCGCAACGACGGCATGGTGTCATTTCAGGAAATGCGGGAATAGTACCAGCTCTCTCGCACGCAGTTCCACCAATACCTGCAACTGTGCCACGCCCTGCTGGTTAATTAATACTCCCCCAGGTACACAAGCTCAAGAATTCAGTCCCCTTGAGGCCAAATTCTCAATGGGGAAGCTGGGCAAAGGAGCCATTTCTCGAATCTACCAGACTCTCATTATTAATGCTTCAGACCGATTCCCATGGTTTGCCTGAGCAGTGGGAGGTTTTGGTGGGCGAACTCGATAGCAATGACTGGTGTGAGGCCTGGATGGCCCCCAGGGAACTGGCCATCTCAGCATGCCTGTGGATGGTCCAACCTAATTATCTACATCTAATGTTTATGACTCCCAAGTTGCTCCACCGAGGTGGTAGGACCTACCAAGCCCAGTATGTCCATTGTTCCACAGCTGAGGCCGATTTTTTCCATATGCTTTGAGCTTGTGCACAACTGATCCCATTTTGTAAGGAGATTGAAGAAGAGATCTCTGAGATACTTGGCGGTTGTATCGGCCTCACCCCTACAGTTGCTTTGTTGGGGCTATTGAAGGAGATAGTGGGACCTAGGATGGAGCACACTTTTGTTGGAGTGGTAACAATGGTGGCCAACCCTGATATAGCTCGCAAGTAGTAAGCCCGGGTCCCCCGTCAATGGCAGAGTGGAGGAGTGTGGATTGGTGAGCTGGGATGGAGCGACCTATTTATGAAGCAAAGGGCTGCCCCCACAAACACGAGAAGTTCAGGGACAGGTGGTGGGGTTATCATGGTTTGGATGTGGGAACATAATGTTTGCACTTGTGCACTGTACTTATTACGTTGAGATGAGGTTGTAGGTCATGTTGTTTATTGTTGTTCTTGCGAAAACAATAAAAATGTGTTTGTAAAAAAAGATAACAAAAAATGTTAATCTAACACTAGAGGAGTGACACTTCGCAGGGCACCAAGATGGGCCTGGTGATGGTACATACAAATGGAATATCCAGTGACATTAAATACTTATGCATCTGAGGTCAGTCTCCCCATACCATGCAGGCACACAGTCCATGCCTTGTATATCAGTCACTGACCTGGAATTGTAGCAAGTGACACTTGGTAAAATTATTATCTGTGCCACAGAAACAACAGCAACTTTGCAGGCAGTAGCCAGCAGGGCCTGCCCAGCTAAATGCAATGACCGAACATCAACCTCACCACTCGGAGTCATTAAAGCTTTGAGAAGTAGGCAAGTCCAGTAAGGCACATGCCTATCTCAAGCTGAATGACTGACTGTGGCTCAAACCTTGTCCCATGGGGAACCTGTGAGCCAAAACAGAACCAAGTCAAGCATCTCAGGCACTATTTATTTCTCTCCTTACTGCAGTTTTAAAACATGATAACTATTATGATGCCAGCCGACCGCATGAAATTTAAAATTGTGATTCTTCCCCTGTGTTTGCAGGTGAGCAGAGATGAAATTCTCATGTGTCTTTCCGAAAACCTGTGGAAAGACAGATTCCCCTTTGTTTTGTTAATCAACGTAATATCCATTTAAGGGACTGAACCTTTTATTCCTCACCGCACGTTATATCAGTGGAAGGCAGTGGAACATAAGAATAAGTCTCTTGCTTTTCCTTACACTTAGATGCTCATTAGGAGTTGTAGTATTTCACCAGAAGCGAAAACTCTGGTTGACATTTTTCAAATTGTACTTACAAGTCTCTTTGGCCTGGAGTTATAGGGTCCACAAACTCAGGATACAATAGTTCCAGGCCCAGAGACATCGGGCCAGTCTTAGCCACTGCAGATATCAATACAACCCAGCTCCAACCCAACCCCTTTAGCAGCACTAGAGAAGCAGACAATGCCCCTTCCCAATAATAGGCACAGGTGTACCCTGTGCCCATACTTCCCCAGAACCATCCACATCAGGCCTCACGTAGACACTCTCCACCTGAAAATTTCCTCTATGTTTCCTTTTTGCTGAATCCGAAGAAAATGACTCAGTAAAGCAACCAGTATGTCTGGGTACAAGCAGACACTACACTGACTCCCCGTCAAGAAGAGAATCACCTTCAAGCTTCTCACCCACGCACACAAGGCCCTCCACAACACCGGACCCGCCTACATGAACCACTGCCTCTCGTTTCACGCACCTCACAAATCCCTCCGCTCAGTCCAGCTCTCCCGTGTAACTGTACCACGCATCAAGAAGACCAGAACAGGAGGATGCTCCTTCTCCCTCCTCCCGGCCAGGGCATGGAACGCCCTCCCTCGCCACTTCCGACACACACCAACACTCTCCAAATTCTTGAAGGCCCTCAAGACCTGGCTCTTTAAAGAATCACTGTAAACATCCAGGAGTTTCGCGCCGCCCCCCCACACCCCCACAAGTGCCTTGAGACCCTTTCGGGTGAGTAGCTGCGCTTCACAAACCCTGATTGATTGATAGATTAAAGCAGTTATTCCCCATTCTAAGGAAAAAGTCTAGATTAGTTGCAATTTGGTGCAGTGGGAATTAACCAGAATCAGAAATTCTGGCCTCCCTCGAATTCCTGCATCAACTTCTCACTAACTCGTAATAAGGGCCCTGGTGTTGTCCAAGAAACACATTTTATACACCTATCTTGGCAGAATGAATCAACATGGCCTACTTGCATGTACTGAACATAGTGTACTATGATTAAAAAAATGGAACACCAAGTATTATCTTTGACAGAGAAGCTTCTCCAGTTCCTAAGCAGCACACTGTGCCACCAGGAAAATGAGGTTTACATCCCAGCTTCAGCATATAGCTAAACTGAATGATGTTGTAGCGTCTTGCGAGTTAGCGATGACGGGATCCTTTTGATTCCTGATGGACTCCACAGAACAGTGCTTGGGTAACAGAATTCAGGATGTAGAATGTTCAGTTAATGGTTAGATGCTGAGGAATAAAGATGTGTAATGTCAAGCTCTTATTGTGGTGTGAGCATTTGCATGTACCTGGGCTGGTAAGGACACTACAACTGGCGATGAGGATGGGATAAAATAAACCTCCAACCCGAAGAACCCAGATTGGTCTCCCGAAATTGCCATGGTGCAGCAAACTGCTTGTGCGTGCCAAGTGTGCCTCAGTTAAAGAGAAAATTGATGGTTGGTGTATGTGGAGTCAAAGCTGCACTCCAAGCAGTGCAAGGCCTGTGAAGAAAGTGAAGGCCTTACACAAAGTTTGTATGTCATCTGCTAGAAATTTGCTTGTAAACTCGAGACGAGAAACTGGGCCACAACGTTTACACATGGCCGTCATTCATACAGTACAACCATGCTAAAGTCACTGACAACCAGGTACTGAGAAGCACTAAAGGCAGTTATAGCAAAGTGCAAGAATGTGCTGAAAGTGAAAACATTTCTGGCGCATAGAAACGCTAAAGGCAGAAGAAACCAGATACAATACAAGAAGGGTGCAGAACCAATGCAAGAAACAAAGCAGCCATTCACCACCAAATAAGAAGACAACACGTCACAACCAGAAAGCAGGCGCAACAACACAAATGAAATCACACAGCTAGTGCTTGATGAAGGTGCCGGTACAAGTGGGAAGCAGACACTGCCGGATCGAGCTTCACTTTTGAAAGCAAAACTTTCCAAAGGTGCTGATGCTGCCACATTCCTAAAACCACTGCCTCCCTTCAATACCATCAAAAAGCAAAATATTGGTGACAGATGGACTGCCTGGATTGAAACCTGCAATTATTTATTTGATGCACTGGAAGAAGCATATGTCAAAAAGATCATTAAATATCTAACACATTTAGCGGTTGAAGCAGTGACCTACCTTCAAATCAAAGAAGCGTTAAACACCAAGTTCGATCGAATGTCGACTATGAAAGGAACAGTTTTTTTTTTTTTTTTTTTTTTTTTTTTTTGTTCCAAGACCTTTATTGTCAGTATGCACACAAGTTACACAGCTGAGCGCCCATAACCTTACAATGGAAGGTCGGCGGCGCGTTGTTGAAGCAGAGAGACATAAGTAAGTTGCATGCATAACATACGTTAAAGTACACAGCAAGTCGCCTACAACCACTGTGGGCCGGCCGCGTTTACAAACTCAGTTGGTCTCAGTTTTTGTTCAATTTTATGTAAATAACAATGGATATAACATAACTTAATCAGACCGCTACCGCATTCCAACTCCAGTTCCACATTGTAATGCTACGATATATATGAAACCACCATTCAGTAAGACACATGTAAGCCATCAGTAAACACAGTGATGATGTGTAACCCATTAGTCCTCAGGTTGTGCATTCAAATATGCTGTGAAATATGACCAGTAGTCTCTGGGCCTAGATCTGAGTGGGAGGGACTCCTCGTACGTTCGCAGTGTATCATGGCAATACGCCATGTCCTGCATCCAGTGTGTAACTTGGGGTGTGTGTGAGCTGTCCCAACACAGTGAGAGTCTGCGTTTGGCTAATAACAATGCTATGACGCAGAATTTACGTCGCGTTGATTTCACGTTATGTATCAGGCCCAGCAGACAACCTGTTACTGTGCATGCAATCGGTATTTCCACCATTTCCGTCAGTTTTTCGGTCACTTCTGTCCAGTAAGCCTGTATCTTTACACAATTCCAAGCCAAGTGTATAAAGTCTGCTTGGTCATGACCACATCTTTTACATCGTGCTTCCTCGCGTAGACCGTATCTATATAATTGGGTAGGAGTGTAATACACTTGGTGTAGGTATTTGAAGTGGATTATACGCAAGTTACCATTGGGCGTTAGTATTTTCGTGAGTGTGCATGTAGTTTCCCAGTCTTTGTCCGTGAGAGGGGTGTCCAAAAGCGTATTCCATTTTTCCAGTGCCCTGGTAGCCCTGCGGTCTAGCTCTGTCTGTACCTGACCAAATAGGTCGCGAGACCAAGTGTGAAGTGTTTGTGGAGGTGATCAGTAGTTGTAGGGTGTCCATCGTCTGGGGTTCGTTCGGGAATGTGGGGAAGTGTTGCTTCATCGCTTTTTTTAGTCTGTAAAGAGTAAAGCGGAAGAGTGTCGTTTGATTTTGAATAAAAGCTAGATCTTGATCAGTTAGGAAGATCCCCTCTTTATAGACGTCACCCATTGTACAGAGACCCACTTGTTCCAATAGGCCCATTCCTACTTTTTCATTAGTGACGGATAGATTAGGGTGATGATGCAGTGGCAGTGCCGGAGCGTAGAGTGGGAGTTTATGCATCATGTGGCCCAAAGCTCTCCAGGCAGCGTTAGTGGTGTCTATTGTATTAATATCTTTATTATGGAGTGGAGGTCTGGTATGCGTTATGATAGCGTCCAGTGGGACCGGGGCTGCATCTCCCTCCTCCACTGCCACATGAGTCAGATATGGTGTTGTGTGGTACCAATGTGTGGCAAATTGGGCCTGTGCGCATAGATAGTACAGCCAAAAATCAGGTACACCCCAACCTCCCTTATGAAATGGTAGTGTTAACGTGTCTAGTTTTATCCGTGCTTTTTTACCTGCCCAAATAAGCTTCAAAACCATGGACGTGATGCGTTTGAACACCTCCCTAGGTGGTTGTATCGGTATGTTGTTGAAAAGGTGAAGTAGTTTAGGGAGTACTACCATTTTCACAATCGCCATCCTATCGGCCAGCGACAGTGGAAGTTGGATCCATCTCGTGATTTTGTCTTCAAGTGTGTCAATCGCCCTGCCATAATTTGTTCTAATAACCACCTCTGGGTCTCGGTGGAACCAAATACCTAAATATCGGATAGGGTCTGTCTGCCACTCCAGTGGGTATTCCGTCGTAAGCTGTTGGGTGGAGTCGGTCAACGGAAATATGGAGGATTTATCCCAATTGATGTGCAATCCCGAGTACCCCCCAAATCGGATGTATACTCTTAGGAGTGGGTCCAGATTGATAGCTGGGTCTCTGACATATAGTAACATGTCATCTGCATATAGGGATATATGCAAAGGCCTATTCGGGAATTGAAGTGCAAGGTGGTGGTGCTTTTGTCTGACTATGCAGGCCAGGGGTTCTAGCGCGAGTGCAAATAGGAGAGGGGACAGGGGACAACCCTGTCGCGTCCCTCTCTCTATGACAATGGCCTCCGAAACATAACCATTTATTTTGACTCTGGCGACTGGTTTGGTGTAAAGTAATTGTACCCACTGGACGAAGACCCGAGGAAAACCCATTCTATGCAGTATCGTTATGAGGTATGACCATTCAATAGAGTCGAATGCTTTAGTAGCGTCAAGCATGATCGCTGCTGCCTTGGTGGATGGTGTAAGATAATGTGAGGTGGCAAATAAAGTTCTGGTGTTGTGTGTGGTGTTTCTAGAGGGGATGAATCCCGATTGGTCAGGGAGAACCAGTGTGGGCATTAGTGGATGCAATCGGGTGGCAAGGACTTTAGCCAGTATTTTAGAGTCAACATTTAAGAGCGACAGAGGGCGATAGGAAACGCAGGTCTCAGGGTTCTTACCTGGTTTCAATAATGCTATAATCACCGCCTCGCGCAGCGTGGCCGGAAGAATTTGGGCCTCCAGTGCCTCACCGAACATATCTACTAAATATGGGGACAGTAAGTCGCTGAACGCCTTATAGAATTCACAAGTGAATCCATCGGGTCCAGGTGCTTTCCCGTTCGGTAAAGTTGCGATTACTTCAGCAATCTCTTCTTTTGTTAGAGGTTGGGCCAAATATTGTCTCTGGTTATCCGACAACCAGCCAATGGCGATATCATCGAGATATTGTAGTGTATCGCGTTGTGAGGCAATGGGACGCGATGTATAGAGGTCCTGATAGGTGTGTACAAAATTCTGGAGTATACCTGCTTGGTCGGTGTGAATTTGCCCATCCTTTCCAACAGTCTTTGTAATGATGTTTCGTTTGTGCCCAGTGCATATTTTAGTAGCTAGTGCTCTACCCGGTCTGCCTCCTTCCCCGTATGCTCTAGCCACATGTCGTTTGTTTAGATATTTGATTTCGTCCGCAGCGAATTTTTGGTGCTCAGTGAGTGTGCTTCTGATGTCGCATAGTATGTTTTGTGTCGGAGTTATTTCGTATTGTCGCTCTAGAGCACGGAGCGTAGACTCGCATCGGGCGATCTGTACTCGATGTCTTTTAGTATACCAGCGGTTGTACCTATACAGACCCCTCGTATGGTCGCCTTAAAGGCTTCCCATAGAAGACCCGCGTCCTCCGTGGTGTCCGCATTGAGACTGAAGTAATCTTTGATAGCCTTACCAATGGCATCGACGTACAGTGGATCTGTAAGTGCGGCGGAATTGAAACGCCAGCTGTAAGGTGGCGGTATGTAATTTGGGATGATTAACGATAGTCTTACAGGGTTGTGGTCAGATAGCGTCCTGGGCATGTGAGTGATTGTGTGTGCCCATAGCGAAATGTCAGCTGTCCCCAACCAATAATCTATCCTAGACCAGCTAGCATGATGTATCGATGTGTGCGTAGCTTCAGAAATTCCAGGATGCTGTACCCTCCAGATATCTTGTAGGGATAAATCTCTCATAATGTCTAGCAGTTCAGTCCTAGCACGTGTGTGGTGTTCCATTGTGCCGTCTGATCTATCGAGGGTATCATTTAGAGCAATGTTTAAATCCCCGCCCCATAGTATTGTCTGATCAGTATCAGTGTGTAGATAGTGCCAAATATCACGGAAGAATTCCGGTGCGTCCGTGTTTGGACCATATGTGTTAACCAGTGTGATTTGTCTACCCCGAATGTCACCCTGAACTATGACATATCTCCCACTGTCGTCCAGTTTCGTAGTGTTCACTTTAAAGTTCGTGCCTTTTTTAACCAATATAGAAACACCCCTAGCATAGGACGAATATCTTGAACAGTGTATGGATTCCGCCCATCTGCGTCCCACTTGGGCGTGTGTGTGTGGAGATTCATGTGTTTCCTGAAACATGACTATGTCAGTATTCCATCTGTCTAAACAGGCGAATATGTGACGAATCTTCTTCGGGTTTGTGTAACCTCTAATATTCCATGAGAGGACGTTCAGGGATCTGGATTGAGACATGGGGTTAGCCATTAGAGCGGTCGTGTCTGAATGCATGTGTTCTCCGCGTCTCACCCGGGGGGAACTTCGATGATTTGTAAGTGTGATGTGAATGGTTTCTGTGTTTGCAGTGATGAGAGTGGCATAACTGGTGATAGGCAATGCATCTCAAGCGGTCCGATCTATAGAGAACAAGAACAACCCCCCCGCCCTCCCTCCGCCCCACAACAGCAGCCCAAACCTGCTGAGGCCACACCCGTATTGAACATCCCATGAACATGAGAACTGTATTGGGGGTCACCCATGTGGGGGCCCGCCTGGACTACACATCACCGTCCGAAATCACGGACGTGGACGGTTAACTAAACTCATAAGGTCAGAGAGTACCTGCCATGGCAGCTGCAGCGATGCATAATGACTACATTGCTATGAGGAGCCAACAAAAGAGCAGCAACATTTCCCCGTGGCCCCTAAGAAATGTGAATAAGCGTATAAACAGAACTATTAAACAGCTTGCATGAATCCCCGCATATATCTAGTGTAATTACGCGCAGCATGCAGCATACATTTTACCATAGATTCGTGAAGCTATGCAGTTTGTGAAGGTTGTATAGTTGCAATAAAGGAAGGAGTGGCTCAATGTGGACTACATGATGCAGTTACATTTAACCCTGTTTTACCTGGGCTATGCGACCGAGAAGCGGTGCAGCACAAATTTTGTTTCATCCCACCGCTGTAGAGGTCGGTAACCTTAAGTTTGTGGCACAACTGCATAACATTAGCGGCCGTCAACTATGACATCGTAACTGACCATAAAGTACAAGTTTGAAGGTCCAAAGGCTACATTGTTATGTAGATGAGTGCCCTAGGTCAGTGTATGTCCGAATGTAACAACAATTGCAGTAGTTTCAAATGGTGCAGACGAGTAATATAGTTCAGTTTTTAGAAAGAGTCATTGGTCTGACCTTGTCGTGCTGTGTTCCAAACCTATAATGACGCATGCACCATACAGTTTACATAGTCCAACATACCTGGTGAATGGAGTAGACCACATAGTGACAGTCCATATCGCAGCGCAATTGAGCCCCAGTCACTGATGCCATGTTTTAAAGCTGTTATTAGGCACCTGTCAGGAGCGCACGCCATCAACAACCTGCGAATTTGTCCTAACTAGCGGATCGGTCTGACGGCGTGTCATATCCGTTCTCCATTATCAGTCCCCTTCGTGATCTTGCTGTCGACGCTGATCACTTTTCCTGTGATTCGTGATTTTCTTTATGAAATCATTTGCTGCTTTGGGCGAGGTGAGCAGAGTGGATTTGCCTTCCCAGGTGACTTTTAACCTCGCCGGGTAGAGCATGGCGTATTCCACCTGGAGTTCACGCAGTTTTGATTTCGCTCCATTGAATTCCCTTCTGGCCTGTTGGACCGCTTGCGTGTAGTCAGGGTAGAATGCCAGTTTGTTGGATTGGTATTGAAGATCTTTGTGCTCGCGTGCCATACGTAGAATCGCATCCCTATCGCGGTAGTTGAGTATGCGGACTACTATTGGTCTCGGAGGTGTGCCCGGGGGTGGGCGCGGTGCCAGTGTTCTATGCGCCCTTTCCACAATGAACACTTGGGACAGTTTGTCCTTACCGAACAGGGAAAAGCACATTTCCTCCACATATGCTTCCATATTGCCAATGTCTGTTGATTCAGGCACGCCCGCTACGCGTATGTTATTCCGGCGTGATCTCGCTTCCAAATCCTCGGACTTGGATTTAATGACGTCTAGTATTTTCTCAAATCCTGAAACTCTGGAGGTGCTTCCACGCGATTCATCTTCCACAGCGGACAATCTTGTCTCTGCTTCGTCCAGCCGCTCTCCATGTCGGTCTACTTTGGCCGCCATGTTGTCCAGCCGTGTTGTTAGATGGTCCATTTTACCGTGCATATCTTGCAGGCTGTCCTGTATTGCTTTCAACATCACCTCCATGTTTTTGGGTGGCGTGCGCTCTGACTCAGTCTCTGTGTCTGAGTGGGGATGGGATCCTCTCACCGTTCGGCGTTGTTCAAAGTTGAGTTTGGGTTGTTGCTTGTCCGGTTTCCCCATCTTGCAAGGTATCTGCTCTGTACTATGCTGCTATGACAGTATATTTTGCCACTCTGGGCTCGCAGCGCAGGCACGATTAGCTGTGGCGTCTTGTTGGCGTGCAAGGTCGTGAGCTATATGGTAGACTCAGTACCAGATGTGGCGCTAATCGGTAGGGTCGAACATTGCAGAGCCAGAGGACGTAATGGTTAACACCCGGCAGGTATTGTCTCAAGAGTGCGGTATGCACGATCACAGGGGAGGACGCACTGGCCAACTTTTGGTGCATATCACGGTGAAAAAAACCAACTGGTGTGGCCCAAACAAGTGGTGCTAGGCGTTTGTACACCGAACGGCGCTTAGTTTCCCTGGGACGATCCTCTGCTATTACATTGAAAATCTCCAGCTACTAGCCTTGTGAAGGGCGATGCACTCCGTCGCCACGCAGCACAGCAGTGTCTTCTGGCAATGTTGAGAGGATATTAGTTGACACCATGCAGGGGCTTAGCAGTCATAGCAGTGGATTTGCGTGTATTTGATTTAGGTCCATGCAGTCGGAATTAAGGTATGAATGTGGTTGTCTCCGCTGTGTAGAGATCCGTGGTATGACGCAAATGACCGCCTAGAAGTCACAGTGGGGCCGGTCGCGGAGACTGTGCTGACATCAGTCCGGCAGGGAATGGTTGTGCTACGTGGCGAGATGGAAGACTCGAGCACATCAACCTGTACAGTTGTAATTGCCACGCAAGGGTAGACAGAATGGTCGTCAGTTCACATGCCGTGTAGAGCGCATTCCAGGACATGCCAGTGGGGGACATGGGTTTGTGCAACTCCCTGTATGTGCGCGCGTTCTGCAGCCACAAGCCCAGACTTCGGGGAGTGATCAGGCGCCAAATGCATATTAGTTAAGGACGGGCGCCGCCATGTTAGGTGATAGATTTCTCGCCTACAGCGTCCTGTAGCAGCGGTGTTCCGAAACAGGGTAGATCGCGGTGCTGCTGAGTGGGGGTAGTTATGGCAGCAGTCTCCCCCGCCACGACATGTTATATGGTGCCCAGTGTCAGTGCATAGTGGACGGGTCATAATATAGACCCAGAAAGCGGCATGGGTACAGTGATCGAGCCTCCGTGATTAACGCTATCAGTGCTCTTGCCGCGGTTGAGCCCACTAGTTCATTTATGGCCGGCTATAATGCATGTGATTGGTGCAGTTACTCACTGGTCCGTGGCAGGGGTGTTACGAGGCTCCGTGGTGTGTGCTCCATGCGCCACCGCTGTTTAACCCTCCGACCGGTCACAGGCAGCCACCATCTTGCCCGCAGGGATTACGGACCTCGGCTATCTTTGCCAGACGGATTCCGTCGTTGCAGCAGCTCGTACAGCGGAAAAAAGCATATCATTGTGTGCCGATCATCCTTCGCTATCTGGTTCTGCCTTTTGTCAGCAGGTTCCGTGACCTTACATACGTTGTTCTTGCAGTTGAAAGAAACCGTCCGGCGGAGCTGTCAGACTAGCCAGCCATTCCGCAGTGCGCCCTCTAGCGCCCCCCCTATGAAAGGAACGGTTTCAGTCAGGAAAGACAGAGAGCTAGTGAAACGATAAATGAGTTTGTAGAAGGACTTTATTTGATCATCAAACATTGCAGGTTCAACGAGTTAAGTGATGAAGAGGCCATGCATCTCAGAGTTACAGATGGCTGTCTTTCCGATTCCTTCAGACAATGAATGCTGAGAAAGACATTCAGCTTGGAGCAAGTACTCATGGCAGCCAGAGTGGAAAAAAAGAGCAGACAGACAAGCAGCAAACATAGAGGCCAGAAAGGCCCAAAATGAATCCCCATCTAGTACTCAGTCCCCATCAAGAGCCATAATTAAGGAACGATATTGGGCACTGGTTGAACAAAATACTATCAGAAAAAGGGACTGCACAACACTGACTGGGAGCTTTTTAACATTTAAATTCAGGCTAAGCTTCAGCATTACTGGGACGTAATTTTAAAACCTTTGATGGTGCGAAGAGCTCTTTCCGACGAGCCCGATGAGATGCAGCGAGGAGCAGGAACCCAGCTGGGCGATCTCCGCATGCAGTCTCCCAGCACGCCTTACAGGTAGAGACATCAGTGGGCCGGCCAAGAGGGACTACAGAGAAACTGACCCCTCGGGGCATGGTCCAACGGCCGTTCGATCCAGAGATTGACTCCAGAGGACTATTTACCGAATCGATGCCTGACCTTAAGATGACGGCCCTCACCTCCTCGTAACTGAAATCGAAGGCCTTTCTGACAACTGGGGCCCTCCTCCCCGGACAGCCCATAACTAGCGATACTCTGAAGAGCAGGGGACCTGGGGAACCTCTTCCCACGTCTGGCGATCCAGAGATTGACACCAGAGGGACTATTTGATGAACGATGCCTGGCCTTAAGATGGCGGCCCTCACCTTCTCGTAACTGAAATCGAAGGCCTTTCTGACAACTGGTGCCCCCCCCTGGACAGCCCATAACTAGCGATACTCTGAAGAGCAGGGGACCTGGGGAACCTCTTCCCACATCGATTCTCCTGACTTCCTGGGCCCGCTGACTCAAGCCTGCAGAAGCCATACAGACCTGCTGAGGTCCCTCACACCGCGAATGGACTGTGATGCTGCTGTAAGTGAAAACCAAGTCTGAGGGGTCTCGTAGACGTAGTCTGGGATTGGCAGTGCTGAGCTTGCGGACTTGTGTGGCCCCGATCCTGCACGACCGCCGTGGCCTCCCTCTACACCGTAGGTGGTGTAGGGGCCTCACCTATGCCGCTGAAGAGGGCGACAACTAAATTCACTAACTTCTCCCCCCCACCGAGCAAAGGCACCCATTGGAACAAGTAACTCCTCAACCATTATGGCTCTCACCAAGACGGAAAAGATGACATCTTTGCGCACATTTAAGGAGGAATTACGAGTCGAATTGAATCAAGACATGAAGGCCTCCATTGATCAGTGCGGGCGGATTTAACTACTCGCATGACCCCACTCCAGCACGACATCGACTCAGTAGGCACGAGAGTGACCGATCTGGAAACCCAGACCCAGGAGCTCGACAAACATGCAATGGGCACCCATGGAAAGCTGCAAGATCTTCAAAACCAATTGCATGTGGCCCAATTGAAAGCTGATGACCTAGAAAATAGGGCAAGGCGAGATAACATCCGGATCTGAGACATGGAAGAGGTAGCACAAGGGACAGACCTCGAAGCGTTCCTCGAAGACCTCTGTGCTGGAATTGTGAGCCTGTGCCTACTGAAAATTAAAGTGGAACGAGTGCCCTGAGTGGGGGGCTAGACCAACAGAGAATCACGACGGTGGCGTGGTGTCTTAGCTAAATTCCACTCCTACATGGTTTCTCCCCCCGCCAAATCCGACAATCTCTAAGTACTCCTGATCTCCATCCTGACAGCGGAGTCCGAACACTATGTCCAACGCCCGATGGAGCTGCTCTGTTCAGCTATTGAGGAGATCGGCCTTGGTTCATCCCCTGACCATCACCTACCCAGCCGGACTTTGGGAACAGTTTTTCTCTCCTTCTCCCTGTCTCGCCCCCCCATCGTATTTATGTAACTCTGCTTTTTCCTTGTATCCTGTCTAAATGTGCCCAATTAGCACTCTCTCTTTGTCCTACTTCCTTTTCTCCTATCCCCTCTCACCTGAATCTTTCCCCTTGCCCGCTACACAGCCTAGCCCCCTGTCCTTTTGTGCCCTTTGACTAAGCACCCCTTCTCCCCTTGTTGGGGAAAGATCCAATATTTATACTCTGGAGTCTCAGCGAACCCGCTGAGAGACTCCACAGCGCCTAGGTAGCCACACACAGTTGAGGTATGGTATGGCACCCTTTGCCAAAGCACTCCCTCTCCCCTTTTTGGGGAAGGATCCAGTATGTAGGCCTTGGAGTCTCAGAGACCCATCTGAGTGTCCACTGCGTATAGAGAGCCTCTCGCAACAGAGATGGGGAAATGGTACCACTTCCCCTGGGATCACAACTTACTGGACTTTGGACGCAGCTCTGACTCGTCTACCGGTTTGTGTCCCTGTCACCCCTCCCTCCTCTTTCCATGCTGTCTCTCACCCTCCCCTCCTCTTCCCTCCTCCACTCTCTGTCTACCCCCCTGCTCTTACCCCCTCCTCCCCTGAATCTCTCCCCTTGTCTGCTTTTACCCTTACCTATATGTAATTTTTTGTTTGTCTCAACTTTACTTGTCCCTCTATTGTCATGCTCTAATAACTGTGTAACCTTTGTAACAATTGTAACCTGCAATTATGTTCTGATACTCATGTAAAGCGCTCTGATACCTCCGGGTTTAGCCAGCGCTACATAAAACCTTTAAAAAATAAATAAAGAGTGGGTTGCCTACCACTAAAGTCTTTTACTGCTAAACGGGCCACACCAGGCAACAACATATGCTCTACTTGTACCGACCAACAAGAAACCTACTCCCACTTACTATTTGTCTGCCCAGCCTATGTTGGTTCCCGTAAAGTATGGCTCGTGCAGACTTGGGTACCAGACTAACTAGCGTTGCCATGAGAATTTTGCGTACTGATCCATCACCCAATTACGCAATACCGGTATCCAAGTTCTTGAGATGGATGTGGTCCATAAGATAACAACTATTGACTGTGAACAATTGAACTTGAAATCATGCTCACCTGTGGATGTGATATCAGTACCCTAATTCCTGAGTTTTGGCGTTCCCTAAAGACTCCAATGTCCTTGTTACCTACTTGTAATCACTCATTTTGCTGCTTCCGTCTCATGAATTTGTTTTTTTTAACCGCTTTGCTGCAGCCGGAATTCACCCACAGTGTGGAGGAATTCCACGCGTGCGCGGTTCGAATGGCCTACCTGTGGTCCTCTGCACACGCCCGACGCACGGAAGAGGTTAACGCATTAGGATGAACTGATTCTTTCCTATGACTATTTGTACACATTTTTTTCAAATATTTGAATCCTCTGTTTTATTCTCTTAAACAGTATTTTATTTCACAATGCGTTTATGACATGTATTGTCGAATAAAGCTTATTTGAATTTATTGGAATTGAGTCAGCACGGAGTGTGAAAAGTAAGTCAAAATACAAGGTAAAAGGCCTTAAAGTAATGTCTCCAAAGAAAATGAAGTTGTGTTATTTATGTGGATTTTCCTTTCCACATGAAGGTAAATGTCCCGCAATTGGACAGATATGAAAAAACTGCAGGAAAACAGAACCATTTTGTAATGGTTTGCAAAGTGAGGTAAAGATCAAGTGTGTCATGTAGTGAAAACAAAATGAAGGAAAGATCAAGTGGATCATGTCAAGAAAACGAAATGAATGCCAGAAGATTCCAGTTTGTGACGCTCTACACGTCATTGTCAAGGGACAGGGAGGAAGATGGGTATGTGATGCCAATGTTGACAACTAGATGATGTGTGCATGTAGGATTAGCTCTTGCAAGGAAGAATGCCAATAAAAGCTAGGTCGACAGGTGAAAGTGCAAAATTCATCTGTACACTGTTCCAAGATAACAGTGAAGTGAATGGGTGCTCCATACCTTTTATCATAGACAGTGGTGCGTCGATAAACATTATGCCAGAGGAAAAGTACAATGAACTGTCTCCAGTTCCCTGTTTGACCATGTCAAAGACCAAAGTGTATACGTGGGTTGCTTCGACAACACTGCAAAGTCAAGGTTCATTCATAGTGACTGTGAAGCATAAAAAGTCAAACGTATAAGCACCTTGCCAGTCACTTCCTTGAGTGCACGTTTACTCATTTTCAGTACGGCTGCGGACAAGAGGCTGATTTCTCTAAACTACAATGTAAATGCCTATCATGAGATAGTGAATCTGAATCCATCCTTGTTTCATGGACTAGGAAGATTTAAGACTATGAAAGTGTATGAGGACGTTTGTCCTATTGCTCAATGATATCATTACAAGGGGCTGTTGAAAAAGAATTTGCATGACATCATTGAGCGAACCACTGGTCTGACGCCATGGGTATCACCCATAGCCGTAGGGCCAAAAAAGGATAGTGAAGGAGCTGTGAGCATCTAAATTGATATGCGGCAAGTGAACAAGGTGATTGAAAGAGAGCGACATCCAGGTCTGCACATTGCTGACATGATTACGCAGCTGAATGGAGCTAAAGTGTTTTCCTGCCTTGATTTGAACAAAGGGTAAAACTAGCTTGAACAGGAAGGAAATTGCAGGTACATTACTACCTTTTGGACTCATATTGGTTTATTTAGATATTTAAAAAAGTACTTTTCGGAATGTCATCAGCTGCAGAATGTTTTCAGGATGTCATTTGTCATATGATACAGCCAGTAAATGCTTTTAATTACAGAGATGGCATACTATTTTTTAGTGCAACACAAAAGGAACATGGTAAAGTTCTTACACAAGTGTGTTGTATACTTGCTGATGCAGGACTCACTTTAAATGAAGCAAAGAGTGAGTTTCATCAAACCAAACTCAAGTTCTTTTGTCGGTTCTTTTCTGATGGGAAAATGACTCAGGATCTAACTGAAGTACAAGCCTTGTCACTTCTCCCCCACAAGATGTAACTATGCTTTGATCCTTCCTTGGTATGGCCAGTTATCGTTCAAGGTATATAAGTGACTTTGCCACTGTAATCCCCATTTAGAGGTGTACCGAAGCGAAATGCCCCTTTTCGATGGTCCAGTGAATGTGAGCAAAGCTTCAAGAGAATCAAACATGCAACTGAGTGCGCCACTGAAAAGGCATATTATCCAAAATTACAGATGGAGGTTGTTGTTGATGCATGCCCAGTGGGTCTGGGTGCCATCCTAGCCCAGCGCACTGGACATCCCAATGCTCCAAGGCACACTGTGGTTTATGCTAGCTCAAGTTTGTCATCAATGGAGCGTGCCTATTCCAGGGCTCAAAAAATCATAATGTTACTAGACGTGCAGGTCTAGTAACTTGAAATATCTACTTGACCTAACTGTAATGTACTTGACACGTGGACTGGTCTCAACGCGATTGTCACACAGTTCACTTTACAAAATCCTCAAACTTCAGTCACAGAAAGAAAAGTAAATGTAGGAAGACAAACTGACTTTTGTCCTCTGTCTCTGAAAGCCGAGCAAATGTGACAAGATAACAAGATTTAAAGGTATCTTTATTGCTCATTAACTTTGTGAGGAAGCAGAACACCTGTTGTCAGTTTACCAAAAAAAGCAAGTAAGCACTAAAAATATCTTGTCCTAATTAAATCTGGTTTTCCATAGCGAGTGGATTTTTCAAGCCCTGTATTCACGACCCGAAAAAGGAAGTCTCGCTGTGTTGTATGCTTATGAGCATTTTCATGTGTCCCTGTATGGAAAACATTTTACAGTGGTCACCAATCACCAAGCATTGCTCACTATTTTCGGCAATCCTAAAGCCAAGATGTCCCCTTGCATTGAGAGGTGGGGGTTGCGATTGTGCATTGTTCAGGAAAAGTTCAAAACCCTGCTGACTACTTCTCACATGTGCCAATACAGTGTCTAATCATGGCAATACTTCTAAAGCGGCTGATGCTCATGTTAAATTCATTGTGAAATCCAGTACCCCAACTGCCATATTGGTGGAACAAATCATTGCTGCCACAAGCAAAGACCAAGATTTGCTGATACTCAACAATATTATAACACATCAATTGTGGCAAAACTATACTAAACCTCTCAACGATGACCTTGTATACCAGAAATTCAAACATGTGCAGGAAGAAATTTCAGTTACCATAGAAGCTATCATCTTTTGAGGGTCATACCCGAGAGTCTAAGACAACAAGTTATTGAACTGGCTCATGAGGGACATTGTGGAGTTCTTGCTACTAAACAAGCTCTATTAGACTGAGTGTGGTTTCCCTGTCTTTATGAAAGAGTTGAAAAAGAGTTAAAAGGCATGCCAGCTGTGCAACTGCTTGTCATCCAAGACAAACATGCATCCGCTAAACATGTCCGAGCTTCTAAAGCATGAATGAGAGAAGATTGCAATTGATTTCTTTGGACCCCTTGACAGTGGACATCATCCACTACTAATTGGTGAAGAATATTCCCATTTTCTTCTCATCAAAGATCTGTTGTCAACTACTCTTGACAGAGACATTGAGAGATTAGAAAGTATTTTTGCAACTTGGGGTGTGTAACGTCCTCCCCAGCCTGGGTACCCACTAATGACTATACAACACATGGAGCTTAGTATAACATGTCTTTGTTCTTCTGCGTGTAACAGCAAACTCAACATTCTAAACCTGCCTTCACTTCACTACTCTCTAACGCTTACATCACAGTTCTATGGAGTCCATCAGGACCAAAAGGTTTCCATCACTGATAACTCACACAACACAACTCTCCTTCTGTTAAATTAAAAAAAGCTATTTTTTTTACAAATATATACAATCATAACTTCTCAATGAGTCATCGTAGTGCTCTGATCACATGTCCCGATCATGTCTTCGGAACTGGGTACAGGCAGTGGAAGTGTCCATGATCTGCGTTGGTGATAGAGAAACAACAGCAATCAGGGGTATTCCAATTGTCCATTCAGACCTATCTCTGCATTTACATCAGCACCTGAAGAGCAATGAGCCACATGTGTCCTTTGCTGGTCACAACATGGAATGGCTCAGCATTGAAGGGAGCATCATATTTCTGTTTTCTAGGCTGATGAACAAGCACTCGATCTCTTCTAGTGAATGTAAGTCCTTTGTATGTCGGTGTTTATCTGATAGGCCTTCATTCTTCTTTTTCGCTTGAAGTGTCTTACACAGGTTTCTTCCTCAGTACTTATTCTTCGGTTGGTCCATTGAGGTAACTTGGTTGCCATGGTTCTCCCAAACATCAAGATTGCAGGGCTTTCACCTGTGGTTGAGTGAAGGGTCAAATGGTAAGCTTGAAGAGTAGAATTCAAGACAGTTTTAAGGTTGATCTTTTCCAGTACAGCACGCTGAACAGCTTTCTTAAGAATACTCATGAAACGTTCGACAAAGCCATTGGCCTGGGGCCAAAGAGGAGTGCTCTTCTGATGCTTCACATTAAGATAGCTGAGAATTCTCAACTCTTGGATTGTGGGCCGTTGTCAGATTTTAAGTTTGTAGGAACACCCATTGTCGCAAAGATGCCGGATAATCTCTCGATTACTCTTTCTTGAGCGGGCGATGAGAGATCTATCAATGAAAAGTGGGAGTATTCATCAACAATCACCATCAGGCATTGTCCATTGTCAAGAGGACAGAAGAAGTCAACAGCAATTCTTTCCCACACATGCTTTGGCAATTCTGACAAGTTTATGGTGTGTTGAGTGGTTCTCGATGCAAGGCAGTTGCATAGATGACAGGTCTTCAATTCTCTTTCAACTCTCTCATCGAAAGAAGACTGGGTCACGGAGAGTCGTTTTGTGGAAACGGTTCCACAATGTCTTTCATGGGCCACTTTAACTATCTGTTGTTGCAGCATCTCCGGAATACGAAATTCTTGAACCTATCAGGATAATGCCTTTTTGAGTAACAGATATTCATTTTGGACGTTTTTACACCTCTGGCATTTATTGTTGCTGGTAAAGGTTTGAGTGTGCTTGTTCCTAGACTTATGTACAATAATGTCTTTCAGTTTTAACATGTCACTATCTTGGCTTTTGACAGTGACAATTTATTACAAAGAAATAGCAGCTGGTATGCTGGATTTCACAGTGAAACTAATGTAGGCTTCAGCTGTCTTAAAAGGGGTACCTTGGCACTGTAGAGACACTTGTGAGAAGTAAAACACAGGGTTTTGATCTTTCCCTGGAAAGTATGCGTATTTGTGTAGTTGTATTCTTGTAATCATAGATCCAACGTTCAATGTGAAGAGGCATCTTGGCCTTTGGGTTGCCAAAAATAGCCAACAACGCTTGATGATCCATCACAAGTGTGAAAGGTTTTCCACATAAGAATACGTGGAAATGTTTACAAGCCCACACCACTGCTAAATTTTCTTTCTCAGGTTGTGAATAAGCAAGTTCAGTTTGGGACAAACACCTGCTTGCATATGCCACAATATGCTTTTGAGCAATTGGGTATCTTCTGTACTGTTCAAGCATTGCGCCTAACCTGACTGGACTAGCATCAACAACAACTGCTTCATGAAGCTTTGGATCAAAGTATGCCATTTCAGTAGCATTCTCAATTGCTTATTTGATCTTCTTAAAACTTTGCTTGCATCCATGCAACCAATTAAATTAAACATTCTTTTTCGTCAAGTCTCTCAGGGGAACACTTATGGTGGCAAAGTCTTGTATATTGAGAGCAGAACCTGGCCATAACAAGGAATGAACGTAAGAAGGAAACATCTTGTGGGGGATTGGCAGTTGACAACACTTGCACCTTCGGTGGAGCGGGCGTCATGCCCCATCAGAATTTAGCTTTGTCTTAATGAATTCACATTTATTGGCATTCAAAATTAAACTTGCATCCGCAAGTTAACGACATGCTTGCATGAGAGCTTTATCATGCTCCTTCTGTACAGCTCTGCATATGTCATCATTGTAATTAAATGCATTCATGACAGGCTGTATGATACATCGAATTACATCTTGAAACATCTCCGCAGCTGATGGCACACTGAAAATTAGTCTTTTGTATCGGAACATACTAATACGTGTAGAAACGTTTGTAATGTACATGCAACTCTCCTCAAGTTCCACTTGATATCCTTTATTCAAATCAAGGAGAAAGAACACCTTTGCATCTTTCATTTGGATTATCATGACTGCGATGTGCGGACCTGGATGTCGTCCTCATTCAAATGCCTTGTTCGCTTGACGCATGTTAACACATATGCGTATAGCTCCTTCACTGTCCTTTTTTGGCACTACCACTATGGGAGAAATGCACGGCGCTGGACCAGTGGAATGTTCAATGATATCATGTTTGAGCAATGATTCAAGTTACTTTTCAAAACCTTCCTGTAAATGAAATGCAGTTTGTATGTGTCTCTGAGCAATAGGATGGATGTCCCCATTAATGTATCATTTTACTTTCATAGCCTTGAGTTTTCCTAACCCATTAAACAATGGAGGGAAATAACTTACTATTTTGTGATTAACATTCACGCTCTAGTTCACTGATATCAGTCCCAGATCAGCAGCACTGCTGAAACTGAGTAAACAGGCACTTGACGCCGTACTTGAAGTACATGAATGGGTGCTTGTACTTTCATTTTCTTGTGTTTGTTGCTTCAAATGAACCTTGACTTTTTAATGGCATAAATGCAGCCCATGTATACACTTTTGTTCTCGATGGATTAAGTTGTGGCAATGGAGATAGTTCATTACATTTATCCAAGGCATTATGTTTATTGATGCATCAATGTTGATAATAAAAGGTATTGAGAAACTGTTTACCTTAGTGTAATCTTCCAGCAATGTCTGAATGACTTGGGTTCTTTTTTCCATGTCGATTTATCTTTGACCTGTATTTTTTTTAAATCACAGCTAGTCCAACATGTGCACATTTTGAGATAAACATCGACATTGCACAACCATCATCTTCACTTTCACTTGATGTAGATATTGAAGAAATATTTGGAGATTATTTAGATGACGACTGACTTTGTTTGGTGTTGATTTGCCTTAATTGGGTGGTGCTAAGGCCTTGTGGGTGTGCGTCAAGCATCGCTTTTGAAGCATTAGAGTGACCATTTTGTGTAAGTACCGTGACACACTTACTCTTTCCTTCACCTTGCAAATCATCACAAAGTGGTTCTCCTTCCCACAGCTTTTGCAGATTTGTCTAATGGCGGGGTATTTACCATCATGTTAAAACCTAAAATCACACATGAAACACAACTTTTTCTTTCTTGAATACATCACTCAGTGTCTATCCGCTTTGTGCTTTGGATTACTTTTTTCATTCATGACTGACACACTCAGGGCATCTCTGGCCTCCATGTTAGCAGCTTGTCAATTGGCAAGCTCTTCAGCTCTGGCAGCTATGAGAACTCGCTCCAGACTCAGAGTTTCTCTCAGCGTTTGTCGTCTAAATGAATCTTACAGGCATCCGTTAATAACTCAAAGGTGTACAGCTTGCTCATCATTAAATTAATTGACATTACAGTTAGTGATGAGCGTATCCAGTCTCTCAACAAATTTGACAATGTTTTCACCATCGTTCTGTTGTTCTTGACTGAAAATGTACCCTGTCGTAATCTACATTCGGCATTGGATTGAATTTAAGATTCAAGGCTTTTTTGATTTGACTATATGTAATTTTGTCAACTAGCAGCACTTTCTTTGCTTCTTTTACACCTTCACCAGCTAGATTCTTAAGGTATTTGATAATTATTGTTTATTTGTTATCAAATGTCTCTGTCCAAGAGGTCCATCTGTTGCCAAATTCAGCTTTTTGACAGTATCAAATGATGGTGTTGGATTCAGGAAGGCAGCGGCACAGAAACCATTGGTGGAATTTACTGATGTGGAGAGTAATGTTCATTCCAACTCTGCTTGGTGATCTTGTTTATGCAAACCATCTCTGAGGCCATGTGAAGAGGTGGGCTTAGGATCATCTTTAACAATTATAGGAAACGTGACCACTTTCTTAGTCCCCATTGGAGAAAAGAAATCTTCATGATTCTGATCACCACTTTAGGCTTTCTGATCTTCGGAAAGCTCTGGTGGTGCGCCGCTTCCTTTATGGACAGCTCCACAAACACAACCTCGGGCACTTCCTCTGGGGCCAGCCCACTCAGCTCTGTGGTACAATGGCTCTCATTATTCAATGCTGGTAAGCAGATAACCTTTTCTTGTATTAGAATTGCTTTGCTTGTAAGCATCTCTTTTTACTGAGTGGCAGCTGGTTGATCTTTGCCTCACAGTGCTTCTGTTCACAGCGTTATTTTGCAATTGACTGTCACAAATTGCTGCTTTTTCAAAACCTGGTTGAAAGAAAGGTCGATGGAAGGAGAAGCAGCAATATCGCCTTTAGAGATATCACTCCATAATATGTATGGCTTTAATTTGGGAAACATCCTTAACAACGCAACTTTTACCACGCAGTGCCTTTATGACGCAACTTTAACAACGCAAACCATTACAACGCATTGCGCTGGAGGGCGATCTAGGATAGGGAATAAGTTTAATTTACTATACAACACCTTCCCTAGTGTCCACGGGGACTGGAGTTGGAATAGTAAATTAAACTATTCACTATCCAGCACCCCAAAGCGCTATGCGTTGTAAAGGTTTGCGTTGTAAAAACCGCGTTGTAAAGGCATGCGTGGTAAAAGCATGCGTTGTAATGTCATACATCCCTTTAATTTGCATAGTAACTCTCTTTGCGGTCTTCCCAGTAGGTTCTCGGCCAAAATGTGTTAACTTCTCAGTGAAGCATTCAATAACTTCAAATGCTTTACACAGGCTGGATTTGCGCTTTGACTCCACAAACGGCAAGTGTCGATTTGGCACTTTGACTGAGGCACATTTGCCACACACAATCAGTTTGCTGGAACACAGCAAGCTCTCTGGGAGAGCACTGTTGATGTTCGGTCTTATCATCCCCTATCTCGTTGCCAGTTGTAGCGTCCTCCCCAGCCTTGGTACCAGCTAATGACTATGTCACACGCAGAACTTAGTGTGACATGTCTTTATTCTTCAACGTGTAACCGCAAACTCAACATTCTAAACCTGCATTCACTTCATTACGCTCTAACGATTACGTCACAGTTCTACGGAGACCATCAGGACCCAAAATGGTTCCGCCATTGCTAACTCACACAACACTGCATGGTGTTCCTTCGATTTTGAAATCTGACAATGACCCGCCACTCAATAATAAAGAATTTAAAGATGTTCTCACTCATCTAAATGCCAAGCATCAGAAAAGGACAACTCTCTGGCCACAGGCAAATTAAAAAAATACTGGATCAAAAGAAAGAGCAGCCAGGGAGTTTAAAGCTGCACTGCCTGATATATTCACCACAATTGATTAAGGAGAAAATATTGCCCACCTCAATGGTGAGCTGCCAATTGACCATACATTGAACATTTTTCTTACAAAAAATATTTGAGAGGCAACACAGATACTTTGCATAAAATACATTCAACAAAAGACATATGAAATCCGTCTCCGTGTAGTATACGGAAATGTGTTTGTTCCACACATTTCCATATACCACACGGAGAAGGATGGCACTGCACACGGCCCTTTCAGGACGATAGGGTGTTCTGAATTTATGTTTCAAGAAGCTACAGTTGTATATCATATTGTTTAAAAAAAAAGCTATCACTAGAAGAGCACATCAAACAGATTTGACCGCCACCAGCCTGTGGGGGTCATTCCTTGGCAACAGTGTTTAATTAAAATCCAGACAATTGACTGTAGACAGATTAATTTCAGTCTTGCGGATGAACTACACTTGAAGAAGAGGAACTTAGTTTGAATTGACAGCCACATTGCTTACAACTCATGTTAAATCACACTACTGCTTACTGGATCTTTGCAGTATATATTTGTTCTTGCCCTGATGAAGCCTTTTTAGGTAAGCTCATCAAAAAGGGGAGGGATGAGGAAGAGTAGTGTCCGTTTCTTTCCCCAGGGATTAGATACAGTTAATCAGAAAAAATGGACACTTGTTACACCTTTATAACCATGGGTTCAAAGGATGAAGAGTACCCTCAAAAACTCAATGCAATCGTAGGTGCGGTATATATGGTTTTTCCGCCCCGCATTGAAGTTAAGGCAGTTATCATTGGGTTATCTTCTATGTGTGAACTGCCAGCCTCGCCCGAGGCACCTCTGGGTTATTGGTGCAGTGTCCAGAGATATGAGGGTTTCCCCACTATACACAGTGCAAAGAAAAAGTGACCAAAAGGAGTGATGTGAGAAAATTATTAAAAAATGGAAGTAGCCCCGAGGATTTATTGAGGGGTATATTTCCACTGTAGGTTTAAAATAGGGCTATACTTTTTTCAGACCGAGTTACTGGGTCTCATGGTATATTGTTAAAAAGCGTCGACATGTTTCAGCTCCTTGGGCCCGAGGGGTCTATGGAGCTTTCGTCAGGACTTATTCACAAACATAAAATATAAATGGTATACTCACACAATTTGTGCGGTATCTGTTTTGCAATTTTTCATAATCTTAGATCAGCAAAGATTGTGCCGCCTCGAGGGTTCGCTTGTTTCTGAAGCCCAGAGCCGCGTGGAAAGTTGCATCCAACTTGTGCTGGCTCTGCCCCCGGATGGAAGATGGAAGAGGAACTTAGTTTGAATTGACAGCCACATTGCTTACAACTCATGTTAAATCACACTACTGCTTACTGGATCTTTGCAGTATATATTTTTTCTTGCCCTGATGAAGCCTTTTTAGGTAAAACACGCCTATGAAAATTTACAATAAATCAACTGAATATTTTCTACCATGAAAATCTACGAGTATTGATCTAATGTCCTATATCTTTTGTGGAATGTATTTATGCAAAGTATCTGTGTTGCCACTCAAATATCTTTTGTATGAATAAAACAAATACTAGCCTGTTAGAGTGCCTGTCGGGAGGCAGGACAGCCTCATATTGTAATGACAGGGACGAGGAGGACCTTAATCGGAGTAATGATGATTACAGGTAAGTAATTGGACATTACTCAACATTCTTCGCATTACAAGCACCTGCCCAGACATTCGCCATATCCAGATGTCAAAAGTGAGACTTATCCACCTGAGACTCCAGAGAGCACAATGACTGTACCAGTGTCTCTGTCAACAGTGCAAGCCATTGACACTTCTCCTAAATCTCTGCAAACTCACATGACCAGATCTGGGCGATCGATTTGAGCATCTGAAATTAGTTATTGAAGAGTTGTGATGTATATATGTATTATTTATATTTTTTATTTAACAAAGGGGAAGATGTAGTGTCTTGTGCATTAGCGATGATGGGAACCTATTGGTTCCTGATGGACTCTGTAGAACAGTGACATAAGTTCTTTGGGTGTGGGTATTAGAATTCAGGACGTAGAATGTTTAGTCATCAGTTACATGCTGAAGAATAAAGACGTGTTATACCAAGATCTGCGTGTGTTGTGATAATTTGCATGCACCCGGGCTGGGGAGGACACCACAGATGCTATGTAATCACTTTACCTCATTTTAATTGAGTATCACCTCTAAATCCATCTCGACACAACTCAATTTAGGATATGTGCGATATATATTTTTTTAAATTATTTACCTTTCAATTGCATAGCTGCCAAGGTTTCAGATTCCTTATCTGTGACATTTTCATGGTATCAGCATAGCTATGGGTGACATTGAATGACCAAATGTGTGACACTTAGACTTACACTTTAGTTACACAAAAGTACCCTCCACCCCTCAGCGCCAGGTGCTGTACGGCAGAAATTCCACAATAAACAATGAACTACAGTTTTGCGAATATTCATGGTGCACGTTCTTTCAGCAGGGATATTAACTCTCTGCGATAGTACACGAAGGCAAGTCAAATTTGCCAGTAGACAAAACTCTGACCTTTGAGCAGGAACATTTATAATCTGCAGCGTTAATTTTTTACTTACTTACCAAATGTCTGTGAGTCACAACAGTGATGCAGCTGGGAAAATAAATCCTGCTGCCAATGGGTCACAGAAGTGACAGTCTCCATGAGCCACACTCCCGGGCTGAAGACTGCTGCTGACTGGAGAAGATAAATTCAGTCACAACGGTGAGAAGAGCTAAGTGGTGGCACCGCTGTCTTGAGAGCTTTTTAAAGACACTCAGCACCTGTCCACAGACTCACGTCATGACCAGCCACACCCCCGGTAGTGAAGTTCATATATTCTCAATAGGCTCTGCGCATTAGAATAATATATCCTGTAGCTTAGACGTAGGACTGAGGTCGACTGGGTCTCTACCGAGTATTTTAGACTTAATTGTGAGTGCCAGCTAGCTCAGAGGTCGCTAGAAACTTTCTTGAATTCACAAGAAGAGATTAGTTTCTGACAACCGCATAAACATGACAACTTTGTTTCCCAAGAATAAGAAATGTATCTCTAGAGTCGCGGAAACAATAGATAGCTATTTCACTCAGTCAATCGTGCATGCTTTGTTTCACCAGAGGTGCAGAGAAATGGGGAGACGGGCGTTTCCAATAAAAAGGATTTATTGAACAGTCTTCTTTCTCATGCAGAGGAAATGAACTGCTACATTCGTAATACTGGTTGCAAAGTACAATGCATACAGTATGAAGAGTATTATAAAATAATACTGTAAAAGCATGATATGGTTTCTAAGCCATAGAACACATAGAATACATACATTAATAAATAAAGACTAAAAGTACTCGACCGGTGCTTCTAAAATACGCCTACCCCGGTGTACCTAACCTAGGTCTAGTACAAGGGAAGAAGTAAGTAAGGTGTAGCTTAGTTTTAGTATTCTTTGCCAAGAATCTATTCCAAGAATTCTCTACGGGTCTAATCAGCTCCGTACCTTGGTTTAGAATGAAGGAGGTCCTGTATCTCTCTCTCAGGACTCGATTTCCCAGCAACCTGCAAGGGTAGCCTGGAAACACTAGAGCTGGATTTCTCGGCAAGAGATAAGACAGCGTCTCTCTCAGTGTGTCTGCGGGAGGGTCGGCATCCTTCGGCACTTGCGTCGGGCAAGTAGATAGTCAAACTGCTCCAAACCACTGTGTGTTTGCCAGGGCAAGTGTGGGCATATTTATACATTAAAGGTGCCGAGATTGACGTAAGGTTGGACATAAAAACGTCATCAAAGACTCAGTTCTTTGAAAACTCATTGAGTTCTTGGATAAATCAATTTTCAAGCAAGGGGAAGTCCCTGACTGCTGAAGGCGGGTTTTTCCAAGAAATCGTTGTGGATTCTCGGAACTAGTGGAACTAGCCATGCCCTAATTGGACTGCATAGGCTAAGTCTAAATATGGTTATGATTTCTATGCCTATATAAGGATAGGGTGATTTATACCTATATATGGGCATGAATCGGGAAAATTACACTAGGGTCCTAGATTCATATACAAAACCCCAGGCACACCCCCATGACAGGGCAGCAGCAGTTGTCGAGGTCAGGAGGTAGTACCAACATGTATTGTCCTATATTCTCATGCCGAGCCGCAGTCGCACTTCCTGGGGGCCTGGCTGGTTGCGCAGGAAATTGCAATAAAAAATATTCTGCCACAGCCTGCGCTGACGGGACACACTTCCCTGTCATTACGATAGTGAGAGAATCAGACTGTCCTCTCCACGTGGGACCCGACCAAACTAAGACATTCCAGTGACTCCATCCTGGCACTGGGTTTAGAAGACAGAACAGTACAAGAAGTGTTCTTGCCAACACCCGTTCATGATTCTCTAGCAGGGGCAATCTTCAGATTATGAAGCCGCCAAAAGGAAAGGTGACTGATACAGGGGGTGGCACCAGTTGTTGCCATAAAACCAGCCAGGGAAGGTGCCACCCCCTGATAATTATTCTACTAGCATGGAAGGAACTACAGGCCACATGATAGAGGCTGAGGCAGATGTAGTGGGGGCTCAGCTGATGATGAATACAGCCAAGCCCGCAACACACAGCCCAAAGCAGTTCTGAGTTGCAGACTGCTAAAATTGAATAATATAAAATGTTCTTCAATCTCAACATGTCAGCCAATATTTTATTTATGAACACAGACCTGAGCGGCCAGTATGAGTCTTGCAGCACTGTCGGCACAACACTCGGAAGCCACACTGCTGTAAATGCAGCTCAGTCACCCTGCTTCTCACTCACAACACGGCGCATCTGGTCAAGGTGCTAAAAATACATGATTAATGTATTTTAATGTGGTGATGTAGATCCATGTAGTAACCACACAGGAAACAAGTGTAGTTCTCTTATTTACTCAAGATAGCTAGTTCAATACAAGGATGCTTGCAGCAGTAACACAGAGCTATCCCATAGTGATGTAATGCATTCTAAGCCTCAACATAAATACCCATTCTACATTATATAAACACATTCTACATTCTAATTGCTAGATACAAAGAAACATGTTACTACACATCCCTTTCCTTAAAATACAAAATAAAAAACATAAAAAGAAATGCCCTAAAACATCAAATAGAACTCGCTAGTAATACATGTACTAACAATCAGATAACATCGAAAACTGAATACCTAGGAATTAAAGCGATCACTTAACCGCACACAAAATCTGCAAGACCCTTTGCAGTTTTAATGCGCCTACCAAATTTGCTGGATCTTTCTGCGACTCCAGACTTATTCAGCAACCCAGTTTACTGTTCTAACTCCCCCACACCCTCACGCTCATTTCCATGTTCAAGTGCTACCAAGTTGCCCACTGGCACAGTTGCAGACAAACACCCAAACTCTTTTCCCTCTCTCCCCTTTACAATGGGAAATGCTTACATCCACCAATAACTGCCCCGTCCCTTCACCTTCACATTTTTCCATTCTCAGAAATTTGATGTCGTGCTACCGAAATGTGACTCATATGGTGAGCATTCCCATCCTCTAATTCTACAGTATTCCGCATGACTTTGGCCACTTTCTTAGCTTCAGAAAATTGGTTGTGCCCCTTCCCAACTTTCCTACCACTTTCCTACCACACTTGACTCTAACCAGTTGTCCTTCCTCCAAACACACTTCTTTAGTGCCATGCTTGGCATCAAAATATGCCTTGTTTTTGTTTTGAGAATTTGCAATACATTTTCGTACTTGCTCACTGCCCCATTTATACTTCTTGCTTCTACACCAACAGATTCATGGACTATCACTCTATATGACCATATCATTTTATCCAATTCATCACCCAATTTTTATTTTCTTTGCTCGCTAATTGCAACATGCCTTTAACAACTCTGTTAACTCTTTCCACAACAGAGTTACCTCTTGGATGGTACAGTGCAGTAAACCTTTGTTCAATACCAGCCGTTTCAACAAACGTTTTCATAACTTCAGATTTAAATTGTATTCCGTTATTAGTCAGAATGGATGCAGGGATGCCCTCTCTTATGAAACATTTTTCAAGTAACTTGATCACAGTGTTGGTATCAACCTTTTTGACTACTTCTACTTCTATCCGTCTGGAAAACAAGTTGACTAAAACCAACACATACTTACAAGAACCATCTTGCCACGTTATAGGTCCCATAATGTCTGAGGCAACCTCTTCCCTAGGTAACTTAGGGCAACCCAAGAAGACATTGGAGGATTAAATGTGACAGCTAGTTCAATACAAGGATGCTTACAGCAGTAACACAGAGCTATCCTATAGTGAGGTAATGCATTCTAAGCCCCAGCATAAATACCCATTCCAAATGATATAGACACATTCTAATTGCTAGATACAAGGAAACATGTTACTATACATCCCCTTTCCTTAAAATACAAAAAACCATAAAAAGAAATGCACAAAAACATCAAATAAAATTCACTAGTAATACATGTACTGAGAATCAGATAACATCGAAAACTGACTACCTCAGAATTAAAGTGATCACCTAACAGCACACAAAATCTTCTAGACCCTTTGTGATTTTAATGCGCCTACTGAATTTGCTGGATCTTCCTGCAACTCCAGACTCATTCAGCAAACCAGTTTGCTGTTCTACCTCCTCCACACCCTAGCACTCATTTCCATGTTTAAGTGCTACCAAGTTGTCCACTGGCACAGTTGCAGACAAACACCCAAACTCTTTTCCCTCTCTCCCCTTTACAACGGGAAATGCTTACATCCACCAATAACTGCCCCATCCCTTCACCTTCACATTTTTCCATTCTCAGAAATGTGATGTTGTGCTACAGAAATGCGACTCATATGGTGAACACTACCATCCTCTAATTCTACAGTATTCCGCATGACTTTGGACACTTTCTTAGCTTCAGAAAATTGGTATTGCCCCTTCCCAACTTTCCTACCACTTTCCTAGCACACTTGACTCTAACCAGTTGTCCTTCCTCCAAACACACTTCTTTAGTGCCATGCTTGGCATCAAAACATGCCTTGTTTTTGTTTTGAGAATTTGCAATACATTTTCGTACTTGTTCACTGCCCCATTTATACTTCTTGCTTCTACACCAACAGATTCATCATAGACTGTCACTCTATATGACCATATCATTTAATCCAATTCATCGTCCCAATTTTTATTTCCTTTGCTCGCTAATTTCAACATGCCTTTTACAACTCTGTTAACTCTTTGATGGTACAGTGCAGTAAAACTTTGTTCAATACCAGCCGTTTCAACAAACGTTTTCATAACTTCAGATTTAAATTGTATTCCGTTATTAGTCAGAATGGATGCAGGGAAGCACTCTCTTATGAAACATTTTTCAAGGAACTTGATCACAGTGTTGTGATCAACCTTTTTAACTACTTCTACTTCTATCCATCTGGAAAAACAAGTTGACTAAAACCAACACATACTTACAAGAACCATCTTGTCACGTTATAGGTCGCATAATGTCTAAGGCAACCTCTTCCCAGGGTAACTTAGGGCAATCCAAAGAAGACATTGGAGGATTAAATTTTTTTTAGTCTTATCAGAACACTCACAATTCACACAGGTTCGCACACATCTTTCAATCTCCAAATCCACCCTGGGCCACCAATACAGTGCCTTTATGTTCCTTTTGGTGCGAGTAATGCCCGGACGTCCTTCATGTCCAATACAGATGATTTTTTGATGCATTCCTTTAGGAGGAATACTTTTTTCTCCTCTGCACAAAAACTCTTCATCCACACTTAATTCATCTCTCACTTCCCAGAATGCCCTTAACTCACCCACCGGATTACTCTTACAGTCACTCGACCATCCATTAGTGATTCTATTCCTCACTGCAAGTCACGTTTCATCTTTTTTCATATGCATCCTTCCATTCTACCTTTTGCAATCACCAGTGTCCGAAAAGATGCTGGCAACACAAAAATGACTCCAAGGATCTTGATCGATCTCTTTCAGTGGTAACGACAATCTGCTAAGAAATTCAGCAATAACAATATTTACACCCGGAACATACTGCACCTCATACACAAAGTCTTGGAGACTCATGGATAATCTAGCAATCCTGGCTGATGTTCTATACAAACCCTTTGTGGTAAGTAATTTGGTCAATGGTTTGTGATCAGAACGAAGAATGGATTTCTTACCCCAAATGAACTTCCTGAAGTGTACCTTGGCCCATACACATGCTTAAGTCTCCCTCTTCAAAACAGAGTACTTTTCTTCAGTAGGAGATAATGAGCGTGAAGCAAAAGCCACAATCACTTCCTTGCACTACTCTGACATTTGGGACAACACACCACCCAAGCCTATACAACTATCATCAGTGGTGATAAATGTGTTGGCAAAAGGGTCAAACCCTTGTAATGCTGGAGCATTTGAAACAGCCATTTTAATTTCCACGAAATCTTTTTTACACGCATCATTCCATACAAAAGCAGATTTGTTCTTCGTCAACAAATGCATTTCATATGTTTTTTTAGGAGAAAAGTGATTTACAAACTTTCAATAAAATTCAGCTAAACCTAGAAAGGATCGGAGTTCATCCTTGGATTTGGGTGCAGGCGCATTAATAATGGCATCAACAAGTTTGTTTTTAGATCTGATACCACTGTCACAGATTTCATGCCCTAAGTAAGTAACCGTTTTCTCTGCAAATCTGCATTTGCTCCCTTCAGGTGACAATCCATTATCCTTGAGATTGGTAAGTATTGGTAAGTACCTTCCTAAGAATAGCACTGTTATATGAATACCATGAATATATGAATACCACCTGGGCTTGCCCCGAAGCGGTCGCTCACCCACGCTCCCACGCCTGCTGCCAGATTGTCTACTTCATTGCTGCCTGCAACCCTGCTGGACCCGTGATCGAGCGCACTCCCTCAGCGCCTGGTATTGTTACCGCTAAACGCTATCAGTGCCCTTCCTGCGCTACATTGACATTTTCATTTTACATAGCCAGCCTGTTGGGGATTCATAATTGAAGAAGCTGCTCGCTTTTGTTCACGTTGCTCTGTGCCTGATACTGTTTTCATTTGGATTTTGTTGTGTTTGCCGGTCCTCGGCTGTGCCCCGTTTTGTTTTTCTATTTAGGAGGCCATTTTGTTGTTGTTGTTGTGTCCACTCCCAGCTCGTGTCTCCTCCCCGCTCCCGCCTCCCAGCTGACCCTCCCGCGCCCCTCCCCTTCCACCATCCATTAATGACAGATGCATTATCGCGCAGCGGTCGCGCCCTATGCGCGCCAAAGGTAAGCCCGTCTACGCCCGTCCGCGCCTGGACCGCGCCCAGCGCCATACCCCACTAGCCCCCACCGTACCCAACCCACTAGATTCACATATGATGCTGCAACTCTCCTAGCCCTTAACCCCGGACGCACACCACAATGCTGCGAAGCCACCCCAGGACGTACCCACAGTCCATTCGCCTGCCACTCCTGCACGTTCACCTGCCTCAGGACCCACACCAAATCCACTTCCTCCAAACACAGCTCCGACTAACCACCTGAAGTGCATCCTGCTGAACATCCGCTCGGTCCACAGACACGCCACTGAATTCTGGGACCTACTAGACACTGCTTCACCGGACATCGCCTTCCTTACAGAAACTTGGATGAACGCATCATCTGCACCCGACATCGCCATAGCCATACCGGACGCTTACAAGATCATCCGAAAAGACTGCACCAATCAAACAGGAGGAGGCATCACCATCATCCATAGGAACACCATCAAAATCACGACCAGCTCCGACGACACCCTTGCAACCGCCGAACATCTCAACTTCCAGATCCACACCGACCCTAGGACCACACTTAGAGGCACCCTCATCTACAGGCCTCCAGGAACCCGTACTCAATTCAGCGATGACATCACTGACTTCATCAGCTCACATACCCTCGCCTCCGAGAACTACATTCTATTAGGAGACCTCAACTTCCACCTTGAAAACAAACACAACAGTAACACCACCTCCCTTCTGGACAACCTGGCCAATCTCGGACTCAAACAACTTGTTGACACCCCTACCCATGTAGCCGGACACACGCTCGACCCTATCTTCACCTCCAGCAAGCACATTTCCTTTGATCGCACCACAGCTCTCCATTGGACGGACCACAGCTGTGTTCACTTCAGCTACAAAACCACCTTGACCCACAACCGCCCACAACCTATTCCTCAGAGAAATTGGAACAAAATCACCTCAGACCAACTCCTCACATCACTCAACCAAAACCCTCCCACACTCTCATTGGACCCAAACCAAGCGGCCACCAAACTCAAGCAATGGATCACCCACAGCGCTGACGAATTAGCACCCCTGAAAAAGCACCAGATCAAATCAAGCAGCAAAAAGGCTCCCTGGTTCAATGATGACCTTAAAAAATCAAAGAAGCTTTGCCGCACCCTAGAGAAAACATGGAGAAAAAACCCAACCACCGACAACATGGCCACCCTCAAGGCAGCCACCCGCAAACACCACCAATTGATTCGATCCACCAAGAAATCAGCATTCAAGGATCGTCTCGACAACAACGCCCACAACAGCAAGGAACTTTTCAACATCGTCAAAGAATTCACCAACCCCACCGCAGCATCTAACGCATTACTCCCTCCCAAAACCTCTGCGATGCGTTACCTCCTTCTTCTACAACAAAATTGCCGAAATTCACAACAGCTTCGAGAACACTTCCTGCGATCAACCCTCCCCACCCCCCTCAGATCCTACACCGCCAACTAACAACCTCAGCGCCTGGAACCCAATCACCACTGAAGACACTATCCGCCTAATGAACTCAATCCACTCTGGCTCGCCAACCGACCCCTGCCCCCACCACATTTTCAACAAAGCTGACTCCATCATCGCACCCCATCTCCGTGATGTCATCAACTGCTCGTTCAACTCTGCCACCTTCCCAGAAAGCTGGAAACACGCCGAACTCAGCGCCCTCTTGAAGAAACCCACAGCAGACCCCTCTGAACTCAAAAACTACCGACCCATTTCCCTCCTCCCTTTCCCCGCCAAAGTCATTGAGAAAGCCGTCAACAGCCAGCTCGCCACCTTCCTTGAATCCAACAACTCCCTCGATCCCTCTCAGTCCGGATTTCGAGCCAAACACAGCATCGAAACCGCCCTCATTGCAGCGACAGACGACATCCGAACACTACTGGATAACGGAGAAAAACGGCCCTCATTCTACTCGACCTCTCCGCCGCTTTCGACACAGTCTGCCACAGCACCCTTATACAACGCCTCAGCAACATCGGCATACAAGGAAAAGCCTTGGACTGGATCATCTCATTCCTCGCCGGGAGAACTCAAAGAGTCCGACTTCCCCCATTCAACTCAGAGGCCACTGAAGTTATCTGTGGTGTACCACAAGGATCATCACTCAGTCCCACCCTCTTCAACGTTTACATGAGCCCACTTGCATCCATCGCACGCCAACACAACCTCAACATCATCTCCTACGCCGACGACACCCAGTTAATCCTTTCCCTCACCAAAGACCCTACCACCGCCAAAACCAATCTTCACGAAGGCATGAAAGAAGTAGCCGAATGGATGAAACATAGCCGCCTAAAACTTAACTCAGACAAAATGGAGGTGCTCATCCTAGGATCTTCCCCCTCTGCATGGGACGACTCTTGGTGGCCTTCCGCTCTGGGCACAGCACCCATACCCACGGACCACGCACGTAACCTTGGCTTCATCCTTGACTCCTCTCTCTCGATGTCCAGACAAGTCAACGCAGTCTCATCCTCCTGCTTCAACATACTTCGTATTCTCAAAAAGATCTTCCACTGGATCCCCCTCGAGACAAGAAAGACTGTCACCCACGCACTGGTCACGAGTCGACTGGACTATGGTAACACACTATACACCGGAATCACAGCAAAATTACAGAAAAAACTGCAACGCATCCAAAACGCATCAGCGAGACTCATATTGAACATCCCTCGCCAAGATCACATCACCGGACACCTAAAAGACCTCTACTGGCTTCCCGTCAACAAGAGAATTACGTTCCGTCTTCTCACCCACGCACACAAGGCCCTCTACAAACTAGGACCCGAATGCCTCAACACTCGACTGTCCTTCTACACACCCTCCCGCCAACTAAGATCGTCCAATCAAGCCCTCGCCGCAGTCCCGCGCATCTGAAAATCCACCATGGGTGGCAGATCCTTCTCCTTCCTGGCAGCCAGGACCTGGAACTCACTCCCCACTCACCTCTGACTTACTCAAAACCACATCTTGCTTCAGAAAAGAACTTAAGACCTGGCTATTCGACATAAAATGAACCCCCATTCCCCTAGCGCCTTGAGACCCTCTGGGTGAGTAGTGCGCTATATAAATACCTGAACTTGAATTTGAACTATATTTTGTTCTTACCCATTACTAAGATGTCATCCTCAAAGAAAACAACTTCTGGAATGTGACCAAATAATTTCGACATCAACCTTTGAAATACTGCAGCGGCTGATGCCAAACCAAAAGGCATGCATTTGAATCTATAGCATACAAATGGTGTACAAAATGTGGTGAAATGTCTACTTTCTGTATCTAGAACTACTTAGTGGTATGCTACCGATAAGTCCAAAGTGGAAAACCACTTGGTGTGCAGCGTTAAAGATTACATCTCATCAATTCTGGGAAGAGGAAATTGATCCACCAAGATATTGTTGCTCAAATACTTCGAGTCCACACACACACGGACCTTCCCATTGGATTTGCAGGCAACAACCAATGGAGAAACCCATTTGGATGCTTCTACAGGCTCAATCACATTTTCATTCAACAATTTTTCTAATTCTGTTTTTACCTCTTCTCTAGCTATGAATGAAATATTGCGTGCCTTGTGTACTTTCGTAACTTCCCCTTCTTTTAGTCATCTTTGGTGAGTAAACCCTTTTAGTTTTCCCATTTTTCCTGCAAAAACTGTGGGAAAATCCTGTAGTACCCACGTTTTTGTGCCTTCTCCGTCACATGAAATCAGGACTTGCTCCCTACTATTAGGGTCAAGAATTATGTTCACACTTTTTTGATCTTTCCACCGTAAGACAGATGACCCTTCCGTTGCAATGTACAACTTCCCTGTGACATGTCTTTCCTCGAAACGAAACACCAATACTCTATAACCTAATAGATCGAATTTCTCTCAAGAATAACTCTCAGGCGAAATATCATTTGGTTCCACCCAATTGCCAATATTCTTTGTGAAATGTTTTTCCCATACATCTTGACAAAAGATGGTGTACGGGGACCCTGAATTTGCCGCAAGATGAATTGTAATGCCCCCTAAGTAAACTTGACAGAAAGGTTTAGAAGAACTCTGATCAGAACTATTAAGTACCACCTTTTTCTTTTGAGTAAGTTTACTTTGTACGTCCTCATCACTTGTGCTCGAGCAACTTTCCTCCTGCCCCTCTTGTGCACAAGCAACCTTACATTTGGATTTTTTTTTAGATTCCCTTTTGAATACTCTGGCAAAGTGCCCAATAATGCCACATTTCAAACATTTTGCAGATTTAGCAGGACATCCATCATATTTCGCTGAGTGTGAAAAACTACCACATCTGTAACACACAAGATTGGCAATTCTTTTCGGCTCAAAATGTTCCTCTTTCTTTTTTTCAATTCTGTGGTCACCAACACGGCCACTCTTATGCCCTAATTTGTTTTCAGAATTTTTCCCACTACCTCACAATCCTTTTTGTCATCAGAAAGAGTAGCTTTCGCACAGTGCTCAGATAACTCTGCCTTTTTCACCATAGCAACAATATCTTTGAGACAGCCTTCACCTTCCACCCATAATCTGTCCTGCATGGTCTTATTCTTTGTGTACATAACCACTTGGTTGTGTATGAATTCATCATGCAGTTGCACAAACCTACATTTACTAGCTAACTTTTTTAAAGCCGATACATATTCCTCAATATGTTAGTGCTTTTCTTGTTTTCTTTGGAAAAAAGAGTGTCTAGTAACTGAAATGCAAACAGAGGGAGAAAAATCATCATCAAGATCCAAAATTGCAGCTTTAAATACATAAACATCACCCCCTCCCCCAC
Organism: Lissotriton vulgaris; assembly: GCF_964263255.1. Lineage (NCBI taxonomy): Eukaryota > Metazoa > Chordata > Amphibia > Caudata > Salamandridae > Lissotriton > Lissotriton vulgaris. The sequence goes on from NC_141699.1 coordinate 700,041,537, forward strand.
ACACTCTCTTTTGGAAGTCATTATAAATACACAAATCTTCAGGTCCTAAACAATACATAAGGATCCTTTTTTTTTGTTTTGGACGAAAAATTACCACTGAGATTTTCTAAACTGGCAACGTAGTAATGAAAGTATTATTTCCAGTCATTCCATGAAACCAAGCATTTCCCTGGTATGGGTAAAAATTCCTTTGGAGATTTAATGTGCATAGAAGATCTATTAGAGTCACCCACTGCTGTGCTGGTTTCTGCCATGAACATGACTTTAAAAAAAAGAGTATGTTAGATATTCAACTTCCCCAATGTACCCTAAGGAATACCCCTTGAATGGTGAAGAAAACAGGTTACAAGAAAAGTACCATTCAGAAAACGCTGTTAAAAAAATATATTCTCAAACTCTGCAAACACCATTGAGTAAAGTAAGTATCAAGTGTAAACACAGTACAGTGCATTTTTTTTATAGCAGTAATCCTTCATCGTTTAATTATCTTGAAGAGAAGTTCCGTGGTGGCAGTAGTCCCGAATTGTAGGAATCGACTCACTCTGTTTAAAAATTGCCACTGTGTGCGTTTCGCCGTGCGGTGATCTTTCTGACGTGAGGAACGTTTTATAGTCCGTCGGTTTCGCCGATACACACATCGCCCTCCGTAACGAAGAGAAGGTGGCACCCGTGATGTCCTCCGTCATAAAGAGATGGTGGAATCCCGACACACGCAAGAGCTGCGGGATTTGAAAATCCCAATGGCGGTCATTGAAATCAACCGTTGGTAAGCTGTGGCAAGCGCTGTGCTGCACTTGTGTTGACATTACCAAAGTCTCCAATACACTCCAAATGTTTCTTTTTGTGTGGCACACCATATATACGAAGAGTAGGACACAGTAATAGAAGCTTGAATACACCGTTCCTCAATCGTGTGGGCTTCAGTTCCTTGTCAATACACGGCGTAGTAGGACGAATTTGCAGGCAGCGTGGACTTCTTCAGTTGTTCAGCTCATTGCAAAAATTCATGCAGTAATGATGCAGCGGGTCTAACATAAAATCCTTTCTCTGTATCACTAATCCAGGAAAAACTCTCTCCATTTACTCATCGTTGGGGCCCATAACACTGCAAACACACATTCACATGATTCCTGAATCAGTGATAAGTAGATGAGCTGCAAGACATGCACTTAGTTATCCCATACATTATTCCTATACATTGTTAGATTTGGGGGTCTCTAGTTGGCACAAGTGGGTACTTGTGACAAATAGGGATCCTTGCCTCTAGTCAGGGTAAGGGGGTACACTCCTAAAATAACCCCTGCTCACCCCCTTGGTAGCTTGGCACGAGCAGACAGGCTTATCTTAGAGGCAGTGTGAAAAGCATTTGTGAACACATACAGTAATCAAGTGACAACTCTACAGATGCACACCATACAAGTTTTATATTAAAAATAAGTATTCTTTAGATAGATTTAACACAAGACCACAAACGACAAAAATCCACAATACTGTACTTAAAATGGTAGGTTTAGCTTAGTTCTCTTTAGATCTTAGAAATGCGACACTTCGATTCAATGTACCTTACGATGCGTCACGCTTCTAAACAAAAGTGTTGCAGAGATGGAGATGCGGCAAAGATCCGGTACAAAGAAATAAAGACATCAAGTTCTTCCTGATGCGGCACGCTTCTCCGATGTTGCGAGACATCTCGGTTCGATGCGTCAGCTGCAGCGGCGACACACTTGTTCAGTGATGCGACGACAGCAGCCTTGGCGGTGACACTCTTCTCCGACAATGCAAGACGCTTCCGTTTGATGAGACAACTGCAGCGGCGACATCCTTGTTCAGTGATGCGACGGCAGCAGCTCCGACGGCGGCACTCATCTACGTGGATGCGAGGTGCTTCTTGTGATGTGGTGCAATGCGACAGCTACAGCGGCAACATCCTTAGTAAGTGATGCGACAGCAGCAGCTGCGACACGTTTTTTTCTCATTGCGAGAGGCTTCTCTTGATGCGGTGCAATGTGTCAGTTACAGCGGCGACATCCACGATGCGACGGTAGAGGCTGCGACACGCTTCTTCGGGGTTGTGGGTCGTTTCTTGAGATGCGGTGCAATGCATCAGCTACATCGGCGACATCCACGATGCGACGGCAGCGGCTGAGACGGTGACACGATTCTCCCTCTTGAGTCATGCTTCCAGTTTTTTGCGACACGCAGTCCCTCAGAAGGCCCAAAACAGCAGCAGGCACTTCCAAAGAACTCTGGGGAGCTGGGGGTTGAAGTCTGTTGTCCCTGAGACTTTAGCAAGAGGCAAGCTCTTCTCTCAAGCCCTTGGAGATCCTTCACAAGTTGAAATAAAGCACACAAAGTTCCTTTATCCTTTCTGTGGCAGTCAGGCAACCACTGTAGGCCATTCCCCCAAGCAGCACTTCAGGTTAGGGATAGTCTCTCCTCAGTTTCTTCAGGGTCCTCTCCTCAGCAAAGGTTTCTTCTTGTTGTCTAAAAGTGATCTAAATTCTTGGGATCAGGGTCCCAATACTTTTACCCCAAAATCCTTTGTCCTCTGAGGGCAGAGAAGCCTTTGCCTAGTCCAAACTACTTCTGGTCAGTCCTGGGGCACTCTTCTTTCCTTTCACAGTGCAGGGCAGAAACATCAGACGCCCCACAGGAGGTGGAGCCAGCATTGTGGAGGGAATGCACAGCCCTGGAGCATTTTGTTGACATGACTCCTTCTCTCCTTTCACAGTTCAGGGCAGAGACATCAGACGCACCACAGGAGGTGGAGCCAGCATTGTGGAGGGACGTCACAGCCCTATTCAGGTCCCAGGTGCAACTCCTCCCTCCCATCTAGATACAGATCTCTCTATTCACCACTGGGCTGACTCACCCTGTCTCTTGGAATCCCCCAGCACCTGTCACTCAAACTCCAGACAAGGAATACACAACCTAGCAGAGGCAGGCTTGGATAGTTAGACAAGAAAATACCTGCTTTCTAAAAGTGGTATTTTCAAACACAGAATGTTAAAACCAACTTCCCTAAAAGATGTATTTTATCACCCTGAGTTCAGGCACACTAAACTCGAATTTCTACCATGTTCCCTGTGTCAGTTAGGATTATAAGATGTAACAATGTAACTGCCCATTCTGGCCTATGGAGAACAGGTAGTCTTGTAATAGTGAAAAACAAAAATGGCTGTAATTCACTATTAGGACATGCCACACACACCAGGGTATGTCCTACCTTATACTTACAATGCACCCTGCCCATGGGAATATCATAGGGGTGTCTGATATGAAAAAAGGGAAGGTTTAGGGAATGGCAAGTGGGTGCACGTGCCCAGTCAACATGGCAGTACCAGCTTAGACACACTTTTACAGGCTGCTTCTGTGGGTGGCACAAAAAGTGCTGCAAGCCCACTAGCAGCATTTGGTCAATCATGGAATCACTAATTCATACATCAACTTACCATAGGGAGAGCATATGCACTTGAGCACTGATCAGCAGTGGTAAAGTGCCCAGAGTCATAAAACAGCCAACAACAGGTCAGAAGAAACATGAGAGGAAGGCAAAAAGTTCAGGGATGACCCTGCAAAAAGGGCCAAGTCCAACACAACCCCCTTCCAGCCAAAACGCAGGGTAGACCAATCACTACCTTTACGGGCTTCCCTGCTTTGGGCGATAGAACCTGGACCTGGCCCGCAACAGCAGGGGCATATTCAAGTTCTACGCCGATCTGAACCCATTTCAATTCCTCTGTCCATACTCTCAGGATCCATCAAGCTAACCCATGTGGAACCCTTCGCCTCACCTGTGGACACCACCTGTGCAGCATTCAACCTTAACGTGCTCACAGGTGGGTCACAACAGACAGACAGCAAGCCACAGTGGCCACTAACAATAGTCAGTGATGAGGCCCAGGCCTTATGCCTCTCAGGGCTCTCAAACCTCTGTGGCATCAGAGAGTGGGGGCAGTAGCCCCAGGTGCTTGGCACCCTTTGTCCACTCTCCTTCCTGACAGGTCAGGTATGACATCCTGACACTGACTCACCAGTCCCAGGCCTGTACCCGGCGGCTTGACAAGAAACTGGGGTGGGCTCTCCCATACCTGGTCCTCCTCCTTGGGGCTCTGTACCCTCCCACCTGGAGCAGTACCCCCTTCCAGAAATGTCAGGGTGCCTGTAGCAGGTGTCCTGTACAATTCACCCACCAGTTCAGGGGTTCTATCTTGCAACTGGGCTTCCAGGTCAGGGGGGACACCCTGAACCTGGCCCTCCAACCTAGGGCCTAAATCCTCAGGCTGCACCGGGTCAGAGGTGAGGACTCCCTCCCTCTGCACCCCCTTCCAGAGCACTGCACCCTCCCAACTGGAGGGGTACCCCTAGAAGCTTCCTCGGTCAGGGCACTGATTACAGTTGCCCCTTCCTCCAGATCAGAAAACATCTGAACCAGGCTTCCCAACTCAGGGACTAAAGCCTGAGGTTGAACACTTGCCCGGCGCACCAGGAGTTCCTTCGGAGCACGCATGCTCCCCCTGAGGGTAACATATAACTCATATGTTGTGTGATAGTCTGCCTGGCGCAGATCTCCCGACCCCTGCACATCTGACAGTGCATGAAGATCCCTCAGGACAGAAGTGGTGTCACCATGGCCATTCACTGGGGATGCAGCCCTTCTGGCTGGCCCCTGACCCACTGGATTTTCCACTGGGGACTCTTTCCCCCTCTCACCCCTCAGCCTGGACTTCTCTACTCTCCACTTAGGAGTGGTACTGCCAGATACCAGAACTAATGGAGGCTTGCTTACAGACACTCCCAGTTCACCAGACACTAGGGGATCCCCCTCAACGGACGGCCCATCAGGACAGCCTAGGCTCCCCACCTGGTGTTCCCTTAAAGAACCATCCAGGCTCTGAAACTGGGTTTCGGGCACCTTGGGACACGCAGCCCCACACTCACTTCTCCACTGAGACAGGGCGTGAGCCCTTATACCCCTCCCACTACAATGGGACCTAGCTGGGCTACTCTGCACCACTTCCACCACTCTGGGTTGGAAGATACCTGAGCCACTTCCATCAGGGTCACTCCGCAATGCCTCTCCAGACCCTCTGGAATTCACCAAAAGGTCTGCCTCCAAAGTGAGCTCCCTGGGGTCAAATAACTCACTCTCCAACAGGTGTTGGCATAGCTCTGGAAAACAGGGGCTTAAAACATGCTCTCCCACAATTGGATCACACAGCCTGAGGGATAAACATTAGATTCCTGTGCATAAGGGGTATTGGACCTATGTTATGTTAGCATGATGTATCTATATGTATACTTTCTGCTTGATACATATATATGTCTTTTGCTAGAAAGAAACCCTCTTTCCTTCTCTTGTAAATCTGCTGCTAATAGAGTAGGTCGAAAAACCACACAGACGCCATCTTTGTTTTGTTCACGTCAGACTTGAGTAGCGGTCACGTGCTGTCCTCCAGTAGTCAGTAGGCCCCTGTTAGTTGAGTTATAGAAAGCAGCTGAATGCACACTATTCTTTCCCTGTCCTGAGACCCAAGGTCGCATCTGGCTTCAGAGGTGATAAGAACATTCCGGGAGGCGCTGTGCCTACACTCCCGGGTACCGAGACAAAACGTAGTTACCCTTCCTGACCTCCCCAGTAACGAATAGCTAAGCTTTGAACTAATCATGTGTGCCATATATGGTCCTTCCTTGAAGCTCAAGGACCAACTGGTGTTTTTCCTTTCCAAGTGATTATGTGTGTTGAACTGAAAGTATATAATAACCTGTTTGAATATGAGCCAGCAGGCTTCTCTGCGCACCGGATGGGTGAGGACAGAGAGGCTCCTCTATAGAGTATTTTGTTTAATAAATGGTTGAACCTTCTTCACTGCCAACTGACTGGTTATTTGGTAATTGGTATTGGCGCTATTGGTAGGTATAGCTCCTTATGTTATTTTTACGGTACACAGACATAATATCGACTACAAAATGTCGAATGGGCATAATATCGAGTACAAAATATAGGCTGGACAAAATATCGAATGGACAGAATAAAGACATCAAAAATATCGTTTTGAAGGTAAGTAATGTAATATCGAATGTTAAAAAATATAGAAAGTCAAAATATCGACATAATATAGGTTATTAAAATTATCGAATTTGTATTAATATTGAATTTTTTATAGTGTTGTTTATGTTATTATATGTGTGAAAACTGTGTATTTATGTTATAATTTATTTTAATTAATTGAATTTTGTTTTATTTATTTTTGCGTAATTTAATTCCGTAGCGGGTTGTGGGTTTATAGGGGAATAGGGTGGGAAGTCCTTTAATTATAATTAATTAAATATGTAAATTTATTTATTGGTAATCATTTTTAATTCATTGTTAATTAATATTTGGTAATTAATTAAATTTTAATTGGCAATTAGTTTTAATTAATTGATTAATTGCTAATTATGTTAATTTTACTAATTTATTTTCTGTAGCGGGTTGTGGGTTTATAGGGGAATTGGGTGGGAAGTAATTTATTTATAATTAAATATGTAAAGTTATTTATTGGTATTTATTTAGAATTAATTGTTAATTAATTTTTTATGGGTAATTAATTAAATTTTCATTGCCAAATATTTATAATTAATTAAATAATTCAATGTATTTAATAGTATTTATTTTGAATTAATTGCTAATTAATTTAAAATTGTTAATTTGTATTAATAGGTAACTAATTGTAATAATTATTTTAATTTGTAATTTTAATTGATTAGTTATTATGTAATATTAAATCGGTAATTACTTTTAATTAATTTTTCATAGATATTCATTTATATTTTTTTAGATAATATATGAAGTATTTACTTTCCTTACTGTTGCACTCTCTGGAGTGGGAATGGTAATTTTTACCCCTACGCTATCCAACGCTTTCCCTACTGCTGCACTCACTGGAGTGGGAATAGTAATTTTTACCCCCACGCTATCCAACGCTTTCCCTACTGTTGCACTCTTTGGAGTTGGAATAGTAATTTTTACCCCTACACTATCCGACGCTTTCCCTACTGTTGCATCCACTGGAGTGGGAATAGTAATTTTTACCCCTACACTATCCAACGCTTTCCCTACTGTTGCACTATTTGGAGTGGGAATAGTCATTTTTACCCCTACGCTATTCAACGCTTTCCCTACTGTTGCACTCACTGGAGTGGGAATAGTAATTTTTACCCCTACGCTATCCAACGCTTTCCCTACTGTTGAACTTTTTGGAGTGGGAATAGTAATTTTTACCTCTACGCTATCCAACGCTTTTCCTACTGTTGAACTCTTTGGAGTCGGAATAGTAATTTTTACCGCTACGCTATCGAACGCTTTCACTACTGTTGCACTCATTGGTGTGGGAATAGTAATTTTTACACTTCCGCTATCGTACGGTAATAATATTGGATATTATTTAATTATATTATGATACTATATATATGTTTTAACAAATATGACTGTATTTTTTTTTTATAACTTTCAATAATTATGTAATTTTTATAAGGTAATTTAAGTATTTTTAAGTATATTTTAGTAATTAATTTTTTATAATAATTAAATTTAACATTGTTTTTAATAAAGTCGATATTTTTTACTCAATATTTTTTAACTTACCTGTTTGTAGATACAAACTCGATATTCTGTCTATCGATATTTTGTCGCCGATATTTTTGCTAGTCTATATTATGTCCCTCGATATTATGTCAGCGGTCCTATTTTTATAGTACAACAGATGGCGACCCAGGTGGGACGCCGCGTTTGGGGTCGTCCTCCCGTAATCGAGGTAAGAAGGACAAAGAAAGGTGAGCTCTGGTCGAATGGGTGGACTGACTAACGATTCTGGCTTATTCCGCTCTTGCGATCAGCTGCTTGTGACCCTTCGCCGGAGTCTTACGAAACTCAGGAGCTGACCGTGTTGGTCTTCAGGAGTTGGCAGTGGAGAACATGCAACCCTACCTGTGTGCACAAGGTGAGTGTATTGATTTTGGTGTTTTTGGATTATGCTGTTGAGCGGCGTTTTGGAAACAGTTAACTGTATTTGGATTTGGTGGTCGGTGTACAACGGAGAACTTTGGAGGTCTGATGGGGCGGCGTAGTGGCTGCACGGGCAGATGCTCCACGGACTTGTTTGGTGAATAATACAGGTTTCAATCTGACGCCTATGTGTGGCACTTGTGGTGTGCACCCAGCTGGACTGTTCTCGGAAAGGCCCACGGTTGCAACTGGATTCCCTCCATTGCGGTCGCTCACCCTGCACTCGGCTCGCACATCGGACGCTTCTCTCCCAGCTGCCTGCCTGTCCTGAGACCTGCTGCCTGCCTGCCTGCCCTGACACAGCGCACTGCGCAATTTATAGCGCTTGGTATCGTTACTATTCAGTTTTTAAGTGCTGTATATGTGACATTGCGTGCGCGTGCTATCGTTCTATTTGGCATTTCATTAATTGCATACCTAGCATTGTAGTGCGGCTAAGAAGCGTGACTAAATACTTTAATTGGGAACCTTACACGAACTCGTGAACGCCTCCTCAGCCCCAGACATCACCATTGCCATCCCGGAAGGCTACAAGATCATCCGAAAAGACCGCACCCACCATACAGGAGGAGGCATCGCTATCGTCCACAAGAATTCCATCCGCATCTCAACCAGCTCAGACGTCAACCTCGCTAGTGCCGAGCACCTTCACTTCCATATCCACACCGACCCCAAGACCACACTCAGAGGCACCCTCCTCTACAGACCACCAGGACCCCGTGCACAATTCAGTGAAGACATCACGGACTTTATCACCCCACACGCCCTCCCCTCAGAGGACTACATTCTATTGGGAGACCTCAATTTTCACCTGGAAAAGAGCAACGACCGCAACGCAACCACCCTTCTGGACAATCTCGCCAACCTCGGACTTATACAACTTGTTAATACCCCTACTCACTACGCAGGTCACACACTCGATCCTATCTTCACCTCCAGCAAACATATCTCCTTCAGTCACACCACAGCTCTCCATTGGTCGGACCACAGCTGCGTTCCTTTTACCTTCAAAAAGACCACAACCCACAACCATCCTCAACCTACTCTGCGAAGAAACTGGAACAAAATCACCATCGACCAGATTACCTCATCGCTTCTTCAAAACCCCCCCGCCCACTCCTCGAACCCCAACCAAGCAGCCATTAACCTCAATCAATGGCTAACCAACAGCGCTGACATCCTAGCACCTTTGAAAAAGCGTCAAATCAAACTAGGCAACAAAAACGCATCCTGGTTCAACGATGATCTTAAGAAATCCAAGAAACACGTCGCTCCCTTGAGAAGGCCTGGAAAAAAGACCCAAGCACCAGCACCAGGGACGCCTTCAAAAACGCCACCCACATACACCACCAACTGATCCGGACCGCCAAGAGAGCCGCATTCAAAGACCGACTAGACAACAACGCCCACAACAGCAAGGAATTATTCAACATCGTCAAAGAGTTTACCAACCCCACTGCCAACTCCAACGACATCACCCCCTCTCAAACCCTTTGCGACTCCCTCGCTTCGTTCTTCCACGACAAAATCGCTGACATCCACAACAGCTTCGACAACCAACCCGAAGACCAACCCACACAACCTTCTGCTATACCTTCACCCCCCTTGAACATCCTTAATGACTGGAACCCAATCTCCACGGAAGACACCATCAGACTGATGAACTCCATCCACTCAGGATCCCCCACAGACCCATGCCCTCACCACATCTTCAACAAAGCAGACTCCATCATAGCACCACACCTCCACACCTCCGAGACGTCATCAACTGCTCCCTCAACTCCGCCACCTTCCCGGAAAGCTGGAAACACGCCGAACTCAGCGCCCTTCTGAAAAAACCCACAGCTGACCCCATCGAACTCAAAAACTACCGCCCCATCTCACTCCTCCCATTCCCGGCCAAAGTCATCGAGAAAGCTGTCAACAACCAGCTCACCGCCTTCCTCGAAACCAACAAATCCCTCGACTCTTCACAGTCCGGCTTCCGAGCAAAACACAGCACCGAGACCGCACTCATCGCAGCAACAGACGACATTCGAACTCTACTGGACAATGGAGACACAGTCGCCCTCATCCTCCTCGACCTCTCCGCAGCCTTCGACACAGTTTGTCACAGCACCCTGCTACAACGCCTCAGAAACATCGGAATCCAAGGAAAAGCACTCGAATGGATCACCTCGTTCCTTGCCGGATGAACTCAGAGAGTCCGCCTCCCACCATTCAAGTCAGAGGCCACTGAAGTCATTTGTGGCGTGCCACAAGGATCTTCACTCAGCCCTACCCTCTTCAACGTATACATGAGCCCCCTCGCAGCCATCGCACGCCAACACAACCTCAACATCATCTCCTACGCTGATGACACTCAACTAATCCTCTCATTCACCAAAGACCCCAACACCGCCAAAACCAACCTACATGAAGGAATGAAAGAAGTAGCCGAGTGGATGAAGCACAGCCGTCTGAAACTGAATTCCTTATCTTAGGTACCTCCCCCTCCACCTGGGACGACTCTTGGTGGCCAGCGGCCCTTGGAAAAGCTCCCATCCCGACGAACCACGCACGGAACCTGGGCGTCATCCTGGACTCCTCACTCTCGATGACCAGACAAGTCAACGCCGTTTCATCATCTTGCTTCAACATTCTCCGCATGGTCAAAAAAACATTTCGCTGGATCCCCACCGAAACTAGAAAAACGGTCACCCACGCACTGGTTACAAGCCGACTGGACTACGGAAACAGCCTATACGCCGGTACCACCGCAAAACTTCAGAAAAAACTTCAACGCATCCAGAACGCAGCAGCCAGACTCATACTAGACATCCCACGTAAAGACCATATTTCTGGTCACCTGAAAGACCTCCACTGGCTCCCCGTCAAAAAACGGATAACATTAGCTGCACCCGATTTACAACTTTATGGGTGGGCTTTTCAAATGTCCCATCTTAGGATGCTATTAAAATCTCCTATAAACTTGGCCTGTGGACACATGTTCGCAGCACTACTTAGAGGAGAAAAAGTGGCTGACCATGAATTTTTGTTTAAATTTGGGGATCCAAAGTTTTTTAAGAAAATAAAATTAAAGGTGCTTAGGGATGCATGCAGAACATGGGTTAAACTTAGATGTACCCTTAAAATTGACTATTATTCTGCTAAAGCCCCACTTTGGAACTCTCCTGGCTCTCCGAGCTGGCTACTGGATAGTCTTGCAATACCATTACGTGAGGCGGGCTTGATAACTTGGGGGGACATCTTTATTGAAGGAAGTTTACTACCATGGGAGATTCTATGTTCAAAAGTGGGGCCTAGGCTCTCTAGGTTCAAATATCTTCAAATCCAAGGTTGGGCAAATGCAAGGTCCCGTGTTAAAGGTAGATTTTCAATAGGAAATGATAGTACATTAGTGTCACTACTAACGGATAAACCCCCATTTCAGAAAGAAGTCTCATCATGGTATAATATGTTACTAGATGAAGTAGAGGGTGAGTTCCTATTACCAGATCAGTTATGGTCCACACATATGACTGGCATTAGTGTTGAGAATATATGGCATGAATCATTTAAAATCCTGTGGAACATAGTAAAACCATCGTGGTTACGCCGAAATCATCTGTTCACACTGCATAGGGCCTATTATTCGCCCCAACGCCTGTCAAAGTTTATAGACAACACGCAGGTTTTATGCCCTAAATGCGGTTTGGCAGAGGCCTCGGACTTACACATGTTCTTGGAATGCCCATTGCTAACATCATTTTGGGACTCCGTTTCGAGTTCAATATCTACCTCATTGAGATCTCCACTAATTTTGAAACCTGCTCTTGTTATTTTTGGAATTTCACCAGAGTTTACTGGTCCAGCGAAAAATTTACTTTTTTTTTGTATTTTGTTGGCAAGAAGGGAAATATGTAAAAAATGGAAGGATCCCTCACCTCCAACATTGCTGGATTGGAAAAGGTCAGTTCTACAAACATCAAAGATGGACCTCTTAAGATCAGGAAATCAAAACAAGAGAACATTTTGGAGTTTGCTAAATTGGTAAAGAGCTATGGTTGGTAAAGAGCTATGGTTGATCTTGGGGTTTTTTTTTTTTTCCTTTTCCCCAAGGTCCAATGATTACGCTGCTTGGCATCCTCTTCTTGACTATACCCGATATATCCTAGCACGATGGGTATATGAACGCAGCATGGGTCCCATATGGTTATTCAAGGTGGCTATGTTGGATTATGATTCTACTTGCTGTGGAGCAATTAGAGCGGCATACCCCGGAGCTCCTTCCAGTATATCTGAGACAGTAAGATCGCTTCCACATGCTACTAGTTGATTACCAAGGGCGAAAATGAGGACAAAAAAAAAAAAAAAGGATAACATTCCGCCTCCTAACCCACGCACACAAAGCACTTTACGAACTCGGACCCGAATGCCTCAACACACGACTCTCCTTCTACACCCCCTCCCGCCAGCTGCGCTCTTCCAACCAAGCCCTTGCTGCTGTACCTCGCATCAACAAAACCACCATGGGAGGAAGATCCTTCTCCTACCTGGCTGCCAAAACATGGAACTCACTGCCCATTCACCTTCGCCTCACTCAGAACCACCTAGCATTCAGAAAGCAACTTAAAATGTGGATATTCGACCAGTAATTCCCCACCCCTCCTCAAGCGCCTTGAGACCCTCTGGGTATGTAGCGCCCTATATAAATTCATTGACTTGACTTGACTCTGGGTAGCCTTTTGGACACATCTGAAGCGGCGCTAAGGCAGCAGGTTCAGTCAGAATAGTCCTGAAGGTGAACCAGGAAGATCGTGGGAGGGTCTGTAGGCCGGTCTGTGTGGTTAATCCCTGTCTGATGACCTCTTGGTAGTCTCCGGACTGCCTGATTTTGGTATCTGTCGGTCTGGTGTTTTTGAATTAACGAGTTCTCCACGAACGGGAGTCGACGGGCTCCGTTCTTTGGCTTTGGAAAGACATGTCATTTTGAAAATGTTGTATGTGTATCTATTCTTGTTCTATGCATGCTGGCGGTCACATTCTCTATTTTTAACATTGCGGCGGGTGCGGCTTCAAGCTGCACCCGCAGCAAAGTTAAAAATGCAGGTGTTGCATTTGTATGCAGAAAGAGGCAGGCACCGCGCGGTGCCTGCCGCTTTCCGCATACAAATGCAGGGGGGTACCATAGGTACCCCCCATGTGCACCCCCCCCCCCCTTCACCTAGGGGGCCCGCAATGGGCCCCCGCTGTGAAGTTACACATGCTTTTCAACTGCGGAAAAGCAGGTTTCACATCCCATCCTAATAATGTGGCGGTGGGTCTTTGGTGGGTCCGCAGAGGATTTTCCACATCCTCCGGGCCGGCGCTGGCTTCCGCCGGGCCGGAGAATGCAAAAAATCCTCCATCGTAATAGGCCCCTTAGTTTGGTTTTTACCCTTTTGTCCCTGCTGTTTTGATTTTCAGTGGGATCAGATGTGTTCTAATCGTGGAAATACCAGGACTCTCTAGTTCTTGTCTTTTGTTTCCACATTTTGATCATTAGCCTGTGCAATGCACCGTTTACCTGATGCACCATTATTGAAGGGAGGTATCTGCATGCCCCTGATAATCTGCATCATGCGTTTCCCCTTTTTGAGGTGTTCTGGACAAGGAATGTAGGAACACACAGATGTAGTAATTCAAAAGATGTTTACCCCATTAGACAATGCCACTATGTGTGAGGACATACATTCAGATAGAATTCCGATGTAGCTATCTCCCCCTAGATGGCAGAGGATAATGCTCTCACATTGAAGTTAGGGAGGATAATGAAGAGTATTAAATTGAAGAGACAAGAAGCACTGCCTTTACCTTTGCATCCTATGAGTGACAGTGCATTCTAGACCAGAGTTGTCCCATGGCGTCGGGCCACTCCCTTGAAGACTGCAGGCCACCTGCTTGCAGTCCCATTGTTAAATACAATGAATTGTTTTCGCACAAATTTGAAGTAAAATAACAACTGTGTCACATTTCCTATATCACTAGGTTCTGCAAGATCTTCCAGAGTAAAAGGAAGAGTCATAACAACCTGCAGAATGATGATTAAGATGAGTCCTAAATTCCCATCAGGGACAGCTACAGATGAAAGGCAGATGTCTAGAACCTACAGTCCCAGCACCCAGAAAGTAGCAAGGCTAGACAGCGATCGCCAGCGCGTCATCAATGGCATCTCCAAAGCATTGTGCTTGCTTCATCAGACGGCGTTGGACATCGGAGAAGGAGGAGGAGCTGGTTCCCTGTCTGCCACAGAACAAGAGTTTCCCTGTTGTTGACGGCAGGGCTGGTTTGAGGCTTCAGTTTTCTACTTGTCATTTACTTGTAACCTCTGACAGCGCGTGGTCCCTTGAGCCCCTTGGCCTACGTTTTGGCCATCCCCTCTCCTTTTCTTTGCTCCAACAGAAGGGCAGTGCACCGGAGGATCCAAGATTGGCAAAACGCACTACATTTGTGATACCTATGTTGAAAGGAAAAATTAAATGAAAGAGCAGCCCGAGCACCCTCGGACACTGAATAACGAGTGTTGGAGCATGAGAGCGCCACTGTTTCGCCTGAGAATATCTAGGACCCGTTTGATTCCACACAATGACTGACACAGATGAAGTGATGATAGTATCTACTAGCTGTAGGGCCCATTGATAGCTTCCCATTCTGACTAGCAAAAGATGATCTGGTTTTGTCCCTATTCTTGCTATATGGGTGTAGGTTGAGAGGTCTAATTATGGTGGTACATATATATTTATTACACTCCAAGTTAAGTAAATTAGGTAATGAAGATGTCCCAGAGTACAGTGCATTGCATTAGAGTTAGATCCTAAGAGGCATGCATCTAAGTGCTTGTCTGAATGTAATAAGGGAAGCATGAATGTTTCCTGGCTAGATAAGAAAATGAAGTGTAGGGTTTTCAATGGTTCGACATCACTGAGTACTCCAGGTCTTTCCATTAGTAGAATGTTTCCCATGAGCAAGTCAGTGTTTTGTGTAATAACTTGTGTATTCAGTTGAATCAATCAGACATACATAATGTGAAATGTTATTAGAATATGTATCCGGATATCTGCATATAACCAAGCAGAACAATATTATTTCATACATGTCATCCAACAGTATAATTTGACCTAGGCCTCAATTTGAATTTGTTCCTCATGTTATCTCCATGGCTTTCAGTGACATGATTAACTAAATGAATATTGTTTTTTGCAAGGTAGTGGTGATCTCACCCCTCTGCAGGCAATGGAATGCCAACTTGTTAGTTTCAATGAAACTGATAGAGAGAATATTTGAAGACTAAACTGCATTAGTTAGCTACATCATGCTAAAAGGGCCATTCTGAGGGATAGAAATTTGATTCCTGTGCATAAGGGGTATTGGACCTATGTTATGTTAGCATGATGTATCTATATGTATAAGTTCTGCTTGATATATATATATGTCTTTGCTAGAAAGAAACCCTCTTTCCTTCTCTTGTAAATCTGTGGCTAATAGAGTAGGCTGAAAAACCACAGAGACGCCATCTTTGTTTTGTTCACGTCAGACTTGAGTAGCGGTCACGTGCTGTCCTCCAGTAGTCAGTAGGCCCCTATTAGTTGAGTTACAGAAAGCAGCTGAATGCACACTATTCTTTCCCTGTCCTGAGACCCAAGGTCGCATCTGGCTTCAGAGGTGATAAGCACATTCCTGGAGGCGCCGTGCCTACACTCCCGGGTACCGAGACGAAAGGGAGTCACCCTTCCTGACCTCCCCAGTAACGAACAGCTAAGCTTTGAACTAATCATGTGTGCCATATATGGTCCTTCCTTGAAGCTCAAGGACCAACTGGTGTTTTTCCTTTCCAAGTGATTATGTGTGTTGAACTGAATGTATATAATGACCGTTATGAATATGAGCCAGCAGTCTTCTCTGCGCACCGGATAAATGAGGACAGAGAGGCTCCTCTATAGAGTATTTTGTTTAATAAATGGTTGAACCTTCTTCACTGCCAACTGACTGGTTAGTTGGTAATTGGTATTGGTGCTATTGGTAGGTATAGCTCCTTATGTCATTTTTATAGTACAACAAGCCCCCACAGGGTTAACCAAACTATCCTTTACCTCACCATCCAGTGCCTCACACATCTACTCCACACCACTCTTCTGTGATTGGCAAGACAGTATCTGACTGTCTCTGACACTCAACCCAGACTCTTCTGGGAGGTCTTTACACTCACATACCAGAACTTCAACTTTGGGGGAACCCCTCTTCCTGCACTTCTCATCTAGAGTCAGTAGAGTGTCCCTCCCACCACTAGGACCATGAACCCCTGCGCCAGTTACCCCATTCTCCTTAGGGACACTGCGCACTACTGGAGCTACCTCATGTCCTTGAACCTCCTGGTGTATGTTAACCCCCTCCAAGTCAGGCGCCAGATCTCTAGGTCTGTGTACTACTCTCTCAGCACAGGAAAATCAATTTTGCTGCCACCATCTGAGCTGGATTCCTCCTCCAACTCAGCAAAGCTCACTTCCTGAGCTACACAAATTTCCCTTTTCTGGGCTGACACACTCATGGCCTCAAGCCTCTCGAGCTCCAAATCAAGCTCCCTCATTCTTAACTCATGCTGCAACTGTATTTTCTTTTCCTCTAGAGCCAACTTCCTAGTTTGCATTTCCCATTCCAACCGCCCATTTAACTTGAGCTTTGCTAGCTCCATCTCATGCCTCCTGCATCTTTCTCTGTCATCCAGCATCACAGGAGACAGACTCTTGGCAGAAACACTGCTACATGCGGGGGAAAGTGCTCTCCTTCCTCCTGGACCCATTGGCCCTTCCAGCTGCATATCTGCATTCTCACCCCTATCCTCATTCTCAGGGTATTCCTTGCTTCTACCCAGGCCCTCAGCGCTTGTAGAACTTTTCCTTCTTGGAAAGCCCAATAATGGAAACATTGAATTTCTTGCATAAGTGCTTCAGCTGTTTTACTTTGTAGCTTTCTAGTTTCTCCTCTTCCCAATCAAAACCAACAGAGGCTATGGATTTTGCTCTATCCATGATGGTTGAACTTGGCAGTTCTCAAAAATAGAAAATCCCCAAAAGAAATCTACCAAAAGTATGTGGTTGCATTTTGGTCTGCACTCACTAGTAGTGTTCACCAATCACTGTACATAAGTCACAAATGCAAGTCTAGAATCCTCACCGCTGACCACCAATGTTAGATTTGGGGGGAAACAACCTTTACAACGCAACTTTTACAGCGCACTACCTTTACAACAAAACTTTTACAACTCAACATACATTACATTGTATGCCATTACAACGCATGACACTACAACGCATACCACTACAACGCATGTCATTACAACGCATACCATTACAACGCATAGTACGCTTACACTATCCAACACTTTCCCTACTGTTGCACCTCCTGGAGTTAGAATAGTAATTTTTACCCCTACACTATCCAATACTTACCATACAGGCAATGTTATGTTATGCGTTGTAAAGGTAGTATGCGTTGTAATGGAATGCGTTGTAAAGGTAGATTTTAAAAATTCGTTGTAATGGAATACGTTGTGATGGATGATGCGTTTTAAAAAATGGGTTGTAAAGGTATGTCTTGTAAAAGTATGCGTTGTAACATCATACATTTGATTTGGGGGTCTCTAGTTGGCACAGGTAGGTACTTGTGACAAATAGGGACCCTTGCCTCTAGTCAGGGTAAGGGGTACACTCCTAAAATAACCCCTGCTCACCCCTTGGTAGCTTGACACGAGCAGACAGGCTTATCTTAGAGGCAGTGTGTAAAGCATTTGTGAACTAAATTCTAGGGGTCAGGGTCCCAATACTTATACCCCAAAATCCTTTGTCCTCTGAGGGCAGAGGGAGCTTTGCTTAGCCCAAACCAGTTCTGGTCAGTCCTGGAGCACTCTGTTTACATGACTCCTTCTCTCCTATCACAGTGCAGGGCAGAGACATCAGATGCACCAGAGGAGGTGGAGCCAGTATTGTGGAGGGAAGGCACTGCAGAGCAACTCCTCCCTCCCATCTAGATGCAGATCTCTCTATTTACCACTGGGCTGATTCACCCTGTCTCTTGGAATCCCCCAGCCCCTGTCACTCAAACTCCAGACAAGAAATACACAG